>NC_086166.1:0-1200000 GCF_035149785.1 Candoia aspera
TCCAGTCAAAAGAACGCAAAGGGGGAAGAAAGAGCGACAAAGACAGGGCGGATCACGAGGCACGCCTGGAGCTGTCAGCAGGAATGCAAAGGATATCGCCCAGCTGAAAGTAATCACCGGCCGGAGGAAGAAGACGATTACGAGAGAAGCCCGGGGCACCAGCAGGGGCCCCGCGACCCCTCACCTACCGGCAACGAAGCATACAGGGCTTGGGGGGATGACACAACCCAAGGTGGGGGGGGCGCTGACCGGCGCAGGCTATTTAAACCCCGTACCGGCGCGCTCCCTTCACTCTCAGCTTTTTCTAGCTATGCACTATGCTGAAATAAACCAGAACCTGATTTTCCCTAAATTAGTGTCTGTGTCTTACTCAGTAGTAGGCAGCGCATGACAGATATTAGGTTTGGCTACACCAGTCATTTGTGATTGAGTGACTCTTTAGATTGTAAATGCCTTACTAAAAATGATGGTACATGTTACTATAAGAAAAAAAGCTACAGAACAAATGAAATCACATATAATGTTAAGAATGTAACTTAAAATAACCAAACATAAGGTTCTGAGATTAACTGTCCAGGACCAGGGCAATTTAAACCACTTGGAGGAACTGGAAGATGTCAAGTCCCTTCCTCTGGACTTTGAGAAATCCAGAGATGTGTAACAGCAGAGGATCAGAGAATAAATGTTGTTCTTACTTTCAAAAAGGGTGAAAAAGCAAGTCCAGTAAAAATAGGCCATGATGTGGAGAGTGTGCAGAACTCTATGGATTATTGAACATTTAGAAAAGAATGAATTGTGTGGCGGGGTAGGATTAGGGTAACATTTATCAGAAATAAATCATGCCAAACCAACCTGATCTCCTTTTGAGAGTAATTTACCTGACCATGAGAATGAGGTCGATACAGTGTATCTTGACTTCAGCAAAGTATTCAACAAAGTCTCCCATGTTCTACTAGAGAATATGTCACAGCCCCACCCTCAGGAATTGCATCCCCCCAGAGATGTGGATGCTGCCCACTCTCCTGGGATCCCAGAAAGCCCTTAAGACATGGCTCTGTTCTCAGGCCTGGGGTTGATTGTGACTCTGTATTGGTGAGGCTTCTGTAGGATTTTTTTGTATTGTTTATGGTTCCACATATTTTAGTCCAGGCTCTCTGTTTATGTGGATTTTAACAGTTTTGATTTTTTTTAACTGTTTGTTTTGGACTTTGTAAGCCGCCCAGAGACTACTGGAGGGTTAGGGTTCTGGAGGCCATAACAAATGTTAATAAATTAAATTAAATTAAATTAAATTAAATTAAATTAAATTAAATTAAATTAAATTAAATTAAATTAAATTAAATTAAATTAAATTAAATATGGCTAGATGTGGATTGGGTTATGCAACCATTAGATGGATACAGAGCTGGTAAGTCATACCCAATGTATGGACAACATCCACCCAGAAGTAAGTGAAATATACTACACTCCTCCATTCAAGACATGGGCTGTTCAACACATTCATAATTATTGGGATGAAGGATTTAAAAAATGCTATTTATCAAATGTTCAGATGTCATAAAGTTGGTGGGGGGAAAGAGCAATTGTTTTGAAACATAGTGTAAGGCTCAAGAGGTCTTTGACAACCGGCAACAATGGGCAGAAGCCAGGAAGATGAATTTCAACAAGAACTAAGACAGAGTCCTACATTCAAAGGCCTGTGTGAAGAGGGCGACCATAAAGGATTTGAGAACCTTGCTAGTTCACAAGCTGAACATGAAAAGCCAATGCTATCCCACACTGCCGCAACAGAAGCACAGGCCATGCTCAGAGAAATCCTTACTCTTCTCTGTTCCGTGTTGGTTACAGCACCACTAGAGTACCTTATTGCCTTCAGTTCTGGGCACTGCACATGAAAGCCGGCTGGGTGACCTTGGGCCAGTCACTTTCTCTCAGCGCAACTCGGTGCAATGTAGACTAGCCTCCTTGTGGTGCACCCCGGGCAACGTGATGGCTAAATAGTCTACACATCTGGCTGCTGGACCTCACAAGGATTTCCCAGCAAGAAAAAGCAGCATGAACACCAAACTGCTATACTGTACGATTAAAAAAAAAAACTGCATCTGAGGAAGGGCATGAGAAAAGAACATCTGGAGAAGAAGGGGCCTGGAACCAAGGCTGCAGGCTGCTGCGTGCGCCAAGTTGGGGAGGACATTGACCTAAGGGACTGTCAAGTAGAAGAGGGGGCAGGCAGGCTCACTCAGAAGTGTTCCAAAGACCGGATAAGAAACGAGGCATCGAACTAGGTGGAAGCAGACCTCGGTGGGACATCGGGCAAAGGTCTGAGCTCAAAGCTGTCGAACAATGGGGGACTCGTGCTGGGGTGGGACAGGAGCCAGGTGACCTCTGAGCTTCCTTCTACAACCGGAACGCGTAACATTTCTGCGGCGGAGACTGAGGTCGCGAGCATCAATGGACCGCAACCTATCCAGAAAACAGAGTTGCCGGAACGTCCGTCGCGGGCGTGGACGAAGCAACTGCAAGAAGGAACAGCTCCCTGCGCACTCCCGGGCAACACCTGCCTCCACAGGTCGCGGCTGGGCTCTTGGGGGCCGCCGGCGGGAGACTGAGCTAGCTCGCGCGCTCGCGACTTCGGCTACGCTCGTGCTTTTCCGCCGCCGCCGCCCGGCGGCGACGGTGGCCGAAGCGGGAGAGACGCGCCGTGCGCAATGAGGCGAGCGCGCACGCCCGGCCCCGCCCCTTTGTCTGTGGAAAAGAGAAGAGAAAAAACTTTTTTTTTTTAATTGAGGAATCAACAGCCGCCATCTTGTCGCGGAGCCGGAGCGCGTCGCGGGCGGGAGCCGGGCCGGGCCAGGGCGGGAGCTGGGCCGCGGGGCCGCCACCGCAGGGCCGCCGACGCCGCACGGACGGGCCCGTTCGCGCCCCGGCCGCTCGGTCCCTCCGGGAGGCGCCGCCAGGACCGCGGGCCGCCGCCGCCGCCGCCCGCTCGCTCCGGTCCAGCGGCGTAGGCTCCGCCGTGCTTGCTTCCCCTGGGCACGTTCGGCCCCGAAGCCGCGTCCAAGCGGCGGGGGACAGGGAGAACGGCGGCGGCGGCGGCGGCGGCGGCGGGGGCCGGCGGGCGGGCGGGCGGGCGGGCCGGCCGGCCGCTGTGACTGACTGCCCGCCCGCCTGACGGAGGGAGGGAGGGAGGGAGGGAGGGGGTGCGGGCGCCATCCGGGCACTGCGCGAGGGGGAGGGGCGGCGCCGCCGCCGCGCCGCCCGGCTGAGGTCCTGCTGCTGCCCGCCTCGGCCGCCGACATGGGGGTCGCGCAGCGGCGGGGGCGGCCGGTGGTGAAGCGCTGAGGAGCGGAGGGCGGCTCAGCCTCTCGGCCAGCCCCGCCACGGCGGCGAGGGGGAGAACGACACGGAGGAGGCGGCGGCGGCGGCGGAGGAAGCCGCGGCCGGCGGAGCGCGGAGCCGCGGGGGAAACCGAGACCGCACCGGCGGCGGGCGGCGGCCATGGCGGAGAACTTACTGGACGGGCCGCCCAACGCCAAGCGGGCCAAGCTCAGCTCGCCCAGCTTCTCCGCCCCCGACACCACAGGTGAGCCGATTCTGCCAGACTGGGAGAGCGGCGGAGCGCGGTCCGGGCGGCCTGTCAGGCGGGAAAGCCCTGGCCCCAGCCCTCGCCAAGCCGGGTGCCGGCAGGGCAGCGGGCGCGCCGGGCTGCCTGGCGCTGGGCTTTTGTTCCGCAGCCCAAGAAGGGTAGCTCGGAGCGTGCGAAGCCGAGCGGTTCCTTGCAGCTGCTTGTTGCCCGTCCCCGCAGGCCAGGCAGAGAAGCAGCTTTGAAATCTGTGCCGCAGTTGCGGGTCCTGAAAAATAGCCAGAAGGAAGGTGGGGGGAACGTCGTGGTTAATAGGGTCTTGAAAGGTGCGTGCTGCTGCACAAGGTCACCGCATTCTGTCGGAGCAGCTGCTTCTCACGACTTGTTCAAGCCAAGTTCCCGGGACGTGCACATGGGCCGGGGAGAGGAGGCCTTTAGCGAGAGCTTCGGCACTTCACTTTTTCCCTGGACGTTCAGCGTTCGGGAGTGTTTCACCGGCACTGAGGCATGTCCAAATGCCCATCATCGCCCAAAACTTTCTTTAGAAATATTGAAACGTTTCCATGATCTTCTATTGTGAAATAAAAAGGTGGTTGTCTTCGAGAATTATTATTATTATTATTATTCTTTGTATGCCGCCTGACTCCCAGCAACTTAGTTGTGTATGGCTTTTAACTCTTGGATGTAGGGTTTGGTTATCAGAGGCCATCTCCCAGGGAGGCTTGTGAAGTTGTGGTTGGAGAGTTCAAAAGCTTATTTCTCTGATGCACAGTTGTAGAACTTGCTACATAAACTCAGAGCTGTTCTGCTTAGCTGCAATATGACTTCAAAATTATTAGGTATTTCAGAAACTTCATATATTGTAAGTTACAGAAATGCGAGAAATCACTCCTTTCAGAGGTCACCTTTTTGACAGTGTGGTTCTACCTATAAAATGCCCTTTCAGGTAAGGCACCTGTCAGACTTCACTTCCCTTTAAGCATTCTAAACTTTTGCCCTTTATCATTGTTTAAATTGTGTGATTTAAGGGTCTCATTTGCATTAATTCTGTGTAAATGTGTAAATGATCTGTAATCTTGGATTAGAGATTATGTAAATTTGAAATAAACATAATACATTGAAATACTGTATTAGCAAAATTATATTAAGCATATGTCTATTTAATTTTGAAAACACACATTTCAGTGTGTGTTACATATTTGTTTCAGACATTTGTCACCTCCAGATGAAGATGACAATATATATGTTCTCATGTTTTAATGTTCTTCCCATTTGTGTAATAGCTTGTATAACACTTAAATGCAGAGTTGTTCAGGCCTAAAGGTAAACGATTTGATTATCTGATTGTCAGTAAACTGCATTTTGCTATTACGTTCAGACTGACTCCTGTGGTTTGTGTGAAGCCTAGAAGTTAAGTTTTCTGAATACATTGCTAATTGTAATGTGGTACAGTCTCAGTAAACCGTATGCAACAACTGCTGTGCTTCTGAAGCATCTCGTCCCCCATTCCGCTGCCCACAGAGATAACCAGCATCCTAGACCATGGTTATGCCTGTATGTTTGAAAGTTCAAACTCATCCTTGGGTTCTGAAGCTGTGCTAGTGTTGATAGAATCCGAACCTGAATGATTTTTACACTTTAAATAAGTTAGCTTTGCTTTAGGGTTTAGAGCACATCTACATTTTTGTTATGGCAGCAGAACACTTTCTTGCTGTTATAAATGTAAGAATCCAATGAGCTAGCTAGTCCTACTTGCATCACTGTGGATTGTATTATCATTTGAAATGTTCTAAACCACGGTAGTACAGTTCATGTTCTTAGTATATTTTTCTGCTGGCAGATTTTTGAATGTAAAAATCGTTTTTTATAAGTGTATGATTATTTTTGCTTCTCAAAATATTTTATGTAGGAAAACAAATGGTAAAATAACTTTTTTGAATCTATTTAATTCACTGACATTCTTTTTTTTAATCTAGTTGTTTTTGCTTTAAGTGTGTTTTTGAAAGAAGAATTAATATATGGCGGTTTTTTTATTTTCTCTGACAACTGCCTCCATCAGTATCATAGGTAGAAAAGCTGTGCTGCACAGCACTTGTTTTGTGTTCCTAGGCTGTATTCAGAAGTGATTTAATTGGGTATGAATATTTTCTGTCTTACACAACCCTCTGTTAACCTTGCAGATTTTGGAACTTTCTTTGATTTGGAAAATGATCTTCCTGATGAACTGATCCCTAATGGAGAGCTGAATCTTGTAAACAGCAGCGGAAACATTGTTCCAGATGCAGCTTCTAAACACAAGCAACTTTCTGAACTTCTGAGGGGAGGAAGTGGCTCTTCTCTTAACCCAGGAATTGGGAATGTGAACTCCAGTAGCCCTGTCCAGCAAAGCATCAATAGCCAAGTCCAGGCACAACCAAACAGTGTGAATATTGGCAACTTGAATGTGATGGGCAAGAGTCCATTAAACCAGGCAGATGCTGGTGTTTCAAGTCTGGCCAAACAAGCAGCCAGTACATCTGGGCCCAACACCACAGCCACTCCAGGCCTGAATTCTCAAGCACAGAAACAAGTGGGGATGGTGACAAGCAGTCCGGCAGCCTCCCAGACAGGATCTGGGATGTGTATGAACACTGGCTTCAACCAGGCTCATCCAGGTCTTCTCAACAGTAACTCTGGCCACACTTTAATGAATCAGAGCCAGCAAGGACAAGGGCAGGTAATGAATGGTTCCCTTGGGACAGCTGGAAGAGGCCGAGGTGCCGGAATGCAGTATTCTATCCCCACCATACAGGGAAATGCAAGCAATGTGCTGGCAGAGACCTTGACGCAGGTGTCTCCTCAAATAACAGGGCACACAGGCCAGGCAGGAGCCATGGCAAAAGTATGTGGGGGTCACATAAACTGGGGAATTGTTTGCAGTTTTGTTCAAGTATTTTGTGAATGCTAAACTTAAAGGCATTTGCTTTTGCAGCTCTCATTTAAATAACTAATTTTCAAAAAATATCAGAGTAAGCATAGTTGAGTTGTCTAAGGTCTAGAGCAAAGGCAGCCAAGCGCCACACGGTATTTTGGGGAAGTAGAGCAAGGGCTACAGAGTTAGGGTTTGGTCTTTTAGGATTATTTGATTATTTTTTGTTTTATCTGTATTGTTTAAAATCACATTGGGCTATGGTTGGACTTATATTTCAAGTCCTTGCATGTGCTTTTTTAATATCAAATTGATAGAAAGCTGTCTGATTTTCACAGACCACCAAAATTCATCAGTGCAATCAGGGAGGGCTCTAGATATCACAAAGAAATAGTGGGCGGGGGGGGGGACAAATGCAGCCTTTCCCTAGTTTAGAATAGTTGGCAGCTATTCTTTGAAATTGGTGCTTATTTTAAACTTGATTGTGTGCTTGATTATATAATTTTCCCCAATATGGCTCTTTCCCTGAAATGTTGGATTATATCTTCCTCTCATCAGTATAACTATTGACCAGGTTGCCTGAGGATAATGCCACAGATTTGCATTGGGATTGGGAAAACTCTGTTTAAAAGCTGCTGTTTTAATCTGTGCTGCAATAAGTTTTTTAAAAACCACTAGAAACAGTTGTCTTGACTTCTGGCCATGGTGACGTTGTTGTCACTCACCTTAATGTCTTGGAATGGAACAATTAATAATTTCTGGCATTGTTGTGTGGTAAATGTTTGGATTGAACTCTGTTCTATATTTATTTATGACAATTTTTTTGTTCAACATCAGCTGCTGTGTGAGCTGATCCTAGAACCCTAGACTTAGAAGGGGCTAATGAGGCCATGAACTCCTTGTTCATTGCAGAATCCACATTAAAGCCTCTCCAACAGATGGCTGCTTAGCCTCTGCTTGAACACGTACAGTGGTTGGTCACCACCTCTTTGGGTAATTGGTTCCACTATTGAATTGCTGTTGCCATTGGGGCTTTTTTCTGATGTTCAGTAGGAATCTGCCATCCTATAATTTCCACATATTATTCCATATCCTGCATTTTGGAATGATATTCTACAGACCGTGGTATTTTATGACATCCTTTCAGGTATTTGAAGACTGCTATCATATTCCCCTACCCATGTCTTCTCAATGCTACACATTCCTAGAATCTTCAATCTCTCTTCAGAGGACTTAGTTTTTTGATCTCTTGATCATCCTGATTATACGGATTTGTTTGTAACTATGGTGCCCATTTACTGGACACAATCCTTGAGAGTTAGGTTTTCAGCGATACAGAATAATATAGACATATAACTTCCTGCCTTTTGGAAATTATTCTTCCGTTAATGCCACCTAACATTGAATTTTCCTCTCTTGCAACCACATTACTTTGCTAATTCATAGTGAGTTGTAATAAGCTGGTATTCCAAGCTCTATTTCAGAAGTACTATTGCCAAGCCAGGTGTCCCCCATTCTGTGCTGGTGCAGTTGTTTTCTATCTCCTAAGTGAAGAACTATGCATTTGTCTCTGTTGAATTTCATTACGTTACCTTCAGGCCATTTCTTTAACCAGACCCTAACCAATTTTGTGTCATCTGTAGATTAAGCATTTCCTGCTTCATCAAATTTGTTAATAAGCATTTTGAATAGTACAGAGCCTAGAACTGAACCTTGTGATACCATACACAGTTCCTCTCAATTTCAGTTTAATGAAGAACTGTTTATGAACACTCTATGAGTATGATTTTGAGCCATCTGTATCTCCATTTAATTGTCATGCTTATCCCTAAAGTAGTTGGCTGATCAGAAACAATGATTGGGAGTACTGAAATCAAGATATATTATGTTCACAATAATTCTACAGTCTACTAAATCTGATTATAAAAATGAAATAAGGATAGTTGGGCAAGATTTGTATTTCACATGTCTATGTTGAGTTCTGGTAATTGCTGTATTGTTTTCAAAGTGCTTACTGATGCTGCCAGTGTCAAGGGAGGCATTAAATTGAATATATAGGAGTTCGATAGCCTACGTAGCTGACTGGCTAGGATCCTGCAGATTCTGTCAGAATATTCCATTGAAAGATAGCAATCCCACCAAGAAATTCTGAGGATCATGTGATTACAGCTGAGAGACAAATAGGCATTCAGAGGTATGCATTCAGCAGTGTCTAGAATTGAGCAGTCTGGAAAGATATATCCGAACAATCATTAGACAGGAGGGACAAATGGAAATATGTTTTTGATCAGAAAATTTCTTCTAGATAGGATCAGTAACAGTTATTCAGGATTCTCTATAGAGAGAGCAATGAAATAATATATGGCTCAAGGACTCCACTGCATCTCCACAAAGACTATACATCAAAGGAAAATATTTTTGTACTGCCCCAGTAAGACTGGCAAGGCAGTGCATCCTGAATGCTACAAATGGTTTTTTTTTTAATCCGTTCAATTGTGTCCGATTCTCAGAGACTGCCTGGACAAATCCCTGCAGTTTTCTTGGCAAGGTTTTTCAGAAGTGGTTTGCCATTGCCTCCTTCCTAGGGTTGAGAGAGAGGGACTGACCCGAGGTCACCCAGTTGGCTTTGTGCCTAAGGCGGTACTAGAACTCAGGGTCTCCCATTTCTAGCCTGATGTCTTAACCACTACACCAAACTGGCTCTCACTACAAATGTTAGTGTCCAAGAAAAATATAACAAAAAGGAAGTCATAAATGTTGTGCGAATGTTGAAAAAAAATAATACTGCCAGTATAGATGGTTTAACCAGAGAAATGTTAACATGTTTTGTGATTCGTTTATGAAGTGGCTGTGGGACCTGTTTAATGTTGGTGTGAAGGTTGCATTAGCACCTGATGATTGGAAGAATGAGACTGTTATTCTCTCATACAAAGAGAAGGATAGTAAGAGGTAGAAAAGGAATACAGTGAACTGGAGAGAAGTGGCGTGACTTTTTGTCTCCTGTCATACTGAAGGTAGTTCTGGAAATTAGTATATGTTGAATCATTGGATATGACCAATGTCTCTGAAGAAATTGTAGAGTTAACAAAGAGATAGTGGAACGGTAGAGCAGGGCGAACAATCTTTTGTTGGCCATGGACTGCGGTTAATATTTTATGTGTAGATGGGGCTGTAGTAGATGGATTAACAATGCAAACCAACCAAGGTCAGGATTTTCAGGGGTGGGGAATCTTAGGTTTTATAGTGTTAAGACTTTTATGCCACTGGTTTTCAGCAGCTGCATTCAGAGGTGGCCCCAGGTACTTCAAAGAAGGAATTTGGGGCCCGTATGAAGCTCTGAGGCCTCAAGATGCTCAGTGCTAGACTGGATGAGGCTGTGATCTGACTCTGTAGAAGTCAGCTTCTCAGGTTCACTATTTTCTTTGACAAAAATAAGATGTACAATATCAAAGATCTAAGCTGAATGTCACTACTGAAAGAGTAACATGATGAAAGAGACTTTAAGCACATCAGTTATTTGAATAAATCAATGTGTGCAGCGCAAATAAAATATTCAGTGTTGAAACCTAATTGTGAAAGGAACTGAAGACAAATGCCCCGACAGCTTAAGAGGGATTCGCAAAAATGTGTTAAGCTCAGTGACAGGCGACCATGAAATTATATAGATATAGAATCAGTGTGAAAGTATCTCAGAGGTCATCTAGTCTGGCCCCCTGTTCAATCCAGGGTAGGCTAAACACTTCGGACAGATTACTATCCAGCCTCTGTTTGAAGATCTCCAGTGAAGGAAAACGTACCACTTCACAAGGTGACCTCTTCTACTCTTTGATAGCTCTTATCAGGAACTTCCTCCTAATATCTTGAATCTACTTCCCTGCGTTTTCAACCCACTGGCTCTGTTCCTGCCCTCTGGGGTGACAGAGAACAAGTCTGCTCCCTCCTCTACATGACAAGCCTTTAGACTTATGAAGACTGCTATCATATCTTTCTTGGTCTTCTGTTCCGCAGGCTACATAAACTCAGTTCGTTCAGCCATTTCTCTTAGGACATCTTTTCCAGTCCCCTACCAACTTGGTGGTATTCCTCTGTCCTTTTTAGTCTTCAGGGCTCAAAACTGAACACAGTATTCGCAGTAGGATTTGGCAGAGTAGGGTAGATTAGAACAGAGTATCTTAACTTCAGCAATTCAACTGTAAATGTGGCTGCTGTTATACAGTTTTCACTTACCTCTGTCTCATATATCTGTGTGTGGGTCTAAAAAAATAGGGGAAGATAATTTTGAATTTTTCTACAATCTCCTTACCATGGGATATTAACTGTTAATAGGCACTTTGTGTTTACAAACCCAGTCTTCACTTTTCATTCCCATATACGTGCCTATTTAACTATGTCAATCTGTTTTGCAGTAATAAAGTTATGCAGAATGTAGAAAAGGAGTAAAAAATAATAGCGAAGGGCATTATTTATTTATTTCATATGGCATAGCAGAATGCAGCATTGTTGCATAAAAATCACAAAAACAATATATAAAAATGTGTAAAATATAGGACATTGGGACAATAAATTATTTTAAAAACACACAATACAAATGATGAATAAAATTATGAATAAATTAAGTTATGTATGAGCAGTTACTAAAGTATCTAAGCCTATGGCTGGATATCTAGATCATTTAGCCATTGGACAGCAGTACCCTCAAGATGATGTAGTTCTTGCAGGGAGCCAGGGAACCTCCTGAGGGGACATTCCATCGTGATGTGATGTAAAGTTTGCGGGACATTCCCACAGTCACAGCTGCTGGATCTTATAAGGATTTCCCACCAAGAAGCAGCAGCATGAACACCGAAAATAAAAAATAAATTTAAAAAAACCCTAAGGGCATGAAAAAAGAAAAGGAAATATAGCTAAAACTAGTTAACCATAGTTTCTAAATCAACAAATGGACAATCAGTGTTCTTACTGCGTTCATACCCTTCTCAGTGTGCTGAAGAGCAAAAATTGGGTATGAGCACCCCCTGCCCGACAAAAAGCCATAGTGTACCTCCCAGTTTCACTCATTATTACCTCCTCCACCATTTGATTAGTATTCTGCCAAACACCTTCCTAGGCACACTTAAATTAATCCTCGTAGTTTTTGCATTCACTCTTGCTATGCTTTCCTTTGTATAAGGGAATAGTAACAACATTTTTCCAATTAACAGGCACAGATGCACCCTTCAGACACACGTTAAACAAGTCACAGAGCCATTCCATAAGGAAACTACATCTTTATTTCAACATTTCTCAAGTTCCACCACTGCAGCCTTACCATTTGTCAACATTTTCACAGAATGTATGACTTTTTGGTCACTTTTTTCTTGGGCACTAACATTTACACCATTCAATTCATCTCACTAAAATACTCCTTTTAGCATTCCCTCACTTCAGTTTCTTCCCAAATAATGTCATCATTTTCATTTTAAATTCCATTCACTATGCTGGAGAGTCTTTGTTTAACCCTCTTTGCCCCCTTCCAAAACAAGTTTTTTGTTGCCATCAGAATTGTTTGTATTTTGCAATTACTTTATCCCTCATCTTCATATTTTACTTGTCATTCTCTTCTGTGCATTTTTTCTCATTCACAGACTCTTATGTAATCCTTTTATTCTTCATTCTCTTCTTATATCTACTCATTCATTGCATTAGGAGATCAATCTTTCTTCTAAAAGTTCTTTATAGAACACTCATACTCTTCGTGGAGTCATTCTACTTTCACTCTCCTTTCTTTTACTTCTTTCCATTTATTTTATGTCTGTCTTTTCCCATGATCCATCCTGGACAAAACTAAAAATGGTCACTCCACTTTCAGAACCCTTGATTCCTTAATTTAATTATTTGAGTCTTCATAAATAATCAGGCTTTTAGATTTATATTTATTCCTTAGCCATGTGTTTGTATGAATAGATGCATGGTTAAACCACATATTCAAAACAGACAGATCTGGTTCTTCCATTATGAACATTTAGTGAAATGTAACAAGGAACTGCACCAACCTACTACTTACATGCGAACTCATAACTTAGACAACAACATACTTTCTGACATGCCTTTTAGCCCTTTCAGTTATGATAAAACCTGTTCCACCCCTTCCCTGTATATATTCATCAGCATCCCTCCACAAGATTATACCATCGTTCAAATTCACATCTTTCCGCTTTCTCTTAGTTTTACTTTTTTCATTAATTCTTGCTCGTTACCATTTTTTCCTCTTACATTTCAAGTCACAGTTTTCCATACTCATGCTATACTCATGAGTAAATGAACCCATAAATGTTGATCTCCATTGCCTATTATGACTTTATCAGTTAAGACTTCCCATAAGACTTTTGTTGTTGTTGTTTATTCATTTAGTCGCTTCCGACTCTTCGTGACTTCATGGACCAGCCCACGCCAGAGCTTCCTGTCGGTCGTCAACACCCCCAGCTCCCCCAGGGACGAGTCCGTCACCTCTAGAATATCATCCATCCATCTTGCCCTTGGTCGGCCCCTCTGCCTTTTGCCTTCCACTCTCCCTAGCATCAGCATCTTCTCCAGGGTGTCCTGTCTTCTCATTATGTGGCCAAAGTATTTCAGTTTTGCCTTTAATATCATTCCCTCAAGTGAGCAGTCTGGCTTTACTTCCTGGAGGATGGACTGGTTGGATCTTCTTGCAGTCCAAGGCACTCTCAGAATTTTCCTCCAACACCACAGTTCAAAAGCATCGATCTTCCTTCGCTCAGCCTTCCTTATGGTCCAGCTCTCGCAGCCATATGTTACTATGGGGAACACCATTGCTTTAACTATGCGGGCCTTTGTTGTCAGTGTGATGTCTCTGCTCTTAACTATTTTATCGAGATTTGTCATTGCTCTTCTCCCAAGGATTAAGCGTCTTCTGATTTCCTGACTGCAGTCAGCATCTGCAGTAATCTTTGCACCTAGGAATACAAAGTCTTTCACTGCTTCTACATTTTCTCCCTCTATTTGCCAGTTATCAATCAAGCTGGTTGCCATAATCTTGGTTTTTTTGAGGTTTAGCTGCAAGCCAGCTTTTGCACTTTCTTCTTTCACCTTCATCATAAGGCTCCTCAGTTCCTCTTCGCTTTCAGCCATCAAAATGGTATCATCTGCATATCTGAGATTGTTAATGTTTCTTCCAGAGATTTTAACTCCAGCCTTGGATTCCTCAAGCCCAGCTTGTCGCATGATGTGTTCTGCATACAAGTTGAATAGGTAGGGTGAGAGTATACAGCCCTGCCGTACTCCTTTCCCAATCTTAAACCGGTCCGTTGTTCCGTGGTCTGTTCTTACTGTTGCTACTTGGTCGTTATACAGATTCTTCAGGAGGCATACAAGATGACTTGGTATCCCCATACCACTAAGAACTTGCCACAATTTGTTATGGTCCACACAGTCAGAGGCTTTAGAATAGTCAATAAAACAGAAATAGATGTTTTTCTGAAACTCCCTGGCTTTTTCCATTATCCAGCGGATATTGGCAATTTGGTCCCTAGTTCCTCTGCCTTTTCTAAACCCAGCTTGTACATCTGGCAATTCTCGCTCCATGAATTGCTGCAGTCTACTTTGCAGGATCTTGAGCATTACCTTACTGGCATGTGAAATGAGTGCCACTGTTCGATAGTTTGAACATTCTTTAGTGTTTCCCTTTTTTGGTATGGGGATATAAGTTGATTTTTTCCAGTCTGATGGCCATTCTTGTGTTTTCCAAATTTGCTGGCATATAGCATGCATTACCTTGACAGCATCATCTTGCAAGATTTTGAACAGTTCTGCTGGGAAGCCGTCGTCTCCTGCTGCCTTGTTATTAGCAATGCTTCTTAAGGCCCACTCAACCTCACTCTTCAGGATGTCTGGCTCTAGCTCACTGACCACACCGTCAAAGCTATCCCCGATATTGTTATCCTTCCTATACAGGTCTTCTGTATATTCTTGCCACCTTTTCTTGATCTCTTCTTCTTCTGTTAGGTCCTTGCCATCTTTGTTTTTGATCATACCCATTTTTGCCTGGAATTTACCTCCAATGTTTCTAATTTTCTGGAAGAGGTCTCTTGTCCTTCCTATTCTATTGTCTTCTTCCACTTCCGCACATTGCTTGTTTAAAAATAATTCCTTAATAAGACTTTTAGGAAGTTAGAAAAAAGGTGGGCTAGGTTACCAGCCTTAGTTGTACCCGTGTCACATCTAATTTTAACACTAGTACCTGTGAGTTTTGGCACATTTGGCCAATATACCAGAAGTATAACTAAGGTCTAGTTTTACTCAACCATGTTTGCACTGTTATGTGCAAGCTAGGATCTGGAATTTAGACACTACCTTGCCAGCCAACAGGCTGTTGCCCCTATCCCCCCAACTAGGAGGTATATGCAGTATATTGACACATCCTCATGAGGATTATGCATCTCAGCATAAATCGCTGGATTCTTTTTAAAGATAATTTGATGACTTGGTAATTGGTGGCAATGTTTTGCTTTCATTTTAACCCTAACAAATTTAATGTAACAGATGTGAATTTAGACTGTTATACATCAAGATAGCCTTGCTTTAAAGATCCATGGATAATTATACGCCATTTGATTACTGCAATTTTTAAGTCTAAAAACTCTAGAGAATACAAAATATTACATAGCCAGGGTACTGATTTGAACTGGGTGCTTAGACAATTATATAATGATGTGGGGTATTAACTTTGGTGGGTCCTCATTTTGTTTTTCAGCTAATTAAAGCTTGTTCAAAGTTCTAATGTTAGTTTTTTTTTAATAAAATCTTACTATTTTCAAGATACAGTTAAGATACAAACAAAAGAGAATATAGAACAGGTAAGAAACAGAACTAAAGCAAAAAGAACAAACTATAAAACTGTCAGTAGAAAGAAAACAGAAAAGGAAAGTGACTTCTGACTTTCTCCAATGCAGATAAGTTTACAAATCTAATCTCTTACAATTAGTTAACCTATCTTAACATTTTTTTATTAGAGCAAACCATTTAATCTCTAAAACCCAAAGTCAAAACATTTTTTTCTATTACACGCAGGTAGTCCAAAAGTGGTTGCCAAGTTGATATAAATGCAGAAACAGAATGATCTCTTATTCAAGTTGTTAATTTAGCCATTTGAGCCAAGTCCATTAGTTTAACAATCCAATCTTCAACCCTAGGTATTTGTGGATCTTTCCATTGTTGTGCATATAACAGTCTTGCAGCCGTGATCATGTATAACAGCAACACTCCATGTTGTTTCTCTAATTCCTTTTTCATCAATCCCAAAAGAAAAAGTTCTTGTTTTCTCTGTATATTTACTTTAAGAATCTTTTAAATAGTAATACATACTTGATCCCAGAACTTTTTAGCCTTCTCACAAGTCCACCAAAGATAGTAAAAGGTTCCTTCACCCTGTAAACATTTCCAACAGATGTTAGTTGCACCATTATACATTTTTGACAACTTATCAGGAGTTAAATACCAGTGATATATCATCTTATAGAAGTTTTCTTTCCAATTATAATTCAGCGTAAATTTCAAACCTTTCGTCCACATATTCTCCCATTGACCCAACATGATATTATATCCAAAATTCTTAGCCCATTTAATCATGCAGTCCTTAACTTGTCCATCTTCCATATTCCTCTGTAACAAAATCTTATACATCTTAGTAATAACACGATCATTATTTATACAAAGGTCCATTTCAAACTGAGTTATTTCATTAACAAATTTATAGTTCTTTTTGTCCAATTTAAAACATTCTACCAGTTGCATATAGGTGAACCAATAACATATAAATCCATTCAACTCTAACATTTCCCTTGTTTTAATTTTTGGTTCACCCTCCTCAAACTTTAACAAATCAGGTAAAAAGGTAATCTCTCAACACATGGACAGACTCAACCATAGTTTCAACTGGGAAACTGTGAGCATCCTAAACCAAGCCAAATCCAAAAACCCCAGAGAATTCCTGGAAGCCTGGCACTCAGACAAAGCAGCCATCAGCAGACACATAGAGGTAAACAACATTTACATACCATTCAGAAGAGAGAATAGAAAAGCCAAAAGACCAGGACTCTCCCTTGCCAGCAAACAACACCCAGATATGTAAAAATCAACACAAGGATTAACACCAGAGGAACCATCAAACAGCACAATACACCCTAATCAAGGAACTATTAACTCGGGCAGTCAACCAAGCAGCAAACAACAGCCCAATCAAAGAACTCCCAAGGAGGGAACAACACCCCCACCAACACAAGCAGTGCAAGCCACGGTATATAAACTGAGAGCAAGGCCCACTCCCTCTTTGCACTGAAGATGTTGCCTAGTCTGGCAATGAAATGTCTGCAAGAAAACAAGGCTCAGAGAGCACCAAGGACTCCACAGTTTAACAAATCTTTGTATTTTAACCAACTTACAGCTCCCACATTTTCTCTTCTAACAAATGCTTCCTGAGGTGGCAACCATAAAGATACATTTGGAGATAACCTTACCTTATATTTGTTCTAGATTCTCAGTATAGCATTCCTGATAAAATGATCTTTAAAATCCTTGTTAACTAACTTTGTCATACCATAAATAAGCATGCCACCCGAATCTTAATACATGGGCTTCAAGCTGTAGTAGTTTCTTATTCTCCAAGGTAATCCATTCCTTCATCCAAAGCAAACAACAGGCATCAAAGTACAATTTCAAATTAGGCAGACCCAAACCTCCTCATTCTTTGGCATCTTGTAACAGTTTATATTTAATTCTTGGTTTCTTTCCTTGCCAGATAAATTTGGAAATATCTCTCTGCCATTCTTTAAATGGTAAATCTGTTGACAAAATTGGTAAAGTCTGGAAAAGAAACAGCATCCTAGGCAAAACATTCATCTTAATCAGATATTCTTCCCAAGAGAGACAATTGCAATTTCCCCATCTTATCAAATCTTTTTTCACATCATTCCAAATTTTAACATAATTATTTTGAAATTGCACACTATTTTTAATTGACAAAATTACCTCCAGATATCTGACCTCTTTTTCAATCTGAAATCCCATCTTACCCATCAATAAGTCTTGATTTGACAGGGTCATGTTGTTAGTTAACATTTTAGTTTTTTGTTTGTTTATTTTAAGACCCACCAATGACCCAAATTCTTTCAGTTTCTTCATCAGATGTTCTGCAGTTTCCAGGGGATCCTGTAATATCAAAACTAAAAGTTCTAATGTTTGTTTTGAAAGCCATTCACAGCTTGAGTTGCAGCATGTGCAGGATTGTTCCTTTCTGTATGCGACTTATTGTGTCATCTTCCTGAAGCCTACTTCTGAGGTGTGGTGTGGGCCTGCTTAGGAGCAAGCCTCTTCAGTGGTAGCATTCCAGTTACAGAATTCCGTCTCCAGAAAAATCTGCCCTTTCTTGTTTTTCATTTGCGTTACATGGGTTTTATTTGCAATTTTCAGCTGTAGACTGTAGAGGGACAAATAAATATTTGAAACCAATTAATACATAGACACATTTCCAGAAATTCCTGGAGAACCAGAAACTCAGTTGAGAAGGACGCTCTGGTCCTGAGAAAATCCACAAACAAATGACAAAGGCAGTTGCCCACTTTTTTGGTTATTCTGTAGAAATTGTAATCAGAAGAATGCTGGCTTGATCCTAAAAGTAGTATAAAGCCATCAGGATTGATAACCATTGGTAGACCAATTTCCATGAATTTTCTTAATTTCTTTCACTAATATCTTTCTGGAAACAAATTCCATTGTTGGGGGGGGAAGTATTTCATTTTTTCTGCACTAGGTATCCCAACACTGAATGACTGGGTACTAGTCCTATTTAGAAGGGAAGGAGGAGATGAGAGATAGAGAAAGAAGGCCTCTGTATGCACTGCCTCTACAGCATGCATTTTTACATCTCTACAATGTCCTCTTTTACTCACTTTTTATCCTCAAACTGTTGAGATCGAGATGTTTTATTGTAAACCGCCCAGAGTCCCTCTTGGGGGAGATGGGCAGTAACAAAATTTGAATAATAAATAAATAAGATATTGCATAACATTATCTTATAGGGAGGCATCATCAACATTATCTGTTCCAAATAATTTGCAAAAATCCAAGTATTTGAACAGTTAACGTATCATAGCAGGTATTTTAGTGTCAAAAATTGTTGGCTACATAGCATTGGGGCATATTTGGGGGGTTGCTAATCTAAGACACATTGGTCGTGTAAAATAGGCTGCAGGATTTGAATGCTTTCCATAATCATCTAGTTTGTAGCAAATTACTTGACATGTTTCTAGTTATTTCTCTTGTTGGCTTAATTGTTCTGTCCACTAATTGCTCTGTCCACATTTCAGATAATTGTCTTTGTTGTTCTTTATTGACTAACATATTTGTTTAGTCTTGTTCATTAATTTACCTTCAATTTTTTTAATTGCTGATTTACAGATCCAGCAACAATTTTTCTTTTCAAAAACTGCAAAATTACCGTGAGATATTAGCAATTACTATATCAATAATCAGTGAATAAGATGAAAAATATTAATGTGGTAGAAAATGCGTATCAGTCAGATGGTCTTTGAAGCTTGTTTTGTAGTTCTCTCTTTTATGTGCAGTAGAGCAGGAAGCCTGTGGTCCTCCAGATGTTGTTAAATGCCAATTTTCATCAGTCCCAACTAAATCACTGAACATGAATGCTGAGACTTCTTGTTCAGAAGCACTCGGAGGGTCACAGATTCTCAATTCCTGATATACAACACTTTAAAATTAATGTGACCACTAAAAAAAAAAAAAAAAAAGGAGAGCAAGTGGTTTATATATTAGAATGAACCCTTCTATCTAGTAGCAGCAATGCTTGTCAGAAGAAGCAGCTTTGATTTATTTTTTACTTCACTCTTCAGATGCTAATTCCAGCTCAAACTATTGATTTTTTTTTCTTCTTCATCCTTACGTTGAAAGTGAGATGGGCAGTGACTAAATTTGAAAAATAAATAAATAAATATTATAAATAAGATTTTAAAAGTAAAGGGCAAGTAATTTTCTCTTCATGTGGAACGTGCTTGTACTGGTTTCAGTGATACTTTTTACTTCTCATAAAACGTACAGTATTCCTTCAAAAGTAATGTTTGAAGGTTGTGGCTGAGGTTCGACAAAACAATATACATGCATATAACAGCCCTAACTGTTATGCTTTAGGCATACAGGTAGTCCTTTTTTAGTGACAGCCTTGTACAGTGACAGTTTGCAGTTATGACAGTGATGAAAAAGTAACTTTGTGACCAATCCTCACATTTATGACCTTCACAGGTCTGTAAAGCAAAGGAAAACCGAAGTAAGATCATAAGTACAGCCACGGTTTCACTTAGCAACTGCTTCGCTTAATGACCAAGTTGCTGTCCCCAATTGTGGTCGCTAAATGAGGACTATCTGTATTATTAATTCAGGCAAACTGCACTTTGGGCTTGGAAAATTATATACTATTCCTTTCTGTCTGTACCTGTACTTAAGTGAATGCAGGGTGCTAACATCATAAACTTTGCTTTCATTCCAGATGGGAATGGCCAGTAACTCAAGTCCCTTTGGACAGCCATTTAATCAACCTGGAGGGCAGCAGATGGGAGCAACAGGAGTCAACCCACCGCTACCAAATAAACAAGGCATGGCAAATAACTTGTCTCCCTTTCCTTCAGATATCAAGAGTGTTTCAGTTACCAGTGTGCCAAATTTGGTGAGTTGCTTGTAGCTCACTTGAATGTTCTCTACAATACTTATGTGTCTTTTGTCAATACTACTGGTGCAAGATGATAAAAAGCCCTTCAAAAAACATCACTGAATTAAGTGAGAATAACAGGAAGGGATGTGCAGAAAACTGCATCCTAAATAATTGGGAACTGAAATAGTAATAAAGACTTTCTGACCAGCTCTGAGTTATGAAGTCACCTGCTAGGAACTCTGGAGAGGACCTTCTTCTGCAGCATTTTAGGAGGTTTTTCAGAAGATGTTTCAATAACCTGTGCCCCTGGGGTATATTTGTTAGCAATCTTTGTGAAGTTAAGGGAGCTAATAAGGAAATTTATTTTTCTATGGGAGATTTATTTGATTACTGTTTGTCAAGTCATTTGCAGTGCTAGTTAGAAGACCAGAAAGATTGCTCAAACTGTGCAGAGGGAGTCACAGAGAAAACCAGCAAACACTGAAGAAGCCTTTAGATGGAGGTAGATTAGTTTAGAATGTATGTCATTCTCGTGTAACCATGAAATATGCACCCCTGCAGCTGCACTGAGTTGAATGGGGTTTCCATTCAGTATGTGAAGGTTCATGTGTGTATGTAACTTTAAGTATTTTAATGTGTTTTTAATGACCTTTTATTATGGAAAAGCAGAGTTGTGGCTTCTAAAAGATTTTGACCATAGCTCTATTTTTTTAGTCCTGAGTCTTTTTATTCCTAAACAATGTACTATATGTATTGTTACGTAAGCTACAAGATTATGCTAAAGTTTACCTTAGCATTAAAAATAAAATGGCTACACTATGTTTGGTTTGCCTGTGGGCTTCTTAGAGGCAGTTTATCATGCCAAAGAGGTTTGAGATAGTAGTCAAACTATCACTGTTTATTAAGTTTATATGCTGTTCTGCCTGTATAAAGTTTCATGTCAGGCATTTTTTGCTTTAGTCTCAGATGCAAACCCAGGTACAGCAAGTGGGAATTGTATCAACTCAGGCAATGGCAACAGGGCCAACAGCTGACCCTGAGAAACGCAAACTGATTCAGCAACAGCTGGTTTTGCTACTTCACGCTCATAAGTGTCAGAGGCGAGAACAAGCAAATGGAGAGGTGCGGGCATGTGCTCTTCCCCACTGCCGAACCATGAAGAATGTCCTCAATCACATGACACATTGTCAAGCGGGAAAGGCCTGTCAAGGTAAGAGCCAGGAGCTGATCTCAGCAAGCCTGCCATGTGTTGCTCCCTAGCTTTGGTGAAGCTTAGTGCCTTCACACTGTTTTATACAACAACGAGGAGAGTTGGGGTGGAAATTGGCCAGAAGGCCAGCCTGGTGCTCTGAGATGTTGGATTGCAACACCTACGATTCTCAGCCTGCACAGCCATCAGTAATTGAGCATAAATATCTGGAGACTGATATAAACCATTAATTCTCATGACAAGGTGTTATCCAGTTATACAGTCCCTTGAAATTGTTGGGTTATTTATTTTTCCTTGCCTTTGTGAGATAGAATCCTTTGGAAAGAAGTGAGTTTTCCTATATTTCTACAGCTTTCACCTTCACAAGGTTCACGTTGGTTTTCACTACTTAAATGTATTCAGAAAAGAATAAGTAACAGGGCTTTTGCTACCTTGGAAGAAGCACGTGGGGCTGCAGGCAGCTGCTTCCAATCCCTTTTAGTTAGGCTCCTTTTGGCTAAATAGTGCTTTCTGATTAGGAATTTTAAAGCTTGCTGTGGTATTCTGCTGACATTTATGTCTACTGTACATATGGGACTTGAAGATAGTTTCAACTTCTGAGGCTAATCTTTTTTTTCCCTTCTAATTTCAAAAATATTTTCAAACATGTCTTTACCTGGCAAGAGCCAGTAAGCAACCTTAAAAGGTTGCATTTCTTGTAAATTACAGTAACGTGCTTGAGCAAGGAGGACTTTGAGGCATAGGTCTTTTTTATGATATTTCAATACAGTCATTCAGGTTACCTTTCCTTTGTTTAATAGGTGATATTCTCTGTGTATGATTAATACAGAGAATTTTCTTTTGCATTATAGCAAATAGCAGGAATTACTGGATGCTCCCTATTCATAGATCCAGGTTTTGCAAATGCTATTACATGATTTGGCAAATTGATAACTTCACCTTGGAATTAAGATTATTCAAGACTATAGAGGTTTAGTTTATGGTTTCTCCTCTCTAGTGGCACATTGTGCATCATCACGTCAGATCATATCCCACTGGAAGAATTGTACACGGCATGACTGCCCGGTGTGTCTCCCACTGAAAAATGCTAGTGATAAGAGAAGCCAGCAACGTAAGTAATCTGTTCAGTTGAAGAGATGTTGGTCTTGAGGTGAAGCCGTGCCTACAATGATTCCTTTATATGCACTTGTACATCAGCAGAAGAGAGTATCTTCCTTACTGAAATAACTCAAGAAATGCTTGTACTACTGAGTATTTACAAACTGTAACCCTAACGTGAATTTACTGGCAGGTTGAATGGTCCCTTTAAAAATGCCTGAGATATCTTAGAAGTGAAGCACTAAAACTAAGAGCAATTACTGAGCAAGAAGTAAAACTTGGGAGTATGTGTGGTATAAACTTCAGTGTATCAGAGTAGAACTGGGGAGACTCAAGTTTGGATCTCCATTCAGCCCCAAAGCTCATGTATAGTCAATCACGGCTCTCTTAATATAACTTATCTCATGGGAGAACATAGATTGAGAAATGTGCTTGAGTTGTGAGCTAGTCTTTCAATTTTTCACAATTTGTGCATTAGCATGTGATGTATGTATTGCATTATACTGGAACAATTCAGTACTTTTTCTCCCCTGTAGCTCTCCTTGGGTCACCAGCTGGTGGGATTCAGAATTCTGTGACATCGGGAACAGGACAGCCCATAACACCTTCCCTAACTAACCCCAACCCTATCGATCCCAGTTCCATGCAACGAGCCTATGCTGCTCTTGGCCTACCCTATGGCAATCAACCACAGGCAACTCTGCAGCCACAAGTACCAGGCCAGCAGCCTACACCACCTCAGACCCACCAGCAAATGAGGACCATCAGTGCACTGGGTAAGCAAGGAAGTTGCTTCTAGCAGTAGAGAGAAAGTGAGAACGTTGTTTTCAGTTGATGTTAGCAGCAGTCAGGAAGATGGGGAAGAGTAGAGGGCAAAGAATCAATCTGTGACAAGTGCAAGGATAGCTTTGGCTGGAAACTGGGATACGTTGTTTCCCTTCCCTCAAAAGGAGTTTTCTCTGTGCTTAAGAGTGTTTAAAATCCTGAGGGAGGTAAAGAATGGTTCTCAAGGGTCCTCCCAGTACATTCAGTCTGTGTGATTTAGAGAAGAAATGGAATCAGTGCTCTGGAAGGGCAGTCTGCATCCCTGGTACATGAAGTTTGGATGGTTGGGGGTAGAGGACAAGGTAGCACCTGGGTGGAAAATAGAAATTACTCTTCACTGGTTGCATTGCATGCACTGTTGTTTATATCTCTTTTACCATTTCAATGACATCTCATTTTTAGTCACTTAATTAAATGTGTTTTACTTTGTTATTTGAGAATAATTGCTTCTGAATAATTTTCTTACTACTTTTTATTCTCAGTACCCATAAAAGATACAATTTTATTGATAGTTTCAATAAACATTTAAACAAAAATAATTAAAATGGTGTGTGGTTAGAGACAGTTAATTTTTAAAAAATGTACTTCTTGGCTGATTTTTCCTACAGTGCATCCATAATTTATGTTAATACAAATATAAGAACCATCTGAAAATGTTCCATGACTAACATGGTATAATCTTGTTTCAAAGGAACTAATCAGATGAATCTGGCTACAGGAGGAATAACTGATCCACAGACTAGCATGATCTCAGAAACAGCTCTTCCGGCTTCACTTGGGACAGCAAAGTAAGAAACAATTGTTGAGCATTTACATCTGGCTATTACTTCTAGTTTCCGAAATTACAGGTTTTTGGTAACATCACCTTCCATGGACGTTTCATATCTCCCTTTCTAAGGGATTCTACAGTTATGGTAGTGAGGGTTCAGTGGCAAAATTACAATAAAATTTCATTGTGCTTGCTGTTGTAATCAATTGTTCGATAATTACTTAACTTTTGTCATCAGTAGGGATACTTAAAAACAGAAATAAATTTCAGTACAATAAAGATCCGCAAAAGGTTCCATAATTGCCTTTTCTTTAGCCCCTTAATGAGTGATGGCACAAATTCTGGCAGTGTTGGAAATCTCAGTGGCTCTATGCCAACAGCTGCGCCACCGTCAAGTACCGGGGTGAGGAAGACCTGGCATGAGCATGTCACCCAGGATCTGCGCAATCACTTAGTACACAAACTGTAAGTATTAACCAGGTGTAGGCACAGCTCACTATGGGATCAGACTAGTCTGTTAATTATGTTAAATTATAGTGCCGTTCCTTAGATTTGGGACCTGGGAGATGATATGAAAGACTGATTAATTTCAGTAAACACTGATTTGTTCTTCACTATTTGAGAAGGTATTTCATGAGAAAGACTTCTTCACACATTTATTCCACTTCCCAATTTCATCTTTTGTACCAGTGCCACCCCCAGGCCTGGCAAAGCTTTCAGTTATGTCATTCTGAAGAAAGAGTAGTTCCCACTGAATTTCTTAAGAGCTGGAATTTTTAAATGTGTTTCCACTATATGATGTTTTCCTTGCAGTGCTTCTAAAGCGAATTAAATATTTTCTTTTTGCAGTGTACAAGCCATTTTTCCAACTCCTGATCCAGCAGCATTGAAAGATCGCCGGATGGAGAATCTGGTGGCTTATGCTAGGAAAGTTGAAGGGGATATGTATGAATCAGCTAACAGTAGGGTACGTTACTGGTCTGAAAAAAAATTTTGGATACGTCAAGTGCTGTATGATGCCATACTTGAAAAATTCTGTGATCTGGTATATTTCTCCAGGAACATGCTTCCACTGCAGGGTACTTCTGTGTAGCATAACAATCTAACAGATTGCCATAGTTATATAACAATTCCAATCTTCAGTGTTATGGCTGCTTAGAAAGTTTCTTTTCCACAGGAAGGAAGATCTGCTGGTTAAAGACAAGCATCTGAATAAATAGGAACAGCATCTTCTTCTAAAGTGAAAAAGTTTGGAATGTTACAGCATTTTTGTATTACTATAGAAATCTAAAGCTACATACAGTTCCTCTTAGCCTTTGAACAGGAGGCTACCAGAACTGTAGGCTCTCCTGGGAAGTTGAAAAGGGAAGTGGCAGACCACTTCCATACTGTTGCTGGTAAAAGGAGCCAAGCTCATTTCCAAGAAAGCTTTATCTTACCTATCTTGGTGAGAAGATGAGATCTGGCCAGCATCTTCATCAGTGCTGTTTATGATCTGTCCTTCCCAGCTACTTTAGCAGAAGCAGTGTATCAAAGACATGTAAAGCCCTTTCACTCTGCACTGGTGAGACCATACCTGGAGTACTATATGCACTTCTGGCCACCAGATTTCCAGAAGGATATAGACTGACAAAATCAGGTTCAGAGGAGGACAATGGGGGCTTGAGGACACACCCTGTGAGAATAGGCTGAAAAGACTGGGTTGTTCTGCCTGAAGAAAAGAAGATTGAGGTGAAACATGATATCAGTGTTTAAAAATAAAAGACTACCATTTAATCTTCAATTTATACTACTGTTCAATTAACTTGCATCCACAATATTGCTGTCATTATCCTATCAGGGTATTGCAGCAGCTCTGTCAAGTTTCCTTTCATCTAGCACATAGGTGGATGGTCAATATATAGCTGTCCAGTTGTTAGATTTAAATTCCTATCATCCATCTTAGGCCATACTGGCTACAGCTGATTGTATCCAGCACCATCTGGAGGATGATGTGTTGCCTTTCTTTGTTCTAGAGACTACGTTGTGCCAAAGTTCAGAAAGTATCTTTTCAGCAAAAGTGCTCAGCTTCATGAGGTGACTGCTTCAGATCACTGTTGGTCACTGTTCACGTACAAAAATGGATTCAAATTAATAATACCTTAAATCTGTGCTCTCTCTAATGCATTCAAAGATCTGATCCTAGCATTCTCTTTTTTCAGGATGAATATTACCATTTATTGGCAGAGAAAATATATAAGATACAAAAAGAGCTGGAAGAGAAACGGAGGTCTCGTTTGCATAAGCAAGGGATCTTGGGTAATCAGCCAGCCTTACAGGCCCCTGGGACTCAACCTCCTGGCATTCCACCGGTGGCAGCAACTGTGGGACAAGCGCAACCTGTGAGGCTTCCCAGTAAGTGGTTCACTAACGATATACAGCAAGAAAGACCTTGCTTCTTGTTTTTATATTGATGGCACATTCTTCTGCCCTTCAAAAATCCCATCACAGCGTCTTACAATTTTTAAAAAATGAAAATAAAATTTCTAAAATTACACGCAAGCAGGATCAAATTTGAATTAGCCATTCTCTGAAATTCTGAAGAGATGGCTTTTACTGGACCTCCCTCAGAAAGGAAGTCTAAGCTTTTTGGGTCTCCCTAGCACACCCAGATGAATTTTCTTAAGCAGAAAAGATGACCTTTTCCCAGCATAAAGATGAAGATGAACCAGAGCACCCCTTCCCAGCACTTCCTTCCCAAATGGATTATTTGACTTCATTACGCATCACTCTATTACTGCCTTTAGGTATCATTGTAGGGAGTGCACGACCTCATCTGAGGTGGGAGCTGCGGAAGTACAGACAAAGTACCATCAAGAACCAAGTTTTCACATTGCTTGCTGCTTCTGTTAAATGTTTGTTTAATAGTCTAAGAGACAAGGTTTACCTCCATGGCAGCTGTAGGTTTATTTCCTAAAGTGTAACAGTACCACCCTTGGGAGCCTCTCCAGTTGATAAAAGTAAAACTGCTACTTATTCCATATTTTCTTGTGGAGATTGACAGGAGAATCCATCTTTTAAGATGATGCATCTGCAATTTTTAAAATTCTGATTTTATGAATAATTAACCTTTTTTAAAACATAAGTTGCCTCAAAGAATTCTAACATAATTCAGAATTCAATCAGTTAGAGTTTAACATGCATTCATTCTCTTACAGATGGGCCTATATCCATGCCAAGTGTGCCTCTGGGCCGTATGCAGGCCTCTCAAGGTAATATCTGTTGCTTTCTCCTCTTCTCAGCGTCTCTGCCGTGAATTTTGTTTTCGGCCAGGGTAGCCTATTTGGCCTCTCCTATGCCACTTTTTCCATTAACATTCTATCCCAAGTCAAATTACTCAGTAAGTTCCCAGTAAAACCTTGATTCTCTAGACCTCCAAATTTTACTCAGAACTTCATTGTCCATTGTGTCTGAAGCAATTTACATTGTTTGCTAAATGGCATAATTGATGTTTAATGTCATTTGAATCAATTTATGCCATACACGTAATCACACAAGTGACATAAATTATGTCAATTATTTGAATTCAGAGTTAACAGACATCCCTTCCTCCCAAATGGTCCATTAAATTGGGGTTTACTGTAATCAACTTTCCTTGCAGAAGTTCTGCTGATGAAAATATAGTATCTATGTTCTGTGAAGTCTGATAAAAAGCAAAGGCGTGGAGTTATGGAAACTCTTCCTAATGAGACTTAGTAGATTCCAGCTTCTTTACAGGAGTCCCTCTGGTGGGAGGAGATGGGCAGTGACAAATTTGACAGACAGACAGACAGATCAAGAAATATGATAAAACTTTGCAAAAATCAGCTTTAAACTGATAGACCTGTGCAAGGAGGCAGAATACCTTTTGTTTTTTCTTTTAAGTAAAGAGGTGATGCAGTTGGCCGTGCATTGTTGTGTGAAATTTCAAGTAGATACTTAGCTTGAATCTTCATCAAAGCAAAGCATCCTCTTGAAGGTTTGCACAGTCTTATAAACTGATGCTGTGCCTTTAGCAAAGTCTAATACACAGCTGTCTGAGAATCTAGTTTTTCATTTCCCTTTAGCATGTTAGGAATTCTGTAGAATCTCTGTGCTGTCCTATTACCAGGATATTTCCAAAGTAGAGGCATAGGAGGAATAGCTGAAGATGCAAAAGTCCTCATGCATGAAAAATATGAAATATGGAAACATAAAATCCTTGGAATTTTTCACATAGCTACAGCTTATTTCTGCTTACCACTTAGAACTGACTGTAGATATTGCTCTTTATTTCAGAAGGTACCTTTACAGGTTTGTCAGTGTCAGCCGTATTGCAGACAGAATAGTTTTATTAAACTTCATCTCTCTACACTAAGTAAAATCTCTTCCTTCATATGTGGGATTACCCAGACATCATACAGTACAGTATTCAAAATAGGAAGGAAGGGGAAATACTTTGAAACTCTTGTGGCCAGCCTCTTCTTCTGAGGGTTCCCCAGGAAATTGGGGTTGGGTTAGGAAATTGCAATATTTATAATAAAATAAATATCGATAGACACCTCTTCCCCATTACATCAACCCGTCCCACCCGATCGTGCAAAGAGGGCATGCTACGGACCCCGTCTGTAAAAGAATTTCATCTGGCAGGGTCCAGGAAGCGGGCCTTCTCCGCAGTAGCTCCCGCCCTGTGGAACATGCTGCCCCCAGAGGTGAGACTGGCCCCATCGTTCCTGGCCTTTCAGCAGAGTCTGAAGACCTGGTTCTGCCGCCTCACTTGGGGTGGAGAGGGGAATAGATCTACATGGGGATGGTTGCTATAGACCACTCCTTCCACACTTGGACTGTTTTAGATTCTTCACCACTTGGATTCTTTATTTTTACTTCTATTTATACTATTTTTACTGTATTTTACTCTTTGTATTTATTGTGATGGTTTTAATCAATTGTTGTAAACCACCCAGAGTCCTCCGATGGGAGGAGATGGGCGGGGATAAATTAGATTAAATAAATAAATAAATAAAATCAAGATACTCGGGCTAACCCCACTGACCCAAGGCAACAGTTACTTTCAAAGGCCCTGCAGAAGAGTTATTTTTTGAACCTCTTGATGTCCCCTAGTCTGTCCAGCTGAGGAACTGCAATTGGACGGTCCTTCTGGACTCATGGCTCCTGTTGGAAAAGCAGGCGGCCATGGCTAGGAGGGCTTTGCCCAATTTAGGCTCGTGTGCCAATTGCAGCCTTACCTAGAACAGGGAATATTGAAGGTGGTCACTGCTTTCCACCAGGTCCCACCACTAGTCACCCATGAGGGCAGCCAGGGTGGTTTCACTCCCATATCTAGATCAGAATCCTGACTGCTAAAGATCCAGTTGAATCCTGGCTGTGATAATTGGATTTCATTGGGCTTCCTTTAGTGTGCATCAAAAGCGTTCTTTGTTCTTTCTTCTTGCATGTTTACTGAACTGCATGGGCCAGGTTTTCCTGCCCGTTTGAGGTCTGTACCAAGCATGGCTTGGATGTAGTATATCTAATGTGCTCTTCTGGGGTCATTTTGCAGGAGTGAATCAGTTTAACTCCACATCCATAGGGAATGCCCAAATGCCTCCGGCATCAGTTGGGCCTCGTGCTGCTTCTCCACTGAACCACCCCGTTCAGATGAACTCCATGGCCTCTGTTTCAACGGTTTGTATTGTATTATTTTCCTTCTTCAGTAGTTCGGCTGATGGCTCCTTTGCATCCTTTCCAGTATTGCCACATTTGAATTTTCAGAATGCATTTATTGTGATATTTATTGATTTTTCTGATATCACATCTGATAATTATTTAATTATCAGTCTAAAGTAGTGAATATCTTTTTTGACCCCACCTAACTCTCTAAATTACCCAAGAAAACATGGGAAATATAGAGTGTAAGCCATTTAAAGGAGTATTGTGTTTGGTTTGGTCATCCGATAAAGTTCAGTGTTTCACTGCAAAGCCTGCCTTCCTTTTGTAGTTAATAGCTGTGCCTGCTGAAACCTGTGGTCCAGAATCCTAATGTAGATAGGCTGTTTTATTTACTAGATGGCTCTGTCTCCTTCCCGAATGCCTCAGTCCCAAAATGTGATGGGAGCTCATCCTGGCAACCTCTTGGGTCAGCCCACCACCCAAACCCAGTTCCTGTCCCAGAATCAATTTCCTGCCTCTAGTGGAGTTCTGAATGTCAACAGCACAGCCCTAGGGCAGTCAGCAACGCAGGCTGGAGTGGTGCAGGTATGTTTGCAGTAAACCAAAATTTATTTGACATTTCTGGCACATTTGCTTTAATAGCTTTTGGGTAATTACTTGCAAAATATTGAACCTTTTGCTTAATTCTAGTTGTGGGGAATGGATAGCATAATGGCCATTGATTGCACAAGAAGAAAACATGTGATTTGTGTGTGTGTGAGTGTGCACGCCAGTGTTTGGTGAATTTTTACATATCATGTTAAGTATAGGTTTTTCTTACAGGGTCAGCTTTCCAGCAGTGCTGTTCCTAATTCAGTAACCATACTGGGATCACAAAATAGTCAGCTCTCGTGTCCTCCAGTGAGCCAGTCACCCCTTCATCAGGCGGCGCCTCCTCTATCCACTATGGCTGGAGTGCCACCTCTTCCGCACCAAACCCCTCCAGGACTTACTCCACCACAGCCAGTTGTGCCTGCCCAGCCATCCACCCCTGCCGCCTCTTCAGGGCAAACCCCCACCCCGGCAGCCGGCTCAGTTCCCAATGCCATGCAGATGCAAAGCACGCCTTCAGGACAAATGGCAACACCTGCTCAGGTCACCCCACAGCCTCAGACCCCAGCGCATCCCCCATCTGTGCCAACCCCACAACCCCTGCAGCCAGCGCCAGCATCAACCCAGGCTCCTGGCACGCCGGTAAGTGTTTCGTCTTTACCCTGTCTGTGCTTTCTGTTGCCTTGCTGGGATTGGAAGCTCCTTGGGAATCAAACAGCAGGTGAAACAGCAGTATCCAAACTCGTGATCTAGGGCAAAAGCAAGCCATTTTAAAAACTTAGAAAAGTAGTAAGTTCTTTCCTCGTTCCAAAATGGCATCAAAAGGGGTGACAGAATGTGACTTTTTTAGAGGCAGCCTTTAGTTGCTGCTTGCCATCCTTAATAATTTGCTTTAGTCCCAAGCCATGAGGAACTTAATAGTGAAGCACTTTAGTTGAACTTCGGTCGCAGGAGATGTTTTAGCACTGGCAGATGGTTCCAGCTTGCACCTTCACAGCTGCATTTTGCCTCATCTACAGTTTCAGGACTGTCCTTAAGGGCAGCTCTAAACTGGAAGTTTATAAGACATAGATCATCGTTCTGTATGTGTTGTTTTTTCAAGGGCTTTATTTTAGCTTTCTTGAGGCATGCAAAAACAATTGCTCCTCTGCAGTTACTTCTCAGGTACAACACACAAAGCAGTCCCCTCTATAAATTTCAAATATATTATTAGGCAGCTTACAGTAAAAAAGTTAGAGAACAGATGGTTCTCTGACTTACATTAACTTCCTATTGAGATTCTAAGATGGGTAGACAAAGCAGATCCTTCATAGAGAGATGTCCATGGACAGCCATCTCCATTTAATGTTGCAGGTTCAGTGCCAATCTATAAAGCCAATATTTCATGTTTAGCACTTTTTCTTTCTTTCTTTCTGTCTGTCTGTCTGTCTTTCTTTCTTTCTTGCCAGCTATCCCAAGCAGCAGCAAGTACTGACAATAGGATACCTACACCGGGCTCTGTTGCCAGTGCTGATGCCAGTGCCCAGCAACTTGGTCCAGAAACACAAATGCAAGAAAATAAGCCAGAAGTCATGATGGAGAAAGCTGACTCAGAATATGGTGAGGCTCAGCTGGAGCCAAAACCTGAGGTAACTGAGGGCCAAATCATTATCAGTAGGTTAACAAAAAGCATGACCTTCTTTTGCTTACCTGAAAAAATGGATAATCTCATAGTTTGCACTGGAGATAAATACTCTATTCTCCCTTTGCTTTTTAGTTGGAGGAGGACATACCAGGACCTGCACGAACCAAAGAAGAAACTAATGGGGTCGACAGCAAGCAAGAGTCAATGGAGGTAGAAGGGAAGAAATCTGAGCTAAAAGAAGAGGAGGATGGGAGCAGTAATGGCACCACATCACAGTCTACATCACCATCTCAGTCACGGAAAAAAAGTAAGTCTGCATCTGTGTAACTCTTGAATACCTTCTGAGGCTTAACAATAACGCAATCAAGCTCTTGGGCAGTCAGGCCTAAGCTTCACTTGCCTCGTCACTCTGTTCTCAGTAACAGTCAGCCTGCCAGGTATCCTGAAGAATGAGGGCTATTGGATAGCTGTTCTTGGTGGTTTGCCTTTAGTCTCTGGGGAAAGAGGTATATTCTCCATGAGTATGGTTGATTTTTATTAGCTTTAGCTGTCAGTGACTGACCCTTTCTCCAACAATATTTGTTTTTCCTTTCTTAAAGCTGCCTGAGCAAGGGGTTGGAGATCATTGCATCTTTTGTAATTATGTTTGTTCAATGAAGTATAAATTTGGAAGAGTAAAAAGCTTCATGAAAAATAAAAGAAAGACTTGTGGTTGATTGCATTAATTGTAAGGTAAACTGCCTTGAGTTGTAAGAATTTAGGGCAGTGTAGAAATGTTGTGATGCATGGATGGATGGATAATAAAAGGAATTTTTTCAACAGTCTTTAAACCTGAAGAGTTGCGCCAGGCCCTCATGCCTACTCTGGAAGCTTTGTATCGCCAGGATCCAGAGTCTTTACCTTTCAGGCAGCCTGTGGATCCTCAGCTTCTAGGTATTCCGGTGAGTGAGCAAACATAAGGAAATTAGCTAATTTCTTCTAGCCATGCATAGTTCTATCTGTGTTAACTAGAGGGCCCATCTGAGTAAAGACAGATCCCTTTTCTAGTTGTGATAGACCACAGGAAATGCTAGGCTTCGTTACTTTGAAAAGCTTCCAGAATATACTTCTGGGCCTTCAAACTGCCGAATAAAAACAAGGATATTTGGTGCTGGGAAGCTACAGTGAGTGTCCATGGTAGTACACATAAAGAGATCCTCATTGTTTGTAGCAACTTGACTTCCAGGAGACCAAGTGGAAGCACAGTGAAAGTGCTGTGCCCTGATACTCCTGCCTTATTTTACTTTGGGAATATTACCAGCCTCTCTTTTCCTCTCAGTGAAAAGCAGAGCAGACCCACACCCTAATGTCTATAAAAAGCCCAGTAACCATTTTGAGGCCTTGAAAGTGGGGCAGTTACTGTGATACAGTACTGTTCAGTCCTTCATGCTCTCTGAGGGATAGCTGGGTAATGAAACCTCTGCCAGCAAACAACCAAGCTCAGAGAGCACCGAGGACTCCACAGTTCAACCCTGACCTACCTATATTCTCTTCTGCTGGTACAGTACTGTTTCTTTGCTTCCTAACAAGGAGTGAGCTGAAGCAGCAAATGAATTCTTGGTGGTAGCACTAACAATAAGTGGGGGAGATGAGTAAGAATGACTTACTGCTTTCCATTGTTGCATCCAGAATATGCAGCTGCTTTTTTTATGTATTTATTTGATCCACTTATGTTTTATTATTGTTTCATGAATGTTTTGTTGTTTTCATTGTGCACTGCTTTGTGTCGTTCTGGAGTGGGCAGCTAACTAAACTGACTAAATAAATGAATAAAAACCCCATCCCTCCAGTTCCTGACTTTAACCACTATGGAATTACCTTTTTATTGGGTATCATCAAGCCAATCAGGGGCTTCCAGGATTTTAAGGAATTAATCATTCTCATTTCTTTGAGTTATGTGACTGCAAGGGCCATCTACCAGAGGGCATGAGATCTTTATTCAAAAGCAAGATAGCTAGGTCCAAATCCAGCTGGGAATGAATTTTATAACTATGTCAGTCAATCTGTTTATATAGTAGACTTTAGGATTAGTTTAGCCAACCAGCTTATTATTATAGATCTTCAGTGTCAGAGTAGATTTACATACATTCAAACAGTAAATGTGCATATGTGCATGTTGTTTATTCGTTCAGTCACTTCCGACTCTTCATGACTTCATGGACCAGCCCACGCCAGAGCTTCCTGTCGGTCGTCAACATCCCCAGCTCCCCCAGGGACGAGTCCGTCACCTCTACAATATCATCTATCCATCTTGCCCTTGGTCGGCCCCTCTGCCTTTTGCCTTCCACTCTCCCTAGCATCATCATCTTCTCCAGGGTGTCCTGTCTTCTCATTATGTGGCCAAAGTATTTCAGTTTTGCCTTGAATATCATTCCCTCAAGTGAGCAGTCTGGCTTTATTTCCTGGAGTATGGACTGGTTTGATCTTCTTGCAGTCCAAGGCACTTTCAGAATTTTCCTCCAACACCACTGTTCCAAAGCGTATATCTTCCTTCTCTCAGCCTTCCTTATGGTCCAGCTCTTGCAGCCATATGTTACTACTGGGAATACCATTGCTTTAACTATGCGGACCTTTGTTGTCAGTGTGATGTCTCTGCTCTTGACTATTTTATTGAGATTTGTCATTGCTTTTCTCCCAAGGATTAAACATCTTCTGATTTCCTGACTGCAGTCAGCATCTGCAGTAATCTTTGCACCTAGAAATACAAAGTTTCACTGCTTCTACGTTTTCTTCCTCTATTTGCCAGTTATCAATCAAATTGGTTGCCATAATCTTGGTTTTTTTGAAGTTTAGCTGCAACCCAGCTATTGCACTTTCTTCTTTCACCTTCATCATAAGGCTCCTCAGTCCCTCTTCGCTTTCAGCTATCGAAGTGGTATCATCTGCATATCTGAGATTGTTAACGTTTCTTCCAGCGATTTTAACTCCAGCCTTGGATTCCTCAAGCCCAGCATGTCGCATGATGTGTTCTGTGTACAAGTTTTGAATAGGTAGGGTGAGAGTATACAACCCTGCCGTACTCCTTTCCCAATCTTAAATCAGTCCGTTGTTCCGTGATCTGTTCTTACTGTTGCTACTTGGTCGTTATACAGATTCCTCAGGAGGCATACAAGATGACTTGGTATCCCCATACCACTAAGAACTTGCCACAATTTGTTATGGTCCACACAGTCAAAGGCTTTAGAATAGTCAATAAAACAGAAATAGATGTTTTTCTGAAACTCCCTGGCTTTTTCCATTATCCAGCGGATATTGGCAATTTGGTCCCTAGTTCCTCTGCCTTTTCTAAACCCAGCTTGTACATCTGGCAATTCTCGCTCCATGAATTGCTGAAGTCTACGTTGCAGGATCTTGAGCATTACCTTACTGGCATGTGAAATGAGTGCCACTGTTCGATAGTTTGAACGTTCTTTAGTGTTTCCCTTTTTTGGTATGGGGATATAAGTTGATTTTTTCCAGTCTGATGGCCATTCTTGTGTTTTCCAAATTTGCTGGCATATAGCATGCATTACCTTGACAGCATCATCTTGCAAGATTTTGAACAGTTCTGCTGGGAAGCCGTCGTCTCCTGCTGCCTTGTTATTAGCAATGCTTCTTAAGGCCCACTCAACCTCACTCTTCAGGATGTCTGGCTCTAGCTCCCTGACCACACTGTCAAAGCTATCCCCGATATTGTTATCCTTCCTATACAGGCCTTCTGTATATTCTTGCCACCTTTTCTTGATCTCTTCTTCTTCTGTTAGGTCCTTGCCATCTTTGTTTTTGTTCATACCCATTTTTGCCTGGAATTTACCTCCAATGTTTCTAATTTTCTGGAAATTTAGACGTTGATCCGTGCATACACACAGGCATATACTTTTTGCCATTGCTCAAAACAGCAAAGTAGTTGTCTATTAAGTAGATGTTTTCACAGATGAATTCAAGGAATTGAATTGATTTTGCAATTACTGGTTGTATAAGTAAATAAGGGCTGTGCCATAGCTGGTGGCCAGTGAGGTAAAGCTGTCATTACTTATCCTTACAAATGCTGCATCTGTTTCCACAATCAGTTTGAACTGTAGATCAGAGTTCATTGTTTTGCCTTTTCTGAAAAAACAAAGGATGGTGTTACATCGATCTTTTAAAAACCTTCAATTTTCTCTCTTTCCTGGATTCTGGTCCCCCCAAATTTCCAGTCATGTTCATTCTGCTGGAACAAACTTATTTATGAGTTCCAGGATTTCTGTGTATCTGGTGGCTTTCCTTGTGTCAGTACAGCAAATCTATCCCATGTCCCTGTCAAAAACATTTAAGGTTCCCTCCCTCCCCTTCAAAATTTGGTCAGCTCTGCTTGTTCCATATCTTACAGGATTTCTCTTTGATGGTTATGTAACCGTCCATTCATATATTCTTTAGTGCTTTGTTGTCATTCTTAATTGAGGTATCCTCCAAAAGGATGTATTGTGTGATAGAAGATGAGGAAAGGGAGGGTTTCCCTTATTGAGGTAGGGGGCTTTCTTCCAGGATCAGGAATTGGCCTGGAAACTGAGAAAAACCCCTCCTTTCCTTGGTATCATTCTTGTGGGAATCAAGAGGATCTTCCAGAGGGAAACTTTGGAAAATTGATAAAGGAAATGACCAGTAAGCTCAATTCTTCATTTTTACAAACATATATCACTGTCTGGCCAGATTGGCCTAGAATTCTGTTAAATTGCAATTCTCCTAGGTTAAGAGGTTATAGCCCACATGGTACTGTGGCCTAGCAGTGGCTGGTTCCAAGAGTTCTACCAGCAGCTGTCCTGTTTCCAACTTAGCCTGTTTTGAGCTGAAGAAAGGGGTGCATCTCCAGTTCTACCACCCTCAAAAAAGGAAAGGAAGTTTGCACACAGGAGCAACCTTCCTACTCTTTTCTATTCCCTCTCCTGTAATGGAACCTCTCTCATTCCAAGACCTGCCATACATTTTTGCCTAGCTAGTATTTTATACACCATTGACAAAAGCTGGAAGTCATTGGAATGTTGAGTCTGTTGTCTTCAGACTCTCCCCATAAACTTTTGAAGTCATTTACAAGATTTCAGCTGCCAAGCTAACCTAATGTTTCTTGTTTCTTTTTGGGTTTTTTTACATTCAAAGGATTATTTTGATATTGTGAAGAACCCCATGGATCTTTCCACAATTAAACGCAAGTTGGATACAGGGCAATACCAAGAGCCGTGGCAGTACGTGGATGATGTCTGGCTAATGTTCAATAATGCCTGGCTTTACAACCGCAAAACATCAAGAGTCTATAAATTTTGCACTAAGCTTGCAGAGGTCTTTGAACAAGAAATTGACCCTGTTATGCAGTCCTTAGGGTACTGTTGTGGCCGCAAGGTGTGTTTTGTTTCACCATACCTATGAAAATAAGTTTATAAACAAAAGAAAAGGATTTTCCTCATTTTGCCCAGAGTCTTGTTTTAACCTGTAAGATTCTGAGCACGTGTTATATGTAGTGTATATAAAATTTACACTCTATGTGTAAATTAATTATGGAAGAAATAATGTAGTTGCTGTACATATGAGTGAAAAAGTTTTAGTTAATAATGTAGTGTTTTAATGCCATAAAAATCAGTATTCCAAGCATTTTATATGAAATAGCTTAAATAAGCTATTTAACATGTTGTGCTTCTATCCATTTATTTTATGTATTTTAAAATTGAGTATCCCTGCTATTAAGAGGGGATTAAAAATAGCATCCAACTCCTTGTTTGTATAATATTCTTACAATACAGATTGTTTAATAAAAGTAACATTTTAGTAAGACAGCAGCTAACCTCTGCATTCTTCTTAAACAACATTGTGCTTAGGTTCTTTAATGACTTTAGTGAACTGCAGATTTGTTTCTTAACTCCTGAGATATAAACATCTTACAAGTGGAACTTGCAAGAACGGAGTGTTCCCTGTGGGCCTTCTTCGAGTTCCTCTGCAAGGAAAGGAGATGATATCTTGGGTGTCGTATGAGATATTAAAGCAGAACATTAAACAAATCAGTTGTACTGATGAAAGTATTACTGCTTGTACATATATGTAGTACTTTCGCGTAGCAAACTGTTCTCTGTGACATTCTTATTTTTTTCTAGTACGAGTTTTCTCCTCAGACCTTGTGCTGCTACGGCAAGCAGCTGTGCACTATCCCCCGAGATGCTGCCTACTATAGCTACCAGAACAGGTGAGTCTCGGTGTCTTCCTGCCCAGGTCAGAAGCAAGGGCTAAGATTTTATTTTGTCTGCTTGCCATTTCTTCCTACTGGAATCTGAGAGGAGTTTCCTCGTGTCTGAGAATGCAGTGACATATGAGACCACTCTCATTTATTTAGGATATTGGGGGGGGGGGCAGGGGACCTGCTAGTCCACCTCTACCGTGTGAGCTCTTGGGGTAATAAGACAGAAATAATAAATGAATGTTGATTAGTTGTTAGATGATGCTTCCTCCTCCCTATAACATGTCCATCTACACTATGATCTAGGTTCTGTATAGTGTGTGACTAAGCCTAATCCTGCATTCCCTGCTCATGTCCCATTATTACAGCCTGCCAATAAAGGATGCCCATGGCAGACTACAAGACCTAGCTGTATTCAGCTTGGAGGCTCTCAAATTGTATGTGTCATATGGGATGTCAGCTCTCTGTGCCTGGGTTGAAATATTGTCTGCCAGAATTCTGCAGCTATTTACTTTGGAAGAGATGGAATGTCCATCTCTTTGACTCTGAGGGCTGATTTTACCCATATAGGTGAGTGAGACAAACGCTTTGTCTCACTGACTATCTGGGGACCCTCTCACAGTGTTCTATGTCTATCAAGGAAAAAGGGAGTCTTGGACATTGCAGACAGAGGCAAAAGGGTGCTCTTAAAAATGTGGAGAAAACAACATCTAAAGGGGCAGATGGTGGACTGCCTGGCTTCGGCACACACATTGCTGGACCTCATTGCAACAGATTTGGATTCGGTCTGCTGCTGTGACCGTCTTTGATAAAACATGTAGATAATCTTGGTGACCACTGTAGCAGAATCATCCTTGCTGTTAAGCAAGCAAGCAAGCTGCTGCTGCTGCTGTTTTTGGTCAAGATGATTATTGTTGGAGATACGGTATAGCTGTCTGACTGTGGGCTGTTTTTGTTACGCTTTGCAAGCCAGCCTTTGATTTTTTTTTCTTTGTAAACTATGAGTAGCTTGTTTCCAACAGAGTAATCTGTTAAAAGTCACCATCTTCACAAAAAGGCAGTCTTGGACAGTGCTCAGCCGGTGTATAATTTAATAGCATGGAGAGCAGCTACCACGTTACTTTTGATTTCCTCTGCTGTTGGTTCATTGTGATGATCAGAACCAGCGTTGTTGTTCTAAAAATACTCATGGATGTTTATGTCATTTCATTTCTTGTTTTTAAAAATGTAACTGTATGTTTCTTTTTCTGTTGATTGCAATTACCTGTATTGGTTGCCTGCCTTTGTGTTTCAGTTCATATCTTTTCCATACATTTGCCATGTTTGTCTTATATTGATACAGTTTTGCTTCCAGATTTTCTAAAAGTAAAAATGTGGACCTGGACTTACTCAAATGCAAGTTATACCTTTGCTTTACTCATCTTTGCTTACCTTAAACCAACAAAGAATTGGCTCATCTCCATCGTAGTTAACAAAAATGGAAACAAGTCTGTTTCAGTTTGCAAAATCTTAATATATCACTTCATTATGTTGTGTATTATTACAATATAAACCATGTAAATAGTTCATATATATTTATAAAATGTACATAGACTGGAAGATGCTTTTTGGTTACAGGCTTGTTTAAAGTTACGAACTTTATTTTGTTTATATACTATGCATTTAATTTGAGCAGTTGGTCACATTTAAAATAACTTTTTCAAACACAGTTTGGAACAGGGGGCAATATTAAAACTATTCCTGTTTACGTTATATTTATAAATATTGCAATAAACCTATTTTGGCTGCAGTAAAATCACATTTAGTAACTGCTTGCTTTAAAGAATACTTTATGATTAAACAGAATCCAAATTCTTCAGTTGAAAGACTATACAGACTGATGTCCTTTGAGGCTACTCCACAAGAAGCCTGGAATTTTGGAGCTCTCCTTTATCACCAGTGGAATGAGACCGAATGCTAACCTGCACTTTGCCTTGGCTTTCTACTCTGTGTTGTCTTGGTGTTTGTGTCTTACTACTTCTGTCTGTGCTGTTTGTCCCCTTCCCTCTTTTCTAACCCTCCCCTCCCCCTCCTCTTTTCCTTTCCATTGTCCACACTGGCCCATCCATCGACAAACAACGCTCCCCCTTTCGTCGTGGTGATCTGCCCTGCTCTGATTGGTGGTTCCATTGCTTGGGTGGCTGTGTGTTTTGGTGGACCAGTTCACCCAAATATGGCCTTCTCGCTGACAGGTATCACTTCTGTGAGAGATGTTTTACTGAAATCCAGGGCGAAAACGTTACCCTGGGTGACGACCCTGCCCAGCCACAAACGTAAGTATTTCGCTTTTTCAAATGCTGAGTATAAACTAAGGAAGGAACAGTTTCCATCATAGCGTAGGCACATTGACTGTAGCAAGCCAAAACAGACTAACAGGCACACCTTCTCATGTCCGGTAGCCTCCTTTACATTTGCAGAAAACTCTTGAGCCGCAGCTTTGCTGTGCATGAGGAGTCTTGTCCTCTTTGCAGAATCCTGCTTCTTTTGCCACTTTCTGGCATGGCAACTGCCCATTTGCCATCCTCAGGATTAAGCAACATCCCATGAATGTTCAATTTAAAAGACTCCAGTTCAAATCACATTCGGCTATGAACACTTTGCACATTGCTGTTTTCAACATCACGTTCTAGAATACATGGAGAATAAATAGTCCAGTCTTTAAAACATATTGCACTTTCTGAGCACTAAAGCAAAAAAGAAACCAATCAACCCTTGGTTAGCTTGTCCTCACAGTTACAATCCTCAAGACCCTTTCCAGCAATAGTTTATCAGTTTTTTGCTTTCCTGCAAGCACTGTATAATGAATTTAACACACGAATTGTAGTAGTTCTTTTCATCTTGGCTTAAATATTCAATTTGATTTGGATATATTCTTACAACTGGAGATTATGAGCCATCCTTGTCTAAGAATACCAGGTGACAATCAAATTCCAGCTTGAATGACTTTATGGGAATCTTCTGAAGCATACACAGCTGTGTTGTATGCAGCTGCCTTGTTTAGAGAAAAATACTTATGGGCTATAACATAGCTAAACCAAAGTATGTTCTAATTTGTTATGTGTTTTTCTCTGCAGAACAATCTCAAAAGATCATTTTGAGAAGAAAAAAAATGACACACTTGATCCTGAGCCGTAAGTATACTGTGATTCTATTGCAGCAGGAGCTGCAAAACTCAGCCTGAAATCTAGGTGGTTTACTGTAAGAGTCGGGAAAACTATTGCAGGAAAATTATAAAAATAATATGTCAACATCCAATAATTTAGAAAGCACTGTAGTGCTGAAATCTTACTTTATGCCTGAAACAATAGTGTCATGCAGAAACACTTTAACAATATTGAGGAACAAATATGTATTTAATAGGCATTTTTATTTCAAGGAAGTTAAAACTTGTTCTCTTACCCCACTCAGTTTTGTTGATTGCAAAGAATGTGGCCGGAAAATGCACCAGATATGCGCATTACACTATGATATTATTTGGCCTTCTGGGTAAGTGGCTCTGAGAGCTATCATGTTTTACTGTTGTGAACATTAGAAGAGTTTCAAAATTCTATGTAAATGTGGATGATTTGCAACAAAAATATCTTAATTCTGTGATCGGCTTTGGGGAAGATCTGCTCAGCATGCTTGTAATATGTGGTTGCAATGCCACTTTTTAATTCTCTTTGTTTACTTTGCTGAGAGTTACTTTGCTCCATCTCTAGTAAAGTGCCTTTTAGGGGCCTCAGAAATATATAGTCTTTATATAATATATGTAGTCATTTCTAAGTAATGAGCTTAGAAGCTTAGACCTAAACTTGCTTCTAAGGAACAACTCAGTTCCTTAACATTAGACTTTTGGGTGCCTGCAGTGTTACTACTCCACTGGTGGGTTTCCCATAGGCTCTGGTTTCTCTTGTGGTATTTAGTAAATTTTATTAAGTTTCAAGAGAAGAATAAAAGCTACAGAAAAACAAAAAACTACAAAGAAAAAAAAACTAAAAAGGTGCGGAAACACAAGAGAATTTTTTTTCAAATTTACAAAAAGATGTGGCTTCCGACTTTTAACAGCTATATACAAAAATTTCCATAATCAATCTCTTACTCTATATTAAACCAAGACACCACATTATTTCTATAAATCATTCCACTTTAACACATAATAAAAATTACTAAGTACAGTTACGCCTCTCCCTTATATTAAAATAAGGAAAAAAGTTCATATAATGCTCCTAAACATCTTTCTCCCTCCAAAAGATAAAGCATATTTAATTATTCCTTTCCTACCACTATTCTATACATTTCTGTCTACTATAATAAGAATCAAATTAAAAAGCCCATAAGTTGTCTGCTATTATACTTAATAATACAACAATTTTAATAATCCCAATCTTAATAAACCCAAAAAACAGACAATTCAGAACAGTAATTCCATATCTTTAAAAGCAAATAACACCAATCAAATCCTTAAAGCAAACCAGATAAACGTTCTTCAATCCTTATCCCACTTCAAAATAAACCAGAGCAGTTACATATCCCCACAATGTGCACAGAGCTTTTCTCTTGAAAGAATATAACAGCCCAACTGCCCCCTCAAAGATTCCAGGTTCTTTTCATGGCATTCCACCAGAATATCAATTTTACTTATGGCTTGTAGATCGATCATTCCCTTAGATTTCTCCAACTCCACTATCCAGTCTTCATCCAGCATCTCAATAAAAATCCCAATCTCACTCTTAAAAAAGACCTCTCTATCGCTCTTAAATTCCTCAGTTTCATCCACCACATCCCCAACCTGATGGCACATTTTAGATCTCATATTTTCCACAATGTTCTGGGTATCTTGCATAAAAGCTTGATAGACGTCAGAAGAAATCTGTTTAAAATCTTGGTGGAAGTCAGAAAGAATCTGTTTGAAATCCTCCATGTCTCATGCAGTAGATTATGGCGCCCCCTAGGAGGTTAACCAGTGAAAATCGAAGATATGGAAGAGTTCTAAAGTATATTTACATAAAATTAAAGTGAGATAGCAGACAGTTCTTGTCATGAGTGCGGATGGTGAGCAGGAGGGGGCCCCTATCCAGGGGGGAAAACACATGCGTAGTTTAGAGGCTTTGAACTGTCCTTCAGAGAAACTCAGAAGAGAACCACCTTGAGTTTTGGGGTTTATCTGTCTGGGTTTCCCACACTCCTTCAGTTTGGTAGGATTTTGTGTCTACTAGAGCAGTTAATAAACACTAGAGACTAATTTCTTGTCTCAGCGTGTTTTTTTGCTTAAGTCAGGGCAGTTCTCAAGGGAAAGTGAAAACAGAAAGCTGAAGGTTCAAATCAGCCGATTCAGTGTGTAGGAAAATGCTAATATCTTCAAATTTAATACAAAAATAATAACAGGAAGATAATTGTTTACTCTCAATCCTCCTTTATATTTGGAAGGAAAACGAAATCCAAAACTTGAAAAAAAAATTAAAAAGTAATCCCAAAAATAATGTTAAGCACCAAGAGAACCAGCTTCTCCTTGCTGTAGAAAGCCTCTCTTGGGATACATATACTTTTAAAAAATGGTGATTTAGAAATGGGGTGGCCAGTCTTAGTATCCCTTTGAGCCTACAGTGCGGCTTGGAAAGTGGTAATGTTCTCCACTTCCCAGCTGGCTCTTACCAGTCAAACACGAAATGCTGTTTGCGATCTTCTGACTGCAAGCAGCCATCCAGAGGACAGATGGGATGATTCCAGGTACTCTCCTTTATCTGGAGAACATTTCTGGGCTTCAGGAAAACCTGCCCGAGGAGGAAAAAAGTTACCGCGTTGTCAGCTCTGCCCACTCAACCCACGGGCACAGCCATTCAGTCCACCATTCAGCCCTGGAGTGATCCAACACCAGTTCTGTTTGAGCACTGAACCCAGGTACCCAGCTGGCAAGACATTGCCTGTGACAGTCTCCTTGACAGACTGCTCTAGCATGCCAAGAGCTACTCCAGGCAGATCTAATGGAATTGGAGTTGGGTACTGCAGATTCTCTGCTTCGTCATCCATTGGCTAAGAGACCCGGATTACTTGCAGGTCTTAACACTCCTTTTGGCCATCAGCCCAAGTCCCTGGAATCAGCCGTGCAGCGAGTGAAGCTGCTGTTCTCCATGTTCTGCCAGGGTAGTCCACAAACCCTTTCCTCTCAGTGTATCTCGCTTATGTTCTTCAGGAGTTAAGGTGGGCTTTGGCTCCAAGTTAACAATGTCCCAGGGGTGAGAAGAAAACACAGTGCCCTTGGGCACATTGCCTCTTTATGAGGAAAGTGGTATTTTGTTAAGTAAATCTTTCTTTCTTTCTTTCTGTAACCTTTTATAATATTTCCAGCTCAGGATATATTTATTAACTCTTCGTTGTGTTTTAGTTTTGTGTGTGACAACTGCTTGAAGAAAACTGGCCGAACACGCAAAGAGAATAAATTCAGTGCCAAAAGTAAGTTTACGACCTCCATTATTGTATATTACTCTGTTTAAACATAATTTCTTAATGCAACTTTTCAAGAACCCCATTATTAAAATATTTTAACTTTTTTTTTAAGTACACTGTGGAAGGCCATTCACATTTGGATCTTGTTTTGATTCAAATAAGTAGTGGAGTGGGAAGAATAACTGAATTGCAGATCTAAATATAAAGCATAGCTCCACTAATTGGACCCTCTACTCTGTTTCCCCAGCAGAAGGCAGGAGCATTTTTAGTATTCCCAGTTTTAGAAACAGCAAGCCTTGTGAAGCATCTGGTGCTGGTGCCTCCAAGAATATGTTTTCATATGGTCTCTTCCTGGTAACGTGAATACTGCTTGTCACTGCCCCAGGCACTTCCTCTCTGGGTTCCTGATCTGTTTTGCAAATCTCTGCTTTTGGTGATGGCTCCATATGTTTTTATTACAAGGCGATGTTCTATAGTATTAAGGGCCACCCCTTTGTCATTTAGAAACAAGCTCATGGATTTCCTATGGAGGTTACTTACAATAAAGGATGTTAATTTTAGCTTTATTCCTAAATACTCATGTAATAAAATATGGCAGATGAACAGGATGATCTCTTTCTATTCTTCCCTCCCTCCTCCCCACCCACTAGGGTTACAGACTACCCGCTTAGGAAATCATTTGGAAGAGCGCGTAAACAAATTTTTGCGGCGGCAGAATCATCCAGAAGCTGGGGAAGTCTTTGTGAGAGTAGTAGCCAGTTCAGATAAAACAGTAGAAGTGAAACCAGGAATGAAATCTAGGTGAGTTTTGCTTTTCTTTTATTGCTTTCATCTCATTACCATTACCAATTGGCTGAATCCATTTCCCTATAATCTCTTCCTTTATTTAAGCAACTAAAATTTTAATTTCTTGTCACAGTGCCATTTCACCATATATTCTTAGACATTTTTTAGGCATAGTCTCAGAACAGGGTATTTTATACATTGGGAACCAGAAAGCCTGTTATGCTCTGTGGATGACAACAGCTAACAGGCAGGACTAGGATCAATTAGGTTAGCTACAAGAACTCCATATGTGTAATTTTACTGAAAAATAATTACTATAGAAGCCGTAACAGATGAATAAAAGCAATTGTTGTTTTCAACAGCAAGCCAGCCATCCTTACAGAAAATGTTCGAGCCATTGCATGCTCCCCCTTTTGGGGGGTGGGGGAGACCTGGTTTCCACCTAGCCCTTGTTTTGGTAATAGTCAGATCTGCTATCATCTTGTTTTTCTCAGACTTTGCGAGAGCTGACCCTCACAACAGCCTAGCAGGTAGAGCAAGTTCTTGCTTAGGAAAAATTTCAGAAATTTCATTCTCAATTCTCTTTGCCCTTTAAGGAAGAATTCTAGGCAGCTGGGCATTTCACGCCAAATTCAGGGCCCAAAGAATCTTGTTTACAAGAACAACTATCTATCCAGCCTCTGGGTGGAGGTTGTGTTTGCCATTTTCATCTATTATAAACCAATAATAGATGAAAATAAACCAATAACCAGTAACCCTGCTTGAGAAGGACAGATACTTCTTTCCAACAGCTAATCATTAATACCTCAACTTTTTATCTTCCTTAAAATGGTGTGGATTTCCCTTTCTTGTAGATTTGTAGATTCTCGTGAAATGGCTGAGGCCTTCCCATACCGAACAAAGGCCCTTTTTGCTTTTGAAGAGATTGATGGTGTGGATGTCTGCTTTTTTGGCATGCACGTGCAAGAATACGGATGGGATTGTCCACCTCCAAACACAAGGTCTTGTTTTACTTCCTACCAGATTCTGGTTATTCAGTCTCAGTCCAGGCTATCTCACATGGTTGTAGTTGTGGGTAGAAATTAGATGAGGAAGTGGTTTATACTGATAGTAATTTTATTGACTGTCTCAGTCTTGTGGGGCACTAAGCAGTGTATAAAAGATATAAAGTTACTACATAACAGTATTACAGTACTGCAATACAAAATAGTAAGCCATTCTGGTGCCAATAATGCCACACAATCAATTCCCAGAGACCTTTGGAAGGCCATGAAAGTCTCCCCCCTCACCCTGGGGGACAGGCTGTTCCAACAGAGATGAGCCACCTAGAGTGACTGTCAATGTGCCCTATCCCTCTGCACCCCACAGTCCGAGGGATCTTCAGCAGGGGTACCCAATCATCCAGACTGAGTAGGAAAGGTGGTCTCTTAGATACCCAGGCCTCAAGCTGTATCACTCTTTATAGGTAGTGACCAGCACCTGAAATTGCACTCCAGTTACCAGACTGATAGAATTTGGCAATTCTGGGTCAGCCTAATAATTGGGGAGGCTGCTGTATTTTTGATCAGCTGAACTTTCCAAATGGTCTTCAGGGGCAGCCCTATGTCAAGTGAATTACAGTAATCTTCTAGCTAGTTACGCTATGAGCTTCTGAAGGAAAGGCAGGATATAAATCAAAGAAACAAACAACTGCTCAGCCATTGAGTTTTCTTTCCCTTCTGACACAGGCGTGTATACATCTCCTACTTAGACAGTATCCATTTCTTTCGCCCAAGATGCCTCCGGACTGCTGTTTATCATGAAATCCTTATTGGGTATCTGGAATATGTCAAGAAACTAGGGTGAGTGTTCTGCCAGGCCATTTTAGTAATGGACATCTTGATGGTTCTGCCATAAATATGATGCACATTCCTCTGAGTGGAAACGGGTGGAATTCAATTATATTCCTCTAGCTTCTTCAGGGTCAGTGGTGACATTTTCCGTGCACTGGTATATGGAAAAGCAAATGCCAGATGTTTGTATTGTGGTCAGGAAGCCTGGTGGAGAGCCCAGGGAAAGATGTCGGGATACTAATTCCATAGCAGGAATAAAAAGAACCCAAAGCAGGCAGGGACTGTCTTCCTCTGTCTGTGTCTCTTGATTCTCCATTCTTCACACACATCCATTCACCTAACCTTTCCTTCCTCATTCACACATACATTTCCAAACTCAGCACCATAGTGGCCATTTGGATTGATGCATAGAGTGTGCTTTCTGAGGAGAAGCCTGAAAGCACTCATCCCAAGAAGAAATGGATGAGCCCAGCGTAGGTCAGACATTAGCAACAAAACCAGTCACTTAGAAACTTGTTCTTTGCTGAGCTGCAACCTTTGACCTCATGGGGTTAGTTGGTTATCAAATTTGTCAGCACCCATCTCCTCTCACCAGAGGGACTCTGGGCAGTTTACAACAAGATAATCAATAAAACAATAAATATACAATAAAATTACAATATACAAAAGTGCACCATATAAAAACAATTACAGATAACAGATAAATATAAATACAAATATAAATAAAGTCCAGATGGCTGTGATCTAATTTGGTCCTTGCATGGGAGGGGCACTTTAGGACACTAGCCAACCCCAGGCATAACTATTCCCTGCCCCAGGCCAGGTGGCAATTATCTTGATCTCCCTCCATGAGGAGGAGGGGGAGGGTGGGGAGAGGTTGGCAAGCTGGAAATGCAGATCTCAGCGGTCACATCTCCCCTATAGACTTTCAGTTCCTAAACCTCTAGGGGTGGCCTTCCAGCAGTCCCATATTGTGTGCAGTCATTTTCTCTTCAGGTTAAAAAATTCAAACATTCCAAAAATATGTACACTTCTGGGGGCAACTGTCAATTTTTCAACTTCCTGGTGTGAAACTTGGTAGAACTCTTAGTTTTCACACACAGGGCCATTCTCTGTATGTTGTTCTTTGAGACTTATACAAAAATATCATGTGTGAAAATCCCAGCAACTTCAGCAACTTATGGGAAATAGTGGCAGCTCTCTTTCCTGTTAACTGAAAAAGCTTGAGCAGCCTGTCAAATTGAATTTTCTTTTTGTATGTTTGCAATGCCCTTGAAATTAGCTCACAGCTTTCTAATGAATAATAGGAAACGGCATTCTTGCAGCACACACCTACTTGGCATTTCATTTGCATAGAAAGGTTCAAGGTCTGACAGTTGTGTTATCAAAATTGTGTGTGTGTGTGTGTGTGTGTGTAAAATGCCGATTACCCTCTCCTTAGAAGATGTATAAAATGTCTTGAGATTTCTGCCTCAGTGGTGCATTTCAAACTTCAAACCGCCATTTACATGTAAAGCACTTCGGGTGGCAACTCTGGGCAAGCTGCCCAATTGAACCTTGCAGAAGCTTACATCCTCGAAGCAGATTTTTCAGCTTCCTGGGAATGGGATAGAAAAGTAGGAATCGTGCACCTATTACCCCAGTTTTGTGACCATATAAGCTCAGTACAGCTTTCTGAGTTGAGTTGGGTTTTATAGGACACAGCTTGCCCCTTCCTTCCAACCAAGGAATTATTGAAGAGACTACAATTGACAGAATACCTGGAGAAAGTAATTCCTTGAGCAGATGCAAGCGGAAAGGGACTTTCCCCTCTTTTTTTTTTTAATGTAAGATATTTATATTTTGCCTGTTAACCTTAAAATTACTTGAGGTAGCTTCCAGTATTTTTAAATTAAAATCAACCAGAGAAAACTAAATGTATTTCCCTCCTTCTAATACACAACATACAAACACAACAATAAAAAAATAGGAAGTCACCTATAAGAGAAAGCCAATAAAATTAGAACCAGTTATACAGTGTATAATATTTACTGGATTTGGGCTTTTTCCTTTTCCAGAGAAGAGGGTTTTTTTATTCCTGAAAGCAGATCCAACATTATTCAAGAAGAACACAAAGAAGAAAATAAGCTTCCCTCAGTGCTTGGGCATTCATTCAAAATACTCTGGGTTTTGTGTGGATTAAAAAATTTAAATTATTTTTTATTAAAATATTGCCAATGCTGTTGTGCTGCAGAGAATGCCTTGGGTCCAGAAACAGCTAGAGATTAATGTCCTGTCCTACTGTGGTTTGTTTGTCAAATCATCAAACAACCAAGGTGGCATGCAGAACAAGTTAAAAACAGAATATAACAATAAAAGATGAACCAAATAGCAAACTTCCACAATACAAGAATACAAGGTTTTAATATAGGCGTAGATTAATATTCCTAGATTTTTCAAACCCAGGGCTCAGGTTCTTTGGAAGAGCCTGTTTTTATGGCCTTCATGAAGAACAACATGGTTGGGGCTATACAGACCTCAGGGGAAGCATGATCAGCTTTTTTTAAAAGGTATCAACAATGGCAGCTGCTGTTGCCACCATTGCTCGTACTGTAGGCTCAAGAGGCATGTGGTGGTATGAATGAACGATGGAGTGTACGTGTTGGTTTTCTAAATCTCCTTTCCACTGTAGGATGACTGCCTCCAATTCTGGGCAAAACTGTTATTTAACTGGGATGTTTTGCTTGTGTGAAACGCGCAGGTATGTGACAGGCCACATCTGGGCCTGCCCACCAAGTGAGGGCGATGATTACATCTTCCATTGTCACCCACCTGACCAAAAAATCCCCAAACCTAAACGTCTGCAGGAGTGGTACAAGAAGATGTTGGACAAGGCCTTTGCAGAGCGGATCATTCATGATTACAAGGTGAGGACTTCACCAAAGAGTATCTGAAGACATCTAGATAGCAGTCCTCTCTCTCCCCAGCTGAAAGGGAAATTGGTAGTTAGGATGGCTTCAATTCTGGAAGCAAAAAGCAATGCTTTTTCTAGATCTGTGTCAATCCAAAATTAAGCATCAGTACGTGCCTTAAGTTTGGATAAAGCAAAGGCATTGGATGTGGTAAATATGCATACAATCATAATGAAACAAGGAAAACTACTTTAAACATCCTTTGTTCAAACCAAATGTGGGTATACTAAGATAATTTCATTTTATGTGATGTTTGAGGGTTCCTGTACTTTTGCCATTGCTCTTAGCAGCACCACTAACACCAGTGCGATCTTTTTATAGGATATCTTCAAACAAGCAACTGAGGATCGGCTGACAAGTGCCAAAGAATTGCCCTACTTTGAGGGTGATTTTTGGCCCAATGTGTTAGAAGAGAGCATTAAGGAGCTAGAACAGGAGGAGGAGGAAAGAAAAAAGGAAGAAAGCACAGCAGCTAGTGAAACCACAGAGGTGACTAAACTCATGGGTGATGTGGCCACAGTATTTATCAGGGAGCTATTTGGAATGCAGAATGAAAGCACAAATTCTCCCAGTCCAAGAGAATTGTCAGTTACATGCCACATTTCTTTCAGAAGGTCAAGGTGGCATGCAGGGGAGGTTCCCTTCATTTGATCCCCACAGCAAGAACCTGTGAGAGAGGTTGTGCTAAGGGGGAGGGACTGGACCAGTGGTTTTCCATGGCTGAGGGAAGCTGTTTTGTTCCACACTCAAAACAAAATTTGATGGTTTTGCATGGTGGTGTTTCTGGTATCCCAACTGTTCCAATAATAAATGGAGCTTTGATGTTGTAGCTAGGGTTTGCCCCCCCCTCCACCCCCTATAATATGGTTGCACAAGTCAATGGATGGTTTAAACTGGAAAACAGGATGTGGAGGGTGTTGTACTGGAGCAGCATGGCAGAGGGTGCCTTCTGCCCTTCTCCTTGTCTGCCCACCCCTGTTGCTGTTTCTAAATTATTTGCTGTGGGAAAGAGTTCAGGTGAATGGGTTAAAAGTGTGCTTCACGCTTGGCTTTTTGTTGCAGGTCGGTAGCCTGCAAAAGAAGGCAGGTCAAGCAAGGTTTAAAAAAAGGGAAGTGCATACAAATGTAATTACAACTACTGTGCTAATTGTTTTGGGTAGTTTACCAGGCTTTGCCCTGTATTTATATTCCAATTCACATTAAGTTTCTGGAGCAGTTGACAATGTATGCATTTGCTGTTATAGTGTTGATCTTCATGGAAGAGTAAAGCAATAGTTCAGTTTTTATTTTTATTTTTTTGCAGCTGCAAAACACAGGCAGCAAAGAGAATCAGTTGAGTTAAAATGAAATAAAAGCCACATGGTCTATTGGGATTTTTTTTTTAATTATCACCTTAGCTGGTTTTTCTCGGATTGATGGGCCAAAAGTAGCATGGGCCACTCCTTCTGTTCCAGACAGCTGCAAGAAGGAAGAAGGTCACTCCTGCAGTTCAGGGACTGCTGAGAGGCGTGTATTTTTCTTACAGAAAACCAGAGTGTTGTGGGGAACTATTCTGGTTTAGCTTGCCCAGTTCTTCCTTGCCTGCTCCTCCTAGCGGACAGATGTTCTCTCCACACCTGCCTTGACAGAGGAGCCGTTGAGCAGCTTCCTGATGTTTTGACAGGGGAGCCAGGGCGACAGCAAGAATGCCAAGAAGAAGAACAATAAGAAAACGAACAAGAACAAGAGCAGCCTCAGCCGAGCCAATAAGAAGAAACCCTCCATGCCAAATGTGTCCAATGACTTGTCCCAGAAGCTGTACGCCACGATGGAGAAGCATAAAGAGGTACCATGAGCGGGCCCTTCTCCTTTCCTTTTTTGCAGTCACGTAATGTCAAAAAAAAGAGGGAGTGCACTGGGGAGGTTGATCCGAGGGCCACAAAAGGGAACTGAGCATGTCCTGTGGGAAACGGGGGCCTTTCCCTGGGTTCAGACCCCAGTGAGCAGCGGGGTTCCCTTGGCAGCTGTGGCTGTCCTCCTTGATGGAGATTCTCTTGTGCTCACCTCCTCCTTTGCCTTCACGCCTGCAGGTCTTCTTTGTAATCCACCTGCACGCTGGGCCAGTCATCAACACCCTGCCCCCCATTGTGGATCCAGACCCACTACTTAGTTGTGATCTGATGGATGGCCGGGATGCCTTCCTCACCTTGGCAAGGGACAAGCACTGGGAGTTTTCTTCATTGCGCCGCTCCAAGTGGTCCACTTTGTGCATGCTGGTGGAGCTGCACACCCAGGGGCAGGACCGCTTTGTTTATACGTGCAATGAGTGTAAACATCATGTGGAAACACGGTGGCATTGCACAGTCTGTGAAGTAAGTATATGTGGCCTGCTTGGATGCTACTCCAGGTCTGAATTGTCATGCAAACCTGCCTTTTCTTTTTACAATACTTTTAATAATAATAATAATAATGGAATTTATTTATTTATCAACTTTTTATCACCGCCCATCTCCCCCACACGGGGGACCCTGGGCGGTTCACAATAAAAACAATTAAAATTTCAGTAAAATCATAAATACAACCAATAATCAGCATAAAATGCAGTAAAATCCAAGCCATGGCGGATCTAATTCAAACCATAAGGGAATAAAACCAGTCCCCGCAGAACTAGGGAATCAACCAGCCCCAAGAATGGCTCTTCCCCTCCCTATTAATAATATAATACAGGGCAGGGCAAAAATAGAATAGAGAATGAACAAAGCCATTGTAACACTGTGTGGGAATCCTATAGGAATCCTGTTGTCTGAGCAAGGCTTTCTGCTGTATAGCAATTGGAGCCGTTCATTATGTTCTTGTTAATTGAATGACTTATTAACAGAAATAAAACAGTGACAGATGAAATGTCTCAGGTATGTGGAGCTATCTCAGACTTGCATCTGGAGTGGTCTACATGACCATTCAACTTGGGCTCTCCTGAGTATGTATGCAGGTGGTTCCCCGACTGAAAGAATAGTGAGAGTTCATGAAGCTAGACTTACCTTTCTCACATTGTCGGCTGTTGATCTAAGTTTCTCTTGCTTTGCTTTTAAGGATTATGACCTCTGCATTAACTGCTACAACACCAAGAGCCATGAGCATAAGATGCTGAAGTGGGGCTTGGGCCTGGACGATGATGGTAATAGCCAAGGAGAACAGCAGTCCAAGAGTCCCCAGGAGTCCCGTCGCCTCAGCATCCAGCGATGCATTCAGTCCTTAGTGCATGCTTGTCAGTGCCGCAACGCAAACTGTTCGTTGCCATCCTGCCAGAAGATGAAGCGTGTTGTCCAGCACACCAAGGGCTGTAAGCGCAAGACTAATGGAGGCTGTCCTGTGTGCAAACAATTGATTGCCCTTTGTTGCTACCATGCCAAACACTGCCAAGAGAACAAATGCCCAGTGCCATTCTGTCTCAACATCAAACACAAGCTCCGGCAGCAGCAGATTCAACATCGTCTGCAGCAGGCGCAGTTGATACGCCGCAGGATGGCAACCATGACCACCCGAAACGTGCCTCAGCAAAATTTGCCTTCTCCTACCTCAGCCACGCCTGGGACTCCAACACAGCAGCCAAGCACCCCACAGACACCCCAGCCCCCTCCCCAGCCTTCCCCTGTTAGTATGTCACCAGCTGGTTTTCCTAGTGTGGTGAGAACTCCAGCTCCCCCTCCCATTTCAGCTGGCAAGCCTTCCACGCAGGTAGCTGCTCCCCCTCCACCTGCCCAGCCTCCCCCGGGAGCTGTGGAAGCAGCTCGGCAGATTGAAATAGAAGCAGCCCAGCAGCAGCAGCAGCAGCAGCAGCAGCAGCAGCAGCTCTACAGGGTGAGCAGCAATGGTTTGCCTCCAGGCCGAACAGGAATGGTGAACACAGCAGTAGGTGCAGTGAACCCCATGCAGCAGGTTGGCATGAATGTGCCCCGGGCTAATTCAGTAAGTGGCCCAGTATTGCCTAATTTGCAGCCTGGGCAGTGGCAGTCATCAGCTCCAGGGCCCCAACAGCAGCCAGGAATGCCAAGACCAGTCATGCCCATGCCTGGCCAACAAACAGTAACTGGTCCAAGAATTCCAGGTGTGCAGCCACCAGCCCGAACAATTCCTCCGAATGCTTTGCAAGAGTTACTGCGGACTTTGAAATCTCCCAGTTCCCCGCAGCAGCAACAACAGGTGCTGAATATTCTGAAGTCGAACCCACAGCTCATGGCAGCTTTTATAAAGCAGAGAACAGCCAAATACGTAGCAAACCAGCCTGGCATGCAGCCCCAGCCAAGCATTCAACCCCAGCCAGGCATGCAACAGACTCCAGCTCCACTGCAGCAGCAGCCACCTCCACCAGCAGGGTTGCATGCTCAGACAGGTCTGCAGAATATGAGCACACTGCCAGCAGGTGTCCCGCGACCAGGTGTTCCTCCCCAGCAACCAGCCATAGGAGGCTTGAACACACAGGGCCAGTCAATCAGCATCATGAACCCAGCTCACAATCCTGCTATGGCCAACATGAGTCCTCAATACAGGGAGATCCTGAGAAGACAATTACTGCAGCAGCAGCAGCAGCAAGGAGGGGCTGGGCTGGCCACTCACAGTCAGTTCCAGCAGCCTCCAGGCCCTGGAGGTTATACACAAGCCATGCAGCAGCAGCGGATGCAACAGCAGCATCTCTCAATCCAAGCAGGGGCCATGGGTCAGTTAGCTCAGATGGGGCAGCTGAATCCTATGGGGCAGCCAGCCATCGGAGCTGACGGCAGCCCTAACATCCAGCAAGCTCTGCAGCAGCGACTCCTGCAGCAGCAGCAGCAGCAACAGCAGCAGCAGCAACTTAAACCGCAGATCGGCTCCCCAGGCCAGCCCAATCCCATGAGCCCCCAACAGCATCTGCTCTCAGGACAAGCTCCCACATCACACCTCCCTGGCCAATCGATCAGCACCTCCCTCAGCAGCCAGGTGCGCTCTCCGGCACCTGTTCAGTCCCCCCGGCCCCAATCCCAGCCACCACATTCCAGTCCTTCCCCCAGGATACAGCCCCAGCCTTCTCCTCACCACGCCTCACCCCAGACTGGCTCCCCTCACCCTGGGTTGGCTGTTACAATGGCTGGCTCCATGGAACAGGGACACCTGGGCAACCCAGAGCAGAGTGCAATGCTTCCCCAGCTCAACCCCCCCAACAGGAACGTGTTACCAAATGAGTTGTCCCTGGTTGGCGATACCACAGGAGGTGACACGCTAGAAAAATTTGTGGAGGGCTTGTAGCATCATGTAGTTTCTCTCATGTTCCTGGACTTTCTTGAACTGAAAAAAAAAAAAAAAACACTTCTAGTTTGAGCTAAACCCTAGATGGGACTGATTCATCCTCTACTTGTGAATGGATGAATGGCTGTTTAAAAAAAGAGAATATATATTTTTTTGTTAAAACCAGCCAGGTGTGGTTAAAATACCTGGTTTCCTTGTTGTGGGTTTTTTTTTTGTTGTTTTAGTTGTTACCGTTGACTTTTACTTTTTTAAAGGGGGAAACGAGTCCATTATATTCATATTTTTATTTGTATTTTCAAAATTAAGCAATGGTGTTTAGCAGAGAAGAAAAATATTCACATTCTAATGTATCCTGCTAAGTTTCTGACATTTGGCAGAAAGTTTTGTTTTGTTTTAGTCTTACTCTATTCTGAATTTTGCAGGTATCCTAAGTATTATTACCCCTGGGAAAGATAGGAACTGACTCTTGCACACACAGACACACATTGCAGATGTAGAAATTGTTGCTTGTTTCTCTGATAAAACTGGTTTTAGATTTAAAAAAATAGGGACACTCACTACTTAGGACATGTTAATTTTAACAGGGAAGAAGTGTATTCTGTAATTCTTTGATGTGAACTTGAACTGAGGAAAAGCAATTATAGTGTAAATCATGCAAACTCTATAATTACTATAAATATGAACAATTCAAGATTCAATCACTGTATAGAGGGGGGAACAAACTCATTTCTTACTTCTATAGCATATTGTTAAATAAACTGTGTGCAGCAGACAAAAAGGATGTCCTTGAATTCATGTACATGGTATTAACTTAGTGTTTGGATTTTATTTTTTTTTTTGTTATGAAAATGCTGTTTTCAACATTGTATTTGGACTATGCATGTCTTTTTTCCATTGTATATAAAGTATTGCTTAAAAGTGATAAATTACTGAAGTTTTTAACATGTTTCCGTCCTTTAAAATCCATGTAAGATTTTTACATGTACACCGTTTTTATTTAAGCATGTCCCTGCAAGTATAGGTAGATCAGTAAGATTGTGTTCACTAAAAACATTGTTTTAGGGAAGGATCACCAGTTTGACTGAAAAGATGTTTCCTTAAGTAAAATCAAAGAACAGGGTTTTTCTGTGCAGTAACTATGAAGAAGCTACTCAGTATATTCAGAAGGGACAAGACAGTATCTTTCTAAACTATTGATTTTCTCAGCCTGGTCCTATCGACAAGCATTTATCTGCGATTCCCTATCTAAGGATTGCTGTACTACTTTTGAAGGGAGCAGAATTGGGCTTCTTACTCTGCCTCATATATTAACAATCACTAGGAGGCAGTACATGGCCAGTTTTGTCATTTTGTCACCCTGACAACAATTTAAATATTTACTGTATTATAATTTCAGTGTAACTGAAACCACCACACAATATATGCTGTGTAAATACAAAGAAATCCCTCCACCGGAGGGGAGGTATGGAAGTCATGTAAAACCTACATGAGGACATGACATAATGTAGCATTTATTTACTTCCTTACTAATTCATGGCTGCCCATCTCCTATACGTGACTCTGGGCAGGTAACAAAAGATGTTGCAATGTTGGGACCAGACAATGATGCTTAAAATATATTTGCTCACATTCAATACATAATTTCTTTGCTTTTTTAACATGGCAGAAAGTAAATGAAAACAATAGTATAGTTTAGGCAGTCTAAAATAAGGAATGCATTACCATCTCCATATACAAGTTTTAACAGTTTCAGTTCCTGGCCTGTCAAGTCTTTGAGAAGCAAGAGTTTAGTGTGTGGTCAGTAAATACTTTGCCCTCACATTATGTGTATCTTGCTAAATGCAGCTCCTCTCTCCTCCCCAGTTTTTTTTTTTTTTTTTGCTTAAATACACCACAGCAAGTGCCTCCTGGGAGACAGTTTTGGTGGTTGTCTCAGGCTGCATAAACTTGAAAGTTATTTTTGCAAATGAAGGAGTAAGCTTTTCCCTCCATCAGTCAGCCATAGCCCTGTATTTTACACCTGGGGAAAGGATGTGCTGAACAGACTTCTAGGCATTAACAGGTTGTCCCTAAAAGGTATGCTGAAATCACTCATCAGGATTCGATGCAACTCTGAGTACAGGTGTTGCAAGTGGCCAACTCTGACACAGCAACTCATGAAACTGCAATTTGGGCAAATGAACCAAATTAAGCTTGACTGGCCCACATCAGCTGCAGTCTGTAGAAAGACATTTAAATCCTTAGAAAACAAAGTCTTTTATTACCAAACTGAGATAATCCATATCTAAGCCAGTGGGAAAGTGGGCTGACGGTCCCACTTTCTGCAATCAAAACACACCTTTCCAAAGCTGCTCTTAGGATGCAAGCTATCCATTGTCCAAGCCAAATTTTGGCCTAAAGGGATTAAACTCACTACAAACCCCTGCACAGATTTTTCCAAAAAAAAAAAAAAAATACAGGATAGAGCAAAGAAAGTGGCAGCTGACTGGAAAGTTGCAGAGCAGGAAACCTCCAGGAGTTCATATTTTGGGAGACTACCAGATCCAACGAGCTCAGCATCACCTTCGCCCTTTTTTCTTGGATCTATGGAGGTGCTGTTTCTTTTCTCTCCGAGCTTCTGCAGTGGTAAATGTGATGCAGTTGGCATCCAAAAAATCCAATAACTTGTCCAATGCAATCCTTATGCCATTTTCCTTCAGTTCTGCATGCAGTACAGACAGTTCAATGGGCTGATACAGCAGAATTTGCTGGCAAAGAGATGGGTTGGAATGAATATAGTGCTTCAAGATTTCCAGTTTCCGCACCTCACCAGTCTCTGCAATCTGAGAGGCTGGGACATCTTCCTCTTTCTCTGCCAGCATGCTAATTTCAAACTCTGTTGATGAACTAGGAACAAAAAAAGGAAAAGGCATTAGGATACCCAATCTCTTAAATTTACCTTATTTTTAAAAAAACGTGAGCATATAACCCAGGCCAGAGGTACTCATGTCCATTACACAGCATCATCTCAATCTTACCCCCATTTAAGGCTGAATAGCAAAAAATATGGCTGGCTGAGGACATGGGGGCAGGGCAGGTGATTTTCTAAGCAAAGTTTTTCCCTTCATGCCTCAGCATCTGGCAATACATGCTATCAGCCTAAGGAAGTCAGAATGAAAGAATGAACACACTGCTTCAAATGTGCCCCTATACCTCTGAGATGTTGCACAAGTCTCACTTCCAGCGCCTGATGATCCAGCTGACTCTTGAGAAGCTGTAAGGATTAGATCTCCAGTGCCACCTCCAATAGTTAATCTGTTTGCAGGAACAGTTGCTCCCTTTGGCCACCCAAATCCAGCCTCTGGCCTCTGATTACCTCCTTCAGAGATATCTGTAAAGCTATTGGTATTTTGGCTCCCCTGAAGCATCAGATAAGGGGAAACAAATTTTTGCTGCAGCTTCTGAAAGGAACTGGTAGCAACTGAAACAGCCTTTTTCTTGGAGTTGGTTCCTGCCTGTTGGTGTGTAAACTTAAATATCTCCTTCAGTTTTAAAACCATCTGCTGCTTTGGGAGAGCACGGACACCAAACCTAAGAAGAAAAGGTGGCTAAGTCACAATTGGCAAATAAGGTGCATTTTGCAAGTTCTTGCCTACAGGAGGAGCCTGCTTCAATCCTGACAGCACTCACCTGCTCAGTTCCTTCTTCAGCTCTGGGGTGTCCATGCTCGAATAAGGTGGGAAGGACATCTGCGGAGTAATGCAAGAGATTTCTCTGGCTTGGCAGGTAAGATCTGTGGCAGATCAAAAGGGAACCGAATCAAATCAGCCACATGGGCTATACTCTGCTGCAAAAACTGCACACCACCACTGTATATATTGGTTAGTGGTTCACAGTGAATCCACCCAAAACCTCTGGGAAAACAGCTGTGAGACAGACATCCCCATCATGGACAATTTTTTTTAAAGTTCAAAAAAAGCTCAACAATTAGAAAAGTGCTTTAGAAGGAGGAAGCCAAAACTGGCTTTCCAGATTGTTGCTCCCCTCCCAGAATCTACAGGAAAAAGGGATCATCCAAACTAAGACGGAGCAAGAGGGAGATTGCTGTCTTTTGCAAAACTGAGTAGGGGCCCAATGCCGAATGAAGCTCAGCCAGTTTCAAGGATTCTGGTCTTGTGCTTCAGTGTGATTGTTCATTGAGCTTCAAATGGCTTGACAGCTAAGCAACAGGCAGAAAAGTGCTCTCATTTTTTGGCCATGTTGCAAAATAGGCTTAGCTGTCAAAGAACTTGTCATAACTGACCCAAAGCAGCAACTTACCAGAAATCTTTGGAACAGGTATGGAAGCAGACAAACTTTGGGAGACAGGAAGAACTTCACTGCTGTCAGAGTCTTCTCCAGACCAATTCTGAGAGTTGTGCAATAGCAAATCTCCCACTCCAGAATGGAATGTGGCTGCTGAATTAGCTATGCTACTACCAACAGTAACAGGGTTATTGTCCTGCACATCAAAAACATCTACGGAAGTCCCCAAAGGATTTCTGGCATTTACAGTTATCATCTCCAAAGGTTCTGCAAAGATACCCCTTGAGAATGGTGGCCCCACTTCCTGCTCCTCCTCGCTGTCATCCACAACCACCACATCTCTCTCTCTTGCACATGGGCCATTGTCAGGCTTCACTGTTTCAAGCAAAGAGGTAGATAAAAGCACTGGCAGAGGTTTATAGCTGCAAGAGAACTGTCTTATCTGGGTTTCTTGAGTCCATTGCTTTTCAAGGCCAGAATTCAACCTGGATTTTTCAACCTGCATGTCATCCATGCTATTCCAGGCTGACAGAGGAGTTTCAGGCACCACCAATGTCCTTCCTTCACTCCAGCCCAAACCTTCCCAGCAGCTGCCTTCTTTTTGACTACTCAGGTTCAAGGGCTGATGGCTTTCACCCAAAGGTTGTGCCTCATCACAAACTAGTGAGCCCAACCAATCACCCACTTTACTCACGCCCTGTCGGGGAAGGGATGGGCTCCAGCAGTTCAAGACATCTGCAACAGGGCTCGCTTTTTGCCGTGACTGCTGTCTAGAGAAGCCTGAAGTAGCCTCTACCTGTTTCTTTCCTGCCTCCTGTTCCAGCTCTTCATCAGAATCCAGTACCACAATATCGTTACTCTTAACATCCCGATTACAAGGACTTACTCCACCAGGCTTCTCCAGGCTGCTGACAGGAGCCTCTCCCTTCCTCTTTATATTCTTTTGCTTATCATTTTGAGAGGGAAGCCTATCTAGTATGTTTGGCTGTGATGCATATGTAAGCAGAGACAAAGGAGCTTCTAGGTCCCTTGACAAAGTCACCTGGAGATCTACTGCTGGCACTTGAAAGAGTCTTGGAAAATTTCTTGATGTGGTTTCTTTTTCAGCTATATCAATACTCGGCTCCCAGAGAGAACATTTCATTTCTGAGACAGAAAATTGGGTTGCAGAGCTCTCCAGATGATTTCTTTGACTGGAAATCCCAGCTAACCCAAGAAGAACCTCACTTGTGGTTTCTTTTCTAGTACCTGCTCTGAAGGGCACTATTTCCTCAAAATCCTGCTGGAACTCAACAGAAAATTTTCTCAGATCCTTTTCTGTGCCGGCAACAGAGTTTTTCAATTTGGATGACTCTAGACCACATTTTATTTCACCTTTCCTAATTGTCATGCCTCTTGTGGACTTTTCCAGAACCTTTCTTGGGCAGGAAGCACCATCCTGGCCAATTTTCTCTTCCCCTTCATCATGTCTGCATTCAACGCAGACCTTTTCATTCCTCACTTCATCAGGGGTCATTCTGCGCTGGGTAGCCACAAACGTGTAAATCTCCTCTAGTTCTTGGTCGTTCATACTGTCACTGATTTCATCTCTGCGTACAGATTTTGGTGCAGTTTCTTCATCTTCATCTGGCCACATGGACTTCAGGAGTTCTTCAAAAGTTCCAGGTCTGTCTTTATCATCCGCTGATTTTTCTATACATATCCCTTCACTAGGCTGGCCTTCACAAAGAACAGCCAATTCTTTCACTCCAAACCTGCAACCATGCAAATATACATAAATGATCTTTCTCCTCTTTTGGTACAGTCCATGGCATAAGATAATGGAATTCTTATTCATGCTTTATACAGCAAGCCAGAATGAGCTCTATTCAAAACTATTGTACAGTAAATTTCACAACGATTTCCAGCCAAACAAATGCCCTAAAGCATCAACACACCAACCTTATTGCCAGGTCAGCCACATCTGACAGCAAATGCTGAGGTATGAAATGCTCAGCTGTGTAGAGGTAGTTCAAGAACAGAGCAACAGCCTCCCTTGGAGTGTCATGCAACAGTACACGGCACGCTCTAACTTCTCCATCTTCAGCCACCACAAAACTTCTATGGCCAACCTGGTAACAGAACAGAGAAAGGCCCAGATCTCTGCAGCAGCAATCAGAACCCAAGCCTCTTTCCCTACTTCTTTCAAACCTTCCTCACTACATGTGGCAGCTGTTCTACGTTGCAGGCATTCAAAAGCATTAGGCTTTCTGCCACCATAAAAAAATGGCTTCCAAGTGTGACAAAGTCTGCGAATCAAAAGCTCTCCTGCCTCAGTAGTTATAAACACATTTGTATTTTGAAGCACAAGAGCAATTTTTTTTGCAACGTAAGCAAATAATACCAACATCAGTGCCCTGTAAGCTAGCTAAAGTTCCTTTGTTCCACTCTGTTATTTTCCTCCAGTTAGACCTGTAAAATTTAATTCACTTCTTCTATTCTTCAAGCCCCTCCAATTGATGCACCCTTTTTTTTTTCTGTTCTCACAGCCTCCATCTTGCTGAATTGACTATTTTGCACTTGCGTTTTGTAAGGCATGGCTGGTTGCCCCTCACAGGAATAACCCAAGATCTCCAGTGAATCCTGCTGCCTACAGCCACCCTTCAAAAATTCGGTTCGCTGGCTACAGTCCTCCATAACTGACAAATGAAATAGCTGGTGTGTCCCTCACTGGTATTCCTCTACCAAGCTAAGCTGATTAGAGAGTCAACCTCAAGAGAAAAATGTATAGACACTGGAAACAGTCCACAAATCTGGATCCAGAACACCAAACAATTGTAAACAACGTTACATTTTTAGTATGTACATCCCTTAAATATTTTGATGGCTACTTACAAATTGTAAAAGCTGAGGACACCGTGCATACAATACAAACATATGAGCATAGAGGATTTCCCCACTGTCCACCTGGATCTGGATATCACTCAAATGAGGATTGTTGACCATCTCCTTGAAGGCAGCAGCCAGTGAATCAAGGGGGAACTAGAACAGGAAGAAGGGAAAAAAAATCAAGTTCTTCTTCCTCAGCCCACAAGCAGACAGAAGAGGTTAAACGCATTAAAAAATTAAGCCTTCTATTAAAAAGGGAAGATTTGGGGAAAAGACTGCCTGCAGGTCAGGCACCTGCCTAACCCCAGAATCTTCAGATGATCTATATCCAGTAAACAGAAATGGGGGCATTTTTCATAATATAGAAATCCAGTTATTCGTCTGCCCCTATTATGGTGCTGCATAGGAATTGCAGAGCTTGCCCTGCTGCATTTGGGGGGATTCTCAGCATTATTTATTTATTATTCCAATTTCTATCACCGCCCATCTCCCCCTGAAAATTATTCTGCATCTAAGTACCCTATGCGTACAATTGTCCTTACTGTTTCACAAGAGCGTTTCTGGGACAGTTGCTGCTGCTGCTGCTGCTGCTGCAATAACCGAATAAAAGTATTTTGCAGAACACCTGGCTTCTGTTCTTGTTCTACAAAAAAATCATCACCATTAACACCACCATTAATATAAACCTGGCCCAGAATTATCACCACTGTTATAGGTGAGTATAAATCAAATATGTTGGCTATATCCAGGCAAATTTCCTTGGGCTCTGTTTCTTTCCTGTTGGGCTTCACATACCACAGAACAGCCTTCAAATGGGATAAGGTTTAGCAGAGGTTAGCATCTTATTTTTAGTCCAAGACCATTCTGCATTTAGAACTCCTTCTCCAAAAAGAAAGTCCTCTCTCCAAGGTGAGACTTACTTCACTAATTTGGTCTTCTATGCCACTAATTCCCATAGCCTCACAGCAAAACATCAAATGTAAATACTGCATCACTCTCATCCAGATCCAGTGACACCACCACTCTTATTGGTAGGCTATAGGGCTCTAGTCTTCACAGCCCTCTGAGCCCCCAATCCCTTAGGGTCTTGCACTGTCCTATGCAGAGCAGCCCTCACCTGGTCGCTCCAGCTGCCGAATATCCAAGTTCCACTGTGTGAGCGTGAGCCCTTCCCCAGCCAGTTCCAGGAGATCCTGCAGGGTATCAGCATCTCTCTGATGAGCTAGTTTCTTTGGATGTCCAGGACTGTTCTCTTGAAAATACCCACAAATTCTGCTTGGGAAATGCTCCACCTCTGGAGATCTGCCAGACTCTGGTAATGCCGCAGACATGCTGAACTCCCGCCTCTGAAAAAAGATGCTCTTTGACCACATGAGGCCATTGTGCCTCCCAGAGACAAAATGTACATACTGTACAACCCTCAGGGCACACACCCATTTGGTCTGAGTAAGTTAACCACAGCCACAGGGAAATTAACTTGGCCTTGAAACAGTCCAGCATTTCTCAAAGTTGTCCAGGTTCAACTTTACAGGGGCCAGAAACGCCAAAAGACAGTGAAAGCTGCTACGAGAGGGACAGGAAGAATCCAGTTCTTCAGCCCCCGCCCACCTCGCTCGGCAGAAGAGCCACCAGGGCCTGTGGCGACAAGAGCCAGCCAGCCCCCCCGCCCCTCCCTCCGTGAAACTCGCCCCCAGAGAAGCCTCGGCAGCAAACGCACCTCCTCTGCCCAGTGCGCCGCCACGCCGTCGGGGGCGCACCGGCCCGTTAACGAACTCAGCTCCCACAGCGAGCAGCGGCTGTCTTCAGGCTCGGCCAGGCTCCCCACTGCGGCCTCCCGCCACCGGCTGGTGGGCAGGGGGGGAGTGCAGGGGGCCGCCGGGGCCTCGGAGAGCAGCAAGGCCGCCCGGGCCTCGAGTCCTCGGCGGGCCTCCTCTGGCCCTTGAAGCAGCAGCGGCGGCGGCGGCTTCCCGCGGTCCCTCTTCTCTAGGCGGGAGAGCAAGCGGCAGTCAGCGCCTCTTCGACGGCCTCTCCTCGCAGAAGCCCGCACGGAGGGGGGGATGCGGCGGGAGCTAAGCCGACCCGGCCGCGCGGAACGGCCCGCCGGCTCCCCCTCCTCGGCCCCCGGACTGACCTGCCCTGGGCCGCTTCCCGCCCGGCCCGGCCCCCGAGCGCGACATCGCCAGGGCCGTGAGCAGCTCCCCGGCCGCCGCCGCCTTCCGCCTCTTCCTCCCGGCCGGGCGCGCCGCCGAAGGGGCGCCGTCCCGCTCCCGCCCGCCGTCCACCAGGAGAGTGAGCGGCCCGGCGCCGGGAGCAGCTCCGGCCGCCCCGAGAGGCCCGCGCTCCCCCCCGGGCCGGCCGCACTCGCCGCGAACGACTGGAGCCGCCCCCCGCCGGCGCCCCGGCGGGACCAGCAGCCGGAACTCGTCCTCCGAGTCGCCCATTTTCGGTACTACTGCCGCGCAGGCGCGATGGAGCCTCGCGAGGGCGCCTGGCGGCCGCGCCGCCCCCAACCGCCTTGGCGCCTCGCAGTTACAGAAGCCCCGAGCCGGCCGCCGAAGGGTCGCACGAAGGAATCGGAAGCCGTTCATAGCTTTTATTTTATATTTTACGCCACGCGCTGCACAACATTCTACCGCTTCAGGCCATCACATCTGGGACTCCCAGGCAGAGGGGTGAAGAAGGCAGCCGGGCTTCGTAGCCCTGGGGCCGGTTCAGTGCTTCTCCAAAGCCCTAGCAAGCAGCTCGTTCAGCCGGTTTACCATCGGCCGGGGGTCTTCGTTCAGTCCTGCCATTATCATGGCATTGTCATATATCTGCGGGCAAAGAAGCCAGAGGCGGTCACGTTGCCCAGGCAGCAGAGTCAGAAGGCAGCCAGAAGGCACAAGCGGCAAAGAGGTGGCAGCCATGGACTCTTCTTCACAGTCTCCCACATCAGGGTGGCAAAGAGGCCTCTCACAGACTCACTCACTCACTCACTCCCTGGCCCCATTCAGATAACAGCTCTTCCAATTCCCTCACCTTTGTGCGCCAACAGGATCTAGGACAGTATTTCTCAACCTTGGCAGGTTTAAGTGTGGGAGTTCTGGGAGTTGAAGTCCACACACCTTAAACCTTCCAAGATTGAGAAACACTGCTCTATGACAACAATTTCAGCAAATAGCAAAGGAGGTTGAAAAGCTATCATTTCTCATTTTCTGCCTTTTTTTTTCTTTCTGGGGGAAAGTGTTTTAATAGAATGGTGCACTGAGGATTAGCACCATCATGGATGGGCTCGGGGACATATACTCACTCCACAAAAGTGTGAAGGACAAGACAGAGTGGTGGAATTGAGCCTGCTCCCAGCACAAAGGAACTCTACCTCACAATAATTAGCAAGAAAGGAATTAATGTTTGTATTTACATTCATTGGAGAGGAAGAGATTACAAGAGCGTAAGCAGGCACACAATGCGGAATACACATCGAACAGAATGCAGTGGCGCTGCTTGTTTAAGCAATCTCTCCACTCTGACTGGGGGGGAAAGAGCAAAAAAAAAGTTTCTGTAGGCAATCTCTCCTGTGCCTGACCTTTTTTTTTTTCTTCAAACCCCCCCCCCTCCCCAGAGCAGAGAGATTAGAGAAGAGTCACAAAAGAGTAAACAGGCACACAATGGAGAATACACCAGGCCATTTGCATACCATGCTTGCTGCTCCCAGCCCCAAGCATGTTCAGGGCTGCCTCATTGCTTTTGATGTGTATTCCCATTGTGTGCCTGCTTATTCTCTTGTAATCTCTTCCTCTCCACTCTGTTTTTCCTACCTTAAATTTATTTGTGTGCGTGTGTGCATACATGCCAATAAATCTTCAGGTCAGTCTTCACTCCCAGAAACTGCCTGGCTAAGTCCAGGCAGTTTTCTTGGTAATGGGTGGCTTGCCCTGAAGCTGAGAAAGAGGGATGGGCCTGAAGTCACCCAGCTAGACAAGTGGTCATAACCCAAGGACTACCTGTATATTTTTAGTTTTGTAAAAATGAATCCATAAATATTTTCATATGCATTTTATACAATGGCTATACTTACACAACATTCTTATCCATGAGTTATTAACCCAGTCTTCTGGGTTGACAGACACCTGATTGTAAACTACCCAAATGTGGGCTTGTACAACATGCTTGGCTAATAATGGTTAGCTAGACTGGGCTTCTGTGTTCTGCAAGCAAGTCATTTTTCCTAATTAGCATTCCTACAGATTATTTTTCCTTCACACAATGTGTTTCTGTTGAGTAAAAAATACATATATGCAAGTTGAGTTACAACTGCAATACTCTATTCTGAGTTCCACACAGATTTTTCAAATGCAAACTGGGTGAAGTCTACATTAAAGGGCATGCTTCCACCCATCCTCTTATGGTTACTGCAGCTGTACAAGAGACATGACCAGGAATCACGCAAACATCCTGAAGAGCTGCCCAACTACTTATCTTTTCCTCACAGTGGGGAAAAAGATTCAATCATTCTCAGGGTGGACAAAAGCCAAGATACAAGAAAGCACCTTTTTGGATTTGTGAGGGCAGCAAACTCCTTCCAATTTCAATTTCAGGATTACACAAGCAGCACCTAACCTCTAACCCCTCTCCTAAAGACGTGATGGATCTCAGGAGAAAGCAATACATGAATGCAGACATTCCTCTTGGGTGCTCTCCAAACTTCCTTCCCCAGCTGACTTTAAAAAAAAAACTATATATGTATGTATATATTTCCAAATGCTACAAAACAAATGCCAGTCTCCAGCATTTTCCAAGAATGCATCTGAAAATTATAATTTCCAGGAAATACAGATGGTAGGAAATTGCAACCTACTGAATGGGTAACTGCCAGCGCATGTCAGTGTGCATCCCACACTCAAAATTCCCATTGTATCTACCAGCCCTGGAAAGGTGCCTACCTGATGGTGCCCTAATTCAAAAAAAGTCAAGCCATTCAGAGCTTTACTTTGACCAGCAGTCAATGCAACTCACCTGGTCAAGCAGCATTTGGGCCAGGTCAGGCTGGTCAATTCGTAACTGGTTGAGTTTCTTGACTAGCACATGTCTAGAGAAGAAAGAGGCAATATAAGAGCTGCAGGCCAGAAAGAAGGAGAGAACCCTTCTCTAAGAGATGCCTCCAAAAGCAGGCAGTCTCAGAGCTCCCTGGATGACTTCTCTCCCATACCCAGCATTGATCTCCAGCGTGGGTTGCAGGATCTGGGCTCGCTCTTCGCTGGTCTTTGCCAGCTGTTGCATGCGCAGGAAGTGACGGGCAGCACCCATCTCCAGCACTGTGATCATGGCTGGATGCGAATCCAGATGTGGAGTCACCTGTAGGCAAGCCAAGAGACCCGAGCAAAGCCCAAACAGGACCTTGGGGCTTGCTCTGCACCCCAGGAAGCTGCCATGCCGACACAAGTAACCTTTTCCCCCAAGCCTGTAGATTTTAGGCCTACTCACTCCTCCCCTCACCGCATTTCATACCGGGGCTGCAGAAATAACTAATCACGACCACCAAGAGAAATGTCCATTCAGTTTAAACCCTGACTTCAGTGATCTGAAATGGGAAGGAGGATCAAGTATGGCTCATTGACAGGGCTCCATTTGCAAGGAGTGCATGAAGGATCCCCAAAGTAGCCCGTGCCGGCTTGGGAAAGAGGACGACTGTTGTGGATGTGCAACTACTGTAGTAATTAGAGGAGGAGACTGTCCAGGGATCGTAAGCACAAGAGCCATGCACAACCCACCACTTCTCCATGCTCTTTATCCCACTTCTGGACTTCCCCACTGAGGTTACTTGCTATGGGAAATGGAATTGAAGCCCAGGCTCCTAGTATGTTACAGCCCTGGGGGCTCCTAGGACGGTTTTTATTTTTTTTATTTATTTATTTACTTGCTTACTAAAGTAAAGGTAAAGGTTTCCCTTGACGTTAAGTCCAGTCGTGTCCGACTGTAGGGGGCGGTGCTCATCTCCGTTTCAAAGCCGAAGAGCCAGCATTTGTCCATAGACACTTCCGTGGTCATGTGGCTGGCATGACTACATGGAACGCTGTTACCTGCCCGCCGAAGCGGTACCTATTAATCTACTCACATTTGCATGTTTTCAAACTGCTAGGCTGGCAGGAGCTGGGACTAGCAACGGGAGCTCACCCCGTCACGCGGATTCGAACCACTGACCTTCCGATTGGCAAGCTCAGCGGTTTAACCCGCAGCACCACTGCGTCCCCTCACTTACTTACTATCCCACCTTTATTATTTTTATAAAATAACTCAAGGTAGCGAACATACCTAATACTCCCTCCTCCTCCTATTTTCCCCACAACAGCAACCCTGTGAGGTGAGTTGGGCTGAGAGTGTGTGACTGGCCCAAGGTCACCCAGCTGGCTTTCATGACTAAGGCAGGACTAGAACTCACAGCCTCCTGGTTTCTAGCCCATTGCCTTAACCACTAGAGCAAACTGGCTCTCCTTCTTCCACCCACACCCACCAAGCATGGCCTCCTTCATCTCTTACCTTGATAGTGGCCACACGTGAGCCAAGGGCATTCCTCATCCAGGCTAGGAGGTCCTCCACCTCTTGGGAGCTCAGGCAATTTTCAGCTGAAGTGGGAGGATGAAAGTCACCACAGGAGCAGAATTTCCAGGAGAGAAACAACAAACTGAATCAAAGCTAGAAAGAGGTGATTCCTTGTCTAGTCCCAAAGGGATCTAAAGAGCCTTTCCTTGGCCTTGCTACAGCTGACCAATACAGACTCTTCCTTACTCCCTACATCTCCCTCAAAATCACAGGCCGACTTTGCTTCTGACAGCATTAGAATCCACTTTCTTCTCCAGAGTATAAGGCAGTCATTTCTGCCCAAGGAAGGCCCCAATGATCAGAAACTGCTCCCATCATGCACCTACCTGAGTAACTTTCCTCAAACTTCTCCTCCTTGTAGTGGTCAACAGCAATATCTGTCTCTACTGAGATCAGTTTCTTCTTGTCAAACTCTTGTAGGTGCAGAAGAGTCAGCTCATCAAACTGCTTATAGCAGAAGAGCACCTGGTGGCCCAGAGACAGGGTGGGTTCAGCTCAAAACAGCTCCAACAGAGCAATTCCTCTCTTCCCACATACACACTTGGCTCGCCTCTGACTTCCACAGGCTCTTCACTTACTGTCTGCAGCAAGCAAGCCATACCCTTTTGAGATGCAGGAGCTCACAAGCCCCAGGAACCCTTGTTACAGATACTGGATTCTGGATTCTGACATCAGCAATTTGACAAGGGCCTGGGGGGAGGGGAAAATGGGGGGAGTAGCAGAGTGAGAAAGAAAACATGGACCAAAGCTATCTAAAGAACACAGACATGCAAAACCAGTAAGTATTTAGACCAGGTGAAACGGGAAGCTAGCCCAAGATGAGAAACTGTTCAACAAGCAGAAAACACAGCCCAGCTGAGGTGCACCTAAGTCAAGGACAACAGCCAAAGCAAACAATGGACTGCTATAAAAGAAGAGTTCAGAGAGGAATTGCTGGGGAAACACTCCATGCACATGCAACATCTGAAATTGCAAACATGCTTGCTTGCTTCCTCCCTCCACTCCTCTCAGGCTCCCCCACCAGTTGCCTGCTGAGGGTTCACTAAGTATGTGAGAGCGAAAAGTGTACGTGTGAAAGTACTCGAGCAAAATTTGGCTAGATCATGCTTATTAAAGGTAGAGGATTAACAAAAGATTCTTCGTGTACTGTCCTGCATTTAGTGTGGATTATGTACTTATCCTTGATCCCTCAGAGAGGGTGTGAGTGTGTTCCCCATACAGACCCCCAACCACTTACCAGGGCTACATCTCCAGCAATCTCAAGACACCCATTCCTGCCATTTACAACCCATGGGCCATGGCAAGTGGGGAGAACTGGTTGAGTGCACCTCAAAAGGTGGTGAAAGAAAGACTGAGCAACCATGAGTGAAATACAATGCCCTGAGCTTGCCAAAAAAAACCCTCCTTGTGGGGAAAGAGCTTAGCTCCTTGCAGAACAAGGCTGTTCTGACAACAGGGACCATCAGCACCTGACTCTGCTCCAGATGGCAAGCCGTTGGGACTTCCACCCACCAAGCACCAGTGCAAACGCGTGCTCCCCAGAACCCGCCTTCTCGCTTTTTAGCTCCAGCCTCCGAACCTCTTTGCTCACCTCAGCGTTTTTCTTCTTCATTGCTTCATAGTACGGAGAGTGTTCAGCCAAGTAGCGAGTGGGAGTGCATAGATAATAGATCTTTCTGCTGCCAGCTGGCATACGGCTGGCATATTCTGGGAGGCTGGTTAATTGGCCTGGAGGCAGCACCGAGGACTCATACCGCAGCAGCTTTGCAACTTCCTCCTGGGAAGGATGTCTTGTCAGTCACGAGGGAAAGAAATGTGAGCAGGCTCACCCACCCTCCTTGACTAGCCCCAGCTGGCATCTCTTTCATAGGGCACTACGGTGTTAGAGATCAGGGAGCCCCTTGGGTCACCCAGCAAGAGCTCCAGCATACCTTGGCTTCCTGCTCAGCCAGCATGACAATTCCCTCGCGTATAAACAGTCCGTAGTCCTCAAAGAATGTGGCGTATTTTTCAGGGTCCTTCTTACTTTGGTCAATGAAGAACTTGATCAGCCTCTGCTGCAAAACCTCTCTGAGCTTCCTGCACAAGATGATCACACCCAGCATTAGTAGGAAAAGAAAGGGAAGAAGAACATGCTGCGGAGCCAAAACTGGCAGTAACTACAAGGCATTACTTCTCCCCAACTCGCACCTAACTGATTTGATCCAAAAACATCCAAGGAGCATACCAAGATCTTAGGCTGCAATGGAGGGAGGGAGAGGTCCACAGTTCAGCTGAATTGTTAATTGACAATATATTCTTAAATGTCTGGGTTTTCTTTCTAAATGTGATAGCTCTCTTCAGATACACACTATCAACAGCCAGAAACAACATGCAACATACCACTTTTATATCAACTATGCTAGGACATCTCAAAAAATATGTCTCTAGTTTGCAGCCATGACAGAGCAAGCTCCAGAGAAGCCACAAGTCACTGCCCACCAAAGGTACACTGGAACCAAGCTTCTTCCTTACCTGACAAGGATACTCTCTTGAAGCAGTTCTCGGCTGAGGTTCAAGGGGATATCCTCGCTGTCCACAACCCCTGCAAGAAAGCAGGGAGGGCAGATAGAGAGGTAAGCTGTGTCTTGCAACAACCCTGCCAACCTCTGGCCTCTTCCTCCTAAATAGGGCTCTTCTCGCTACCTTTCAAGAAACGTAACCATTTGGGTAAGATCTCTGCAGCCTTGGTCAGGATCAGGACCTTGCGACTATAGAGGGCAATGCTGGAGCCTTGCTCCTGGCTCACATCCAACATGGAAGGCTTCTAGGGAGTTAAGAGAGAAACAGAAGAACATGGAGATAGAAATCAGGGAGTTGCAGTGCAGAACCCCATCCTCCTGAGGTGGGGTGAGATCCTCTGTTACAATCTCCTCACATGAGAGCTTTTGATCTCAGGCCATCCAAATGAGGCGAGGCTACCCACCCTTCCCACTCACCACCCCTGGCACGTAAAAGATGCTGCGGATGTTGAGGGGTGCATCAGTCTTGTAATGCAGGATATATCGAGGCTCGTCATATGCATGGGCAATAAAGTGGTAAAACTCTGTGTGCTGCCAATCTCCAATCTCTTTGGGCTCCATCATCCAAAGGGCCTAAGTGAGGGAACAGATCCTTAGTTGAAGGCCAAAAGGGAAGGGGTATCCAAGGCAGAAGCACCAGCGGAGGTGAAAACAGCAACTTCACACAAACATGGTGGCGTTTTGCAGATGCTGCTGGTGCCAGCGGTAATTCTTATTAACCCCAAAGCACTACAGGAGATCTAGATCAGGATCAGGACCTTGCAACTATAGAGGGCACAATTAACATTTCTATAATGCATGGGCGATGGGGTAGAAAAGAGCAGCTTGTCTACAGTGAAAGGGGCCTTCCAAAGGCAACTTCTTCCATACAGTTCTCCTGAAGATGCCAGAGGACTGTGAGACCCCTGCTTGCTAAAATGCCATGTGGCTCAAGCCCAGCTCCAAGGTTCACCCTTACCTGCAGAGTGTTGACACGTTGCCCATTCAGATAGAGAGGGAAACTGATAAAGTTGCTATACTTTATGATGATTTCTAGAAAAGGAAAAGGATGGGTTGAAAACTCTGCCAACCTCCCTCTCTTCCCTCAGTGGGGATCTTCATCCATCCACTGCATGACTGGGGCGCTAATCAGAGGCAGTCACCATACAGACAAGGCACCATTGATGTGGCGGAAGGGAAGGGATTTGAGAGTGCAATATGGGACCATGTAATATATTAGTTAATGACGCTTTTCCTGAACCAATTCAATTCTAAAACCCACTCTAAGTGTTGCTATTAGGCTACCAAGCCTTTCACGGCTTGGTAGCATCTCCCCATATATTCCTTCCAATCATCTTCAGAAGCATTTCTCAGGGGGCCTGGAATACTCTCCCCCAAGAGGCTGACCAGGGCTACACTGAAGGAATAGAACAACTTAAAAAAACAGATCCTATGAGATGGCAAAGGGTTACACACAAGATATTTCCAGAGCATTCAGCAAAGCATCAAGTATGGGTATTATTCCATAGCCTGCCAAACTAAGGACTTTTTTTCCCCAAATTCAGAAGCAACTTGCCATATTTGAAAGTACTTTACAAGGAACCATGCCACTGATGCATCTACCCCAGCAATAACTCCTTGGACTAGATGTGGCTCAATGACCAGGATCCAAGCAGAAGAGAGCTTTCCCCAACATTTGCAGAGACCAAAGCTGGGATCTTACCCATACACAACAGGTTAAGACAGGCCCTGAGCTGTGCTTCTTCCCCACAAGCTAGGCTCTGCATCACATAAAGCGGGTTGAAGAGAGATGACATTGATGTTTATTCAGAGATGAGAAAGCAAGCAAGCTCCCTGCTGTGATTGCTCACCTTTGACTCGCTCCTCACTGGCAAACTCCTTGCAATCTTCCTTTAAATGGAGAATTATTTTAGTTCCAACCTGAACTCCAGAAGCTTCTGAAATTTCGAACGTCCCAGAACTAGGATTAGAAAAGCAAGTCAGAGAAAACAAGCAAGCTGTAATTACAAACTGCAATATGTTGATGATGATTCTCAGTCATCCAGGTGGAATTGTCTGTAGGCTGAGTCATAGCAACTGGATTTCTTTCTTTTTGGTTGAAACATTTCGCTGCTTGTCCAAGCAGCTTCTTCAGTCTGGGCAAAGGTTGGTGAGGGGACCCCATATATGTCTTCCAGGGTGGCTGCATTGTCCATACACCTGAATTAGGATTAGGGTTAATTGTGCCATGGAGGTGTGGATTGTCTTTGGGATGTCTTACTCCTAAATCCCTTGTTCATGCCCAAGTGGATCGTTAAGAGTGGCCTTCCTAGTAAACTTGTAAAGTGGTCGTAATCTTCCTGGGGACTAATGAAAGAACAGCATAAAAAATGGGGGACAAGTTGTGTCTGAGGCCTCTGCCTCTATCTATCCATGGCACAATTAACAAGCCATTCAGGTGTAGGGACAGTGCAGCCACCCTGGAAGACATATATGGGGTCCCCTCACCAACCTTTGCCCAGACTGAAGAAGCTGCTTGGACAAGCAGTGAAACGTTTCTACCAAAAAGAAAGAAATCCAGTTGCCATGACTCAACCTACATACAAACTGCAAACAAGTAAGAGCCCATGGGCTAAGTCCTATCCCCCAAGCAGTAAACCAGTGCGTACCTGACTCTTGTCCTAGTGCAAAATTTGCAAGACCAGCTCTTCCCAATGGAATGTAACATTCCAGTGCCCATTATCTGGGCACCAATTTCTGCAGAAGTATCAGAAACATCTTGCAGAGAATAGGCCTTCTCTTCTGCTCAGCCCTTTTAAATTTGCCTTCATTCAAGGATTCTAGTTCAGGCAGGCAGGCAGACTCCAAAGCCCCTCAATTTTCCAGCAAAGCTTAGAATGCTCCATGCAGCCCTTTAATCCAGGGGTCCCCAACCCCCGGGCCACGGACCGGTATCAGTCCGTGGCCTGTTAAGAACCGGGTCGCACAGCAGAAGGTTAGCAGTGGGTGAGCGAGTGAATTTACAGCCTGAGTATTTACAGCCGCTCCTCATCACTCACATTACCGTCTGAGCTCTGCCTCCTGACAGAGAAAGCAAGCCCACTGGCTGCTATCTCCAAACGGCGCGAAAAAAAAAGAATAAAGAGTCAGGAAAAAGAAGAAGTGCTTGAATCATCCCGAAACCATCCCCCACCAGTTCATGGAAAAATTGTCTTCCACAAAACCAGTCCCTGGTGCCAAAAAGGCTGGGAACCGCTGCTTTAATCATTCAGCTGCAGCCCCTCACCCAAGCCTCTGCTACATCCTTACCCATCTGAACGCCAGCAATAACTGAAGCTATCTGGCTCTGCTGACTTGGAGAAAACTTCCACTTGATTAGCCACCATAAAGACTGAATAGAAGCCCACTCCAAATTGGCCAATAATCTTACTGCTGGACTCTGTTTGGCTCTGCAGTACATCCAGAAAAGCCTGTAGATACAACATCGGCAGGCTAAGTGCATGGAGGGGAACCCAACTGGTTTGCCTCCCCTTCCCACCACCCCTGCTTGCAAAGAACCAAATACCTCCCTGGTTCTTGAGAATCCACAACCAGCGTATCACCTGAGCATTTGTCCCTAAATATTCTTGTTCTTTATTTAAATACCATTCAAGAAAATAGCAGTATGTTTATATCTTCTACGTAAAAGATACATGTATTCAGACACACGTGCGCGTATAGGTTTACTGTTCGTTTTTTTGTGTTGCACACTGCCCAGAGTCACAGTATTTGAGTTGGGTGGCCTTATAAACCAACCAACCAACCAAATAAATGGGAATGTGCAAAATGAAGCCAATTACCCCCAGAAAGCTCAGGTTTTCTCCCAGACTAGCGATACAAATGTTTTAAAAAATGTTTAGATGCAAAGCAATTGAATTACAAAGCTAAAAATGGCAGCAGGTTTTATTCAACAAATGTACAAGACATTCTGTGGAGACGAAGGCTCTGTTTGTCCTTCAAAGGTACTCCAATATGCAAAGCCACACCAACAAGATTAGCCCCCCCTCTTCACCTTACCTTGGAGCCAGATCTAGCAATGGTCCCTAAATTGGACAGAAGTTCTTCATGGTTCATCCCAATTCCAGTGTCCTGCAAGCAGCAGAATAGAAAAGAAGCCCCTCACACACCTAGTACTGCACTTTGGGATGCGTGGGGAGAGGCTCCTTCTCTGACCCTCCCTCACCTTTTCACACAGAGACAAGAACCAGATTAAATGACAGCACCACTTCTGATATTTTGCCCTGACAGCGATGACCTAAAAGCTGGTACAGTGCAGGAAAGGTAAAATCAAACCTACCTTACCAGACCATAAAGCCCATGTTGTAACCTGAGTCAAGCTCAAAACTCAGCCTAGCTGCAATGCTAAGTTTTAAATCCTCTCCCCGCTGGGAAAATTCCCAAAGTATTCGAATTCCTTTCCCAGCTTCTTCTTTCTGGAACAAGCTAGAGTCTCCTGGAATCAACCTCACTGGCAACTGACTTGCCAAACAGCCTTCAGCTAACCCTTGAACCCACTGAATAGCAAGAGTGACATGTTGCTCTTTACATGTCATGAAAGAAGAGAGTCCTGCTCCTCTAACTGCCCAGGTGTTGCCCCAACAGTTTTGCAGGACAGTTTCCATTTGGGAAGTCAGTGAACACATTTGGAATTTTACTGAACATGGCTATTATGCATTTCCAAAAGGACTGTGATAAAGATGCTTGCATCTATTTGTTAGATTCTACACTATACCTTTCCTCAACAGTTAAGACGATATACGTTGTGTTCCTTTTAATGTTATTACTGTAGCAATAATTCTCTGTGGTAGTTCAGAAAGAAAGGTTGCAAGTAACCCACAATTCACCAAATGAATTTCCATGATTGAGGGCAGACATAATCCTGGGCGTCCTCAGTCTTAGTCCAACATCCTAAATTTAACTCATGGAACCTATGGGGGAAACTACAAGTCCAAGAACACACATTTACATTTCTAACTGCCTAGGACCACTATTCCTCTTTGACATCTTTTTAACATTTTAACGGAATCTAAAAGTAAACGTCAAGAAGGCAAGAAGGCAGCAGATAGCAATGGATGCACAGATGAGCATACGGTCGTACACTTTCTGAGTGCAATATCATCTTCTTGGATGTCACAACCAACAATTTTGTTAGTAGCCAAATAAACAACCAAGGAAAAAACCAAACAAACCTACCCAAATCATTGCTTCGGGAACTGATTCTGAAAAGACCTCTCCCCTATTCCATGTAACATCACAGCCAATGGTGGGGGAGAGAGAACACACACTACAGATCCTACAGGAAACTGGATATACTGCAGCAAACGTGGAACTGAAAGCTGGACATTAGTGCAGCAAAAAAAAATATAAATTCTGAAGCATTTCTCCAATTTGTTTAACTTTCTCTAGCTGCATCTGACAAACAGAGGAGTTGCAGAACTCCCCAAAGCAGCGAGAGCTAGAAAATGAAGGGTGCCGGATCTTTCTACCTGCCATCGAGATGACTATCAGCAAAGCAGAGTCTCCATTTGTACAAAAGCCTTGAAACGGGGAAGCTGCCCAAACGCAGCTAAACGGCCTCAAGGAACTACAGCACCAACTCCTACCTGGATGCCAACCACAGCCTTCTCCTTGTCTGTCTCCAGATCAATCCTGAGTTCAGGCAGGGCCTTTCCTTCAGACACCAGTTTGTGGCGCAGCTTCTCCAGAGCATCGCTGCCGTTGGAGATCAGCTCCCGGACGAATACCTGTCAAAGAGTGCACTGAGCTCTGCAGAGCGAAGGGGCTTCTTAAGCCCGGCGGGGCAGCAGCTCCACGTCGTCGGCCCCACCCTGGAAGGCTTACCTCCTGCTCAGAGTAGAGGGAGCGGGCCACGATATCCAAAAGTTTCTGGGTCTCGGCCTGGAACTCGTGCTTCGAGGCGGAACCTGCAAAACAAAAGGAGGAGAGTGGCTGCCTCCCAACTCCCCACGAGGAGTCTCCGCCCGGCCTAGCTAGGGCCGCGACGACCTACCTGGGACGCTCTCCGGCCTACTAGGCGACCGGGGCGGCGGCGGTGCCGCCTCTTCGTTGTCCCGGACGGCACGGCTACCGCACGCGCGCCGCGAAGCCCAACTGGGCTGCCCAGGGGACGGCGGCAGCCCTGCAGCCGAGACCGGGCCGAGCGGGGCTCGGCGGACTGGGGCCGCGGCCCTCCGCTCACGCCCGCCGTGGAGGAGGAACGGGAGGGAGGAGCGGCGGCGACAGCTCCCGAGCAGCAACAGCAGCAGCCTCCCCATCGCCACGGCGCGCGCCCCGCCGCTTCCGGCGCCCATGGAACGTCACACCCGGGGAGGGCGCGCCAGCGAGGTCACGGCCGAAGTGGGCGGGGCTCGCCCGGCACGGAGGCCCCACGCCCCGCCCAGCGCCTCGACCGAGGCTGGGGGTACGCGCGCGTCCGCGAGCCGGCTCGCTGGCCTCTGGGCGCGTGCAGAGCGCGGCCTGCTCGATGGCGCGCAAGGAACTGGAGGGGGAGATCCACCCGCTCAAGACCGAGGAGCTCCCGGCCTCGCCGGGGAGCGGGGCTCGGGACGCCGAGAAGGAGGCGGGGGGCGGCGCGCAGTCCGGGCGGCTCTCGCAGTGGCGCACCGCGGCCTTCTTCCTCTCCCTCTACCTCTGCCTGGGGGTGGCGTTCGCCTTCTCCTTCGTCATCCCCTGCCCCGTGAGGCCCGCCTCGCGGACGGCCTGGAGCAGGACCTACGACGACGCAGGTGAGGCGGGCGGGCAGGTGAGGCGGGGCTCTCTCGGCCCTGGAGGCCACTGCTCGAGGCCTGCGCTCCTCTCTTCTCTTGCAGCGGCGTACGCCTTCCTGGCCGCGGGGGACGCCGACAGGGACCGAGTGCAAGACGTGCTCGTGGCTTTCCAGGCCGCCCCCGGCCGCCGGAACACCAGCGACGCCGGCGACCGCTCTTGCTCCGGAGAAGGTAATGGCGAGGGAGCTGAAGCCGCGGAGCCGAGCCGCTGGGGCTGGAAGGCGGGAGGGGGCGGGCGGGCGGTGGCTGATCGACCGCTCCTTCCTCCGCCGCCTCTTGCAGGCTTCGCCTCCCCCTGTGCCTTCCTGGCAGCGCATTCGGGCACCAACGGCAGCACGCTGTGGGAAAGGCCTGTGGCCGAAGACCTCCTTTCGATGGACTGTTCGGTGGAGCACGGTGGCTCTCCAGCCTGCCTTATCAGCGGGAATCCCGCTTTTCTAGCTCTTCTCGACCTGGAAACAGGTACCTTTTCTTTGGAGCCAGGAGGCTCGGGGAGGTCTTGTTTCTGGGGAAAGAGGCACGGATGCAGTCCCAGAGAAGGGAGCTGAAAACAGAAGTGCATTGGCATCTCACCAAACAAAGAGGTGGCGTAAGCATTGTTTCCATTGGTGTGTTGCCTTCACGCTATGCGATAGTAGGGGATGGCAATAAGCTGAGTACAAATTTCTTCCTGCCTGTATTGCTCTCGCTGTTTCCCGATGACAGATGGAATCTCCCTGTTAGCATAAGTTTACCGTGTCTGAAATGACTTCCAACATCCAAGGCACAAGGAGAACTTGGTTTGTGTCCTGTTTTTGTAAATGGCACAAGGCTCCTTTAGCAACCATTAGTGGCTGAAGGCTACTTCTGGATGGTAGCTCTGAGACATCATGCTCCAATAGAAGCTCTTTGGTCTGATCCAGCACGGGGCTTCCTAGGTCAGACACAGTGACTCCCTAGCGAAACAGGACCCCTACTGTGATTCTGCAAAAGCATGGAGCTTTGGCTTCTGTGGAAATCTTGATTCTCCTGGCATGTGGTGGCAGGGTTTTTGCTCCTTGTTCAGTTGCAAAGACACATGGGTCTGCTGTTTCCTCCTCAGGTCGCAGCACTTTTCTCCCATCCTTAAAAAACTGGCGTAAGAATGGCAAAATGAGCTGATCCCACGTGAGGAGTGACCCTCCCCTATCTGGTTCCTCTTGTGGTGAACAAGTGGACAGATGAGCAAACCTGTTGTTTCTCCTTTTCTCTGTTTAGAAGTTGCATTTCTTCAAAATATTGCTGCAGGGTTTTCCAGCCCATCTTGGAAAAAGATGTTTAGTTTAGGGCAAGGGTATCCACACCAGTGTTCAAGATACAGTATCAACAAGACTTCCCTGCTGGCCTGTCAAGAGGCTGCTTGCGAAGGGAGCACATAATAAAAGCTCCTGGTTTCTTGTTGGACACCTTTATATGGGGAATGGGTGACACATATAGCTGCTGACTGTGATGGTATAAATGCCAGAGTGTAGATGGGCCAAAATGGTACAGTATGTGAGGCCACATGTTGCAGTAGATGCTTTCAGTGACTTAACTGAAGTGAATGCTCAGGGCTCCAGAATCAAAGCCGATATGTGGGAGAGGCAGGCAGGCACTTTCTAGCCTGTCTTTTACCTCCCAGGGCCCTTTCTGAATCAGCAGTACCTCCTGTTTTTTCTTAGGCCAGACTCGGTGGCATGAGGCAGCCAACTTTGGGGCTAACTCTACAGTCCTGAGTCCCTTACTGAAGATCCCTGATATCGACAGAGATGGTGTGCCTGATTTCTTGGTCTTTGCTGCAGCAGGAGAGGAGGTAAGAATGTTGGAGCAACAAGGTCCTCCTGCCTATTCCAGAAGAATTGGCCTGATTCACTGCAGCATCAGGGGCCTGGTTGCCATGGCAACTGTGCCTGATAATGGAAAATAACCAGGTGACTCCAACTTTTAAAAAGGGATTATGGGGCAATATTAAGTTCCAAATCAAATCTATTACTGTCATAGACCAGCGTAAGGAGCGTCGGGTACAATCAATTAAAAAACATAGAAGATACATCAGAGTCTAAAAAAAATATGAAAAGCTAGAAAGTATTAAAACAGAAAGTGTATGTAAAGGTTTACAAGAATCCAGAAGAAGGGTAGGAGCATTAGATGGGTGTAAAGGAGCATAAAAGGTTAGTATGCGGAAGACTGCATTTATTGAGTTACAGAGCACTCTAACATGGCGAAGTAGGCACTCATTAAGTCTAGTTTGTGGCACAGGTCAGGTCATCATCCACCGAACTTTGAGCGCTGCTGCACAGAACCTGGCAATGTTGTATGTTGTGGCAGGGTTGGTGTCTGAAAGCAGCAGAGAGGTGTAGAATTGTCCTTTGCACCCTGGGTGTTTATGCAGTAATGGTGGGATGAGGCCAGTATGAATGGGTCTGCAGTACAGGCAGTAGAGAAGCTCATTCTTTGTGGTTTCTCTGTGTCCAGAGTCAAGGGGGCATTGTCTCCACAGGCAAGGAAGTTTCCTGGATCAGCCTTCAAGGGTAGGTGAGGGGAAGGCGTGACATCATGCCAGAGCAAAGGCCCTCCGGTGTTTGGGGTCTTTGAGTTTAGTTAGGTACTCTGTAGGGGAGGCAGAGCACCTCTTGGATTCACTGGCCGTAACGGTTGAGGTCCTGGCTGGATCCAGCTGGTGTGTGTCTGCTACATGCTGTTTAATGAGAGGAAGTGTTAAAGAAATTATGCAAGCCCTCCCACAACAACAAACCTCGCTGAAGGGGAGCCAACTTGGCTTGCAGGTAAGTCTCTGCAAAGAAACATCTCACCCTGACAAAATGTACATAGCAGGGTTCCTCACAGATCAGCAGTGGGACCAAGTGCTTTCTAACTTGCACAGAAATTACCCTGGGTTGGGGTTGAGTGGTAGGGTAGCCATGTTTGCTGGAGATAGCAAACTTTCAGGGTGGTAAAATCAAAAACAGGTTGGAAAGAACTCTCCAAACCGGGTGAGTAGGTCAAAAGAGCAGATGTGGTTCTAATCTCAGCCTGTGGGTTTCCGAAATGCACAGAGGGCCTAGGGCTCTAATGTTCCTCAGCCCAGCACGTTTCAAGCAGCAGCCACTGGATGGAGAGATGGCCACCAGGTTACCAGTAACTGGGAAGAGCCTCCTTTCCACAGCAGGATTGGTCAGGGGAAAGAATGGGAACAAAGGATTGCATCATCCCCTCTGTTCCATCCTTTCCCTCATCTTTATTTTTATCTTTAAACATTACAGTGGGGGGGGTTATTACTTCCAGTTGACTGAAAAGGGGGTGTCAGGAATTTATGGGAGGAGGAATGCCATTCTGGAAGAATTTAGAGCAGGGTATCCCATCGTAGGGATGGGATTCCTAGGAGATCTGGAAGATCAGGGGAGGGGGCCTCAGGTAAAGGGAGCAGGAGGCACGACAGACCTCCTGTCAGTCCCAGGGGCCTTCCTTACGCAGCCCAAACTGCCACTTCTTCCAATGCCAGAATCATTTTGTTCAGGGAAGTCCCCTGAGCGCAAGTTGTGTTACTGAAGCATTTCTTGTCCATAAACCAGCAGGTTGTATCTGTTCCCGCTTACCATAAACCAGAAAGACCAGGTTCCGTATTTTAAGAATCCCTCTTCTTTGCTAACCCTTCTGAAGGTAGAACGAGAGCAGTAGCACCGCTCAGGCTAAACTGTTGTGGCTCCAATTTTCTCTGCAGATTAAAAGCTGCTTCTATTCAGGGGCATTTGGCACCCAGATGAAATTCAGTGGAAGCCTGCGCTTGCCAGGGTGGATGGGGCACCTCTTGCATGTCACCGAGAGCGGAGCCCACTACATCCTGTTCTACACAGGTGGGACACAGGTGTGCTTTCCAGGGGTGGAGAAGGTGGGCAGCTGGATGTTCTGTACTTCAGCCTGCTTTACTTGGACCTCTTTCTCTTGGTTTAGTGAAAGCCCTGTTTGCCTACTCTCTGCAACAGCTCTATCGCATGGCTGTAGGCCCAGCAAGCCCAGCCCCCTCCAACCTGAAGGAAGATGCACGCTGGGAGATGGTGATTCATCACAAGGCCCAGCAGGTGCCCTTGGCCAGGTACCTGCTGAAAACCTTCTGGCCTGGAGGCCTGTAGAAACTGAAGCAGCCCTTTGTCTCTTCCATATTTTCTGCTTGCCTCGTCCCCTTTTCTTTATTTGTGAACCGAAGCAGAAGGTCCCCTTGGTCTCCTGGGCACACAAAGCAGGTGCTTGTAAGTGGCTGTAGCAGCAAGGTTTTGGCCTGCACAGCTGTCCGAAAGGCTTGGAAGAATTGGTGTATGGCCTCCTGCAGGAGGTAACAGGTGTTTCCTATTCCTCTTTAGCTCTGGAGACATCCAGTACGTGACGAAGATGTCGGAGAAATCAGGGAGCCATATTTTGGTTGCAAGATCAGCTATGTTGGAGCTGGTGAATGGGCAGCAACTGGGTTCATTGTGGGTTGTTGGTGTGCCACACATCCTGAGGTAATGCCAATATGAGGAATGTTGGTGTTCCCAGCTTTGGCTGTGCAACAGGGCCTTGTGAGAATGCTCAGTCCTCTCTTGAGTTGCAGGGGCAAAGAACTGACTCTGCTGTCTGTTTCTGGTACTCCCTGTATAAGCTGACCCTGGGATGGGGAAAGAAGGGTAAAAGGAGTGTGAACACGCGGGGGGGGGGGTGTTGCTGAATCTGCCATCCCCAAAGCCAGAGGTGCCATTTGAGCATCATCTCATGTCCCACTTGCAGGGAGCCAGTTCTTGGAGCCTTTGGTGCTGATGAGATTGCCGTGGCCATTGAAAGCAGAGTCACACCCAAGACAAAGAAGGTTTGCAAAGGAGCCTGTGGGTGGGGTGCCAAACCAGATCCTTTGGTTCCTTTCAATACACCAGGAGTCTCCAGGTGTATCCACTCAAGCAAGAGGAGCTGGAGATGGATTGTTCCCATGAATGTATATGGAGGCCTTGTCCCTCTCCCTTTTTCTCCCCAGATGCTGGGGCAAATCCACCAAAGTTATTCTGCAGTGTTCTCATATTCAGACCATTGTGTCATCAGAGTCATGTAAAATACACCACCAGATGATTGGGTTTAATGGTGCTTGAGTTAGACCTAAAAAAGGCTCACCAAAATAGATGAGCCATGCCTGCAGTATTCCTGGGGTTTGAGTTTGAGATGTGGAAGATTACGTTTCTTATGGCACAAGAATTGGGCATCAGCTGGTGGTGCACCAGCTAATTCCAAAGTAGTCCAAAGTCATTTACAGTTTACATACGCCCAGAGGAATAGTGTGTGTGGCGAAGTCAAAACTCCCCTGCTCCTAAAGCGCCTGGATCTTCCTCTAATTCTGTATCAGTAAAAGTGAGTTTTTATTCACCAGGCTTCCTGTCTGAGCCTCTGTTGCTGAAGCCAGTGGAGCCTGGTGGTTCCTTTGTGTTCTACTTTCCAAGTTGTGGGATAGGTGAAGCACGCGTCTGCTCTGAGCTATTAGAGGGAGGTGAAGAAAATGGGGTCATAAGCCATCATGCCCTGTGCTCTCCTGCATGACTGTCAGGCAGGTGCCCAGCCTTGCTCTAAGATGTCAGCCAGCTCCTGGGGACAAAAAGGTGGCTGCAACCTGGAGCCCAGCTGCCCTTTAAGGCATCCATTTGTCCTGTAGGTTATAATTGTGGAGGGCAGCTCTGGAGACATCAAGTGGGAGGTGAAGCTGCTTTCAGAAACCTGGAGTCCCAAACCAGCCACTCTTGCAACCGCTGATCGTAGATCCATCTTCCTCTTTTGGGGCCTGTACCAGGAGGAAAGAAATGGAACGGTGAGTAGGGAATGGTCTGTGACAGATGGAAATGAAGTGGGGCTGCCCATGAGGAGCCTCACAGAGCAGCAGCAAGTCAGAAGCTGGCCATAACTGGGAGTGGGGGAATGTCTTCCCAACACCATTCTTTAGGGTCTTTTTCATTTGGGCTCAATTCCCCCCAGAAATCTCTGGGAAGAACCTGTAGTAAAGACAACCCTGGGGTGGCCCATCTGTCCTGGGAAGAGCAAATGGAGCAACTGGGTGACCATCGTTCTACAGGAGGTCTTCACCCAAGTGCCACTGGCCCGGGCTGTTCTTCGGGGGGCCTGGGGGGCCTCACTCTCTTCTGTCCTCCTCTCCAGGGATCTTGGCAGGGGGCCCTGCAGCAGCGGCTGTACCTTTTCCATCCCTCCCTCCCCAATGTCCTTTTGGAGCTGAGCAACAGCACTGAGCCCATAGTGGCCTTCGAAGGTGAGGATGCTCCCTGATCTTTGCCAAATTGCCCAGGCACTGGGGGCTCCTGCTACCATGTCCCCTTTTGGTTCCAGGGTTGCTTTTCGAGCAGAGCCGCCATGCCTGTTACGTGCTGCTGGCAGGCCCCCAGGCCGGCAGCTCTCCCGGGAGGGTGGTCCTGTCAAAGCGGAAGCTGAAGGAAGACATTTTCGGCAGCCATGTAATCTGGCTCAACCAGATGCCCCAAGATACCGACCAGAATGTCCGGGACCATTTCCACCGAATGAGGTTCCGTAGCTTTGGGTGAAGAGTGCAGCCCGAGAGGGTCTTGGGTCCAAAGCCAGCCAGGGAGAAGTCACCCGGCCTGGGCTCCTGGAACAGTTTGGTTAGTCCGCAGCCAGGATTTGGGTCCCATTCCCTGGACTGGGTGCAGAGGCACGGGGTTAAGCAGCAACAGGAGGGAGGCAGACTTTGTGCCTCATCTCTGACCAAAAGGAGTGTCTGTGCCCCACGGAGGAGAAAGGTGCGGTTCTGACAGATTTCCCGGCACAGAGGCCTCTGATATGTGCATCTGGCCATTTGGCTCTTGGTCATCCATCCCACTGGAACAGCAGACTCTGCACGGCTGGGCTGCTGTAACTGCATCAGCCCCCGAAGTGCCTTGAGGGCCCTCTCAGTGGCACAGCCTGCTTGGATCCTGCGACTTCCTGGAAGAACCCTGTGTGGAGCAACTGGAGCAGCTCCATCTGCCTTGGCCACCTCTGCTCCCGTCCCGAAGCAATGCAATCAAGCTTGTTCAGGCACTCAACCTGGCAGGTCAACTTTGCCAGATCCCATCCAAGGCAAACATCTCTTCTGCTGCCTCCTTTTCTGACTGCGCCCAGGCCTCAGGAGCTGCTTTTTCTGTCACAGTCTGAGATGGAGGAGCTTTGCAGAGCTGGATTTCATTTGTCTGGCCTGTCCCAGGTACAGACTTGCAGTTTCAATAAATTCAGCTTTTGCCCACAAAGCTTGAAACAGCATTTGTTTCTCTGTGCTCCCAATACCATAAGAGCCAGGAACAGCCCAGCAGCAGCAGGGTAGGGACTAGAACCAATTGGATTTCCTGCTGGGGAAAAGAAAGGAGCAGCACGTTCCTCCGTGTGATGCCTGGTGGGGTTGATTGGGGCTGGGCAGGGCGTGGCATGGCTAGACCAGGCACTGGGTCCCGTCTTGTCAGGGAGGTCAAGGCAACGACCACGAGGGGCTTTGGAGACACCATCGAGGCTCATGGGGCTTGGCCCTTTCATTCCTAATTCTGGGGACTTGGGGGGAGCGAGGCTCTTCCTTTAGTGTCTTCCTGTCTCCTCCGTGGACACATGGAGCTCCCGGTTGATGGTAACCCTTTCTAGGGGAGGGTTAAATTTCACACCAGCCAGGTGGGTCCTCAGGGTCTTGGCCACAAAGGAAACCACACACAGCATTCCCTTTTTGCCTGACCGGCTCTGTTCTGCTAGTGGCTGCCTGAGATGCAGCTCTGCTTTCGTAACCGCTCACGGTGCTGGGCGTTCTTCTGGGGGGTGGGGAGCTTGGCCACTACTTCACTCCCAGCGTAATCTCTTCTGACAGCAAAGCTGCTTAAGCATTCTCGGCTTCCTTCTTGGACAGCGCTCTTGATCTGCTTCCCTGCCTCTAGTGGCTTCAGGCTAAAATTAACCCTGCATGGTTATTTGCCAGGATTAGTTTTCTAGGGAAGGCTGTTTCATGACATAGTTAAGCACGTCAGTGCACAGAGCTGTTGCCAGCTGAGACACTCTAATGTATATCTGTGGGCCCCCCCCTTCTGACTCCCTCCCAGCTTGCAGGCACTCAGGCAAGAGAGCCATTGGAGCTGCAGCTTAGCCTAAGTGCCTCTAAAGGGAAACCCAGGCCCACAGCTGTCATTTAATTTGCTTGGCCTTCTTCCAGCCTTCCCCCTGCTGCTGACTGGTGCCCTTTGGCCTTAAGGCTGAGCAAAAGTGGTTAGTGTGGCTGGCATCTCTGTCCTGAGAAATCTGGCTCTCAGCTTCCCACAGATGTGGACCTAGCCCCTAGGTGAGTTCTCGAGGCTACAGCTTTGGACAAGAGAGAGACTTTCCTGCATGGTTCATTTTCCAGAAGGACTCAGACTAGGTTTGTTGGTTTACAAATCCAGGTTTTTCCATAATGGCTGCTTATTTCTGGCAGATTGGTTAACCTTTGGAGGAAGCCTGCCCATAAGGAACACCCAACTCCCAGCATGCCACCTTGCTTCTACTGGTCCCTGTCTCTGTTTACACAGGGGCAGCACCCACTGCAATTGCCTAACGTTTCAGACATGTCCACAGAATCCCAGATAGGACCCTCTGCAGGGCAACTGGCCACACAGGATGGTCCTCCTCAGAGAGGTGCCAGAAAATGGCTCGCTGCCTTCTGTTTCAGTATTGGACCAGGTTGCCTCTGGCCTGGGGTAAAATATGTGAGGGTGACATTCTGGCAGCCCTTTGGAAGCTGGGAAAACAGGCTGTTCAACTGGCTTTGCAAGCACTAATCTTCTTAAGTGCAGAGGAGTGCACAAGGGCATTACCTTGTGCTCATCCTGCCTTGCATAATGCCACAGGAGCCCTGGAGGCCCCTGCACATGAAGACAGGCCACGCTTCTCCAGAAAGCTGCATGTTCTGACCTCTACCCACTAGATGCTCTTGCTGATGGCACAAGCAGGAGCTTGGCAGACTTGGGTCTGTCGGTCATGATGAGCAAGAAGCAAGTGAAGAATGAACAAGTAACCCTCCCCCACTGAGATAGATTTTGGGGTGGGGGGGCTGATGCTGGGCTAGCCCTCTCCCTCCCTAGGGAGATAACAGCAGCCTGGGTCTTAGCAAGGGCCCTTTATTGTTCATGGGGTAGTTCATGCACCGGGAGGCGGAACACTGCCAGCCTTGCTCAAAGAGGGCAGAGGCTTGACTGCACCAAAGATTAAGCCAGAGAGGAGAGGTGGCAGCAATTCCTGAGCAAGGGAAGGTGGCCGGCAGTCTCTTTTCCAGGCGAGTGGGGGAGAGGCCTTCATCCTGATGCCCGCTGAGGTGGGGGCAAGAGTCCTGCAGCTTTTAAGGAATGAAAAATGCTTCGGGGAAGGGGTAGGGTTCCCCTTAGCCATGCTCCTGGGGCACAGCCTGGCTCTTCTCTTCATGGGCACTGGGAGGGGGCAGGCAGGCGGGACTCAGGCTCGAGTGTCGCTGCTGCTTCCGCATGAATGGGAATGCCCTGCCAGCAGGCAAAGAAAGATGCAATCAGCAATTGATCTCGACTGCCTCTCTGGGAGATGTTCCTCCAAGGCTCACCCCACTCACCGCTTCTTGGTCTCCGGAGGCACAAGGGCCTCGGCAAGCAGCTTCTTGTAAAGGTCAGACTTCAAAAAGCGGGGGTATGAATCCTAGTGGTGGAGAGGGGGCAGTTCAGAGAGAGAACTTCCAGCTCAAGAACAGCAGACATGATGCCCTCTACCACCCTGCTCCGACTGCTGGTCTGGCCAGTCATGTCTTCAGATGGGCAGCAGCAGCAGTGTGCACACCCACCACACACACACACACACACCCCACCAAGTCAAAGCACTGCTTGTCTCCCTGCCCATCTGGCAGCTCCAGGACCTTTTTCATCAGCATGTAAATGTGCATCTGGGCATCGTCCATTACATGGCGGTGTGGAGTCTTGATGCCCTTCAGGGTGTGCTCCATAGTCTTGCTGTCCAGGTTCACCCAGCAGGTGGCACTGGGTGCCAGAAATTGCCTGGAGGAACAGCAGTTGAGTTGAGTTGAGTTGAGTTGAGGCAGGTTGCAAAGCAGAGCCCCAGTGAGCTCTCAGGGCCAGATGAGGGCGAGGGAAGGCACAGAATAGGATCAGCTGCCGCGGCATGTAAGGCAGGGTGGCTGTCCCTCACTCCCTGGGTGGAGAACCACCCAGTCCTCCACAGTCCCTGCCCAGGGGAGAAAGCCACCTACTGATAAATGGAGTCCACAGCATCTGCAATGTGGGCCTCTTCCCCATGGCGTAATTCTTCACAAGCCTCCCAAAACAGAAGGTTCTCGGCTATGGTGGGAGAGAAGGCACACCCCCAGCTGACTGAGCAGGAGGCAGGGCAGGGCCTTGCTAGCTTCCCCTTGGCACGATGGGCCCCCACTCACTGCTTCTCCTGTTTCCCCCCTTGGGCTCAGCAGGACAAGGGCTCACCACTGAACTCTTTCTGGAGGAATTCCAGGAGCTGCTCTCGGCCCAAGACATCACCCATCAGCTCACTGAAGCCGAAGCTCCAGCGCTCCACCCGCAGCTTGGTGGGGACTGTGACCCTGCAAGGCAAAAGGGTCTCAGGCAGAGCTGGTATGCCATGTGGGGGTCCTCCTGGACTCGCAGCTCCTACCCGGAGAGTGGGTGACGGCCGTAGCCAGAGAGGCCTTTGCACAAAGTTGCCTTTGTATGTCAGTTGTGTCCATTCCTGAACCAGGAGGCCTTGCTCAGTCACTTGTGCCTTGAACAACTGCAATGTGCTCTCCATGGGGCTGCCCTTGAAGACCACCCAGAAATTACAGCTGGTCCAAATACAGCAGCTTGCAAGGTACTGGGCACCTCTCAGTTCAACCTGGTTACACCATTACTATGGGAGCTGCACCGGCTCCCAGTCTCCTTCTGGGTGCAATTCAGGGTGCTGGTTATCCCCTTTAAAGCCCTACATGGCACAAAGCCAGGCTATCTGCAGGACTGCCTCTCTCCGCGGGTATCTGCCCATCCCACTAGGTCAGATAGTGTGGGTATGCTCCAAGTCCCTTCCCCCAAATGTTGCCAACTAGTTGAACCTAGGAAGCATGCATTTTCCATAGTGGTCCTGCCCTGTGGATCACCCTCCCGCTTGAGATCCAGCGGTCCCTCACCCGCCTAGCTTTCAGGAAAGCTGTTAAGAGCTGGCTCTTCCCCCAGGCACTCGGATAGCAGGGTTGGAGCCCGGGGGGTGGGGGGGTGGGGGGGGCAGGCTGTATAGTTGGATGGATGCTGCTGGCCTGGGCACTGAGTTTTTCTTGTTTGTTTGTTGGAAAGTTTTTATTGTTGTTAACCTTTCAAAGTTTCTCTCACAAGATGGGTGGCCATATAAATCTTACAAATAAATAAATAAAGAGGGCTGCGCACCAACAGCAAGGACACCCTACTTGGGAAAACTGGGCATGACAACCTCTTACCTGGGAGCATTCATTGCCCAGTATGTGATGTCATCAGTGATCCAGGGATTGCTCGGAAGGCAGCCAGACATGATGGGGTCATGGGACAAATACTGCTTGCTGAACTTGAGGTATCTGCAAAAACGGTGGAGATGGGGAGGGGCAGGAGAGTGCCTTCTCATTGCCCAAACTGACTAGAGTACAAATAGCAGCCGAGCTGCCCCAGCAAGGGGCAAAGCAGTCAGGGGACAACTTCCCAAAGCTGAGGCAGGGTTAGGACCTACAGAGACACTCAGAAATAAGCACACTACAAGCCTGTGGTTTAGTTGTTTGGCCTTCTTAAATGCCAGAGGTCCTCGGAGAGAGAGAGGTTCCTGAACCTCAGGAGGCGAGCAGAGCAGCCATGGCTGAACAAGAGCAGCCTCTGTGAACAAGGCTGAAGTGAGCTGTGATGAGCTCTCCACTCACCCTTCCAGGCAAAGGGAAGACTTGATGCGCGTCCTACCCATGGCAGTGCAGCAATAGCGGATCTGCAATCAAGTACAGAGAGATGCCAAAGAACTTGTGCCACCAACTGCCACCTTCCATCACTGCATCCAGGTGGGAAGGAGCCTTAAAGATAACAGGTTTGAACGCAGTGTGTGTTTTTTCCAAATGCTTGAAAGTATCGGCCTCCCATCAAAGGCCACTTGCCTGTTCTTCCCTGCCTCCTTTTCCCCTTCGAGACCACCCTTCTCCTGTGCAGGGAGGCCAGACCTGACCTACAGCAAACCCACTCCCCTTGTTCCCACATCCCAGGAGGAGCCCTCTGAGCTTGGACTCCCATGGGCCTGCTGGATTTATAAGCCTTCCGCCCGCTGCCACACACACATACATGCACACACACTCACCTCCTGTTTGTAGTAGTCCACGTTCTTCTACGGACAGAAGGAGAAAAGAGCAAAGCTCAGCAGCCATACCGGCTGTTCTGTCTGGAAGCTCCCTTAGAGCAAACCATATTTTGGTCCATCACTTGCACCGATTCAGCCCTGTTTGTTTTTTACTGAATCTGGCTTCTCTGCTACTGCTAAACGATAGTTTGAAAACCTTTTGAGCCTCCCTCACCAGCTCATATGCTTTGTTTTGCCAGGGTTCCCCCTGCACGTCCCCCCAGCCCCCATTTTGCAGGTCGGTGCCAAAGGTTAGAAGCCTGAGCAGCCTGCAAAAGAGAGTGTGGACCTTGGAAGCCAAGAGGGAGGATTCAGGAGCCAGGGATGGACAAGGGAAAGCAGGAACCACAAGCCAAGCCCACAACGAAGGAGAAGGGCCACTGTACCTGACCCAGAGGTCCAGAGAAGGGTCCCCCCGGGGGAAAAGCCCTAGCCTAGGCAGTGCCTGCCCCCTCCCACAGCCTTTGGTGCAGACGCAGAATGGGCAGGGGGCAGCCAGAATTAGGGAGGCAACGGCACCCCACTTTCCCAAAGGGGAGCCTACCAAGGAGACAGACCACAAGCCATGGTGTTTCTCCCCTCCTTTCCCAGAAGGCAAGAAAGGCCAGCTCAGCTGCTCACCAGCTGCCCCAGCAAGGGAGCCCTTCACCACCCCAACACCCCCACACACACTTACCAGCTGTGTAGGGGTAACAGAGTGGCTCCTTAGTTCTGGCCCCTGACCTCTCACATTCAGGACTCCACCCTACAGGTAAAGCAGAACAGAGGCTGGTTGGCTGGCCAGCCATTCTCTTGCCCAGGGAGCCCTTCCCAGCACCACACCAATCTGCTGTTCTGCAACTAACGCCCAGGGCAAGATTGGGAAGGGCAGAAAAAATGCCCCTGAACAGGGACTGGAGCCACATCAGCAGCCATGGGGCAAGGGGCATTTTGATCCCTGACCTAATGGTGGGGTAGTGCACAGTTGTGGTTATGCAAATGCCCAATATTCCATCCCTTTATGAGCAAAGTACAAACCTTGCTACAAGCCCCGCTCTACATTCAAGTGGAAGCAAAAGGCAGCAATCATTCATGAAAGACAAAGAGTAGCTTTACAGGCAATGGAAAAAGTCCTGAAAGAGGTGTGGGGAGGTCTATCAATGGGCCGTGGAACCCTCATTTTCAGACACAGTTTACCGCTAAAGAAACAGAAGAATCTTCAACAGTTGAGAGGTAACACACAAGTATCTGGCTGCAACTGCTAGACTCAGAGTGTCATGGCCCAGATTCACAAGCATAAAGAGACACAAGAAGACCAGTGTACAAATCCTGCCTGGTCTTCCCCAACCCCCTAGGTCAGGACCAAGGTGGCTGTCGCTCTTTTTCACACACGTGTACCTATGCCTTCTCTCCTCCCACTCACCGAGGGCCTGTTGACAAGCCAGTAGGCCTGTTCTTGGCACTCAATGACAATCCGGTCCCCCTTCCTCCGCTGCTTAGCTGCGCTGTGGAAAGACGAAGTGTCACATCAGAGCCCCTGCCTCCCTGCTCCCAACCCCAGAGGTGCAGTCCTTGTTTCTGCAAGCTCACCAGAGCTGCTCCCGGGCCTGCATCGCCACGAAGTCCCAAATGTGATGGATCCTCTTGCACAGCTGGTTATAATCCTCCTATAGAAGATGCCTCATCCCATCAGATGGACAGGGTCAGCACTCTCTTCCCAGCTCTCGAGAGAAGTGGGGGAGGGGATCTGGGCTCGCTGCCTGGGGATCTTCCTAGCCCCATCCTCCAACCCACAGTCACACTCGCTAGTCCTCCAGGACGAGCCCTAGGCCCCAGGCTCCCTTACCTTCTCAGGCTCACCAAGTTCACCCTGCTGGCAGATATTCCTCTTTGCCAAATAGATGGCTGAAATGGGAGACCGTGACCTCAGGCAGGCTGTAGCTGAAGGGGTGCCCAAAGATCCCCCTAGCTACTGGGGATAAAACCAGGTTAGGAAAAGAAATCCTCACTGCCTTACTCACCGTAATCAAGGTCAGTGGCCAGCCACTTGGTGCTCATCCAGAAATATGGGGTCTGCAAGCCATAGAGGAAGAGGCTTGGTCCAGTTGCCCTGGGGCAGAAGAAGGGGCCTCTCTGCTTGGGAAAGAGTCAGCCCATCCCTTTCCAGGAGCCCCTCCAAGGCCTTGGGAGGCCCAGAGGAAGGAGCCTTCCAAGCCATCTATTCATCCATCAGTCTTAGTGGAATAGCCAGCCAGTTCCTTGCCAGGTCTCAAAGGGGTCCTGGTTCACCCTAACCTACCTGGAACCTGTAGGGAGTCTCATCCCCCCGCAGAACCAGAGCGTGAGGGTCCTTCAGAGAATAGATGTAGCCATGCTTCACAAGCAGGTTGCCCAGATGCAGGGATTCTAAGGAGAGGGAATGGGGTGGGGCAGAGCCCTGGCTGAGCAGTTGGGAGGAGGCACAGCCCTGACAGGCAGCCAAGACTCCTGCAGAGAAAAGCCTCCCTCCTCATTGGGCCGGGCTGGGTAGGATGCCTGCCTGCCTCCAGCTGGGCCTTCCCCATCCCCCAAACTCAGGAGGGCAAAAGGAAGCAGTTGGGGGAGAGGCCTGCCAACCCCGCGGTACTCACCTTCTTCTGAGATGCTGTATTTCTGGATGAGCCACTCCACAATGTCAGTCCCTAAAAAAGAGATGATGGCTGGGTGGGGGACACCGGTGCAGCAAAAGAGGACCCACTGCCATCCGGCATCCAAGGAGGGCGGGAAGCCCCCCCTGACGGCGCCCAGCGCTCCAAACGGGGAAGGACGAAAGACAAGCGATCGTCCCAGTCCCCGTCCCCGTCCCCAGCGGGCCTTTTCTCCCAGCGGTCTTGCAGCAGCCTCCGCTTCCCGGCTGCTTTCGCGTCCGGAACGGCCCGAGAGGGCGCCGCAGGGAGCTTCCCGCGCACAGCGAGCGTCGACCCGGGCGCGGGCAAGAGGCAGGGCGGCAGACCTGATCATCAGACGGGCAGCGCCGCGGGCGGGCCGGCGTTGCCGCGGTCTCAGCCCAAGGGAGCAGAGTAGCACCCACCGGTTACAGCGTGCGGGATGATGCTGAGCAGCAGCCGCTGATTCCGCACCTGGACGCCCAGATCCGGGTCTTGCATGCCGACCACGACCCGCTCCATCTGCGGAGGAGGTATCCAGAGCGGCTCAGCGCCTGGCCCCGGAGCGGGAGCCCCCCGGCTGCTCCCCGCCCCCCGTCCCACCTTGGTCAGGCACGGCAGCTGACGGCGAGGGTTGCCCCCCGGGAGGAGCGTGCTGATGGTCATGGAGGCGGCCAAGCGAGTGGCGGCCTGACCGTCCAGCTCTTCTGGAGGCGGCGGGGCATCTCGGCGCCGCAGCGAGGCTCTGTACTGCCACCTGCCTGCCGGCTGGGCACGCCTACAAGTGTCGAGCGCCTCTGCGCACATGCAGAGCGCCAGTTCGGCAAACAAACGCGCGCGCTCTGCAGCGATTCTCGGCCCAATAGTCTCGGCGCCGATACCGGGCAAACTCCGTATAGACTCCCAGCAGGAGGCCGAAGAAGGGCCGCAGCTCCGACTGGGACTGCTGGCGGCGGCGATGGCGGCTGCGCGCCCCTCCCTCGGCCAACCGGCACGGTGGGGGTAGCGGGGCCTCCGTTCTGGCCCTGCCCCAGAAAAGTGACGGGAGCCAGCGAACAAGGGCCGCCCCGGGTTGCTCGCAGCCGCCCTCTCCCGTCCAGCACAGAGACACACAGACGCGGCGGCGGGACTAGTCGACTCCTTTATTGCGTCGCTCCGAAAAGTGCGAGTAACGCGCGGAGGGGGAGCTACGGCGGCCGAGCCTCACGAGCCCAGCGGGAACGGGTGACCCTCTTCATGGGACTCGAGCGCTTGGTCTTGAGCGCGAAGCCGCGGAGCGGAGGCCGTCGCGGGCGGGGAGAGCTGGGGCCCAACCCGGGGTCTCCCGCGGCTGGCGAAGGAGCACCGGCGGCACCCCGCGCCGCGCGTCTGCAGCCGGGCGAGCCGCACAGGCAGGCGCAGCTCCAGCTTTTCACCTCCCAGAACTGGTCGCCGTAATCGAACCTGCAAGGTGAGGCGCCCGTCGGAACTTGGACGGCTCTCGCCGCCTCCCTGCCTCCCACTCTCCCACAACACCCACCGTCCAGGTCTCGCCCAACACGCTGGGAAGACGGGTGGCCCGGGCAGGGATATAACTAAATGAAGCCCTGCAAAGTAGCCTCTCTCTATGCAACTTTCAAGGCAGGTTCCAAGGATGATCATTTTGTAGGCAAAACTGCACGTTCTCCAGATACAGCCTAATTTTTATACCCTCCCTCTTTCCCCCCAAATGCCTCTTAGGGAGAAGGGACCTGCACCTGTCCTCCTTAATATCTTCTGTAACTCTACAAATCTTGCAGACACTGTAGGGGGAGAGCAGTGTTAGTCTATAGCAATAAAAAATCAGGAGTCCTCTAGTACAGAAGCACCTTTTCCGACTAACAAATGTTATTAAAGGCATCCAGTCATGCACATTTGTGCCTTTTAATACAACTGGTTAGTCAGAAAAGGTGCTACCAAGCTCCTCCTCCTGGTTTTGTACAAATCCTGGGAGCATCTTTCCTGGTCAGTCACAACACATTCTTCTGGGAAGGCTTTTGGCCAAAGCATCCACTGCTCTCAATTACTGGGGCTGCCCTACAGCAACTGGATCTGGACCAGGTTCTACCTACCCAAGTTCTTCACCAGCCGGGATGGCCCGTGTGCTGAAAAAGGCAATGCCAGGGATCTCGTATCCCAGGGCAACCTGTAGGGCCACCAAGTTGGGTTGACATGAATGATTTAGGAAACGCCCCACATTGCCATAGTAGCGCCCATCAAGGCAGCACTGTTGCCCATCCTGCAGGAGACAAGGTCTGAGGTCAGAGCTGCTCTTGTCACTGACCCCTTCCTAGAAGCATGGGGACATTTCAAGCAGCGCCCTTGCTTCCAGCTCCTCCACTTCTAGTTACATCACCTAAATAAGGCAGATGCTACCTGCATGTCCACCACAAAGTAGTAAGTGTCTTCCTCTCGGTGTGCAGCTTCAGTGCTGGAGATCAGCTCCCCAAAGTACCTGGTGGAGAGGGGAGGAATGGGGAAGGCAGTGAAGAGGTTGTCTGGTCTCCCCTTCCTCCAAGCCCCTCCTCCTCCAGGGGGCCAAGGCAAAGGAGTCCTGCTCCGGAACTCACTGGCAAAGGAAGGCTCCACGGGGCACATCCTGCATTGTGCGCACCCCCCATCCCTTGGCAGCTGTCCTGTAAATTTGGATCTGGGTTCTGCAAGTACAGGAAAGGCCTCTGATCATCAGGCAGGACTCACTGTGCAGAAAGAACTGGTTGTGGGGCAGCTGGGGGAAGATGGATCCCTCCCTATGAGGAGCCCCGGTTCATAAGAGTGAGCTAGCACTGCAGGGGAGGAAACAGCAGCCTAGGATGGTTCTTGGGAGCCTTGATCTTTGTGGTAGTGCTTGCCAGACAGTGGAGCCTGGAGTTTATCAAGGGCACCTTAGCCCCCCCACCCACCCACCCACCCAATATTCCAGCAGGAACCAGGAAGTCTCAACCTACTCACTGGAGACCGCTTTGCACCACCCGGTTGGGGCAGGAGCTGGGGCAAGAGCACAGCATGCTGCATTCGTAGATGGATCCCATCTCAGAGGCTGTGCCAGTGGTATCCAGCCTGAGTTGGCCACCCTGCACCATGAGGAAGGAGGAGAGGCTGGTTGGCACTCCAAGACTTCAATAACACTCCCTCGGCAAGGAGAGGAGAGCCTGGGACATCTCACCATGACGGTCCAGGAGCACTGGCTGCGCAGGATGCAGGGACAGCCGGCCACGGTGCAGCCTCCATCACACCGGCAGCACTGAAATTAGTCAAAGCAGCAGGCCACATGTCCCTCTCCATGGAGAGAGCTGTCAAGGAGTGAGGTAAATGTGAAACCCACCAGGTGCCCATTGGCAACCTAGCGAAACTCTCTTACCCCCAAAGGTGGTAGAGCAGCAGCTACAAGAAGAAAGATACTTCTCCTGGTGATTTAGTTATTTCTTATTTCAGCTGCTGCTCTTCCCATATGCCCACAAGGGGCTGCAGCTGAGACCTGACCTTGGCCAACACTAAAATACAATTCTACCCCTCAGCATGGAGGGTATGACTTTTTGTATTCTGCCTGTTTTCTCTCTCACATGCACACATACCAACATAAGGAAAAACCAGGAATAATGATGTATGAATCTCTCCCTCTTAAAACAATACTCCATGTATTTTATGAAGTGGATATATTTACTCCAAGAAAGTTAATCCTGGAATCAGGATTAAGGTGTAAGAGGCCACAAATCTCCTCCTCCTCTTCCTCCTCCTCCTCTTTTAGATAATAAGGCCAGTTTTCAGGAAGCAAGCTTCACTGCTTAAAGAAAAAGCTAGCAGATTGAAGTAAAGTGACCACATTTCAGCTCAGGGGAGAGGATGAAGGGTTCTTTGGACCACACGAAGGAGGTGCTCCAGAAGGAGCTGAGAGAGAAGGCGACTCTCCTCAAAGAAGTGAACAAGAGAGGTCAACAAAAACAGCTTTCAGAAGAAACTCCTCACAGGCTTTTGAATCTCCAGTGAAGGAAAAAAGGAGGCTGGTATTGCAGAGGGGATGCGGTTATTGTCTGCAAAAGAAGATACTGAAACAAATCTATGCCAGCCATACAGCACATGCTGACTCACAAAGTGCACTGTCTTCTGGGATCAAAATTCGGAAGGTGATGGTGTGGCTGCTGAGGTTCGCCAGGTCCTCTGACAGGCATCCTTTCTTGCTCATCTGTGTGGAGACTGATGATTCCACCAAGAATTGCTATGAGTCTATACCCACAGACTTTCAGGGTAAGAGAGTGAATTTCTGGCTTTGGAAATGGGGTCAACAAGAGAGATTAATTTTCTAGGATTACCTGGGCAATGGACTGCTGAGATCCCTCAAAACATCCTTCTCCTTTTTAGAAAATAAGTGAAAGGAAGAATAAAAGCAATATTGTGGTTTGTGTCACCCACCAAATGAAATATAAGATGTTGGTTATGCTTTTTAGAAGCAAACTGGATCTCTCAGAGAGGCATTAAGTTGTAATTGATGTGGGGCTTTAATTACCCTGACATGTGCTGGGAGACAAACTCTGCCAAGCATGGTCCTTCCAGCAAGTTCCTGCCTTGTTTTGTGACAATTTTCTCCTTCAGGAGGTGGAAGAAGGCACAGAGGGATCTGCTCTCCTTGATTTGATTCTAACCAATAGGAAAAAATTAATCAAAGAAGTGGCAGTAGGAGAAACCCTGGAAGAAAGCAATAGTGCTGGAGCTCTTGATTTTAAGGGAAACTAAACTGGGTGTGCTGAACACAAATATTGGATTTCAGAAAATTAGATTTTAATACACTTAGAGTAGTGGAAAAAGAGCATTCCACCACAAGAGAAAGTGAATGTAAAGGGAAGCCAAGTGTGCTGAGGTGGCCATTTCAGCATGCAAGAACTGCTGAACATTAAGTGCCCTCAGTCCCATGCCAGCTCCCCATTAATGGGGAGGGTGAAGATGCTTTAAAAGGCATGGGCACCTTGCACCAGCAGTGGGCTATTTTTCTTTATTTGTTTATTTATCAAATTTGTCACTGCCCATCTCCTCGCACCAAAGGGACTCTGGGCTATCAGCTGCTGGGGTGGCTGCCTTCCTGTTTGTAGTACTGTAAGGGGTCTCATCTACCTGAGTCAAAGCGCCTGGAGAGTTGAGTGAAGAGGTCAGAAAATCTAATCTACAGTCAAGCCCAGGACAGGAAGCCTGAGAGATTTCATGGGTGACATAAATTCCTCCAAAGAAGGATTTCAAAATTACGGTTGAAAAATTCCAGCACGGGGGAAAAGAGAGGATGATAGAAAAGCAAATGTGACCCCACGAGAAATCTGAAAATGCCAGGAGACTGATCTTGAGGATGGAAAGGCCACTGAGGAAGAGTATATACAAGTACCTTGACTCAAAGGATGCTGTCACAACAGCCAAAGCTTGGTTCCCACCATCCTGCCAACATGCCCCAGATAACGTGATCCAGATGTTGAGGTGGCGTGTCTGCTCTTCCCACCCCAAAGGCAGCAAGGGAGGCACGTCTCCTACCTGACCTTGAGCCCAGACTTTTGTGGGGAGAGGCACTGAGCTGGATGCAACATTCCCTGTGATGTAGAGGAAGTCCCTGGGATAGGACTCCTTGTCCACCGCATTGAGGCAGGGAATGGGGACCCGCTCGAAGCCCCGGGAGATGTCCCTGGGAAGAGAAGGCCAGGAAGCGGGCAGGTGGGGCTGAGCACCATCTGCCACCCAAGGAGGGCCCTTCTGCCGGGGAGACTCACCTGCTGAGAAGCTGCTCTGCCTGACTTGGCCACTGGGCAGAGAAAACCTGCAGGGCCCTGCAGGAGGGGGAGCCGGGTTGGGTGCATTGTTGGGGCAGCTGTCCTGCTTTGTTCTTCAGAGAGACTGCACCGCAGGCCAGGAGAAGGCTGCAAGATCAGGAGGATGCCAGTGTCCTGGACTTTGTGGTCCCTGATGAGAACTCCAAAGAACTCCACACAATCAAAAGCATCTTATTCCAAGATCTCTCCAATTCCGCAAGGCAACCCCTCCCATTCATCCTTGGAAATCTTGGGGCACCGCTAGGAAGGGAACATCCCAACCACCAACATGGGCTTCTCACAAAGAGGGATGAGGGTAGACAACCGCCAGGTGGACCCAGGGGACTGAGCAATCAACCCAAAGCCTGGAGGAGGGCTTTAGCTTTGCTCCTGACCTCTGCCCTATGTAGTGGCCTAGTCATGTGAAGACCCTCCTGCCTCCCCTTACCTCACCTGAGGCACTCATAGCACGTCTCTTGGGCTGCCAGGTGCAGAGGTGAGTTGCCCAGATGGTTTGTTGCATTCAGGTCTGAGCCAGCTTCCAGCAGCATCCTGGCAATGGTGACTGCGCCAGTGTAGGCTGCCCTGTGCAGGCAAAGATTCCCTTCCTGCATGGTATCAGAAGGGCATGAACAATATGGTGATGACCCTTAGCTGAGTTGGTTTTAGAAAGGATGGTGGCTCTGGAGGACTTTTTTTTCAGTCAGTATCCCTGAAATCCCCATCCCTTGGGAAGAACAGTGGGAGACGCAGATGCCCTCTGCCTACACTGCTTCACTTCTCAAAGGCACTTAATGGAACAGAAAGCTGGATTAGATGAGGCCTTCAGGCTCTTCAGATGATGGGAAGAGCTTCCAGACAGGTAGGCAGAAATGCTGTAAACTGGGGCAGTACTGGAGGGCTGCAGAAACGTTGTTCCTTTCATAGGACAGGGCCCAGAAGCATGAAGTGAGACCCTCTGTGTCATGTTCACCATTTCAATGTGCTTGGTACATCGTAACGTTTCGCATGTCATTAGCCTGATACGTGTTTGATCTCAGAAGGGAGGAAGATTCCTCTTCGGGGAGTTCTTATCTGTTGGCTGCGGGGTTGGAATGTATTTGGGTTATCTCATGTATTCAAGGTTGCTTTCCCAGGATGTGTGGAAAACGGTTACCAGCACCTGGGAGGGGGGTGGTTGCTATGACTGGTAGGGGGGAGGGATTACGTTTGGAGCCGAGGGTTTTTAGTTTGTATTTGGCGCGCTTTTAGTCATTCTCAGCTTTCTCTGTAACTGTCATAATTTCCCTAATAAATCAGATTTCATTTAAGTAACCTCTTGTGAGTCTGAGTGTTTGGGATAGGCAACCATTACACTCTGCCCTTAAAAGTCTCCCCTTTAGCTTTGCATGGCTGTTGGGGCACAAGGGTACACTATCCCCAGGTGTTTGAGACTGAGCCTGGAGGCGCAGTTGGAACCAAGCCAGGTATGACTTATGTTGGGTGCCCTTTGGGGCCACCTGCCTGGATCTTGCCTGCTAGAGTATCTTCCTAGCCACTTCACGATGCAGCCCTCTTGGTCTGTATGAGGCAGCTGTCGCATAACAAAGTAGAGCTCAGGTGCCCCTCCCCTCCCCTCCCCTTTCTCTGTCCTGCATGATTTTTCCAGCAAACACACATGGTCACGGACGTCTGGGTCTGCACCGTGGGACAGCAACAGCTCCACCAGGCCCTCGTGCCTGTATTCTGTGGCCCAGAAAAGTGGTGTCCTGCCAGTGGCATCCTGGAGGAGAAACAGACAAGCCAAAGGAAAAGGAGCCATCGGGTGGAGCAGCCCTGCCATCACCGTCGGCCAGCCAGTTGGACTGTGGGGGGACGCAGGAAGCAGGCCCTGCCCTTCCTCCTGCCCTGCCCTCCCTCTCATGGGTCTTGCCACTGCTCTACCTGTCTGTTGATAGCCTCTGTTCCTGGGGAGAGGAGCTGCTGGGCCACGTCATAGCGACCCTGCCTGGCAGCTGCACACAAAAGGCTGGCTGTCTCATCTCCTTCCTCCTCCTGCAGGAGAGCTCAAAGTGGACAGAAGCCTCCCACTGTATTTTCCACCCCCATTCCCCCAGCTGGCCTTGATCTAAGTGAAGTTGCTTGACAGGAGTTCAGTTTAAGCAGAGGGAGACCTGAGCAAGTCAATTGCTGATGGGTCCTGGAGTCTGAATGATGCCCCTCTGCAGTGCCTTCCAAGGCCAAGAAGAAGGGAGGCCTGATGCCATCCAGGAGACCCTTCTGCCACTCACTTTACCTGTCTTTCAGGAGAGGCTCCGTTAAGGCCTGACTCTTTGCTTTCTGCAGGGAAGAATTCACAACATGCAGAGTGTGAGCCTGCCACAGGAGGCTGGGCACTACCTCCCCACTTAGAAGGCAGCTGGTTATTTCTGAATTATTAATTGTGGAGTAGCTGACTTGGACCCTGAGGCAGTCCATTTCCACCTATTCGCTATGCCCCCTATCCCAGGCCCAAGGCTGCCTCACCATACAATCCCATGCTGCTTCCAAGCAACACTGAAAACTGTTAAGGAATTCAACAGTTGTCTGAGCTGATGGACATTCCGTGGAATGGTGCTGGGTTCTGCCAAGACTGGGCATTACAAGAGGAAGCTGAGATCTTGCCAGAATATTCCAGTACTGAAAAATACCACCACTGCCTCCTCCAGTTTGGCCATTGTGCATCACCCTGAGGAAGCAGTTTATGCATCATCCATAAGGAGGTTGCAGAGAACATCTTGAGGAAGACCTTCCAGGCACCATGTTCAGCCCCTGAAGGTCTGCTGGGAAGCCAGGGAGCTTTCTCTTGACACTCACCTGACCCTCTTGCTTTCAGGCATCTCTGCGAAGGGGGCAGGAGTGAGCAAGCACATGCTTGCCCTTGCTCTCACTTTAAGGTCTGAAGCGGATAACGTGTACAAACAAAAGCCTTCGCTTGGGCTTCAGGGTTTTTGCTTTTTTGTTTTGGCAGCCGCAGTTCCAAATCCACATTACTCCCTTCAGCTCCTAGACTCTTTGTGGGTCTCCTACTCTCCCAGGCTAGTAGATGCCTCACTATAGCATTTCCTTGGGAAGCCAAAACCAACTTTGGATTCTCCTTAGTCCCCTACTCTGGCCCCAAAGAACAATTATCTGGAACTGCAGATGGCCTGAGGTTGAAGGTCTCTTTAGCTCAGAGGTCTTCACTAGCAGAAGGGGGCTGCCTCTGAGCAGCCTTCCTTCTGACTCCTTCTTCCTGAAAGCCCAGAAGAGCCAGAAGAACTCACCACATGCTCAGGAGCTCCAACACCTGAAGGCATTCTTCTTGGCAAAGAGAACAAGGGCTCCTTCAGGACTTCCCCCCTTTACAGCAAGGGCAGAGCAAGCAGGTTGGCACGTGGAGGCTCTTGGCTGATGGTTGTGCTTGGAGCAGCCACTCACCAAGAGCCACGTGTTCAAGCACAGGGGCTTGGGGCCTTATCAGGGCCAGCCCTGCTCTGCCTGGTGTCTCTGGGTTCATGTTGGTACACTGAGTTCCACTGATTTCTTCATACTGTCATGGGCTGCCTGCTGCTCTTTTGGCTGGCCATGATTTTAGCACAGCCTGGGAGGACTCAAGAGGACAACAGCTGGGTGGAGGAGGAAGACGACGTTTTGGTCCTGAACCAGCACAATTTTGCCCAGGCTCTGCAGACATACAAGCTGCTCTTGGTGGAATTCTGTGAGTGCAGGTAGAAAGAAGGGGGAGCTGGGGCAAGAGGCTGTTGGGGCCTGGAAATCTCCATGGTGCTGATTTGGGGTGTACTGCAGGGGAGCGTGATCTTCTGGGGAGGGAGAACTTCCAATCCTCCATGGAGGTGGAGGGAGCCCTTCTGGGTGGGCCAAGGACTGCTCCAGAGCAGGCGACTGCCAGCCATCCTTGGTAGCAGAGGCAGCCTTGCCAGCAAGGCAGTGCCACCATGGTGCCATTCATAGCCTCAGGAGGCAACTCTTGCCTCTTCCTGCTCCCAGCTGCTTTGGGGACAGTCAAGGTCTTGAGTCAATATACATGGCTGTTCCTGTTGGGACAAGCTATCCTGCAAACCATGGATTGGACCCTTACACAAAATCATATTTGTCCCCAAAAGAACCAATGGTCTGCAATTACCCCAAGCCAGTCCCCTGCAGATAGCCTAGATTGGGAGAACACTCACAGCGCACACTAACAGAGGTCTGCGGATGTGGCCCTAACTCTACCAGCCTTGCAGTCCATTCTCAGCCAGCTCCAAGCAGCTGCTCTTTCCTTTTGTGCTGCAACTTTAGCTGGTGGAGGTAGACTCTCACTGGCTATGGAGTTCTGGTTAAGGCACCCAAAGGTTCCATCTAAAAGTCTGTTGAATCTGTCTGTAGCAAGAGATTGTGGCAGAATCAAAAAAGTCCATGCTAAAGCTAACCTCCTTTGTTATAATTTTAAGCAGTTGGATCCTTCCTTGTCCCGCAGTGCCTCAGACTAGAGATTTTAGTGGTTGGACTGGTGTGACCTTGGAGCTATACCCCTTTTCTCGTTGTGCCCTGAATGAAGAAGTGCTTCCCTTTGCTCGGTCTCCTGTCAATCAACCTCAGTAGGCGCCCCCTCCCTTCCCCCAGGTTCCAGCACAGAGAGAGGAAAGGGACATCACTATCTGTTGCATCCTTTTCAACTGCTGCCCTTCTTCATTGCCTCTTTCCTCTTTCCCTCAGATGCCCCCTGGTCTGGGCACTGCCAGGCCCTGGCCCCTGAGTATGCCAAAGCAGCAGCAGTGCTAAAGAACGAGACTTCTTCCCTGGTGAGGCTGGCCAAGGTGGATTGCACAGAGGAGCAGGCACTGACTGCAGAGTTTGGAATCGCTGGGTACCCTGTCCTCAAACTCTTTCGAGATGGGAACCGCACCCACCCCATGGACTTCCCAGGTTAGCATAGAAGTGGATGAAACACCACCAGCCCTAGCAACTCACTGCAGGTGGATAATGTAGGAGAAACTGTTACCAGTATGCTCCTTTGAATCTGATGACAACCTGCCACTCCCAGACCTTGCGGGTAACCATCTGCTAATGTCTGCCACACTATCCCCAGTTTCTAGTGGTGTGGCCAATTCCTGCAAGGTCTAGTAATGTTAATGCAGGAGCTTCAGACTCTCTGACTCTCTTCAGGCTACATGGTTTACAAGGAACCTGGCCTCTTATTTCCCTTTTCCTGTTACCAAATAAGTACTATTTTTTGAATGGAGGAGCAGGACACCTATTCCATAACCATGATGGTAGTCTGTCAGCCACCGCTCGTATTTTCCCACTTTCCCTGATAAGCACTATAGTCCTTCTGCTCAAAGAGCTGCCGGTGAGGAAGGGTGCTGACAGCCATCACCACAATTGTTCTCTCGGTCCCCATGCTAGGTCAGCGAGATGCTGTGGGAATAGTTGAGTGGCTAAAACGGAAAGCTGGGCCCAGTCTGGTGCTGCTTGAAGAAGCTGATGCAGTGGCTGCTTTCCTGGATCTCCACAATGTTGCAGTAGTTGGATTCTTCCAGGTAAGCAACATCTTATGCTTTCTGTTTCGAAGCTGCCACAGGTAGGGCACGTGCTTCTCTTCCAAATTACACCTCTATTTACTTCCCAGAACTGGGGGGGGGCTAAAAATGACCAGAGGTTTGGGCTTCTTCCATGGGGCATGTGGTCAGGAATTACACTGTTGTTGTCCAGTGATGGATTCTCTCCAGAAAGGGAACTGCTCTCTCCCCCAGCCTCAAACTGCCGCCCTCCCTCCCATGCTGGTTGTGTCTAGAGCTGCCTCTGGCTGTCCCGCTGTCTCTAGGATTTGCAGGACCCAGATGTGCGCCTCTTCAGCGATGTGGCCAGTGACATTCCTGAGGTGGCCTTTGCCCTCACAGACAACTTGAAGCTCTTCCAGAAGTACAATATTACTAAGGACACCATCTCTCTCTTTCGGAAGGTAAGGGTGGTGCTACGCAAGCATCTTTCAGATGCTTTGGAGGGATGATGTGTCTGATCTCTGAGCATTTCTGCAGAGACTGTTCCCTGACTTATCTACTTGCAGGATGATGGCCAGCGGGTAGATTTCTTGGCTGATTCAGAGCTAGGCCTGGATGCAGATGAGCTGGCTCAATTCATTTCTATGCAGAGCCTAGACCTGGTGATGGAGTTCACAAATAAGGTCAGGCAGCTGTGATACCACCAAGGACCACTTATGGCCTCCTTGCCAGCAGGCACAGCCCCTTCTCTTCCTCTTGCACGTTATCGGTCCCCTTGTGGGATCCCTCAAAGGGACTGCCATGGGCAGTTCATTCACTGGTGCTGTGGGGAGGGGCCTTGGCTTCTCCAGGCCAAAATGTACCCCGAGTCCCCTCCTTCAGACCTCTGGATCTGCTGCCATTTGCAGGAGCACCCTCCTGTATGTGCTGTTAGGCCAAGTTAGCTCGCAGTGGCCAGGGAGGAGAGATGCTTCAGAACTTCAGGATGGCCCAACCTGCCTGCCCCAGCTGCACCACATGGGTTTTTTATGCCCGGTGGCTTTAGGTCTCTCTCCCCAGGGGAGTTAAGTGACTATGGTTTTCTCCTAGAACTCCCCCAAGATATTTGGGGCAAGGATCCCAAACCATTTGCTGCTCTTCATCAACAAGTCAGTGGATTCCCAGCTGGGGCTCCTGGGCCCCTTTCAGGAGGGAGCCACCACATTCCGAGGTCAGGTGAGTTCAGCGGTAGGGATGCTCCCTGCATTGGAAAACATGGGCCTGCTCCTTGGGGGGACCCTTCCCTCTCCTCCCTTTTTGGCAGGCAGCAGACCTCTGCTTGCTAAGCTAGCCAGGGGAAGGGGAAAAACAGCTGGCTGTGATCAGATTGCTGTCAGGGCAAATATGCACATGTTATCAGTAGTTGGGGGACTTCTGTCTGGGACCACAGGTGCTTTTTGTGCTGGTCAATGTCAACGGGGAAGGGGCCAGCGTGTTGCAGTACTTCGGCCTTAAGGGCCACGATGCTCCCACCCTCCGCTTCATCAATATTGAGACCAACAAAAAATACCATCTAGCCACAGAAGGGCTCACCGTGCACGGCCTCCACACCTTTTGCCAGGAAGTTCTGGAGGGGAAAATTCAGGTGGGCAGCCAACATCTGGCAAATCTAGGGGGTCACCCTGGTGGTCTGCATGTAGACCAGGGAACAATGGAGCCCCTTAGCCATCTTCCTTATTCCATCTCCCAGGTGTTAACAGGAAAAGGCCTTACTGGGCACTCCCTCTGGGAGAAAGCTGCAGATGCATTCCCAGCCTCCTCCCAGGCCACACAGCCTATGACAAACTGGGATGAGACTCCTCACAAATTAGGCACTACCTTTCCTAGCAGCCCCACCTCTCTGGTTTTGCTTTCTTTTCCAGCCCCACCTAATGAGCGAGGAGATCCCCAGTGACTGGGATAAGAAGCAGGTGAAAGTCGTGGTGGGCAAGAACTTTGAGCAAGTGGCATTTGATGAAACCAAAAATGTGTTTGTGAAATTCTGTAAGCATGAAGACCTTCAGCACAGACAGAGCTAATGCCAGGAGAGATCCTAGAGGGTAGCTTCAGTTAGTGGAGGGTACCTGGGCAAACTGGCTAGCCAGATGTCTTCAAATGTTCACAAGAAAGGCCCAAATGCTCAAGTGTTAGTCCACGGCATCTCATTGGCACAATCAGACGTTCTGGCCATCGTAGCAAGCAGGGGACAACCACCCAGTCCTGCTCCATTGGTTTAATTGGTTTCAGTGTTTGAAACCTTGCTGTCCAAACAGTATTGGTAGATTTTATAAAGGTTCCAGCACGACTTTAGGTTGAGGGTGGGCAGATTTTCTTACTTCAAGGCCTGCCTTGTGTGTGGGGCGAGGTTGCATGCTTTCCCACAGCCCAAAGTGTTTTTCCTCTCACTGCAGCAAGTAACTCTGTTCTATTGAGATGGGGGAGGGGGTTTTATGCACACACAAGCTGCCCCAAGCTCTGCCCACCCAATATAAATATAAATATATTACACACACACACACACAATCCAACTAATGAGCATTAATCAGTGACACCAGCCAAACACCACCTGAAATATGAAAATGTTCCAGGCACTTTAATCTTTAAAGCCGGACATAGTTCCCTAGAAAGGCACATCGCTGCCCCCCTCCCCCATCTTTGGTCCCTGGAAATACAACACACCTGACCAGAAACCTAGGTTATACCAAACCCAATTGCTGCATTCACAGAACAGGCTTTGCCCAGATAAATGTGATGCTTAATGTCACCTCCAGCAAAGCGCCCAACCTGCCAAGACAACCACCAAGTTCCACTCCATGCTGAATCCCCAACTACACATTAGACCTAGGCAAATGCGTGGTGCAAACCCAGCCATAGACAGTCGAGTCCAAGTGTGTGCAGCTGATACCACATGGCATCGTTGAGTATTTTTAATCGGAAAAAAAGACCCCCACCTCAAAAGAGTCTATTCTATTCTGCCTCCACAGATGCCCCTTGGTGCCCCCATTCGAAGGCAATAGCACTGGCCTGGGAAGAGTTAGGGGAGAAATACAAAGATCACGAGGATATTGTAATTGCAGAAATGGACGCCACGGCCAACGAAGTGGCGGATCTGACCATCCATGGCTACCCAACGCTATACTTCTTTCCTGCAGGGGTGGGCCGGCAGGTACGGCCGCATCTGGGCAAGCAGAGGCTGCAGCTGTGGAACATGCCTGTTCATAAGATGGGGCTGTGGGAGGAGGGTCTTGCTGCTGGGCAGGGGGAGGGGGGACGGGGGCCACATTGATTGAAGGTGTCCCCCCAGGGGATCGAGTACACGAGTGCCAGAGACCTCGAAAGCTTCTCAAGGTTCCTGGAGGAAGGAGGGAAGCTCCTCTCTGACGAGGAGAGCGGAGTAAGTGCCAGTCCCCTACTGAAAATGGCTCCTGGATGCCCCTCGGCTTGCCTGCCCAGCCCAATTCAAGGGGAAGGCTCTGCTCAAAGAGATCTACCTTCCAGATTCTCTTCTGGACTTTGGGGAGATACTCCCACTCCCAAAAGGGGCCTGGGATTAAGAAACTGTCTACACCATAATTTTCCTGCTCTGGCCAGAACTTTGATTTCTAGTCCTGGGTTCCCAGCTGCTGCAGGTGCTGTGGTGGGTCACAATGAGCACTCATGCACTTGGCTTCTGGACAATCACACCGAGAGATGGGGGGGCAGGCTGGAAACAGCCCTGGGCTTTGCCCTCACAGAGAGGGGGGCTTCTCTCTGAGCCTGGCTTCTTCCCTCACGTGCTTCACCTTCAGCCTCCTAAGAGTCACTCTTGGGAGGCTGCTGAGGCCAAACAGCTGTGGACAGTGGTCCCTATCGGGGAACAGCCCCTTCTGTGGATCTGGGTCCTCGAGTAAAGGCTGCATCTGGCTTTCTAGGCTGCTGAGACCCCCCAAAAGCCAAAGCAGGATGGGACGAGTGCACCGGAGACCACAGAGTCCAGGGATGAACTGTAGATCCTGCTGGCACCTCCTGAACCCCACTTTCCACACGATGTCTCCACGATGTCATAAGCAATATAAATGACAGAAGATTCTGTGAAACTCACCACGCATACTAAGTTGTGCAAACGGTCCTATTTGCTTACACGTGTTTCTGCCCTGCGCGCCCCCCCAGCACTTTCCAGGGCTGTCTCCTTCCGCATAAACCTACCCACCCCAGCCCATTCAGTCTCCTTGCCCTGTCCCAAAGCAAGCTGTGCAAAAGCGCCCCTGGCAGCAGCCAGGGTGGCCTGAGCAGAAAGAAAGACTGTCAGTCGGTGCCACTCATTGCCAGCAGGCTCACCACAGTGCCTGATGAACCACGAAGATGGCTGCCACAACGGTCCAAATGCCATGCACCCTCCACCTTTCTGGTGGCCCCGGGCAAGAGAGCAGCTGAGCCAAGGCCTGACACCCGTCCCGAGCAAAAGTCAGCTCAGATGTCTCCTGGGCTGCACCTTCCAGGAAGATCAAACCTCCCAGGGCTCTGAGAAGTCAATGCTCTCTTGGAAACTGGCCAATCCATCTTGCCCTCTCTTCCCCTTCATCAGTGCCCCAGAAGGTGCTGAGAGGAGGCACCGAGCCCTTGGCTTGTGCAGGATCTGAGGAGCAAAGCCTGCACACACACATACTCCCAGCAACCATTGGAGCGTGGGGCTTTATTCCATTATTATCCAAGTACCTTTGAAAAGATCAATTGTACAAGTCAGCAAGTGAAAAAAAAAGTTCTAGAATTGCCAGCCATTTGCTCAGCCACTGATGGCTGATACTTGGTTTAGAAAATGTACATATCTACAATTGAACCCTTCACAAAAAGGGAAAATGAAGATCCGGCTCCAGCCGGGTACTACACATTAAAACGTCCGTCAGATGTGGAACACAATTGGAGCCCAGGGAGGCAAGAACCCTAACCAGGGGAGGGGACCGAGCATGGGGTTGGAAGGCACTCAGTGACATTCACAAGAGGTGGATGCTGGTGGGGGCAGTCTTGAGGGCTGTTCCACCTCCTCTGCCATGGATACGTGGAGCCCAGGGTGTATGTTTGTGTGTGTCAGGGGGAAGTTAAAAGGAGAGAGCTGCAGTGGAGCAGGAAGACTGACAGGAGGGAGAAACACACACTTCTACAACTTTCAGCAAGGAGAAAAGACTGGTGGGAGGCTGATCCATCAGCCTCTTTCTTGTGCCATAAGCCCTCTCTCTCCCCACAACCATTGAGTAACAAGAAAATGAGAGAGGTAGCAAGGCATGGGATGGTCCTGAACCAAGATAGCATCTCGGAGTCTTTTCTCTATTCCTCCATAGCACTGAACAGGACCACTGATGTGGGGAACACACCAAGCAAGGCTGTGGGCAGGACAAGGTGCAATTCTATCAAGTATGCCTCATTCCAAGGTGATTCAAAATGCAAACCAGAGTTTTGTTCAGCTTGCCTCCCCTCCCCCAGGAGTCCCCAGCCTCCGGCTTGCTCCGTTGTCCCAGGGTGGGGGTGGTACAGCCATAATATTGCAAGCCCAGGATCATCTCAAAGACATCCTTTGGTGCAGCTTCTGTCAACAGCTGTGTAACGTTCCCAATGCAGCAAGCTGGAGATCCTACGTGGTCTCAGGAGGATTGCAGCTTCCCACACAGAAGGCAAGCAGCGAGGACGAGTATGTGGCTGCCAGGCACAGGCCTGCTCCCAGCAGCCCCCCCACCCCCGGTTAATCGATCTTCTCCACCTTCCCAATTATCTTCTCTTCAAAGATGGGCAGGACAGCATCCTCCTCCTGAACTTCTTCAAACACCACTCCACAGTCAAACTCATCACTGACTTTCTTGAAGTAATACCTTCAAAACGGGGACAGAAGGGCAATTCAGAGGCGGCAGCTTTTCCCCAAAGCAACAGTCCATTCAGCAGACACCCCACAAGGCAAGCCAGCTGGAGGCATTTCTAGGAGACTTTCTTAAAAGCACCAAAGCTACAACAATGGCCCCAACCCAGATTTCTAGCACCTCAGAACCCTATTTTCCCCTTCTTCTACCTTCTAGCTCAATGTTCCAACAGGCAGGACATGTCCTCCAGGCCAGTCTCCCAGCAATGGAAATTTTCCAGTGGCCAAGCAGCAGCAAACACAATTAGGAAATAGAATCGACCAAAGCTGAACTAAGAGTCACAGCCTTACCTTTTTTGCACAAAATAACACATCTAAAATGCCTAAAATGACATTACACCTAAAATGGTTTGGCTCTCTTTAAAAATTTACCTTAAATTTCCTTTTAAAAATCACTGATTTCATCTTCGTGCTTGAGAAAGCTAGGATACAAGTCCTCAATTTCTGGTAACCAACTAAATTGCTTAGGCAATTTGTGTTACAACTTCGGCCTTCTTAATCTGTCACCCCAGTTTTTTGAGAGGGAAAATGCTGTATTCTGAGCCATTACCAAGTAACCCCCGTTTTCTGCCTCAGATCCCCAGCCCGCAAATCCTGCCTCTCAAATGTGATTCTCTGGCCCTTGGTGCCGGAGCAGCACATCCTTGAGAGCCATTGCTTTGCGCTGGGCCAGAAGGGGGACCCGAGGAAAGCCCGGGAGGGGGCCATATGCGGCCTCCCCCCACCAACGTCAGCTCCTTGCCCCTTCTCACCTGTAGTTTCCCTTCTTGGTCAGCAATTCCTTGAACTGGCCCAACGTGACCACCCGGCCTTTGACGAGGGTGCGGTAGGGGATCGGCTCCCCGCAGAAGTAGTACGCCACGACGATATTCTCACAGGGCTGGGAGAAGCCGCCGCCACCCAGCCTCTTCAGTGCTTTTGTTCTAGGAGGCCAAACACAGAGCCAGTCTGTTGCCTGGAGACCTCTTGCTGTGCACCCGGGCCGGCTGTCTCAGGCGAGGGAGGCCCTGGCGCCTCTCCCGGAGGAGACTCTCCTCCAGCCAGCCACCAGAGCAAGAGGGGCCGTGCCAGGGAGGGCGGTGGGAGGGCAGCCACAACAAAGGGGCACAGGACTGGGGAGTGCACAGGAACCAATTATGATGCCCCAGCCATTTACCGGAGCTTCTGGTCAGGAGCCAAGCCAAAGGACCTCCCCGGTCAGTGGCAAGACTGACGGCGTGTGGAGATGCCCCTTTTGTGCAGACCCCGTTTCCTCCTTTAGGAGGGCCCTTTTGCTCTGACCATAACCTCAGACCGGGGGCAGGCCATGTTTGCCAGGAGCGCTCCCAGAGGAGTTCTGGGGAGGAAAAGCAGGAGGAGATGGCACCTTCTCCAGCCCAGTTACCTTCTGCCGCCAGAAGTGACTTTTCAAGCGGCATGACGTGTGGCGAACAGCTCCAGTGCACCCGCTTTGTCTCTCTCAGCTCCCCCCACAGAGACCAGAAGAGGGGAGGCACAGCAGTAGCAGCAGTACCAGCACCCTTTCTCTTCTCCTGGCACCCTCAACAAACTCACCGGGGTCTGCACTCAGAGATCCTCTGAAGCAAGTGGGGCAAGCTAACAGTAGCTGCTCCTCAAACTCCCTGGGGACTCAACCCTGAGCAGCAGCCTAGGATTAAAGGCTGGTTGCAACTCAGGCCCACAGAGTCTCTGCCCCAAACCCGCAGCCTCTCCTTTTGGCCGCAGAGCAGCAGCTGAGCCGCTGTGGGCGCAGGAGCAAACAGAATCTCCTCAGCAGTGCCACCACACAGATGCCTTCCTCAAGTCCCAACTGAAACACAAAATCGCCCTCAAAGGCATCCCAAATGGAACTTTAAACCTGATGACAGTCACTGACCAAACAGCTCAGGCCCCCCAAATAAGACCAGCTCCTCTGTGGGCTACTATGCCCCCAATCTGTGGGAGCTGACTGGCTCCCCGCCGGAAACTGGCTGCTGAAGGGCTGGGAGGGGCTGTGAAATGCAGTTTGGCCCCACAGGCCTCTCCAACTGCCAGACCAGCCTGGGGAGGATCGGGGTGGCTTCTGGAGAGGAGGGGAGAAGGACACCAAGAACTGTGACATAGACTCAGAGAGACCCAGGTTGGAAACAGTGGGGACCACATTTGGCACTGGCATTCAAGCGGGCCTGATGGAAGAGCGGCCACACTGGACAACCTCGTGAACATACCAGAAGAACAACCTCAGACATTAGACAAATCTCCCTGCAGTACACAGGCCTCTTGGCAGCCCCAGAAGGGCCCCAAGGCACGACCCACCCTGCCTTCTGCCCTTCTTTCTCCCTCAGGAACATTTGAAATCCTTGTCTGCCAATCCCACGGGAGAATTCTGCACAGCTAGGGATGACACTGGGAAGACACACCCCATTAGAAGGCCCTCTGTGCAGGGGGAGAGGGCCAAGAGGGGACACAAACCAAGGGGAAGGCCAACAGTATCCTTGTGGAGCTCCGCAAGGCCAGGAGGGCGGCCCCTCGGCCACAGGGAGCCGCATCCCCAAACTTCCAATGCATGCCTGCTGCGGCCACCCCAGAGACCCCACTAGTTGACGTCTACCAGGTATCACACGATGCTTGAGGGCCCCGGAGCCACCTCAGTGGCCTTCCTGACCACAGAGCAAGCCCATCCAGCCTCAGAAGCTTGGGAGAGGGGAAGGTGGGGGGAGGAAAATCTGAAGCTTCCCTGCGCTGCCGAAATGTTATGTGCCATGGCAGCACAACCTCCAGGAGACTCTTCCACTAAACATGATCTCACCGAAGAACAGCCTCAAAACAGAAGGTACCAATGTGCCATTCTCATGGTGCTTTTTTCCACTTCAAACATGACCAGCCAGTCAGAAAAACTAAAACCAAACACGGGAGACCTAACCAATTCTCTTTCTGGCCTGGACGGGGAAGTTCCTCTGCCAGCCAAGAGGAGAGGACCTTCAGACTAGCAGCACCCCCCTGCACAGGCTTTCCCGCCATGGCACGGCCCAGGACACAGGGAAAGTGACTGGTCCCTCATCTTTGGCTTCCAAGCCTGCTGGGGTGGGGGGAATCTTCCTGACAAGCAAGATCCTGGCCAGGAGGTGGTGCAGAGGTGGCCCAGGACACACAGAGCAGCAGCAGCAGCTCCTTGTGTTCTGGCACCGGCCTGGCCCAGCTCCTTTCCCTGGAAGGGACAATGCTGCTCAAGAGAAGCTCTGCGGGGCCAGGGGCAGAGCGGGCTCCACAAGGGGCTCCTGGGCAGGCCGGAGCTCCCGCCCCCCAAGAGGCACCTTCCCTCCCAGCCTCCCAGGCCGAGCCCGCTGAGGCTGACCTCTGCTTGGCAGCCGGCTTGCCGATCCTCTTCTCCTCCTCCTCCAGCCGCCGTCGGGCCTCCTCCAGCTGTGTCAGGGGGCTGGGGGCGGGGTTGGGGGGCATGGCTGGGTCCTGGACGAAGGGGTGGGATGGCTGCACGGCATTCCGGAGCGCGATCCAGGGGTGCACAGGCACGGGGCGGTCGATGGGGATTGGGCGGGGCGGGTCGTGAGCCGGCAACTTCTTTGTGCCCGAAGAGCTTTGAGGAAAACAAACAGCAGCAGTTGGAGATGTGTCCTGAGACTGCAGCAAGCCACAGAGGAGAGCAGCAGGCGATGCAGAAAAACGGGGTCTTTGGTTGCCTGTCTGAGCAGGGAGGCCTCTGTCGTCACCGACCCCCAAAGAGTCCTCCCCACTCAGATGACGGGCAGGCGGGGAGGGGAGGGGAGGGGGCAGGGGTCTCTAAAGGAACTGCCATCTAAACCATGGGGGCTTCCAAAGACACACTCCAACAGCACGACCAAGCCTCTCCTGGGCACACGTTGAAACGATGAAGAGTTTGAGACCCCTGGAGTTGGTTCTCCCTGCCCCCCCCACCCCGAGGCACAGACTTCCCCCCGGCCTGTCACACATACACAGCAAATCCACCCCTCCAGAGCCCACTCTGGGCAGAGGAGGCCCGAATAAAAAAATGCCAGAAACCAGGGTGGCAGCCAGAGCAACATAGCCCGTCCTTAACCAAAGCACAGGGAACAGGTGGCTTCAATGCCCTGTGCGCTGCTCCAGCAGGAGGGTCCATCAGGGGATGGCTGCCAAGAGGAGCTGTCCTGCCAACCTGAGACTGCACAGCATGCCACCTGTTTCATCTTCTTCATTCCTAAGGGAGCACCTAGCCTCTGGCCTTGCAGCAATATGATGCTGGCATCTCTGCCACTCTGCCAACATTGGGGTCCCATGTGCCTCTCCCCTCCCCACCCCTCTTACCTGTGGGTTGTCTTCCGGTGCCTGCTGATCTCCTTTTCACCTTCTATGATCCACTGCATGATCTTTTGGTTCCTTTCTAGGTCTTCTGGAGAGCCAGGCACATCATAGCTGGTGCCATCACTTTTCCCTGGATCCGACTTCTTGGCATTCCGCTTTGAGAGCAAGCCAGCCTTCCCGCTAGCCAGAAGAGCGGAAAGAGCAATGGTAGCAAGAGAAATGGGGATGCTACGGGCAACCAACCGAGGTCTTTCTCTCATCGCTCCTCCCAAAATGTGGGAAAGAAATGAAGCCTCCTGGGGGAAGCCTGGCCTTGATCTGGCTATGGCCTGGTTCCCGCAGCAGCAGGTGATGCCACACACACCACCTCTGCCAAGAGAAGCCGAAGGCATCTCCTGCAGCCTTACTCCCCACAGGGCTGTGGCAAGCCGAGACAGGAGCTCCATACCCCCTGGTCGAGCCTCAGTCCCCCTGCAAGAGCAGAGGGGCTTGACTCTCCAGGCTGGGTCCCTGGCTCTCCCCCTTCACAGCTGTTGTTCTCGAGGTCTCTGGTGGAATCCGAGGGGCTGAGCTGGGCGGGGTGGGGCTGCGGAGGGTGGAGCTGGGCTGGGGAGACCCAGGTTCACACCCATCCTCAGCCACAGAAACTCCCTGGAGGACTTTGGCTAGCAAGTTCTCTCAGCCCACCTACCTCACAGGGTTGTTGTTATGGGGATAAAATGAAGGCAGATATCCACGTAAGCTGCCTCGAACTCCTAGAGAAAGACGAAATATAAATTTGACTAATAAATAACTGCCAAACTCACCTGTAGGCCAAGGCATCCAGAGGGCCTGGGGCCAGGCTCATGCTCTCCCCGTAGGCCCGCGACTTTGTAGAGTAGCTGTGAGGATCAACACTCCAGGCGAAAGGGCCCTGCACGCGCTGGCTGGTTGCCTCCTCCGGCGTCTCCTTGGCCTTCAGACCGCCATGGTGATGGACCACGTGGTGGTAAATGTGCTTGTGGTGATAGAGGTTGGCCGTCTCCAGCTTTGGCCCTGACTTGCTGGCATGCTTGCCATGGCCCAGTGGGACGGACCCCATCAGGCTGTGCAGCTTGCCAACCAGCCCGCTATCAGGAGATCGGGGCTTGGGGGATTGGCAGCCAGGCGTTTTCATCACCCGTTGCACATGCTCATCCAGAATGCTCTCTGGGTTCTCTTCGTGAGCATCGCGCAGTTGCAGCTCAGCATAGCGGGGGGCAAAGTGAGGCAAGAGCTGTGGGGGGGCCAGCTTGTGGCTCAGGAGGGACGGACCCAAGTGGAGGTCTGTGTCTTCCCCTTCTTCCTCCTATCATGAGAGACAGACAGGTCAGGTGCAAGGCACACAGGCGGAGGGGCAAGAGGAGGGGCAAGAGCCCAGAGTGAGCATGGCAGCCCAGGGCCAATCCCACAGCAAGTGGGGCTCTGCCACTCAGCTGAGCCCATTGCGCCGGAAGCCAGCTTGGCTTCTGAAACCCTCTGGCCCAGCGCAATGGCTCCGGATCTCCAGCCCTGGCCCCCTGGCTTCTCTGGAGCCCCCAGACCACATGGGCAACCGCCCCCCTCCGCACAAGAACAGCGGGCGTGGCAAAGGCGCAGGTGTCACTCACCGCTCGGACCCGCTTCAAGCGCTCCTCTAACTTGGCCTCTGCTTCCCGGTCCCTCAATACCTCCTCAAGGCGGTTGATGAGCTCAGCAGCAAATTTCTGGGGTTCAACATGGATGTCCTTTGGCATTCGGTAAGTACGCTGTGGGAAAGAAGAACTGGTTTGCAAAGCAATGTGGCCTTTCTTCCTCCCCAGTCTTCCTTTTTTGGGAAGGGTCTTGATCCCTTTGTGCCAAGGCAGAAAAATGGTCTTTCTCCTATGGACCAATGCATCCAACGCACATTAACTCTGCTGCATGGGAGCATGTCCATAGCAAAAATGGCTGACTCATCATCCCCCCCCCATCTGCTTCTAAGGTCCTGCCAGCTCTTGCCCAAAGCCACCAGCCTCCCAGAAGCTGACAGGGAAGGCTAAGGTGAGATTGCCAAGTGTTCCCACTGAGGACCAAAGTGGGAGAAAGGGCAGCACAGACCTAGGGAAGCTTCAACAAAGAGGCTGAAACATGCAGGAATGGCCGAGCTGTGCAGAGCCCATAAGCACTTACTTGGGAACAGAAATTTCCAAAGACAGAGAGCGGAAGGGCCCTGCCTTTTCACTGGCCAGGTGATCCCCAGAACACCCCCTGGCCAAGTAGACACACAAGCTTCCAGGCACACCAGTTGACTCCACAGACAGCCCAGAAGCTTCCTCTGGAGCCAGAAGCTGCTCAAGGCAGTTTTGGGGTGATGGAGGGGAGAAGGCCTGGCCGGGAGGCACTCATCCAGCACAGCAGAGCCACCAAGGCCTTGGGGCCAGGGAGGGGAGAGGGGCTCGAGGAGAAAGAGGGGCCCCAGGGTGGGAAGCAGCTTTCTGCTGAATCAGTCTGGCAGGAGGCCTTCAGGCCAGAATCAGCCTGGGGTGCCCACTGCAAGAAGCAAAGCTTCCCTATGTCCTAGAAAAGAAGACCCCTATGGAACATAGCCTCCACCCCCCCCGCCCAGAGTGCTCTCATCCCTTACCGGAATGTGAGGTAGTGGCACACGTCCATTTGCTTTGGCGCTTTCTTGCATCTCTCTGCGATGCTGCTTCCGCAGCCGGTAAGGGGGAACCCCGTCTCTGCCATGAGGAAGCCGCAATACATAAACTAAAAGGCTGCTCAGAGGAGAGCCGCTCTTGGCCAGAGGCTCCTGCCCTAGGAGCACATGTGTAAAGCCAGAACCAACTGCCCTGCAGGCCCTGGAGTCCTTCTGCCCAGGGGAAAGCTGCCATTCCAGTACCTGGCCCCCCTTGCCCAGGGCAGGAAGTCTCACAAGGAGTCCTGCCCCCTCCCGCCCCAAATATCCTGCGATCTTCCTTCCTCCACCATGTTACCAGCTCTTGGAACACACTGTTTCCAGGCTGATAAGGGTTTGGGAGACGTTTTTATAAACAACACACCTGCCTTTTTAAAGCTTGTTGCTGCTGGGCATGGGTTCAGGGTGTGAAGAGCTGTTGGGAGGACTGAAAATCCACCCAGAGACACCCCCCCTGCCACCGCCTGGGGTCCATCCTGGCCCTTTTCAGGTACTCACAGGCTGCTATCAGTCAGCGACATGGTGTCAGCATCACTGGACATGCTGTGCTGCTCACTGTCATTAGCGCTGGTGACTGGTGCCAAGGCATAGCCGGTGTTGACATAATACGGGTGCACTGCCTCTCTCCAAGGCCCATGCCTGCCAAGACAAGACCAGGTAGTGCCAGGAACCCCACGCTGGAAGGAGAGGCGAGGAGGACTCTCCCTGACAAAATCTATTCATTCCCACCAGTATGTCAGGGAAGGACAGAACCAAAAGCCTGGAAAGGCAAGCGTTCACTTTGTGGATCAAAATTCCAAACATTAAGACGTCTCCACCAAAGACCTCTCATTCTTCTTTACAGAATTGCTGAAATGTAACACTTCTGTGGAATCCTTGGTGCTCTCTGAGCTTGGCTGTTTGCTTGCAGGTATTTCATGGCCCAACGAGGTAACATCATCAGTGTGAGGAAGTGTGGGGTTGGCTCCGTTTATATACAGTAGCTTGCCCCCACACTTCCTCGCACTGATGATGTTACCTCGTTGGGCCATGAAATACCTGCAAGCAAACAGCCAAGCTCAGAGAGCACCAAGGACTCCACAGTTCAACCCTGAGCTACATATATAGTCTTCTATTGTAACGTTTCTGTTTTGTTAAAACGAATTCCAGGTGATGTTTTGTCCACAATACATTATTGCAAAAAGGTTAGGGTTAGGATTAGGGTTAGTAATGTTTGCATGCTTTTGTGATTCTTTTCATCTGCTGAGTTTCTTAAGTAATATGCAAGAGAAAAAAGGAAAACAGTTACTGACAGTTTTACAAAATTAGCCACACTTCCTGCTGTCCCACTGCTGTTCTGTATTCTATTTTTACCAAAACATTTGCCACACAATTGAAGAGCAGCAGGAACAGGTGATGTGATGTTGCCTCCAAACAGGGCATCTGTATGAAGCTATTTCTGCAGTAAAAAACCCCTCAACCTGCTAATTAGTAAACATTTGTCTTGGAAAAGCTGCAGATGCCTCTTATACCCAGCACAACTGCATAAGCATGCATGCATGCATGCATTATTCAAATTTTGTTACCGCCCATCTTCCCCAAAAGAGGGACTCTGGGCCGTTTACAATAAAATTAATACTGTAACAATAATCATTAAAATCCGCCCAGAAAGTAAAAACAAGTTACAAATATAAAAATAGAATATAAATAAATATTTATTTATATTTAGATTCTATGTTGCATATTTAGATTCTATGCTGAAAGGATCCCCAGGGCATGGACTCCAAAACAACTCTTTTACTGAAGTCTGGAGCTGGACAGAGGCTGGGTGAAAGACTGCAATTGTCAAAGATGCAGCCTTCAGCTCCTTGGTGGACATAGCACAAAATAAATAAACGCAGAAATCCTCCTCCTCTTCCTCATGCTTAAATGGCGCACCAGCAGAAGCTGAAAGCTGACCTCTCATTGGAAGGCTGCAAACTGATCATATGGAAACCTGGGCTGCTGTCCTGATTCTTTTTTGTAGATTTTTGAGGTAGAACACAGCATATAACATAATGGGGAAATGATGCTTTAATCCATTCAAAAATTACACATGCTTTGAGTTGAGAATACAATCAGGGGGACAGCCAATGCCCATCTATCCCTAAGCCGACAAGGACAAAGCTGGAGACCTTTTCTAGGTGCTACATTCACACCTAGAAAAACAGTAACAGAGCAGCAGAATAAAACATTTGAAGTTTTTCTCTCAGCAATACTCATACATGCATGCAGAAATCAAACTTCAGAAGAGTAGCAAGGATGAAATCAAAGTGTAACACACACGCATCAAGAGGATGTATTTCCATTTGGGAGAAGAGCAGTTTCAAAGGTCCATCCCCCTCCCAATTGCCATCAACAGGTCAAAGGATGTGCCACCACAGCCTGTACAAGGTCAGTCAGAATCCATGGGAGGAGGTCTGACCCAGAGGCAAGTAAACCCTGTGGGCCCACTCCTGCTAGATTTGGAAATTGGGGGGAGAGGAAGAGGAGGACAAAGAAGCTATTTTCCTTCACATTAGGGTTCTGAAAAGAGACCACCAAAGAAAATTTCCTGGAACCTCCCCCTGCATCTCTGCAGCCATTTGACCTTGGCCTTGCCCACACTCCCAGCCTTGCCATCTCTTTGGTGGGTGCATGCAACCTTAACCTTAACCCTGCACTCAGCAGCTCTCACAAACGCTGCCCCTGAAAGTCTTCTGCTGTCACTCGCTGCTGAGAGAGATCTGGGGATGCCTGTGACTGGTGATCAGCCTCCCTTGATCCTACAGGGGTGTTGGCAAGCCAGGGTCTGGAGCTTGCCCAGTGAGAGGTGGTGCCCACCTCATGGGCTGAAACAGAGGATCTGCTGCCATTTAATTCCTCTGACCGCGCTGGCCTTGCCAGATAACGTAAGAGACAGCTGCATACCCTGAGAAGCAAGGAAGAAAAGGCTGGGTACTAAAAAGTAATGGAAGCTACAGTGAAAACTGGTGGGCAGCCACCCTTTTTCCCTGGTTACCTACCATCTGAATCACTGCAGGCCAACTACATCAACCTCTAGCAACATGGCAGGAGTGTGAGAAACTCCACCAAGGAGCAATAGGCATCCTCTACTCCATCAACTTCTAGAGTGTGGCTTCCACATGCCATTCAAAGTCTGAATGGCATTTCCTGCCAGACTCCCCACATCAGCCTACAATTCATTTGTCCGGGAGACCTACAAGTGGCTGAGCTGAGCTTGGCGGAGCCAAACAAGTCTAGTTTCTTGCAAACCTAGACTAACAGAAGCTAAGTTCTGAATCCTCATTCAGCAGCTTCTGAGTGAACATCTTGCATATATGTTCTCTACCTCTCTAAGGCCAGAGATCTTCATACAGCATTTGGCCAAAAAAGGACAATGGTACCCACAGCCCTCTGCTGCTAAGACAAGATGCCTGGATTTCCAATGGGCCCTTTTAATGAGAATAATGGGCTTTCCAGAGCAGGACTTAAGAAACACCTTTCTGGCTGATTCTGAGGATTTTCTTATCTTTGTTCTATGAAATCCTCATTCCAGAATGGTTCAACATTGTATATACAGCACTCCAGCACCCCTAAGCATTTCCTCACATAATTAAGAGAAAGCAGAAATCCAGAAGAACCCCTCCTTTTCTCAGCCCTTCAGCTGCCTTTAAACCCAGATGAAAAAATACTGCCACCCAAATCCTGTTATCTACCGTGACCTCGAACACTTCCTTGGTGTCAGATGAATTTTACCTGGCCTTTAGATTGTGTAATTATTGCAAAGGAAAAGGGGAGTTTGTGCAAAGGAAAAAAAAAGAAACTTCTAGCCTCCAAGGCTCTTGGGAGAAATGAGGTGTGGGCTTTACTCAGAAGGGATCTGGAGTTTGCCCTTTTTTAGAAAGTAGTGTGTTAATGTCCAAGAGAAAACACGAAGAAGCAACTTTAAATTAAAATCCAATTCAGAAATAGAAGTAGGGATGAGATTTGAAGTTTTTAAAGTCATCATTATCATCCTTTAACTATCATCTGTGTTGACTTCTTACATAATTTACCATGTATGTTGGCTTTAATAAACTCCTTGGCTCGAGTAAACTCTACAGCGCATCTCTTCAGAAGGGAGAGGCAGAACCAGGAACAAGAGCCACCTAGCTCAAAGCTCCAGTCACCCTTATCTCAAAAAGAAGGGAGGCTACCTGTTTGCAGCCAGAGGCCTCGGATTATAACCCCACAGTGCAATTCCTTGCCCCTCGCTGTGTTGGCTTGACCTGACATCCAAAACATCTGAAGGCGCCACAAACGCAGAGCGAGCTTCAGGAAGGGTCCACCACAGGAACGCTGTCCAGCTGCCAAGGAGAAATGCTTTCTGCCAGCCAGTAAGCGCAGCCGGAGACTGAACAGACCCACAGGTGACTTGGCAGCCACCTCCTACCCTACCAGTGGAAGCCAGCCATCCCCCTCCCCATCCCCTCCTGCGGTGATGCTGCAGCCCCCTGGCAACCACACCCAGCCAGACAGGAGCAAGTGGTAATCAAAAGCATCCTGCACAGCTGGTGGAGCTGTGGGGCTCACCTGAACTCCCTCTCCTCGCTGCAGTGCCTAGACGTGGGGGCTCGCCGGGCAGTTGTCTCCAGAAGGAGCTGCTGGGCTAAGCTGCTGGAGGCAGCAGACTCTGGATTGGCTGCAGCCACCGCCTGTCCCTCCTCGCCTTCAGCAAGGTCCTGCTCACATTTCCACTCCTCATCCTCGTTCAAAGTGGGCAGGTACCCGGGCAGGCCCTTCCCGGTCCCGGACCCCGAGCTCTGATCGCTGTGCACCTTCGGGCTCTCCCCACCCGTCCTTGTGTACTCCAAATAAATATCCGACTTCAGGAACAAGGGGTACGTGTTCTCCTCAATCGTGGATTGGATTTCCATCTGCGCCTGGTCGAACATGGCTGGGTCAATGAGTTGCTTCAGAACGCAGTCTTTGATAAAGCTTTTAGTGGCCGGCTTGACCTGCCGGGACACGATCCCGTTGCCGTCAAGAATGTACTTCTTGTAGATGGCTTTGGCCAGCTTCAACCTTTTCTCCTCGTTGGAGTCGCAGGGCGCCAACTTCCGGAAGCCGCTGCAGGCAAACCAGAAGTCCAGCAAATCTGCGCAGCTCTCGTGCTTGAGAAAGGTACGGAAAAGGTGGATGCCGTCCTGGTCGTCCAGCAGGGAATGCAACGACTCTGCCCAGCGCAGGTAGGGCGGTGTCGGGGAAGCGCTGCCCTCCGGCTCGTAGCCCAGGTCGAGGTCCGGGCGCCGCGGGGTGGCGGTGGACGTTTCGGCTTTCCCCGCCTCGCCCTTCCCGGCAGAAAAGCCGTGGCCGGCGGTCCGCGGGTCCGCGGAGACGAGTTCGCCCTCCTCCCCGGGGACCGGGGGCCTGGGGGCGTCCTCGGTGAAGCCCTCCCCGAGGTCCAGCGGGAACGCTTTCTCCGGGGCGCTCATCTTGCGGGCCCTCGCCGGCCCGGCGGCGGCGGCGGCGCTCAGCGCGCCAGCAGGAGTGGGCAGGTCGGGCTGCAACAGCGGGAAAGGGCCGTTAGAGGCGAGAAGGGGCGCCCGCGACTTCCCGGCGCCGGCCCTCCTCTCCTACGGCCCCGCAGAAGCTGCCCGGGAGGGCCGGTCCCAGCCTCCCGCAGCTCGCGCCAGACCGAGGGAGCTGCGTCCGCCCCGCCGCCCGCTCGTTTTGTCCGCCCGGCCGGCGGGGCCCCGCCGACAGGCGTGGCGGCGCCGGTCAGGCCGCGCACGTGGGGTCACGCCGGAGGCGGAGGCCCCGCCTGGGTCCCGGCGCGCCGGCGGACGGAGCAGGAAGCGAGGCGGAGGACCGGGCGGCGCTGCTCGGCCCCTCACCGGAGTCCGGCGGGGGGGCGCCGCGGCCCCGGCGGGGCGGGGGCGCCGCGAGAAGGCGCGGTGCTCCGGGCCCCCATGGCCGCCCGGAGCGCTGCCTGTCCAGCCCAGCCCAGCTCAGCCTGCGCTCGGCCGCGCCTGGCCTCGCCTTCGCGTCCGCCCTTCCGCGGCGAGCGGCCCAGCAGCGCCCCCGCCGGCCCGGAGGAGGAGGAGGCGGAGGCCGCGGTCGCCGGGGTCAGGAGCCGGGCCTGCTCCGTCCTCAGGAGCTCCCCGGACGCGGCCGGGCCAGGAGCGGCCGCCGTCCGGTGGAAGGTCTGCGGCCCACCGGGCCGGGTGCAACGCGTCGCCCGCCACCGAGAGCCCACCGGCGCCGCCCCGCAGCGTTGCTTCTGGGCAGAGGCCGGGGGGGTGGGCTTCGGTCCCAGGAACACCCTGAGCACCCGCTGACGAGCGAGAGCTGGTTGGGCCCCTTCTGCACGGGGGGGGGGGCGACTCCCCCTCCCCGGGTGAGGCCAAGACAGGAAGGAGGCTGAAGGGGGGAGGCGCTGCTGCTTGGTGGGCAGGAGGGTGCTCATCTGGCTGAACAGTGGACCCATCAGCCTGGCTGCCGAAACGGGGCTGGCGTGGGGTGCAGGTGGCCACCGCAGTGCCAGTCGTGAATTGGTGCAGCTGCTCCCCTGCCAAGACTGAAGGATCCCCAGTCTGAGCAGGCTCCTCCTGGGGAAGAGCTTCCAGCCCCTCAGGTGTGTCTGCCTGCCGCCGCCCCCTCCCCCCCTCCCCCCCCCCGCAAGAGCCCTGCCAGCTTTGCCTCTCTTGCCCCAAATATTGGCCTCTGGTGGTGTCGCACAAGCTGGGACCAATGAGAGGCATGTGAGCTGCAGGGTGGCTCTTGACAGGTGGGTTCCGGGTGTGCCATTTGGGGGTTAGGGCTGCAATCCCTTCTGGCCCTCCTCCCAAAGGAGCACAGATGAGGAATACAGCAGGGTCTTTTGTCCTAGGCCTGCTTAACTGGGGCAGGGGAACAATCCGGAAGTTGGGAAATCATGAAGCTGCTCCACCGACACCCCCCCACTGTCCAGCCTATGCTGTTTAGCCTTGAGATGGCAATGCAAAAAAAAGAGAAAGGAAAACTGTCAGTAGTTACCCTGTGGCACATCAGCCAGTTTTGCTTAAGGCCTCTCTTCATCTGCAAATGATCCAGACACCACTCCAGCTTCCTCTGCATTGCGTGGGAACAAGCTCTTATTTCCTCTGATCAGGGATCCACCTCAGTGGCCTTCCCAGCCACAAACCAAGCCTATCCAGCCTCATAAGCTTGGGAGAGTGGAACAGAGGTGGTGGGGAGAGGAAAATCAGAAGCTTCTGTATGCTGTGCATTGCTTCTGCCAGCCAAGAGGAGACAAGTAGCAGCTGCCCCCGCTACAGGGGCTTTCCCAATGACCAGTCCCTCTTGCCACCCCACAGGGGGCAGGAATCTTCCTGACAAGCAAGATCCTGGCCAGGAGGCAGCCCAGGACACAGGGAACAGCAGCAGCAGGGGGCTTTCCTTGTGTTCCAGCACCGGTCTAGCCCAGCTCCTTTCCCTGGAAGGGACGATGCTGCTCAAGAGAAGGCTCTGTGGGACCTGGGGCAGAGCGGGCTCAGGAGAGAGCGAGGGGCTCCTGGGGCAGGCCAGAGCTCCAGCACCACCTGAGAGGCGCCTTCCCTCCCGGCCAAGCCTCCTGTGGCTGACCTCTGCTTGGCAGCCGGCTTGCCAGTCCTCTTCTCCTCCAGCCACTGCCGGGCTTCCTCCAGTTGTGTGGGGGTTGGGAGCAGAGTTGAGGGACATGGTTGGGCCCTGGATGAAAGGGTGGGATGGCTGCGTGCCGTTCCGGAACATGATCGAGGGATGCACAGGCGCAGGGCAATCAATGGGAACCGGGCAGGGTGGGTCACCAGCTGGTGGCTTCTTCGTACCCACAACATATTTTTATTTATTTTCTATCCTGCCATTTTTTTATAAACTACTCAAGGTGGGGAACATACCTAATACTCCTTCCTCCTCCTATTTTCCCCACAACAACAACCCTGTGGGGTGGGTTGGGCTGAGTGAGTAACTGGCCCAAGGGCACCCAGCCAGCTTTCATGCCTAAGGCAGGACTAGAACTCACAGTCTCCTGGTTTCTAGCCCGTTGTTACATTTTCACTTTTTTGTTTGTTGCCCAGAGTTCCACTGGTGGATTAGTGGCTATATAAACAAACAGGTAACTGTGCCCTTTCAGTAGGAGAGACAATTCCTCTTTTCCTTTTGCTGCCCTGTTTTAAGTATCTTGCAGAGACAGAAACTACTCATAAAAGAGAGTGGTGTGTTTGCCCTCAGTAGCAACGATGTTGTTTATTTTATTCCATAATGCAAACACCTGCTCTCTGGCTAAAGGGCAGGACAATGACATGCCCAAGGAAGCCACTAGTTCCCATCCCCAGTTTCTTAGAAAGACTGCTACTGAGGGAGCATGGTGTTAGTTATGCACTTCACAAGCGTGCAGGCTAACATCTAAGGTGCCAAAGCTAGTTGCAGGCACATGGTCTCCACAGATGAAGACAAAAACGCAATCTCAGCAGGAGATCAAAAACTCCTCCCTTTATTGGTGCTGAATAATGAACATTCTGAACGAAGGGGATGATGCAGTCCAAAATGGCTGACTCTCCCACATGCCAAACGTCGACAGAGACCTTTGTCAGCCCATTTCTCCAGTGGGCCTCAAAAGGCTTCTGGGTATCCAGTCCTCTTCTTTGATAGGCGTGAGATAAACCAAACAGAGCAGAAAGTTCTCAAAGCCCAAGTTCCCTGTTAAAACTTCTGCTGTTTTTGGAGGTGCTGGACGAGTTCTTCTGCATAAACTTGGAACAGGGGAACAGGCTCCTAGGGAAGAGACCCAGACACGGAGGATCACAGTCTTACAACAGCCCTTGGCTTCAACAAACAGCACCTCATGAGGCCTGACCTCAGCCTTACAGAGGGGCTCCTGCCAGTGCTCATTCACAAGGTCCCAAAAGATAAACTGAACCAATGGAAAGAAATGCAATCAGGGATGCAACTGATTATAGATTGGTAGGTAGGTATTCTAGACAGATACTCCACAACCAAGAGATTGCAAGGACTGGCCCACTAACCCCACAGATAAATGCTCCCACAAGGTGCCTAAGCCACATACCCTCTTCTCCAGGACCCTCTGCTTTTCTACAGCTTCCTCCAGACTCAGTCCAATCCATTCAGCCTCCTCTTCTGGAATCACAAACTCCTGTGTACAAAGTTAAGTTTGTTAAACTGCAGCATACAAACTTACTGAGAAACCAAATAACTATGATTATGGAAAAACGTCTCATACTATAGCTGATAGATAATTCCACTTCACTGACCAAAGCTTAAACTGATTAACAGAAAATGCTCATGGGTACAGACAGGAGTCCCAGTCCTACCTAAAGCCCAAGAGTAGAACCTCAGTTTAACATGCTCAGCAATTCTACCACTACAGAGATTTAATGGACAGGCGGTAAAGCGTCCGACCGGTTCCAAAACAGCTTCTCCCTTCATGTGGAGAAGATGGATCCATGCATTTAAATGCTTCTGCAACCAACAGCTCAGGTTATTTTTCTAAGAATAGAAGCTGTTCAATGCAGTCATGACATGGATGACCCCCTGGATAACATAACCCAAAGTGTGCTCTTCAGTATGTCCAACCCTTAACAGAAATAGACTGTCCATTCAGTCCTTGGCAGTCAAGCAACAGATGGAGAAATAATAATGCATTTACCGATCGCAACCTTTGCACAAAAACCTCTGAACAGCTAGCCTGGAGAAGCTGCTGTTCTCTAGTTGTTGCTTATCTAAAATTCCCAGCATCCCTCTTGCCACTTGTACTGGCTGGGGCAGCTGGGAATCAAATTTCAGCAATATGTGACAGATCAAAGTCTCCCCAATTGTACTAAAATGTAAGTCAGTGCCATGTATCCAAAACACAGAAAGACCGAGTCAAAGAATGTGTGGCTGGCCTAATGCCACAGAGTAAGTTCTTAGCAGAAGCAATATATGAAAAAGGACCGCCAAAAAGGCCAGGGCTAAAACCAGTAAGGAAAGGGAAACTGCAAAGATGCAGATCGGGAAAATGTTTGAGGAAATATTTCCTGCTATTAATTTCTAGCAGGAACGCTACCTGTCAATAGAATAGACTATTGGAATGGAAGGTCTTTTCCGAGAGGGCCGTAACTGTAGCCCAAAAGGACAAAGATAGCACTTCCCTCTCTCTTACACCATACCTTCTCCAAGAACATGGTGAAAGCACAGAAAGTATCCTGCAGTGAGAAACCACCTCTAGGTCTTCCTAGACCCTCTTGGCAAAGGAGAGAGAGTCACCTTGTATTTGTTATAAACGGCCTCTCTCTTGGCTGGATCATCTGGGTAGAGAGAAGGGTCGTGGCGTGCCAGTCTCAAAAGCAAGGTGCGCTTCAGGTCCATCCCCAACTTGGAACACAGTTCAGACTTCGGGGTCTGTAAAGGGAAGGGGTGAAATGCCACAGGCAACGTTATGTGTTACAGGTGGCCCAAAGGCCAGTACAAACACAACGCCAGCTTGAAGAGGACTGCATCAGCCAAAGGAGTCCCGGCATGGTTTAAGGTCACTGCCGTCACGCACTGACCAGAGATGGGAAGGTGAGTCTCGGTTCTCCAAGACTCGCAGAAATCCGGTACAAAAGATACCGCAAACCTTTAAGATATAGAAGTCAAAGCCAAAAGCTTTGTCGATCTGGTCCAGCGTCCTCACGGTGACGGCAGTTCGCAATGTCTTGTTCAGGATCTCGCTGTAGAATTCGCGGTAGAAAATCTGCGGCTTCCAGACCTTCTTCACCCGCCGGGAGAGCTGCAGGCACCAAGGAAGGGGAATGGAGCCGGGCGGCAAGCGCGGAGGGTCCCCCCCCAGCGGAAGAGCGAGCGAGCGAGCGCACACCCACCTTCTCGTCGTGGGCGTAGCGGTAGCCCACCACCCAACCCTCGCCGCCCCACAGCCCCTCCTGGCTCTCGGGCGGGTAGTAGACCGGCACGGGCACTGCCTGCTGCCGCACGCCCTCGAAGGTGCCCGGGCGGCGCGCGTAATCGCCAGCGGGCGGTCTCCAGTGGACGGCGGGGGTCGGCGCGGCGGCGCCCTCGCGCAGGGCCCGCAAGTAGTGGGACGGCAGCCGGGCGAAGATGCCGCGCTGCAAGCGCAGCGACTCCCACAGCCGCGGCGGCACCTTGTGCAGGGGCATCGCGTGCGGGGACACGCCGGAAGCCGCCCCGGCGCTCCCGCGGCTTCCGCTTGCGTCTCATTGGCACCGCCCCATACGGAACGTAGACTCGAAAAAGGGAAGAGGTGGGTAGTCTGTTTCACTTCCGGGACGAGGAGCGTCTATATCAGCCTTTCTCAACTCTTTGACGCTGGAGGACCCCTTGAAATATTTTCCAGGCCTCGAGGAAGCCCTGCACTTTCAGGCATAAAGATAGGCCAGAAGTTATTACAAAATTATTATATTCTGTTTCAAAGTCTCTTCTAATAATAATGAGTGACCTATAATAATTAAATATGTTCGCTGCCTTGAGTTATTTATAAAAATAATAAAGGCGGGGAAAATTTAAATAAATAAATAGCAAAGTGGCCCTTTAGCATTCTGATAATTGTCGGAGACCTGGTGTCTGGCACAGGGTCTTTCTCCCTGGAGTTGGAATAATAGTCCAATGTTATGAGGTAGTCCTTCTCTTGCAGCTTGAATAGGTCTACCCCTACTTTTTCCCACAGTCGACTCAGTACCTCATGTGGGTGCAGTGTTTCCTTTTGCTGTCTGTCTCCTAGGGAGCTGCAAATCTCACATTGCGCCATGTAGGGTTTGAGCTAATCATTCATGTTGTTGTTTATTCGTTTAGTCGCTTCCGACTCTTCGTGACTTCATGGACCAGCCCACGCCAGAGCTTCCTGTCGGTCGTCAACACCCCCAGCTCCCCCAGGGACGAGTCCGTCACCTCTAGAATATCATCCATCCATCTTGCCCTTGGTCGGCCCCTCTTCCTTTTGCCTTCCACTCTCCCTAGCATCAGCATCTTCTCCAGGGTGTCCTGTCTTCTCATTATGTGGCCAAAGTATTTCAGTTTTGCCTTGAATATCATTCCCTCAAGTGAGCAGTCTGGCTTGATTTCCTGGAGGATGGACTGGTTGGATCTTCTTGCAGTCCAAGGCACTCTCAGAATTTTCCTCCAACACCACAGTTCAAAAGCATTGATCTTCCTTTGCTCAGCCTTCCTTATGGTCCAGCTCTCGCAGCCATATGTTACTACAGGGAACACCATTGCTTTAACTATGCGGGCCTTTGTTGTCAGTGTGATGTCTCTGCTCTTAACTATTTTATCGAGATTTGTCATTGCTCTTCTCCCAAGGATTAAGCGTCTTCTGATTTCCTGACTGCAGTCAGCATCTGCAGTAATCTTTGCACCTAGGAATACAAAGTCTTTCACTGCTTCTACATTTTCTCCCTCTATTTGCCAGTTATCAATCAAGCTGGTTGCCATAATCTTGGTTTTTTGAGGTTTAGCTGCAAACCAGCTTTTGCACTTTCTTCTTTCACCTTCATCATAAGGCTCCTCAGTTCCTCTTCACTTTCAGCCATCAAAGTGGTATCATCTGCATATCTGAGATTGTTAATGTTTCTTCCAGAGATTTTAACTCCAGCCTTGGATTCCTCAAGCCCAGCATGTCGCATGATGTGTTCTGCATACAAGTTGAATAGGTAGGGTGAGAGTATACAGCCCTGCCGTACTCCTTTCCCAATCTTAAACCAGTCCATTGTTCCGTGGTCTGTTCTTACTGTTGCTACTTGGTTGTTATACAGATTCTTCAGGAGGCATACAAGATGACTTGGTATCCCCATACCACTAAGAACTTGCCACAATTTGTTATGGTCCACACAGTCAAAGGCTTTAGAATAGTCAATAAAACAGAAATAGGTGTTTTTCTGAAACTCCCTGGCTTTTTCCATTATCCAGCGGATATTGGCAATTTGGTCCCTAGTTCCTCTGCCTTTTCTAAACCCAGCTTGTACATCTGGCAATTCTCGCTCCATGAACTGCTGAAGTCTACCTTGCAGGATCTTGAGCATTACCTTACTGGCATGTGAAATGAGTGCCACTGTTCGATAGTTTGAACACTCTTTAGTGTTTCCCTTTTTTGGTATGGGGATATAAGTTGATTTTTTCCAATCTGATGGCCATTCTTGTGTTTTCCAAATTTGCTGGCATATAGCATGCATTACCTTGACAGCATCATCTTGCAAGATTTTGAACAGTTCAGCTGGGATGCCGTCGTCTCCTGCTGCCTTATTATTAGCAATGCTTCTTAAGGCCCACTCAACCTCACTCTTCAGGATGTCTGGCTCTAGCTCACTGACCACACCGTCAAAGCTATCCCCGATATTGTTATCCTTCCTATACAGGTCTTCTGTATATTCTTGCCACCTTTTCTTGATCTCTTCTGCTTCTGTTAGGTCCTTGCCATCTTTGTTTTTGATCATACCCATTTTTGCCTGGAATTTACCTCCAATGTTTCTAATTTTCTGGAAGAGGTCTCTTGTCCTTCCTATTCTATTGTCTTCTTCCACTTCCGCGCATTGCTTGTTTAAAAATAATTCCTTATCTCTTCTGGCTAACCTCTGGAATTTTGCATTTAATTGGGCATATCTCCCCCTATCGCTGTTGCCTTTTGCTTTCCTTCTTTCTTGGGCTACTTCTAGTGTCTCAGCAGACAGCCATTTTGCCTTCTTGGTTTTCTCTTTCTTTGGGATGTATTTTGTTGCCGCCTCCTGAACAATGCTGCCAACTTCTGTCCAGAGTTCTTCCGGGACCCTATCTACTAAGTCCAGTCCCTTAAATCGATTCTTCACCTCCACTGCATATTCCTTAGGAATATTAGTGAGCTCATATCTAGCTGATCTGTGGGTCTTCCCTAATCTCTTTAGTCTGATCCTAAATTGTGCAAGAAGAAGTTCGTGATCTGAACTACAGTCAGCTCCAGGCCTTGTTTTTACCGACTGTACAGATGTCCGCCACCTTTGGCTGCAAAGGATGTAATCAATCTGATTTCGGTGTTGTCCATCTGGTGAAGTCCATGTATCAAGCCGTCTCTTAGGTTGTTGGAAGAGAGTGTTTGTTATGCAGAGTGAGTTGTCTTGGCAAAATTCTATCAGCCTATGTCCTGCTTCATTTTGTTCTCCCAGGCCATACTTACCTGTAATTCCAGGTGTCATTTGACTGCCCACCTTAGCATTCCAGTCTCCTGTGATGAAAATAACATCTCTTTTAGGCGTGTTGTCCAGTAGGTGCTGCAGATCCTCATAGAACTGCTCTACTTCAGCTTCTTCAGCATTTGTGGTTGGGGCGTATATTTGGATCACTGTGATGTTAGATGGCTTGCCCTGAATTCGCACTGAGATCATTCTGTCGTTTTTTGGGTTGTATCCAAGCACTGCTTTAGCCACTTTACTATTAATTATGAAGGCTACTCCATTTCTTCTGTGGTCCTCTTGTCCACAGTAGTAGATCTGGTGGTCATTGGATGTGAAGTGGCCCATTCCAGTCCATTTCAGTTCACTGACGCCCATTCATACCAGGCCACTATACGCATTCTCATGCCCTCCTCAGGCAACTCTTTATTCCCATGTGTGATGAATGTATTCTCTTCATAATGTCTATCCGCATAGCCGCTGGGATGATAGCTCAGCTTCCTCTAAAGAGGATGCCATCTTGTACATTGAGCTCCTTCCTCATGGAGTAATATGGGGTAGCTTCCACTGGCAATTGATGCTTGTTCTCAGGCCAGCCAGCAAGGACAATTTGTTTAACTGTCTGCAGCTCCACGTCCTGGGCTGTGCTTTCCTGTAGTACTTGTAGGTGTGGCTGTGAAATGGGTAGATACTGCAGCCTATTTATTGATTCTACCAAGCCCTCTTCACTCGGCTCTGGTAAGTATGCTCTACTCAAGGTATCTGCCACTATGAGTTGGGAACCTGGAAAATACTGGATGCGCACATCATAATTTTGAAGTCTCATTAGCATTCTCTGGAGTCTTTTTGGAGCGCTCAGCAAGGGTTTTCGCACAATGGTTTCTAGTAGCTTATGATCCAATTGGACCTGCACTGTCTGTCCAAAAGTAAGCTGATGACAGCAATCCACCCCAAAAAGCACCACCAACAGTTCTTTTTCAATTTGGGCATACCCTTTCTCAGCTTCTGACAATGCTCTACTAGCAAAAGCAGTTGGTTGTTGGTTCTGTAGTTGTAGTAGTAGTAGTCTTTCTGAGGCGTCACACTGTAAAACCAAAGGTTCACCTGGGCTGTAGTATTTTAGCGCAGGTGTCTTAGTTATTTTTTGTCCTTTATCTTACTGAATGCCTGCTGATGACTCTCTTGACCATTCCCATACTGTTTCCTTGTGTGTCAGCTGTCTGAGTAATAGAATAGAATACTTTATTGACCAAGTATGATTAGACATACTAATCAATACAAATGTGCAGTTTTCCAGACTGCTTCCAGACGACCAAACTGCTAATCCAATCTGTGCTGGTATCTACCGGTGCGATTATGCCTTTCGCCTGAAGAGACTTGCCAGTTCCTTCTTCAGTGGTTCTATTAGTGCTCTAGGTACTCTCCTAGTGGGGTTCTTTACTGGCTGTATACTGGGGCCACCTCCAGTCTGAGTTCCTGCCAACTGTCCTTCACCTTCAAAAACATCTCTATACTCCTTTAGTATAGTTTCCATAGTCCACTCTGGGCCGGTTTTCATCTCTGGTTTCCACTGCCTGCAGGATATTGTCATGGCACACCTGAATCAGCTGCATGGCCTGAACTGCTTTACTTCCCAGCAGTGGTCTGTGGCCTTCTCCCTGGATAATGATGAATTCCAGGCAATAGAGTTTATTGTTCTTTGGATTGCAGATCTTTAGCCTACATTTCCCCACAGGCTTCAGGGTACTCTTGTTACACATAATGAGTGATTGGCCACATGGTTCGATGTCTGTCTTACTATCCACCATGGCTAGTGGCAACACATTGCAGGTGGCCCCACAGTCCAGTTGGAAACAAACAGGGTGTTTGCCTAACAGCATTGTAGCAAACAAGGCAGTGGGGTATGTTTCTTTTGTCCCAATATTCCCCACCATGTGGACATTCTGTTCCTGTCCTAACTGCCAGGAAACACGCTGAGACAAGGAACTGGTCTCTAATGTTTTATTGCTTGTACATAACAGGAATCCTAACAAACTGAAGAAGCGTGGGAAAAACCCAGCCATATAAACCCCAAAGGTTAAGGCGGTCCTGATCTGTGTCTCTTTGAATGGCTACCTAATTCCTCAGTGCTACACATGCGCTTAACAGTCTGGATGGGAGCCCCCTGCTCGCCATCCTTACTCATGACAGTTCCACAGGTCCTAAACTGAGGGTTAGGACATCCTCATAGTCCTCTGTCTTAACCCCATCATCCTTTATTGTTCTCACCACCAGTCTATACAGTCTCTTCACCCCCTTGCACTGGCTTTGGAAGTGATTATATTTGCTACATCCTTTGCATTTCTGTCCATATGCTGGGCATCATTCTTTTTTTTTTCCATGGCGTTTTCCAAAGTATATGCATTGGATCCTCGGTAATTGGCCCCGATGTTGACTGTCGTGCTCCTTGCATGGGCTGGACTGGTGTTGGACCACATGCACTTGTACCTCCTGTGTGCCTTCTAGTGTCCTGAGCCTGTCCTTTGCTGCTTCTGCTGCTCTCCCCAGTTCCAAACACTGAGCCAATGTCAGATCAGGGTCCCGCAACAGCCTTTCCCAGAGATGTGAATCCGTAGTCCCACAGACACTTCTGTCTCTGGCAAGGGAGTCTCTAATCACCCCAAAATTACAGGTTGCCGCCAGAGTCCTTACTGTAGTAACATAGGCATCTAGCCTTTCCTCAGTACCCTGCTGTCTCATCAAGAACTGGTAGCGTTCCATCATTTCATTTTGTTTGGGTATGCAGTAGTCCTCCAGACTCTGGAAGAGCTGCTGCAACAGGCTAGTAGGACCAAATCCTACCCTTTTTTGCCAATCAAATAACGTAGGACTTTTACCTCCCTCTCATATTCATCTGTAAAGGCAAGGTCCCAGTACAGTGCTAACTCCTCTTTCCAATGCTGCCACGCCTGAGCAAGGTTGGGAACACTGAAATCCAGTGGCGCAGGGGGCTTCAAGGCACGCTCCATGCTTCCAGAAGTTGTTTCTTTGTTTGGTGCTTGCTGCTGTGCTAATCCTCCAAAGTGGGTTCAGTTGTTAACTTCTGACACCATGTTTCTTCTAATGAGTTGGAGGTTCATTTATACTGTCTTTATTAGCTAACAACTCCCACATACAGCCTCCTGTTCTACTTGTTGAATAAAACGAACTAGTTCCAGGGCCAACGGCCGTACTTCCCTGCAGAGGGTGTGCTTCCTCAATCTCAGTCCTTCCTCTGTTACCAACTTTGTCCTCCTGACTCTACCACTTAGTTCCACCTATTGATACATATTCCTTTCATGTGTAGGCCTGTATATATGCACTAACAGTGTTCCTAAACTAAAAGAGTGAAACTTACCTCTTTAATGTGAAGTTGCCTGGATTTGAAATAATTTTCTAAATAAACCGTGATCTCCCAGGGAACTCATAGGGACCTCTCATGGAACCCAATGGTTCCACAGAACCCTGGTTGAGAAACCCTGGTCTATATCCACCATTGTCCTCTGAAACAGCTGGCCTTTAGCCCACGAATACCCCATCCAGACTCCTGAGGTGTTTGGTCACCACTTGCCAGAAGTTCTGTCCGAACTGCAGGTGGCCGCGTCCTCCCCCCATTGGCAGCGCAAGAGAACTTTCAAGCTGTGGTGGGCAGGAAAACGTACCTAGAGGCCCAATCTGCAAAGGAGTATGCTTCCACCCTCCCAAATGTTTCCTGTCCATTCTGGCAACAGGCAGCAGTCACAACGATGTGTCCCTTCCCCACACCCAACCTCTGTCCATCCAGAGCTGGAAGCCGCCCCAGCCTTGCGCGTGCTTGGATGAACCATGTTCACTAGACCCACTCTGGGAGAAAGTGACAAACCCTTCCCTTTTTAACCAATGCAAGACCCCCAAAGCATCATTTTTAAATTGAATTTAATACATTTTAATTAAAGACATAAAAGTTAAATAAACCTGTTCCATTAAAGAAAGCTTTAAAATGCCACAGATGGCATGATGCAATATGAATAACAGGATATTGTGAACTGCTGTTGCTAGAGCTCTTCCTGAGATAATTAATAACATATCCATGTTTGCATTTTAAATTAGAGTTTGCTTTATGCACTGCAGCAATTCTCTATCAACCCCAAATCAAGGCTCTTTTAGGTGCAGGTTAATGTAAAGACAGGCGGATTATCCTTTGGCTCCGCAGGGGCGAAAAGAGCAGCTGGGTCTGACCGCAGCATCGGCTATGTCCCCAACAGCTGGAGCCTGGGCCAGAAACCTGATTCTCCTCCCTGGAGGAACCAGGGCCCCGGTGCTGCACAGAGAAAGCTTGACCCAGTCCTGGACTCCTACGTTCGCCACCCTGCCCCTGGGGAGGGAGTCTATTCTTGAAAGGCAGAACACAGCAGGAGTATCAATGTATGAATAAGGTGCAATTCACCCAAGTTCAAACAAGCCAGCCTGCCCGCCATTTTTGAAACAGAGCACCTGATGCCAAGCTATCCTGAGTCACAGACAGACCCAAAGGATCACCTGCACAAAGAACTCAGAGGACAGTCACAGGTCAGCTTTGAAAGGGCATCTGCCCAGTGGACACAATCCCTCCCTCCTTTCCCCTTCCCTAGGTCCTACACTGGCCAGTTCTCCTTCTGGTCTGGGATGTGTGCCAGGAAGCGATGGCACATCATTCTGACACGCTGCTGAGCTGAAAGCTCCTTCCTGGCCCGCTTTCTTGGGCCAATGGAGTCACACCAGTGGGGGCAAGGTGGCAGACGCAGGACAAAAGTGACAGGGCTTGGATCGTGATGCTGCATCCACCATCTTGCCCATCGACACCCCCTCCATGGATGCTGCTGCCCACAAGCCCCCTGAATTGTCATCCTCCCTCAGCCCCAAGCCATTTTCTGGGCTGCAGAAGCACCCATTTCCTTGTTGCTGCTCATTACTGCTGCAGCTGCCTCAAGACTAAGCCACATTTCCCAAGATTCAGAAAGGCACAGGCTCCATCAGACATCCTCCTCTCCTGGTCATATATTGCATTGCTCGGCTTCCTTGATTTTCCTCCAGCGCAGCAGGAAGAATGTGCAGGGGCCACATTCCTCCTGCCAAATTAAGTGCTGCATTGGCTCCCTCCTCGTTCAGTCGGTCAACTCACTGCGTAGAGTTCTTCCCGGTCGTTCTTACAGATCTGGTAATGGCACAGCAGCTTACAGGACCAGGACCATGGCTCCTCCTGCTTATCTCCGGGGGGGAGGAGGAAGGCCACGCTGCTGGCCACCAGGACGTGCCAGATACTGTGGGTGTAATAGTAGTTCTCGGTGGTTTCCAGGCAGGCATAGACTGCTATGGCCACGAATGCTAGGCTGGTCCCGGGGAAGAGGAAAAAGGCCCAGCGCTTCCAGGATGGAGGATAGCAGCGACGCCGGGAGACCCCACGATAGACCTATGGGAGGAAGGTGGGCTTGCTGGGAGCAGCACAGCCAAGGGAGTCCCAGCCTGCTCTGGGCAGGGAGCTTGGCCAACTGTGGCAGAACGGCTCTAACATGTCTCGCATTCCACAAAGCACACTCAAAGGCCCATCGCATTTGTCACAGTCAAATGCCTAAGGAGAAAACGACAGTGGCCTTCCTGCCACCCAAACTCAGGGGTTTGCTGATTGCGGGGAGGGCTGGGGAGGAAGCCAAGAGGGCAGCAGTGACCTACCCAAATGGTGGCCATGACGGTGAGGGCAAAGACACAGGGGCCCATCATGTTCCAGACCCCCCTGCGGTCCAGCTGCAGTGACATCGCAATGACCAGGGTCCCTAGCACACAGAGGACCTGCAGCAACAGAGAAAACCCCAGACACAAAGATACGGGCTGCTGTTGGAGAAGAGCCTGGGCTGTTCCAGGAAGTTGCTGATGGCAACTGGGATGCCCGATGGGTCTGCTCGCTCTCTCCTCCCTTGCTTGCCTCGTAAAGCAGAACCCCAGCACAAATGAGGGTGGGAGGCCAGCTTTCCAGCCATCATTCACCCCCGCCCCTGCCCCCGCGCGGCTTGTGCCGGTTGCTCACACGGCAGTCACCGGGTGCCAGGCAACAGTGGCTCAGGGGGAAAGTTCACCCCTTCCCTCCCATAATTTGGTTTCCTTCCCCATTTCTTCCCAATTTTCAGTTACGGTCTGCCTATGGCTCCCCAAACATACATATTTCAGGATCTTCTCGACTCGTGCCATGCACAGAATGGTCACCCAGATGGAGACGACAGAGCCCAGAAAGTCACAGAACTGCAATGTGTCGTAGTCCATAATGCACATTACAGCAATGCCAGGCTGGTCACAGGCGTGGTAGAACTGTAACCACAGTAGGGAAGAGATGGAGGTGATGCCACAAGCCAAACTATCCCTCAGAGAGCAAGCTCTCTACCAGTCAGAAAGGGGCTGCTGGCAGCAGCCTTTCTGCATCTTCAGAAGCTTAGCCCAGAAAGGCTCCTGTATCCCTTCCTGGCACAGAAACACAGGAACCCTAACTGATGCGGGCAGGCCAAGAGATGGGAGCGGCTCACCTGCCTGCCATTGCAAAACACTGAACTGCTCTGCGACATGCATTGGACTACAGCAAAACTAAGAACCTACTGTGGAGAAGAACATGGTAAAGGTGTAGACGGAGGCCTCAACCAGGTGGTAGTGGTAAAGGGCAACAGTGATGGCAGGCAGGAAGAGCAGGTTGCTGAGGGTGAGCAAGAGGGTGGCCAGGATCTGTGTGCCTTCAGACTGGGCTTTGGTTCCATCTGTGCAGCTCCAGCCAGCCCAACCTGCCAGGAGGAAAAGGCAGGGAAGACATTGGCTGCAAAAAGCAATGCACTGCAGAAAGTGCATTCTTGAGCTCAACTGTATCTTCATCCTTGTTTTCTGGGGGGAGAGGTGCTCACAAGTGGCGCAGCCACAAGCCTGACAACATGCTTGAGTCCATTTCCAAGGTGCCCTTGGAGTAGTGTGGCATTCCAGAGGCACCCAAGCAGGTGGGCAGTGCCACGCAGGATGTGGGTCCTGGTGGGCCAGCTCTCCTTTCTGGCAGGAGTGGGTTTAGGCAGACCTGCCCCTGCTGGGAGACCTGGGGGCTTAGGTAGGTCCACCAGGAGATCAAAAAGCGGGGGGGATGGGGGAGAGGGAACGCTGGCAAGGGTGTCTCTTACCAGCCTTGCAGGTGCAGCCAGCATAGAGGTAGCCATGGCGCCTCATGAGGCTGCACTGTCCGTAGGTCCCGCAGTCATCAAAGCAGGGGGTGAGGTAGGCAAGCACAGACACCTGGCCCTGAGCTTGGTCACAGTCTCTGCACGGGGGGAAGGGGAAAGAAGATGGGCCCAGCGAGCCTCCCAAGGTGCAGCACTTTGGGTCTTCTGGGAATGCCCAGCTCCCCAGCTTCCGCCCAGAGAAGGGCAGTTTTCTCCCCACGCCACAGAGAGCTGGCCCAGACTTGGGGCCCAGGACTCACTCTGACTCCTTTGGGCAGCGCAGCTTCAGGGACAGGTACCAGTTGTCAGATTCTGGGTATGGGACAATGACGGCTGCTTCCCTGGAGGACGTGCTCATGTTCAGCAGGTGGCCCTGGGAGAAGGCTGGGTTGGGGGGAAGAGGTGAAGAGACCAGCTGCTATTAGTTCTGCACTCTGGCCGCCTCCTGTGAAAGCCACTGGCTTCCTTGGAGCAGGCCCATGGGTGCTCCAGGAAAGGGGAAACAGTCTGGACCACTGGCCAGCAGCTCCACCTGCCACCTACCTGTCCAGCAGCCCCAGGACCCGTTCAGGAAAAGTGCAGGGGACATGGAACTCAAGCAGGCCCACACCGTGGCATTTCCAAGGCCCACAGAAGTCTGCAATGACAAAACTGACCCCAGTTCTGAACCCTGGTGGCAAGCAAAACCTGTCACCCTCAGCATCCCTGCAGCAGTTCTCACCTCATTCAGCATCAGGTTCAGCACCAGGCTCCCTCCACTGTCCATGCCCGAATTTAGGTTAAAGAGGAGCAGAGTGGGAAGTTCGCTCCGCACAAGCACGGTGGAATCCCCGAGGGTCCGGAAGCGCACCGACGCAACATCCAGCTCCTCGCGGACCACCGGCTGGCCACGCAGGCAGGAGCTTCCTGGGCCAGATGCATCATGGATGCTGTCCGTGGCAAGCAGCGTGCTGTTGAGGCTGCCCCCCAGCATCGGCATCCCCTGGTCCTGCTTCCAGCTCTGGTAGAAGCCAAGGAAGGAGGCAGCACCCGCCGGCTTGCACGCTGCAAACAGAGGAGCAAGCCCATGCTTCACGACAGAAATGGGGCGGGGCAAATGGGTAGCGCAGGAGATCGTTCTGACAGCCAGGCACTTCTCTGTATGAGGGACAGGTGGAAACGGGGCCTCCCCCTCCCCAAAGCAGGACTTGCAAGTCTCCCAGGTCAGGTGAGAAGAGAGACCAGGAGCAAAGCGGCCCGAACAAGCACTGATGGAGCCTGCGCTTGAATCGCATTCGTGACTCCAAGCACCCCTGTCAGGGGCACGCACCTATGAAGAACGCTGTCATCTCAAAGGAAACCCTGGCACCAGCACCGCCAAGGCTCTCCACCGTGATCCAAACCCACCTTCCCCATGGCGGGGAAGTCAGGAAGACACTGCAAGCCTCCAGGCAGGGAAGCACCTTCTGGGAAGACCAAGAGAGCACAGCCAAGCCCAGTGTGACCCGGAGGGCGCAGGCCGCTGCAGAGCCATTCTCCGTGCAGTTCCCCAGCTCAAAGCGCAACCCAGCGATGTACTCTGGGACAAAGACCCTGCAAGGGAGGCAGCGACAAACCTCTGATGCAGACAGGCAGCCCAAGGAACTCGGCAGATGCCGCTTGGGCTGGAAGGGCTAGCTGGAGGCCTCCCCCTCAGCCGTTCTACTCACTTGGCATGAAGTGGCCTTCTGGCCCCCTGGGACAGAGCCTGTTGTGTGGGCACATCAGGCTCAAGGACTACCACGTCCACACGGCGCAGCAAAAACAGGTCAGGCTGGAAGGTATAGGCGCAAGTTCTGGAGAAGCCCTGCAGGAGAGACTGGTCAGGGAAACTGCTCCACTCGACGCCAGGCCCTGCAGTTCCTGCTGAGCAAAGAGGACGCCCCCTTGGATCGCGGCATCCCCAAGGACCTGGGCTCCGGACCCCCAAACGTCCCACAGCTGCAGGCCTGCTTCTCCTCATCCCACCCCCCTCTCGCCAGCTCACTTCTCACCTTCACCTCAATCTTGCTTGAGGCCGCCGGCAGGTGGGCAGCGAGAAACCAGTCACCAGCAGCCGGATTGGTGAGGTTGACAAATGTGCTGTTCTGCAGGGTAGCATCTAGTGTCAGTGTCTGGCTGAAGGAAGGAGGCACGCTTGTGTTCACGGGAAACTGCGTGCCCAGGGGGTTGATGACCGGAGGGGCACCATAGCGGATGTGGCTGGAGAACACAGGTCGAGAGAAGGGAGTCAAACACTCCCCCCCACGCCCTGGAACAGCAGCCCAGAGCCCTCCAGAGCTGGTACTCTACATGGGGAGGCACCACAGCAGAAGCAGTGGGGGAGAACATACGTACAAGGTGACCTGAGTCTTGCCACATCCAGGGCCTTTGCCTTTGGAAGCCTGCAGGAGCCAGCGCAGCAGCACCGTGTCCTCCGGGACACGGAAGCGGAAGAGTTTGGCACTTCCATACCAACTGTAGAAGGACAGCGTCTGCGAACTCTGTGAAAAATACTCAGAAGCAAACGCGGGATCTGAGAGGAAAGGGGGACAGCCCCTTAGAGAGCCCTCAGGTACCCGGCCATGACTGCAGACAGGTCCCAGTGGAGAGGGCTGGCCCACTGGTCAAGCACATGGCTCAATTTCCCACCCTTGGGGAACACAGCCCAGTGTCCCATCCCATCATCCTGGGGCCAGATGCCATTGTCTCTGTCTCCCGTGGAGGTATCAGGTGGATTTCCGTTGCTGCCCTGGGGCAGGGAAACTGGCTAGCTGGGCCCAGGAATGACCTTGGAATGACCGCCAACTGCACAGGCAGCCTCTCAGCAGGAAGCTCTGCCCATTAATTACTGGACTGCCCAAGAATGCTGGGAAGGAGTCAGTGAGCATGGCTAGCCAGCAGCAGGCAGGCAGGGAAGCAGGCACACCCAGCCTACAGGCATCACTGCCCCGGACTCTGCACTGCAGGCACAAGTGCCACCAGAAAAGGCCAAGTTGGCAGACTCAGTCTTCTGGAGGGAGCGGAGAAAGGGAGGGAGAGCTCCAGCTGCCTGGGGGCTGGGCATGGCCAGCCAGCCGGACCACTGTTGGAGGAAGGCACTGTATTCCTGCCCACCCACCCCCCAGTCCTGACACACCAGGAAGAGACCTGCTAGTCAAGGGAGTCCAGAGCTGGGTGCCAGCAGGGAGGGAGAGGGGGAAGGAAGCGCCCTGTTGAGGCAGCCATAGGACAATGTCCCTGCCGCCTGCACCAGGCCCAGCACCCTCGACCCAGGAGCGGAAGCCAGGAAGGCCAAGCGCCCTCACCCAGTTGGGGGGGTCGACTATGGGGTGCGGGCCTCCTTGGCTACCCTCTGAGCTTTGGATGCTGCAGCAGAACCGAGAAGCAGAAGCCCAGACCAGATGGCACAAAGCCCTGCCAGCATGAGGCCCTTTCGAGCCACCTGCTTGCCGGCCGCGAGACCCAAGGGGATTGCTGCCCCCCCACGCCCCGGCCAGTGGGATTTCCTGCCTGCGCGCCGCTCGCCCTTCGAGGGGACGCAGCACAGGCTCCTTCGAGGGACGGTCCTCTCCCCTCGGCGCAGAGCGCCAGCCTCTGGCCCGCCGCCCTCCCGAGCAACGGTCCGGGGAGCCGCGGGGGCGGCGGGGAAAGAAGGCCCCGCCACGCAACTGCCAAACGCCCCCCCTCCCCCCCACCGCCTGGCGGGATCGGGGAAGCCGCGCGCCCCGGAGAACGTGCGGACGGCCGCGCCCGGCCTCGGCGTGAGGGGGGGGGAGCCGGCAGGGCCAAGGGCAGGGAGCGCGGCTTCCCCGGTCTACCGCCGGCGCGGCGGCAGGAGGACGCCCGGCTCACCCTCGGCGCTGTCGGCCCGCTCAGCCTCCTTCTTCTCGAGCGGCGAGGGGGCGGCGGCGGCGGCGGCGAGGAGCAGGAAGAGCAGAGGGTGGCGCCCCAGCGAGGCGGCGGCCATCGCCGCAAGGGAGCCGCGCGGGGGCCCGTCTACCCGGGAGCCGCCGCCGCCGCCGGCATCGCCCCGACCGGCCTGCTGGCCGCCTGCCAGTTCCGGAGCCCGGGGCTGGCCGCCGAGCGGTGGCGTCACAGGGACACCTCGGGGCAGGAGGGGAAGGCGGTTGGGCGCGCGGCGCGGGCGGCGCTTGGCCGGGAGGGAGGCGGCGGCGGAGGCGAACGGGCCCCACCCTCCCTCGCCCTCGGGGAGCGGAGGCAGCGGGTGACCCGGAGCGCGCGGCTGCGGGCGGTGCGCCCGGCCTCGGCGGGAGAGAGTGGCTTCCTCGGCGGCGGCGACGGCCAGTTGGCTCGGAGGAGAAGCCGCCCCCTGGACTGCCCCACTGCTGGAAAGGCGGCTTTCGCCCTCCCCCCGTCTCGGGCCTTCCCGGGGAACCAGCAGCCCTCCGGCTCCGGAGCCCTGCAGCCAGCCACTACCCTCGGGCCCGCAGCGAGAGCGCACCACCCTCGGTGGCTCTGAGCCCCCCGCGGGAGTGTGTCCTCGCTCTCCAGCGGGAAAGGAGGGACCCTGCTGGGGCGGCCTTCCGTGCATCTCGAGACCAGCGTCCCCACCCCCGCTTCACAACTGCCCAAGAATGCGGCTGCCGGAAGGTTCCGTGAACTCTGCCCCCCCCACCCCACCCCCAGCGGGCGCTACCTTGCTGCAGCCATGGCCGTCTTTGGGGGTTCCAGCGGCAAGCTGAAGGCGGGGTGAGTGGCCGGCTGCCCCCCATCTGGTCACCCTTTGGAGCGCAGAGCTGGCTGCATCTGGCATGGCCGGCTGCAGCATCTATTCAGTGGCTGCAGCAGGACCCAGGGCCAGGGAGAAGTTAAGACATTTTTGCTGCCTGCCTGAAGGAGAGCTGCCCCTGGTCCGGATGTGGTATTGTGAGGTATAATGCCTCTGAAGCTGGAAGCTCAGTTTGGCCGCTGTGGTCCCCTTTGGAGTTGCCAGAGCCAATCCATACACTTTGTGTTAGAATACACCATACTGGATGTGGGTGAAGAGGGAGAGGGGAGTTGCCAACCATCTTCCCCTCCTTCCCCACCTCACCCCGATTTACAGTAAACCCTCCATCAGTCTAGCCACTCTGTGCTGCAGCTGGCCAAAGCTGCTGCCTTTTAATAAACTGTATTACTTGGGAAAGGCTCCCTCTGATTTTTTGCCACCCTAGATTAACACAACTCTCCTACAGTGAATATATCCTAAGGTAATTCTGTCCTGTGTGAAAGAAAGGGTTCATAAGGATCAGTTGCTAAATTCTAGGTATCCTGGAAAGCACAACCAAGCCTTTCTAACCCCCTCACCCCACCTGATGAAGGGCTGTCAGGTTTGGAGTCTTTTTATCCAATTAAAACAAAATGCTGGTTTGAGATGTGACCATTGGAACCTGATATGTTGTGATACCAAGTACAGTTGTGTCCTAAAAACAAACGAAGGTGCTGTAACATTGGCAACTTTATTTTCAGTGCTCCCTTAAGCAGAGCATGAGTGTTCAAGCTCAAATTTCAACACATCCCTTTTGTTTCAAGAAAAAGGGCTGCCTCCTCACAATATTCTATGAGAGGAATTTTGCAAGATTATCCTCTTATTTTCAGCTCAGTCCTCCAAAATCCTTAAAAACTCCTCTCTCCTGCATGTACCCACGCATCCCACATTCTTGGCTACTGCTGAGTTGGAGATGGCCCCGGGAGGCCAGGGGGAAGAGGGGTTCTACTTAGACCCTGTTCCGTAAGGGTTGCCTTGGCTAATGAGAGGCCCTGTGTCCACCCACAAGCCTGGGATGTTGGGAGGGCAGAACAGCAGGTGGCCAGCCCCAGAAGAGCCTTGCTGCTGAGTCCCCCTGGACACGTAAGTGCCTTTAATCTTTCTTGCTCAAGCCATGAGCACCAAAGGCAGATTTCTTTGGAAGGAGAGGTTAAGACTGTGACCTACCCAGTCCTGCAACTAGGGTCTCTGTCACCCAGGGCAAATATGGATTCTGCACCCATTTTGGTGCCCTCTCCAGTGCTCATTCAGTGCAAGAGCTCTCATGCCCCGTTTGCCCCCCCCCCCCCAGTTGCAGCCCTGGACCCGCATACACTGTTTCTTGCAGAGCAAGAATAAGGGCTGTAGGGAGCATGGTGCATGCTGTCACAGTTGCCCATTACAAAACAGTTGTTGCTGGTCAGAGAAACACACAGGCAATAGAGCAGTCAGCCCCATTATAAAAATCAAGCCATATTGAGTTCTTCTGATGGGCAGTGCAGTTGCTTAATTTACGTCTCTATATTGTGGGAGACTAGCCAATTGCATTATGTACGTAAGCCATGGTTAAGGCAATCAGAGGTGTTCTCATAGGTTTGAATGGGACCTTAGAGGTCTTCTAGTCCAACCCCCTACTCAGGACAGGAATCCCTAGAACATCCCAGAAAAATTTCCATTTTTTTCTTGAAGACCTCCAGTGATGGAGCACCCATACCTTCAGGAGGCAAGCTATTTCACTGCTTCACAGCTATATAGGCAATATATGCAAACCCAGCTGATGTGTGCTGACTGTCCCCTCCCAGCCCGCTTCCAGTACTAGCAAAGGAGGTAGCTTCATGCTGGCTTTCCAGGACTGTTCTTTCAGACCCTGTCCATCACAGACACTGAAGTGGGGTGGTGTGAGTGTGTGAAATACACCTGACGCCACAGTGCAAGTACGAGAGGATAGAGCTTACTGCACGCTTGTGTCTTTCATCACTTTGGCACCATGGTGGTTAGGAATGGACTCTTGTACTCTTTATTGCTACTTGCACACAATGCATTTAGCTGGTTACTAAATTAACCCATTTTTTGAGTTTGCACAATGCACAGGCTAGGTCCTAGAAAAAACAAGCAAAGTTAAAGCTGTGGAACAATCGTTATTTCTGGGAATACAGCTGTTAGGTATTTGGCCTGGTGAGGCATGTAGTGGGAACACAGCACGTCTTGTTCAAAGGCCTGGCAGCAACTTCTTCTTTTCCTTCCAGGCCACCCCCTTCAGATCCCTTGGTGGACCTGACGGAAGCAGACCAGCAACTCATCCGAGATGTTTGGGCAAAGGTGTTTGAGAATGCTGAAGAAAATGGCAGGCTTATTATCATCAGGTATTGGAGCTGGGAGCTGAGTCCCCCACTTGCTTTCCCACCTTGGAAGCTCTGTTTGGGGCTGGGAGGAAATCCATGTTTTAGAAGAGAAACCCTAACCCTTCTTGGCAGCCCAGCAATGGGACAGGGCCTCTTTCCAGATACTCCACATCTTCTTCCTCATTTTGAGTGGGGTGGGAGCATGGCTTCTCTGCTAGTGAGGTTCATTTCTTGTTGATGCACCACTCTTCCTCCTGGAGGAGGAACAATACAAGGATTAAAGGACTTTGTTAAAAAAACAGGAATGCAGCATCACAAAGAATATAAATGATAGCCTGTGCGAAGACCCTCCACATGCTGGGCAAAGAAGAGGCTTCTCTTGCCTTCAAAAAGATAGCTGGGGCAAGCCATGCTTCCCCCTGCCTGGGGGCTGCTGCAGGGGAGACCCTCCTCTTGCCCCCAAGCCCACTGGGGACCATCAGCACAGCCTCTCCCAGTGAGTTTCTGCACAGATCAAATTGGGGGTCGAGGAGCCACGCTTTTAAGCTCTTGGGTCCCGGGGTGAGGCTCTTTAGTTGGGCCTGGTCCAGGCAACTAGCACAGGAACCGCCAGCCCACATATCAGCCTGCCAGCTGCTGCTTCTGGGCTTTTGGGGCAATTCAGCGTAGCCCTGATCAAGACCTTTATTACACCAGCCAGCCTGCTGCTCTCCACTCTTTCGGATGTTGGTGTCCAGATTCCTCTGGTTGACGGGGGTGGGGGGGGTGAGATCTTGCTTGGGAAGGCAACTGGCAAGCCTGGTGAAAGAAGGGTATACCATGCAGAACCAGAGTCCAGCCCAGCTCAGTCCTCTGCACGGGGACAGAGCGGTTGAGAAAACTTTGCCTGCCTTCTGAACAGCAGGACCTCTTTTCTCTCCATTCAGGTTCTTCACAGAATACCCAGAGAGTAAGCAGTACTTCAAGACTATTCCAACGGAGGGTGACCTGATGATGATCCGGGAGGTGGGCTTCCACGGCCGGAGGGTCATGGTGACCCTGAACCAGCTAATTGAAAGCATGAGTCACTGGAAGCAGGCCTGCAAGCTCATTGAGCGGCTGGTGGACAGCCACAGGAACATCCACAAGGTCCCAGCAGGACTGTTCCAGGTACACAAGTTGCCTCAGAGGGAAAGCAGACCCATCATCTGCCAGGGCAGCTGAGTTGATGGCAGCAGGGGCCATTTCTTTCTCAGAGAGGAGATCTGGGGCAGGCCTAAACAGTTGCTAGCCTGCCTGCCTGCCTGCCTGCCTGTGGTATATGCTACCTCAGCTCCACTGAGCTACCAGGCTGCTGCGGAAAGGTAGAGCAGCTGGTGGGGGTCCCCTTGTTCACCTTTCCAAGGCTCGTGGGGTAGGGGGGCAGGAGTGATCAGAGAGTGCTCTTACAGCCTGCACTAGGGACTGCCGCAAATCTGGGAGTTCTCTAGGGCTCATCCTCAGACCGTCCTGTGATAGCTTTGCCTTTACCTAGTTCCTATTCCAGGCCATTCTCTGTGTTTTCCAAGACCTCCTGAGGGAGGAGTTTACTGACGACGCTCGATTAGCCTGGGAGAAGTTCTTTGTGGTTCTACAGGAAGAAATTGAAGCTGCTTATGCCCGAGAACAGAAGCCTTAAAGAAGGCCCAACCAACCTTAGGCGATTGGGTGAATCACCCCCCACCCCATTGTGCTTGCATCGGTGGAAAGGATGGAATAAAGGTCTGAGCGATAGCGCCTAGTTCCAGGGAGAAGTGAGTCTGTGGTGATGACAAGGAGTCTGTGACTGGGAGAAACATCCAAAACAGAGTTACAGTTATGCTGATAAAAAGTTGCAGCAAGTATTCTAAAATGGGTGTGGGGAGAGGAAAATTGGCTGCCCCCAGGAGCGTGGAAGGAAAGACGGCTGCTGCATTGGAATTCTGGGTGGGCTCCAGGGAAGGGGTAAAGGTGGAGGAAGAGGATTGAGAAAAGCAGCATTATTAGGTTTTGTCTGCTTCCTCAGAAGCGCAGGCTGTCTTTCCTTGTGTTCCTACCCCCCCCCCCCCCGCACTTCTCTGGTACCCTGTGGATTGACAGCAAGGCAGAAGGGAGTCCGACCCGCACCAAGCCTTGGTCAGCCATGCTGGCCTTCAGCTCTCCTTGGAGCCAAAAGTGCCCAGCCATCGGCCTGAACAAAATACCGTAGCAGCCCCTGCTGTCATTTGAGTTTGGGATTGCAAGCCTGTTATTTCAGAAGAGGTTTCACCTGTGCCTGGTTGGGTTTGGCTGTGCCATTGGCATGCCTGCGCAAGACACAAAGCCCTAAACTATGGTTTGCAAACCATAACCAATGAATTAATGTAACCCATGTCTCCAACCAACATCGGGTACTGCTGCTTCCAGGACGTCTTGGACGTCCCTGGTAGGGGTCCCTGTGCTTCATCCCAAGTGATCAGCTCGCCTGGTGACTCTCCGGTGGGTTCAGGTGCTCTTTGCTCTCCAACTTCCTCTTCCTCCAGGCTGGAACTCGAAATCCCCTGTACTTCAGATAGTTCTCGCGTAGGGACCCTCTCCGTTCTCCTCACCGTGGAATCGGGTTCCCCATCGCTTGTGTCCTCGCTTCCACCAGTTTGGGGTTTTGGTTCAGTCATCGCTAGCACTACTCCCTCACGAGATAAATCTGGAAAGGGGCTAACGGTAAACTTTTAGATTCTCAGCTTTATGTAATGATTGCCTACTCTAATAGACTCAGACTCACAAGTAGGAACTTAATGATATCTGATTTATTAAAGAATAGTATGCAAATACAGAGAAAGCTGAGAATGAGCAAAAGCGTGCCAAATACAAACTAAAAACCCTCGGTGCGAACGTAATCCCTCCCCTCTCCCAACTGTTTCAAATTCCCCATCGCAGGTGCTGTTGACCATTTCTGCTGATGTCCTGGGAAGAAAACCTTGAACACACAAAATAACCCAAACACATTCCACACAGCTGAATACAGATAACATCCCAGGAGACAGAATCCTCCTCCCCTCCCAACCTAAACACGCATCAGCAAAATGACATGTGAAATGTTACGATGTACCATGCACATTGCAACTGGGAACATGACAGTGATCCTACCCTGGCTTAGTGCTGATTTTTTCTATTCCATAGAACTCTCTGGCCTTTTCTGCCACCTCTGGGTCTCTGGAGACTCCAAGCCATTGCATGCCCCTTGGCCATGAGCTATGGCAGAGCCCTGAGGCTGTGCCCTTACCCTGCCCCTCCATGGGCCCAGCAGACTCCCCCCAGGTCATTGGGGCTTGAAGGCAGGGGTTGAGAGCTCCCAGGCCTGCTTCGGACCTTGAGCAGGGACGGAGCAGGCGGCTTAGAGAGCTGGGAAGGGTTTCCTAGCCCAGGGCTCCTGGCTTTCGTGACGCCTAAGTTGCCATCAGGATGGGCCTGCACTCCCTGGGGGTGCTTGGGGGTGCCATGGGAAAAGCCTCCCTGCTCTCCTACTGAGAGAGCCCCAAGAGAGTTGCCAGGCGGGCAGAGCCAGCTCTGCAGTAGTTTCATGGATGTTGGGTTGCACAGGAAGGGGGCCAGCTTGGGTGGGGGGCTCTTCTGGCCAGGAAGCTGTGCTCCCGTGGTTGGCAGCGATGCTCACTGGAATGAAGTGGGATGGAGAGGTGCAGAAAGCTCAGGGGAACGTTGTTTGTTTATTCGTCTACTGCATGTATAGACTGCTGCAACTCCAGAGGACTCCTGGCGACTGAGAGTCCCTGTGCAGCTTGGAGGTGCTGAGTCCAGCCAGGTGCTGCCACACCCTCTGGGTGTTGAAAGCCTTACGGAGCACCCAGCCTTCCACCTGCCACATGCCTTGGCCTCTGCCAAGGTGGGACTCAGGCCAAAGTGGGTCAGTGGGTCCAGCTGGCCAGGCAGGCTGCCATAAGTGTGCAGGAGAGCCCAGTGGATCCAGGGAGAGCAGAAAGGCATCAACTCAGGTAGAGGTTCACAGCTGAGGGAAACTATCTGCACAGGGCCTTGCCACCAACTTTGTGGGGGTTGATTTTGGCTGGATGGCCTGCATGTGGCTCTTCCTCCTGGATCAGCTACACTGTGGCAAACATTAGATGCTGCAGTGGATCCTAAACAGCTCTTTTATTGGGGGGGGGGCACCCTTTCCCTCCAGGGTGACCTACCCATCTTTCCAGAAAGAGGTGTTGACCATTGGTTCACAGTGGCCCTGGTGTAGGACTTACAGCTGGTGGGCCAGCCTTTCCCGTTACTCAGATGGCAGGCTCTGCCATGTCCACCAGCCTTCATTCAGCCAAGGGCTAAGGCTGGGCTTAGGCTGCCCATGGCTGACAGCCCTGAGTCGGATGAGGAGCTTCCCTGTCTGGCATTGTGCATCTCACCTGCCCTTCAGGGCTCCGCTTTTGCTGTGGCTGTGGCTGTGGCTGTGGAAGAGGGCCCGGGAATTGGGAGAGGAACTTTTCCTCTGAATTTCTTCCTGGCAATGCCCTCTGGGGTGGGGGGGAAGGGAAAGAGTTATCTGGTCCAGTGGGTGATCTGGTCCAAATGGTGAAGCACGTTTGCCAGCTCTGTGCTTCTAGCTCTCCTGCAGCTCAGCTGTTGCTGCCACAACAAATGCCCTGCTTTCCTCTTGTGGCAGGCTGTCCTGGGTCGGGGTGAGTGGGGGGAGCAAGCCTGTTTCTACCCAGAGGTAGCCAAAAGTGCTCAGTTCCTTGTTTGTTCTTAGCTATAATGTAGTGGTTCCACTTTACAGCTGAGGGTGCCCTTTCCCCCATTACATGCAACCAGAGAGCCAGTTTGGCATTGTGGTTAAGGCACCAGGCTGGAAACTGGGACATCATGAGTTCTAGTCCTGCCTTAGGCATGGAGCCAGCTGGGTGACCTTGGGCCAGTCACTCTCTCTCAGCCCTAGGAAGCAGGCAAGGGCAAACCAAAATCTTGCCAAGAAAACTGCAAGGACCAGTCCAGACAGCCACTGGGAGTCAACACAAACTCAAAGGTACACACCCAGCCAGGCTTATTCAGAACCCCTTCCCAGCAGCCATAGGGTCCCCATGCTTCCCTCCAGCCCCAAAAGCCAGGCGCAGCAGGCAGGCAGCTGTTCAGATAAAACTTTATTGCTCAATGGCCTCGGTGAGGCATCCTGAGTGCAGGCAGCTCAGAAGGTGGCAAGGGAGGGTGCCTGGCTGCGGCCTGTGGGGCTTATCTGTATTTCTCGCACAGCAGGTCGGCCACCACTTCCCAAAACTTGTCCCAGGCCAGGTGGGTGCAGGCATTGTACTCCCCGCGTAAGTGAGTGGCCAGAGCCACATGGAAGCACTTGCCCAGCAGCTGCAGGAAGGAGGAGGAGAGGAGGAAGGCAGGAGTTAGCCAGGTGGGACAAGTGCCCCTCTTCCCACCCAGTGGCTGCCTTGCCCAGACTTGCCTGGAAGTTGACCGGGTCCACGCGGAGGTTATAGGCATGCAGGTCACTGAGCTGGCAGAGTTCGCCACGGACATTGTCCAGGTGCTTCAGGGCGTTCTCCAGCGCCTTGGCCACCTTCTCCCCGTGGTGGAGGATGTCCTTGGAGCCAGGAGTCATGTTGAAGTGGGGGAAGTAGGTCTTGGTCGACGGGAAGGCTACGAACATCCTGCGGCGAGGAAGGGAAAGAGGAAGAGGAAGAGGAAGGGGTCCGTCGGGGTGCCCTCGTGGCAGGGAGACGGAGGCAGCGGCACCCGTCGCGGAAAGGAAGGCTGCGCCCGCCCGCCTACCTATTCAGCGCGTCGCTGCCAAGTTCCTCGAAGCGACAGCACAATTTGCCTACGGAGGCTTGAAGCAGCCTGCGGTCCTCGGCGTTCAGCACCATGGTTGTGGCAGAGGAGCAGGAGATCGAGGGAGGGCCTGCGGCTCGGAGACCAGGAGGAGGCGGACCGGGAGCCGGGGCGCCACCGCCGCTTTTATAACTGCTCCCTCCCCGGTCCGCCCCTCTTATCTTATCGCCGACGCGGTCAGGAGCGCTGCTGCAGCTCGGCCAGCCCCCCGAAGTCCCGGGGTGGGCCCTGCTTCGCTGTGGCTTCCCAGACCAGCCCTTGAACCGCGCTCAAGGGACAGACAGATCGAAGGCAGAAGGCAGTCTCCTCTGCAGGACTGCGGCGCTCGGTCGGCCGGGGCCTCCTCGAAGCTCCCGTCCAGGGCCTCGGCCGTTTCACGGGAAAGATGCCCAACCTGCGGAGAGCGCCCCGATCCTGGCCTTGCGAGGCGGGTTTGCGGGACGCCTAAACCCCGTCATTTGGGGAAGCGAACGCGTGGAAAGCGCAGGCATCCGGGGACAGGTGCCCCGGCCCGAGCGGGTTGACGAAGACCTTATGCCTTCCGTTCCCCCGGGCGCGGTTGCAGCACCGTGTCCAGCAACACCAGCCGGCGTGGCCAGGGCGGGACTCCCGAGTCCGCCGCCTCGGCTTGGCTGGAGCGAAAGAGGTGCTGAGCCTAAGGGCGCCCGTGCCGCGAGACTTCGGGGAGGCTGGCGCTCCTGCTGAGGCTGCGGCGGCGGTTGTTGGGGTGGACTGGGCTCTGGGGATCGCGAGGAGCAGCCAGGCTGGGAATACACCGCCCAGCAGATGGTAAAGTGCCCCTGGCCCTGGAGGGAAGCCCAGCAGTTCCACTTCAACACTGACCCAGCGGTGCCTGGAAGAAAAGCCCCCTTTCCCTCTGCCCCTGCCGACATTGGGTTCCCCCCAGAAGTAAAAAAAACACTATTTCATAGATTTAAAGAATGTCTGACTCCAACTGACTTGGGGCACTTCAGAAAATAAAAAAGTCAGAACAATAAAACAAGATAAACAGATTATATGCATAATATTACCCTTCACCAAGACGTATTATGATTGCCTGGACTGGCCCTGGCTCACACAGAGGGCCAGTTGAGGTACTGAGGAGTCTAATCCTTGATGAAGTAAGTAAATAAATAAAATAAATAACCGCCCAGAGCCATTTGTTTGAGATGGGCAGTGAAGAAATACGATAAATAAATAACATAAATAAAAATCCACATGCTAAGCCTTGGTTTCTTAACAGCAATTCTCTGATTTAGTCAGCTTGCTGGCTGAGTTTGCACAATCCCCACAGCAATATGTTAAAGCATAATATGGTTTGGCCAAGTCCCGGCTTCTTGTGCATGTGAAGGCAGCCCAAGATGTTTCAGAGTTCATACCTTAACTTGGGTTAACCTGTGACCTGGCCTTGGCCCTCTCTTTTCCAGCCTGCCTGGTCAGAAGAGAAAGCTTGACTCTGTCTAAAAATCTAGGGAACCATAGGAAGTAGGGAGAGCAGCCCACCTTTGGATGCCCTTCAATCTAAGTCGAATACAGAGTAGTTTTTTAAGCTCTTGCCTACTTATAGGGCATATTGTCTCCTCTTTCTCTACTTTCCAGAAGGGTAATGGAAAAAGGGCTCCCGGAGGAGGCTTCTAAGTGAGGAGAGAAGGCCAAGCCAGGCTGTGACTGGCTACCTCACGTGTCTTTCTCCCTGATCTATAGGAATTAGCCTGGGCAGGGGAGGGGGGTACAGGCAGCCTCCAGAGGGCCTGACTGCATGCCCTTCCTGGCAATGGGGAGCATTGAGACTTGGCTCCTGCCCAGCATGGCTGATCCAAAGATCAGCCTACAGAAACATGTTGGCTCGCTGGAGCAAGTTTGTGGCCAAGTCAACCTCCCAATGAGCAAATTTAATGGCTTGCAGGACTGTGTCATTGTAACAACAGAAAAAGGACACATTTCCCTGACTCTTAATTTGTCATGCCAACCCTTGACTCTGCTTTGAGTGTTTGGGATAAAAATTTGTGTGTGGGGGGGGCGGGGAGAGAGCGAGCAGAAGCCTCCCTGCAATATCATGTAAACTAGAATGTGAGGAACTAGGAATCAAGAACAAAGCTAAAAAATAAATATATAAAAATAAGTGTTGTGGGAGTCCTCATTCTGCTGGAGAGATACCAGTGGAGCCAGACAGAGGCAAAATTGGGCTACAGGCAACAGCCTGTATTCAGTCCTACACACCTTACAGGATGTCAAAAGTGTACAAGAGTATAAGCTTGTGTGGGTCTCAACTTCCAAAGAACCTTTGATTGGGATAATTATGGCTGCCCTCCTGGTTTCCTCTACTCACCTCATAACAGGAACACAAGTGCTTGGAGGGATGCTCCAGCCAAGCATTGTTGCTTTCAGGACAAAAAGGCAAAGGCTGCAATTCTAGACAGGGGCCCTTCACCCTTTTCTCACACTACTGCTGTACTCTTCCCAAAACTCCCTCCCAAACTGCTTGTTTAGCCATGGGGCTCCTGATCTCCCAACAAATGGTAAAAGAAGCAAAGATTGGATTTATTAGTAACATCGGTCTCCTCTCCCCAGTTCTATTTATGTAGAGTTCATTTGTTCTGATACTTAAGAACCTGTTACAGCAAGGATGGTTGACTTTTTTCCAAATGAATTATACAATACTGGAAGGATTTATCTACACTTGATTTCCAGCAATGGTAATATACATCATCTGCCATGGCTTTTTTTTTTCCAGTTAAAGGTCAACCATCCTCCAACATTTTGGAGCTCTGTTTACAACGATTTTCCCAGACCCTTCCTTTATTTTTCTTAGCTTTAATGTCACATTTTATTATTAAAATAATTATACGTCTTTTTTCAGTCAATTGAGCCTAACTCAATGTTTTTGGAAGGAGCACATATTCTCCCAACTCTTCTCTTTCCGGGCCGCAGGAGGGGTATCCCGCGGCAGGCCCTCCTTCTTGCCCTGAGTTCGGAAGGCGCGGCCATGCTGTCCCGGTTGGAGGCAGGGTAGCCTGAGGCCTCGGAGGCCAGGGCAGGGCCAGCGGGCGTATCTCTCCGAAGCCACGCCGCCCCTCCGGTCTTATCGCCCGGTTGTCGAGCCGAGGCGAAGCGCCGAGCCAGCCCGCGCTCCATGGCCGAGGCTCGGCCTGTTCAGTTGGGGCGGGCCTGCTGCCGGGGGCTCGCGGGAAGACTGTCCAGGCAGGGGCTCCTCCGGCTCCGGCGCGCCCCGCGGCTTTCGGGGCCTGCGAGCCCAGGCACCGGCCAAGCGCGGGAGTGGCCCTCGAGGGAGCCCTCCAGCACCCAACACCCCCGACCCTGCCTAGACGGCAGGTTCAAGGAGCCCGCCCCGCTCCCGGAAGACGGACGGAAATGACGACAGGCTGCCGGCCGCAGAGAGCAGCTTTCCCGACCGCGCACGCGCCGTGCCCGGGCATCAAGGGGCGGCGGGCCCCTCTACTCCCTCGGCTCCGGCTCTATGGTGGGGCGGGAGCGCGGGCGAGGGAGGCAGCATGGGGGACACCTCGAGCCCGGTCAGCGTCATCCTGGTGAGCTCCGGCAGCCGCGGCAACAAGCTGCTCTTCCGCTTCCCCTTCCAGCGGGGCCCCGGCAACCCGGCTGCCCAGATCGGTGAGCAATTAGCGCGCGTGCGGTGGGCGGCCAAGGCCCCGCCTCGGAAGGCCTGGCCGCCGCCGTTGCTATGGTGATCCGGCGCACCCGCCCGCTCCCGGCGGGGCCGAGAAGGCCGGGCGCCTGTCTCCTGGCGGTGAATTCCACCGGCGATTCTGGCTGTGCTCCGGCGGGCCAGCGCTGGGGCGGCGCGCTCCCGGGAGACGTCCCGCAGGCAGACGGGGCGGCCGGCGCCATCGCGGGGGCGCTGGCTTGTCCGTCCCCGGCCTGAGTTAGACTTTTCCACGGCAGCTGCCCCCAGTTGGCCTTTTCACTGAGTTCCGCCCCGTCGCTGCACCTGCCAAGGTGGGCTGGCGTTGCCCTCCTCGGATTATCCTCTCACCTGGCCGGCGTTTAACGGCTCCTTTTGCAGCATTTCCTCGGAGCGTAACTGGTTAAAAGAGTGTGGGGTCCAGTCCGTGTTTTGGCATGACTTCTGCTGATTTCACAGTTGAACTTGTAGCACTTCATCTGGGCCAGGTTTGCACAGCACATAACCTGTTCAAAAGTAAGGGGTTTTAAAGGTTTGAGCGTTTTCCCGGCAGTCTTCCTGGGCAGGCACTTGTGGTCTGGTGCAAAGACCTCTAGGGCATTCTTCAAAGTGGTGTTTGGGTCCATGTTCTTGATCAATCCATATTCGATTAGCTTTTTTACATGCCAGTTCCTGTAACTTACTGCTTGGAACACTTCCTAAATGTTGGGGGCTTATTAATAAAAGACAGAGTAACTGGAGTCAGGGCCTGAACAAAAAATAGCAAGGGTGGGCTTATCTGGTTACTAGAGTACTTCCTTTGTGCTTAATCCTGGCTGTGACAAGCCAGTCTGGGTGCTTCGTGACAGGCCTGAACCACTTAACTGGTCCCCTAGTTAAATGTGCTGGCGGCACATGATCTTGTGACTTAGTCAACCTGCACTGCTAAGGAGACTGGCAGACTATCATTCCCCTGGAATATTTCCTTGCAGAGTGGGAAAAAAAGAATTTAAAAAAATGCATGGCAATCTAATTGGAGTCTGCACCACCATGCACAGAGTTGGGGAGGACTTACTTATTTTTGCTCATTCTGTCCCCCAAAGTCTGATTTTTGCATGGCCTCTCTAATACTTCATTTTAAAAGGGCAGTTGACCCCCCTGGTAAGCTTGATTCAGATGGCGTGGCTGGCCAAGATGAGTCTCCTTACCCTGAAACATGCCTCTAGGTTAATTGTCTGGGTAAGATGTTAGGATGCTCTCAAAATAGGCTGCCTCTCCCTCCATGACCTTGCAAAGCGTGCTGGGTGAACAGGACCAGTGAATAATCTCTTGAGGCTTGAAGTTTCCCCCACTCCATTTTTTTTTTTAGGGAAGTCAAGGAGCAGGTATGCAGTAAACAGCATTGGTGAGAACATAGAAGATCTGGATGGAGATTCCAGGTATATGTTTCCCTGGCCCCTTTTGCAGATCTCCTACGTATGGGCATGTGGGTTGGCAAAGTTGAACTCCTTTTTGTGAGAGGATTGGTGAATGTCCTGGTTTTGAGGAAAACATAAAAGTACTGTAGCCAACTCTTGCACTGCTTAAGAATCACAGTTATCCTAGTGATGGATCCTTAGGTCTGTTGCTCCTCAGCTATTAGCAATGGCAGGAGTCAACTCTTCACTGCCTGGTGGGTCTAACAGAGGGGGAAAAAGGCTCCAGAGGAATTCCCCCTGGCCAAGAGACATTGGCTCTCTCTGGCTTTTTGTTCAGCCTCTGGAAAAGCTGGGGAATTTTCAAGGGCATCTCTGTGCTGAAGCTGGACCCAGCCCTCTTTTGGTTCTTTGTGGTCTGGCATGAACAAAACATCTGGGGCCTGTTTGTGATTACAGCAGCAGTTACAGGTCCCACTGTGGTCCTAGACTGCCTTCTCTGTTGTCCAGAACTGTTGAGGAGGTGGCTTGGCTATAATTTCATGGTTCTCATTCAGGACATATGCCTGTGTTTCTACTGCTGTAGCCTGAGGCGCAGAATTCAGGAACACAGGAAAAGGTACTCCATTGGGTCTCCATACTACAGAAGGTTGGGATGGGCTGCTTTCTGTGACCCAAAAGGAAAGGAGCTGCGCTATATCAGGTGGTGATGCAATGGCTCAGATTTTGGAAACATAAGTCCAAACTGTGGCATCCCCTGAATGGTTGATGCAGGAGCAGCAGCAGCCACGAGGGAAGAGCCTGGTGAGGCCTGTGGAGTCCACAGTTCTCACTCCCACAGCCTCAAGACTTCCCTGCATGTTCTGTCCTGCTTGCCCATCTCTTATTCTGCAGTCTCTTTGGGGGGAGTACAGGTTAGCTGCTGTGGCCATGAGCAGCCCTTGGGAGGCTCCTCCTCCTTTCTCATTTATGCCATCAGTGTGTGGGGTGTCCTCACTCACAGCACATTAGTTTCATTGTTTTCATTTTACTTGAGAAACATCATTTATTTGTAACTGCAAGCTATCGGGATTCCTTTGTCCCGTTCTGTAGTGTGTGAATAGTGTGCCTTGTGTGATTTTGTCTGGTTGATTCTCCTGTTTTGCTTCTGCGTGGTGCTTATGGCCCCTGCCTGTTCCTGTCTGCAGAGAGCCCCGTCCTCTCACTGACGAGCAGGTGGCATCAGGGTAAGACCCAATTCCTCTGTCTCAAGTGGCTGTTGTTTTTCACCATCATCTTCTTGTATGGTGTTCGTAATTTCTGTCTTGGGCTATGCTGTAAATGAACCAGATGATAGTGGAGTGCAGATGTGATGGGTGAGCTTAGGAGAAACTTAAAGGAGTCGGCCTGCCATTTGGCCAGTCTGGAAAGAGACCTGCAGCACCATGGCAGAGCGTGTGCTTCGCATGTGGAAGGCTTTGGGTTCCCTCTCCGGCTGCACATCCAGGTTAGGCTGGGAAACTACCGTCAGTGGAGACAAGACTGGATTAGATGGACCAAGAAGCTGACTCAGTAGGTGGGAGGGTCTGAGACTTCTTTTCATACACAGGTTGAAGCAAAGACTGCACTTTGCAGTCAACAATGAGCGCTTTTTCACCATATCGGCAACGTGTCGTTTTAGTCTGTGAAGCATTTGTATGCAGTATTTAAAAGCTGGCTGCTCTCTAGTTTTTTGGGATGCAGAGAATTGAGGCCACTCTACTCTCAGGCTATTACACTCTTTTCCAATCTGGTGTTCTTTACAAGCTTTAGAACTGCTAGCCAGTGCAACGCTAGAACGAGAAGGGTTGTGATAGATGGTTCTCTTGGTCAGGCCTCTCTCCACTACCTATTTGCCCTAGGTGTGTGCTTTTGTACTGCTCTAAATCTTTTCCCAAGACCCAGTGGCACTCAGTGTGCAGCCAGAAAAAGTGGGCCAAAGGGGAAAGCTGAAGAAAACAGTCAGAATCCGGGCAGGGGTATGCCGCTATGAAAGGCTTTGAATCTCTTTCAGAGCTCCCTTCTAACAGCCTTCCAGAGAGTTGTATGAACTCCCGAAGGATTCATAGGAGAAATTCTCCCTTTAATTTTGAAAGTGCAAGCTGCTGAAAGTTCAGATAAGGTCATTATTTGCCCTGAGGATACTTATTTGCATTGCATATGAATAGAAGGGACTGTTCTCCCTTCTATTGCTGATCGAAGCAGGTTGCAGCATTATTAAAACAAGGGTCCCCAAACGCTGTCATAAGCAGGACATTTTTGCAGCAACATTCTGGAAGCCCTTAACAAAGCAATGAGCTCCACAGAGTTGCTGTTAAATAGCTGGTCTTCTAAAGAGAAATGCTCACAGCTGCTTGAGTTCACCCATTGTGCTAGGCTAAAATCAAATGCTTAGCCAGGGTGTGACCCATTGTGAGAAGACAGGGACCTGGGGAGACTTCTCAGGAAGCTCCACATTTTTAACCTGCAGAATACAGCTCCACTTACTCTTTCAAGAACAAAACTTGGAATTTTCTGTTGCTAGAACAGAGCAAAGGAAGGGATTTGCACATACCAGATGTAAAAAGGTTCAGGAATTTGATTTTTTCAACCCACTTTCCCCTACCCAGACCCATTGGGATTTCCATACTGTATTAAGGAGAGCACCTTGTAGGGCTATTTTTGGTCTTCATGCAAAAAAGAGTTTAAACATTCCTTGCCAGGTCTCTGGTAGGAAAGATTGCAAGGCCACAATTCTGCCTTGGCTGGGGCTGCCCCTGCCTTCTCTGGGAGGACCGATAAGCTGACAGCTCTCCAAGCCACAGCCCTCACAACAAAATGATGCAACTGCTCTCTGCAGTCGCAGTGAAAAAAACCTTTGTATGGAATCTGCACCTGGCCAACCTCAGTGGGGGGAAGTTGTGACAAAAGGTCTGAATGTGAATATGCAGAAGATACACATTTCAGCTCTTAAAAAGCAAGTTCAGAGCTAGAGTACATACTTCTGCCCAGAAGGCTGCCATTGTCACACTGCAAAAAGTCACCCTTTGTTCATGTCTTGGATTAGCTGCAGACAGCCAGACTTCTCCTGGTGTTGCAGGTGCTCTGAGGCCTGTGATCCTGGCCAGCCTGCAAGCCTCCATGTTGGATGCCTTTAATCTCCTTGGCTTCTCCTGTTGGGAATGGGAAGCATTTCTTTAAATGTGGTTGGTGCAGGGGTACTCTGGGCACTTGCACCTTGAAAGAGGTTGCATCTTTTCCACCAGAGAGATTTGTGCTGTGGAGGAAAACTTTAGATCATGCAGAGAGAAGAGGCTACATGCCAGCAGCTTAGTTTAGTGTAGCCACCAGAGGAGCTGCAAGTACACCTTAGGATGGGACTGGGAGAGGAAAATTTCTTTGCTGCTCTGAGTATGGGATCCTTGACTTTGACAGCCTTTATAGGCAAGCTCAGGAAGAGTCTATATTTGGGGAATCTGCTTCAGCTGCTGCAACTTCTCACTGCTTAGACCACTGGACCCTCCAACAGAAGTGACCCTTCCTAACCTCTTCACTTCTTCCTGAGAGTTGCATGACTATCCCATCATTGGCTGTGATGCTTTCCTTTCAGTAATTCTGATGATTCTAAATACATAATGTGGACAAATTAATGGCATTCAAAGGATCCTAGTGTTTATTTATCTAGAATGGTTACAGAATAATATTTAATATTGAATACAAAATGGTGCCCAGCTTTGGGATGTGTTCGGGTCACCATGAGCACAGTCATATGTGTTTCTGTTCTTATGCTTCTGTTTTGAAGGTTTTCAGATGTCATTCTGGCAACAATTTTAGCTACTAAATCGGATATGTGTGGTAAAAAGTTTGAGCTGAAGATTGATAACATCTGTTTTGTTGGGCACCCAACTCTGCTGCAGCATGCCTTTGGCCAGGTATGTCACAGGTCCGGAGCACTTTTGCAGCGGCTGGAGCATGCCACTTAGAAGCCCCTTCCAATTGTTACTGAATTTCCACCCTTGCCATTTTTCCAACTTGGACCCTGCAGAAAGCCAGTCGTTCCAAAGGCAGGCCAGCAGCCAGGATCCCAGACCCAGGCTCCACTTCTCGTACTCTGCTCTGAAGCTGATGACTGGAAATAGTCCCAGTCATCAGAAGAGTTTCCAGCTCTTTTGGGAGCCAGTCCTCCTCTCCATTCTAAAATGAGATTCAGTACTGGGAGTTGTTTTACACAGCTTCACCAGCTGGCTTACTTGGTATTTGATTTCTCTGTTTTTGAACCCACATCGCTTTAAGATCCCACTGAACCATCATTTGCATGGTATGCTGTACAAATGATTGTGTAATAAATGAACAAGGGTTTAGCAAGGCCTGATGTAGTGCAGTGTGTGAATCTAGCCTTGGTTTTCACGTGGAAGCATTCTCTGGAGAAGGTTCCTGCTCTTGTGAGTATGTGCTGTATGAGCACTTCTTAATCTGCCCAGGTTTTAACAGGCATCAGCTACTCAGTTCTTCTTAATCTCCCCCAGGAGTGGGAAGTGTTTCTGTAGGTATGGTTGGTGTTCACACCAACATGCTTACCCAGATCAGTGAAAGGCCTAGCAGATGCATTTGCAAACACTTTAATATTAACCATGGTGGTTCTTCTGTGGCTTAGTCTGTTCAGTTAGTTAATTGTTTAATGTACTGTGTGAATCCAAGGAATTGGTTTAACTCATTAACCAGGTTAGGTGTACTGTGCAAAGCCTTTTGCTTCCATTTGGTTTTTCTGGATGAAGCATCCCTTATAAGAGGTCACTGTTTGCCCTGAACTTCAGGCTTTTCTGCTCCATCTTGCAAGGTCATATGATTCCTATAAGAAGCAACAATTCCTAATTTCATTGCTTTGGTGATTACTCATTCTTCCTTCAGTTTAGAAAATCTGGATTTTCCATATATTCATGGAATGACTAACTTGAAACACTCTTTGCTTCCCATGTCCATGATTTCATTTCTCAGGACTGAGCCTCTGTGGAGGTCCCTGGATAGATGGCATGTGGGAATTCATCATGTAGAAATAATCCCCCCATGGCTTCTCTTGAGCATCCTTCTGGAAAGACAAGGGCTGCCATTTATTCCACAGCTGTTAGTGAAGACAAACACAGTGCCCTGGAAGACAGCAGGCCCACCACACTAAGCTCCATTTATCCACACGAAGCATTGGAAAGATGTGACACCTTTCTTGGGTGTGCTGTATTGCTCCATGAGCCATGTGGTGCCCTCAGGATCCCAGCCAGCAAACATACCTTCCACCGTGACAGACCTGCAATTCCTATTGGCTTTGTGTCTAGTTGGTGGAAATCAAAGGTGTCCATATTCCACAGGCCACCAGCAACTTTTCATAGAACAGGGGATAGTACTTGTGAAAAAGAATACTTGTTGATTACAAACAATATGAATCGGCAGCATGATGTGGTTGCAAAGAAAGCAAAGGCAGTTTTAAGTTGTTTCAGCAGAAGTGTCATGTCCAAATGTGGGTGATTAATAGTTTTACTTTATTCCGCATTGGTCGGATCCCGCCTGGTATATTGTGTCTACTTCTGGGCACCTGTAAGGGTAATTCCACCACAGCACCACCCTTTAGAATGATTCAGAGAAGGGCAGCACAGACTCTCAAGAATCTGGAACTGTATCCTTCAAAGAGAAGCTGAAAGACTGGGGAAAGTTTAGCCAAGACTTGGGGGGGAGAGCACTGGGTAGGGGAGATGATACCTCTCTCCAGGTGCTCCTGAGAGTATGTCCCACTGGAGCAGGCTAAGTCCTGTTCTTGGTCATCCCAAAGAGCAGACACAAAATAATGAGCTTAAGTTACGAGAAGCCAGATTCCAGTTGGATGTTAGGAAAAGCTTTCCCTTCACTGAATGCATTCAGATGGAAAGCAGGCAGCCATTTCTTTAACTGGGTTCCTCCGTAGAGCAAAGTTGTGACCTAAATGGGCCCTTCCAACTCTGATTCTGAGACTCATGGAAAGGCGCTGTGGTGGCAACTCCCTGTCCTGGCTCCCTGCTGACAGAGGAAAGCCACACCTGGAGAATCCACCCCCCCCCAACCCTTTGAGTCTCTGCCTAAATAGATCCACTGCACTGCCTCCCAAGGCAGTCTGCTCCAATGCCCTACAGCTCTGGGGGTCACTATGGATTTAGCTTAAGGAAACGGGTTTGGTGTGTATTCTGCACAGCATCCTTCAGCTATTGGGAGACCGCAGCTCTGGTCCTCTTTCTTCCATGCCTCTTAGGCCTTCTTTTTCTGAGCCTTCATCACTTTAGTCTCCTTGACCTGGATACACTGTCATTTATCTGCGTTCTTCTTAAAACATGACTTCCAGGTCAGGCGGCCTAACTGGTCCAAGTGAAGGGATTACTGTAGCCCATGAACAAATCTGCTTTTTGTGCAGCTGTCTCACTGGCCCACCTTTCCCCGATCTGCTTGCTTTTAGCCCTGTCTAAATGTTCTTTCTTGTTGTGCAGGTATCGAAGACAGATCCCTCTCCCAAGAGGGAGATGCCCACCATGATTCTCTTCAATGTGGTCTTTGCTTTAAGGGTAAGACCGTCTGGATGGAATGTTACCTAGCGGTGCTTGTGAGACAGCAATGTGGAGCACAAGCTGGGGCACCTGCATTCCCTTGGACTCGCATCCCCCGGAGAGGAGCAATCCACTCTGCTGTGGTTGGCTATGGAGGGGGCCCTTGGGGGTGACTGTGGACATTAGCAGTTCAGCTAAGGAGGGAGAGAATTCAAGGCCTTTCTCATCAGGTCTTTCTAGTCACCTCTTTGGCACTTTTTGCCAAGGGCACCAATCTCTCCTGCCTTGGTTGACCTGGAGGCATGGACTTCTCTTTAGAGCTGGCAAGAGAACCAGCTTGGTGTAGAGTTCCAGCTCCTGGGCAGGGCCCATCTGCTCTGGGCAGCTGGAGCAGGCAAAGGCCCAGGGGGTTATCAGCAGTGGGGCAGTTGGAGTACAGCTTGATGTCTAGCCCCATGCTGTGACTTGGCAAAAATGGGGCAGTTTCATAATGCTGAGTCATAGTTTGTGACTTTGGGTGGCACACATTATCTGGCCATCCATTTCCTTAACAGGCCTTAAACAGCTGCTTCGTCCACTTTGGTTACCGACTCTCTCGGGCCCCACCTGTTCAGCTGTGCATGGCTGATAGCAGCCTGGGTCCTCCCTTCTCCTTTCACAGTGGTTTAAGCAGCCTCTGTGGGCTATGAGATGTGGACACTTATGTATGATGTCGTGTCCGGGGTTGGTGCTTTGTTGGGTTGTCATCTACTGTTTCTTGCCGAAGGCTCCACAAGGCTCAGGCTGAGGGCTGGAAAAGGGTTTACTCCTGCCCCTCTGCCCTCACATTGGGTCCCACAGCTTTGAACGGGAGGCATCTTACAATGTTGGGTGGCAGGAGGGGAGGGAATTAGCTGGTTGCCAGGTTTGCCCTGTGGGTGTCTTCTCCTTTCCTCCAATCCACCTGGGCTTGCCCTGCCATCCTTGACGGATGCTTTCTGCTTCTGTCTGCTGCCTGTAGGCTACTGCGGACCCCTCGGTGATCAATTGCCTGCATAACCTCTCCCGGCGCATCGCCATTGTGCTTCAGCATGAAGAGAGACGCTGCCAGTATCTCACCAGGGAGGCCAAACTCATCCTGGCCATTCAAGATGAGGTTTCAGCCATGTCAGAAAGTGAGCTCTAGGCAACTTATGATCTCGTCCACCTGGGATTCCACTTTCTAGGATGTGGCTCCTGCAGGAGACAGTTGGCAGCCTGGACTCTTGAACTGAGAGCAGCGTCCAAGGGAGGCTGTTTTAGCCCCACTCAGTTTACCCAAAGGCCCAGGCTGGACCAGTGAGCACGTGATGCTGGTTGCTGTGTGGCCACCGGTTGGAGCTGCTGGCCAAGGTGACGCAAATAGCGCATGCTGCTTAGAAAGTCCAGTGTCAGGCATGTCCCAGGTCCATAAAACCCTCTTAGTTCATGAGTTTGCTAGGGAATGATTTGTTTGGGGAGAAGGCTGGGGCTCTGCTGTGGGGTCCTCTCAAGAATATACGTCAAGAGCTTCAGCTACTCCAAAAATAAAGTATTTTTTCCCCTCCACAGCAAGAGATGGCCCTCAGTCACCTTTCCCTCACATTCTTCCCAAGTGCAAGCTGGCCAGAGACCTTAAAGAGGCTTATGACAGGTAATGTGCTTGCCCCTGTGTAAGTAACCCTTGAGCTCTTTAGAGGCCACTCTCCCCAGGAGGTGGGGTGGCCTCTTTGTCATTGGGTCCAGGAGCATCCTTCAGCAGGGGCGGACAGCCTCATCCCGACATCGGGGAGCTCAGGGGAGCCACACGCAGCAATACAGTTACAGAGGTGCAGTGTCAATTCTGTAGCTCCCCCTCCCCAAAGTAATTGGAACGAGACCTTCAGGGTCTCAGGTGTGTAGCTGCCTTCCCCATATCTTTTATTCTCCAGTGGGGCAAGGCTTGTGTGAAACAGAATGCCTCCCAGTTAAGACTTGAGAGATTAAAGTGGATAGAGATGAATTCTCCTTCTCATGATCAAGAATTATCTAAATTTAACCGACTGCTTCCCTTCTGAAAGTTTCCTGACCACTCACTATCCAGTCCAGAACCAGAAGTGACCTTTCACTTCCATGCTTTTCCAGGCACCGGTTCCTCAAAGAAAGGGGAGCAGGCTCTGTTCCCTTTGGGGCCTTGTAAATGCTCTGGAGATAGCACGCTCCCTTGCCCTGCACCCACACGAAGGTTAAGTGTGCTTGAGGCCAGTCTTGCTCTTGCCTGTCGCTTTTTCTCTCTTCGGATGCCCCACCAGAGCAAAGGCCGCTTCAGCAGTTGATCAAGGCAAAGGTGAAGCCTTTCTGGGGAACTCAACCAGGATGCTGCTCTGAGAGAGCTGGTCAACTCCACCCAGTGGGCAGCAGCCTTCCTCTCAGCCAAGTCAAGGAGCTGCTTGCTAGTGGTTGGCTTAAGGCGTGACTTGACGTGTTTGCCGCCAGCAGGTGGCGGTGGTTCTCTTTGTGCATGCGTGCATGTGTAGAATGGGCATTTCTGTGGGAATGCTGCACTAGACTAGAAAGTGATTCTTTCAGTCAAATCTCGAAATTACAGAAGGTAGAAGGTGGAAGGGACCTTGGAGAACATTTTGCTCTGGCTTCCTGGAAGCTGAAACAGGTGCCATGCAGAAAGGTTAGTCCCCGAACCTTGGCTGTTCACCCCCTGGTGCTTTTCTCCTTCCGTTCAGTCTCTGCACAACAGGGTTGGTCCAGCTACATATCAACAACTGGCTAGAAGTGAGTTTCTGCCTGCCTCATAAAATCCATGATGTGGCGTCCAATTTCATCCCCCCAGAAGCCATTGAAAGGAGCTTGAAAGCTATTCGGTGAGACCAGGGTTTTCTTGCTAATACAATTATTATTTTATTTTGCTCTATTTTCTGAGTGCAACTTGGTTTAGAAAATTTTCTTGCCTCAGTCGTACCTCTTGGGGTGTAGATGAGACTAGGCCATCCCAGGGGCTGAAAATTTATGTCTGAAATTTGGAGATTGTGGAGCAGGAATGTTTGAAGCCCGGCCTTGATAGAGGAGAGCTTGTACTGTAGCAGTACCTGAGAATTCATGGCCCAAGTGCCTCCTCTCCTGTCTCATTTACCACCCCATTTTTCTCCACCACCCAATGATTCACAAGCCCAAAGAGGAACCTTTAGGGGGCATTTTGATCTTTGACCACCAGCTATTTTGACCACCAGTTGTGCAGGCATTATCTCTATATTATTACTGTTTGGGCAGTCAAAATGTTTTCTCTTTCATATACCTAATGCATTCAGTCTGAACCACATGGTCTCCCACTCTCGTCACCTTGTCTGCCAATATTTAGCGTCTGAGCTGCCCACACCCGTGATTTCTGCCAAACAGGATTTGAATGTATGATGTTCAATTTGTGCAATGGAATAGAGAGTCTCATTTGCAGTTGTTGACCTGGAAAGCTGAGTTTGATATTACTGAAGGTATGATGCTTTCTTAATAAGCCCTGTGAAAACCATTTTTCCTGACACAACAAATTCAGCTGCTCTGTTTTTGGGGATTCAGTCACCATTTCTGACCCACCAAGAGGCTCTTGCACCCATCCTAAGTAGTCTCTTGTGGAACAGAAATGACTGTGAATGTGGAAATTAATCCAGAAGCTTTTTCCTAGCTGTTGCAGGTTGCCCTCACCCTAGCCAGTTTCCCCACCCCACCACCCCCCATTGTGCCTTCCTTCTGCAGGCCTTACCACGCCTTATTGCTGCTTAAAGATGAGAAGTCCCTCCTCAGTGAACTGCCCCTGGATTGCTCCCCTGCCCTGGTGCGAGTGATCAGGACTGCCTCTGCTGTGAAGAACCTCCAACAGCTGGCCCAGGATGCTGACCTGGCGCTGCTCCAGGTGAGCTCTGAGGGAACCCCAGAGCCCTCTGCTACATCATAGGCTACCCAAAAACAGGAGCCAGGGGAGCTTAGAAGGCAAAGCTGACCCCAAAACCTACTTTGTTGGGTGCAGCAGGATCTCCCAGGGGAAATGAAAACCTTGTGGGTGAGGGTAGATCCTTTTTCAATACCGGAACTGAGGTATTAGACCCTGCCTTTGCATTATGCTCAGTGGCGCCATCCGCCTACTTGCATTTCACCTCTCTTTAAGAGCACCAGAAGAGCCAGCTGCTGGATCAGGCCCTGCAGGATCTGAGTAACCTGGCCTCCCCTTCCTTAGTGCACCCGCAAGCTGAGCATGTTGGCAGTTACCCTTTCCTGCCCCTGCTCCCGGGCACCTGGGATTTGGGCCCCTCCCCACAGGGGAAAGTGGCATGCTGAACATTGCCTGGTCTCAACCCTCAGCAGAGGAAGGGGAGCTTTCTCCTCCAGCCAGGAGAGCCTGTGCGAGCTGTGCAGGCAAAAGACAGCATACTGCATGGCTGCTCTCCTTTCTCCTTGGAGAGGAAATTTTGGCCCACAGCTGGTCCAACCCAGCCTGCCCTTCCTGGGGTGCTGCTGAATTGTCCCAACAGGTGCTTTCTCTTTCATGGCAGGTGTTTCAGCTGGCTGCACACCTGGTCTACTGGGGGAAGGCCCTCATGGTCTATCCCCTGTGTGAGAACAATGTCTACATGCTCTCCCCCAATGCCAGCGTCTGCCTGTGAGTTGCTCAGCCTGTTCCTTCTGCCGCAGGGATGGCTTTGGGTGTGAGCTCCTGTCTCCCAACCTTAGCAGGGGCTGATGAGGATAACTTGAGGCACCCAGAGGCTGGGCAGGAGCTGTGAGACCGGAAGCCTGCTCACTCCCTGCCCTTCCCTTCTGCAGTTACTCCCCTCTGGCAAAGGAGTTCTCCGGTCAGTTTCCAGGCCATGATCTACCTGCAGTTCTGTCCAAGTTCTCCTGGCCAGTTTCTCTGTCTGAGTTCAAGGATCCTCTTGCTCCAGCAATTCAGGAGGCAAGTCCCAGCTCCTCGTCCTCCATTTTGTCACACACACACCCGAACTTCCCAACCCCCAGGAGGGGGCTCCTGGGTGGCTGAGAAGCTATAATGACCAAGCTCCTGGGCCCCTCTAATGGCCTCCCCTTCCCTCCCAGACACATCTTATCCGGATGGTGGCCTGGATGCTTCAACACCGGCTTCTCATCCAGTTGCACAGCTATGCCTGCTTAATGGTTCCCCCAAAGGAGGAGGAGGACGAGGAGGACGAGGAGGAGGAGGAGGAGGAGGAAGAGGAAGGTTTTCGAGCCAGAGTAGAAGAACTACCCTTTCCTGCCCGGGTTGGGGGCCGAAGCCTCAGCACTCCCAGCGCACTCAGTTTCGGTTCTCCAAGTAAGTGGTGGCCCCCTGTTCCCAGGGCTCAGCCAATCAGTGGAACAGCAGTTGGTTCATGGGTTTCAAGCCCTTGCTCTGACCAGTTACCAAGAATTTTCAATAACAATAATTTTATCCCACCTTCTTGAGAGAGCAAGCGAGCGCATGTTCAAGGCGGCAAACGTCCCTAATACTCCTGCCTCCTCCTGTTTTCCCCACAACAACAACCCTGTGAGGTGGGTTGGGCTGAGAGAGAGGGACTGGCCCAAAGTCACCCAGCTGACTTTCATACTTAAGGGAGGCCTAGAATTCACAGTGGCCAAGTTGGGTTCAGATCACCATAAGCTCTTCTTTTTTGCTGAAGAGCTGTATCCTTGCAGTGTGAGAGAGAGAGAGAGAGAGAGAGAGTGTAGCAGTGCCTGAAATAATTTTTCCAGCCTCTAACATAGGAGGACTTTATGAAGCCTGCCTCGGTCCCTCTGCTGCTTCTGTCTTCCCAGCAGGAAAGGATAAGAGGGCAGCGGTCATGGGAATCTCCCTGGGGGTGCTCTCCCCACACAGGGCCCCCCACCCCTTTGGCAAGGGGGCTTCCTCCCTTGCCCAGGAGGCCACTTTCCGGGCAAGGTGGGTCCCGCCAGCCCTGCAGTTCCCCGCTTACCCGCTTCGCAGCCAGCAGTGATGACATGACCCTGACAAGCCCCAGCATGGACAACTCCAGTGCAGAGCTGCTGCCTGGTGCGGAGTCTCCAGTGAACAAGCGCATGACGGAGAACCTCCTGACCAGCCTCTCGGAGCATGAGCGGGAAGCCATTCTCAGTGTCCCGGCAGCTCACAATCCAGAGGACCTGCGCATGTTTGCCAGGTAACGAGGGAGCAGAGGCATGCCATGGTGGTGCTTGCAGGGCGTGGCCCTTGGCCTGGACTCTGCACGCCCCCCATGATGAAGCCCTTGTAAGGAAGCTTGGCATTTGGGTGGCAGGGCCAAACATTTGGGGCACATGAGCTTGCCCCTTCTGGGCAGGGACTCAGCGAATGGCCTCCTCAGGTCTTGGGCTAAGATCAAGTGCATGTGGCATTTGCCACGTCCTGGCCATTTGCATGGCTGCTGCCTTGCTGCAAGCCTGGCTGCAGCCATGCTGAAACACAGCTCTCTCTCTCCCCCCCCCCCACTTCGCAGGCTGCTGCACTATTTCCGGGGACGGCATCACTTGGAGGAGATCATGTACAACGAGAATATGCGCCGCTCCCACTTGCTCATGCTCTTTGACAAGTTCCGTAGCGTGCTGGTGGTGACCAACCACGAGGACCCCATCATCTCAGCCTTTCAGTCCCTCCAGAAGTGAGGAGGGGGAGGCTTGCTCAGGGCCAGGAAGGAGCCAGGTGGAGTCTGGTGGCCTAAGGGCCCAAGCTAGATGCCGCTGTCTTGAGCTTTGAGGGAGCATCTTCTGCTTGAAAGTACAGGAGGCCTGTTTCCTAGCCCAGGCGCTTCCAGGCATTGCTGCCTGGTGGCCTCGTGTTCATTCCCCTTGGGGGGCTGCAGCCTTCTTTGGATCCCCCGGCATAACCCACACTGAAGGGGAGAGAGGGAAGGAGGGCTTGCAGGGATGGGACTCGGCATTGCAGCGCTGTCTTCCCACCCCAAATCATGGAGTGGGGGAAAGGGCTGCTGTTCTTTGGCTTTTAAAGGCAGGAAAACGTGTGCTATAACAATGAAAATCAGGCAAAGGTGGAAAGGAAAAGGTGGGTGGGTGGGTGGGTGGGGGCTAGGAATGAACGCCTGTGGTGAAACAGCACCCTTGGCTTTTCTTCTGCCACAGGCCGAGTGCTCACAGTAAGCAGCAGGTGGCTAGTGGAAGCCCATGGCCCAGACTACCTGCAGTTGGTGATTTTGCTGGAGCACCGTAGTTCTGGCCTGCCAGCTCAGCCAGTTTCCCTGGGGTTGCCCTGGCACAAAGAGGCTACACTTCAGGATCAGGTGGAAGGGGAGGTTCTAGCAAAGCTGGCCTGAGGCTGTGTGCCTTCCTGCCTTCTGATTACTTTGTGCAGCTGGTTCCATCGCCATTGACACTGGAGGGAAGCAAAACATGTTTATTTACATAAATAAATCTGAAACAGCACTTCTAGTCCGCTACTGGCATCAATGTTAGTGCATGCTTAATGTTGCACGTTAAAAACATTCCTCTACGTGATGGTGCTATGTGGTGTTGGAAGGCCCACCTCTGCATTTTTGTCAGTGACGCTCACACACTTGCTGCCCCGGAGGTAGAAACGCAATGGCTTCTGGGCCCACTCCCCACTGATGCCGACGCGTGTGGCACAGACAAGGACTTCATCTCCCAGGGCTTCCAGCTGAGGCTCCAACCAGATGGTGGGGTCGCAGGCCAGGTCCTTCTGATCAAAGCTCCGGTCAATGGCCAGGGCCTGGCAGAGTTTGGAGGGCCCATTACACAGGTGCAGGTCCCCCAGAGGCCGGGCAGCCCCTTTCTGCTGAGCCAGGCGCAGCTCCCTCATCGCATCCAGGCCTTGCAGAGGCTCCAGGGAGCGCAGGAGGACCGCTGCTCCTTCCCCTGCACAGGCATTGAGCAAAGCCCTGCTTGGCACTGCTACATCCTCCCAGGAAGGAGCACTCTTCCCGAGCTGGTAGTGTCGGTGGTCCCCCTGGGCTAGGCAAAGGCAGCTGCAGCTGAGGGGGACAGCAGGAAGCAGGAGCAATGGGAAGGCTCCAGGTTTGCCCCCCTCAAACAAGATGCTCCTTGCAGGGGCTGGAGGCCCCTGGGGTTCACCCCTGGCAGGATCTGCACATGCGATTGAAGGGGGGGCTGGAGGCAGTGGGAGGGGCTTTGGGGGCTCCCAGTTGGACCTGCTGTCACCACTTACCTTGACTGGAGACGTTCAGGCAGAAGTAGATCCCATAGATCTGGTACACGTACAGCGTGCCCGGTTGCATGAACATGGCTGCGTTCCTTGCGGTCCGCCGCCCCCCCCTCGAGTGGGAAGCTGTGTCTTCCCCTCCCAGATAGGCTTCAGTTTCAACAATCCGCCCCCGGAGCTCTCGTCCGTCCGGCAGCTTCCTAACCAGAACCTGAAACGAGGCAGAGCAGGAAAGCCCCAGCCGTCAGCCGCTCCCTAGCGGGGCAGGCCTTGGCTGGCGCCGCGCCGGCTGCGAGGCAAGGGCTGCGGAGGGGCCCGCAGAAGCGCTCCGATATCCGGGGGGTGGTGAATGGGGGGCAGCCTTCCTACAGCAACAGAAACGGGCCGCTTGGGCGGTAACCGGGCTGGTCTGGTCGCGGAAAGAGCAGAAGCGCCTCCTGAGGAAGAGGGGCCCGTGCTGGCTGGGGATGGTGGGATCCATGGTCCCCCCACGCTTGGGGAAGGGAGACCGGCCGAAGGGCGCTCCCGGGGCTGCCACGCCCCCCCCCCCCCCGCCGATGGATCACCTGGCCCAGCAGGGCTTTGGCCAGGCGGACGCAGGGCTGGTCGAAATAGTCGGCGCCCAGGCGGGACGGCGGGCTGCTGCAGCGTCCCCGTGTCCCGGACATGGCTGCTCGCCGGGAAGCGGGGCGGGGCGAAGCAAAGCAGGAGGGGCCGCCCTCCGGAAGCTCCTCCGGGTACCCCGCTGCTGCTCCGCCTCCACGTTCCCTGGGCCCACCGGCTGCTGCCCCTCCGCCAAGCGAGCTGCTTTCGCGCCGCGCCCACCTCATCTGGCAGCAGTCCCGGCTCCAGGTTCTTCGGGGCTCCACACGAGGGTCTTTGCTCCTTCCAAGGGGATCTCCGGGCAAGCTGAGGCACGGGCCAGTAGGCCCGGGTCAGGGTCTGAGCCGTGATGCGGCGCTGCGCGCTGCGCGAGTCCGTCCGCTGGAGCCGGGGCGCCCAGGGATGAGGGGGCTCCTGTGCCCCCATTTCCCTTGGATGCGTCCGGAGAATGTGCAGAAAGAGGGGGCGGGCGGAAACCCAGGGCGGGGACAGCCGCCGCCTTTCCGATTTCTGCCTAACAAGCTTGCCGTGCAGCCCCAAACGGCCGCTTTTTTTCAGCCCCAGCTATAAATGGGAGAAGCGGCAGCGGCGCCGCTTCAAATGTATTTCTTGGCGTTCTGTGGTGTGAAGGCCCTTTGGTCCCGATCCCGCACGGGGCTTCTGCCGAAATGCGGGGGCCCGGCATTCCGTGGCCAGGCTTCAGTGACAGTGCAGTGGAACTGAACCTGCCCCAGTTCCATCAGCAGCAGCCATTCTGCCTATTGTTTTATTTTAAAAGGGTTCGCTAAAAAAACCCAGTGATAGATTCCTGCGCTCTTCTGAACCGACGTGGTGGCCTGAATTCACCCGACCTGCTAAGACCATGGCTGGGTTCCCACAACATGTTGAACCACAAACCACCTCACCCTTTTTCAATTTAGCCTCATATGCCCTGTGAATCCGGCTGCCATGACCTGGTTCAGGACATTGTGTCAGCTCAGAGAATGGTGGATGCCATCAAGGGAGAAAGACCGCCTCAGCTTCTGCTCTACAGACATCGGGGGTCCATTTCTCCTTGGCTTCCATGAGCAGCCAAAGGAGGGGGCTGGGTGGGAATCCGATGTCTTGGGATTGGCCTCTGCCTACTTCCCATCTAGAGCCACAGATTTGTTTAAGGGCCCCTCCCCATTGGAGCAAAACAAATGTGACCCTTCTGCAAAGGAATGGCACCTTTAAATCACCCCCCAGCCAAGGCAAAACTGGCCAGGCAGCTGCCACCATAAGCCCACCACAAGAACTGATCAAGGGGGAGCCAGGCCCTGCCCCCTCCTCACGGCAGCGTAGCAGTGGCTGCTGATTCGAGTCCAGGAGAGCTTCGCTAGGAGCCTGACCTACGATCAGCATGCAAACGTGGCTCCCCCCACCCCCAGCCCCAGCTGGCTGCAAGAGGCAGCTCTTCTGTTCCACGTGCCAAGTGGGCTATTCATTTACAAAGGGAAGCTGTGAAGATCAGCTGATTTGGGGGGCATACCCAGGCTAGACCTGGAAACGGTTTCTCTTCCTGGACTGCTGTAAAGAAGGAAGGGAACCCAACCACCTGACGTCCTGAAAAAGGCAGGTGCAAATGTGGAAAAGGCAGTGGCGTAGGAGGCTACATGTTTGCAAACCGGTAAAGAGGAGCAGCTGTTGCCAAGGCTGACAGTTAAGCTGGAAGTCATGGAAGGGGGCTAATTATAACCTCCCATTGGATCTTGGCCATGTAGGAACATCTGGGGGTGGAGGAACAGCTCCTGGTCAAGGTACTCCATGGCCCCAAGAACTGTGCAACTGGACTTTTTCATCATCCTTCGGCAAAGAGCTGTCAACTTGATGCCTTCCTTTCTCTTCACCTGGAAGAGGGTACAGTGGTTGCAACATGTGTATCTGAGTAGCATTTGACATAGCCACCCCCCACGTTTCTGGGGTATTCAGACCACGGTGTGTATAGGCTGCTGCTACTTGCAGAAATCTTCAGCAAAGGATCGTTACCTTGTCGTGGTGCTGGAGCTTGAGCACCTCAATGATGCCATGAGCTAAACCGTGAAGGGCCACCCAAGACGGGAAGGTCATGACAGAGAGGTCAGACTAAATGCGATCCCTGGGGAAGGTAATGGCAACCCACCTCAGTATTCTTGCCGTGAAAACTAAATGGATCAGTACAACCAGAGATATGTCGGTATACCATCGGAAGATGAGACCCCCAGGTCGGAAGATGGTCAAAATGCTACTGGGGAGGAACAGAGGATGAGCTCAACTAGCCCCAGACGTGATGACGCAGCTAGCTCAAAGCCGAAAGGACGGCTAGCGGCCGACGGTGCTGGTGGTGAACGGCGAATCCGATGTTCTAAGGATCAACACACCATCGGAACCTGGAATGTAAGATCTATGAGCCAGGGCAAATTGGATGTGGTTATTGGTGAGATGTCAAGATTAAAGATAGACATTCTGGGCGTCAGTGAACTGAAATGGACTGGAATGGGCCACTTCACATCAAATGACCACCAGATCTACTACTGCGGACAAGAGGACCACAGAAGAAATGGAGTAGCCTTCATAATTAATAGTAAAGTGGCTAAAGCAGTGCTTGGATACAACCCAAAAAATGATAGAATGATCTCAATTCGAATTCAGGGCAAGCCATCTAACATCACAGTGATCCAAATATACGCCCCAACCACAAATGCTGAAGAAGCTGAAGTAGAGCAGTTCTATGAGGATCTGCAGCACCTACTGGACAACACGCCTAAAAGAGATGTTATTTTCATCACAGGAGACTGGAATGCTAAGGTGGGCAGTCAAATGACACCTCGAATTACAGGTAAGTATGGCCTGGGAGAACAAAACGAAGCAGGACACAGGCTGATAGAATTTTGCCAAGACAATTCACTCTGCATAACAAACACTCTCTTCCAACAACCTAAGAGACGGCTTGATACATGGACTTCACCAGATGGACAACACCGAAATCAGATTGATTACATCCTTTGCAGCCAAAGGTGGCGGACATCTGTACAGTCGGTAAAAACAAGGCCTGGAGCTGACTGTAGTTCAGATCACGAACTTCTTCTTGCACAATTTAGGATCAGACTAAAGAGATTAGGGAAGACCCACAGATCAGCTAGATATGAGCTCACTAATATTCCTAAGGAATATGCAGTGGAGGTGAAGAATAGATTTAAGGGACTGGACTTAGTAGATAGGGTCCCGGAAGAACTCTGGACAGAAGTTGGCAGCATTGTTCAGGAGGCGGCAACAAAATACATCCCAAAGAAAGAGAAAACCAAGAAGGCAAAATGGCTGTCTGCTGAGACACTAGAAGTAGCCCAAGAAAGAAGGAAAGCAAAAGGCAACAGTGATAGGGGGAGATATGCCCAATTAAATGCAAAATTCCAGAGGTTAGCCAGAAGAGATAAGGAATTATTTTTAAACAAGCAATGCGCGGAAGTGGAAGAAGACAATAGAATAGGAAGGACAAGAGACCTCTTCCAGAAAATTAGAAACATTGGAGGTAAATTCCAGGCAAAAATGGGTATGATCAAAAACAAAGATGGCAAGGACCTAACAGAAGAAGAAGAGATCAAGAAAAGGTGGCAAGAATATACAGAAAACCTGTATAGGAAGGATAACAATATCGGGGATAGCTTTGACAGTGTGGTCGGTGAGGTAGAGCCAGACATCCTGAAGAGTGAGGTTGAGTGGGCCTTAAGAAGCATTGCTAATAACAAGGCAACAGGAGACGACGGCATCCCAGCTGAACTGTTCAAAATCTTGCAAGATGATGCTGTCAAGGTAATGCATGCTATATGCCAGCAAATTTGGAAAACACAAGAATGGCCATCAGACTGGAAAAAATCCACTTATATCCCCATACCAAAAAAGGGAAACACTAAAGAATGTTCAAACTATCGAACAGTGGCACTCATTTCACATGCCAGTAAGGTAATGCTCAAGATCCTGCAAGGTAGACTTCAGCAGTTCATGGAGCGAGAATTGCCAGACGTACAAGCTGGGTTTAGAAAAGGCAGAGGAACTAGAGACCAAATTGCCAATATCCGCTGGATAATGGAAAAAGCCAGGGAGTTTCAGAAAAACATCTATTTCTGTTTTATTGACTATTCTAAAGCCTTTGACTGTGTGGACCATAACAAATTGTGGCAAGTTCTTAGTGGTATGGGGATACCAAGTCATCTTGTATGCCTCCTGAAGAATCTGTATAACAACCAAGTAGCAACAGTAAGAACAGACCACGGAACAACAGACTGGTTTAAGATTGGGAAAGGAGTACGGCAGGGCTGTATACTCTCACCCTACCTATTCAACTTGTATGCAGAACACATCATGCGACAAGCTGGCCTTGAGGAATCCAAGGCTGGAGTTAAAATCTCTGGAAGAAACATTAACAATCTCAGATATGCAGATGATACCACTTTGATGGCTGAAAGTGAAGAGGAACTGAGGAGCCTTATGATGAAGGTGAAAGAAGAAAGTGCAAAAGCTGGTTTGCAGCTAAACCTCAAAAAAACCAAGATTATGGCAACCAGCTTGATTGATAACTGGCAAATAGAGGGAGAAAATGTAGAAGCAGTGAAAGACTTTGTATTCCTAGGTGCAAAGATTACTGCAGATGCTGACTGCAGTCAGGAAATCAGAAGACGCTTAATCCTTGGAAGAAGAGCAATGACAAATCTCGATAAAATAGTTAAGAGCAGAGACATCACACTGACAACAAAGGCCCGCATAGTTAAAGCAATGGTGTTCCCTGTAGTAACATATGGCTGCGAGAGCTGGACCATAAGGAAGGCTGAGCGAAGGAAGATCGATGCTTTTGAACTGTGGTGTTGGAGGAAAATTCTGAGAGTGCCTTGGACTGCAAGAAGATCCAACCAGTCCATCCTCCAGGAAATAAAGCCAGACTGCTCACTTGAGGGAATGATATTAAAGGCAAAACTGAAATACTTTGGCCACATCATGAGAAGACAGGACACCCTGGAGAAGATGCTGATGCTAGGGAGAGTGGAAGGCAAAAGGAAGAGGGGCCGACCAAGGGCAAGATGGATGGATGATATTCTAGAGGTGACGGACTCGTCCCTGGGGGAGCTGGGGGTGTTGACGACCGACAGGAAGCTCTGGCGTGGGCTGGTCCATGAAGTCACGAAGAGTCGGAAGCGACTAAACGAATAAACAACAACAACAACTTGCAGAAATGCCTCCCTCAGTGGATCCAGGAACTGTGTCCATTCAGTCTTAAGGGTTTTTACCCTTAGCCAGGAGAGGCTGCAGCTGAAGCTCTAGAGTCTAGCCCGACATTCTAACAGGGCCTCAGCTTTCCTGGACTGCCTAAGCAGGGCTTGCTGCATGCAGAGGGGCCCATCCCGGCAGCAAAGTGGACCAGAGGTGTTCCATGAGGCTCAGCCTCTGCTATAGGCAGACAGGAGAAACGGCTTGGTGCTGTTGATACTCTTGTCTAAAAATGACCCTCCAGCCTCTGCCAGGGAACCCGTCACGGTTCCATGTCTCCTGCTGCAGGAAATAGCACAGGATGCTGCCCTATGGCTCATGGCCAGCCTTGTTGGCAGCCAAGGAATTCCCAGCAGGCACCAGTCCCATCAGCACTGCTGTTCTCAAGGTTGGGGGTGGGAAGCAGGACCAAGGTCTTCCTAACTGCTGCCCTTTTACCCTGGGTAGGTTGGCTAATCACTCCACCTGCTCCTTCCTTTGTCCTTGGACATCTGGAACATCTGGAACTCTAAGATATTCAGTCTTTTAGATTTCCAGTCTTACATTTTACAGCCAGACTTGATAAATGAATTTATCAAGCATCAGCCAACAATCAGAAGAGGTGGCAAGCCTGAAGCATGAAAACGAGAGGATACCGTCTGTCAGATACCATCTGCTGGAAAGCTCTAAAACAAAAATGACCCAGAAACAGGAAAGAACGTCTGCAATTGCTGCCTATCGCTGATGCTGGACCAAGGGGGAGACTGATGCAGAGGAAAGGGGCCATCAGAGCAATGAAGGGAGAAAGCTGTGGCCCTGCACTGCCAGCCTGGAAAATGGTGTGCCTGAGTTCACAGCTCCCCATGGGTACAGGGCTCAGGCTGGCCTTCCCAAGGGGCAGTGACTGAGGAGGCCTGGCAGGGGTGTCGCTCCCCACAGATGCCATTTTCTTCCACCAGTCCTCTTGCTGAGTCAGATCCTGTTGGAGGGACAGGAAAAAGAGTTGCACCTTGGATGAGTGTGGCTAGTCCAGCAGGAGGAAAGCGGGGGGCTAGATGGGCCTTTGGATTCCAACTGTGCAGCACACCAGAGCTGTGAAAACACTGGATTTTAGGAGTGCCCTCTTTTTGGTATAAATTGGTCTCCAACATTGCTGTGGGACATTGTTATTATCTATTATTGTTATTACTAAAATCTTCAGGCTTTTCTGAGAAAGGTATGGGCAGCGTCGGGAAAGGCGTTGGCATCAACTAGATTAAGCTAGATTTCTTATCTCATGCCTTTTAATTTCTTGGCTGACTCTTCTTTTACCCCCCTTTGGCACATTGCATACTGCTGCTTACTCTGAGATGGAAGTGTGAGCGCTTTTCCCTGGAAATGGGAGCATAATGTGGTTCCCTTCCCTCCCTCCCTCAGCCTCTGCTGCCACCTTACAAACACAAGCCCTGGTTTCCAGCCCTCTTGATTTCAGGAGGTCACTTGGCAAGCTGGCAAAAGCGGTGGGCTGCTGGGGCCTCGTGCGGTCAGCCGGCTCCAAGCCCTCTGCCTGCCGGATGGCATGGAGGATAGACCAATGTGCGGAGCCAGGTTGGCACCACAGTCGCCCCGTCTTCTCCCTCTCCAAAGCCGTGAGACACTACCAAAGCCAAGCAGGCAGCATCTGGGGAAGGAGGAACAGGAGAAGAAAGCTCTTGCTGTTCTTCCCTGCCTGGAGGAAAGCCCCATGGGAAGTGGGGGCACTCTCCCTGCTTAAAGGGCAGCTCACCATGGCTTCAATAGGGACATTGTTGGGCCGCTCAGCCTCCCCAGTGGTGCCAGCCTTGGTCACAAAGGGGGATTCAAGGCTTTCTGTCAGCCGCCCCCTCCCCCCTGCAAAGCACCCCAGGATCCTGCAGCAGCTGGTTGCCAGTTTCCTCTTGGCAACCGGTGGGGGCAGGCTGGGGGCTCTGCCCAAAGACCATACAGAGCTCTTTCAGGCAGGACAGGGGACTCCACCTCAGTGGGAAGAGGGAGGACTGCCTGTACCCAGGGCCCGGGGACCCTCAAGGCCTTCTCTGCCGGGAAGGATCAGGACACACACACACACACACACCATAGCAGGCAAACCAGGCAGGCAAGAAGGGGCAGCAGGTCCCAGCCGCTTAAGCTGAGCCAAGCTGAGGGGGGTGGACGGGGCTGGGTCCAGGGTAGAGGCTCGATGCGGGCGCAGGCTGGCAGGCAGCAACCCCGGGGCGGTCTCGCGGGGCACTGATGGACGGCGGCCGTCCACGCCGATCGTTTCCGGGCGCGAGGGGTCGGCCGGGGCTGATACAGGGACAGGGCAAGCAGAAGGTCGCCTTGCCGCGGGCTTCGGCCCCTCGCGCAGCCCGAAGCCCCTCCGCGGCCGCGGTGGACCCGCCTCGCCGTGCGGCGGTGGCGCCGGCTCGGAGGCTAGGCTAGGCGGGCGGAAGGAGCCGCTTCTCCGCCCGGCGCATTCCTGAGGCCTGAGTCACGCCCGGCCCGGCCCGGCCCGCCTTCCGCGCCGGGCCGCCCTTCGGTCTCCAGGCCGGCTGCGCCGAGGCCGGCCCTCCTCGCTGAATGGCCGCCCGGCCCGCGCTCCCTGGACGGCGCCGACTGCAGCGGCGGGGAGCCCCGGCCCCACGGTGAGTTCGGGCGGAGGTGGGGCGGGACGGGACGAAGCGGGGGCAGCGCGCCGGTCCTCCGCCGCCTTCCACCGCGGCGCGCCTCGCCCCTTCTGCGACCGGCCGGCGCGGCCCGGGGAGCGGCGGCCGGGGTTCCTGCTGTCTCCGCCGCTGCGAAGCAGGCTCCTGAGGGACCCCGCGGCTCCGAGGAACAGGCTCCGAGGCGCGGCGCTGCCCTCCGGAGGACGGAGCGGGGCGCTGGCCAGCCGTTGGCGCCCGCGCGATCCGGCAGGGCTCGTCCTGCTATTCTGGAGCCGCGGGGCGCAAGGGAAGACGCCTGGTATCCCCGGTGTCTACCGCCGGCGCCGTGCCCACTTGCTGGGAGCCCGGTCGGCTGGCCGCCTGCACCAGCTTGCGCGTGGCCGCGGCCCTGCCGAGTCTGACGGGGAATCCCCCGCCCCGCTTCTCCGAGCCGAGCCGGGCGCGGGGAAGGAGGGCGGGCGGCGCCCGTGGGCGGCAGCTCCCGCAGATCGACTCGGGTGCAGCAGCGCTCCACGGCCGGCCCGCGCATCCCCCTCGGGAGGCTTAGCCCGACCCTGCCCCGCGGGCCAGAAGCGAGCTAGTGCGCCGCCGCCGCCGCCGCCGCGGTTGGTCTCGCCGCTCCAGTTCCGGGGCCGATTCGGAGCCGTTCTGACCAGGCTGGAAAGGGCAGGCGGCGTTCCATCTGCGACCTCCTCCTGGTCCGATGCGGAACCCTAATTTATTAGTTTTGGGGTGTGGCTTTCCCAGCACCTGGCCCGCAGTGGTGATAACGTAGCCTGTCCACTTAGTGCTTCCCAGCTCACGGTAACCTCCAAAAAGCGGCGGCTGCGGCGGAGGAGGCCGTAGTAGCCTGCGGGCCTCCCTTTTGAAATCCAAAGAGCTAACACTTGCTCATGGGGCGGGCCGGGGGACACCTACTTTTCTTCCTTCCCTTCCCCGGCGCTGGGGTTCCCGTGGGTTCCCTATTAGGGAGCTCTGGCTGGTGACCTGTGCTTTCTCAGATCCCTCCTTCTGCTTGTGGCTGGAGCCAAGGGGCAAGCGGGTGGCAGGGGGGGACCTGTCCTGAGGAGGCTTCAAACCATAAGCTGGGGGGGGCATTCTCCCACAAAATGAACTCCGAGGAAAATAGTGCAAAGCAGCAGCCGCTGCCCAGATTTCCTGGCCATGGGAACCCCAGCACCCAGGCAGGGAAGGGATTGAATTCCACTTGGGACTTCCTGATCCAGCATCTGCACCCTGTCCAGAGCCCCTACAGCCAGCTGTAAACTCAATTCCTTGAGCAGGATTTCAAGAGCAGAAGGAAGTGGCAAGGCAATAATGGTGTGTGTGTCTGTGTGTGTGTGTGAGAAGAAGAATCCCGTTTTTCCCTCTTAGGGCCACCCTCCATCTCACCATGGTGGCTCCCTGCAGCCTCTGGGATCAGCCCAGCCCAGCCCAGAGCCAGAGCAGGAAGAAGCCAAGACCCCTGCCTGCTGTTGGATTTCCTCCTGTGGCATCCGGTTGGTGCTCGGACCCTGGGAGAGGAGGCTTTGCTCTGATGAGGCTGGGCTGGTCTTTCTCTGCCCATTGCTCTTTTTCTCCAAAGCCGTACCATCCCTCCTTCCCTCTCTAAGTATAGCCAGAGAAAGCCCAGATGTTGGCCCTGCCAAAGGGAATGCCTGGGAGGGGAAGAGTTCAGGAAGCCCCCACTCAGGGGGTAAGAAGCTGCAGCCCTGGAAGAGCAAACCCTGCCTCCCAGCTCTCCTTTCCTCCAGGGACTGGCCAGGTATCACGGCAGCCCAGAAGGCAGATGGGGCGGCAGAGCAGGGAACACCAGGTGTGGTGGCGATGGAGTGGGAAGGGTGCTGAGACCGCAACTGGCCAAAGGCTATAGGGGAGAGAAGCGCCACGGGCACCTAGTTTCGCAGTCACAGGAAGCCACATTTTGAGCGTTTCCTACTTCGGTCAGGCTTCCGCCACACAAGTGCAGTGGCATGTTTTGAACAGGTCAAGAGAAAACCACAGGGCAATTGGGAGGCTAGAAAGTGGGTCCCACGAAGAGAGGATGACAAGACCCCGTACCTTTAGCCTGCAGAAAAGGGACAGGCGGGGGAGCACAGGCAAAGAGCTTCCTGGTGAAGCTCAGGGCCTGTTCCCTGGCAGGCCGAAGCGCAGGGCACCGAGGAGTGGACTGAGGCGAAGGGGAAGCAGATTCTGGTGGAACGCAGGGAAGAACCTCTTCATGTTGAGGGGTGTGTGTGTGGGAGAGCTCTCCTTTGCTTGAATTGGATGCCTGCCTGAAGCAGGAGGCGGGACCGGTTGGCCTGCGGGACCTGCTGGCTCCACAAAATCAATCTGGGAGGCCTCAGAGGGAGATTGCGTGGCTGGCCAACCCTCCGGAATTCGGCCCTGCTTCCTGTTTTTGTCCTTTTTTGGCAGGGAGGAGCGAGACCCTCAGTGGGGAGCCAAGGGGCTTCTGGGCCAGAGCGCGAGCTATGGAATGGAGCTGCCTGGCAGCACCGGGCCTCCCATGCAGCAGGGCCAGGGAGTCCTTGTTCCAGCCAGGAATCCCCAGGAATCTGCCAGGCAAGCGCTGGGGAATCCCAGTCAGTGCCCACCCACCATCTAGCCCCTTTGACTTTTTAACAGAAAAGATTTAGGTTTAAATGAAAAGAAGTCGGCCTAATGGGAAGCTAGATTGGAGCTTTGTGACCAGTTCTATCCCCGTGGCATCTTTTTTGTGAATGGGCAAGGCGCCCAGTAGCCCTTTTGCAAGAGGGCCTAAATTCCAAAAGAGCCCCTTGCCCAAAAGTGGGGGGGCACTTTGTAATCTCTGTGCTTGTGTGGTGGCTTGGTGGGTGCGCCCCTGGCCTAGAGACAGCCAGTCTCTCTCTCGCTGTCTTGTGCTTTTCCCGTGCAGCACTCAAGGATTGTGCATTTGTAAATAAAGCGCATCCATCAGAGAACACCCTGTTCTGGTGAGAGCGAAGCTGTAGCCACCCTGGGGTGTGCGTGTGAATGGGACTGGCGTGGGCGGAGGGGGCCTGGAGGGAGGACAAGCTCTCATGTTTTGGTAGACAAGGAGGCTGCAAGAGGGGGAGGGGGGCAGAACCTTTGGCCCCTCTGGAGTGGTTTGGATACAGCCAGGCTGGTAGCTCCTCCAGGCTGCCCTGAGAAGCAAGAAGCCCGTGGGAAAAATCCGAAGCCTCAGCTGGATTTTCCGGTTCTGCCGAGAGCGGGAACTGCCCAGTTCTGAGGAGCGTCTCATCTTATGGCTAGCTGCCCCACCCTGGAAGAGAGAGGGGGGCACACATGAGCCCAGAGCCCTGCCTGGGAGGGTGTCAAGGGGGGGCACCCATTGGCATGCTGCGGGAGAGGGACCCGAGTGCAAATCCAGATGTGCGTCTTTGCATGGAGAAGTGCTTCCTGCTGGGGTGGGGTGGGAGCCTCGATCCCTCTTTGGCTTTGCTGTGCATATTTGCAGAGCGCCAGGCCCTTCAGATGATGGAGGAGGACAGTTCTCGGCCAGCTGTTCCCACCCACTCCTAGTCGAGAAGAGGAATTTGAGGGCAGGCAGTGAGGGGGGAGCAGCCCTCCCAACTCTTCTATTGGCTTGCAGGGGGGAGAGCAGGACAAGCAGGTGGGCTGGGGAGCTCTGAGAGGAAACCCCACCCCCCCAGTCAGTGGGTGTGTGGAACATTGAAGACCTAACCCAGAAAGATTTGGAGCAGATCAAGCTGTCAGAACCCTAACCTGTTAAAAGCCCCTCCAGATTTGTGGCTTCCACCAAGATTTTCAGTCACGGCTTTCCAGGGCAAAATGGCCATGCTTGCAGGTCCCGCCGTCTGTAGGTGTCCTGCCTGTGTGGAAATGCTGCAGTAAGTCAAGTGGCTGGGAGTGAGAGGAGGCCAGGAGCAGCACCTGCCAGGAGAGGCTCAGGAGCTGAGCTGTGGGTGGCCCTTCCAGCGGTTGATGGGGCCTTACTGGGGCTGGAGGTGGTGGAGGGGGTCAGTTGGGATCTCAGCCAGTGGCCTCAGGTGGAGACCTGCCCCAGCAGGCGAAGCAGGGAAGAAGCATTGGCCTGTTGCCAGGGGCTCCCAGCCCATTTGGAGTTGGGCGGGGTGAGGACACAGCCTTCTCTGGGTGGTCCTGAACTGTGGGTCTGGATGCAGAGGGCTGCTCTGTTACAGAGCTGACCAGTTGAAAGTAACTGGCCAGTTGTGTGTGCCAAAAAAGTCTCCTGGCCCAGCCTAGCTGGATCCTCCCAGCTTGGCTGGGCGGATCCAGCTAGGACTGGGCCATGCCTCTGACCCATGGAGGTCCCCTTTCGTTCCCTGAGAATGGAAGGGCTGCTTTGGCTGCGTCGTCCTTTCCGTGCTAACTCCTGGCCCAGGCAAGGATGGAAGCAGCCAGAGGCAGTCCTTCCTGGCCGTGTCAAATGGGCCTGTGGACAGCAGTTCCCTTCGCTCAGGGACTTCCCTGCCCAGATGGGCCTCTTCAGCCTTGTCCCCAGGTGGCCTGGCCTCAGCCACCTTGACCCCTGGTCTCTGCCTGGGGCTGGGAGGGCCAGGCCCCCAGTCTTGCCTTGGACCACATGGGTCCCCAGTCAGGCTGGGGTGGGGACCTGTTGCTATTTATGCAAGCCCAGCCTAGCTTCAAGCTGAGCGGAGCTGCAGCTCTTAATACAGGCCTGTTCCAGGCCAGGGTGTTCTTTACAGCCCAGTGGCCATTGGCACTTTGGAGGCCAAGTTGCCCCACCTCAGGTGCCTGGAGGATGACCTGGCATGAAGCTCCGTGATCAGGCCAGGCCAGGCCTTCCAGTGGAGAGATGGGGCCCTCCGTGGCCCTTCATGTTCCCCCTTAAACTCTCCCCTCCCCCAGGCCGGGCTGCTAAGGAGGAAAATGTCCGAGGTGCGCCATGACAGCTCCAGCAGCTTGCAGAGGAAGAAGCCCCCCTGGCTGAAACTGGACATCCCAGCCGCCCCGCTCCTGGCCACAGTGGAGGAACCAGCCACGCTCCAGGTAGCTGGTCGGCCCAGAAGGGGCTCTGCTGGCTCCTGATTCCTGAGCTGCTCCTCCCTGCCTGGGTGGCTGGGCAGGTCTCCCACCAAGGCTGGGGAGCTCATCAGGGGGCCTGTGTGGAAGTTGGGCAAGGAGCCGCCCTATCCCGGGTCTCTGGCCAGCCTCTACTGTGCCCTCTGCGTTTGGCTGCTGGTGCTCTGATACCTGTGCCCGTTTCCTCTGGCAGCCCTTCAAGCGCGAGACCTTCTTCAGAAGCGTCAGCATGCCCACTGAGAGCACCCTCTTCCCTGCTCCCTACAATGAAGCCCGGCGGCCAGTCCTGCAGCGACAGACATCCATCACCCAGACCATCCGGAGGTAAGCCCCAGAGCCCGTGCCTTGGTCCGCTCCTGCATCCCTGCTGAGGCTTGGCTGGGCTTGAAGCTGGGCTGGTGGCTGGACTGCCATATCTCTCCACCCTATTGGGGAGCAGCTGTTCCCTGCCACCACACCTCAGGATGACAAACAAGCCCTCTGGGGTTGTGGTGGGGAGGGGAGGGTGCCCTGCAGCGTATTCAGTGGGCAATGGAAGAGTTCAGCAGAAGGGGGGCAGGGGTTGGATGTTGCCTCCAAGAAGAGGCTGCACAGCCTGCCTGCTCCTGCAAAAGGGACTCGGATGTCTTTGCTTCCTGGGGCCACTGTCCAAGCTCTGGAAAGCAGAGCTGAGCAGAAGCCAAGGAAGCAAGCAATCAGAGAGATGCCACCTGGGCATCAAGTGAGCGTGTGCTCCCAAGGACAAAAGGCTGTGACCCTGGGAAGGGGCATGTCGGCTACCAGACAGCCCTGTGCCCCCAACCCTCCAGTCGTCCCTGAGTCTATGGATCACCCGAGTCTGGTATTGCTGCAGTGGAAACCCAGTAAAGTGGGGCTTGGCCTCCTGCCCTTCCTTGCATGCCAGAGACTCCCTCCGCCCCACATCTTCCTGAGCTGCTACCAGCTAGAAAAGCAGGTCACTCTAACCCAGCCGAGAGGTGCTCTCAGGCCTCCTTCCTTCCCTGCCGCCATTCAAGTTTCTCTCCTTTGCAGCAGACAGGTGCGCTTTGAGAGGACTCAAACCCTGCCTGTTCGGGGGCACCAGGTGGGCAGGAGGCCCCTGAGAAAGCGCCAGTCACTGCCCAGAACACTGCTGAGGTACCCGTGCTGCTGGTGGGATGCCTGCTGCACCACTGCATGTGTGTGAGGTGCATGTGGGTCCTGGGAGCAAAGCTGCTCCAATTGCCAGCAAGCAGCCTGTGTTTCCCCCTGCCCCCAATATTGGCTTTCTGACCTGCACACTGGGGAGATTCCCCACAGGCACCTTCCCCCAGGGAGTGGGGACAGGGAGGTGCAGGAAAAGATGCAGTTCCTGTCCCCCCTCTCCTGTGGCCTCCCAGTCCAGTTGCGATGCTGACCAGGAGCTTGCTTGGCTCATCACTTGAGCGTGCCCCCCCACGTCTCCTCTCCCGAGGAGTTGCCACAGTATTTTGGGTATCCGGCAAGGACAAAGGGACCTGCCTCTGCCTCAGGGCCGTCCTGAAAGCCCAGTGAAGTGTCAGCCTCTCCCCAGGGGCCAGCCCTGTTCCTCCAGCGAAGGGCCCCCCATACGGTGATCCTGGCCCTGGCCTGTGAATAATGCGAGCTGATGAAGGCTCTCACGGGACACCGTCCTGCAGGTGCTACTAACAAATCCTGAAGCTCTGTAGCTAACCCTGCTGCCCAACCCCTGGCTCGGCCACTGGTCTGGGCCCGGGAGGATTTGGAGGACTCTGGCAGCAGAATGAAGGACCGGTGGCCACGGCCGAAAAGCGGGGCTGTGTGGCTCTCAGTGATGTCTCCTCCTGGCCCTCCCCTCTCTTCTCAGGGGCACAGCAGACTGGTTTGGGGTCAGTAAGGAGAGTGATGCCACCCAAAAGTGGCAGCGGAAGAGCTTGCGCCACTGCAGCCTGCGCTATGGAAAGCTGAAACCTCAGGCCCTCCGCGAAATGGACCTTCCGAGCCAGGACAACATCTCTCTGGCCAGCACAGAGACTCCACCGCCGCTCTACGTGCCCCCTTGCCCGCCAGGCATGCAGAGAGTAGGTAGTCTGAGGGTCCCCTGGCTTGGGTGGGCAGGCACAAGCAGCCTTGGGCCTCCCTTCCTTGGCACCAAGACCATGGAGAGAGGGAGGAACAGCACCTTCCCACAACATGGTGACTGTTGGGCCAAAGGCAATGGGGGGAGATGCATGGAGGAGGGTCCAGGATACACCCCCCCAGGCCTCCTCCCCCTGGCACCCCCAAAAGCTCCTCATTGAGTCCCGCAATCCCTTCAGCCAAAGCCCAGCTGGCTGGACGGGCTGCCCCAGCCGTTGCACTCAGGCCACTTCCCTCTCTCTGGTGCCAGATTGTTGATCCCCTGGCCCGCGGACGGGCCTTCCGGATGGCTGAGGACAGCGATGGCTGCAGTGTGCCTCACACTCCGGCCACACCTGGAGCCACCTCGCTGTGCTCCTTCACCAGCTCGCGCTCCGGCTTCAGTCGCTGGCCTCGGCGGCGGAAAAGGGAGTCGGTGGCGAAGATGAGCTTCCGAGCAGCTGCGGCATTAGTGAAGGTGAGGGGCCGGGGGAGAACTTGGGAAAGGAGGGGGCACCTCAGGAAGGGCCCATACCATCTTGCCAGCCTGCCTTGGGGCTCCAGCCTCAAGCCCCTATGCACTTGGCCTGTGCCCGCATCCCTCCGCTTGCTCTGAGAATAAACCACCAGAAACAAACTGAAATCTCTCCAGGGTTGGCTGAAAGATTTGGTTTTTAATGACTTTTCTAATTGGCTTCCCTGGGGAAGCACTGTGACTCAGCCAGAGCCATGTCTTCAGTCCTCCTGCCTCCTCTGATGGGGAGGAGGGCTGGAAAAAGGCCTTCATGGGAGTTGGGGCAGGCTTGCAAGGGTGGTGCTGGGGGACCTCGGCCCTGCAGAGTTCTGAAGTCCAAATCCAGCACCTTCTCTGGTTCCACTGGAGAGTGAGTTGGCATGTTCTGGATAAATTGAGGGTTGACATACCCTTGGCTGCTTAGGGTGGCATGCGCTCCATCTCACATGCAATTTCTGTGACAGGGCCGTTCCGTGAGAGAGGGCACGCTGCGCAGGACGCGACAGCGCAGCTTCACTCCAGCCAGCTTCCTGGAGGAAGACTTCACCATGGACTTCCCAGATGAGCTGGACACCTCCTTCTTTGCCAGAGTACGTGCTGAGCAGCAGGGGGAGGGACAGGAAGGGACAGGAAGGGAAGGGGCTGCTGGCGGCCCCAGCAGCCCCCCACAGCTGAGCCTTTCCTCTCTGGCCCAGGAAGGGGTCCTGCCTGAAGAGCCCTCCACGTATCCTGATGAAGTTTTTGAGTCCCCCTCTGAATCAGCTCTCAGGGTCCCTGAGACGAAGGACCCGCAGGCTCAGCCAGCCCTCACGGGTGGGGCCCTGGACCGGACTGAGCTGGAAAGAAGCCACCTGCTCTTGTGAGTCTTCCTGAGGCCGCTCCCCACATAGAAGCTTGAGTCCTCCCAGGGAAAGGGGTTGGCTGCCAGACCCACCACCCCAGCAGTTGCCCTGGGATGAGAGCAGGGGGCTGTAGAGGCTCACCTGGATGAAATGCTGCCAGGACAGCCCCAGAGCTGCAGACCTTCGAAAGAGTGACCTGCAGCCCTGAAAATGGCTCCTGGTGGGGAGGGGGAAGGCACAGCAGAAACCCAGGGCCTCAAAGAAGCCAGGACAGGCTGTGCTAGGATCCCAAGCCCTTTCATGGGTGACCTGGCTGCACCCATTACATACATGATTCAGGGTATGCCAGGGACCCAGGGACTGTTTATTCAGAAACCAGCTAAAATGGTGGTGGGAATGCAGTAATTGAGGGCACACTGTGGGACAAATGCTGGAAGTCTGCCCAATATCCTGGGAAGTGATCCTGCTCTGTGCCCTCCCTTTCTCCCCCAGTCCCCTGGAACGCGGCTGGCGGAAACAGAAGGAGGGGGCCTCGTTGCAGCCAAAGGTCCGCCTGCGGCAAGAGGTGATCAGTCTGGGACTCCAGCGGCGTGGCCAGCGCATCACCGTCCCTGTCCGCAAGCTCTTCTCCAAAGAGAAACGTCCCTATGGCTTAGGCATGGTGGGCCGGCTGACCAACCGGACTTACCGCAAGCGCATCGATAGCTTTGTGAAGCAGCAGATTGAGGATATGGATGACCACCGGTGGGTGGAGGGGCTGGGGTCGGTGCGGGGGTAGTGGGGTGGTGAACGACCGATTGTCACTGATCGTCCTGTCGCCCTGCTCTGCGCAGGCCATTCTTTACCTACTGGGTCACCTTTGTGCATTCCCTCATCACCATCCTGGCTGTGTCCATCTATGGAATTGCCCCCGTGGGGTTTTCGCAGCATGAGACAGTCGACTCGGTGAGCAGCAGGGACCTTTGTCCTCCCTCGTCTCCAGAGCACTTTCTGTGGTGAACCTGCACCCCATCTACTTCTAAGTAGAGCTTCCTCTTCTGCATGGGAACAGCGTGCTGCCCCCAAGCCCCTCCCTGCTGAGAGAGCAGAGTGTAGCTATCTGCAGGCCTGTTGCAGAACTGGGGAGGTGGGGGTTCTGCCCATCCCTTCCTCCCTTCCAAGGTCCTGGGGCTCTTTTCTGGCAGGTCCTGAGAAACCGCGGGATCTATGAGAATGTGAAGTACGTCCAGCAGGAGAATTTCTGGATAGGCCCTAGCTCGGTGAGTGCCAGCCTGTTTGGTTCATTCTTTTATGGCTGAGCTTTGATCTGGGCCAAAGGCTTGTCTGGGAGTTGGAGTTTTCCGTGGGCTTTGACCGAGACCCCTGCCACCCCTTTCAGGAAGCTCTCATCCATCTGGGTGCAAAGTTCGCCCCTTGCATGCGACAAGACCAGCAGGTGCACAGTTTCATCCGTGCGGCCCGTGAGAAAGAGAAACACTCCGCCTGCTGCGTGCGCAATGACAAGTCAGGCTGTGTGCAGACAGCAGAGGAGGAGTGCTCCGTAAGCCCTGGGCTGATTGGCCTCCCGGTGGGAACCCAGCCCTCTTTCTCCCCTGTGTCTGAGCGGAAGGCTCCCATCCTTCCTGCTGGCCTGGCCCCTGCTTTCAGGGAGAGAGGATCCCTGCTGGGGACCCTGCTCCTGCCCACTGGTACCCATCTCCTTTGCAGTCCACGCTGGCCGTATGGGTGAAGTGGCCAAGTCACCCCAGCACCCCCTTGCTGGCTGGAGACAAGAGGAAGTTTGGCTCCGTGTGCCACCAAGACCCCAGGTAGGTTGGGTGGGTGGGGCTGCCGGCCTGCATCCCTGAAGCAGGGCCCCCAGCCCTTGGCATGGCCAGAGGGGCTGCTGCTTTGTCCCACAGCATGAGGTTCCCCAGGACTCTTCCCTCCACAGGGTGTGCGAGCAGCCGGCCTCCATGGACCCTCACGAGTGGCCCGATGACATCACCAAGTGGCCTGTACGTCCCCAGAGGACTAGGGGCTGCGGGGTCACAACGGAGTCTGCCTAGCTACCCCCACATCCACCTGCACGTAGAGTGGGGCATGTGTCTGTGCGTGGAATGCTCCAGAGCCATTCTCTTGAGAAGGCACAGAGCAAGCCCTGTCCGTCTTCTTTCAGATCTGCACCAACAACAGCGCTGGGAACCACACAAACCACCTGCACATGGACTGCGTGATCACTGGGCGGCCCTGCTGTATCGGCACCAAGGGAAGGTAGGGTGGGGCGGGGTGGCCCGTTAAGGCCCAGAACTGATGGGGTGGCCAACCCACTTCTGCTGGGAGGTGGAGGGGGCCGCCCTGCTGACCCATCCCTTCCACTGGACTGGCCTCTTCTGGGCTGGAGGCTCATTTGTGGCTTGCTGTCGCCCGGCCCCATTACCCTAATGCTACTGTGGCTGCAGCCAGCTTAACTTTCGGCACTCTGGTTCTCTCCTCCCAGGTGTGAGATCACCTCGCGGGAATACTGCATCTTCATGCACGGCTATTTCCATGAAGAGGCCACTCTCTGCTCCCAGGTACCTCTGCCCCTCCTCTGGCTGACTCTGGCAGGCGCTGTCCTCTGAACTCGGCCGTTATTCTGTCTTGCTAGGTGCACTGCATGGACGACGTCTGCGGCCTCCTCCCCTTCCTCAACCCCGAGGTCCCGGATCAGGTCTACCGCCTGTGGCTGTCACTGTTCCTTCATGCAGGGTAAGCCCAGCCCAGAGCCTCCAGGAAGGGTCTCCATGGGAGGCTGACTCCCGTCCCCGGGAACCCCAGTCCTTTTCCGGCTTGACGAGAGCAAAGGTCATTGCTGCTTTTTCCTGCCCAATAGGATCCTGCACTGCCTTGTATCCGTGTGCTTCCAGATGACCATCCTGCGTGACCTGGAGAAGCTGGCTGGCTGGCACCGCATTTCCCTGATCTACCTGCTGAGCGGCATCACGGGGAACCTTGCCAGCGCCATCTTCCTCCCCTACCGGGCTGAGGTGTGTCTTCTTAGCAGCTCACGGAGGGGGAGTCTGGTGCGATTGCAGGATGACTTTCAAGCAAAGGGTGCCCAGTGTGGGGACCAACCACTCTGTCTTTCTGGTGCTGGACCACAGGGGCGTAGCTCAGCTGCAGAGTGTGCTCTGAATGGTGCCAGGGCTGCCTCTCCGGGTGAGGCGGAAGCAGGCGGTGTGCTGGGGACGGGACCCAGTTCCGTCACTCCCTTCAGGCTGTTTCCTGCCCACCTTTGCGGGTGTCTCATCTTGGCAGGAAGCCCCTCCCTGCAGGCAGCACCTGTGCTTGCTCTGGGCAGTGGCCGTTCCTCCTCCAGCAGCACAAGCCAGGTTCTCAACTGGGCTCGAACGAGGACATCCCTGCCCACCCAGACTTCCCCGCAGCGCGGAGCCCCCAGCTGTCTAATGGGAGATTCCCCCTGCGCAGGTCGGCCCAGCGGGCTCCCAGTTTGGCATCCTGGCCTGCCTCTTTGTGGAGCTCTTCCAAAGCTGGCAGATCCTGGCCCGGCCCTGGAGGGCCTTCTTCAAACTGCTGGCGGTCGTGCTGTTCCTGTTTGCCTTCGGCCTCCTGCCCTGGATAGACAACTTTGCTCACATCTGCGGCTTTGTCAGTGGCCTCTTCCTGTCCTTTGCCTTCCTCCCATACGTCAGCTTTGGCAAATTTGACCTGTACCGAAAGCGGTGCCAGATCATTGTTTCCCAGCTGGTTTTTGTGGGGCTGCTCTCTGGACTGGTGGTGGTGTTCTACTTCTACCCCATTCGCTGCCAGTGGTGCGAAGTCCTCACGTGCCTCCCCTTCACCGATAAATTCTGCGAGAAGTACAACCTGGACACACAGCTCCACTGAGCTGGGAGCACCATGATCAACCCCCCGAGGTTACTTTCTGGACTGCCGGCTAGTTTTAATTCTTGCTGATGCCTAAGCTGCCTTGCCTTGGCGACTGGAACCTTTTCAGCCCACAGGAAGCTGGTGCCTTTTTCAATGTTACTGAACCTTTTCTGCTGCCACATTTTTATCATGCCAGTTTCAAAGTGGCTCTTTTCATGAGGGTTGTCACTGGTTGCCCTGGTGGCGGTTAAAGATAAAGGTAGCGTTTTAGCTACGTTTCCATTAAGTTTGGGGGTGTATCTGCGCCACAATTGAGACTGCTGACAAATGCCCCCAAAGCAAGGAGTGTATTTTCTTAATCCAGGGTTAGCCCAAACCCTAACATACAAAAACTGTGCTTGGAAGAATTCTAACATGAATTTAAAATGAAAGACTGCCTGCGTTTGATTCCATAGCTGACTTTAGGGTCCTGGAGGAAATATAACTGCTTATATTTTGTTGGAATTTGTACCTGTAAGTGGGAGCAGTAACTAGTTTAGCTGTCAGATCACTGGAGAAAATCTTCCTACGTGGTTACTAAGAGCTGATAGTAACAGTGTCATGAAGTCAGTCACAGCAAAAATACGGAAAACTACAGCTACCCATATCATTTGGGGGTTCACACTTTACTGGTACCCATGCTATACAACTGAGCAGCAAAGTAACCTCTGTGTGTGTGCACGTGTATAAATGGAGATGGATTGTAACTTTTGAGAAAAAGCTTTCACTGCACTTTACTATAATTCAGGTACTTTAATGTTACTCACTGGCTGTTACATTGAAATTTTTATGTTCAGAAAAAGACCTGGCGCTTTTTAAACCTCGATTCTCCACCACTGTTGGCAGCAAAGGCTTAATGCACCTTACAGGCAGGTATCTCCAAAGTTAGCCAATCCCATGCATGCAGAAGCGAGCAGCAATTCTGGGGGTTACTCAGAAGCAAAGCAAATCCGAAGTGGCTTCTCTGCTCCCTCCTTCAGAGCTGGCTTTTAAAGGGTTCCTGTAGAGACCCTTCTCCAGTCAGGCAATGTTAACCTTGAAGAGCTTTGCCAGCTCCACCCACCCAGGTCAGCCACAGCTGTCAGCCCCTGCCTGGGAACCCCCAGGGCAGAGGCTGGGGAAAGCAAACCCCTCTGGGGCAGCAGGGCGAGGGGCCCGTCTCTTGCAAGAGCCCCCTGGGCTTCGAGGGGCTGGATTTGCCTGGGGGTCATTTCCGGAGCTTTTTCACAAAGCTGACTTCGTCCCGATTCCGAATCCCGTACCTAGAAACAGGCAGGACGCCTCATTGTGCATCAAGGAGCCGGAGGCAACGTCAAGGCGGCAGCGCCTCCAGCCCGACTCCCCAGCCCATCGCGGGCCCTTCTCACAAAGGGCTCCCGCGGCCCGCGCGAGGTCTAACCGCTCGGTCAAGGCAGGGACGGCACTCACTCCCGCAGCTTCTTCCGGTCGTCCGCCAGCTTCTCTCCGCCGAAGGTCAGGGTGTAGGTCCGCCAGACGTACCTCCTGCGGAGGGAGGGGGGCCGCGATGAGCAAAGCAGCGCCGGCCAGGCTCCCCGCGGCGCGGAAGAGGCCCTCCCGGCGGACTCACCAGCTGATGTGCCGCACGCCGCCCTCGCGCTCCTGCCGCAGCTGCACGAAGCGCCGGACCGCCTTCTTCAGCTCCAGCACGCTCGCGTTCTGCACCACCACCACCGCTGCGGGGACAGGCTCAGCTGAGCGCCCGCGGCCGCCGCAAGGGGGCACCCTCTCCCGCCCCGCCCCTTCCCGCCACTCACGCAGGGGCGCCTCGGGGGCGTCGACTCTGCGCACGCGCACCGTCATGGCCTGGCCGTACTCGAGCGCCACCTGCGAGCCGATCTCCTCGGGGGTCACCTGCGGAGCACAGCGCGCACGCGCGCCGTGAGTGGCCGGCCACAGCACCTCCCACCCACCCGCCGCGGCGGCCACTGACCTGCGCAGGGAGGTCGCAGAGGAGTGGGTCCCGGACGAGACGCGCCAAGCCGGACTGCCAGCGGGCCACCGCCTCCGCGTGCACCTCCTCCTCCTCCTCCTCCTCCATCGTCGCCGGGAGGGGGCGGGCCCTCGAACGGCCGGAACCGGAAGCAGCTTCGACTGGACAGGCGGACGAACGAGAGGCGCGGGATGCTGCTTTTCTGCCCGGCCTGCGGGAACGTGCTGGTGGCTGAGGAGGGCGCCCGCTGCCACCGCTTCGCTTGCACCACGTGCCCCTACGTGCGCAACGTCACGCGGAAGGTGCGTGTCCAGGCGGGGCGGGGCGGGGCGGGGCGGGGCGGGCGCGCGCCCCCCCGCCGCTCACATCTTCTTCCCACGTTGCCAGGTGACGAACCGGCGCTACCCGAAGCTGAAGGAAGTGGACGACGTGCTGGGCGGGGCCACCGCCTGGGAAAACGTCGACTCGACGGCAGGTGCGCGGGCGGGGCGCGGGCCGCGGGCGGGGCGCTGGGGTAGTGATGCCCGCTGACCGACCCTCCCTCCCTCCCTCCCTCCCGCAGAGCCGTGCCCCAAGTGCGGGCACCCGCGCGCCTACTTCATGCAGCTGCAGACGCGCTCGGCCGACGAGCCCATGACCACCTTCTACAAGTGCTGCAGCGCCCGGTGCGGCCACCGCTGGAGGGACTGAGCCGCGCACGGGGAGGGGAGTCAATAAAGGTCCCCGGAGGAGTAGCACGTGTCCGCGCCTCTTTGCCCGCCTGACTGCCGCCCGCGGGAGCAGAAGGAGAGCCGGGAAGGTCACGAACGAAGGTTGCTTTATTTGCCAAGAGAGCCGCGCGGGACAGGCCTCACTGGGGAGCCCCGGGGCCCCACTTATTCCAGTTCAGTTCGTAGGGGAAAACCCTGCCCATTTTCAAGGTGCAGTCGATGGCCGGCTCATAGAACGCTGCCAGGGCATCGCTTGGCTTGCTGTCGGCAGTCATCTCTTCACAGGCAGGTTTTGAGAAGAGTGAAGCAGCGCCCTGCTTTTTGAAGTGGAATTTCCTGATGCAGCCTAGAGCCTCCAGGCCCTGCAGGGAGCAAAGGAACCTTGTCAGTTCATACAGACACATGTTCACAGAACAGATCAGGTGGGCTCTAGGGGCCTGGCTAGGCACTCTGCAGAAGACACACAGTTCCCTGCCTCAGCCCCAGCTATGTAAGGAAAATGCTGGGGAATACAGCACTTTCTTGCATAACGGAGGGCAGGAAAAGGGGGTGCCGCAGGTCAGGAAATATTTTCTCATGGTGCCTGTGCCAGATCCCAAACCCCTTTGGGTCTGAATAGCTGCACATCCCTGCTCTGCTATCCCCAAAAAGAAATGTGCTTCCTAGTACCCTCGCACCCCACCTCGCAAGGCCAACCCACCTGCAGTATCTCCAGGAGAGCCACTGGCTGCAGGACACCCTGGTAGTGGTGCTGCAGGGCCGCTTCTGGGATGCCAGGCTTTGTCATGATGTGGCAGAGCACCCCTTCCATGATCCCCTTGCAGGCAGGTTTGTTCAGACTACCATCCACGATGCGCCAAGGCCGCCCCACAAAGCAGATGCTATCTCTGCGGGGGGGGGAGAAAGCCAGGTCACCATGGGGGCAAATCACCTCTCACCTGGTGTTAGACACGTTTGTGGAAATGTGTCAAGTAATTGAGGTGCAACATTGTCAGGGAAGTGTTTTGCTTTGTGTCCGGCCTGCCCTTCTAAGTCCCCTCCCATCTCAGCATCAAACTAGAGGTGTCTTTTGCATTGAGAACTGAGCCCGAAGCCGCTTCCCCTTTGCACGCTCTACAACTCTTCTGCACAGAACTCCTTTCCTGAAACCCTCAAAATTAATCCCAAGTGCTGCTGCAGACATAGAGCATTTGCTCCGCATAAAACCAAGTGAAACGGGAGCCCCTGATGCAGGAGACTGAGCTCACTGCTTGCTCCAAGGGCAGCCCGACAAGTTGAGAATTCCAGGCCCCAACATGTGCCCAGACTGCTGCCATTAAGCACTTCCTATTTGCAGGTTGTCCTTGCTGCTTTGCAACTGCATGTCAAACACAACTACCACAAAATGTGCTTCATCTCCACCTTACCGTCTTGCTTCCGCCTGCAAATCCTGCCCTGCAGCACATCCTAGGGAAGAGCAGAAAAGACAGTGAACAAAGGAGCACTATCTTATTTCCACCATATTGCATTAATTTAGCATTTGAAAACCATTATTAAAATCAAATCAATATTCAGCAATTAGCAAGGCAGCCACTATGATAAGAATCATCCATCAGAATAATTAATACTCCGTCCTTATCACAAATCAGGCGAGATCTTACATTTTAACCCTTAGGCAAAGAGAAATGCAGACTTTGGGTGTGGCACAAAACGATCTGCTAAGTTATAGTCCATAAAAGATACCAGGTCAGACTTGGACAGAAAATCATAAGGGAGCCTCGAGGCTGTAAGCTAGACTGGGGAGTCGAGCAAAATCCTGGAAGGCATTAACAAGCCTTTCAGTATTTTGCCAACATGGCAACCACTGGGATCAGAATTCTATCCATGGAGAGTTTGCATTTAAGCACTGATCTTAGAATGGCAAGATCCTCCTCTGAGAACAGTTGCCTGCAGGCCTGGACAACCATCTGCAGAAGTCTACTAACCACCATGATCAACTGGAGGATCCCTCTTATTTCCACCAAATGATGAGTGCAATCATCAGAGTTGTTACTGAATGGGTTTCAGCCAAATGGGGAAGGTGCTGCATTCCAATCCAAGGAGTGTTGAAGGGAACAGCATCAAGACACGTATCACAAATGAGATGAACATGACATGTGCCGATACACAGATTTTGTTGTCTCTGGGGAAAGGGCCTGCCCTCCATGCAACGTTTAGGCCAGCTGGCTATTCCGATCCCTCCCAGCGATTCTTGTTTTCGTTCTGGATGATCTTGGTACAATTCAGGGGGGCTTCACACTTACCGTTGGAAACTTCAGGATCCTTTTGCAATGAGGAGTAATCTTCACAGGACTCTTGAGTTGAATTTCCCCAATCCAAGGCTTCTTCACCATGGAGGGCCACAGCGTTTTGCCCACAGGAGTGGGTGCCCATCTTGCACTTCGGTATGGCTGTGCCTTCTTGCACCACAGGGGTGCTGGTTCCTTCCCAGCATGGCACGCTCAAGGAGCAAGCATCTGTTTCTGGAACCCCCTCCTCCTCTTCCTCCCCCTCTAGTCTTTGCCTTTTCCTGGCTGGTCCTTCTCTTGCTCCTGCAGCAGAGAAGGTGGGCTGTTCTAGCTGCTGCTCCTGCTGCTCTTCTTCTGGTCCTTGGTCAGCACCGTCCCTCTTTGTGCCTGACTCTTTGCCTGGCGGGCTGTTGCTGACATTCTTGAGACCCACAGAGTGCAAGAGCCATGGACTTGCAAATCTCCTTGCCACCAGCCGAGTAGTTTTTCCGCCTACTTCCAACACCTGCTCCAAATCAAGAAGATCCTAAACAGGGAAGGGAGGGGTGTCACGACCACAACCTTTAAGACTGTAGGTGAAAAGCAGCCAGATAATGAGGGGCTACTTGTTAATTTGGTAATCTCAGAATAAAAACCATAGAAGATCAGGAAATTCACTCTCCCCAACCTGTGCCCAATGTGCTGAACTACAACATTTGTTTATTTCATTAGATTTAGATGCTGCTTGACTCCAAGGCAGTGCTGGGTGGCTCACAATTTAAAAGAAGGCAAAATATACAAAACTTGTCTGGACAACACACCATATATTTAAAACATATCTAGCAAGGGCACCACATCTATCCTGTCCCAAGACTTGAACCCCAGCCAGCATAGGTAAGGATCGGTGGTGGTGGGGGGAGGCGAGAGGATGAGGATAATTGGCCAGTGCTTCTGGACAGCAGTTTGGTTAGGGGACAATGACACTCCCAATCTGGGCTCTTCCCTCCCTCCCACACACACCAACCTGAAGGTATTGCTGCAAGACCTGAGTGTGACCACTAGCAGCAGCTTCATAATGCTGGAACTGCCTGGCAAGAGTCACCCGGTCGACCCCAAAGTGTGATGTGGCTTCTATGGCGGAGAGGATTTCAAGGTCTGCAGCAGCATCAGCAGGGCTGTGACTGTAACGATCCAGCAACTGAGGTTCAGCCGTGTTGTCGCCCTCTTCTGGAACCCTGAAACGTCTGGTGAAGGAGCTGGGGAGGCAGGAAGCCCCAACCGGCATGTTCTCCAGATCAGATGGGTCTGCAGGCACAAAACCCAAGTACTTCGGCTCATGGGAAGCACAGCCCACAAGGCCAAGCCAGCGGCGTCACTTCCTCACCACCAGGGCTAACAGCCTCTCCTGAAACGGGACAAAGGAGGAACTGTGCTGGGACCGCTTGGCCAAGAGCTCCCACGCCCAGCAGACTGACCTTCGGCCAAGAGGCCACTTTGGGCAGGGGTGGCTCTCAGCTTCACTTTCACTTGACAAGAATCAACAACAATGTTGTCCGTGGGACTCAAATTCCGGGTGCTGATGATCCCAGGGGCACAATAGCCTCTCATGAGCAGGTAGTTGGTACGCGAAGCCTGGCGGGCCGTCACCTCAATCTGCCGCTTGTGGCCCGGGTCTTCCTCCCCATCGTCGTCATCGTCGTCGTCGTCCTCCTCCAAGCCTTCTTTCCCTAGGCTATGAGAAGCAGACAGGGAGGAACAGCAGGTTCTGCCACCAGGGCTGGAACAGACGGCTCGTCTTGTGCCTGGTTCAGCATGCTGAAGACTGCAGCTGGCCCACCCTCCATGAGAAAGGCGGGGCAGAGCAAAGGGTTTGGGAAATTCAGTTAGAAAAGCAGAGAGTGAACATTAATTTTAACCAAGCACCCAAATTCGGCTGGAGAAAATGCCCCAGAGGGGCTGCTGCTTCATACCTTTTAATGACTTCATTTTCCACCATGGTGCTGTCAACCACTACGATTTGCTCTGGGATTGCAACGTCCACAGAAACCAGGCCAAGGGAGAAGAGGGCCAGAAGGGCAGAGCAGTAGCCCCCAGGCCCGTCTAAAGGAAAAGTCACCATCTCGGCCCCAAGGGGGTTGTCTTGGTCCTTAAAGGAGAAGCTGGAAACTGTATCCTGTCTTCCGGCTTCTTTAAGCTTTAAGAGAAACTGGTAAGATTCACTGCAGAGGGTGCTGGGAAACCGCCAGGTGAACACTCTGGGGAGATACAAGGAGAGAGGAACCTTGCGGACATCTCACAAGACAGGGCTTACCCCAGGAAAAGGCCACAGGACCACCTGATTTCTGGCCACTGCCACTTTCTCCAGCATGAATTCTTAGCCAGAGCTCCTGGGCTGAGACCACTGCCCAGACAGTTGACTACACATCCATCACATTCGGTCCTGGCAAGCTCAGGACGGAAGGAGAGGCGAGGCACCAACCTGTAGTAGCTCTGAGAAAGCTGGTAAGACATGGGCACAAAGGGCAGCGCCCGGCTCTTCTTGGGGCCCAGGCTGTGATTACCCCGGCGGCGGTTCACCAAGCCCCTCTTCTGGCAATCCAGGAAAGCTTTCACCAGGACGTCATCCCGATAGTCACGGTAAAGGCGGAAGGTCTACCAAGAGGAATGTCGCTTTCTGTGCCTTTTGCAGACGTGCCAATTCCCTATTCTGAGCTAGCTTGGGGGGCAGGGGCGTTCCCTCAACACTTCACAGCTACTTAGACAACTGCAGGACTAGCAGTGGATGGGCCATCATGCTTGTTCCAAGCCTGGCGAACACTACCTTGCTGTCATGGCGTGGGCCATGACACTCACAGCCCTGGCCACCTCTGCAGAATCGGAGCCAGCGTTACACGCAGAACTACAGATGTGGGCTGAGGTGGCAAAGGTGAGTCCAGAGCCAAGCGCTGACTGATGTGATCGCTTCTGGGATAGAACATCAGCACTTGCAGACAGAGGAACACTGATCAAAAGCATTCTTTGATGCAGAGCAAATGGGTTTCAATCTTCCACGCTCATTTGTTGGTGTCCTTTAGAGAGCAGCCCTTCCTGTCCCATGTACCTGCCTAGACCCCTAAGGACTGGCCTGCTGCTTCTCACCTGGAAGGACTGGAAGGACTTCATCTGGTTGTTGGAGAGGGCCAGCGTGCTTTGGATCAGGTTCTGCAGCACCAGAAAGTGGATGTCAGCAATGCTAAGAGGAAGAGGAGGAGGAGGGAAATCACTGTTTCAGCTCAGGCCTGGCCCCTGGCTTTCCATTTCAGCATCCCCTTCTTCTGCCCACGGCCTGAAACAAGTGGGACCCTAAATCCAGTAGCTGTTGCAGACTCAGTAGGGGCCCTGCATGGCCCTCAAAGGTGAGTGCCTTTCCCCAGCACACACTCTTGGCTTGCCATGACTGCATCAGGTTTCGCCCACCAGAGGAAACCAATCCTCCCAACCTGGGGTTCTCTTCTTGAAGTGACACGACTCCTCCTCCAATATGGCTGCAGCTCTCAACCAGGCAGGCAAACAGGAAGCCCCTCTTACAGGGAGGCTACTGGAAGGGGCTTCCGTCTCTCCTGACGGAAGGTGCTCTGCAAGCAGAGATTCCTAACAGCAGAACATAGGGGAGAAGCAGAGGAAGTGGCTGCCGCCTCACCTGCTGAGTTCATCTTCTTTCCTGCCATGGCTGGTCTCATTTCCAATAGCCAGAACTCGGAACCTGGAGCAAGGCAAGGAGAAAGGCAAATGAAAACTCCTATCAGGCTGGAAGCTGGCGGGGTCCTGACGTCTTTCCTGAGGAGTTCCGTTCCCTTTTCCCTAGCCGGAAAGCAACAGCATGGCAGCAGAAGAGCTGCAGTGTGCATAGAGAAAGCCCTGGCCTCTGCAGGACTGAACAGAATGCCTGCTCCCTGCACACACCCCCACCAGCCATGGCTGCCAGATTGCTGAGGAAGGTCTCTCCAATCCCGCTGCACCACCCAGTCCTCCTGAACCAAAATGCAGTCGGGGAAAGAGAAACCAGCGAGGGAGGGAGAAGCAAAGGCAGTTGGGGCTCCAAGTGCTTTGGCCCCCTGGTAATGCAGAGCCATAAAAATGACTAGGTTTGGCAAAGGCTGCAACAGACCTGAGGAAAAGGTCCTCCAAGGTGTCTGGAATTGCTGGCTTGGGAATCCCCAGGGTGGAGCTGAACTTCTCCTTCAGTCTCTCTACAAAGGCCTTGAATTCTTCGGAACAAACCTTTTTGCAAGAGTACCAGGAATCAAACCTTGAGAAGATGTAGCTCTGGGAACTAGCAAACTTGAATTCCTCTTTATCACCCCAGTTTTGAAACAAAATTAGCTGCTGGACTGGGCTGGCTGGAGAAGGCCACCCCAGAGGATTTCAGATGGGCAGAGCAGACCAGCTGAAGGTCAGGCAAGTAGTGTCTGTTGCCTCCTCCCACCTTTTGCCTCAAGAGCACAGTTACACTGGGAGGCAGCGGCAGCAGGAATGAAAATGGGAAGGGAGTCTACGGGAATACACCATCTTCGATCCAGCTGCCCGCCTCCTCTTAGCAGGACCATGCTGTGTCTGGGGTAGCACTTGCTTGGACCTGAGTGAGATTGGCATCTGCTGGAAGGAAAGGAATCAGCAGGCCCAGGAGCATCTCCCCCCCACTTCTTTCATCACGGATTGCTGTCCTTTGCTTCTGCTGGAGGTGGGACAGCAGCAGGGGCTTCTGTTTGGGTCCTTGTTGAATACAGGTGGCCTTTCTGGGGGAAGAATCCAGGAGCAGGGGCCTTTGTGGACCTCCAGCTGATCCGGAGCCAGAGCATGTTTCTCACCTTGGGATCCTGATAGTTGCTCTTCCTGCTCATGAAGTCCTCAATCAGAGCTCTGTCTTGGTAGACTTCAGCAAGGCAAACTCTGCAAAAGAGCCCATTGTCTACCTTGAAGAGCAGCTTTCTTCTGGGGTGTTATGCCCTCCTGTAGAAAACATAACCTCCTCCCCAAATCCACACCCAGGCGTTACTGCTGGGTAGACACACAGCAGCATTCTGCTCCACCCTTAGCCTGGGCAGTGGGGTTTCTCCTCCAAGGGCCCATTCTGAGAGGATGAGAAACATCTCTGTCGATGCCAGGGAGTGACAGCAGTCCTGGATTACCAGGTGAACAGACAGATTATTAGCTGGAGAAGAGAACCCTGGGAAGGGAAGCCCCAAGGAAGCCAAAAGCAGCCAAGGAAGGAGCACAGGGGAGATCAGAACACAGCCCCCTCCCCATATACATGAAATTCCAAGACAGAGCCTCTTCAAGTGAAGCCTCTCACTTGTAATTGAGATAGATCTGAGGGTTTTTGACAATGTAACGAGCCCGCCGCCCAACTGAATGAGAAGTCTTGTCTAGCGATTCCTCAAAGCTGCTGTGCATGATGTCTCTGACCACCTGCCAGGGGACAAACGGTCCCTTCACCTGTAGGAAGCAAAAGAGCAGCTAGCCCAGTGCAACAAGGCTTCAGAGTCTCTCCTCCACTCCCTCCAAGGCAGGGACTGACTAGCCTCTCTCAGACATTGATTCCAGAGGACAGGCCTCCACCTGCTCGTCTGCGTGCCCAAGGCCAGCTGGTCCCTTCCCATGGGCCAACCTTGGTGTTCAGAATGTTGCTTGCAATGCGGCAGAGCATCAGCAGGCTGTCCTCCTGCACAGTCCACGTCACACGCAGGCGGGTCATTCTCTGCAGAGCCCTTCGGTCCACCTCATCGTGGTAGCGTGGCCTTTGGCTCTTCTCCTCAGGATTTTCACCTGAGCAGCAACCAACAGAGCACGGCAGAGAAAGCAAGCAACATTTAATTCACAAGCAGGGCATGGATTCGTGCCACCTCAGAGCTTCTGCCTCGGATTATTTTTAACTGTATGCTGCCCAGAATTGCTGTGAGTGAGACAGTCTATAAATTTTTATTAATGAAAAAATAAATATCTCTAAAAAGAACTCTAAAAGACTCCAGTGGGGTAGAAAGGTCAGCTACTATTGGAACATGCCAGCTCTCTAAGAAAAAGGAGGATCTCAAGTGGTGGAGAATCCCAGCTTGGGCTGAAGTTCTCCAAACTGCCAAGCAGACAAATGCTGCCTAAAGAGCCTGCCTGCCGATGCATTACCTCTCTTTCTCTTCCTTCTCTTTGTCTTCCTCACCACGTCCTTCTTCAGCCGCTTCCTCTTCTGGCTCTTTCCCCCACTCACCCTCTGGCTTCTGTTCAGGTTTGCTTCTTTCTCAACCTCCAGGTCTTCTTTTTGTAGAGCAGGCTCTGCACGCAACAGACTCTCTCCCCAGAGCGCACTGTGGCCACCTGAGAGCCACAAGAAAAGCTGAGGAATAGCATGGAGGAGGGAACCCCACAGCTGCCTTCTCCTCAGCCAATCTGCTGGCCCAGGAAGTCGGCAACATGGTAAACTGCAAGGCTGAAGAGACATTCTCAACAATGGCTTTCCACCCTCTGCGAACAACGTTTTAGGAATAGACTAACATAGCATTCAACAGGCTGATACTCAATTTGGAGGGGAGCAAGAAGCAACCCATGCCCAAATCAAAATCAGAGGAGGATTTGGTTGCTAAAGTACAGGTGGATCAAATCCTTGCCTGTTTTTTTTTAAAAGAAAAGCAGCCAAAGTAATTAAAAGAAATCACAGGTAGGGTTCTCATATCTTCCTGCAGTGTAAAAACTAACCTGCAGTCAGCTTCTGCTACTCTATTCTGCAGCTGAAGCATCCCAGGAATCCATTCCCAAGCTGCCTACAACGTGCTAAGAATCACTGTAGTTCTTGCAATCACAGCCCGTTTTGTCCCCTCACCTCCTGGGCCAAATGGAAGGGAGCGCTTGATCAGGAAGGTCTGCAGTCTGACCATGTGCCCGGCTTCAGGAACTGCGTTTTCCTGGTGGTAAAGCACAGGGGGGTTAGTGGGGGAAGAACAGAGCAAAAGGCTGCTGCAGGTAGTTCAAAAACAGATTTTGGGTGGTAGGTAGAAGAGATTTACTAAGGGTGGTTTCCTCTCATCCTTATCTTCCTCTATCCCTCTTCCCCCTGGACACCCAGGGGACCAGAACCACTGTGATAGGGTACCTCCTACTGCCAACCCTCACACAGGGTGATGGTAATGGGCATTACTGAGAGTGTGGCAGGACCAGGAGGGCGCACTCCCTCTAGGTCCCTTGAAAGTACATCAGCTAGAACTGACAAGGGGTTCTGTCTGGTGCCCGAGCCTCAGATCCAAATGATCTGTCGTCTTAACACTGGTGAGAATCAGGGCAGTCTAAAAAGAAATTTCCAAGAATAAGGTAGAAATCCAAAACATCTATCAGAAAAGGTGGCATTGCCATTTCTGAAAGCCTATTTCTTTGCTAATAGCACAGTAAAAAAAGGAGCAGAAAAGAAGCTACTTTCAAGGATAACAAGTTTGAGGAAAAGCCTCACCTTCCTGGTCTGATTAAGGATGTAGCTTGTCCAAATCCAGTTGCGTTTTAAGTGACTGTAAAAGCTGGAGTCTAAACCGCCTGCCCCAAGCCCATCCCCCGGAATCCGGCCTTCGTCCTCCACCTCCCGGCATCCCCTAGGAGGGGAGTAAATGGCCAGTGAGCAGCTCTTCTCCCAAGCCCGAGTGCCACCACCCTCCATCCAGACCAAACACAGGCACCTGGGGCCCTCTGCCAGCCCCCCCAGGAACTGAGCTGCCTCTCTGCTATGACCCCGCTACTGTTAGCAGGATGAAAAGCATAAGCCATCTCACTGGGGGAGGGGAGGAAGCAGGGTGCATCCCCCCCCGCCCTCCCCGAGGGAGAGCAGAGAGCTTGCTCCCCAGCCCGCCTCCAGGCAAAGGAAGACCGAGTCCCTCCCCCAACTATTCGCAGGGGAGAAGACGCACGTTGAATACTCCAGCATGGCACACTTGCGCTCCAGGTTATGTCGGTGGGCCGCTGACTCTTGCTCCAGGGCCACATCTGAGAGCGCATCGGCCTCCCCAGAAAGAACTCCACTCCTCTTTGCACGGGGATGGCGGACAATTCCTGAAGGAAGCAACGGGTGCCATCAGCAGAGACAGAATGAGCGGCCACTGACCAGAGAATGCCAACCGATCCACTGATGACGGGGGACAGGAAGAGAGGCAGGTGCTAGGGAGAGGAGGCGAGGGGACTGTAGCAGCGACAGAGCAGAATCTGACAGCCAGCCACCAACATTCGAAGGGGGAGGCAGCTGGCTGCCGGCGTCGTACCGAGGGGTGTGTTGAGGCAGACACACTGCAGGTCAAACCAGAAGTTCTCCACATCCTGGAGAGCACTCAAAGTGTAATGGCGCCTGTCAAATGGGCGGCTGCTTTGAGCCAGGTTGTAATGGGGCTCGCAGGTGGTGGTATCCACGATCACTGCTTTTTTCTTCAAGTAGACAAACACCTGCATGAGATTCAAATTGCTCAGAACAAAGCCCCCTCGGTCAGGATGAATGCAGAAATACAGATTTCTAACTTTAGGTAACAGAAAAGTGGCAGGACCAGTAATTCTGGCATCCAGTTTTATTTTAAAAGAAGCAAAGGCACGTAGTCACACAGCAGCTATTATTTTTAATACATTTCTTGAAAAGCCCCACTTTCTTTGAAGTTTGATCATTATTTTTCTATACCAATTTAAGGGTTTGCTCACCTTGTATGTGATGACACTCCTATGCTAGCTGAAAATGCAACTGATCTGCAAGCTTTCATAATGAAAGTCAAGGAGCACAGTGAAAAACTGGACTACAATTCAACCCTAAAATACTAAACTAATGACATATAACAACCAGCCTTAGAATTGACAGTGAAGATACTGAAATGGTGGAGAACTTCTGCCTTTTAGGGTTGGCTATCAACCGAAAAGGATCCAACAATCAGGAAATATGTCACAGACTAGTACTTCGTAAGGCGGCAACGAAGGCCTTGGAAAAGATATTCAGACACCATCTATGCAAGCCAAGAAACTGTGTAGGCAATGGTTTTCCCTGTGACACTCTATGGAAGTGAAAGCTGGACTTTGAAGAAGCAGGACAGAAAGGGTATTGATGCTTTCGAACACTGGTGTTGGAGACGACTCCTGAGAATGCCATGGTCAGTCAAGAAACAAACAAATGGATCACAGAACAATCAGTCCAGAGTTCCCACTTGAGGTAGAAACGCCTAGGCTCAAGTTGCCGTATTTTGCACAGCACGCGTTATGCAAAGACCTACTTCTAAGTCCATAATGCTGGGAAAGGTGGAAGGAAGGAGAAGAAGAGGATGGCCAGTAGCAAGATGGATGGACTCATTTGCAGGGGCAATGGGCGGACCACTGGAAGACCTGAAGATCCATGTTAGGGACAGATCATCCTGGAGAAGGTCTATCTATGTGGTCACTAAAGGCAATACCAACTTGATGGCATATAATCAATCAATGACCCTCATGAAGCATTAATTGCCAATGATGCCAACAATAGTCTTTGCTCAATTAGTTAGCATACATTTCAGTTATAATTAATATCACTGATCGTCTGTAGAACATAACATTTTGTGCATCTGATGAAGAGGACTCCATTCTGATTATGGTCTGTCATAATCAATGTATTAATTTTCAAGGTGGAACAGGACACGATTGTTTTTGTGGGAAACGTTTTCCCTGAAAAATGCTGTTTCTCTTGCACATATTTACTTAAATTATTTATTTATTTATTAAATTTATATTAGGATTTTATATATATATTATGTTTTATAAATAGTACAGCATAGCATTCAGTTGTAGAAAAACAATACAGAAATAACAACACTTATTACCTGATCCTTTTCTTGAAATTTCTCTGTGGGGCCAAACTGCAGTAATCCCATATAACATAACCGCTGTAGGCTTTCCATTACTGAAAAGATGTATCTCCTGTAATGATGCATTGCAGGTTGAAAATTATTGGACTGCTTCTCAATTGTAAGAAATCAGCAAAATATCCCTATTCTTAACCCAAATCAAAGATAGCTCTAAAAGCTAAACACGCTGTATAGTCATCAAAGGGCAAGGCCTGAGTTCAAATCCAAATAAAGGGTCGAACATACAATATATAAGGCCTAATATATAGCAGCCACCTATGCTTGATGAACAAAACTGATTGTAGCATAGTGCCCCCGAGGGGTCAGCAGCGCATATAACCACAGTTCTCCCTTGAGACACAAATGACCAGGCTCAAATTATCCTACTTCAGACACATTATGCCCTGCTCTCTAGAAAAAGCTCTAATGCTGGGAAAGGTGGAAAGAAAGAGAAGAAGAGGATGATCAGCTACAAGAAGATAGACTCAGTTATAGGGGTGAAGAGTATACCACTGGAAGACCTGGAGAAACAGTTTAGGGATGTCATGGAGAAAATCTATGTATGTGGTCACTAGGAGTCGAAAACAACTTGATCCATCAATAATCAACCCACATTCAGTTTTTAAAGGACAGGAAATGAATGTAGCATTCTGCTCCCCTCACCCGAAATCGTCCCATCAAGGATATGCCCGTGTTTGTGCTTTGTGTCACTTTATGGCAAGTCCCATCAGTGAGCTCTACTCTTGCCCAAATTCTGGATCCGATTGGAACGAAAAGTGCCAGGAGGTCCCTCTCTTTTGAAAAATTGCACCCTCTCCTCTTTCCTGAACTAGCCCCAACAAATCGAAACCCACCGCTTGTAAAGAAGTTGCTGCCGAACTGATCGGGGAAGGTCTCTGATGAGCGTGTGTTTCCTCAGGGGATCCATCAAATAATCTTCCAGGTTATCTACCTATATGTAATTTCATACAGCAGAATGCAAATTGGCTAACCAAGGCTTAATCCATCTCATCCTGCAACGGAGAGCTAAACACAGGTTCATCAAGGAGATGGGCTCCAGCCTATGATGTATGAGCTAGCAAAGCCTCAGATACCAGAACCCTGAAGGTCCAGTGGTGCCCAACTTTGCATTCCCAGAAAAGGCCCGCTGCCCACAGAGTTTCAGGGACATCAGCTCCTGAAGAGGTGGCTCTGTTGTGGTTCCTAATTCAAAGCCCCTCACCTTGTAGCTGACTTGCACTATCTGGACAAAGATGGACAATGGCAAACAGAGGAGAAGGTCACTAACACGTGCCCAGCCATGTCCAAACTCCCGGTGGACTGGCAGAGGAGGGATGTGATGCATCCAGGAAGCGTCATCCACATACACTGCAAGGAAAAAGAAAGAGGTGCAGGGCTCCAGCCATTTTACCTAATGGATGTACACAGGATATGTTCACTTTTCAGCCGCCACCAGAAATGGAGGGTCACCATTTTTCACCTTGCAGTTATTGAAACAGACTGCTACAGGCAGACAGGAACATGGAGAGTCATGCTGACTATTACAGCAGCCCAGAAAGGCCTGCTTGCCTGAAAGGGGAGGGGGGACAGAAGAATTCTACTTGGAACTGGCTCCAGAAAGAATGGGGGAGGATGAGTTATGGAGGCCACTGTATCCCCTGCACAGAAAGTCACCAGTCGCTGAAAGGGGCAGGCCAGAATTGATACAGCTTTGTCAGAGAGGGCTGGCTTGGCTAAACTGTGAAAGAGTTGTGGGACATTTCCTGGGGGTTGTGCAAAATCCTCAAACCCTTGCCTTTGAGCTAGATCCTTACCTTTCTGCTCCCCAAGCTCCATTTCTGCTTCCTGGCCAGGGACCTCCAGGCTTCTCAGAGACTCCTTGTCATCTGCTGCATCAGGCGGAGTGCAGGAGGCGGCACAGCCTGTATCCTCCTCCAGCACGTCACAGCCAGATCTCCTCCTCTCTGGACTGATAGGATGTCCGTAGATCAGGTACCAGAGGAAGAGGTGAGCCATCTTTAAGCGCGGCATTTTGGGGAGGAAGCCCAGGGAGCGTCCAAGGCCTGGCACTGAAAAGAAGCATCTGTTTTCCATCAGAAATCCATGGTCAAAGAGGTGGCTGCTATGTCTCAAACTGCGGTGCCTAACCCGCTTCCACTAAACCAAGGCGGAGCAGAAAAGGTCTCCTGTTACCTGTAACGGGATGGTAGCTGAATTTGGCAATGCACACCTTCTCACTGGCTGTTTCACCTTGGCAAGGAGAAGAGCAATCTTTCCTTTCCCTCAGGGTGGCCTCAGCCCCAGACTCCTGCCTTTTTGGGTCCTGAGACATTGGTGTCTGCTGAACTTCAGTCCTGAAAAGTAGGGAGAAAAAGAGAAGTAAAAACTTGGCTTCGGGAATCTGTAGTGTTGCCTGGCAAGAAATTCCACTCCCCTCACTGAACTGCAAGGTCAGTGCAGCTCTTGCAGGCCAACTCCCACCTACTCTCCAACCAGAAAGGGGCAGTTGGCTGGCAAGTAGCTGCTGAAGGCACTGCAAAGCGGAGGAGTCCCAGAATCTCTGCAAGCGAAGTCAGATCTGCAACTGCAGGATGAAATGCAGGATGGCACATCCTTGGAGAAAAGACCCCCCCATCAGGATAAGAGCTGATGAGAGACTTTCTGAACCAGCAGAGTCTCTGAGCTCCCCCCCACCCCTGGCATCTGGGTATTCTCAGGAGGTCCGCAATGCTACAAACCAGCTTTTGGCAACTGCTCCACCTATCTGCGTGACCTTCTGAAACCTGCCTGTTCACAGTACTCGAATTGGAGATTCGGAAACGCACTTGTTCAATGGCACTTTTCACCAGTGGGTCACCAGGAGTCACGGAAGGATCAACCACAAATTCAACCTGTCAAGGAGAGGAACCCAGAAGACATGCACAAATGAGGAGGCTGTGGAAACAGGAAGGAATGTGCAGTGGTGTTCCCTGATCATTCCATTCTCCCACTGGGAGGTGCCCCCCAGGATGGGGGAACACCTCCTTGCTGAAGCAAAGCCTCCGATACATTCTGCAGAGATACAGAGTTTCCCTTGCGGCCCCAGGCAGCTGCAAGCTGAGGAAAAGTGGGCCAGGGCTGCAGTGAGGCAAGAGGTCATCAACTTAAGTGTGTAGCGATGCACCTGGCCACGCTCCCTTGGGAGAGCATGCTGCCCCACAAAAACGGCATTCAGGACGCTTTCTCATGCCAAGTCAAACTGTTTCTTTATTCAAAACATTTATATGCTGCTTCCCCTTAAAAAAATCTAAAGCACTGGACAAGAAAACTTTTGGGGGAGCTGACGGGCAGAGGCTGGATCCCTGTGTTTGCTGACCCTCACAGACCCTCCCTCCTTCCCTTGAATTCAGAGGTCTGGAAAGACGATCACTTCTGGGACTCCTATCAAGGGGAAAGGTCCTTTCCTTAACCTCTTTATTTTCCTACTACAGGAAGATTCTCTCCCATCTTTTCAGAAATGGACTGCTACCTTTCGGCTGATGCCATCCTGGATAACAGTAGTGCGGTAAAGGCGCAGAAGGCCTTCCTGGGAGAGCTTCTGCACCAAGCGAACAATGGATTTCTTGCAGCACCTGGTGGTGACTCCTTCTTGCTTCTCCTGATCCATGATCATTTTATGAAGCCTGAAAGAAGGGACCACCTGAGGATTCCTTTCTGCAGCGGCAAGAGGGGGAGGTGGAACCACCACAGACACTAGGTTGAGCCCCACACAAGCAAGTCCACCCCTCAAGGAAGCTTATGAGGCCCTCGAGGAAAAGGGACAGGAGACGAAAAACAAGCCCAGGGTGGGACATCTGCCAAGCATTTCTGCCGCCTGGCCCTGCTGGCCACCTGGCAGGCAGGCAGGCTCTGCCACTCCGACTTACGTAAATAAACTCTCGATCAAGCGCAGGTTTCGGACAGCCTCAATGATGAGGTTCCGACGTTTCAGCAGGCGGTAGGTCTTGTGGGATCGCTCCACCGGAGATGCCTGCAAGCTCTTCTCTTTTCTCTTTTCATCACAGCTCTTCTAGGACAGAGTCAGAAAACTGTACATAAGAAAGGCTGGTAAAAAGCTGATGAGTTCAATGGAGTCCTGTCTTCAGGAGGAGGAAACCAGAGGGGAGCCCATGGGGGTGACCACACGCCACTGAGGTAGCTTCCCTGGAAAATGGCCGCAGCAAAAAGGGAGCAAGAACCGCATCCTGTGGTGGGGAGTTCCCAGGCAACCGAGCAGGAAAGCTCACCTGGCACTGCAATGGAGAAGAGCCCCCCACCAGCCCTTTACCCTCAACAGGGCCAAGGCCCACTTCAGCTCAGGTGGCCTGTGCGTGGAGGCCAGGAAAGGAACTCCAAAAGCTCTGTCCAGAGCCTGTCTCACCATCAGAGCACTGGGCTGAAGGAAGGCTGTCCTCCTACCCTGGCTGTAAGCCTTGCCCAGGTTTGCCATGGGAGGGATGCCCATCACCAGCACATCAGGCACAAGCCTTGGATTCTTACTTTGGGGGTCTTGGGCTGGACTTCCTCGACCACAGCAGCATCACCAGAGACAGCTTTGAAACGGGCACAGCTTGAGAGGCTGGTTTCTGGCCTTAGCCAGTCCAAAGCAGAATCCCTGCCTTCCAAGTATTCAAGAGGGAGCAGAGATGACCTCCTCTTCCTAGCTGGTTTGAGAAGAAACACAACCCAACTGAGTGGCCTCCCCAAGCAGTTTCCCCAGAGCTTTGCTACATCCAAGAGAATGGGAAAGGGCCCTCCGAGCATCCTCTTCGCTGAGCTGCCCCAAGGGACTGAATCCAAAGAAAACAAGTACTGGATGAGCAACCTGCCATTAAACATTGGTTAGAAACTTTTCACTTTAATATAGAAAGCCAGTCTGGGGTAGTGGTGAAGGTGTTGGCCTAGAAACCAGGAGACGGGGAGTTCAAGGCCTCCTTCAGATAGGAAAGCCGGCTGGGTAATTTTTGGCCAGCTGCTCTCTCTCAGCCCAACCCACCTCACAGGGTTGTTGTTGTTGTGGGGGAAATAGGCGGCGGAAGTATTAGGTATGTTCCCCACCATGAGTTGACCAAAATATTAAAAAGGGCCCTGAACAACTCCCAATGTTCAGAAAGTGCTCTGAGACTTCTCTCATAAGCTCATCTCAATTAATATTCTGTTTCAGAATCTGGCAACTTCCCCAGAGAAAGGTTCAGACTGCCTGGGTAAGAAGGGCAGAAACAGGGGTTCCTGGCACAAGGTGATATTACAAAGGCCAGGCATGGCCAGGGACAACCTAGGGGGAAAGAAGGGGTTTGGGAAAAATCTGGGTTTTCCTAGGGAGAATGAAATAGTTTGCCCCCTCCGCCGCATGCTTTTGGTGCCCTCATCCTGGGCCACGTGCCAAAGCGAATCCTGCACCTTTCTTTCCCGCTGACCGGCGAAGGCCACCTCCTCCGTCAAAACCAAGCTGTGGCAGGGCCTGTGCACCGCCCCTCTTCAGCCTCGCACCATCGTTCTCTTCCTTCTCCAGTTCCGAGAGTCCTGCCGCCGCCGCCTCATTCTCCTCCGCCGGCGACAGCCCTTCTCCGGGCAAAATGTCATCACGGGCAAAGGCCGCGCCGGCCTGGGCCAGCTCCTTGCTCCTTGCCTTCTCCCGCTCAAGCTGCTGGCTCAGGTCGCTCTGTTCTGCGTAGGAGCACGCGATGTATTTGGTTGTCCGCTGCCTGCCCTCATCCTCCATGAACCCCTAGAAAAGATGGTGATGGTCACCGCTGCCTTGCGACTCTCAAGGCTCTCAAACTGTCAGGGGCCCTCTGGGAAACAGGGCAAGTGGGTGGACAATCCTTCCCCCATTTTAACTGACTGCAGCACAGGAAGGTGGCCTACGGAGCGCTACCTTGATCACTCTGTACCTCCCCAACAAGCGACACAGCATCCGGGCTTCCAGCTTTCCCACATTCATAGCAGCTCGGAGTTCTGCCTGAGAAATACCTTTGGTCCCCCAGCTTTCGACTGTGAGGCAGAGAAAGTGGGAAGGAAGGAATTTGGAAGAGGACATGAAGCACAAAGCCCCAGCATAAGCCAGGAAAACCAAGCAGGTTTTCACTGCTGTTGTGGATTAGCAGTGGGCTATCCCTCTGCTGCACCGTGACCAAACAGCTGCTGCTACCCTGCAACCAAGATGGCTTCAGCTGAAGGGCACAGAAAGAGCAACCCAGACATCCTGCCCAGCTACAATGCAATACCCACTCAGCTCATACGCTTGTGCCAGCATGTCCTTTTCATAGACAATGTCCACAGGCTGCACGGTTCTGGTGACCATTTCTTCATCGTCGTCGTCGTGGAAGTCAGCCACCTTCTTCTGGTATTCCTTCACCAGCTTTAAACAGCGAACTATGGCGTGAGTTCCTGGGAATGGACACACACGGGAGCGATCATGTCACAGCACCTCAGAGATAATTCACACCCCACTGGATTAAGAGTGGCTGAAGGTAGCCTGCATAGCCTCCCCCAATTCTAGCCCTGAAGACCCTGTATTGAAGCCCACAGTAATTCTCGCTGGATGGGGCTTGCTAGCAGAAGACCCTGCCCCCTGCCCCTCCAGCATCAGGCAGCCCTAAGACTCCGCTCCAGCACCTCTTTCTGTGCATCAAAGACCACAAGCACCTCTCAAAGAGGCAATGGGGGAAGACCGACCAAAACAGATCCCGTCCATGTATTTCCTTCAACCCTATAATAAAGTCAGGGCACACTGCCCCCTGCCCACCCACTGGCAGATCTGAATTCTCAGGAAAACCGCAGACTGTACCCTGGACCTCATGCCCCACACTTACCCTTCTTTGTCTTGAAAGGCCTCCCACCAGAGCATATATCCTGCAGCGGAACAGAAACCACCTTGCCCAGGTTGGCATTCAGCATGTACTGGTAGAGGCGCTTAAAGGTTTTTTCACAGAGACCCTGCATAGTAGCAAAACAAGCAGGGAGTTTCTCTCTGCTCTTCAGCAAACATATATTTCTCCCAGTCAGCCAAAATTTTCCACCTGCCCATTTTTCTGCTGCAGATTTCCAATGGTCATCAGCGACTCTCAGTTAACTAGATACGTTCAAAATAATAATTTTTCCACATTCATGCATTTTGGAGCAAAGTAAATGAAACATTAATATTATTTTTGCATCCTTGATTTGTTTATGATTTATGCCATCTCTCTCTCTCCATTCCAATAAAAAGGATTTTAAATTATTAACTATTCTAAAACATCTTTCCAAGTATTATTTTACTATAGTGCTGCATTAATAACAGTTTAATCCAAAGCAAGGCACAATGTTCTCTGTGGGGGTCCCCAAGCAAAGCTACTTTGCACGTGTAACACCTCTGCTGCATGAGCTGCACTGGGTACCAGTTTGCTTCTGGGTCCAATTCAAGGTGTTGGTTATCACCTTTAAAGCCCTACATGGCATGGGGCTAGGCTACCTGAGGGACTGCCTCTTCCCTGCTTCATCAGCCTGGCCCACCCGATCATGCAGAGAAGGCATGTTGCGGACCCTGTCTGTAAGAGAATTCCGTCTGGCAGGGTCCAGGAGGTGGGCCTTCTCTGCAGTAGCTCCCGCTGTCTGGAACATCTTGCCCCTGGAGGTGAGCTTAGCTCTTGGCCTTCCAGAGGAATTTGAAGACCTGGCTCTGCCACCTGGCTTGGGGCGGGGAGGGGAGTCATCATGTTTGGGGATGGCTAGTGCCCTAGAGCGCTTGTCGCATTCAAGGACTGAATTATTATCTGCCATCTGGATTCTATTTTTATCTATAATTATTTATTTGTAACTTTTTAAATACTGTATTTTTATATACTGTAAATTTATTGCTTATTTATTGTTTTATTGATTATTGTTGTAAACCGCCCAGAGTCCCTCTGATGGGAAGAGATGGGCGGTGACAAATTTGATTGATTGATAAATAAATAAATACTTCCTGCTTTGATGAGATCCTGATCTTCATGCCCACAAAAATGTGGAACCAGTCCCCAAAGCTCTGGAAATATTCCAACACCCCTCAGTCAAGGCTTACTGGCAAGCCTGAGTTCTGGTATATCCGTATGTGAGAGGACCCAATAAAGAAATGAGGACACCCCTGAACACACCCACTATGAAGGATGATGCCCCGCCCCCATGCACACCCTCTCTACCAGTCTCTGTTCAGAGCTTGATCGAAGTTCACACTGTGATTTGGAAAACAGCCACCCACACATTCCTCGGGTATCCGGGAAGAGAGCAGCAAGCTTGCCATTCACAGAAAGAACTGAAAAGCTTCTGTTCTAACAGACTAAAAGATACACCAGGTTCTAAAATAAAAAGCACCTATAACTTTATCCTTTATACTTCCAATAAACTGCAATAAAAGATGGAAGCCTTGCTTTCAGTTGAGTTGGCCACCAAGAGCCTGGCAACCAGCAAGGATTCCACAACTGCTAGACCCTTCCAGACAGGGCTTGGAATTCTTCCATGCTCCTTACATCCAGTGTTTGGAGGGAGGATGGAAGACTTTCGGAAAGGGAGGGGAGGAAGACACACACGCATGCAGCATCCTGGGTGGGAAGCCTGCACAGATGTAAAATGAGGGGTCTCTCAGTGGTCCAATAGTCCAACTTCTGCCTCAGCATCTGCCTCAGATTCTGCCTCAGATTCTGCCCACTGAAGGGAGCAGAGGCTTCCAACAGAAGCACAAGCATCAGACAGAACATACTGCACCCACATACACACAGAGAGAGTCTTTGATTTCAAAAGTCCTCAAGCATGAGGAGCAGCAGCTGGAATCTCACCAATTCCTCCTTTATGTTGCCCAGTGTTTCCATCTGACCTGGCCGGCTGCTCAGCATGCCAGAGAGTTTCTCCATAAGAATATCGTATTTGCTCCTCCTAAAACCCAAGAGGCAACAATGAGCAAATGCTCTACTGCCACTGTCTTCCTACCCTTATAAGGCACCTCACACCTTGCAGAAGCTGATTGCTGTCAAGGGTCATGGCCCCCTGCTAAGTTCCCAAGAAGGGCTCTCTGAGACTCCAAGAAGCAAATTTCTGTAATGGTACAGAAGCCTCCCTTTTCTGAAGGGATCTCCCTCAAGGTACAGAGACATAAGTTACGTCTCACAGTCAGTCACTAGAGGCATTTTCTTACAGAGAATCATGTACAGCAGTATCAGTTTCTTTGCAGCTTCAGTTTAAGAAGTGTGGTGTTAAAACGCATGCATTACCTGTTATGTCACTCTAACGTTACATGTAGTATCGTGTTTCTGCTGTTGTCTATAATTGTATTTTTAATGCATTCTTACTCCCAAATCCAAAACATTTTTGTGCAACCATCAACTATGAATTTTTATTCTGAAGAACTAGAAACTCATAAAAACAATGTGTTTTTCAAGATCTCCTTGCATATGCTCAGAGACGACTGACTGTAAGAAAATATTTGTCTTCAGTTATGAATGTTCAGTTATACCATTTCCATAGCATTGGTTTTAAAACGTCAATGTTTCTCCCAGGACTGGAAAACCTAATGTATGAGCTTTGCAAAGCTGTATTTTTGGAATGAATGGAGCTATAAAAACTGCACTTAAAAGCTATGCTACAATGAAAAGCAAAATTGGGCAATACTCAATTACTGTACAGTATTGGCTGCTTTGTGAAGTCCACCCTTTGGAGAACATGGTTATAGTCCACATGAAATTCTGTTTGGATTTCCCATGCACTTAGGAATTGGAAGCCAAGGAGAAGATATCACTACAGATATAATTTGTTGTTTCTTTATTTTGGTGCAACTATGGCATGATGATTTAAAATACTAATGACCTTTATTGTCTGTTTTCTGTTTGATTGTTTTTCCAGAGTTCATCATGAAGGTATTTTAGTGTTTTGCTTTTGGGGGCTGGGGGGGGAGGTTGAATTTTTTTGGCAGAGGGGGAACTGTATTGCAATATTATATAGATTTAAATATAAACAATTATTGGACATAACCATACATGCACAAGGAGAGATTCCCATCTTAATATATCAATTAAACCCTGTTTTTATATACAGTTAAAGCAAGAATATCTCCAAAATGTAGAAGAAATGACAACTCAGATCAAAAAGGCAAATCAAATACTGAAAGAGGTAAAATCTGATATTAAGGTTAAAGACAGACTGGGAGTAACGAAATTTGGAACTTCCAAGCATACTCAAGGGCCTGAGAGGAGCACAAATGAAACCCCCCAGCTCATCTCCAGCGTGAATTTGCCAGGTGCTTACCTGTCAATATGGAAGCGGGTAAGAAGCAGAAGAATGGAGTACTGTTGAATCCCCGTAGGCAACCTAATCACGTGGGATTGCATTGAGATCAGCCCATTTCGGTTCAGTACTTTTCGATGATAGTGAAGCTTTCCAGGTTCCACCCTACGAAAGAGTAACCGTCTCCACAGTGCTTTAAACATACAGATGGCACAATGGCTAAAAAGAAACCAACCCTCCCAAGATTTTACAACAAAAGCTGGAAGAAGGCAAACAAGAATCTACATCTCTGTATTAACTAAGTTTCTTAAGCAAGCCTATATCTTAGGGTGAAAATTGCTAAGCCAACAAAGCTAGTGGTCCCTTGCCTCAAAATCATCTGCAATGAAACTGAAGCTTGGCTCAGAGCAAGGGAATTCTCTGGGGTAACGTCTCTCCATTATTGTAGCAGCATCCAGCCTAACAGAGAAGTTACAGTTACGGTAAGACTATAAAATATTTCAATAGCAAAGCAAGTCAAGACAGCACTTACTTTAGTCCCTAAGTTAATCAGCTCTCCACATATGTGGGGATATCTGCCCATAACACCTTCCCTTCTGGCACTATGGCATCACAGTTAGTCTAGAATAAACTAATGCTTGGACTTACTTAAAAGCCGCACTGAGGTCTTTTTGGAGCTCTCCTTGCCAGCGAGCTCGTCCTAATCGCTCCAAAATGCAGTAGGAGAAGTCAGGAAGCTTTAAGTCTGGATCCCCTTCCCAACTTATTAGTGACCGGTGGCGCAACACTTGGGAGGCGACAATGACCAGCCTCTCTCCCCAACTGCAAAGCAAAAAGAAGAGAAAAGGTCATTTCCAGGATTCCTGAAAGAAAGATAGAACTTTGTGGTCCAGCAATATTGCCACCAGCCTCTTGGAACTGTAGGCAGACCATTTCAAATTGAACCACACAATGCAATGACAATTCCTCTCATAGCCCTCCAATAAACAACCAACTGTCGTTTCTCTTCTGGTGATCACCTTTAAGCCCTTCATGGTTATCTGAACAATTGCTTATCTTCAGTTGTCTATGCCCATCACACTTCAGGTCCCATAAATTAAAGAATATAACCTGGTGGCACCCAGGAGACATGCCTATTCCATACCAATTCCTGCCCTCTGGAATGAGTCCCCCCCAGAGATACATGTGGCTCCCACCCTCTCCTTATGTCATTTAGGAAATCATTAAAGGCCAGGTTGTTCTCCCAGGCTTTGGGGACAAGGTGACTGTGGAGCCCCCCCTTTGTTTTCTGTTGTTGGCCTGATTTTGCTCTTCCAGTTGGTTGATTTTCTATATGTTGGTTTTTTAGTTGTAAGCTGCCCAGAGTCACTTGGGGGCCTATAAATTAAATAAATTAAATAAATGAAAATAACAAAGGGGAAGATTATAATATCACGTCTCCCTTCAGCAAAACCCTATCCTTAATACCCCCTTCTTCCTAAAGCAAATTCAAGTTCTGATGGCCTTGGCAGCCTTAGACCTAGGTACCAGGATCTAACTCTCCCTCGCCTGCAAAATGCTGGCACGTTTACCTGCCAGTCACGCTTTCACAATAGGTTACAGGAGTAAGTGTCAGGAACTGCTTATATATTTATTAAGTTTCCTACCTCAGCATCGAACTGAATGATCAAGGGAATTAATGTAATCAAGAGTTATGCGAATGCAAATAGTACACATGGTTCTCACATCTCTCCCTCTCATTTAATAAACTACAATTGGCAACAAAATCTAGACACGATAAGCAAATAAAGTACCCACACACAGACACCCCCATCAACCTTTTACCGGAAATGAACCTGAACCAGGTGGATGGGGGAGGAGGCCCGGTAGTGGTCCTTGTGTCTGTCTCCTCCCATCTTTGAGGATCTCCTCTGCGTGCAACTGGACAACTATGACCTCTGCTGTTCTCCTAATTGGGAATCATCTCCCCCCGCCCTTGGTGACTGACTTCACTACTTGTCTCTTCCACAGGCATCAACTTTTCTGGCACTAGAAAGGAGAGGGCTGCACAATCAAAGGATACTCACTTCTCATAAGCCTCCGTATACGTGCAACAGGGCTGCATGTCCTTCGTCCTGATCTGATCAGTAACGTCCAGCCTCTCTTTCAAGTATTGGCAGGAGCCCTGCACGCCTTCGCTGTCATTCAAAATCATATGCACCGGGTAAATGTCGCTTAACGGAACGGGATCCCGCTTGCTCTCTAGAATTCCTGTTTCAAGATCAATTTCTTCATACCTGGAATAAGAAGGAAGTCTTTCCCGCGACACCGCTGCGGTCCGCAGTTCCCCCCCGGCCGTGGGGAAAGTAATGCCGTAGCGCTGAGGCGCGCGTTCGACCCACCGGGCAAAGCCGCGGGTCCGTCCGCCCGCCTCCGGGCACCGAAACGCCCAGAATTCCCGCCCGCCGCAGCCCCAGCGCGCCAGGCCAGGCCTCACCGGTCGAAGAGGCGCAGCGGCGGGCGCGGCTGCGGCAGCAGGTAGAAGCGGAGCTCGGCGTGCGCGGCCAGCGTGGCCCACAGCAGCTGCCGGGCGCCCGGCTCCAGCGACAGCGGGAAGGGCGGGACGCGGCCCGCCAGCCGCTCCCAAAGCGCGCCAGGGGTGACCCCGTCCAGCCCCTCCAGGGCCACCTCGTCCAGGGCGGCCCACAGCGCCTCCATGACCTGCCGGACGCGCGCTGGGCGGCGGGCAGGAAGTGACGCCCTGGGCCCGCGACGCCCAAGCCGCCGCGGTAACCACGGCAACGGCCCAACAGGCGGCGGCGGGCCTGGCGTGGAGGCAGCTTCGCCGCGCCTGGCTGGGCCCCGGCGGCCCGGTTCGGGGCGTGGAGGGAGCGGCGGCGGAGTTCAGCAGTTCTCGCGGAGGCCCCGGGCGCCCCGCCGCCTGCCTCGTCGGAGGGCCGCGGAAGGTAGGCCCCGAGGGAGGCGGGCGGGACTCGGAAGGCGCTCCTCCGGCTTTGGTCTTGCAGGCGCGCGCGACCGAGGGACATGGTGACCGACTTCGATGAGAAGCACGACGAGCACTTGGTGCTGCTGCAGCAGAGAAACAGGTAGGCTGCCTCCCGGGGGGGTCCATGGCTGGAGAGGGGACGCCTGGCCGCCAGCCCGCCAGGAAAAGGGACGTGTCTTCGGTTCCAGGATCCTGAAGGCGCTCGAAAGGAAGGATCCGATACAGATCCGGCTGAAGCAGCTGGAGCAGGGCTTTACTCTGTACGTGAACGGCGCCAACTCGGAGGCGAGCCACTGCCGCAGCCGCAGAGTCAGCCCTCCGGCCCTTCTCGGGAGCAGCGCGCGCACCGCCAGGGCGAACCGTGAGTTCCTTCCTGTCGCTCCCCGCGGGAGGAGTAGCCTTGCCCCGGGAGCTCTCACCGGTCAGCGGTGAGAGCTCTTCTGTTTTGGAATTATTTAAACAGGAAAAGCCGAAGTTTTATGAACAAGAAATTTGACACATAACGGTCAGGTCTTTAAAAAATATAAGCCAAACAAAGGGAATCCGTTCTACCTTACTGGGCTTTGTCTGGGTAATTTCCTGAACAGGCCCTGCGTTAGTCTGCAAAACCAACATATAGTTTTGAGATAGTTTTCTTGTAATGCATGAAGTATTATCCTGAGATTGAAGTATATAAATCCTCGGTGCAGTATATAAATCCTCTACAACCACACTTGTTTAGGTGGAGGAACTGCACACACAGGCTAAAGGAAAAGGAAGTTCAGAAAAGACACATGCACCTTACTAACAGAACAAAGATTGTTGTGTATCTTAATCATAAACAGAGGCTTGGAGAAAAATATTTGAAAATGTTGGAACTATATTCGTCTAATTTTCTTGAGTACAGAGGGCAGAAAGATTTATTATTTAATAATAAATAAGCCTGAAATAAGCCAGGAATTGATAAACATCCCCATTTGGGTGAACTTTTCCTCCACTTTCACTTGCAGTATGTCTCACAGACTTTACTCGGCTTATTTTATTTTCCATTTTCGGTCACATAACCAAAAAGTGGTTTAGGTTTCTGGTGTAGTATCATCCGTGTGAATTGTGAAAGTTGGCATATGCTGTCGGGCCACTGGCCAAGGTTGCAGCTTTTTTCCTCTGTGACAGCTATCACAGATCCCCTTGGGAAAGGGTTTACGAGATGGGAGGAAAAACCAGCAGAATAATTGCTGTCATTGAGCTACCGTATATACTATAGTCAGGGCTCTGGTAACACAGCCCAAAATGCCTATGCTGAAGTTCGGAGGATTAATGCCCCTCCTGGCAGGCATTCACTGTTCACTGTTTCAATGTGCACTGTACATCGTAATGTTTCACATGCCATGGTGCTGATGCGCGTTTCTGTTTGGGAGGGAGCTGCTGTGAAACCTTGTGCCAAGCTCTGTATCTATGTTCATTTCAATGGAATGTGTTTGGGTTATGTGCTCTGTTCAAGGACTTTTCCCGTGGACCATCAGAAGCCGTTAGGAGCACCTGGGATTGTGAGCTTGGGAAGATTCTACGGGGGGGGGGGAGGGATCTCATTTGTAACGAGGGTTTTTAGTTTGCATTTGGTGCGCTTTTTTCATTCTCAGCTTTCTTTGTGATCCTGCATACTATTCTTTAATAAATCAGATATCTTTGTGATCCTGCTCATGAGTCTGATGGTGTTTTAGAATAGGCAACCATTACAGGCATCAGGGCCGAACCATTGCAGGCCTGTTCCACGCACGTCTTGACTATGGGATAAGCAGTGAGTGTGCAGATTTGTAAATTATTCTTGACTATTCAAGGTGATGGAGTAGCTCCAGAAGCATTCTTTCATTGGGGTGAATGGTCTGTTAAGTGGCACATGCAGTTCCATTTAAATAAGGCTGCGCACACTGGAGCAATAGGTCCAACATAGAGACAGAGACTGCTAGAGGCTGAGCAGCTGTCATTTCACAGGAAAAACCCTGGGGGTTCTAAATAAATCATGGAGAGCTTAATGAAGAAGTTGAGGCAGCATGCAGCAGCCATGAGAAAAAACTCCATGCTAGGAAATGTAATGCCTTTATACAAATTATGGTATGTTTGCACCCGGAATAACATGTAGCATTCTGGTTGCTGCATTTGATCTCATACAAAAGCTTGCCCCAAAGTAGATGTCTATCAGCTGGAGTCTTTGATTGGGCAGCACCCAAATCGTGCTAATACGTAACCTAGATCCCCCTGCTGCTATGTAGAGTGTCTGGACTTCGACCTCTTCTACTCACACTGCTCTGACTGCTCATTTCCTTTCAGATGTGAGTATCAAAGACCTGTTAAAACAAGGAGAGCAGCGAGAGAGGAGCACCCAAAGTGCACCCAGTAAAATCCAACGCCGGGAATGGCTCCAGGTACGAACAATGGGAGGAGGGAGCAGAGTCTTTTGTGCCTTGGAGCGGTATCAGTTTCCATTCCTGGCACTTTTTAAATGAAGCTGGTTAGGGCCTGGAGAGAGGGATTGGAAAGCCAACTTCTAGTCAGAGAGGGTGCCCCCTATAGCCCTGTTATTCCAAGTCCCATCCCTTCCTGCTGAGAGAGGGATAACTCTCTGTTCCCTATCATCAGTAATCAGTCTCAAGGATTAGCTGAGATACATTTTTATGCTTTGGTGTGTATCAGCAAACAGTGGAGACAGGGTCTTAATTTAATCACCAATGGATGCTCATTGCTACTAGATACTGCAAAAGGGTTTTCCGGAACGTTAGGCAATGCATTAAAACAGACATGAGGCTGTTGTATACTCCATAGCATGTCAATTCATGGGGTGTGAATATCATGTATCATTAGGCTTATTATATACATTGACTAAGTTTTGGGTTGCACCTGAAACTGACCTCTCTTTTGAAGCAGCATTCATCTATAGACACTATGTTTTCACTGTATCAGACCAGCCCTTTGAGGTCAGTAAGACTATTGGTCTTCATTTCCCCCAGTGAGCTTCCTGGGTTAGGGAAATTTTCAAGCTTGTTCTTTTCAGTTAGAAGCTAACATTAAAAGCTCACTGGCTTTAATTGGTATGTTAAATTTTACATATAAATGTACATTTATAAGTGTGTCTTCTACTCCTCTCAGACCTTTCAGTGGCCTTTGATACCATTAATCATAGTCTCCTGGGCTGCTTCCAAGGGTTGGCTGAAATTGCTGGGAATGATCATTCATTGATGCAGGCTGAGGTATCATCAATACTCTGATAATACTCAGATACACATCTTTAACCTGGGCTGAACTGGAGATGCAATGGAAGTCCTGACCTACTACCTGGAGGCTGTGAGGGGCTGAATGGGAAGGAACAAGCTAAGTTGAATCCCTGCAAGATGGAGCAACTATTTTTCTGAAAACCATCTGGCTACTTTGTCAGCTCTGATTTTGACTCTGAACAGTGTGAAACTGCTCCCCCCAAAGAAGCAGGCCTATTATTAGGGCTTTCACCGGCATCCACAGTTGCTGTTTGAGCAACAGGGGGAGGATGTGGTCAAGGGGGTCTTTGTCCTGCTTCAATTGCTGACCCAGTTGCAGGCCTTCTTGAATGTAGCACCCTGCCTACTTGGTGGTAATGGCCTGATATCAGAGCCATCTAATGCTAGTCTGCAGGCATGCATTGGCTCCCAGTAATTTCTAATTCAAGATGTTATTTTTATGACCTGGTTCCCAGATATCTTCAGAATCATGTCCTTTTGCAGAACTGACCTGTCGGGTCCACTCATCTTGAGTAGGGATGTTGAGAGTACCCCCCATAGTGAGATCTAGGGTGGCGGGCCAGGAGACTGTTTTTCTGTTGCCATTCTATCCCTCTAGAACAGGTTGACTTGACCGTTCAGATGGTACCCTCTCTTGGTATTCAGGAAGGCAGCTAAGACAGCTATTTCACAGAGCTTTTCATCTATAATAACTGTTCCTTGCACCTTGGGCACCAGGGTGGGTGGATGGTTCAGTTTTATGTATTTGTTTTATGGACGTTAGGATTTTGATACTGTAAACTGGCAGAAACCTTTTGGATTACAGCAGCATACAACCAATTAAATAAGTGATGTGTGAAGCATGCAACATTCTTCAATTTGTTAACAGGGCATTTTAAGACCCTTAGGGGTAGATGTCCTATCATAGACAAAGACATAAAAGAGAGAAGCACTGAGAACAAATGTCTGTTGGAAGAGATAAAGGTGATCCCAGAATAAAAATGAGGGCAGTTGCAGAGTCAGTCTGGATCAGGTCTGACTATAATGGATCCTGACTTGTGTGATAGCTACAGCAGCAGCTTTAGTTCTAAAAGCAATTTATTCCTCAAGGCAGTAATATTAATATACTGTACACTGATTTTTCTCAATCTTCCAGAAAGCCGTGCAGATCAAGACAGAAACTGGATCTAGGCTCTACATTGCTCCCCCCTCTGAGTATGCTGAGGATTTTGAACCTGATGAAAGTTTAGATGTACAGATAACTGACTGTGAAGAGAATGGTACTTCCCAGGTAAATAGATCTGCTGGCTGGTCAATCGCATCAGATTTTTAAAGAGGAATCACAAGCACGGGGATTTGGAAACATGCTTTCCTTTCTTCTAGAAATGGGCAAAATAATCTTGCTTCTCCTTGCTTCCAAAGGCCATGTCAGAAAGATAGAACAGAAGGCTATTGGGGGAGTCTTGCCGTTCAGAAAAATTGCATATTTTCTTCAGCATCTGGCTCTCCAACCCAGCAGATGCGGCCTGATCCTCATCTGGGAGGGTCTAGCTAGCCATCGTGGATGACAGCCTCCAGTAGCCTCCCTGTCCTTTCCAAGTTGGCAGCCAGTATCTTACCCATGCCGGGCATGAGGAGTCTTTGGATTCTTCATAGAGGAGGAAGGTGAAAGGGAGAAATATCTTTCTGCCAAGTCATCTTCTGTTCTACTTTTAACATATAACTCTAAGCATGCTTAAATTAAAAAGAAAATTATATGAGATTAGCCTCGTGTGGCACAGAGTGGTAGGCAGCAGTATTGCAACCAAAACTCTCCTCATGACCCGAGTTTGATCCCAGTGGAAGCTGGATTCTTGGGTAGCTGGGTCAGGTCGACTTAGCCTTCCATCCTTCCGAGGTTGGTAAAATGAGTACCCAGCTTGCTGGGTAAGGTGACGACTTGGGAACACAGTGGCAAACCACCCCGCTATGGTCTGCCAAGAAAACATCGCGAACGTGGCGTCCCTCCAAAGGGTCAGACATGACTCTGTGCTTGAACAGGGGACCTTTCACCTTCACACTATATATGAGATTGCAAGCAAACTATTTGATATTTGTGTGCTTTTTTCCTCAGTTCATTTGGTAGTTGATGATGATTGAGTTTGAAGTAATTATGAATGCAAATTTCACCCATTTGTATTTAAATCCAGACTTTATTTTAAATGAAAGAGAAGAAATCCTGTTTAAAGAAATTAAGATGAAATAATTTTGAGTTATCCACATCAGTACTTTCTTCACTAATTGGCAGTGGCCCTCCATGTTTTCCTCCAGTCATATCTGGAGATGTTGGGGCTAAAATCTGCCAAACCACTATGAGATGTCTGAGCACCTTCTGTTTGTGCCAGGAACTCCAGCAAAGCTTGGAGTTTACCATGAGTCAAGAAGGGGAATGTTCGGAGGACTCTGACTCAATTGAGGAGGATGTGCCCACTGAAGTCTCTGAAATGGAAGAATCAGCTGAATGTCTGGGAGGGGGCACTGAGCCATTCCTTGCTGAAGCTGTTCTCTCCCCTCGGCCTGGAGCAGGCTCTGGTCTTGCTGCTGATCCTCTTGTGTTGGAATTCAAGCCTAACTGCCCAGGTAAGTCCACTTATAGGGGGTGAAGAATTACTAAGTTTGTTTGTACTTGTTGTGATGAAGATCGGAAGACACTTCTTTAAATATATCTTTTATCCTTATTTCTTCCTCTTATTTCTTTTTTTGCACTTTTTATTCTTTTTTTTCTTTCTGAGTTTAGTTTGCATTGTCCGCAATAGAAGAGAATATATGTAGCTCAGGGTTGAACTGAGGAGTCAGTCTTTGGTGCTCTCTGAGCTTGGTTGTTTGCTTGCAGACATTTTATTACCTGACTAGGTAACATCTTCAATGCTGGTGAGTGTGGGATTTTCTCCCTGTTTATATACAGTAGCTTGCTCTGCCGGTGTTGGTGGGGGTGTGTGGTTTTCTCCCTGATAGTTCCTTGATTGTTTGTTGTTGTTTATTCATTTAGTCGCTTCCGACTCTTCGTGACTTCATGGACCAGCCCACGCCAGAACCTCCTGTCGGTCGTCAACACCCCCAGCTCCCCCAGGGACGAGTCCGTCACCTCTAGAATATCATCCATCCATCTTGCCCTTGGTCGGCCCCTCTTCCTTTTGCCTTCCACTCTCCCTAGCATCAGCATCTTCTCCAGGGTGTCCTGTCTTCTCATTATGTGGCCAAAGTATTTCAGTTTTGCCTTTAATATCATTCCCTCAAGTGAGCAGTCTGGCTTTATTTCCTGGAGGATGGACTGGTTGGATCTTCTTGCAGTCCAAGGCACTCTCAGAATTTTCCTCCAACACCACAGTTCAAAAGCATCGATCTTCCTTCGCTCAGCCTTCCTTATGGTCCAGCTCTCGCAGCCATATGTTACTACAGGGAACACCATTGCTTTAACTATGCGGGCCTTTGTTGTCAGTGTGATGTCTCTGCTCTTAACTATTTTATCGAGATTTGTCATTGCTCTTCTCCCAAGGATTAAGCGTCTTCTGATTTCCTGACCGCAGTCAGCATCTGCAGTAATCTTCGCACCTAGAAATACAAAGTCTTTCACTGCTTCTACATTTTCTCCCTCTATTTGCCAGTTATCAATCAAGCTGGTTGCCATAATCTTGGTTTTTTTGAGGTTTAGCTGCAAACCAGCTTTTGCACTTTCTTCTTTCACCTTCATCATAAGGCTCCTCAGTTCCTCTTTGCTTTCAGCCATCAAAGTGGTATCATCTGCATATCTGAGATTGTTAATGTTTCTTCCAGCGATTTTAACTCCAGCCTTGGATTCCTAAAGCCCAGCATGTCGTATGATGTGTTCTGCGTACAAGTTGAATAGGTAGGGTGAGAGTATACAGCCCTGCCGTACTCCTTTCCCAATCTTAAACCAGTCCGTTGTTCCGTGGTCTGTTCTTACTGTTGCTACTTGGTTGTTATACAGATTCTTCAGGAGGCATACAAGATGACTTGGTATCCCCATACCACTAAGAACTTGCCACAATTTGTTATGGTCCACACAGTCAAAGGCTTTAGAATAGTCAATAAAACAGAAATAGATGTTTTTCTGAAACTCCCTGGCTTTTTCCATTATTCATCGGATATTGGCAATTTGGTCCCTAGTTCCTCTGCCTTTTCTAAACCCAGCTTGTACATCTGGCAATTCTCGCTCCATGAATTGCTGAAGTCTACCTTGCAGGATCTTAAGCATTACCTTACTGGCATGTGAAATGAGTGCCACTGTTCGATAGTTTGAACATTCTTTAGTGTTTCCATTTTTTGGTATGGGGATATAAGTTGATTTTTTCCAATCTGGTGGCCATTCTTGTGTTTTCCAAATTTGCTGGCATATAGCCTGCATTACCTTGACAGCATCATCTTGCAAGATTTTGAACAGTTCAGCTGGGATGCCGTCGTCTCCTGCTGCCTTGTTATTAGCAATGCTTCTTAAGGACCATTCAACCTCACTCTTCAGGATGTCTGGCTCTAGCTCACTGACCACACCGTCAAAGCTATCCCCGATATTGTTATCCTTCCTATACAGGTCTTCCGTATATTCTTGCCACCTTTTCTTGATCTCTTCTTCTTCTGTTAGGTCCTTGCCATCTTTGTTTTTGATCATACCCATTTTGGCCTGGAATTTACCTCCGATGTTTCTAATTTTCTGGAAGAGGTCTCTTGTCCTTCCTATTCTATTGTCTTCTTCCACTTCTGCGCATTGCTTGTTTACAAATAATTCCTTATCTCTTCTGGCTAACCTCTGGAATTTTGCATTTAATTGGGCATATCTCCCCCTATCACTGTTGCCTTTTGCTTTCCTTCTTTCTTGGGCTACTTCTAGTGTCTCAGCAGACAGCCATTTTGCCTTCTTGGTTTTCTCTTTCTTTGGGATGTATTTTGTTGCCGCCTTTTGAACAATGTTGCGGACTTCTGTCCATAGTTCCGGGACCCTATCTACTAAGTCCAGTCCCTTAAATCTATTCTTCACCTCCACTGCATATTCCTTAGGAATATTAGTGAACTCATATCTAGCTGATCTGTGGGTCTTCCCTAATCTCTTTAGTCTGATCCTAAATTGTGCAAGAAGAAGTTCGTGATCTCAACTACGGTCAGCTCCAGGTCTTGTTTTTACTGACTGTATAGCTGTCCGCCACCTTTGGCTGCAAAGGATGTAGTCAATCTGGTTTCGGTGTTGTCCATCTGGGAAGTCCACGTATAAAGCCGTCTCTTAGGTTGCTGGAAGAGAGTGTTTGTTATGCACATTGAGTTGTCTTGGCAAAATTCTATCAGCCTATGTCCTGCTTCGTTTTGTTCACCCAGGCCATGCTTACCTGTAATTCCAGGTGTCATTTGACTGCCCACCTTAGCATTCCAGTCTCCCGTGATGAAAATAACATCTCTTTTTGGCGTGTTGTCCAGTAGGTGCTGCAGATCCTCATAGAACTGCTCTACTCCAGCTTCTTCAGCATCTGTGGTTGGGGCGTATATTTGGATCACTGTGATGTTAGATGGCTTGCCCTGAATTCGAATTGAGATCATTCTATCTTTTTTGGATTGTATCTGAGCACTGCTTTAGCCACTTTACTATTAATTATGAAGGCTACTCCATTTCTTCTGTGGTCCTCTTTTCCACAGTAGTAGATTTGGTGGTCATTTGATGTGAAGTGGCCCATTCCAGTCCATTTCAGTTCACTGACACCCAGAATGTCTATCTTTAATCTTGACATCTCACCAATAACCACATCCAATTTGCCCTGGCTCATAGATCTTACATTCCAGGCTCCAATGGTGCGTTGATCCTTAGAACATCGGATTCGCTGTTCACCTCCAGCACCGTCGGCCGCTAGCCGTCCTTTCGGCTTTGAGCTAGCTGCGTCATCACGTCTGGGGCTAGTTGAACTCATCCTCTGTTCCTCCCCAGTAGCATTTTGACCATCTTCCGACCTGGGGGTCTCATCTTCCGATGGTATACCGACATATCTCTGGTTGTACTGATCCATTGAGTTTTCACGGCAAGAATACTGGGGTGGGTTGCCATTACCTTCCCCAGGGATCGCATTTAGTCTGACCTCTCTGTCATGACCTTCCCGTCTTGGGTGGCCCTTCACAGTTTAGCTCATGGCATCATTGAGGTGCTCAAGCTCCAGCACCACGACAAGGTAACGATCCTTTGCTGAAGAGTTCCTTGATTAGGGTATTGTTTTCTGCTTGATTGTTTGTCTGATGTTAATCCCTGCTTATCTGGGAGTAGGCTGCTGGAGAGGATGTGTTTTTTATTGTCTAATTTGAATGGTGTGAATGTTTGCATTGTGTTTTATTACTGTTATTAAAATTTTTAATAAATTTTTTTTAAAAACTGCCCAGGTAAGTCCAGAATTGTGCCAACTCTCTTTATCTTCAGAGTCAAAGGGTGCATTGGTTAGCTTGGCCCTAAAGCAGTCCTCAAAAGAAAGGATCCTTTATCTGCCTAGTAAAAAACGGGGGCAGATTGCCTTTGAGTTTCTAATCACTTTAGAAAAATTGAAATAACTTTGGCACTTTCCTTATCTTTTTGCTTTATGTTTGTATGTAATTGGCATATGCTGGTTTAGGGCAGCATGTTGTAATTTAAGTTGGCCTTCAAGAGATAATGTGTCAGATCCTCAGTTGGATTCAAGGATAGCCCCCAGGTATGCGGATGGTCTAAAAGATGCCTTGGGAACCCTATGCTTGATGCTGACTTGATGCTTTGTCACTCCAGAATAAGTTCCTTATTGATCAGTGCAGCTGATCTTGGTGTCTGTTCTTTCTGCAGGAGTTAAGAAGGAGCAAAGTCTCTCTGCAAAAAGGAAGGGCATTGCTGAAGCTTATGTTCCCATCAAACCCGTGAGCCCAGTGGCTGCACGCCTGTGCCTGGAGGAACAGGAAGGAACCCCCTCCAGTAAGAGAGATGTTGTTTCTAAGCAGCTCCTTTAAGAGCTTGACAGGAGAACAGAAGTTGCAGTGGTGAAAGGGGACAGCGGAAACATGCCCATCTTTTCCCTTCTCTCAACAGGGGCATGCTCAGGATGCTGTTTGTTGACATATTAGTTCTCTGATGCTGGTAGCCCCCAGAGACCTCATTAGTTAGGCAGCAAACTCTCTCTCCCAGAAAGAAGTGAAAGAAAGCGATGATTGTACCCAGTGTGACTCTCTGAATCAGGATGGCCAGTTTCCTTAGATGTTGATGGTTAGTGCTAGGTAGAGGCCCTCAGGGTGGCAGCTGTGTTTTGGAACATTAGTTTGAAAAGCTGCCTTTGGCCATCCAAATGTGCCATTTTACTCAATTTCCTTTTTGTTAATTGGCATTTTGATTTCTATTGTTTCTTCTGTTCCCTTACCTGTCATTCTCCTCATTTTTCTTGTTGCACAAACATGGTTCAGCATCAACTTAGCATCACTGAAGTATTTCTTGATTCTAATCATTCTGCTTTTCACACCTCCTTAAAGGCTCCCTTAATAAAGCTGTTCCCCCACCTGACCTACCTACATTTGCCCAGCTACAGGCTGTTGAATCCTTACATTCTCCACCTTAATTCTTCTGCTGTTCTTGAAATATTGCTGCCTGGAATCACCAGGTTTTGCTTGGCCAATTTGGGGGGAGCAACACAGGAGGCTTCTTGCGGTCTCCACACCGCACAGTCTTTCACTGGGTGGGCTAACTGGTACCAGGTGCCAGTTCCTTCCCGGAGGCTGTATTATCTCTCTGACATCCTTGGAGAAGACAAACAGTTTGCATTCTGCCTTACGCAGAATGCAGGAGAAGGTGCCTCTTGAGTTTTGCTCTTGTTAGTCTCTATGCTGCCCAGGAGTTTGCTCTCTTGTGACTCAAGAGCCTTTGCAACTTTAGTGCGGGGATGCTTCAGGCCCAAACCTGCTTCCCTCTGACCAAGTGGTCAAAAATTATTTTCTGCTTCTTTTGGATGTCAGGACCAACAAGCCGATCAGAAAGACCACTCTCAGCTCTTCGGAAAAATGTTTGTGAGAAGAAGGATCCAGCATATGCTGCTTCTGTTGTCCTCAAAGCTATGCAGGCAGAAAATGAGATACTACAAAAGGAGCTGCTCTGTAGGCAGCTGGAGGTTTCTGCTGGCTTCATAGATGCTGAGCTGAAGCAAGCACCCTTTGCAGAGGTCAGTAGCATGAGGGACTCATCTTAACTCAGAGAGCCATGGCAGGGCCTGGCCACTGCCGTGGAAGCAGGTAATTCAGCCGCTGCACAGAGGGACCTGAGAGACCCAGGACTTTCTTCCAAAATGTTGCGTTGCAGATGTTTGCTTTGAAATGGACCGTGTGCTCTGTCCAATATTAAGTAAAGGCTTTCTTTTCTTTTGCTTCCTAGAATTTTTTTTCTTGCAGACAATGAAATAGAGGCTAATTTTCTTAAGGAACAATTCTACTGTCTCCTCTTTGTGATCTGTTATTTAACATTTTGCTCCATGAATACTTGATCTGTAAGGGTTGAAAGCACAGAAATCTCTCTTGAAAGAGATGGCAGAATACCCATTCACTCACTTGTTCACTTTTAATAGTTTTACTTCAATCACATTTTTTAGAAGCTGTTGGTGACGGAAAAAGAGTAGTGTACTAACTTTCAAAGAAGAGAAGCCCCCCCGTACTTGCCTGGAGGTGAGACTTGTGAGCCTTTTCTGTTCCTGAAAAGGAAGGTCCCATGTGTACAACCCACCAATTCTCATGTGGCCGTGGCAGAATCCTACCAGTCTTTTAAAAACTGCCCATGCTGATAATTGTGGAATCAGTGTCCAGAATCATCTAGCTGCTGAATGTCAATCCAAAGAGGGTTTCTGTGCAAGGAGGAACCAGTAGAATATTCTCTGCCAAGAGCTCTTGGTGAGGGACGCTGACTGCTTGAATATAATAGGCTCTGTAGGATGTGGAAATTCTGAGCAAAGCCTAAGCTCCCGATTCAGACCAGCCTCCAGCGCTGTCTGGAGAGTGAAGCTCTCCTGTGAGTTTGTCCTTTCTTTCCCTTCTGTGCAGTCACTGCTGGCATCTGGTTCTGCAACAGCGGACCTTCCCCCCAAGCAGCCGGAGGAAACAGTTGTCTCCACAGCCCTGGAACAGATTGGACTTCTGGGAAACAGGTGGCAGTTTTGAGTCTTTTGAGGCCATTCTCAGGTGCAAGATGAGGGGGCAGTTCTGAGGTAATGCTGTTCTATCCCTGCGTGGAGATGTCAAACAGATTCCTGTGCTAGTCCTGCTCTCTTCACTGCATCTGATTACGGGGGCATCCAGAAGGCAACGTGGGTGCGAGTATCTTCATCTGGAAGGGGTGTTTATGGAGGCCATAGGTTGGGGTGTGGGATGGCAAAAGGGGATTCGGAGACTGAGCTAGGTTCTTTATAAAGTTTTGAGACAAAGTGTCAGTGTTTTCATAAGGAAGTGTGAACTTGTGCTCTGAGCAACACAAGGAATATCATCTCAGCTTGCTAGTTCTTGGTATATAACATTCAGTATTTCGCAATCTTGCACAAATACTCCTCATCAGTAAAACCAGTGAGCCATTTAACAAGAAAAGCAGGGTTAGGGTAAGGATTGTTCACAACTGTCAGGTCTGCTACTTCATCCTCCACACCCACTGAAAGTCCTTGTCTTGGGAGTTTCAGAATAGGTTCAAAGCAATGGCTCTTCCAGGTCAAAAGAAAGAAGTGCTGACTTTGCTGCTTGTTTGCCTGTGATCTCTTCAGCGTTTCTTTTCCTGTTTAGGCAACAGAAAAAACTTCTGAACGCTCTGCAAAAGATTGAGAATCAGTCTGTCTGCTGTGGCCCTGCAGCTTTGGGCTTTGGACAGCTAGAGCTTCCTGTTCTGGTAGGAAGCAAGACACTTAAGAGCACTGAAGTCACAACTTTCAAATGCAGCATTCCTCATCTTCATCCCTATCACGTTACTTAGTAACAGCCAGGATGGGTTGGATGGTCCTGAAGAGGGTGGGAATTCCAAACAGCTTTCCTCTGGAAAAAGGGTGTTCCAGCACGTCATGAGTAGACTATGAAAACAGAAATGTGGGGTTGGACTGAAGGGGAAGGCTTGCTTGAGTAATGGGCCCATCCCTTACATGACACAAGGCACGATCCATCTGGCCACTCTGGGCCCCTTTGGCACTTTCGTGCGCGCCATGTTCAGGCCTGTTTGAGGTCAGTGTCCATAGTGATGTCCTGAGTCTTTCTTTTCAGGACCACATGGAATTGGAGAAGGAGGTCCGGGATGCCATCTATATCACTATAGAGATCCTTTCCAACTGGGGAGATGCAGCCTGCGTGGGTCTGACAGAAGTGGAGTTCCTTGATTTGAACTTTGAGAGGGTGTTTGTGTCGCCTCACGATGTAGACATCCGGCATGCGGATCCACCTGGAGAGCTGGGCCGCTTGGTTAACCGAAGTGCAAATGTAAGCCTCCCACTGTCGATTTTCAAGTGGCCATTCAAGGACCAGCAGGCACATTTTTGCACACCAGGTGTCCCTGGGGCAGTTTATTTCTAAAGCACATTTCTGGTGCTCCAGAATGACCCTGGGTGGCTTACAAATTACAAAAGGAAGAAATCACAATATCAAGGAAGGTGATAGTTGCCCAGAGGGAGCAATAAAAGTCCTCTTTCCTGTATAACACCCAACCTAAAGGGGTCTGACAACCACCCTAGCACAATGCCCAGGGGAAGAGCCAGGCTTTCAAGGCTCCTCTAAAGGCAGGCAGGGTGTGGGCAGTTCAAATCTCTGGGGAAATGCTGTTCCAGAGGGCAGGTGCTGTGAGAGAAAAGGCATGCTTCCTGGGTCCTGCTACATGACACTGCTTAACTAATAGGACCTGGAGTGTGCCAGTGCTTTCTGAACATACAATACAGGCAGAAACCACATGGGGCTTTAGAAGTGATAACCAGCACTTTGAATTGCACCAGAAGCCTATTGGTAAGCAATGCAGCTCAAGGAGCAGAGGGTGAGGGCATAAAGAGACTTACCCATAATAAGCTCACTCTACCACATTCCAGATCAACTGCAGCTTCCACATGGTCTTCAAGGGTAGAGTACATTGCAGTAGTCCTCACACAAAGCGAGCAAGGCATGAGTGACTATAAGTAAGGTCTCCCTGTCCAGGAGTCGATACAGCTGGCACACAAGTTGGATCTGTGCAAAGGTGTTCCTGGGTTCTTACACTGTTCGTTTGATTGATTGATTTCTATAGCCACCCATCTCAGCAAGTGACTCTGGGCGGCTTACAGCAATAAACACTTCCCAGCTCCCTGGTTCCTTGGTCCCTCGGTGGGATGTAGGTTTCTGTTTCTTCTGCTCAGGTAATGGCTCAGGGCTGTGAGGGAGGTGGCTGTGGTTGCTCTGGAACCAAAGCTTCTGGCTTTGCTACCTGTTGCAAAGAATCAGACGTACTCTACTCTTCTCAGCCAAGTTCCAGGACCTGTGGACTGCACAGAGATGAGCAGTGTAGACTGAGTAGGAGCTGTGGGCTCAGCAGGCAGTTTTAATAATGAACATGAGAACTGCAGGTAAACAGGAGACAGAAGCAGGTGGCGCTGTAAGCATCCACGAACAGTATGATTTTCTCACGTAAAGTTCTGGAATTCTGAAAAAAGTATGATAAAATTTTGAATTACCATGTTCTGCTGTGGTAAACTTAGGAAAGTTTTGTAAGTCAACTGACTCCTCCCAAGGAGAAAGGAGGGGATCAGAAGTGCCACCCCTGCTAATCCTGGCACTGGTATTCTGTTGGCATTCTTACAAGCACTAAAGTGGATTAGGCCAAGCAGGGCCGCCTTGGAACCACCATCACGCTTCCAGGCAGCTTCCCTGCTTGCCCAGAGACGGAGCAAGCCTGCGCGTCCTCAGGAACAGGAGGGAACACTGCTTTTCCTTTCACCGCCACCTTTGTCTCCAGGGTGACGGGCCAACCATCCGCTTCATTGTGTTGCAGGTCCGCAAAGACCTTCACCCCTGGTCATGCCTCTTCCAGCCTCCCGTGCAGCTGTACTTTATTGTTCGAAATCCCAGCCTGTCGGGAGACTTCGGCCTGTCCAGAATCAGGATCTGGAATTACAGCTCTCCTGTTAATGGTGTAAGTGACTGCTCTGATCTCAGGCACCTGAGCTTTGCCTTTCCATACTTAGTAGGAGCTAACTTGGGTTCCAGTCTCTGGAACAGGGGAAGGAGAACAGAGGGGGCAGACAGCCATGATTGAGTGAACTGCTTTCTTTTATTTGGATTCATTCTAACATTAGGTTGAAAAGATTCTATCTTGGAAGCAAGATCAAAGGTTGAAACCTGCTGCTGCTGCTGCGGCGTGGGAATGAAATATTTTTGTACGGGGTGGTCTGTCCTTTAGGAGGCTCCATGCCAGCCTGCACCCTGTGGCACTGAGCTTGCTCACAAAGCTGTTTTGGAAGACTTCCCCTCCAGTTTTGCGCTGCTAGCCTGACACTGATTACATGCTGAGCCTATGCATTGGAGTAGGGTTGGCCCATATTTTATGGGCAAAAGCCAAATCCCCAGAAGACAGTACAGCTTCCCTGGTTCTGAGAGCCTGCTTTGTTTACTGTAGCTCCAGGTATTGAGGGAAAGAGGATTTTCCAAGCTGGATTAGAGAGAAGCAAATCCTGATCCTTTATGACTTGTTCCCAGCTGTGTTCTTGGAGAGAGGTGTTCGTGTGTACACCCTTGTACCAAACATGAAACTCGTGGAGCTGTGTACAGCTTTCCAGGGATTGCAAATGGCATTTTGTTTTAATCAGAAGCGCTCCATGTGACTTCTTCAGCACAATCTTGCATCTTGGGGGCTGATAAGTGACCTCTCCAGATTATTGAGAAGAGAGCCTAACTTCAGACATGTCTCAGGCAGTGAGTGGGAGGCCCTGTTCTCAAGAGACTCTAGGGAAGGGCAGTGGAACACAGAAAAGCAAGGGAAGGAGGTCAGTTCTTCGGCCCAGAATGAAACTGTTTGTTGAAAAAATCCAGCTCTCCTCCACAATGTATGGGTCTAAGACTAAGCAGTTTAGGATGCCATCCTAAACTATATTCAACCCCAAATGGATTTCCCATTATGTCACATTAGGAGAGGGAGCTGTGCTGGCCAGGTTGAGGCTTATTCTTACAATGCAAACTCCAAACAAACTATCTTGTTCCTGCTCAGAGTAATCTGTTGGAGGCCTCATTATGTGCCAGTGTTAGCCAAGGGCAGAGCCAAAAGTGGGTGGGGTCACCATTTTACTTCCTTTCTGGCATCCTCCTTTTCTATGCAAGGAACTTGCAGTTTTTGGTGAGGAACATAGGAAACAGGACGGTTACCACACCAGGGAAGGTTATAAATGGGACATCCCCACACTGCTAAGTCTTCCAACACACAGTCCCAAACTCAAAGCCAGGTGAGCCCTTGGAGAAGACATCTGCCCATTTTTCAACCCAGTTCCTCAGCATATTGTATATTTGATTCCTGAGATACCAGCGGGGGCTTTTACAGTTTTCTACCAATTTAGTGTGCTTCTCTGTGGATTACAGTTTGGGGGTAGTTTGGCTTTGGCTTGGCCATCAAAACATCTTTCTGTGTCCCATCAGGATCTGAATATTGGAGCAAGAAGTATCATTGTATACGTTGATGGGCATCTAATCTTTGCTGGGGAGCTGCAGAAGGGCTGCTTAGCTCCTGATTCAGATGGCAGCAGCTGCACCTCCATCGATCTCCCAACAGACCTTCCCCTTCCTCCCAAGGGAAAGCCAGAAAAGGGCTGGGCTCCTGCGGATCTGAGCGAGGAGTCTGACAAGCTGCTGCTGTTAAATTGGAAGCCTTCCATAAAAGAAAACTGCCCTGAGGAAGAGGAGAGAACCAGTGATCCCGACAAAGGGGGAAAGTGTCTCCAATCAAACCCAAACGCCAGGACAAACACCAGCAGCCTTGCTTCCCTGGGGACCACAGAGTGTGTCTCCCCTGAGGAGGACCGTTCCGCAAGTGAGAAGATGGAAGAATGTTCTCAGTCCCCCAGTTCCACTTCCCTGGGGATCCTGACCTCTCCTGAGGCCCAAGGAGAGATACGAGTCAGCTCTGGAAAGCAGAAGCTGCCCCCTTTGGGGCCACAAGTCCAGCTGCCTTCAGAGAGCATGGAGAGGGGCTGCCCAAGAACAGCTGATGGGAGTCCCTGTCTCTGTCCCGCGGAGCGAAAGCAGCCCAGCAGTGAGGCCCCGGACACAGATGAGAGGCCCTCAGGGGAGACTCAGGAGTCCATCCCCGATTTGGACTTCTTGAAACCTCTGCTTTACAAACACAGTGGCACCCCTGAGCTGTTCCCCTTTGCTCAAGATCTCAAAGACAGAGAGAAGGGAGAATTTAGCCACACCTTATGTAGGGAGGAAGCCACACTTGGCAAAGGTAAGAGCTGATGATCACCAGCCAATTACTTCTAGGGATTGTCCGGTCACCCACACTTTGAGTAGAATAGGTTTTCTGTACGTTTAGACCAGGATTGGAGTATTTTTTTTAATCCATAGGGGCTACCTGTAGTACAGGTTTTAGAACAGGGGAGCATACAATTGTTTATATACATAGCTCTATGCTTCATGTCCCAATCAATCTTGGCTTAAAGCGCTGGGAAAATGAAAACATCCCTCATCATGTGTCTCTCTACAGCTCACATGGCTGAGAAGGCACTAGAAATGTCTGTGATCACTGGGCCTTGCAAGATTAGAGAGCCAGTTTGGTCTAGTGGTTAAGGCAACCAGCTAGAAACCCAGAGACAGTGAGTTCTAGTCCCACCTGAGGCCTGAAAGCCAGCTGGGTGACCTTGGGCCAGTCCCTCTCAGCCCAACCCACCTTGGGTTTGTCAGCAAGCATGGCAGGAGGGAGGAGAGGCTAAGCTTGCCACGTCAAAAGTGCTAAGTTTTAGACAGGGAGCATTTAATTGTTTCCCACAGGTGGAAAATGGCGTTCTGCTTCTCCTCTCCCTCTTCCTTCACAGTTCACTTAGGGTTGGATCACACAGTGAAGGACAACTCAGACGGTTCCTAGAATGCATCAGCCACTCTTTAGAGCAGGGATGCAAAAAACATCACTTTTGTGATGTAAAGAATTTTCTACCTAAATAGGTGGGAGGAAATTTGGGGGTATTTTTTGCCTTTTGAGGGTTTGGGGGAGGTTAAAAGACATCATAGGTGCTTCAAGGCTTGCAGATTGTTAAGAAATCCATTTGATTCCTTAGAATTCCCAAATCTCCCTCCTAAAATGGAGCTTGGGCTCACCCACTTTGGGTATCCACCTAAAGCTTAGTGTGGCTCTCAAGTGCATAGGCAGTATGACCTCTGCCATAAATGCTCCACCCTGGTGGCTCCTACTATGGGAAGTCCTCCATGTGTCTGCTGGGGACATAAAGATCTACTGATCTCCATTCGTGGAGAAAACCCTCTTGATGAGGGAAATAGGGAGTTTGCTGGGAGATACTTTTCTAGCAGGTCTTGTTTTGATGCACTGATTGTCCCTGTCCTTTTTCAGCCAGCGAGGCACGTGAAGCTGTCATGACTGGATTTTCTATCTTTTTAAAAACTTGTGTTTCAAAATGAAGCAGTTGGTCAAACGTGTAGTGTGGCAGGTGAGGTTTTGCCTGGGCAGTCATGTACCAAATTTGTCCTTGGTTGTTGCTGATTTTCTTGAATTTTGCCACTGTAGTTTGTGTACTCCAGATCCCAAACTTGGACAGAGTTGATTTTCAAAAGCTTTGGAAAGGCCTTTCCATAGAGGGTGGGCTACAGTGGAGCTTGGAGCCACTGTGCTGTTCCCTCAACCAGTCTCACAAGAGTGAGCTCTCGGCCAGTTTTCCTGAATCCTCGGACTCGGACCTTTCCCTGTTCTTCCTGGGTTCTTTTAATATTGTACTGAGCTGATGAACTCAGCAAGTGTTACTGGTTACTTGCTGCTCTCATTTTACTTGTACATTTTTTAAAAAGATGCCTGCTTTCTCCCTTCATCCTCGGGTACTGATTTCTCCATTTCAGAGGAGCCTCTCCCTGCCAAGGGCAGTACAAGGCCCTCAAGGGCCAAGTGGGGCACCTCTCAGGAGTACATGCTGCAGGAATCGTGGAATTCGTTGTTGAAATTCAATCGTTCGCATCGTGGTCGAATCTCCAATATGGATTTCCAAGGTGACATTTTTGATGAGTTTCTCCACCAACACAAAATTAGCCGGCAAGAAGCTCAGAAGCTCAGGATAAAGGACAGTACGCAGGAGCTGCCAACACAGAAGAAGGGCAGCAGTTGCCTCGACCTGGAGGATGACAGTGACTTTAAGATCCCTGTCTTGCCTTATGGTCAGCACTTAAGAATTGATATCAGGTCAACCTGGGGAGACAGACACTATGTTGGTCTGAATGGACTTGAACTCTTCAGCTCGAAAGGCGAGCCCATCCAGACTGCAAAAATCACAGCCAACCCCCCCGATATCAACATCTTGCCTGCGTATGGCAGGGACCCCCGGATTGTAACTAATCTGCTGGATGGAGTGAACCGGACACAGGATGACATGCACCTCTGGCTAGCTCCCTTCACTCCAGGAAAGTCCCACTGTGTTTGCCTGTACTTTGCAAAGCCATGCGAGGTAGCCATGATTCGCATCTGGAATTACAACAAGTCTCGCATCCATTCCTTTCGGGGTGTGAAAGACATCTCCATTCTCCTGGATGAACGCTGCATTTTCCAAGGAGAAATTGCCAAGGCTTCAGGGACACTTGCTGGAGGTAGGGGCAGATCTTCTCTGCTTTTAATCCTGCCTTTTGAAGGAGGGTGGAGCAATGGCTGTTAAATCCTGGACCTGGTCATCCTGTTAGCCAGCCCTCCTCCTCTTCTCTGTTAACTGTAGAAAAAAAATAGATTTTTCATTAAAGCCAATAGTAAGCTGGGAGAACAACCTTACTAGACCGTTCTGGCATTGTTTGTCTGCTATTCCAGTGCTTGGCTTTTGTATTCAAGATAACCTGGTGTAAGGAGGGTCTTCGTATTTACTTCCAAGGAGAGGGAGGGGGAGAGAGAGCTGTTCATCTGGTGGATACTGTCACCATAAAGTTGACAATGTTTCAGCTCCAGAGCAGTTTGGAGATACCATTCTTTTCACAACGGATGAGGACATTCTGGAGGCCATTTACTGTTACGATGAGTCCTTGGAGGAGGAAATCGAAAGCAGGCGCAGCCTGAGTTACGAGGAAGAGCTCAAGAGGCCACGGACTGCTGATGGAGAAGGGGATGAGAGGCCTTTCACTCAAGCTGGCTCCAGGACTGAAGGCAAGCAGGTTAGAGCCTAGCTGTGAAAATGGGTTTTCTCTCTCTCTCCAAGCCTGTCTCCCCCATACAGAGCTGGGAATTAAGATAAGGGCGTACCTGCAGCTGCTTTAAGAGGGCTCTGAAAACATCCTTCTCTGGTGTTTAGTTGAAACACTCCTGGAATTGACTGTGTGAGGTGTTCGTGTTTTATTCAGACTGCTTAAATTTTAAAGGACTTTGATACTGATGATAAAAATTGACCACACCTCAGCCTACCAGGAGAAGGGACAGGCAATAAGAGTGATGGTGGGAGGCTGTTGAAACTATTTTAGGGCATGCTGGGCCCTTGAAAGGGTGGACCAAGTGGGGCATCCTTTATGCCCAGGTGCCCATTTTTAAGGCATTTTTATTTCTCAGAATGCTTCTACTGTAGGAGAAAGAAGTTTAGTTTTGTTCTGACTTGCCCCTTGATTATCCAAACTTTTTTTAGAGCCAGAAGCAAATTGCTGAGTCAGATTCCATCTCCCAGATCATGACAAGCAACGAACCTGGAGTCTGCTCTGGAAAATGTATGTCCCTCTTTTCCCATCTGTCTTGTCTTCTGAAGGGGGGTGCACGGCTTGCAGTGGACCTGTGTGGAAGAGACTTTGGGCAATGGGCTCTTCACTGAATGTGCAGTTGATTGAAAGATGACTTTCCACACAAGGCAAGAGCCATTAGCTTATGGACCCTTTAAGGAAAAATCCAGTAGTTTAGTGGAAGGAGAGTTGTAGACCAATAGTTATTTCTTATGATAGCTACGTATACAAGCTCAGGGCTGCTAAACTGGAGAGAGACCCAGGCTGTTTCTTTCCCCTTCTTCTTGTGAGCTTCATCAAGTAGCCATCCAGCTGTTCTCCCAGTGGCATTTTGCTTGGCTACAGGAAGGAATTACTTGCGTTTACAAGAGAGCTGGCAGCTTGCTTGGCTACCTCTTCGCCTCAGCCAGAGAGTGCCTGTTAGGCAGGGTGATAAGTGGATTCCTGGAAGTCCGGACCAGAGTGGGAAGAGAACAAACGCAAGGCCAGGACAGAATGGCTGCACTCGTCTAGCACGGCTGTGTTAGCTTACACAGCGTATTGTCTTATTAGACTCTCAGTTTGCTCAGTAACTGAAGTTCACTGGATAAATTACTTTTTATTTATTTTTTGTTTGTTTATCATATTTATATGCCACCCATCTCACAGAACTCTGTGACTCTGGGGGGTGTACAATAAAACCATAAAAATAATAATTACAAAAATACTCTAAAAATTAAAACATAAATATTATTATAAAAAACTAAAAAGGGTAGGGAAAGCATAGATGTCACCCACAATAAAGCCACCTTGTTAGATCCTGATTTCCATGAGACCCCTAGCCTGTTGCCATAACCAAGTTTTAAGGGGCTTCCGGAAGGCCTCGGGGGGGGGGCAGTCTGCCCTTGGAGGGGATGGTGTTCCACAGGGCGGGTGCACCAGCAGGAAAGACCCATCTCCCGAGTCCTGCCCAACGTAGTTTCGCAGCAGATGGGACCTGGAGCATCCTTTTCTGCCGGACCTGACGGGACAGGCAGAAGTAATCCTCAGACAGCCTGGCCCTGCCGGGAAGGATTTTAAAGGTCAACACCAGCACCTGGACTTGGACCCAGAAGCAGACTGGCAGCCAACACAGCTCATGGGGCTGACATGTAATGGGTGCCAGTCTAGGGGTACACATAACCACACCAGATGAAGGTTCCAGATATGCCTGAAGGGAGTGGGGGTGGCGTAACTGTCCAGCCCCGTTTCTTGCCGCAGTTCAACCCTGCAGCAAGTTTAGCGTCTCCTCAGAAGCTGATCCTGCTCTGCCTCCCTTAAGGCCTGCTGCTGAACTTCACGGCCTCTTGGGGAGACTCGCACTATCTCGGACTGACAGGGCTTGAGGTGGTTGGAAAGGATGGCCAGACAATCCTGTTCTCTGTGGATCAGCTCTCCGCGTCACCTCAGGATCTCAATGATCTTGTGGAGTATGTGGATGATTCAAGGACCTTAGATAAGTGAGTATCACTCAAGAGACCGGGAGCAAGGAGAGAGCTACTGGCCCAAGCTCATACCTACAGCAGACGCGGGCTTGAGGGGAGGAATGGCAGGAGGGATGTTCCCCTGAGAAGTTGGATCAGGCAGTGGGACATTGTTTTGTTTTTTAATTTATATTTATCATCTTGTTTTTAATCTGATTATTTATCGCACTGGGGAATTTGTAAGCTTATCTAGAGTCAAAGCAAGTGGAGTGGCCCATAAGACTCTGCCATAAATACATACATAACCCATTTCCCTCCCCAGCCAGTTTCTGTGCTTCCTCCTAGATTGATTGATGGGAAAAACATCACCACAGAAGACAACCACATGTGGCTCATTCCCTTCTGCCCTGGGGAAGATCACCTGGTGACTGTCCATTTCACACAAGTGGAAAACATTGCAGGGCTTCGCATCTGGAACTATAACAAGTCTCCTGAGGACACCTACCGAGGGGTGAGGCACAGATGCAGAATGCTGGTGGGTCAGGACATTTCAGGCAGTAAAAGATGGGAACCTGATCCTGGCAGAGGGTTCTCTGTTCTTCTTTGCTGTTCCCCAAAAAATCTCCTTTTGTGGAGTCCTTGGTGCTCTCTCAGCCTTGTTGTTTTCTTGCAGACAGTACATTGCCAGACTAGGCAACAGCTTCAGTGCAAAGAGGGAGTGGGCCTTGCTCTCGGTTTATATACCGTGGCTTGCTCTGCTTGTGTTGGTGGGGGTGTTGTTCTCTCCTTGGGAGTTCTTTGATTGGGCTGTTGTTTGCTGCTTGGTTGATTGCCCGAGTTAATAGTTCCTTGATTAGGGTGTATTGTGCTGTTTGATGGTTCCTCTGGTGTTAATCCTTGTGTTGATTTTTACATATCTGGGTGTTGATTGCTGGCAAGGGAGTGTCCTGGTCTTTTGGCTTTTCTATTGTCTCTTCTGAATGGTATGTAAATGTTGTTTACCTCTATGTGTCTGCTGATGGCTGCTTTGTCTGAGTGCCAGGCTTCCAGGAATTCTCTGGCGTTTTTGGATTTGGCTTGGTTTAGGATCCTCACAGATTCCCAGTTAATAAACAGAGAGCAAGGCCCTCTCCCTGTTCGCACTGAAGATGTTGCCTAGTCTGGCAGTGAAACGTCTGCAAGAAAACAACAAGGCTCAGAGAGCACCAAGGACTCCACAGTTCAACCCTGAGCTACAAATAGCTGCTTCGAAATCTCCTTTTCTCAAGCTTTTGGTGGCCTCCTGGGAAATGGAGGTCAGATAGCAGGGGGGCGGCTTGCTTTCAGCAGCCTTGGTAGCAGATGACTCCAGTTTCTCAGTGGGCGCCATTTCTCCATTTTCTGTTTTTCCCCAGGCGAAAGTGGTCCATGTGTGGTTGGATGGCTGCTGCATCTCCCCTCCGGGGGGCTTCCTTGTTCGCAAAGGACCAGGCAACTGTCATTTTGACTTTGCTCAAGAAATCCTGTTCATTGACTACCTTTCGGGCCCCACAGTTGCTCCGGCACGTGAGCGGTGAGAGTCTAGGGAATGAATTGTTCCCATTGGACAATAACTGTCACTCCAAATATATTTTGAGGGTAGTAATGATTGCATCTCGCAGCACTATAATGGTGTTCATCCTCATTGGGCAGGAGTGAAGTGAAGAAGATGGAGCAAGCCAGTATGGATTATGAAGCCCCCTTGATGCCCTGTGGCTGTATCCTCCTCTGTGGATCCTGCTTTTAGCCTCTGTGGGTTGTGCTTCTGGGCCTGAAGGAAGTGGGGAGCTCAGGAGCTTCCTGAGGGCCCTGGTGCTGCTGCCTTCCTAAACGGTATGCCTGTTGGACCACATCCTGCCCATTTCATTCCCAGCTCTCTGGGTACCTGTGAGGGCTCAGCTGCCACTCCTTCCCAGGCCCCCCACTGCAGACATCGTAGGCCTTGTTTTCCACAAGGCTTGCTTTTGTTCTTAGATGGTTTTGGTCATCTGCTGTGGATACCCAAGGAAGAAAAGTGGGGGTGGAAATATTTTAACAAAGAAATATTTTCTCAATAACCTTCATCAGTCATCTTCCAGTTCCAGCTACTCACGAATTGGGGTGATCCATATTACATTGGTCTGAACGGGCTGGAGCTGTATAACGAATGTGGGGAGAAGATTTTTTTAAATCAAAACAGTATCCTTTCTGCTGTGTAGACAGAGTCATTTCTGGAGGTACCTCCCTTCCCCTGTAGTTCACAGCCAAGCCAGAGAAGGCTGACCAGACGAGGGGCCGCTGTGGGCACAAGTGAGCATGGTCTTCCTGCCCGCTGCTCCTGCCATTTCCCCTTTGCGGTGCAGCTGCAGCTGTTCTTCCTCTGCCCCAAGGCTTCAGACAAAGGTTTTTCTTTGGGGTGAAGGAGAACCAGGCAGGGCCCTGAGGCAGGCACAGAATTTTTCATAGCCCCAGCCATGTTTGCTTCTCAGAAGCCTCAGAGGCTGTGGGAACCTCACCTCGGAATGGGGCTGGGAGATAGTCCGTGTCAGATGCTCTCCTTGATGGATGCCCCTTTTCAAGACATTGCAGCTTTTCCAGACAGCGTCAACGTCCTGGAAGGAGTCTGTGGAGACATTCGAACACCAGACAAGCTGATCGATGGTGTGAATCATAGCAATGATGGAAGGCACATGTGGCTTGCGCCAATTCTGCCGGGCCTGGTATGCTCCCTCTTGCAGTCTGCCATGTGCTTTGTGCACTGGCCCAGCTGATTCCCTCTTAGAAAGACCAGGCAAACAGCTGGTGCAGGAGCTTCCAAATGCCTTGTTTGGGTGCTTCCCCTGTGTTTTGTGGAGGAAGCACCCCCGGGTTGGGGGAAATTGCTTGATGGCTGTTCACTGTATCCTTTTCTGTTTGGGGGGTCTTTAAGGGAGGCATTTCAGGCTCCAAGCCCAGGAAAAGGTCCCAAAAGGTGAGGAGGTTGCCTTGGAGGCGTAAGCAGAGAGGGTGGAACTCTCAGGGTGGTTGGACCGGGACCAGTGACACTTGGGCTTGGGCTCCCAGCGGCTGATGGCATTCGCTGGGCAGCTCTGGGCCCCTCCCTGTCTCTCAGCCCCACCTGCCCCACAGGGCTGTTGTGAAGATCACATGGAGAGTGAGCCTGTGTACCTTGCTTTGACCTCCTGAGGAATGCCGGAAATGAAAAATAGGAAGCTCTGCACATTTCATGCAAAGATCATGAGGGATCCTTCCTCAAGGATTCTTTTCATCAAACTTCCACAGAAAACTCTTCTCCTTCTTGTACTGAAGTTCGTTCTCGCCACCGCACTTTTTTGTATGCTTCCTTGTTAAAGGAGCAACAAGGGAAGGGGTCAACGTCCCGGCCAACCCACATGCTGGGCAGCATCATTTTTCTTTTTCTTTCACTTACTGGAGGAGGAAGAGCCTTGATCGACATCCAGTTTCACAATCCAGAGCGACTTTAATCTGTTAATCGGGTTTAGTTTCAAACATGTACAAAAATATTCTGGCTGGAGTCAAAATAGTCTTTACTGTGGTTATTTCTCATGGTTAAGGAATTTCCTCTCTGCTTCATTTCTGGTGGCAGGTGAATCGAGTTTACATTATCTTTGACTTGCCAACGACCATTTCCATGATCAAGCTATGGAATTATGCAAAAACTCCACAGCGAGGAGTCAAGGAATTTGGAGTAAGTGCCCATTTAGAAACTACATCATCTGAACTCTCTAATTCAGCGTTCACTCTGCCGTAGCTGGGATTTTGTTAGTCGCTTCAGCCTACACTCTTCTGACTGGCATCACCTACCACCCCAGAGGCTGGTTTCCCTGGACAGGCTGGTGTTTGAGCCAGAAAATATCAGGTGCTCCCTGCTTAGCAAAATCCTCACTGATACTGATTTCTTCTCCTACACTGGAAATTGCCATGGCAGAGGGAGAAAGAAGGCTCACGAAGCGGCAGGGTTTAAAGCTGGGGCAGGCAGTTGGGGCAGAAGGGCAGCTATCTCCCCATCCTTCTCTCTCGGGTACAAGCCACCTGCTTCTGTCTCGGGACTCACTCAGTGCACCTCTGGCCTTTTGCAGAAGGTGCAAATTCCTTTCTGTGTGATTATGAGGCCCTCCAACTTTTCACCCACTCTTTTTTGGATCCAGCTTCTTGTTGACGATCTGCTGGTCTACAACGGAATTCTTGATATGGTGAGTCACCTGGTAGCGGGCATTCTTCCTACGTGCGACCCGACTGTTCCGTACCACACCTTCCTCTTTACGGAGGACGAGAAGATCCGCTGGCAAGAGAGGAGCACCGTGATTAGGTGTGTGTTTGTGGCTCAGAGTGCTTCCCTGCTGATCATTTTCAGCTTGCTTTCAGTCTCCGAGTAACAAAAAAAGCAATAACTTAAAAATAATTTCTACCTGATATACAGAGTTAGATGAAAGCAAACAATAGGCAATTATCTACTTCGACAAGCTTGTCCTGATGTGAGCTATGGCAGAGCCTCTCAATGCTAGATAATCCTTTCGTGCAAGATGTTCCTGTGCGTCAGGGAGTGCTGAACTCATCTGTTGTTTCAGCTCTATGTTAATTTCCCTCATTCAAACTGAGAACCAGCTGCAGAGGTGCAGATGCCCCCAGGGGAGAGACGCATGTATACAGCCTTCCGTCAGATCAGGCTAATGGGAAGGGAGTGCAGAGCCACTGTCTGAGCAGAATGCTGGGGAGGGGGGGGGACATGGTTTGCAAATAGTTCCACTCTGCATGTTCAACTCCAAAACTGACCTTCCTTGAATGATCAGGAAGCCCACTGACCTTTTTGATCCTTTTGGCTCAACAGCAACCAGATAGAGGACCAGGACGTGCGGCTGACAAATGAGAGCCAGCTCATGTCCTCTTCCAGAAAGAAGCAAAAGGGAACTGCTGATCCAGGTTCGTCCCACTCCCATGGTTATCAGGGATGGTGTAGGGTACCAATCCAGGTCTCCTTCCTGAAGTGGCAGGCCCAGGAACACGAGTGGCTGGAGGTCTCTCTGTATGGGCAGAGACATCACAGCTGATGGCTCTGTCCTCTCCTCTCCTCTCCCACCAGCTCTTCGTCCTAAAACCTGCATTCAGGATAAAGGCCCGTTGCGGAGAACAAGACAGTGAGGAAAGAAAAGGGTGGCTATCACCCTACGGCCCTCTGCTCGAGCCATTTTGGATTTGTTGCCCATGAAGAAGGGGCAGCCTGCTCCACGGACACCCAGTTCTCAACCAGAATCATTGGGGGACCCTGGGTGGGAGTGATGTTACTGTTGCTGCTGAAACCATCAGAAGCACTTCTGTCACCTGCAGGTTGATTACAGTTTGCTTCTGCCTTCTCACATGGGGCTTTGGCTGAACTCTAGCAGGCTTGGATATCTCTTATGGAAAGAGGATGCACAACACCCTGGGCTGATTCACGAGCTGGAGGAGGAGGGCAGCTTTCCCCAACTTTCACCAGAAGCCTTGGGATGCCTTTGCTGACTGGTGGGAGCAGGGGTGGGGCTCCGAGAACAGCCAACGAGGGTGCAGTTAAGACAAAGGCACACGCAGTTCCCCTTCCCCCTTGGGTGTCACTGATGTGTTCACATTCTGTATTTCCCTGCAATTGCTGCGGTTCTCAGTGGTGCAGAGAAAATATCTCAGCTGCAGTGGAAATTAAAAGCGTAAAAAGCCTGCGAGGCTGCCACCTTCCCCAGCCAGCCCCAAGGATCTACCACTGCCACACCAACAAAGGCTGAATGTGGGTACAGGCTAGAGTCACAGCCAAGCATGGCTAGTAGAAAGGGTGGCTGCAAATCCGTGGCCTGGTGCTCAACCCTGTAGGGCAGCCACCTTTCTAACTTGGGGCAAGCAGAAAGGCTTGGTGCCTTCCTTTGTAGGTTTCTGCCAATTCTCATAGGCTTGCCTTCCATCTTTGGAGGCATCTCCAAAAACTGAGCTGAAAGACAGAAAGTGTCATCTGCCTCTTTGAGCAGCAAATGCCTTATTCAAAATGTTCCCAGTTGCAGCGTAGTGACTGCTAGCAAGTACCAGGTTCTTGCAATTGGTGCTACTCTTTGGTGTTTGTCACACACAGACCCAACTTCTTTTTTGTCTTATTAGCCTCTTTCGGCTGACTGACTTGTTCCCCCTTGGCTAGCACGAGGGGTGCCCAGGGAGGCTGCCCTCTGATTTTGGCAGGAAGATGCAAACTTGGTGGTCCAATAGCTACAGAAGCTGTGAAGCTGACCTTTTTGCATGCTGGCAGCATCACCATAACCCATTTCTGCCACCTGTGGCTTCAGCCCAGGGTCCAAAAGCTGCTCCTGCAAAGAACCGGCATCCATGCCTCGGTCTCTTCATCTGAGTGAAAGGACGTTTCCCCAGCCCTGTCCCTGCTCCCTCACTGTGGCAACTTTTGTAACCTGGCCTTGGCAAAGCCCTCGTTCAACCTTCAAAGACATTGTCTCCAATGCCCAGAGAGGGGTACAAGGGCAGGACTTTATAACCCCCCCCCAAAAAAAAATCTGGACCTGTTTTGAAGGGTCACGGGTTCATCTTGCCTTGATAAATCTTTCGTTGGCAGAGAACTTGCATCTGCTTGTAACACAAATGCCTTGCGCACAATGTGTATTTTGACTGGCCTTTTCTCATTATATTAGAAGCAACCCTGTGGTCTCAGGCTGAATGGAGAAGTTAAACCTCAGCTTTTGTTGACATGCATTACCCCAGACGCCACATGAGATTATTCTTGGTCCCCAAATGTTGCTGGAGTAGAATGGGAATGGGAAGAGAGATGATCAGTGGGTTTTACTAATAGGGCTTAAAGTAATTTTAGTAGTCTAGCAAGGATTATTTTTTCCACGTGTTCAACGATAACAATACTAAAACATCTCAGCTGAAACAAAGAATCATGGTTGAGAAGAGGGGTGGAGAGATACAGTTTTGTGACAAGATTGATTGCTCAGTGCTAAGAATAAATTCCTGGCTTTGAATACTATTTACCCTTACTTTTTTTTTTTTAATTTCTGCTGCACTTACCTAAGAATAAACATCAGACTGTGTGGTTGATCTCAGGATCCAGGGTAGGGAGAAACTGAAGAGGGTCTGCTTCTGTGCTGGATTTGGGGGAAGCCTGGGGGCTCAAGCTACGCACAGCCTGGAAACAGAAGGGGGAAATGCATTTTTAGTACTTGATTTCTAAAAGAAGGACTGGTGGTCAAGGAGGACAGACTGGCTCCCTTGCCCCTCTGTCTCCTGACCCTTCCTGACGAAAGGAATGCTCCTGCTCCCTAGCCATGGGGGTGAGGGGAGAGGGTCTTTGTGTATGTGAATTAGACTGCAGCAGCCCGTCCTTCCACACGCAGGCGACCGGCTACGCTTACTTTTTCACTCCGAAAGGCTTCAGAAGCTCTGGCGAGAATTTTTAAACAGCTCAGAAACCCAGAAATAAAATAACCTCAGTCTCCAGTCGGGCTACCTGCTTCGTATTGGCTCCTCCCTTCGCGGAACAGGAGGGCGAGCGCGCGCGCGCTCCCCGTCTTCGACGGCAGGCGGCGGGTCGCCCCAGGAGATGGAGCTACGTGCGAGTCTCCGCGCCGGAAATGCTCTTCGCGGAACCGATTGCCCCACTGTGGGGAAAGCCCGGCCGGAGGGAGGGAAGCGGCCGCTCCGTTACCGAGCGGCGCGGGGATTCCCCGCCTCCGAGGGCGACGCCGGGCGGCCACAGAGCTGCTCGGAAAGGCCAGCCAGAGTCGGGCGGCGGCCCTTTTACCAAAGAACTTCACTAGAAGCAGCCGTGCGGAGGCCGCCGCTGCCGCGAACGGAGAGTCCTCGGGCCCCGCCGGGCCAGGGAGGGCGGCTCGCCGCTTAGAGACGCGCAGGGGAGCTCGCCTCCCTCTCCGCTCCAGCCCGCTGCCGTGAACCGCCGGGCCCTTAAATAGGGGCGCCCCCGAGGGGTCGCGTGTTAGGGGGAATACCGGCCCGCCCTGCAGGAGGGTTATCGGGGCCTACGAACGAAGATCGCGGAGAAGCCCCCAGACGACTCGGGGGAACGGAATTTCCAACGCAGCCCCTCCCGGAGACGGGGCTTTTACCGGGCGGCTCTCCGTCGCCCCTCCCGCCGGGCCCAGGGCTCCGCAGCGGGTCGTGGCCAAGGCGCCTCCCCCCTTGCCCTGCGCCCAGCCCGCAGTACCGCAGGTTCGGCTCGGCTTCAGCTTCTCCTAGAGCACCCGGGTGATGCTGGGGTGGAACCTGCGCCCTGGAGTCTTGTCACCCGCCCACCCCGTGGGATTAGCGCCTGCCAGGCCTGCAAGCAGTCGGGTCTCTGCACTTGAGGTGGCACAAAAGCATATCCAATACAGGGAAGAGTAATAGAGAATTGATTACATCGCCAAGTAACAAGGAAAGGTTATCTGTTGGCCTTCACTGTTCCTCGCATTTCACCTTCCTGTCAGGTGTCAGCCAGGCCTATTCCCAGCAGCGTATCTGCAGCTCCCACATCTGGCAACCTTTCCCCCCATTCCAGCTGTCAGTCACAGCTAACCCCTGGCACTTCTGGGCCATCCAAGCGCAAGACTGGTTCTGGAGAAGACAAGGCTGTGCCGAGGATGGCTCGCACAAAGCATGTGTTTTAAAAATCAACCCAGTTGCTCAGGATGCGCCCAGCAGGGCTCTGCGCCAAGGCCTACTCAGAGCCACATTCCCTGGGAGCACCTGGTTCAATGGAAGCCCAAACAGCCCAAGCCCTGGAAGGAAATCCAGGATGTGTTCATATGGCACAATCGACCCAGTGCATTTTAACCCCGCAACCCAGCCAAGGACTAATGAATCGTGTTGACCCAAGAACTTGGCCTGAGTACACCACAGTCCAATTCAATATATGTAGGCATATGGTTTGAGCCCAGATACGTTTCAACCAAATGAAGGGGCTTCAAGTTTCAATGCTCATCTCTTGTTCTTCCCCTAAATGTTTTAGCACATTAGGCAACAGTGACAAAGAATCCATCCCTGTGCACAGTGAGGACAGAACAAGCGTGTTGCATAGCCCAGACTCTGACAAAGGCAGAGGAGGAGGATCACCTCCTATTTCCCAGGACAAAATGCATCTGCCAGGGTCTCTTGCCAAGATGAAAATAGCCCCAGAAAATTCCTGAAGCAGACACCAACAACCATCTATCCAGTTCAAATGTTCCTGTCCACATTAAGATGATCTTGTATCTTGCTACTGAGCTCTAAAATAGTAGATACTCAAACCCTGCTGCTGCTTCATGTAGCACATGAATCAGCAGCACAGAGGCAGCAGCAGTAAAGAACCAACATACATTTGGGCAGCCCTCAAATTCTCCAGTGCTCAGGACCCTACACAGAGGTCAGTAGTCCCGTGGCCTCTTCTAGAGGTATTGTTTCTGCAAAATGGGAATAGCGCCCCACTGGCACCATTGTGATTCATGTGCAGCTACAAAACTAGTAGGTGCTCTGTAGGAAATGCAAGTTATGGAGAAAAAGGAGAAACCATTATTCTTTGCAAGATTTACTAGGGAACAAACCAAAAAGTCCCATGGGACAGGCAAGGAGGAAATCATCTGCTGTGAAAATCAAAAGCAAAGGTTTTGATCAAAATTAAGAGATTATAGCCAGTAGAAGAGGATGGCAGTCTTGATCCACTCCTTAATCGATATTTCCTCGATTTGTCAGACTGAATCAAGTTTCAGCAAGTGCCAATTATTTTAATAAAACTCCATTTTCAGAAAAGGCAGAACAATGACTTTGTTGGAGTCTTCCAGGAAGCCTCAACTCCTTCCAGGTCCTCTTCTGTACAAAGGTCTCCTCTGTACCTCTTCCACATCAAGCCCTAACCACTCATTAAGCCTGTTTATAGCACAGACTGATCAGTTCTATCTTTTGTTACAGAAAGGCACCAGAGCTCAGGATCTTGGTTGAGCCCTGATCCTCACCTCACCTCACGCCACCCCAAATTCATCTATACTCTTTAGGAATTTGCTGCTCTTGTTAGCGCACCAATGCACTTCTATCAGCCTGTGAGTCCTACCTATACTGCAAGTTCTCTCAACCCTGAATATTCCAAACCAAAATAGAGAATACTGTGCACAGTATTGGAGCAGTACCATTTCCATATGCATTTCATAAAGCACTTACATAAAACTTCTGAACCACCTTGATGAACCCACAACCACACCCTGTCTTCTTTCAGATTTTTTCTGTTTCAAATGCTCAACATTTGCTCTATTTTCCCAATGGAACCTTTCTTTCCTATAGTTATGTATGGGCAGTGGCAACATGAACATTTAGAATAGAAACTGTGGAAGCCTACGCTTAATTTGACTAGCCTTCTGGACCAGTCTGACAGGGAAGGGACTGAGGAACCCCACTAACCTTGGCTGAAGCATTTTTTTTAGCCACAGCAAGAAACACTTTCTGGGATCCAAGATGCTTTAGGCCAGCAGGCTACTACATCTGCCTTGGGGAACCCACAATAAAGCCCACTCCCTCCAGGCTCCAAGATACGTGCTGTACCCTTCAAGAGGCGGCACACAACTTCATGAGTATGAGCTTTTCAGGTGCACTCTGCTGACCGAACACCACACGCCTCAGCACCATCAGACGGACAAGCTGTTCCCCCTCCACGGTCATAGGTGTCTGGAACTAAAGTAAGTACAATAGAAAGACTCAGAACCTTCCGCCCCTTTGACCCAGGAAAGACCGACTCTCGGCAGCAATTGCCATGTTCAGACAATGCAGCTGCTCTTCTCTTGAAATGTGAGATTTAACTGCAGATCTCTCGTCGCAAGAAGCCCAAGGACAATCAACAAGGTGCACCATACTGAGAGCAAAACCCAGGATGACATTGAACTAGCTGGCTTAGCGTTGCTGGCTACTCCAGGTCCTTAAGTAAAATGCTCTCCCCCTCCCCGCCCCCGGTCTTCTAGTAGCTTCTCCCTGCAGATGCTTGGCACTAAGCGCCATCCATTCAGTACAGGGAAAACAGCAGTTCACACAGAAACTAGGATTCAAAGGGTGACCTCAGATTACTCATTTATAGGGAATATAAACAGACACCAATCGTTCTGGAAGCTCAACACTAGGGGAGAGGAGAAGATGCACAAGAATGAGCATGGCCTCCTCCTGCACACATCTTATTCAGAAACCAGCCCATCATGTATGCTGGCGGTTAACACCTAACCTTTTTGTTCAGGAATGCAGCCACAGCAAGGGCTGGTACAGTACTTTAGACAGAAAAAAAAGGGTACCCTTGCAATTACCCTTGAGAAGCACAGAGCATCCTATTCCTAAATGAAAAGTGCGGGGGTCAGTCTGAATGGCTGCACCTTCCGCCCATGCTGGAAAAGCTCTAGTTTTGTGCCAGGAGGACGACTGCGTATCGTGATGCTGTTTGGCACATTCAAACGCAGGATGGGGCACAGAAAGCTCCTTTAGGACCACAAATTCTAGGGATGCATTTGACATCTGGGGAAAAAAACCATACCCTTGATTTAATTTTAACAGACCCACAAAAAGAGGGAACAGTGTCACCTTCAGGTTTCATCAATTTAAGTTGTGATAAAGTGCCAGAGGAGAGTTCTGTGAAACACTAAAACTTTGTACTTTTACAGTAGCCCAATTTGGCCTAACCCCAAAAGCCTTTTGATCCTTTTCAGGTTTTCCAAGCCTGGAAAAAGGCAGACAAGTCCCTATTCAATTTTGCCTATTAATGTTACAGTGGATTTCTCTTTAGGCAGGCCAGTATTTCACTATACTGGAATGAAAACATTTGGCGCTGTTTGGAAGATGTGCCAAATACAAGCGCACATCATTTCCTCAGCAAAAGGCTACGTGACCAGGGGCTTATCTTACTCCCACTTGTAGTTCTGACATTTTGTGATACACAGTGAGAACAAGAGCCATGACTCAAAAACCGCATGATTTATGCCATATACCTCTGGAGCGTCACCACCTCTGGTGCCAAGTCTGCTAAGGGATGGGCTGTTTTCTGTACACAGACAGGTAAACTGATGCTCTGACTGTGCCCACAGGGCCCCAAAGGACAAAATGAAGAGGGGCAGTCCCGAATCAGGTATTCATCCCTGCCCCCTATACTGGCAAAGGTAAAACGTGGAACCATCAGGGCCAAAATTGGCTGCACTGGCACATCTGGCAGGGCCAGTGAGTATCAGGCTGAGCACAGATGGTTGTACATTGCCCTCGCCCGACTGATCTGCTGGGAAATGGGAAGGCCAATGTTCCAGAAAGCACAATGGCACTTTAATCGGATTTGGCAAACTGAGCAGCTCAGCTGCTGCTTTAGGTAAGTGCTGAACTTCAAATGAAATCTTCTCGTTCCTCCCTGTTCCAAGTTTCCAAGATTACCATTCCTTCCTGTCCCAGTGTCTCCTCTTACCAGCTCTTAACGTCAATCCCAGAAGGTAGGCAAACATGCAACTGTCTGTGTTTAAATATAAAATGAGAGTACTGTACACACTCACCCACCTACTTATTCATTCCTCTTGGAGGTACGGAAGGAAGGGAGGGAGGGAGGGAGGGAGTTGATGAGAAACAAAAATTAAATAACCACAGCTTGTCCTTTGAATGTGTTCAGATCCCCAGCCAATATGTATACTCCCCAGTATGCAGAGGAGTCCAGCAGAGTCTATCTGAAGGCACTTGATGTCTCCTCTCAGCAACAAAAAACATTTCAAGGGGAGGGAAAGAGAGGGGCTACTGCCCTGCATGGCTATGATCCTCTCCAATTCAGCTGCCCAAATAAAAATGGGTAACAACTGAGCCAAACTGCGCTGTTTCCTGCCCCCTCCGTGCAGGAGAACAAGGCTGGTCGGAGAGACCTTAGATTTCTTGTGGAGAAGAATCGATGGGCATCATACGCTCCGAGAGCTGTTCAGTTTGGTCAGTTCACTGGCCTCATTGGGCCCTGCCTCCTCACAGCCACCCTTCTCACCAGCTATGCCGAGCTGATGGCGATTGTCCAATTTAACCAACTCTTTGGGGAACTTCTTGAAGCGAGGCAGCAGATCTTTAAGTTCTGCATCGGGGGAGATCTTGTCCAAGTTCTGTACAGAAGGCACCAGGTTGGTGATCTCATCAGTTGGAGACCGCCCGATGCTGCCATCCACTTGAACCCGAATGTCCGGAGAGATAGACAACTGATGTTGGGGGACTACCCCGCTGTCCATGCATTTGGGATAAAGAAAAGTCTTCATTTGACCTTTGCCCTTCACGTTGACCGTTCCCCGGTAATCAAAGTCATAGCCCATCTTGTGCAGAATGCGATAACTCTCCTCACTCACCTGGATCCGGCACTCTACCCCCGTGGTGTCCATTCTGCTTGCTATGTTCACAGTGTCCCCCCAGATGTCATACAAGAGCTTGGTGGTGCCAATGACCCCGGCTGTCAGGGGGCCATGGTTAAAGCCAATCCTCAGCTTAAAATTGAACCACAGCATGTTATTGTTAAAGTCATCAACCACTTGCATCATTTCTTTGGCAAATTCAAAGAGAGTCTGCAGATGGGCGTGGGGATTGCTATTGTCCTGGCACTGGGAGGCGTTCAACCCAGAGGCAGCCATGTAGGTAGCCCCAATGGTTTTGATTTTCTCAATGCTACTATAATCAGGCTTGCTCAGCAGCTCATCAAAATCCCCAATGAGTTCATTCAGGACTCGGTAACATTCCTTGCCACCTTCGTAATTTTCCTCATAGAACTCACTGAAGTTCACAATGCTGGCAAAGATCACACCTCCGCTATCGTGGTTTTTGGAATAGCTTTGGGACACTTTCAGCTGCTCTGCCACATGATATGGAATAATGTTCCGCAACAGCCAGTCAGCCTGGTCCCTCATGCTCTGAATCTTGGTACGGTGAAGGTCTGCTTCCACATCTCCATGATAATGGAGGCGGTAACTCACCTCAAACTCCCGATTTAAGAACCAAATTAAGAGAAGGAGAAGGAAGAACCCCAAAATCACTTCGTGGCCAATCAGATCTGCTGGCCTCCTGAAGTCGCCCAAAGCTGACCTGTTGCAGGCGTTCTGTACAGAGCTTGTGGGGGTGGGGCAAGACGAACAAAACAAAAAAGAGAAAGCATATTTTAAATGTAACATCGGATAATCCTGTTTTGGATCCTAGACAGGTGCTGTTGATCATTTATAATAATCTAGTTGTTAGATGAACATACAGTATATCAACATTTTAAAGGAACACAGCTTTAGCGACTGCCATAAAGACTGCTATGTTAAAAATTCAAGTTAAATACAACGTTTCAGGTTAAATACACACTACTACTTTGTGTATTATTATGTTTAAGATGTTTTAAGTGTATTGGGAAATATTTCTTAAGTGTTTTATATGCATAGAAAGTTAAAATATATACTATATACTTAAAATATATACTATATACTAAGAAAAACATTTTACGAACTGATGCTAAATAACTGTTCTGACTTACATACAAATTTGACTTAAGGACAGACTTAGGAACGGAACTCGTTCTTAAACCGGAGACCTGCTGCATTCTGAAACGTGGCATCAGGCATGTAGGCTGAGGCCCTGTGGTGCTAGGGCAACTTCAAGGGCACATCCCTCGAGTTTTTCCCCCAAATCACCAGGAGACAAGCTCCAAAGGGAATTTACTTAAATCAAGGGAATACACATAGTAAGAACATCAGATTCTGACACGTATCTTGACACCCATAGCAACTGCATGACAGCTCAGATCATTACAGCTTCTCTCTCTCATCATTTGACCATACAACACTGAATGAGAGGCCTCTGAGTGATACCTTAACAGCATCTGGCTTTATGATGCTATTGCTCTATGAACATATCATGCTTGGAAATAATCTGTCTCGCTGCTTCTAAACTCAGCTGTACCCTGAGATTCATAGAAAGGAAACAGTTGGCTCACAGGCCAAATTTCAGCCTCTTCAAAATCTTTTTCATTTTGATCACAACTTCTGTTTTGACTCTCAGCTGTCAGAGCAGAGCACCTTGGATCCTTAGAGAATGCAAGTCAAAGGCTGGTGGCTGAACGAAGCCCAACAGCTGCCAAATACATACCTTACGTTCCTTGGTGAAAGGAGGTTTGATTCCTCCAAGAAGCTGAAACAGAAATGTAAGAGCCTCATGTTACCAAGAAACCAATGATCTGGACCAAAACCAGGACAACTACATCACACACTGGCATAAAACATGGCATCTTCTCTACTAACTTTCAAGTCCCTGCTATGCATTTGCTCCAACCTATAGGCACACACCAGCCCTGATACTTTTTCCTCATAGTTTAACCACACTCCTGGACAAAATTGAAAGTGTATTCTGCTGGCAAAAATTGTGGCACTTCTATTGAAGCAAGCGGCAGAGGATCAGGGATGGCCCAGCAGTATCCCTGCTTCATTCCAGCAGCCTGGGACCTTTCCTGGATAAGACAGCCTGATCTTCTAACACCCTTTAGAACTGCAGTGGATCTGCCATGACTCACCTGGCAGGACACAAGGGCACATACAGTAAAAGGAGCAGGACCCCACCAACAAGGGTAGCCAAAGAGGATCTCATCCAGGAGCTGAGCTGGCAAAAGTTACAGTACTGGACTATCGTGATGAGAACTGAAGAACACATAAACATGGTGGACTGCAACAAAAGAAACATCATCAGTCAGCCTCTTGAACAACTGAGCAAATTTAACCAAGAAGTCACACCTTTTCTTAGAAAATTCCAGTTAAAATAAGTGACAAGCTCGGAGTAGCCACAGAAATGTTTAATCTTCCACAAATTTTCAAGATCTGTCTCCCTCTGTACCTGGTGGAAGATGCAGTTTCACTATGAGCTGGGTGGGAAAGGACTTTCTTTTACATGCAAGTAGGGGGTAGCCTTTGTTCCAGAAAATACATGATTCCAAGGGTGGTCAGACCATAGCCCAAAGTACCACCTAATCCATGTAAAAGTTTAGTTCTGCGTTTTATGAAAGGCAGACATTCAGGATTGGAATCCTCTGACTTTTTAGACAGAGAAATATAAATGAAAATGCCAGTAGGCCAAATCTGGGCTTTGGCAGCTAAACCGCAATCTACTCCTGCCTCCTCCCCTAGGCTCAGGGAAGCAAAAGGGAGCAAAGTTTCTCGTGCTGAGAAGTGAGGCCCCTCGGGGCTAATCTGGCTGGCTGGAAGGGGCCACAAGGTGCCACCACCCTTTCAGGCTCTTCCTTCCCCAACCCGCGCTTCCAATCCTCCCGGAAAAGAACGGCTCTGCACATGGTTTGGCATTTAGGCACAAATCTTCCCAGGACTGAAGTTGGGCTAAAAGGTCACCCTTTCAGGGATTCTTCTCTCTGAATCTCTGCTTGCCTCCCAAGAGCCTCAGGTGAGGCCAACTTACATAGATGTTGGTTTCAAACTCAGAGGTGAAGTGTGAGAAGACAGCCAGAGCAGGAAGGGAGATCAAAATGGCACCAACGAAGTGCCGGGGCAGCCACCCAGCAATCGCCTCTAACAGCCGCTTGGTGCAGACCATCATGTCCTCCAAGAAGAATGCCATTCTGGAAACAGCAGAGACAACAGCTAAGCTTTCCCTCGTAACATAAATAGCGCTGTGCGTTACAACTTGAGAATCCTCCTCCTCCGCAAATGCTTATGCACGACTGCAGTCAGAACAAGCAGACGGAGCCTTCTTCCCCCCTCCCAAAATCAGGCCGTCAGCCCAGCCACCTTTCCCCTTTTCTTGTCCCACACTCATGCATGGAGGAGGAGTGGCCAAAGAGGTTACCCCAGAAGGGATTCCCAGGGCTCCTGGCGGGCATCGGGCTGGAGCTGGACTGATCTGCAGCCAGCTCCAGCTTCTCTAAAATGGGTAAAGGCCGGCTGGGGCCTTTTTGCAGTCTTTGTTGACGCCTCCCTAGAGCACCCAAGGGGTATTCACTTCATCCGTACCCAACGAGGGATCCCCGATCATGAGGGAGGGACGACAAGTGCAGTGTCTGCCTTACCTAATGGAGACAGTGAGAGAGACCACCTCGATCAGGATGGCAACCACCGCCACAGCCATGGCTGCAGGAGGGGGAGGAGATGCAGCCGCCCCGTGTTTCAGGAAGCAAGCAGCTGAGAGGATGAGGAAGACCGTGGCGGACAGGGACACATCCAGAAGGGAACTGAAGGTGGCGCTGGCAAAGGTCTTCACGGGGACCCTTCTTACGACCTGTGGAGAGCGAGGTTGCGATTGACTGGCCACGTATGGATGTCTACGAAGTACAGGCACTAGCAACCCACCGTTAGAACACAGAACATCAGAAGTCACCCAAATCAACCCCGTGTTTCAGTTAGATTTTCAGAACCTGATCCAGATATGACCTCTACTCTTTATAAAGGTACTTTGCACACTACTTTAGAAGAAGAAATTTTACTGAAATACAGCAGCAGTTTTCAGATCAGATCTCGAAAAGGCCACCAGAAAGAAAACAATCAGCAAAAGAGGAACAGGAGTACAACATGCCAAACCTAGACTCTTAGAGGAAACTATTCTCAACACCACCTTAGGAAAAACCAAACCCCATAACCTCTCCGTAATACAAGGCTATCAGAAAAGTCAGGGATGGTTACTCAGGATAGTTGAGGGACAGGCCGCTGCACTACCTTCTGCTTATAACCAGACCTTCCAGTATATAAACCTCAACTGTGTTTTTAACTATCTTCAAACCTTTTGTATGCAAACAGAAGTGCAAATTTGCCCACTATGTGTGGAATGACTGGGAAAAAAGCCAGCTTAGGTCTCCTTGGTGCATACAGACATGCAAAGGAAGAAGTGATATAGCACTGCAGTTTGAAACAATCGCAACAGGGGCTGTTTCCAGGGCAACAGTCTGTAAAATAAAATATTATCTTAATGAAAAACATACTTGGGGGAGTTTGCAAATCTGAGCTCAAATTTCTATAGGGAGCCAACCTTCCATTTGCACACGAGGGACCTGGGGTCAGTGACAACTGTACAGTGTTTAGTGGCCTGAAGGGTAGGATGTCTCCTGCAGGGGCAGATGGTTCTTTAACCTTGGGATATACTGGAATAAAAAGCAATACTTTATCAGACACGCTGCCAGAATTTCATATGTTTATTTAAATAAAAGTGAAATGCTAGAGCAGGGGGGAAAGGTTTTATTTATTTATTTTGTCAATTTATATGCTTCAAGTGGGAAGGGCCTGAATGTTTACATATAATTGCAAGCTCCTTAAATTTGGCATGGAAGGCAACTTGAAGCCAATGTAGCTTATGGAAATGGGTACTGTATGTTCCTGCTTGGGCACTCTAGACATTACACTCTGGACACCGCAGTTTCAGTTTCTCTGTCAAAGGCACCCCTCCACTCCACTAATGGCAACAACAAAGACAAAAGACACAGAGTTAAAATTCTTTAAAACAAAGCCTGGATCAAAAGTGATTGCCAGACTCCCAAACCCAGTTTCATTTCTTTAAGAGGGAATATGGATAGCATAACAATTACTCATCTCTCCCCAGTCAATATGAAAAGTTAAAATTATTTTTCATCAAAAAAAAAAATATTGGTATTTTTTTAATGTGCAGGATGTTCCTCAGACACTGCCAGAACGGGTGTGCCTACACGCACACGGACACCCATCCACACACAACAGCCCTACCTCTTCTTGGTAGCTGCTCCTGTAGGCCGTCTCCAGGTCCTGGTCAAGGAAGTTCAGGCTCAGCTTGTTAATAGGTGGCTTAAAAAAATAGTCTTTCATCAAGCTGGGGAAAAGATCCATTTTAGGAAGTTTATTCTCCAACAAAGAAACATGATTGCCCAGCCTTATCTGACGGTTCACTGAAATACAGGCATTTCTAACTACTGGCCCATCCTTAGTTGGGCTTGGGAAGTAGATAAGCCCCCAAGTGGTCTGCAGTGACAACAACCCAACGGCACTGCCGTGGCTTTAAAGCATCTCTCCCAGTGGAAGGTTCACCACCGCCTTGCAGTTGCTAGGAAGACTCAGAAAACGTCCACCGTACAATCGACCCAACCTTTGGAGTTGACCACATCATGCTGGTGTCCAAAGGGGAGTCAACTGCCTGGGACCAGATGGCTTGGTCAGCCACGTTGTCTGAACCTCTGCACTTTCCATGGGAGTCTTCAGATGAAGAAAGGAAATGAGCAGGGAAGAGAACGGAAGTGCCCAAACAATCCCACCCAACAGGCCAGCAGCACTGAGACAGCACAGACGCTGCTGTGCAGGTTCCGCATCCCAAGGCAGCCTGCAGCAGCACCCCCACCAAAGGCCAACGTGCTACGCCAACTGCCGCATGGAGGCTAAGCTGCTGAAGCTTCGTTAGGGGTGGTAGGGGTCCCTAAGCCCAGCTGTGGTTACAGCTTCTTGGCTGAGCTCACGGGGGAACCACGACACAATCTCCAAGTTGTTTGGTCCTTAGATCTTTACTTCACTTTCATTCATGATGAAAGCAAGGCCACGCTTATCCTGGACATGCCATATAAGCCACAAGGGGAAGAAGCCTGGCAGGAGGTGTGCAAGCCAGCTGCAGGCTGAAAGCAAAGGGGGCAGGCAACACAGCCAAGCACTGATCGGGAGCCCCAGTTCTTATTTCAGCACTGCCATGAAGTCTGGGATCATGCCGATCCCAAAGCGCCTATTCCAACTGTGGAAAGCAGATCACTCATCCTCCTCAGCACAGCGGAATTAGGACAGACAGCAGCTCATGGAAAAAAACAGAACGTACGCTCCTCTGAGCGCTTCAGCCACATTCTATCTGTCAATTGGTGGCAACTGCATAAAGGAGACCAGCACTAAGGAGAATAGGACCCCCTGCCAGCAGGCCTCCCTGTTGTTGCAACTTATCAAGGTATCTGTTTGCACGCTGAGACCCTGCCCTGCACTCTGCCAGGACTCAGAAAAGTGGCACTCATTTCTGTGTTCGTTAAGAAAGGAACTGGGGAGACAAGCTGACTTAACTGCAATGTGACTGCTCACAGGCTATAGGTGCTGTTTAACATAGCTAATACACAACCTTCCTGGACACAGTACAGTTTAAAAGATAACTAGACTGATACAGATAAAACATTGTCTGAGCAGATCAAGCCCATCTGGCTCAGCACCATTTTCTACCTCATAGGAAGTAATAAGCAGGACAAGAGGAGAAGGGGACCCCTTAGCATAGGGTACTCAGGGAAAGTTGGCCTCCGAGACGGGTGGGCCTTGGAGCACCTCAGCTGCCCCCACATCTGCCTGAGCCTCTGTGGAATCTTGTCTACTACACTTTGGTGGCCATCATGCCATCGGGCAGAGCAAATGTCCAAGTCATGAGAATTCTTGGCCTTACCTGTCTTCTTTAATAACCTCAACAAAGTGAGCATCTGTTTTTTCTCTGATATTTTTGAACCTCAATGGCAAAAGAGCTGAATGATCCAAGCTCGCACCAACCCATCTTCCTTTCTCTTGCAACATTTCATAAAGAGATGTTTGACTGTTGCTCAGTTTCTCCTCCTGGGGTGGACTTAAAAGTCCATTCCGAGACTTTGGGCTGCCTCCCGCAGGACTCTGATTGAGATAAAAAGATAAAGGTAAAAGTGGTTTATGATTAAGTCACAGAGAACTCAGATCATACTTGTCTATTCCTGTGAGTATATTTTGGCAGAAAATTATCTCAGTTCAAAGATTTTGAAAACAGCACTTGCAAGATTTAAAGAAAAAAGAAATGTAAGCCCAATAAATTATTAAAGATGCTGCTTTTAAACAAACCAAATATCAAATTAACAAAAGTAGAAAATTTTGTATCATGTCATGAATCGTTTTATAACCACCTTGTGTAGTTCCAAAGGGGGTTCAAATGAGCCACACATTTTTCAAAAAGTAGCTTAGTTGGAACACTTGATTTCACCTTCAGAAGTTTCTCTGAGGCAGCTGAAAATGATTTACCTAAGGCCAGCATTTGACACCCTTGAACAAACAGGAGTTTGAATTCAGATCTCGCTAGCCACTGATGCTCACAAAATCTTGAATGACCTGGCCAACAAATGTTTAGAAAATGGAAATGCTAACATTTGTTTAAAAGCTACAGAAAATGCATTTTAAACCAAAACTAAATGAAGTACAATTTATATTTTCAGGTATAAAAAGTTAGAAACCTAAAAAGAGCCATACTTCCAAAGGCTTAAGTTCCAACTCTTTAGAAAAAGAAGAATTGTTCGGATGCCTGTACAGCACTGAAAAATGAAACTAAAGGAGTTACACAAACACCAATTAATGGGAAGGCAAAAGAAAGGGCACTATAAACAGCCCAACTTACAAGATAGCAAAGGGCCCAGGTATAAAAAAGCAGCCAACCACATGTCATAGAGCTCTTTAATCGTCCAAGACCAGATTTCATACATACTGGTCCTGAGAACAACGAAAGTCTCTGGCCCTGGGACCACCTCTGCGATAAACTCCCTGCACTCAGGATGTCTCAGCCAGAGCTAGGAGGGCTAGAATCTCAGGCTAAAGTTTTACTCATACCCTGTGCTGCAAAGCCTTCCAGGCCTGCAGCCCTACGCTGGCTGCCATTTAAGCCTGTCTCATCCCAGGACAGTCCCACATCAGCTTCTGAACTGTGGATGAATGAAGAGAAGAGCTAGAGGAGAACATAACTTGAGAATAAATTACCTTTGTGCTGGTCTTATGGTCGTCCTGGCATCCATTTTGAATAGCACCTTCTTCTACGCTCACAGCACAGCCAGAGGGAAAAGTAGCACTGCATGAATGGCAGATCTGAAACCACAAAGAAACACGCTGTAAGATTAATTCCTCTTTTCACAACTGGCCTGCTTCTGCTGCAGATGTCTGTATGTTCTTCAAAATGTATACATGTATGTATATACTCTGTGACTCCTGGGGTGCTGTCCAGTGTCTGCACATGACACTTTTCCTTCCTTCAGTGTTTCAGAACAAAATGAAAGGCACTTGAGCATGGAAGGAAGTTATGGTACACATGAGGAAGCACAGTTAGCACTTAACAGCTCTCTCTGGCCTTTCTCCATCTCACCTCTCAATCTAATTGCTACAGAGCAACAGATTAAACCAATTATAATTTTTCGATAGATATCAGAAAAGTGAATACATGGTTTTTGGAAGAAATGCTCTTATACACACTTTGCAAAAACAGACCAATCTGAACAGCTAGGAAGCATTTTTTCTCACCTGAATTTAATGATTTCATGTCACTCACTCTGTTCAATATATGTATTCGTTCAAGGCTCATAACTCTGCTTAGAGCAGCATTTTCCAACTCTGTGCTAGGTATCTTTTGTAGTTAACACGAGAGCTCCTAAGATGAGTGAGATTTGAACCAAGTTCATCACAGCCAAATCATAATCTAGACCTTTCATCTTATGACTTCCAGAGGAAAAAATAAGGCATGATTTATTTGCCTTCTTAACGAATCTGCAACCGTAGATACAAGTATATAATTCCAAGAGTTTCCAAGCCCGTGTAGGCTTTCAAAGCACATTTCTAATAAAATAAACCCACAGAAATATACAGAATATGCATTTGTCAAACCTTATTTTTCTCTAAGCGCTTGAATGCTTTTGCTGAATGGTCAACATTCTCCAATGGTGACGCTCCCTGTGGCTTGTTTCTGTCTCCTGCTTCTAGACCTGGAAGAAGCAGCTGCGAGCAGCTGCAGTGGGTCTCCTTCTTTTTCAAGCCAGAGATCAAGTATGTTTTCAAACCTACAGGAAAACTATAGTTAACGTATCTGCTGTTATTCTTCCACTATACACTTCCCCCCAACACACCAGTAGAGTTCCTTTCTCCAAACAGCTGTTTACTACAGCTGGCCATCCCACATCCCTTGCCAACACTGCCTGCAGAGCCAGCTGTTCATATGACTCATTTGTCCTTCAGAAACAGCCAAATCCACTTTTTAGCAACAAATCTGCATTTTATAAATTGCTTGGCCAGTTACTAGTAATTTGTTTTTCACTGGTTATTTTTCTATTATTTTTTTTAAATAGGATTGTGCAATATAACCCAGCAGTATTTTAAATCAGTAATTTTTAAATACCGTACATACTTGGTTTTATTTGAGAGCACTCTATTTCATTGCACTGTAAATATTAACTTCCAAAAGGCACTCTGTAACAAATGAACAGACCTGAAAGACTATGTTAGAGACAGATTGTCATGGAGAAAATCTAAGTGGTCGCTAAGAGCTGACAATGACTTGATGGCACATAATCAATCAATCAATCAATCAATCAATCAATCAATCAATCTATCTATCTATCTATCTATCTATCTATCTATCTATCTATCTATCTATCTATCGGTTGCAAGAGTTTCTGTCCCAGGCAACTTCCATAGTTTTCCACAAGAGCAGAGTGAGAATGTGCATCTTACTGGCCTACAAATGTATTTTGTATAACTGCCATTAGCAGTATGGATCTACACACAAGAGGACTATGCTGACCCTGTATTTTTTACATCTAAAGCCCCATGCACATTTTACATGGAAACATTCCATCTAATGCCATGTCCAGAGAAGCTCCAGTTGTGTTTGTTTGTTAGTAGTTGTTGGTTAGTCAAGGAAACGAGTCTCATGACATCTTGAAGGTTAAAAAATTAGGCAAGATATGCCACAGAAAAGATTCTCTGAACGGGAGTGTGTAAAATATTCAATATACTAACAGTATTCACACACAAGTTAACACATTTGAGTACTCCTTGTTTCATTACTCAAGGTAGGAGAGATAAAGGTAATAAGCGGGCAGAACTGTCTTTCAGCCACATTAGTTACCTGTTCTTCATTGCTGTGGTATCATCTGATGTTAAGTCTATTTAGAATTATCATTGAAATGAAGGCATTTATTTTAACTAGATTTCCAGAGTTAACAATCTTTTAATGCAATGCCAAACTTATGTTAATGACAAAAATTGTAGATTTTCATAATATTGTACAGATAAAATATTTTTTATTATTTCTGCTAAACACTTACTGCCAAGATAGCTGACATGGCTTCCATAATTGCTCATATTCACCTTCCAGTCATTTCCCCAAAGGTTACTATTTATCGTCTAATAATATATACAATTATAGGAACCTATGTGTATGGTTAGTATTTTTCCTGCTTGTACTATCAAATTCTTTATATCATGCCATGGGAATGCAGGTAATCCTCATTTACCAACTGCTCATTCAGTGACCATTCAAACTTACAATGGCACTGAAAAAGGAGATTTATGATACTTTTATTCTGCTGACTTCACACCAACTTCTGGCAGTTTACAACACATACCTCCAGAGAATACTAAGAACAATTCAAAATCAACAATCAAAGGCTCTTATGGAACAGCTCAGTCCTGACTGTCCTTCAGAACAGTGTACAGTTTTCTTCTTACAAAGTGGTCACTCTTTTACAAAAAATCATGTGACTTACTTGCATATTAATCCATTATAAAAGTATACATTGTAGAGTAAGTCACATGATGTCACAAGCTATAATTATCAGTTAATTAAAATTCCACTTGGAAACCAGAAGGCATTCCATGCATGCCTCCCTTATCCTTAGTATCTTTTCAGAGAATCAGGAAGGACAGAGGTCCTAAATTAACATTGCAGGTTTCAGATTACTAAAGAAAAAGATAAAAGTTGTTCCCAGTTTGCCCATGTTAGCACAACAGAAGGAAAAGGCTAAGGTCCAACACAAGTCAACTCATTCACATGCAAAAACAGACAGAAATACCTTTCAGCTGGTCTGCTACCACACTCTGGCCCACGCGGTCCATCACCTGTCCATCCTCCATTTCATAGCGATCGTCCAAGTATTTTGCAGTAGCCTCTGAAATATGGACCTTCCCAGCGACGCCCAGTTGTTCCATTAAGTTGGCCAAATTGACATCATTGGACCAGACATCAAACTTGAACCTCCTCATTCCCAGAATGCCACAAAGGACAGTCCCCGTGTGCACACCAACCCGCATATTCACCATCTCTTTCTTCTCCTGGCAAAATTGTTCAATGGCTTTGATCATGCCCAGGCCCATCTCAATGCAGCAGTAAGCGTGATCTGCTCGGGGCTCAGGACACCCAGCCACACAGTAGTAACAGTCCCCCAGGGTGCTTATCTTCTCACATCTGGTGTCCTCGCAGAGGCGGTCAAAGCGGCCAAAGAGGTCATTCAAGAGCCCCACCAGGGCATGTGCGGATTTGTTGGCACTCATTTTGGTAAAGCCGACAATGTCGGCAAACAAAATACTGACTTGTTCTATCTGCTGCATTTTGAAGGGGCGGAATACGATGGGGGTCTTCTGTATGGAGGGCTTCTTCTTCCTGCTTTTGGGGCTGGAGGCGGAGGGGCGCTTCGCCGAGTTCTCGCTCTCGTCGTCCCCCGGTTTCATCAGGTCGTCGGCGATGATCCTGGGCATGACGGAGTGGATCATGCGCTCCTTCAGGGCCTTCTCCACCTCCAGGTCCTTTCCATGCATGATGGACTGCCCCACCTTGAGGAAGGTGCTCCGGGACCGTACCTCGGACATAATAAAGAGGTGCACGCCGGTGGCGTGGATGCAGAGGTGCAGCAGGGCCTTGCCCAGCAACTCCCAGTGGGCCGGCCGGTCGCCCGGGGCCGCGAAGCAGTGCTCGTCGCGGAAGCGGTAGCCTAGGGCCTCGAAGAGCACCGAGCAGCCCAGCCCCAGCAGCACGCTCAGGTAGAGCGGCAGGTGCAGGACGGCGTAGAGCAGCAGCAGCGCCTCCACGCACAGCGAGAAGCTGCCCACCGGCGACAGGCAGGGCGGGGGCGCCGCGCGCGCCCCCGCGCTCGCGTTGCCCCCCCCGGCGGGCCCGGGCGCCGGCAGCTGCGCGGCCAGCGGGAGGGCGAAGACCAGCAGCGTGAGGGCCAGCGAGGTGCCGGCCGGGTGGCGGCCGTACGCGCGCGTGAAGGTGAACAGGAAAGCGGCCAGGCAGGCGCCCAGGAAGGCCAGTGCCGGCGCCGCCGCCGCCGCCGCGCGCCCCGCCCCGCCGCGCCGCCAGCCCAGGTAGGCGCCCCAGAGCAGCGCGGCCGCGCCCAGGTAGGAGAGCGCGTAGCGGAGCCGGCGCCGCGTCTGCGGGAAGCGGCGCTCGCGGCAGGCCTGCTCCAGGTTGCTCGAGTCAAACTGCGGGTCCCACCAGCGCGGCGAGGCGCGCTCGAACAGCTGCGGCGCCCGCCCGGCCCCCAGACCCAGGCCCAGCCCTGGGCCCAGCGCCGCCGCCCCGCCGCCGCCCGCGCCCCGCCGCCCCTGCCGCCCCCCCCGCGCCCGCCCCGCCCCGCCCGAGCCGCCGCCGCCGCGCCCCCCGGGCTCCGGCCGGGCCTCCAGCCGCACCGCCACGCTCGCGCCCCCGCCGCCCGCGGCCAGGCTCACCTCGGTGCCACGCGGCGGGGGCGGCGGGGAGCTGGCCGCCGCCGCCATGGCCACGGGCCGGGCTGCGCCCGCCGCGCCCACCGCGCCGCGCCTCACGTTCCCTCGCCGCTCCGGGCGCCGCTCCGGGCGCCGCTCAGCCCAGCCCGCCGCCCCCGCCCCCGCCCCCGCCGCCTCCGCCGCCTGCCAGGCTCGGGCTCCCGCTGCTCCCGCCGGGCCGCGCCGGGCTCCGCCGCATAGCGCCGCGCCGGAGCCCCCCGGCCGCCCCCCGCCTCGCCGCCTGCCTGGAAACGCCTCACGGGCCGCGTCGGAGGAGGGGGAGGGGCGGCGGCGGCGGAGCTGCTGCTGTCACTGGGCGCGCGGGACGAGGGGCGCCTGCGCGCTGTGCGGGAGACGGGCCGGGTGCGGTCTGCGCACGCGCCGCCCAGCCCAGTGCGCAGCCACAGCCGCCCCCCCGCGCGCCCTCTGCCCTGGGAGCGGCGGGGTCCCTCGCCGCCGCGAGCTGCCCCGCGCTTGCAGCTGCAGCGGCGAAGGAGGCCGTCGGAGAGCGTCCAGCCCCTGCCGCGCCCCTCGCCAGCTCCTCCGGGGCGCTGGTGCGGGGCGGGCCTCCCTCGCCCTGGGCCGAGTTCAGATTCAGTGCTTTTCTGATATACTTTGGTGCGTTGAGGTATTCCGTTTCTAAGCGAGAAACGTTACTTTTGGCCTTAGAAAATGAGTTAACCTCGCCGCTGTCCGGCGTTTCCTATCCCTGTAAGGTGCGCGTGCCTGGACGCGCTGCCGCGAAGAGCCCCCAGCCGGCACTTGTTGCTCCCCCCCGCCGCTTTTGCAAGCCTGCCGACGAGGTCCGTTGGAGGCTCAGGAATAAAAAAGTACTAAAAATAGCCTGCCCTGCCAGCTGCTCGTTTTTCTCCGGGGGCCTTGCCCACTGTCCATTTAACTATTGCCTGGCCATACTGTATGTAGCAGCAGCCTTACAACCGGGTGGGAATTGACAGACACGATGCCACTGATTTTCTAGCAGTCCCTTTTAAGCACACCACCCCTGCAAGATCTGCTGTTTACCAATCACTGCATCATAATGTACCAAACTGGTAAAATCCTTTGATGAGTACTCAAAGAGGGTCAGTGACTACAATAAATTCTGAGAACAAGGCTAACATTTGGGAGTAGCAAAGCGCAGAGCCAAGTGCTTCTGAAGGTAGGTTGTACAGCGAGGGAGGAAAGGTTGCTGCACAAAGTTGGACCTGAAACTGGAGGGATTCGTGGATCAAAGCCACCCTTCTGGACTGGGCTTGGAAGTCGCTGGCATCGTTCGGAGATCACTACCGCTTCAGTGCTTGTTCCACGACCAGGCTCCCCAAATTTGCGATAGCTCTGGCTTCTGGGTGTTTTTTTGCAGCTTCTCTCTGACCTACCATAGTAGCAGCATAAATGAGACGCTACCAAGGCGTGGGCCTTTGTGACCAGGATGTCTTTCCCCAAGAATGGTTCCCGGGGGCTCCAAGGGTAACCCTAGGTGCAAAAGCCCCCCAATGACCCATTCCCTCTTTTGAGGGAGTGCTGTTTCTGCTAGAGCACTGTCCAGAAACCTGGGCCAGGTTGTCCCTGACCAGAAGGACCCCTCAGGGTTAGGCCCGCTCACCCGCGTCCGGCCTGCTGCCTTCAGGGCAGGGTCTCAACTTCTGGGGCCACCTGGGATAGCGTCCTCTGAATCCGGCGCTATGCACATCCGCCCACCAATGGCTTCCAGCTGGAGGAGGGAGGGAGGAATTGTGGTAAGAGCCACGAACAGACTCCATGCACAGGGCTGGGATGGGGAATTTCTCCCTCTTCCCTTTTTTACTCCTCAGGCTGAAAGAATGGAAAATACCCCGCAGCAGCCAGAAATAGGCCGAGATATGCTCTCTTGTATTATCGACCACTGTAGCTTTTAAAAAGCTATTAAAATAAATAGGCCAGATACGTAACAACAGTGCTGTGCGTATTTTCTGAATTTATTCCCTTAGATGATGCTGTTTGCTGTCCAGATCACGAGGCCTGAGAGCGTTCCTTGGCCAACGTAGTGACAGAAGCTGCTCCTGTAGCCCGGCAGCAGTCAAGGCCCACAAGGCATTCCTGAGTACGGCTGGGAGGCGAGTGGTGGAAGGAGAAGGCGCCGCCTCATCTGGTACTTCTGCAGACCCCCTGCCCTGTCGCATGCCAGAGCCAAGTCTACAGCGAAATTGGGCAGCTGATTTCACAGCAGTTTGGGCTCCCAAGCTGCCAGCAGCAAGAGAGCACCAGCGGAAGGGAGGTGCCTCTGTGGAGCCTCATTGTGGTCTAGCCGCTTCCTGGACGTTCAGCCGAATGACTTCCTCCCTTCTTCCCCACTGCAAGGGGGAAACGGCTTAATTAATCTCAGCAACACACAGACCACAATCATCCAGCGATAGCGACGTGCCGAAGTTGGCTTCCCACTGACAACTCTCAGGGCCCTTGAGAGTCCTCTGGGCATCCCTGGACACCGGAACCATCAGATCCCACCTCGGTGATGGCGAGGCAGAGATGCTGGTCCTGCATGGTGGTACTGAGGAATGGCGTGGGGGTTGATCTCCCGTGCTTCAAAGCTTCTCGACCGTGGAAATCAGTAATTTCAATTGGGAAGAAATCAAGGGCAGAACAGTTCGTGTACGGTAGCCTACTTGCATCCTGTTAGCTAGGTAAAAAAGTGGTTTTGAGATTGGAGCAAGTTGGGAGTGGGGAAGAGGGAATGAACATGGGAAAATGGAAAAGCCATGTAAGGAAAATGGTTTTTATTCTAGAGATGCTTGCTTTGATCCCAGCCGCCTTCCCCCTTCTCCCCCTCCACTCGTATTTCCCTGACTCCTCCACGTGACCCACCCGAACTTCTTCCAACACAAAGGAGCTTCCACACCAGTGATAAAGTCATTGGGTGAATCCAGATGTGGAGGGAAAAAGGAGGTAGCCATTCATTTTGGAGGGAGATTCCCCATTTTGCTCTATTTATTGTGGAACTGCCTTATTTCAAGAGAAATGGAAATGTACAGAAAAAGATTGTGCGCTTCTTTGTGAAGCTGTGGGCATTTATTTTCAGAAGCACTGCTGTTAACCAGAGGGTTTTAACCATAACTAGGAAGGGAGGAGTGCTGCAGGGCGGATCAGCCGTGGGAAAGCACCCGTTGGCCTCTTCCTCAGTGGGTTGGATCTTGGATTCCTTTACCTCCTAGCTTCATCGTTTCTGCTCAGAAAGAGAGGCAACACACCAAGAGATGTGACTGAAAAACATCAGAATTTATTAGAAGGGCTGAAGTATATAGTTTCTCCAAATTACTGCGAACCACTAAGTGGAAATGTATTACACAGCTATGTAATTCCTTTAAATACATCTGTCCAAAACTCTGTTCAAACGAAGCACACAACCATGGGTGGATGGTTTGGGTCTGGTAATTTAACCAAGGGAGAGGACACACAGGCTTCCTCCTCTGAACATCTGTGAGCCACGAGAGCCCACGTGTATTCCCAAGGCGGGAAGGGAGAGGCCGGTCACGTTAGACTAGCCAGCTCTCAGGCCGTCCACTGAGGTGGACTTCATGGCCACATACAAATGGGCAGAGGGTAGATGCCTCCAGATCCAGGATCGGTCACTTCTGAGATACTGGTGTTTCCAGTGCTGTGAAGGTCCACACGGTCACCAAGCAACCACCAGCTGCGCTGGTAACACGGCATGGTGCAAGTCAGCTTTTAGGGAGCACTTCTGGCAAGGTCAGGGCCTGGGGTTTCTCAGGCTCAATGAATCTTGCAGGGTTCTTCTCTCAACTGCGAGGAGACTGAGCCAAGGCGGCTGTCCCCAGTACACATCGTCTAAGCCAAAGCTCTTCTGCCCGGTGAGCCTCCCTTTCTGCGCTGCAGAGGACAGTGCCACTTACACCACCCTCTTGCAGAGTTGCCCTGCTGCTTAGCACCCAAGCTCACAGCGACAGACAAGACACACGGACCTCCATGTTTTCCACAATCCAGCCAATAAGTTCAACACATGCTCCAGACCAGGCAAATCACTGAGAGGACATGTTGCAGAAACCTTTCCAGTTTTATTCCATGTGATTTGCAAAACACTGAGGTGCAAGAGGAAAAGCAGAAGGGGAGATGTGGGGAATCGAGCAAGCCTGTGAACAGAAGGCTGGGGGAAATATAAAAAATCAAGGATCTGAAGCAGGCAGTGGAGGAGAGGGCATCCTGCTTCCTCAGGGAATGTGCCCCGTTCACTTTGGGGAACTGGCAATAAAAGCACTTCTTCCTGCAGAAACCTTGCCAAGAGGAGAGCACTTGTGTGGAGAGCTCTCCAAATACCCCAGAAAAGGCACAGCAAGATGGGAAACCACTGCTGAGGAGAGGGTGGGGAAGCTGACACACAGTGGGAGAGAGGAGGTGGTGGCGGTGGCAACCAGGGCAAGCTGAGGGCTTCCCTTTGCCAATTCTCGTAACACATCCTTGGCCAGCTGCTCCATTGCTTTGTGTGTTTGGTTCGGTCACGGCTCCCACGAGTCCGGCTCACCCCCATATGCTGGATGCAGGTGAGGATCCAAGGGCCCTCAATTCCACGTAAAGCAGTCAGATGTTACAAGAACGAGGCACAGCTGGTGAGGGGGGGCATGTTTGGTCTCCCCTGGTGGTCAAAGGCCCTTTTGGCCTCCTCTCAACACTTCGTTCCTTACTTCTTGCCGCAAAGCCTCTGAAAGTTTGCCCTCTCCTTGGTACATTGCCTCTTTTTTAAGTAACAAAGATTAAATTGTAACAGGTATTCACAATGTTTTGTTCTCCTTCCTAGGCCCATCCAGCTTCCTTGCCATGTATGACACCAACTGCCCCCTCTATACATTAGCTGTGGTCAGCGTGGCACTCAGAAGGGCTAGCAGACCTCGGCTTCTTGGACAGATAAGACATAAGCTCATTCATCAACCAGGACACAAGAGGGTCACGCGGGCAGCCCGTTAATGTTTCTTATAGCGGTTCTTTGGAGTTTCGCTACAGCCAGTTGTGTCACAGGAGAGCACGCTGGGCTTCTTCCCCAGGCCGATGCTCCCTAAGAGACCTGGCAGCTCGTGCGTGATGGCCCTCTCGATCTTCTCCAGGAAGCAGCCTCCCATGTAGGAGCACTGCTGTGCAAGCAGCTTGAAGCTGTTGATCGGGTTGATCCCAAAGAAGTCCTTGTAAGCCTCGCGATTGGGGAGGTCGAACTTGCTGACATTGGTCTTAGCCAGGATCGATTTAAAGATATAGAACTTGTCTGGGTCCTCCACAATGTCCTTGAATACTAGCTCTCCGTCGCTGAAGAAAGTCATTTTGTCCTTGTAGGTTTGCAAGTAGCGATCCACCAAGAGAGCGTGGATACGGACCCGGATGGCGTGTTGGCGGATGAAGGCAATCTTGTTTTCCAGCCTATTCTCAATCACCTGGTTAAGGTCTTCCAGAAGGGAGATCTCCTCCTTTAAGAAGAGATCTTGGTGGGTGTCAGCCTGGTACTCCAGTGGCCAAAAGGAGCTGACATAAACCCGGGGGGGCTCGGTAACATTGATCAGTGGGGCCAGGCTCCAGAACAAGGCACCATACACACGCATGAGCTCCTGGGTAGCCAGGCTGTCGGCCTTGTTCAGAATGATCCTTATCTGGGACTCCCGCCCCTTCAGCTGGCGGAAGAGCATCTCCAGCTCCAGCCCGACGTCCAGTTTGGTTGGGTCAAACACCACAAAGATGAGATCAGCTCGATCGATGAACCATTGGCAGACATCATTGAATGGATAGCCTGGGAGAGAAGATGGGAGAGAAGACAATGATCTTTGAAACTAGGGGCTCTGCTCTCCGAAGCATGGTGGGAGCCTCTCAGCTGTAGCTCCACATCATGGCAATGGACCAGTGAAGGGCACTGCCTATGAGCAATGCTGGGTGCAAGGAGGAGCATTTAGAAGAGAAAAAGTATAGCAGGTGGATTAGCCAAACTGTGAAGTCTCACAGATCCATGTATTACAGGCAATGGCTACAATTCTTAAGTGTTGGAAACTTTATTTTATTTTATGGTAGCCAGTCATACAAAAGCTTTGAATGCCAGGATGCTCAGGATCACAACACTGACAGTTGTTTAGGGCCAGGAGTCATGAAGAGCATCATGCTGGAGGTTTATGTTACTTCTATTTCCTGCCTTCTAAATTATTTTGGCCCAAGCCTCCCAGCCCAATCCTGGCAGTAAACCTGCATTTCCCCCATTATGTGCTCTCTGTCTCTCTCTGTAAATAAAGCAACTGTTCCAAAATCTCTGAATGTTTTGCTTTATGTGTTTTTTCTATTACAGATTTGCATCCTCTTCTTGAGCTTTTTTCATTTCAGTTAGTTTTAAGCAATGCCAAATATGTATACAAATGACTGAGGCAGCCTCTTAGAATGATTGGGACATAACCAATTTGTATAACGAAACCGCTTCAGTCTTACCCTGAGGGAACTTTTAATCATTTTTTCAAAGATGGATTGAGATGGCTTAATGTAGAAGATAACAGGGTGATGACTTTTTAAGTTGGGTAGCTGAAATGCAAGTCAGAATAAATCCCTCCTCCCAAGATCTTCCGGAGAGTAAAGAAACAGAACTCCACCTCGCTCCTGCTGTTTCCGGTTCTCAATGATCCCGGGAGTGTCCACAAAGGTAACCCTCTCCAAAAGTTTATGAGGGACCTCTATTCCTATCAGCTTCTCCAGAAAGTTCTGCCCAAACTTCTCAAGGGGAGAGAACGAACGGGTGCTGTCGGCAGCCATTACAATGCCTTCGATGGTCTTGAGTTTAGGGCCGTGCGTTATGACAGTGAACTCCGAGGTGGTGGGTTCAGCCCCTGCCGTGGAAAAAGTAAAGCAAGAGGCAATGAGCTGAGACCCCAGGGCCCTGAGCACTCTGCTTGTGCTGGTCTATGACCGTAACTGAATTGAACCCCAGTGTCCTTTTGAGGCAGTTGCCTTGCAAATTAACATTCCAAAAAAGCCCCCATTCTTTCAAAAAGCACCAGGTTTATGACTCAAAGACCCTCAGTTGGCCTTCTAGAACTCTCCCGCTGTGTCGGGCCTGTTGCATGTTTTGCTTTCCAGGCTATTCTCAGCTTCAGAGCTAACCATCATAACATACTTCATCTGCTGCTGGCTTCGCATGAACCCAGCATGATTCTCTGGTTTGCAAATCTAGGCTGGTGGTGGCCTAACAGGATAGCTGGGGGTGGGTGAGTGGGGGGGAAGAGGTGTTGGGCAGGACCTACTTTGGTTCCTCTGCCACAATTTCTGAGGCTGGCCTGAATTTGGCCAACACCCCAACTGAGTTGTGTGGAAACCAAGCATTCTGGCTAGTAAATTCAGTCTGCAAATGGAGGGACCTAATGGCAGAAAACTGCTGGACTGAATTGGGACAGAGGGACAAGAAGCTCTGGACTGGGGGGGGTAGGGGGGGTAGGGAGGGAGGTCAGTCCTGCTGCGACTAATTGGCTCCATGCGGGGAAGCCAGAAAATCTGAATCCTTTCTGGGTCCTGGCAACCCTCTGTGGGGGGCAGGGGGGCTTCCTATTGTTGCCTACACTCCATCGGGCTCTGCCAGCCCTGCCCAGCCCAGCATGCACTTCCTTCCAGGATGGGCTCCAGAGATGTGGTTACCGCCTAGCTGGAGGCCTGCCCTGGTCTGCTGGAGGCGCTTCCCCTATCCCCCCCGGGATCAGCAGAGCATCAGGCCACCTGTGTAGAGCTGATAGGGAGTGTCATCCAGCCCCAGCAGGTAGTTAATCATGGTGGATTTGCCAACGCTCCAGGGTCCCAGGAACAGCACCATTGGCTTGGAGGTAATCTCGCCATCTGCAGAAGGAAGGGAAGAGCCGCATGGCAGTTTGGAACAGGGCCGGAGCAGCCCTTTCAGGCCTGCCCTGAAGGTCAGCTGTACCTCGTTTGCCTGGGCCTCCCAGGGCACATCTCTTCACTCACCAGCCACCCAGCCCACCAACCATGCTTTCCTTCCTTGGGGTAATTGTTCCAGGCCGGGGCGAAGGCCCCACATGACCCATACTGATGGAAGGCGAGGAAGACACGGCATGGTGGGCAGTGGCTGCAACATGAATGGAGACCCAGCTACCAACTTTCCTCTCTCCAGGAAGCATCCTGGCGGGGCCCCCTTCTGCCAGATGTTGCAACAGCAGCCCCTCCCCCCCACTTCTTCAAGCTGGGCTGGACACACAGCAGACGCTCAAGAAGGGGGAGGCTGGCCAGAGGTTTGGGGGGGCAACCATCAGATTGCCTCAGGCCACTATTTACTGATGGAGCCGTAAATTCATTTGTATTTTCTCTGCCACATTTCAGAAAGGAAGCTCTGTCTGCCTAGCACTCATTCCAGACCCTGTTCCAGAACCCTCTTGCAGATGTCAGGGAAGAGGACGGCTTCCCGCTTGCCCAGGAAGGGGGCTTGAGGCTGGAGCACCCCCCAGCAGCCTCAGGCAAGCCAGGGTCCCTGCGGGAGCCTTGGGGGAGGCCTTGGCAGCAGCACCATCAGTGATCTCTTTGCCGGCCTTCCCACTGCTGCAGCCCTCAGAAAGGGGGGGGGGTGTCCCTGTCTTTCCCTCCCTGCCTGCTGAGGGCGGTGGAGCCAGGCAGTCTGGGCAGCCAAGGGGATGTGAGGGTGGAACGCCATTCCCTTCTGCCAGAACCAGGGGCACGGCCGAGCGTTGGAAGGGGAGTGGGGCAATGCAGTTTCCTGGATCCGGGGAAGGACTTTCACGGACAGGCATGTGAGAGGTAGCCATACCCACCTGTGGCTGAAGAGCCCAAGGTGCGTCCAGGGTAAGCTGTGGGGCAGGAGAGGAGGGTCGAAGAAGAGAAAAAGGAACGTGAGTAGGGAAGGGCGGGAGGGATGGAAGCGTTAGTTCTGAGCAGAGAAAGACCTCTTTGGCTAACAGCCATGCATATCTCTTCCAGGAAGGACAGTAAGCCTAGAAGGGACCTGGCTTCTCCCCAGCAAAGGTAACTGGAACCACAGAGCATCCCTTCGTTAGTACCAAGTGTTCATGCAGCAAAAAGTCACATAATTAACCTGAAAATCCTGCTCCTTGGGCAGAATAAAAAGTGGGAGGCACTGCAAGTGGTCCAAGCGCACCCCCCTTGAGCTGCAACCCTTGCAATGGGGCCCAGTGGGGTGGGAGGAGTGGGGAGGCCAAAAGCAGTTGCACACAGCTTTATGTTGTGCTGGCCACCAGCCCTGGGGAGCTAGCCAAGACCATCACCCCAAGAAGTGCTGGCAAGCCTGCCCAAGTGGTGCCATGCCCAAATGCCAGAGGGCATCAGCTTTGGAAGATGACCCTGACTCTGACGTGGCAGAAGCCCCCCTGCGTCCGACTTGGCTGGCCTGGGCACCTCCTGGTTGTGGGAAGGCATCAACAAGTTAAGGAAAACCTCAAGGTTTGTGAAAACACAAATAACCATTCTGAAGGGGGAAACGCCACAGGGTGGGCTCCTTCCCACTTACTCAGTGGGTACCTCAATGGCGTCAGAGTGGGATTAGCCACAGGGGAGAGGTGGAAAGGCCTAGAGCCTTGTAGGGGAAACAAGGGTATACTATTTTGTAGCAACCCCCCACCCCCCGTACATCTCTAATTCTGATCCCGGGGGCCTCCCATCTTTTCTAAAGCCCCCCCTTGCTGCAGCAGCTGTGCAAGCCCCCAGCTGTCTGGGGCAGGGCCTCCTTCACTGAATTGGCCCCCCCACCCATCTCCAACCCCACCCCCCGGAAGCAAGACCCTCACAGGCAACGCAACAGCAGCCAGGCCTGGCGGCCCATCTGCCTTACCCGTGATTTCATGCTGCCGAAGCTCATTGTATTTGTAAGACTGCTCCAAGGGCTTGATGGAAGAGTGGTAAATTTTTCTCAGTCGCTGCAGGATGGCTGCAAGAGGGGGGGCCGGGAAGAAGAAGAGAAAATTCAGACCAGCCCACTGCCTCAGCAGCATCCTTGGACGGACCAGCCAAGCAGCTGGGCAGCACTTGCACCCAACCCCTTCCGCAGCCGCTTTGGCCTTTTCCACTCTGCAAGCTGGAGGCCAGCATTGTACAGCTGTTTTGTAGGTAGGGGGGACTAGCACGGCTGCACCGCGTGGGACTGGGAGACCTGTCCCCTGGGGGCAAAATTTTTGACCCCTTCTACCTGAAGGCGATGCTCAGCATGGCTTCCCTTGCAAGGGAAATTATTAGTGGACAGAGGGCTAGGGCAGGCAGGCTGGAGAAATGGGGCCTGGGTGCGTGTGTGCATGTTGAAAGTTTATGTGGCACCCTCACTTATCCTGTGGGATCTCAGGCTGGTGGATAGCAGGCTGAAGGTAATGTAAACAGTCAAACAACGTCCTGGGAACAAACAGTTGCAACTGACTCAAATGTGTGTGTGTGTCATCCAAAGGTTTTCTGTGGTGGCTTCTGTGGGACTTTTCCCTTGCCAGGTGTGCAGTCCTACTGCTACCTGAGTAGTCGTCTGCAGGTTTCTCTTCCTTCAACTTCAGGGTGCTCTCAATGTGGGCACGATCCCGCCTGGCGTTCTCCACCTCTTCTGCTGAAAGAGCAAAGAGGGTATCTCAGCCCACAGTCAGGCCCAACTTGCAACAGGAAATAGAGATACTTTCAAGACTGCATTCGTTCACAGCTGGTGTACACAGAGATTTTTCTTGTGTGCAAAAAAAGTACCTTCCTTTCCACAGAACTGGTGCCACGTGGGCTGGGGCTTCAGGCCCAGCGAGGGAGCAAAGCTCAAACTCCCACCTTTGACTTTGGATGACAGGCAAGGGCACCTTGCTCTCTCTCGCAAGATGAAAAGGAAGGCTTTCTGTGGCTTTCCCAGGTAGAATGGGAAATACAGGCAGAATGCAGGCGTTTTAGAAGCCCTCCTTTAACCCTAACTCTAATGGTAAGACTGGTGGTCCTGAGCCTCCAAGGCCCAGCTGGTATGGGGGCTGGTGGGCACCGTTGGCCCATTTTTGTGAGTTGGTCCAGGCAGGGACGCCCATGTCTACCAGCCGCCCCTCCTGAAGGACCTCTCTGGTTAACGGACCTACTTGCATCCTTGGCCAGCCTGGCTCCCAGGCCTTTTCAAGCCACTGAGCCTGAGTGGGGCCCAGCCTGGAACACTCCCTGTGAAAAGTAAGCACATCTCCCAGGGCAGCTTCTCCATAGACAGGCTTTTCCCAGCCACTTAAATAGCCACTGGGCACGATCTGGTGACACTCTGGCATCAGCTGCACACGCAGACGGAACACAAAGATGGTCCTTCTCCCCTCCCGCCACCTCCCCAGCAATAACCGCTGGCACGGCATCTGCACAGCACTAAGTACTTCATTCCAAAGAACGCCCCCCCACCACCCCGACAGCTCTGTGCTAGAGACAGGCTGCCTTGCGTTCCAGTTTGGCCAAACCCTCCAGGTGGACAAAACCAATGGCCCCCTCCTCTGGGCAACAAGGGACCACATGGTCCCAACAGAATCCACTGGGAGGAACTTTATAGGTCAGAGATCAACAGAAGTGGCTCAGCTGGCTGGTCTTCTCCGGGGTCAAGGAGGACTGTACAGCCTAACTTTAGGCAAGGTGGCTCTAAATTAAATCTTTTTTGGATCTAAGTTAGGAGCACAGTTGGTTTTTTGCAACTGCCTGCATGGAGAGCGTTGTGCCCTTTTGTTGCTTTTTGTTATGATAAAAAACAGCAACAAATCATGGAATTCTTGCCTAAATGCAGCTCCTTTGCCTGGCCTTGCCAGCCAGGGTTGGCACCCTGTTGCTCAGAAAGACTAAATTGGTCAGTCATCTCTGGTCCAGACAGGGCCGCAACTAGAGTCTGTGTCACCCGGGACAAACATGGATTCCATGCCAATTTTGGCGCCCCCCCAGCACTCATTTTGGCTCCCCACCAGCGCAGCGCCCGGGGCACATGCCCTGGTTCCCCCCCCCAGTTGCGGCCCTGGGTCCAGGATCTAAAGGAGTTGGAGATACTCTTGGTTTAACTAGAGCCAAGACAGGCAAAGACATCATGGACTTTGAATCCAGCAGATGCGAGAAAACAGAACCATAGAATCGGAATGGAAGGGACCGTGGGGGTCGTGCGGTCCGACTTCTTCCCAGACAGAATCCACTCCCATGACATCCTGGTGGACAGCCACCTGCCCAGACCCGTGGCCATGTGGGCTTGTGGGAGTGAATGCCACAGGGCACCCAGGAAGCCTGGCCCGAGCGAGACCTTCCAGCCTTGGCCACCCTGAAGCTGAAGCGGCGCCAAATCCGGCCAAAGGGAACGGTGCTGGGGCAGGGCCGAGGTGGGCCTTGCGCCCCAGGAGCTGCCGTGGGAGTCCAGACAAGCCCCCCGATGCGCCTCCCTCAGCCCGTGGATGCTCCCTGCCATGGCAGCCGCCGGCGCTCTGGTACTGCCCGGGCAGGGCAGGGCAGCAGGAGACGCTGGGAAGGCTTTTGCACCTAGAAAGAGGGGTGACCGCCTGGCATAACAGAGCCGCCGAGACTGGCTTTTTCCTCTCCCCTTCCCCTTCCGGAAATCGGAGGCAGACAGAAACGGGACCCGCGGCCTCCTCAGAACAGGCGAGAGAAGTGATCCTGCGTTGACCAATGGGACTCCCTCTCCCAACAGAAGCCAGATTTAGCTTGAATTTCCATTAAATCTGCCAACTATGTTTCTTCCTGAATGGTCCCTCCCAATAGCCTGATCCCCCCACCTTTTGTGCCAGGATTTCAAGGAGGAAGGCAGCTGGCATAGGTAAATGGGGACAACCAACAGAACTACTTTCCTGGCAAAGTTTGGTCTGCAGGTGGGCTGACCCACAGCTCCCTCTGCTGGGGGCAGCTGTGCCTGGCTGGGTGGCAACTCCAGTTCCTCTCTCCATGGCTAGCCCTGGGCTGAGGGGGTCCTCCTTGATAGAGGGCCCTTTCTGCTTCCACTTCATGCAGGCCACCTTCCAGGGCCCCCCACTTCAGAAGCAGACCCCAGAAAGTCATCTTCCTTGCACTCCACCTCACTCCCCACTTCCCCTAGGCCAGCACCCTCTACCTTGCCCTCCTGCCCGTCTCTGCCTCCTCTTCTGGGCAGATACCACCTTTAGGTTCCTTTTTCTCTGCTTGAGGAGCCTCCTCTTCAGCTGTCATTGCCACTTCTGCTTTTCCTGCCCCATTGCCATCTGGTTCCCCTTCCTTAAACCCCACTCCTTCCGTGGAAAGTTGAGTGGCAGCTCCCCCTTTGGCCACTACAACTCTTCCTTTCCCTTCAGCAGAGTCATCTGGACCCCCTGCCACGTCCCTCACTGCTCCTTCCTGTCTTGGATGGGTACTTCCTGCCTCCTTTGGCTCTCCTGATTCATACGCATCCTGCGGAACAGCACTGGAGGTCCCCCACGGATTCCCTCTGGGTGAAGTGTTGCTTAAGTGTCCTTCCCCAGGGCTGCCTTCCAGGTCAGGGGGCTCTGTGAGGTTATCATCCTGCAGGGCCTCAAAAGAGTGGAGAAGATCCTGAGGGACATCTTGGCTTCCTCCTGGGAGAACACCTTGGACACCTTCCTCAGAAGGGACCCCCGTCTTCTGTGGAACCTCCTCTTCGGCTTGTGATCCCTCCACACTAACTGCAGAAGACCGCTCCAGCTCTCCCAAGCTGGGCCCACCTTCTTCTTGAACATCCATCCCCTGCCCTCGGCCAAGGGCCTCCCCTGGCTCAGTCACATACGCTCCGTTTTCGTCCAGGTTGCCCCTTTCTGCGCTGTTCACCTCCGGACCTGCACTGGTGGAGCCATCATCCTGAGGCTTTCCCCCCAGATCTGAGGAAGCCTTCTCCTGATTGCCTGAGAAATGGAGCGGGATTCCTGTCCCAGCAACGTCTCCATAGAGCAGCCTCTGCTTCTTCACTAGACTCGGGTCTCCAGGCAACAAGCCACCCTCAGCAAAGTTGGCCGAGTCTTCTGCGCCCTCCAGGGCAGACACTTGCAGTTCTAGATAGTCAGAACACGATCAGTCAGTTTCATCTGGGCCTCAGATTGCAAACGTGCTTCTGCATGAAACACAGAACTGGACTCTCCTACTCAAAGGACGCTGGAAAGGCAGGTTTGAGGCGCTCCTAATCCACTTCCGGGCCTAACCTGACCAGCAGGCTTAGAATCTAGCTTGCTTGGCCTGTCCTGCCAGGGGTGGGCTGGGGAGAGGGGGAATCCACCCTGGATAACATGGCTTGCCCTTCGCAAGCCTCCCGGTCACCGCGGCTGCTGCCCCTTCCCGCCCACCAAGGAAGACGGGCCAAGGGAGCCGCATCAAGAGGCTTCTTGGAGGTGTCAGCCTGGTCGAGATTCCACGGAGTCTGGCTGGGAAATACACAGCCACCTTTCCCCACCCCGACCACCGGCAGCCTTCCTGCTTTACCTTCTACTGAGCAGCAGAGAAGCATAAAGAGGGGAACTGCTGGCTATTAAGGGAGCTTTGCTTGTCCAGGCCGGTGGCATGCAGAACTGCGGTTAAGAAGCCCAAACTGTCTGAATAAACTAGCAGGGCTGGCACAGGCTGAAACTGCAGCTGTCTTGATCTCTGCCAAGCTGCCACGTGAACAGGGAAGGCAGCTCTGGAGATGGAATTACTTCCCCCTCCTCCAGGGGCATTACCAGGGTGTTTCTCCTCGGTCTGGAAGTGCCAGGGCCTTCTTGAAAACGTCCCTCCTGATTATGGCATCCCTCACCGACACTGCAGAAGTGACCCCCATTTCAGGAATTTGTCCTAAAAACCTTCTCCAGGGAAGCAAAAGGCTGCTTCCTAACCGGGAAGGCAGATGTGGCAGGATCTGCAAGAGCAAGATGCCGAGAGGACTCCAAAAGGGGATCTCCAAAGGGCATGCCAACTGGCTGAGGGGGTAGCCCAGATGTTGCTGCTGTTTCGTGGGCTCTGGGCCAGGCCTGCCAGCTGAAAGGGGACTTGGCTGGTTGCTCACCCGCACTCTCCACAGGCTTACAACTGCCCCTTGCTCCTTGCCTCCAGAGGCTGAGTAAAACCATCCTGGGACTCTGTGGTGGTTCCAGAAGAAACAGTTGCAGCTCAGAGGCATCATGTCTCTCCCCACCCCCACCTGACACCCACACAGAGAAGGTCCTACCTGGGAGGAAGCCCGTTGCCAGCCACTTTTTGTGCATGAGAACCCAGAGAGGAAGGGCACCACAGCCAGACTACATGGACGTGCCCTTGAAAGCCTGGAGGGGTCAAACCCAACTGGCACCCAGCTGGGCAAGGCGAGGCAGGGCCCCTTCCCTGTGCTCGGGGCTTCGTGGGAGGAAAAGGCTCCAGTCCGGGATGCTGCCTCTGCTCCTGGGAGGAAAAGGGGCGTCTGTGTGAAGGTGGGGGCTGGCCTCAAATAGCTTCGCCCCCTTGAAGAGAAATGCCTGGATTGACAAAAGGCACCTCAGGGAGGGAGCCCCCAGTGGCCCCAGGGAGGCCCCCCTCACATCCCCCCTCTTCCTCCTGCTGGCTGGGGGCCTCATCACCCAGTTTGCCTCCTTCTCAGGATCACCAGACTGGATGCCAAGGCCTGAGAGGACAGGGGCACTTGGGGCCTTGGACTGCTGCTTCTACTCAGAGGGTCTGAGTACTTCTCTTCACAGATCAGCCCCCTTGAGCGCAAACTGCAGAGAGGGTTTCCCTTGAGCAGGACCCAGCTCTGCCCTGCTCTGCCCCCCTTGTGCCAAAACCCAGGCTGTTGGGTCACCGATGCGAAACCCAAAGCCCTACAGGAGGGGATCGGAAGGGTGGGGGGGGCAGGCTGGCCCTGCAGGGCTTATGCAAGCAACCCCTCCCTTGCTTCCTCCAAGCTGGAGGCCTGTGACTATATTGAGCACCACATTGTGCTGATCTGCAGATGGTCAGGGATGACTGCTTTGCAGCAGAAGGGCCGAAGGTGTTGAGCTTGGCACCAGCAGCCTTCCTCACTGTGCTAAAAATATCACCAGCCATGGGTGGGGGGGCAGGGGAAGTCGCAACTGGAAGCCCAAGCCAAGAAACCCCCTCTCCCTTATTCACCTCCCCCACCCTGCCCTGCCAGCCACAAACACAAATTTGCAGGCATGGCAGGCTGCAAGGAGCCCACAAAGACTGAATCTGAGGAGTGGAAGGGGAGGGAGAAGAAGAGGCGAGGAGCAGCCTGGCCCACCCCGCTCTCTCCTGGGCGTTGCGTAGGGGCTAGGGGGGCCAGGGGTGGGTTTGCTGGGAGGGGCAGAAGGCTTCCTGCTGTGGGCTGGGTGGGGCTCCCATCCCTGAGATGAGCAGGGAGTCACTCCCTGAGTGTCACAGGTGGGGGGAGATAGATCTGCCCCAGGAGTCCCTAGAGAGGCCGGAGGAAGGGGGCTGCAGAGTGTCCTAGCAGCCCTCCCAGCTGGCCCCTTGCATGCAGGCCTCACCTGACACAACCATTGGGCATGGCATGGGGCCAGGGCCTCAACTGGGGGGGGTGGTGACCGGGGCATGTGCACTGGGTGCCATGCTGGTGGGGCACCAAAATGAGCACTGGGGGGGCGCCAAAATGGGTGCGGAATCCATGTTTGCCCCAGGTGACACAGACCCTAGTTGCGGGCCTGCATGGGGCACCATCTCTGGCTCTTCTCTCAGCCTCACCCGGGTCTCTCTGCATACGGAGCACCCCTGCCCATATCTGCTTTCTGGCAGTACCATGCTATGGGGACGTGGCTTCCAGCCCCTTGGGGCCAGAGGGAGCAGAGGGGCACTCCCACAGGTAGAGGGCGTCTGGGGGTTCAGTGCCTGCCCCCGGCTCCCCAACCTGGCGCTCTCGACGCATCTTCCTCCTGGCCGCGACAGGGTCCCGGCCCTTTGTGCTTGCCATTTCAACAGGCCAAGCAGTCTTGGGAAGGCGCGGCGGGGTGAGAACAGCAGACTCTCCAAATACAAAGCCAAGGGCACCAGAGGAAGCTTTGCCAATCCAGGCTGCCTCCCCTGCTGGTCCTCAGGGACGCTTTGCTATCCAAAAGGCTTGAGGGGCTTCCAGGCTTAGCTTTGAGCAGGCGCTCGAGATGAGGGGTGACGGCCCAAGCAGGTCATGGGCCTGATTCGGAAGAACAGGGAAATACCAGGCAGAATGAGAGCAGGAGACGAAGAACTCAGTGGACATACTGGGCTACGGCCAAGCAGCCCAACCCCAGGGTCCCAAGGGGAGAGGCAGCTACCAGGATGGGTCTTACTCTGAGGGCAGTCCTCTTGGCCTTTGCCCTGAGCAGAGCCATTGCCCCCAGGGGATCATCCCTGCAGCTGAGCCCTCGCAACCAACCTGCACACATGGGGGAGGGTGCTCGGGTTGGCATCTGGCCTGGGGCCCTTGGGCCACTGTGATCTTGCCTGGGACCCACTGGCACATCAGGGACCCCAAAGGAGCACCCCGGCCACCACGCCTACCAGTCTCGGTTGGTTTCTCCTCTCAGAGTAGCAGGGTTCGCCTGTGGGGAGATGTGCCAAAGGCACCCAAGTTGGAGATTCGCCCACTTGGTTGGCCCTGAACCAATCTAAAGTTTGCCCTCTGGTGGCCAGATTCAGAACAGCTTAATTGTTGTGGCAAAGGGCAGAGGAACGTGGTTTGAATTTTCTGTCGGAGCTCTGGAGAAAAGGGAAGATGCTCCTGCTTTTCTGGCCTTTGCCTAAGGAGAGGAAGAGGCCCATCTCCCCACCTACCCCTGTGCCTTATCTCGTGCACCAAGAAATGGACGGGCAATAGGAAGTGGCAAGCGAAGCCCCCCAGTTTATTTCTGAGGGAAGCGAGAACCCCTTGGCCAACCAAGGCGAGCTCATCTCCACTCCACCATGGTGCACACACCTGGCTGCTCAGTGGCTTTCCACACCTTTGGAGTTCCTTCTAGGAACCTGTCCCGTGTCCCTTTTGCTGAGCCCCTGGCCAGGGGCCCGGTGGAACAAGGAGACTCTCCCCAGGGAGCAGGCCTGGCACCGAGCTCCAGTGGGAGCTTCCGGCTTTGCAGCCAGCCGGAGGTCTGCTCTACCTCCAAAGAGAACCTGACTGAGCACCCAAGGGCTCCCTGCCGCCCCCAGCAGACGCCAACCAGAGGAAACACACAGCTGGTGAGTGCTGCCAAGGAAAGAAGCACCACCAAAAAAGTAGGTCAGTGCAGCACGGGGAATGGGAGTGCGCTGTACACCGCCTGTAGCTTCTGAACAAAAGTGAGGCGGGGAGCAAACTACTGGCTAAGTCCGGTAACCTTTTAGCCTCCCCCCAGCAGCAAGCTCAGAGACGCAATGCTTTCCTGCCCTGGGTGTGCCTGGCCCAGAGTGTGCCTGGCCATGGCATTGACCCAGACCCTCTTTTCAGTACCAGGATAAGAAGGACACTGCTAACCCTGGTAACCAGCTGCTCAGTGCATCCAAGAAATAATTTTCCAGGTCACAGAATGCGCCCCCCCATGCCAGTCCTCCGTGGTTCATATGGGAAAGGCAGCGCATGGACGTTCCGGAGACCATTCTGGGGAGCAGGAGGGGGCATGCAGTCCAGATACAACTTGCCCTTGGCTACCATGTGCCCCACGTCCAGTGGCAGGACAGGCTCCACCTGTCTTTTCCCTTCTGGGTGGTCCATCATGGGACTGGGAAGGGGGGCCAGGACCCAGGGGTGTCCTGCATCCAGAAAAGTCCTGCTGCTGGAAGGGAAGGGAAGGGAAGGGAAGGGAAGGGTGGGGGGAAGAGAGGAGCCCCTGGCCCTGCTGGCCCACCTCCCTTTTGTCTGGGGAATGATAAAAGATGGCCTTAAAAGGAGGTGCCCATCCAGAGTGCCTGTGACAGTGCGAGAAGGCAGCAGCTGAGCCGACAGGGCAACGTGGAAGGCATGAGGGACTCTGAGAGGCTTCGGGGGTCCAGTTACATGCCTGTTTCCATACTTAGCTTGGGAGGCAGCTGGGAGGCAGTGCCCAGCCAGCCAGCAGAACCAAATTAACTCAAGGGCACCCAAGGGGAAGGCCAGCAGACGCCACATTGCACTGCCAGCAGGCCCTGAAGAGGCAGCGGAAAACCCAGGCAGGGAAGGGTGGCCGCTGCCCCTTAAGATGCAGGTGGCACCGGAGAAGCAGGTCCCCGAGCTGCAGAGGAGAGAGCGGCAGGGCACCCTGGCAGGGCACCAAGGGACCTCCTGACCCAGCTGCCCTTTCTCCGTTTCCCCACAGCCCCACAGCAGCCCTCCACGTGCGCCCCAAGGCAGACCCCCCTCCACCCATGTTGCCTGCCACCAGCCTGGCAAGTGGAAGATGTCCCCCCTGTGGGCTCTGGGACCTCCAGCCAGGGACCCTACCTGCTGTCCCAAGGAGCAGGAGTGGTGCCATGTAGAAGCAGAACAGCCCCAGTCCGGTCATGGTGGTTGCCAGGAGCCCTCTCCCCTTCCTCTGCGCTATTTATACTGGGACAGGCTCTGGAGCAAGCAGGTGGCTGCTTGGCTGGAGGGCCCCTGCAGGCAATGGTGCTGTGCTGGTGCTGGACTGCTGGAGGTCCCTCCCCGCCTGGCCACTTCAGCCCAACGTCAGTCAGTCAGTCGGTCAGTCGGTCGGTCAGTTGTCCCCCCCACCAAGAGGCAGCTGCCAAGAGGGGGGGGAAGGGGGGAGGAGGAGGGGCAGTACAGCAGCTGCCCAGGGCTGAGCCCACAGCCAAGGTCCCAGAGGACGGGCAGACGGGTGGAGGGGGGAAGGGGCAGGGGCCAGCTCTCATTGCCCAGTGCCTCAGCAGCAGCAGCAGCAGCAGCAGCAGCAGCAAACCGCTAACCCTCCTGCCTTGGCACTTGACACAGCATTCTCAGGTGGCCTGGCTGTATGGCAACAGGGGGAGTTGGGAAGCCCCCACAGCCTGCAAAATGTACATGGCATCAAAAGGGAGGGGTGAAGCTGGTAGCCTTTGGGGCGAGGAACAGCAACCTGGAAGATGCCAGACAGACGAAGGACAAGAGTTTGCCACAAAAGAGAACACGGTGATGTGTGCCCACAGACATCAGAATGCCATCCAGCTGTGCCTGGGCGCTAGCAACGCCTGCACCCAAAAGCTGCAGACAGGCTTGGGTCCCAGAGTTGGGGAAAAGAAAAGGCAGGACCTTTGGGCTGGGAGGGGGGACAACGAGCTACTTCCTCTGCCTGCTACAAAGACCGAAGGGTCCCCCGCGAAGTATGCAGCTTCCGTGGTTCTGCTTTTTGCCGGTGGAAGAATTTATGCCCCGCCTCTGTGATCAGCTACCCCCCACGCACGACCCGGCGACGCTCCTGGGACTAACTGCGCGAGGGAAAGTGGGAAGGGGGTTAGCGGAGACCTCGCTTTCCACTGGGAAGCACAAGGGCTCCCCCACAGCAGCTATCGAAGGGGGACAGGGAGGGGCACTGCTCTCTCGAGGCACGTGGATCCAAGCGGGCCCTGCACCGGGTCACGCGATCGCGATGTAACGTTTCAGGCCAGGGGCGCAAAACCGGCCCCGCCACCGCCGTCCCCGTTTGGTCCCCCAAGAGGAGGGGAAGCGTAAGATAGGCTCCCTCTGCTGGTCACCGCAGGAACTGCAAGCAAGCGGAGCACGAGGGCGCCCGAGCGGCACATCCGGAGACCGGCCGCGTGGAAGCTGTCCTGCCCGTGCCCCCCGCCCTCCCCCCCCCGCATTTCCTGGCCTGGGGACAGCAATCTTTGCGACGGTCCGCAGTGCTGATAACGGACCTTATTCCTCTTCTGGCACACGGGCTGAAGTCCCTGCAATCCCCCCCCCTCATTTCTGGCTCCCCTCCCCAACCGTTGCAAACGACTAATAACCCAAACAGGCCATATAAAAAACAAGGTACAAACTTTATTTTGTTTCTTTACAAAGGCACAAGCCTCATTTTTCCCACTTTCTTAACAAAATATAATAGCATCTCAATGAACACAAAGACCTGAAACTTGTAAAAAAAAAAAAAGAACAAAAAAACGATATAAAAAATATGAAAGAACAAAGGAACAGCTGTGGCTGGGGGGAACCTACCGAAACCAACCGGCCTGAAACAACCCTGGCCAAGGCCTCTGTCCGAATTGGCAGGGGACTGGGAGGCGCAGAACCTGGCAGCAACCGTCATGGAGCAGGACCGCCCTTCGCAGATCCGGCCCACCCACAAACGGACTTAAGTGCTTCAGAGAACAAAATCACCGCAGAGGAGCGGCCCTGGGGCAAGGCTGGGCAGGTGTCCCTCCCGGGTCGCAAAAAAGCCCCCAACCTGAACCAGCCCTGAGAAGAGAGACCCCCCCCGTCTCCCTGCCCCAAGGGGTTTGCAAGGAGGGCCTGCGAGGCAGAGACAGCCCCCAGGCGCACCGCCACCACCTGGCCCCCTCTCTGGAGCTCTCAGAGGGCCCCAGCCAGGCCCCTCATGCCCCAAGGCTGGGCCTCCAGAAGAGGGCGAGGCTACGCCGAAGGACTCGCAGCAGAGGGTTAGGGCCGGAGAAAATTCATCCTTCGAGTTGGGGAGCGAGCGCTGCTCCAAGCCGCGCCCCACGTGGGGCAAGCCCTGGAGGAGCCTGGCTGCCCGCACCCCACCCGCTGTGAGCCAAAGAGCCTGACTTCTAGCTCGTTCCTGTCCCGGCGCTTGTCCCACATACAGTATGGAAAGGTCATAAAAGAGACCCAAATGTTGTGGTGTTTTGTAAAAATCTCAGCAAATTTCCTGAAGTCCCCTTGCCCCCACCCTGCTCGCCCTCCCGCTGCCAGGCAGGGTCAGGGCATCTTGGCCTTGCTGTGCCCCACGGAATCGCTGTCCTCTGCCTCCGGGTCGGAGGCCGTGTCCGAGTTGGATGGGTCCGGGCCAGCCCGGGCGGGGGTCACAATGACCGCACGCCGGCGCTGTTCCTCCTCCGACTCCAGCAGCTGCTTTTCCTGAGTCCCCTCGATGTGCTGAATTGCCTGCAGAAGAGGGCAGATTAAGCGCCTGCTGGATCTCTACCCCAGGAACCACCCGTGGCTTCTGCCAGGCCCTTCCCGCTCCAGGATCAGCTGCCCACTGCTTGGGCAAAGCCAAGGGCCTTCTCGGTGGACGCTTCTTAGCCCCACAAAGGGCGCCACGCCGAGAGGACGGGCAGCTGGCGGGCACGGCCGGGCCTTTCTTCCTACCCGGCTTGGCAGAGACCCATTGCGGGACAAAACGCTCAGTGCGCTGCAACTGGCCCAAATGAGGCATTCATTCCCTGGCTGCAGATTCTGGATGTGACGGGCGAGGCCCCAGCACCGGGCTGCCAAGGAGGACAGAGACCAGCTTCAAACAGAATTTCTTCCCTGGCAGCCCCTCTCTCGGGCTTCGAGCGTCCTTCTGCAGCCAGCCAGACCAGTACAGGGACTGAAGCCAAGGGGACAGTCCTTGCCAAGAGACAGAGCTCGGGCTGCATAACAACATGCCCTCATGTGAGGCTGGCAGCGCTGGTGGCTCTGGGCTTCCCAGATTGCTTTTTATCCCTGGAGCCGCCTGGCCGGCCGCTACTCTCACAGGGCACCGAGGGGACATCTGCCAGGCCGGTGGCTGTGCATGCTCATGGAGAGGGCCCACTTGCCAGCCTTTCTGAGGGAGGCCAGAGCCGGCCCCTCCCCTCACCCAGGAGCCAGAGGAGATTCCCGCTGCCGCACCCAGCTCTCACCTGAACGATTGTGTCCAGGTTCTGCCTGGATGTCGAGATAGTGTTAATCACCGAGGACGGGCCCATGGTTACCACGGTGACATGGTGGGAAGGCAGAGGCGGTGCAGGCACGATGACAGTCGGGTGCTGGGTGGGCGCCGGGGGACCGTGCGCAGGCAGGAGCTGGTGAGCAGGAGAGAAGGAGCCTGTCACGCCACTCCAATGGCGTGGGGCAGCGGGGCTCTTACGCCTGGCTGAGACTGCAGGGGAAGGCCACCCTGGGCCCAAGCCAGAGATGTGAGGAGGCAGCGGCTGGAAGGCTGTCGAACAGCCCAGGCCCTGCAATGTCCATTTGGGCCTCGGATCCCCCTCTTTCTGGCTTCTCTCCTCAATACCCGGCCCCAGAACCCCCGAGCCACACCTGGAGAGCCGAGCATGAAGCCTCCTCCCATTCCAAGGCCACAGAAACCCTAGGAGTGCGAACAATCTGTGGCCCACGTTCTGGACCTTTCTGAAGCAACAAGGTGGGCACAGCAGCTCCCTCCAGCTCTTGGACAAGGCCTGCTTTTGGGCACAGCCGTCCTGGCTCTCAGCCGGGCTCCCCAACTCTGTTTTCCACAGCAATATGGGCTTCCCTGCTGGACAGCTGAGCACTCCTTACCCCCATGCATCTGCTAGGGACCTCGGGGCCAGTGCTGCACCTCCAAGTCATCCCCAGCCTGGAGAGGGCACAACCCTCTTCGCAAGGGCTGGAAGGCAGGCCGACCGAGGCTGCGGGCTCACCTGGCCAAAGCTCTGCTGCTCAGACACCTGTGGGTGCTGTGGCCTCACCTGTTCCTGCTGCTGGAGCTGCACCTGTTGGGCAATCACCTTCAGCTTCTCCGGGTACAAGTGGGCCTCCAAAGAGCGCACCTGCCAGCCAGCCAGAGAAAGACCTGGTCACGGGCTCAAACCCCCCAAATGGGCAAGAGATACTGCGTCCGTGCAAGGGGCCTGTGGCTGCTCCCCTGCCTCCCGGGCCCGCTCCCCTTGGGCTTTCGTTCATGGGCTGATGGAGGGAGAAGACTGCCCAGAAAGCGCCCCCCAAGCCACACCCAGACACTCCCTGGGCCTCGTAGAAGGAGGGCACACCTGCTCCTCCAGCATCATCCGGACTGAGCGCTCCTTGTCCAGTTGCTGCCGGAGCTCAATCATCTCCCGGCGCAGGTCCTCAGCCTTCTCGTCCTCCCAGATGTCCGGGGACCCGATCCCTTCGTCCTTGTCCTCTGCCCTCCGCCGCTTTGGGGAGGAGCCGCTGAATTCCTGCAAGGAGCCTCAGGTTGGGTGGGGGTGGCAGATGCAGGGAAGTGGGGGGCAAGGGGCAGTGGACCGGGCCGAAGCAGGGAGAGAATGCGCGCCCCCCAGCGCAGGTCATCCTGGCACCTACCTGGATGAACCGCTTGAGCTGTGCATTCTGCTGCAGCAGCCGCGTCTTCTCCTGCTCCAGAGAAAAAATGTACTCCGCCGTCTGCTGAAGGATTGCTGCCTGGCCGAGGAGGAAAGGGGCAGAGAGCTCCAGAGGGGGCAGGCCGATGCAGGCAGTCTGCTGGGGGTGGGGGGAGTGCAGGCCTGGCACCCCCAAGGAAGACAAGGCTGCTCCTGCCTGCCCAGCTCCTCAGTCAGTCCTGTTCTTCCCTGGTCAACCAGCTTCCGCGGGGCAAACCCAATTTCTCCCTCTGGTCCACAGGCTGCTCACGTTGCGACAGCTTGCAGCCGCTGACTGGCACCTTATCATCCCCTGGGAAGCAGCCCACTCGGGGAGCCACAGCTCCTGCCTGGATCCCCCTTCCAGCTGCAGCATTCAACCTGTGGAGGCTCCTGGATCTGGCCTCCCCTCTTTTTCCCCTAAACACAAAGCCCCCCCGGCCTTTGGCCCCCCAGGATCTGCCACAGAATCTGGGACAAAGGAGCTGCACAAAGTCCCTGGCGAGTGGATCTCCCCCCACCTTCACGATGGCCCCCATGCTTGGCCTGGCAGAGACGCCCCGGTCACGTGCAGACTCCACGGCTGCAGCTTTGCCAACAGCCCCAAACCGGCAGGGAGGGTGAGCGCCGTGGGCTCCCTCCGCAGCTCCTTACTTTGCTGAGCTTCTCCCCATCGGTGTGGGGGATGAGGGTCTTCAGGGACTGGAACCCCGCATTGATGCTCTGCATGCGCCGCCGCTCATTGCTGTTGGCAATCTCCCTGCGTATCCGCCGCTCCTGGTCCCTCTGCGTTTCCGGAGTCAGCGGGATGTTGGCCAGGCTGGAGCAGACAGGCACAGGCTGGGAATGGGGCCCGGCCAGGGCCTGGCCCCACCACCCCATTTGGAGCCCTGCTCTGGCAAGAGCCAGCCAAGCCGTCAGCCCTATAGCCTCCCTTGGCCACCGCCCACCACTTCCCTTCCCAACGGGATCTCCGTATGAACCGTTTGCTCATCCCGGCCCAGAGTCATTGTCTGAAGCCCACTTCCCTGGCACGCTCTCCCCAGCGCCCCACGGCATGCTGGTCTGCGATGCCAAGGGAGACCCCACCCGGGGTGGGGGGTGGCTCCCAAGGCAGCTGGGGTTTCAGAGATGCCCTGCAGTCCGGGGAAGGAGGGCAGCTGCTGCTCAGGGAGGCCCACAGAGCAGGTCCGCCTTCATGGGGGTTTTACGCGGCCCGGTTTACTGCCTGGGGCCGTGGGCAAAAGGGCAGCTCACGCCGTGAAATAACCCAGTGGCCGGGGCCAACAGCGCCCGCTGAGAGAACAGTGCGGACTGTGTGTGTCTCGCCAGTCTGTGGTCACCCTACGGCTTTAGAAGAACCTGAGGAAACTGCTGCTTAACCATCTTCAGTCCGTTTCAAGTCACTGACGCGCTTGACCCAGCTATTGAACTAAAATGCCTTTGCGCACTTTGCCAGTGTGCTTTACATCAGTAGCAGCAAAAATAAAATTGAACTTGCACACCACTGTACTCTTTCCCAGAGGGAGCCCAGAGGGGGCAGAATTCTCTGCAAACTTTATGCACAATCACAAGGGCAAGGAGAGGGTTTCTGGGTTTGCCTGACAGATCAATGGGCAAAGGTAAGGTGTGCGTGGCCACTTTGTGGTTTGAGATGTCCCACAAAACAGCCCTGTTGGCATGCATGTGAACATGCTTGGGGGGGCAAAATACCACCAGGGCCCCGGGGAACTTTATTGTTCTACTGAACGGCTTCCCTTTGCCCATCCGTGGCACCAAAACTGGTGCCCAAAGCCAGCGGGCATCATGGGGACCTCAGAGGAAAGGACCACCTCGCACACCGGCTGGGGATGATGGGGCCGGACCCCACATATCACAGAGCAGAAGCGGGAGAGTAGCCGGTCCACGGGAAGGCCATGGCCGGCACCACCTTCCGGTCCGGTTCGAAAAGGGCCCCGGCTCGGCCCAGCACCGCCGCAGGGCCCGAGGCAAGCGGAGTTCCCACGTGGGGGAGGCTTCCCAGCCCAGCTGGCAGGGGCGGGCACGCCTGGAGGGCCGCGCTCGCCCGGAGGCCACCCGAGCGGCCCGGGCCGCTCCTCCCGCGGGCGCCCGCCGGCTCCAGCACAAAGAACAGCGCCCCGGCCGGCACGTGCGGCGGAGCGGCGGGGCCCGGGCAGGCGGCGGGCGACAGCCTTTGTGCGCGGCGGCGGCGGCGTGGCCTGCCGAGCCCGGCACTACATGTCCCGGCAGCCCGCGGCGGCAAGGCCCGCCCCTTCGGAGGCTGCACAGTCACGGCCAGGCCCGGCCGCCGCGCTGCCAGTAAACACGCGGCGGGTTGGGAGAGGCCCGCCGGGGCGCGCGGGCGGGGGGGCGAAGGCGGCCCGGGGCCCGCCCCGCCGCCCCGCCCGCCGCGCCTCCCGGTCGCTCCGGGGCCAGCCGGGCCAAGGGCCGGAGCCTGGGCTGCCCGGCCGCGCTACTGCAAACAGACCCACGTGCTCCCTCGCCGCCGCGCCGCCGCCATCCCTGCCTGCCTCCCGCGCCGCGCTCCCCGGCGGCCCTCCGTTCCCCCGCGCCCGCGCTCACCTGCACAGCCCGCCGATGACCTCCTTCTCGGATTTCCTGAAGTGCTGCAGCGAGGGCACCTTCTGCGCGGGGACCACGAAGTACTCCATGCCCGGCCGGGATCGGGGCCGGCGCTGGAGCAGCAGCGGCGGCGGCGGCGGCGGCGGCGGCGGGCGGGAGGGCGGGGGCGAGCGCGAGGGCGGGCGGCCGGGCGCGCGTCCGCCGGTCCCGCGGTGCGTCTCCGGCTCTGGCCCTGCGCGTGTCTGCTCAAGGCGGGAAACAGCTGGGGCGAGCGCAGCGCTCCCTCCCGCCCTCCCGCCGGCGCCGCCTCCGCCTCCGCCAGCCACCGGCCCATGTAAACAAAGGACTATTTGCTTCGGCCCCCGCCCGCCCGCGCGCCACGGAGGGATGCGGCCGTCAGCGGAGCGGAGCCGCGCGGCAGAGCGCGCCGGAGGACGGGCAGGCGGACGGACGGCCCGGCCCCGGCGCACGTGCTGGCCGGCGGCTCTTGGAAGCGTGCTCCGGGCCGCGCCTGGCGCCGCGCTTGCAGCGGGCGGCCCGGGAACCGGGCACCTCCTCCCACTTGGGCGCTGCGGGCTCGGCAGCCTGGAGCCTCCTGGGAGCGATGGCAAGCCTAGCTTCGGGCGCCCCCCTTGACGTGGGGCCCGGGGCCGGGGAATGGCGTCCAAACTGGAAGGCCCCTGAACCTGGTGGGGAGCGCGGCCAGGTGGTGGGGAGGGGGGCTGAGCACCCTCCTCGCCACCCCCTCCCTGCCCTACCAAGGGCCGTCAGTCCCTCGAGGCGAGGCGAGGCGAAGGAGCCCGGCCCTCTCCCGGCCAGGACCACTTGCTGCCCTGCTCCCAAGCAGCTGCTTGAGGGCCTGCCTGTTTGCAGGTGCCCGGCAGGAAACCCCCAACACTGGTGGAGGAGCAGCAGGGTGCCTGCAGAGTCAGGCCAGGTGCCCACAGGGATGCCAGCTTTCTGACAGTGCCAAGGAGGGCGGCTGGGAGTTGTAGTCCCACACAGCTGGAAGTCACAAGGCTGGGCACGGACCAAGGGCTTCCCTCTGCCTTGACTAGGGCTGGCACTAGGCCCATTTCACTACGATTTACCCAAACAAGCACAGTTGGTGGGTCAAAGGAGTGGGTCAAGACAAGCCCCATCAGCCACATTGTGCTGGGCAAATCAGGCCCTGGAGTGCTTCTGCAGAGTGGCATCCAAGCACTGCCCAAGGCTGACCAATCTGGGGAGGGGCTGTAGAAGCCTGGCTACGCTCGCCCAGCTGGTGGTTGTGTGTCTTGATGTGCCCCTGGGCCAGCTTCCCGTTCCCCCATTGCTGAAGGATCACTCCCTACCCTGTGCTTATTCTTCATGGGCTCCCAGCCTGGCAGTCCCAGCTCAGGTGGTCCACTCTGGATGGAGTCAGCTGTGGTGTATGCCTCTGGGGGCAGCTGCTAGTCCGCTTGGCCACAACCGGCATGGACTGGTTCCATCGCCACCCCTCCCTCCCCCCTCAAGGCAGAGGCACCCTCCAGCTGGGATCCCACAACACACTAAAGTGAGTCTTTCTGGCTTGCATGAACGCCCATGTGCATTACGCTCACACAACCTGCCAGGCAAGGTGAACTGAATTAACCCAGGGCTCTGGGTAGACACACCACAGCAGCCCACCTGGTTTCACACAATATGCTTTGTCCAATTGGCCTACATGAAGCGAAGCCAGCAGTACAACTCTTGTGGCTGGGTGCAGGACGTGCTGGACTGGAGAGGGCAGAGAAGTTGGATCTTGGTCGCCTGGAAAGCAGATGGGGGAACTGGCTTTGCCCACACTGGTGACTTCCTTCCTTAAGTCCTTTTCCAGGGATGATGCAGCAAGAAGGAACGGAAAGGACAGGCTGCTGGTCTCTGACGGGAAGACGAACCTGCATGTCTAGGAGCACATCTGCAGCAACGAGGCCAGCATGCAACAGCAGTTGGACCCAGTTGTGGCGACACATGCCCAAGCGTCATTCTGCTAGTCACTGCAACAGTCTAAACCCTTAGGCGTAGTCAGCAAAAATGCCCCAGTAGGGTTCACATCCTGCTAGCCAACACCAAAGGAGTCATGCTATAGTAAGCATGTCGTGAGCCAGCCCCCACCTGCAAGGGAGGTTTGAGGGTCTGGAAGTCAAAGAGTGGTTCATTTTGCCTCCTTTTTTATTGGTTTTTCACTACTTTTAGTCCCTAACTCACCTGACCCAGCTTGACCGCAATCCGTGTTTTGCACATGTTTACAATTCCCAAGATTTAAGGTCAGTTCCCAGTGATTTCAGGTGCTGCTACCAATGATGGCAAACCAGGTACCTGTGCATGAAGTTCAAACGTGATGGAAAGGGCAGCTCCATGCAAGCTGAAGCCAAGCAAATTGCACATGCAAACCCTTTGACTCAATGCACAGAACCCAAGAACCAGCTGGGCACCCCGAGAGCTAGGCTGGCAGGCAGGCTGGTGCCACATCAGAGAAGCAACTGGTTTTCCAAGATGGCAGTACTGAAGGGCAGCCATCAGAGAGCGGTGGCAGTGGTGGGATGGTCTCTAAGTATTACTCCAGCATCTTCCCTGATGGCAAAAGCAACTTACTCACTAAACCATGGTGTACAAAGTCATGGCTTGGAATAAAGTGAAGCATATCCCTGGCACCTCTATGTGTTTTGTTTCGAGGTAACGTAATGAAGAATGAAGCCTTTCATCTCTTTATGGACCCACATCCGCTCTTCCTCTATCCCATAAAAAGGGATGCCAGAACAAGACAAGCGTTATTACCCAATCCTGCCAAGGCGTTTGCTGCTATCTGAGCTGACTGTCCACTCACCCCTGGCCTGGCAATACAAACGCAGTCATTAATCCATGATGAAGTATTAAGTTACTGACTTTTCATGACATGGAAAATCATTTGTCTGTAAGACTTCCTCACAATCCTCTTCAGGGCTACAGTGTGACAGGAAGTTGGCATAATTTTTATTTTATTTGCCAAAACGTGTGTCACTTTCCATTGTAGCCAGTCTCTCTTCTGAAAGCAGGGTCTGGATCTCTTGTCACGGCCTTTCCAAACTAGCAAAGGAACAGGCTAAAGATACCCTGGGCCCAACATAAGGGGAATGATGCGTGTCCATAGTAAAGGGCATCAAGCACAGGGACTGGCGGGGCGGCCAGCAGCACGAAATCGCCTGTCCTGGAGCTGCGTCTTTACCATTCAGAGAGGGCAGGAGCCCGCCATGGCAGCCAAGGCACCCTCTCCCCTCTGCTGGAGGACCGGTATGCAGAGCGCCACGCTCCGGCGCCAAGGTGCTGGGGAGAGTCCTGTTTGCCTCAAGTGAAGGAGCCTCTATGGAAGGGACAGAACGGGAAGGCAGGAGGGAGGATCCCTGTCCTGCTCAAGGTATCCTGGCCTCCCAGTCTGTTCTGTGATCCCAGGGATCCAATCCAATAGGGATTTGGGGGCAGACACTTTCCTTGGGGGCCCAGGCAGGGACCAGTGTCTTCATCACCCACCCTCGGAACCAGAGCGTTTCAGCCCCATACAGTGGGGAGCAATATGCAGCCTGTCTTTGCTAGAGACAGATTGTCCTAGAAACAGTTGGATGCTCAGGGGAAATGCTCAGTGCCCCCCCCCCCCCGCTGTTGCTGAGGAGGGTCTGCACAGCAGCTAGGTAGAGGTGCTCCCCCTCGTGGCTAAGAGAATGCAGCACAGCCATCTAGTTTGAGAGTTTATTTGCTTTCTCCCATTTTAAACTGACCCAAATCCAAAATTTTCTGCATGGCAGACAAATCACAAACATAAAATACAAGATGCCAATAAAACAGGGCAGAAGAAGTGAGATAGAATCATCACCAGCACGTAAGAACAATTCCGGCAACAAAAGAAAAGTGCAGAGGACTGAAGCATTAAATACTGTTCCCAAAATACCTGAGTGAACGAAGCACCCTTCTTGGATAGTGTGCTGAAAAGGCCAGAGTCCTGCCGCCACCCACCTCCCTCCTCCTGCAAAGCTCAGCTGCTGCCTGGTGAACCTGGGAAGCAGGTTCAGAGAGCAGCTGCCGCCTTTTGGCCTTTATCCCTTCAAAGGCGCTGCCTGGCCTTGCTAGTGGCAATGGCAAAGCACCGGGCATTATTTACAGTCCCCCCCACAACTCTGCTTCTCTTGTTTGGGACTAGCAGGCTTTGCTGGACAAAGACAGATGCGCACAGAAGCACAGAAATAATCTACGTAAGAGGCCAGGTTCAAACCTGGTTTCAGATGAATCAATTTCAGCTATTCCCTTGGACACCCTAAAAAGTGATGGCGTTAACTGTGAGGGAATGTAGTAAGTTACCCCATGTGGGGCACGTTTAGGGATGCTTTCCCTAAGCAGCGGCCTCAAGCTGCTTTGACTACCATTCTTATCCAACACCTGGCACACCATCACACCCCGAAAATGGCATGGGCATGCTGGTCAATTGAATTTAAGTCCCCCTCTGCCTTTGGGCTTTCTCAGCATAGCCTACCTCACCCAGCTGTTGGGAAGGCCAGCTGGAAGGATCTTGCATCCTTTATCCTGAATCTCTCTGGCAAAAGGGTTGCGCATCCCAATAGAAATGTGATTAAAAAGACGGGTGACCATTACACCATGTGCTGCAGATTTGGCTACTGAGATGCCAGTCTGGAAAGGAGACCAGCTGAAGGAGTCCCATTCCTGAAACATGGCAGATGCCCACCCCGTCTGCAGTGCTGGAGGTTGGGCTTAGTAGTCTTTGGTGACAGGCAGCTACTTGCCTACTTCACCGGTGAAGCCCCCCAGCAGATGCTCCAAAACGTGTCTGGGGAGGACCACCGGGACAAAGAGGGCCCCTACACCCGCAGAGGAAGTCCTGGGCCTCAGGTTCTGCAAGTTTCTGAAGATGGGCACGGGGGTGGGAGGTATCCTGAGAGGTGGCCCCCGGGGTCTGTCACACAATGGGGAAAGGGCTGTGGTGCCACCTTTGGGGGACTTGCTCCAGCAGGACCAGGGAACAGCCTCAGTCATCCGGGCTGCCCTGAGGCACTCCTCTGAGAAGTGGCCGGGCCAGGCCAGGCCTCTCCCAGCGAAGACGCAGTGGACTTCCTCCGGGGAGGCAGGAGGCCCGGTGACCGGCGCGCGCCCCTTCCTTCGGGCAGAGGGCAGAAAGAGCGGCGCCTGAGGCATCCCCCGCAGGCAGAGGAGGAAGCGGCAGGGAGCCCGGGGGAGCTCGAGAGGCCGCGGAGCCTGCCCACCAGGAATCGGCGGATGGGGGCCGAAGAGCGAAGCACCCAGGCCGGGAGAGGAGGCCTCTTCGGAGGGATGGCGCCGCAAGGAAACCGAGGCCGGCCTCCCACGAAGCAGCCCAGGGTCCCCTTTCTGCGGCGCCGCGGCCGCCCACCCACCCGCCGACCGGGCCCGGCGAGGGCGCCTCCGCCCGGGCGGGCGGCTCCTCCTGCCGCGCCGGCCCCCGCGCCTCCTATCTGGGCGGGCGCGCGCCCCAACCCACCGCTCGCCCCCGGCGTCCAGCTTCCGGAAGGAGGCGCCGCGGCCCGCGGTGCCATCCGCGCCAGGGGAACACCGCCCGCCAGTCCGCCGGCGCCCGGGCGGGGGTGCGCCGGGAGGGAGGGGCCCCGAAGTCCGCCGGCCGGTTAGGCTCCAGGCGGCCTCGCCTCCGGCCTCCACGTCCCTTTCGCGGGCTCTCGTGGGGGCCCCACCGGAGCAGACCCCGGCCAAGAAAAAGCAGGAGCGCGATCGAGCGGGCGGCCGCGGCATCGGAGGAGCGCGGGGGCTGATCTCCGGGAGGCTCTGCTGGAACCCGGAAGCGGCCGCTGCTGCCGCTGCCGCTGCCGCTGCCGGTTCCCGAGAGAGACGGCCCCGAAGGCGCCAGGCCGTCCGCAGCAGGGCTGAAGGGCTGCCCCGCGCGGAACCTCTGGGACGGGCAAGCCCGCGCCCGAGCGTGAAGCGGCCGAGTCCCAGAGCGAATCTGGGCGCCGGGCAGCAGCCGAGGGCGGCGGGCGTCACCCTTTTCCTTCCGCGGCCTGCGCGAGAGGCCTGCCCGCGTCCCCGTTCTCCCGCGGAACGGCGGCCGTGCGAGTCCCATTCTACCTCCGTTGCCGCTGCTCCCAGTGCCCGACCGCGCAGAGCGGTGATTTCCCGGGAGCGCCCCTCGGGTGCCCAGAAAGGCAGCGTCCGGGCACGTCCGGTCAGGAAGCCGGCTAGGAGACGGCGCGCGGCGCGATCGCTGAGCCGCCCCGCGCCCCTGCCGCTGCCTGCTATCCGGCGCCGGCCGCCTGCGGAAGAGGCGGGCGCGCGCGCTCCCCTCTCCGCCCCCTCGGCGGGCGCGGGGGCGCCACTCCTCCCAAGCTGGCGCGGGAAGCTGACCATTCTTCCGTAGCTCCGCGGCCGGAGGTGGGGGATCCGGCCAAGGGGACGGGGACGCTCGCTCTGCCTGCCCCCGCCTCCGCTCCGCACCGCCCCCGCCTCTCCTCTCTCCTCGCACAGGCGACCGCCTCTGATCCGAGGAGGGCTTGCCCCCCGCGGCCGGAGAGCTGGGGGAGGGGAGCAGAACAGACCCTCCCCTGCGCCTCCCCCGCCGCCGCCCTCGCTTGCGCTGCAACTCCTCCGCCCGCCCGCCCTGCCGAGGCGCAGATGTGGCGCTGCGGCGGTGCGCCCCATCGGTGCCGGCGGGGGTGGCCGAGGCGGAGCGGCAAGGCGCCCCCCGGAGGTCGCTCCCGCGGGTGAAGTTCTGCCCAGGGCCCTTGCAACGGGGAGGCACCCCGCGCCCTCCCGCGCCCTTCTGCCCCGTCGCCTGGCCGCTGGGGGCGCGCACAAAGCCGTGCGGAGACGCCTCCCTCAACCCGGCCAGCGCCAAGGTAAGGCGAAGGGGGCGAGGGCGGCCGGTCGGTCGGGGAGGGAGATGGCGCCTTTCGGAGCCGAGGGGGCGATGGATGGGGCCGGGGGGCGGCCTTGATGACGGCCGAAGCGACGCCTGCCACTTGCTGGAAGCCATTGTCCCTCTGGCCGCTCCCCGCCGCCCGTTCCCTCGGCGTCTTTCTTTGCGCCACTGGGGGCTGGAGCGCGCCTTAGCTGGGGGTCTTCGCAGCGTAGTTCTCCGCGGAAGGTCGGGGGAGGCCGCCCGGGCGACGATCGGCGGGCTGCGGCGCCTTCTGCCCCAGCAAAGCCCCTGCCCGGGTTGAGGTGACCCCTTCCTGGACCTTCCAGGCAGCCTGAAGGGGAGGAAGGGAGGAGGAACTACGGGGCCTGGGATCTCCGCGTCTGGGGCCGAGGGCGTTCCCTCCCTCTGCCCGGGTGGGAATCCAGGGGCCCTGGGGTGGCCCTTCTTAGCTGGGGGTTTTGGACTAGCAGGCTCTTGGGACCCTGGGGGCCAGGCGGCAGGGATCCCCTTCTGGCCAGCAGAGTCCTGCCCTCCCGGTCTCCTCCAGCCTGCCCGGCCCCAGATCTTCTAGCTGGACCACTCCAACGGGAAAGGGGGTTTCCAGGGCAGAGCACCTACCCGGATGGCACCTCCTGGGCCGGGCTGGAAGGACCAAGACCCACAACCCCAGGTGGTCTGTCAGGGTGGAGGGTCTGAGCAAGACAGATGTGTGGTTTGGGTGGGGAGCCAGCAGAGGACCAGGAAGATCAGGAATGTCCTTGCAAGGCATCTTTCCCCTCCCTGCTGGCTGCCACTTATGCGTGGCTTAGCAGCAAATGCCCCAGCAGATGAGCAGGAAACCCTAGGTAAGGCCACTGCACTCCGTGCCTCCCCCCCCCCCCCCCCCGCAACCAGCAGGGAAGGATGCCAGGGAAGGCCACTGTCCGTGCTGGGCACAAGGGGGTGCTCTGTCTCCCGGGCTGGGTGGCTTCTCCAGAGCAGGAGATGGGCTTGACCTTGCCCCCGCTTCTCCCTCCATTCCATGGCCTCCTGGCCTCTCCTGGCTTCACCCAAGCAGTGCAGTGGAGGGTGCTGCAAGGGCGACTGCCCAGGGGCCCTCCGCCCTTCCTCACCTGGTTGGCAGGCATGGTGGAACAGGGTTTCTCCTGCAGGACTGGCATTTTCTGCCCAGCATCAAGACCTGTGCTTGCTGGGGGGGGGGGCACTTTCCCAGAAACTGCTCTGCCTGTCTCTGTGGCTTACCCGCCCTCACTCCCTTCTCTTCGCAGGGCGGAGCACCTTCCCCGCCCAGCCAGCGCTGACCTCTTGCCCACCGCCTGTGGTTGGATGAGCCCTGCGGCCATGAGGGAGCCGCAGTTTGGAGGGCAGTTGACTCAGGGCAGGAGGGGGCACAGTGATGCCTAAAGGGGAGGGCTCACAAGGAGCCTGCCTGGCTGCGGGGCATCAAGCATTCCCTTGCTGGTCTGGCAGGGCAGCCGAAAGTCCCGAGAGCCCCATTCCTCATCCTGCTGGAGATCTTCAAAGACTAAGACGGGCGGGGCTCAAATATACCCCCCACCGATATTTGTTACACCATTTGAGCGGCCTCCTTTAAGTTTGAAGCTCTTTGGGGTTCTCAAGTCCTGACTGTCTGCTGGAGACCTCACACCTCTATAAATGCATTTTCTAAAGCCATGTAAAACTGCTAGCCCTTAGCACATTTTGTGGCAGGGAGTTCCATTGGTCAATGCAGGATCACTTCTCTCGCCTGTTCTGAAGGGGCATTCGCCTCCTCTGGGCAAAGGCTCTGGCTGCCCCCAATTTCCGGAAGGGGAAGGGGAGAGGAAAAAGCCAGTCTCGGTGTCTCTGTTATGCCAGGCGGTCACCCCTCTTTCTAGGTGCAAAAGCCTTCCCAGCGTCTCCTGCTGCCCTGCCCTGCCCGGGCAGTACCAGAGTGCCGGCGGCTGCCATGGCAGGGAGCATCCACGGGCTGAGGGAGGCGCATCAGGGGGCTTGTCTGGACTCCCACGGCAGCTCCTGGGGCGCAAGGCCCACCTCGGCCCTGCCCCAGCACCGTTCCCTTTGGCCGGATTTGGCGCCGCTTCAGCTTCAGGGTGGCCAAGGCTGGAAGGTCTCGCTCGGGCCAGGCTTCCTGGGTGCCCTGTGGCATTCACTCCCACAAGCCCACACGGCCGCGGGTCTGGGCAGGTGGCTGTCTGCTGGGATGCCGTTAAGAGTGGATTCTGTCTGGGAAGGAGGTCAGACTGCATGACCCCCAAGACCCCTTTTGTTCTTGATCCAGGGGCTACCAACCTGTGGGATTAGACCAAGACATGGAGAGGGGGCTGCATATTGCTGTGTGCTGGAATCAGCAGTTTTCATTGGCAGCCTGCTATGGAATGGGATCTGGATAGGCCCCTGGTCTAATCCTGCAGATCACGTTTTAGATTTGGGGAATCACGGGGACATGCAGTTGTAAGGGGAGGGGGTGTGCTGATCCAGGATTCTGGGCTCCTGCAGTCCCAGCTGTGCTGCCAAGGGGCCCCTTTTCTGGAGATACTCCTGGTTGCTCTTCCTTAGGAGGAACTAGTGGCCTGTCCCCTGGGTGCTCCTCCCAGCCCGGGTCCCTACTGGCAACCCCGAGGAGGCCCCTCCAGGCCTGCCTTGTCCTCCACAGAGTTGCCCCAGGGCTGCCCCTCCACTCAGCGGTCTGGGGCAGAACATGCGCCCTGTCCTGGGGCCTGCTGGTCCTTTCCTCCTCCCCACTCACCCCCATTTCTGGCTGGCCTCGCGTTACAGCTGTGTCTCTGCAGACCACTTGGGGCCTGGCAGCTGCCCAGGTAAAGATTTCTTGTTGTAAAGTGCCCAAGTCCCCCTTTGGGGGGAGATGGGCGGTGGCAAAATTTAATAAAATAAATAAATAAATAAATAAATAAAATAAAGCAGCCACTCAGGATACTACTGGCTGCTCAGTGTGTCTCGCATCCAAAGAGACAGCGCTGCGCGCAGCTGGACAAGTGTGGGTGAGGACAGATGTCCTGGCCTGTGGAATATTTGGTGGTGGGGTGGGCAGGAAAAGAGCTGCCCTCCCCAGGAGGTGAGCTGGCCACCAAGGAGAAGGGGCACTGACAGCTAAAAAGAGCCCTGGCCCAGGCACTGTCCTTAGTTGTTTTCTGGGGTTGCTTGACTGCACAGTCCAGCCTTCGCTGCCCCATAGCTGTCCAGTCTCACATCCAGCTGGGTGCCCTTGGGTTGCCCTTTCCTGTGGCTTCCCCAGGTGTGGTGCTTTCCCAAAGCTCCCCCGCCCCAGTGGCCAAGGCAGTGGGAATCTGCCAGCAGACAAACAGAATCTGATGGCCTTACCCCCCTCCCCACACTGCTTTGATAGTCACACCTGGCGTTCCCCTGCAGGGTTTGTTTTCTGCAGGGGGGTCTCAGGCTGGTTTGGCATCTCAGAGGGGAGGCCTCTCCACTGCTTGGCGTTAATTTCGCACATACATTCTAGAAAGGGAGAGCTCTGCCGGGCGATCTTCTGGGATCTTTCCGCTTGGCTTTGTGGTCTTGGGGCAAAGTCCTCTCCCTCCCACTCCATTAGTGGGCAGGAAGGAGCACCATGAGTTGCCCCCCACTCCCCAGCCAGGATCCCAGAACAGCAGCCGGAGGAGGGCAGTCCCTCCATGGCAGGGAGCAGGCATGAGGCTGCCTGCCACCTGAGCAGGGGGTCCCTATCAAAGAGGGAGGGTGGGGTTGTGCTCGCCATGGCAGATTGGGAGGAGCCTGCTGGGTGCCTGGATCATGGCCAGGAGCATGTTTGCCAGTGCCCCAGCAGTGCCAGTTCCTAGCGATGTGGGGCGATGTTGAAAGGTGGTTGAAAAGCCCTATCAAGAAGAGTGGCTGGAGCTGGTTAGTGGGAGGAAGTGGCACCTCAGTGGAACAGCTGGCTGGGGCAGTCGTGAACTAGACAGGTCCTCCTTTGCCTTCCTGCTGGTGGGTGCACATTTGAGGGACCTCCAGGGACCCCCAGCCAGGCCCCCCGACTGCCAACTGCATCTCTATCGGAGGGGCATTGGGAGTTTAATTCAGGCCATTTGTTGAAGTAGCTCTTAATTTAGTTAAGTACTCTTGCTTCATACCAATTTTGTTTATCATGAATGCTGATCTTTTAGTCCTAACTGTTTCATGGAGTTGTAGAGGAAGGACAGATAAGGTAACCAGATGGATTTTGTTGGTAATTTATTATAGGTGTCCTGAGTCCTGTTTTGGTGGAAACAGTGTCACAGATAAATAAAAATAAATACTCTCTGGCATACATATTTACTCAAAAGGTTTAACAAGCTGTGATCCATTGATCTACTAGGTCACTGGTGGTCATAGTTGGGAAAAGGCACCCGTTCTGCTCCCCAGAGATCTTTCCTGAGGGGTTGCAGGGCAGAGAGTTAGCAGGGTATAAGAAGGCAGATCAACTCCCAGTTGAAGAGGACTAGCAGCTTGTGGTTTTGGATACCGGAAGTGTGGGGCTGCTGCTTCTGCATATGGCCCTAAGCCTGGAGCCTCTCAGCCAAGGGCCACCTGCAGGGATCTGGCCAGTAGACTCTTCTGCCCTGGCAGAGCTACCAGCTGCTTTTTAAACTGCCCCCCATTTCCGCAGAGGTTGCCGTGTAAGGGGTCTCTCCCCTTCAGGCGCTGTGGTATTCAAACGCCATGCAGTAGCTCTTCCCCGCCAGCGGTGCCATCCTGACACAATGAGCCCGCTGGAGAGAACCGCGCGGCCCACCTCAGGCCTCAAATGGGCCTGGCTGCTGGTGAGCCAGGGACGGCCGGGAGGAGAACACTCCTGCCATGGGCGGGCGGTGTCTGTGCCGGGGAGGGCCTGGCCACTGTGTTCTTTGGCGGCTGCCGGCAACCGAAACAAACTTCTTGGCTGCTTCCTGACCACATCCAGTCCCTGCCTGGCTGGGGCCGATATGAGTCAGGACAGGAGGGAAGTGGTGGGGTGAGTCTGCCAGGCATCAAGTAGCTGGGCCCAGGCGTGCAGCAGCGGGGGGGGCAGCTCTGGCCCCCAAATGCCCAGCGGTTCAGCCTCTCCCTCCCTGCTCAGGCTGAGCTAAGCATCCAAGTGTTAAGAGGACAGAAGAACTGGGGGGGGGGGGTGTCTTTCCAGCAGGGGTGCTTCTGTCCATCTGCCAGGCTTGGCTTGGATGCTCTTCCTCCCCCTCCCCCCCAGCATGGAGGGGCAGGCTTAGGGTTCCTCTCTCTCTCCAGACCAGTGGAGAAGCTGCAGGCCAACACTGGAGGGGCATTGGGTGCTCCACACATCTGCAGAGGGTGGCCAGCCGGCTGGCCAGCCCCCTCCTCCCTTGGCCCTTGGGCAGGGGCTGCCTCCTCTGCTGGTCTACTTCCTCTGGATTCTGGGAAGGCTCGTTCCCAGGAATGTTCCGCTCCAGGGCCAGTTTGGTTTGGCAGCTGCGGCTGCGGCTGCAGGGGGGGCGGGGGAGCCACTTCCCATCCAGAGTGTCCCACCCAGCCCAGCTCCTGGGAGCAGCTCAGGAATCCAGCGAGAGGCCACTGGAATATGGCTGGGGGCGGGAGGAGGCCAGACTCCACGGAGGCCGCAGGGCCGTTCTGGACGGCAGGGGCAGCAGCTGCACCTTTAGCAATCTGGACTCTGCCCGGGGAAAGGGTGCCCACATCCTGAGGACGTGGTGGTGCCTCCCCCAGACCGCCCAGGGCCCTGCAGGGAAGCATTCTTGAGCCCTGGCCTCCGTCCTCCTCAGTTGGTCTGAAGCCTGCTGTGTGGCCCTGGGCCTCTCCTGGCAGGGAAGGAGGAGCAGGTGATGGGAGGCCCCTGGCCATGCGCTTGGTTCCGGCGCCCACAAGGGCTTTGTTGAAGCAGGCCAGAGTCTCTTCTGCCAGGAGGCACCTGGCACGGGAGCGCACGCAAGAGGCCTCAGGCAGGGCAGGACTCTGCTCTGGGCATTCCTTGGGGGGGAGGGGCCAGTCCCTCCCTGCTAAGGGAAGAGCAGGCTCTGAGAGCAAAAGGGGCTCTGACAGACCTCCCTGCCCAGAAGATGGAGTGGCGTGGCAAACATGGGGGGCCCTGCAAGCGGACTAGAGCAGGGCCCGAGTGCCAGCCTGAGGCTTATGGCCTGGGGAGCGGAGGGGAGGGCTGGCTCGACTCTACACCTCTCCCTGGGCCTGAGGTAAACAGTACCCCCCCCCGCCAACTGGCAGGTGGGGCAAGGGCTCCCCTGGGCTGTCCCAGAGGATCTGGGACTGTATCTTGGGGGGGGGGCAAGGGATGGAATGGGGTCTGATCTCTCACCAGCTTCCTCCTTATGTGATCGGCCCGGTGGCTCCCTTCTGGGTCCACCTTGTCAGCCCTGACTCCATTGCCCTCCGAAGTGGGTGGGGAATCCCACCCCCATTTGGGTCAGGCGCAGGTTCTGGCAGCACCAGAGGCCTTTTTGAGCTGCTGGGTCTGGTTTAGCCTTAAGCCAAGGCAGGGCCCCTCCAGTTGCAGCAGCTCTCAGGCAGTCTGTGCCCGGCTAGCTTGCACCTCCTTTCGCACTGCCCACCCCACCCCCGTTCACTGGGTCACAGGAAGTGGAGTTGGGCATCACGAAGAGCCACAGCCTTGGCTTGGGTGTGGCATGGCAGCAATGCTAGAAAGGCCTGCTGTCCCCACTGAGCCTCAGGCTGGACTAGCAGAGCATGGAGAGTGTGTGTGTGTGTTGCTGGGGCTGCGAGACCTTTGCCTCCCCTTTGCTTGGACGCAGCATTGCGATCCCCCCCCCCCCCGCCTCTGCATTGCAGACACAGAGCTGGCCTTGCTGAGGTTCCTTTCTCTCATTTTGCCCGCCTGGGCCTGGCTCCCGCCCCCCCCCACAGTTCCAGGGGAGGTGCTTGTGCATTCCATCATGTCTGAGCCGCAGCCTGGTGTGGCCCGGTGCCAAGGCCAGCAGGGAGAACAAGCAGGACCTGGCCTGCACCATCCGGGTCGGGTGAGTTCGCAGGTGCTGCCCAGAGCCTGGTGGGGGAGGGAGGGCACAGCATACTAGGCCCACAGAAACTGCAGGGGGAGCGTGGGGCCCTGTGGAAGTCCTGGCTCCCTCCTCCTGCTCCTTTGCTGGAAGGAAGGAAGGAAGGAAGGAAGGAAGGAAGGAAGGAAGGGAGGGAGGGAGGGAGGGAGGGAGGGAGGGAGGGAGGGAGGGCATGCCTCCCATTCATGTGCCAGTCCTGCCCTTGGCTTCAGCTGCTGCAGACAGGGCGGGTGCTCCCTGGCTGGCTGGGACGCAGGAGGGGTCAGAGCCAAAGGAAAAGGAACACACCATGGCCCGGAGGCCTGGAGCCTCCGGGCGGAGCTGCCTCCGAGGAGGGCCTGCGGGCCAGTTTCTTGGGGCAGGTTGGTGGTGGCAGCACAGCAGCACTGGTGTGCACTCTGAGCATAAGCAGAGCGCTGAACAGCAGTGCCCCTGGCGGTGCTCAGGTGTGGAGACCGCTCCCCCCACCCCCGGCAAGCTGCAGGAGAGCGGGCCGCCTTGTGAGGGGGAGAGAGGAAGAGGGTGGGGAGCACGTGGCAGCAGCAGCAGCAGGCGAGGTCTTGGCTCGGGAGGGAGGGCGTGGACGTGTGCGCTGTGTTTATCCCTGGAGCGTCTGGGAGCTGCTCTGTGCCAGTTCATTCTTCAGCCAGCTGAGCTGCAGGGAGGGGGCCGCCATTGGGGAGGAGGGGCGGGCTGGGCACAGCCAGCAGCGACGGGCTCCTCCAGCCGCGCCCTTTCCTGCCCACTCCCTCCCTTGCTGCCCCCCATTTAAGCAGCCCCACAAGTGATTTCCCACAGCTGGCCTGGGCGCCCGCAAGCCAGATGCCTGGGCTTCTTCTGGCTCTGGGCCCCCCAGGCTCCCAGGGGACAGTCTGGGGGATTCCGCCTGCCAGCCCCGGAGCCTGAAAGCGTTTTGTCCCTGCCTTTTGCTGTTCTGCCTGTCCGGGCATAGACACAAAAGAGCAACTGGTGTTCAGCACCCAAGAAGCCCCTCTGCAGAACAACCCCGGATCATGGTGTGGGGGGGGTGCTGATACTGGCTCATACCATTCCAGCTGGAAGCCAAGACCTGCTGGCCTGGAAAGCCAGGACTCTGTGTCCCTCCCTATGCGGCTGCGTGTATGAGCGAGTGGGTTCTCTCATTTCACTCAGGCCTCCTCGAAAATGTGATTTAATAAGCCTTGGGGCTTATTTCCTAGTTCCCAAGCATCATCCTGTGGCCAGGCTTCCTCCTTGTCTGCCCACCTTACTTCTCTGCCTTGGGGGATGGGTGTTTTCAAGCCACCCCTGCTGCCACCCTTTCCCCACCCTGGGTCGGAAAGCACCCCCCTCCTGCCTGTTTGCAGCTCCACAGTCTGCAGGCAAAAACAAGGAGCAGCTGTTTGCAACTGGGAGCCATTCCTGTGGGGGAGGTGGGAGCTGGCACCTACAAAACTAGATCCGGGATCCAAGCGAGGGTGGTCTGCCTTTGCAACTGCCCTCTTTGCACCCCAAATCTCTTGGGCTTCAGCTGGTGAAGCGGAAGGAGGGCATGGGGCAACCAGCCCAGCCGGGTTTTTCCTCTGGCTGTGACTGATGACCCGCCTTCCCCTTCTTGCTGAGAGGAGGCGGCAGCCCAGGTTCCTCACCGGGCATCCTCCTGCAGCCCCAGGCAGGAGCCAGCCAGTGGGGCCGAACCAGGGCCCTCCCTGGGGGTTTTCCCTGCTCCCTGCTTCCTGGGGGCGGGAAGAGCAAAAGGACCAGTTGGAGAAGCAGCACCTGCAGGGATGCCTGGAGAGGACAGCTGTGCCCAGCCCTGCATTTCCGATTCCCATGCAGGCCACAAAGACCCACCCGCCACAGCCGACCAGAGCAGCCTGCTCCCTTGCTGCTGGCCACCCATGCATTCCCTGGACGAGCCCCTGGACCTCAAGCTGAGTGTCTCCAGACTCCGGGCAGTGCGGGATAAGCGTGACTGGGCCCTGGGCAGCCCCAAGTGCCAGACTCTGCGCCAGACCACGGAGGACAAGGGCTGCCTGGCAGCGCACCCGGGCTCCCCCGGCTCCCCTCCTGATCGTGAGTAGCAGGCAGGGAAGGGGGGGCCTGGGCTGCTCCAGACTTGGGGGGAGGGGGCGTCCTGCTTGCTTATCACTGTGCTGCACTTTCTGCGCCCTCCAGGCTTCCAGCCACACTCCCAACGCCAAGACAAGAGGGACCACCAGTTCTGCTCGCCTCCCACCGTTGACCTGAGCCTGTCCCCTTCTCCGCCAGGCCGGGACTCCCCCAGCGGCAGCACGTCTGTCTCCCCCGATAGGCAGCATGGTGGGGAGCTGGTGAATTGCTCCAGCTTGTGCGTGAGTGTCAGGGACAGGTGGGTGGCGGAGGACGGCAAGGGATTCCAACTCTGCCCCACATCCTGAGGCTGGTTCATGAAGCACGTGGGTGTGCCCACGCGTTTCTGAATCCCTTTGGCATGTTCCCACAAGTTACCTGCGAGGCAGGTTGGGGAAACAGCAGCACAGCCCCCCCAAGAGCTGCTGAGCTGTCTCTGCTGATAGGCACCCTGTGGAAGTTCCCGCCTTCCACCTTGGTAGCTTTTGGGGAAGGGGTGTCTGGTGCGGGGGGAGGCTCTTAATGGCCACCCGCAGGGGCTTTTTCCTCCTCTGACAGCCCCTAAGCAGGACTGGAGGGCCCCATCTTGCCCTGCCAGAATGGCTCGAGGGGGCATCCCGGGGCTGCAAGCGGAGGGGCTGTCCACTGGCTGGGCTTTTGGCCATGTCCAGCAAGCTTTTCTGAGTAGCCAGTCTTGCTTCCAGCCCTTGAGGGGGAATATGCTTTTTCTTCTCACAAATGCAGGATATTGTTTATTGGTGGAGGGGGCAGTGGTTTTCTCCAGGAAGTGGGGAGGGGGCCTCTCTTGCTGCCCTTTACAGAAGTACAGCTGGTCATCCGCCAGCTATGCTGGGGAGGGGTGCTCGGCTGACAGCCAGCCATCCCAGCTCTTTCCGGCCCTCTCTCTGCCCTGTCCAGGACCTGCAGTCCCTGCGCTACATCGACAGCCTACGCAGCTCCTTCCAGTTCTTCCTGCCTCTGAACTCAGGGGGGTCGCTGCACCTGCCCGCCTCAGCTTTCCTGGCGCCTCCCAAGGAGAAACGGCTTTCCTCAGAGGCTGCTGGGCAGAAGCAGCTGCTGTGCCGCTGGTCAAAGGTGAGCGGCGTCTCTCTGCCGGGGTCCCCACAAAAGCCAGCCCTGCCCAGAGCCACAGGGCCTACGCTCTTCCCTGGTAACCCCAGGCCCTGCTTTCCCCCGCTGCAGTGCAACCAGCTGTTCGACCTCTTGCAAGACCTCGTGGATCACGTCAACGACTTCCATGTGAAGCCAGAAAAGGATGCCGGCTACTGCTGCCACTGGGAGGGTTGTGCCCGCCACGGCAGGGGCTTCAATGCCAGGTAACATTACATGCTGCCTGGAGGGCGTGGCGGCCAGCCTTACCCAGCCAGCAAGCTTTCTGGGAGGGGGACACAGATGCCCGGAGCCACTCCGGAGCCGCTCTCTCGGAGCCCCTCTCGCAGGGTGCCACCAGAGCACTTGGTTCGCAGCAGCCTGGCCTTGCACACAGGATGCAACGCCCTGGCTCAGAAACCTGATGCTCCATGGAGGATCAGAGGTCTGCAGAAGGCCTGCTCAAGCTTCTGAGCGCTGGTTGTGGGCCTCCTGGCTCTGGCTCCAGGACCCTGCGGCCCAAAGGCACAGGGGCCAGCCTGCAAACGACCTCCTAACTCTTAGAAGCTGGCGGGAAGCTGTGGTCTTTGCTTGGAAGCCCCATCCTAGGGAGTCTGCGGGCACAGGGGGCACTCCCACCACTCCGGCCCCAGGAAGTGCCGAGGCGGTTGGATGGCGGGAGGGAGCCCAGCCTCGACTCCCTGCCAGCCACCTTGCTGTGAGCGGCTCTTCCCCACAGGTACAAGATGCTGATCCACATCCGCACGCACACCAACGAGAAGCCCCACCGCTGCCCCACCTGCAACAAGAGCTTCTCCCGGCTGGAAAACCTGAAGATCCACAACCGCTCCCACACAGGTGAGCCGCGGGGGGGCGGTGCCGCTGGCCAGCAGGGCCCCCCAGACACACCCACTGCCCCTGGACGCATCCAGCGGACCATCTCCCAGGCGGCCCCAGACAAGGGCGGCGACGGGTGGCCTGGGGGCTTGGGCAAGGTTGCCCCACCCCGTGCTGACCGGAAGAAGGCAGCTTCTGACCCCACGGCCCCGAGCCCCAGGCAAGCACACGGTGGGCAGGGTGGGCAGGCGGCAAGCAAGGGGCCCTTCCCCCAGCTGCCCCCCGCCTAGCCTTTGGCATCTCCCTCTCTGCCCCCCAGGAGAGAAGCCCTACCTCTGCCCCTATGAGGGCTGCAACAAGCGCTACTCCAACTCCAGCGACCGCTTCAAGCACACCCGCACCCACTATGTGGACAAGCCCTACTACTGCAAGATGCCTGGCTGCCACAAGCGTTACACCGACCCCAGCTCCCTCCGGAAGCACATCAAGGCCCACGGGCACTTCATCGCCCATGAGCAGCGGGAGTTGCTGAAGCTGCCGCCGCCCGCCAAGCCCCACCTCGAGGCAGATGGGCCCTACCTCGGTGGGGCACAGGTTGTCGTCCCTGCCTCAGCCACCCTCTTTGGCAGCCCCAGCCTACCCCTCCCGCTCCCCCAGGCCCCCCTGGATCTCAGCACCTTAGCCTGCGGGGGGCTGGGCACGGCGGCCATCGCGGGCCTGCCCAGCCCCGTGCTGGCCCCCCTGAACTTGGCCAAGAGCCCCCTGCTGGCCTCCCCCTTCTCGGTGGGCAGTATGGGGCTGCCAGTTGTGTCCCTGCTGGCTGGCACCTCTGCCAAGGCGGCCGCTGAGCGAGGGCAGGAGAGCGGTGCCCGGCCCAGCAAAGGCAGCGGCCGGTCCCCAGGGATCCAGCGTTGCAAGGTGGCCGGCGAGAGGGTGGAGCTGGCCAGGCTGCGGACAGCCACGGACAGCCTCTCGCTGCTCCCCGGGGGCGTCCTGGACCTGTCCACCGGCACGAACTCGGGATCTGCTGAAGCCCTGCCACCAGGCTGGGTGGTAATCCCAGCTGGCTCCGTTTTACTGAAGCAAGCCGTGGTGAACTAAGCAGAGAAGAGTGAGGAGGAGGACTGGAAGGAAGAAAAGATTGGCTTGCCCAGGGACACTGGCAGCTGCTCCGGCCTTTAATCCAAGTGAGGCAAGACCGTTTGCAAGGGAGAGCCACTGAGCTGCCACCGGGAAGTAGGAAGGTCCCGTCCCCCCCTCCATGCTCCCAGTTTGCTGCTCCCTCCCCACACGGCAACTGCGGCTTTCCACGACAGGGGAGCTCACCTCTTCTGAGCAAAGCAATAAGCAGCTTCCCACGGCAGCAGCCAGGAATGCTCCCCACTCCATTCTCCCCCAATGCCAGGCAGGGCAGATTCAGGAACACTTCATGGTCAGGAGTGCCAATGCAGAAAGCAATGCCGCATGGTTCATTGCTATAATGGCTCTGCAGCCAGGCTGCCCTTTTCTCAGCTTCTGGCTTCAGCCTGGCTGCTCCCCAGCATAGCCCAAGTACCCCCCTGCAGAGGAACACCAGGCCAGCGGGGAGCTTGCCTCAAGAATTCAGCGTCCAAGGCTGCCTTCCCCTCTTCATGTGGAGCCCAGCAGTGCCATCCTATCAGAGGGCTTTTTCTCTCCCCTTTGACTGCTGTTAAGAATCCCATAATGGGAGAGCTGCTACCAGCCACCCCCTGCCTTGTACCTGGCACCTGGCACCTGGCTCAGGCCTCCCTGACCTGACAAGGCACACTACCCCAGTGTGCTGCTGATTGGGCCTTTCCCTGACGTGGAGGAATTGAAATGCTCATTTCCCCCTATTAGTATCCTTACATTAAAGCTGTGCGACAACCTACAGAGGCAGCGATGATGGAAAGACGGTGAATAATCAGGCTTTGCGCTGGGCCCTGTGCTGCTTCTGCCCTGCAAACTTTAGGGAATTCCCTCCCTTGCTTTTAGGAATGCAGAGCACTGGGCAAAGTTGGCATCCTTCACACAGGTCTGAGGGAGGAGAGCCATTTGAGGAGATGTTGCAGCGGTTGGAGTTCCCAAGGGAAAGTCCCCACACGTCAGTGCTATGGAGCTGCTCAAGGCTGGCTGGGGGAAAGCGGAGGCCCAGGGCTGAGCGGACAAAGTGCCGGGCCTGAGCCAGTGGCAGGCAAGCAATCCACCTGAGTAACAGGAGAAGCCAGGGCGCCCCAGCTGCCCATTCCCCATGCCCTGAAAGCAGGTCCTGCCAACGAATGCCACCATCTTCTGCACTCCTGCAGAGCAGCAGCACCCACTTTGCACTCCCCACCATCTCAGTTCCTCCTGGAGCAGCCCAGATTACCTCTTGACTGCCCTCCTCGTATTGGGGGGTTACTCCATGTTTCCATTTCCTCTTCCTAGAGAAGGGCATTCCTGTGTTTCCCTTGGCATTTTTTCCCCTGGGAACTTCTTTTTGTGGGCCTGCAAGAGTTCCTCTGCCAGCTGTACACCATGCTCAAGCTGCCCCCAGATAGGTTCTGGCACACCTTCAATGGACCATATGGTGCCAAGGATTAAGAACCACCTGGGCACGGGGAGGCTGGCCTCCCAAGCACATGGTATGCCTTCACTGGGGCCCAGCTGCAACACAGCCCTCTGCTCCCAAAGCATACTGCTGGGCAACGAGGCCTCAGCTGACACACATTTGCGGTTTCTATTGCCCAGCCTGGGCTGTCAGTATTTTCCCTGTTTCTAAGTGCCTTTCAATTGTAGTTTATGTTGGGGCTGATGCCCTCCTCTTGCCTCTGTTATGTTAGTATAGTTTTAAGACAGAAAGAAATAAGCTATAATCTGACCCACTGGTCCTCCAGAAGAGAGGATGGTTATGACAAGAATAAAGTATGGAAAAGCTTTGCTGGGTGCTGGCGATGTCTGGTTGGCCTGTGCGTCTGTCAAGGGATGGGAAGAAAGGCGTTCAAAGAGGTGGCTTCACGTGCCCTCCAACCTAGTTAAGCCGTGATGACACATGCCAAAGCAAATCCAAACCGCCCACATCCTGACTTAGTGTCATGTGCAAGCCCACAACTGCCAAGCTGGGTTGTGGGCAATCAGACCAAGACAAGACCGCATAAGCAGCCAGTCAGGCTCTTGGCCCACTCCAGACAACACAGCATGCTTAAAGAGCCAGCCCCAACTTCCCACTTTCAGAGGGGATTCTTTTCTCAGTCTTAACTGAGGTGCCACCAGGGATGTTCTGCATGTCACTCATTATTGCCAAAGGCTGCCTGGCTCTCAGGCTTTTAGGTTGGCTAGCAGCTATGGTGGCTTCTCACCACAAGGAAGAACAAGCAGTGGAATGTTTTACCCTGGGCTTGAGGGAGCAGCCAGCAAAGCTGCTTTGCCAGGGAGCTGCATGCAAGAAGAGGGCAAGCCAGATCTTGCCATCTTGTCCCTTCAGCAACAGAAACAGGCAGCTGAGCTGGTGTGGGAACCTGGAATCCCCCACATCCCAGCACCTCCTTTCTTTGAAGACAATGCGAGACCAGCTGCACAAGGACAATTTATTGGCTAGCTATAATTTAGAGGGGCGGCCAGTGCAAGAGGAAGGCTGCGCTACGTGCCTGGCTTGTGTGCCGGGTCTTGTTCCCTCTGGGACTGGATCTGCAGCTCTTCGTCCAGCCGCTCCTTGGCTCTCACCACCTGCAGGGCAGAGGGTTGGCACTCAGGAGAGAATTCAGAGGCACGTGTGGCGAAGAGCCCACACGCTTGCAGGCACTAAGGGGTACCAGGCAGCCGCTAGAGGGCAGCACAACCCAGGGCAAGCTCAGGTGTCTCTGGAGGTGGGGCAAGGAGGAAGATTCCCAGGAAACTTTAGCAGCTACTCCAGGCACAAAAAATGCCCACCCTAACCCTCTGAAGTAACCCAGATGCCATGCTGCAGCCCCTCTACGTAAACCCGGAAGAGTTAAAAAGGCTATGCCATAAAAATGAAGGACAGGAGCCGAGAGTCGGCTTTCATCTAAGAAGGCCCCCACCATCGACAGAGCTAACCCAACAACGCACAAGAGTGGACAGCCAGGAGGTCGTTTTCTCCCCTCCCGTAAAGGTGCTGAGCAGGTTGGACTCACCTTGGACTGCAGGTAAAAGGAGCCCCCCACGGATTTGTCATTCACCTTAAATAAATGCTCGTAGTTCTACCGAAAAAAAGGAGACGAAGCCGGGTGAACAGGGCTGCCCCGACTCGCGCGAGCAGCGCTTTCAGGGGGCGGAGGGCAGCCCGGCTGGATCATTTCCCTTCCCGGCCCCGCCGACCGCCTGCCCGGCCCGAACCCGCGTCCGCGCCAGCCACGATCCCCTGGCCGTCTCGCGGGGGCACCGGGCCGGGTCCTGGCGGGTCTCCGGGCAATCGAGGAGCGCGGCCCACCTTCTGGATCTCCTCCGGGCTGAGCGTGGAGATGTTTAGGATCTGCTGCGCTTCCTGGAGGCTGATCCCGGAGAAGCTGGAGGCCGCCCCGGACTGGGCGCCCGTCCGTCCGCGCGTCCCCGCGGCCGCTTGGCTGGCTGCTCGGAGAGAAGGCGGCTTAGCCTCCCGCCGCTGCCGAGACTCCGCAAAGCCCGTGCCCCGCGCCCCCCGGCCCGGCTTACCTGCGAACTCCTGCCGCAGCGCGCGGGCGAAGGCGCGGCCCACCACCTGGGCGCCCACCAGGATGATCTGCGCCAGGTACTTGGCCTGCAGGCGGACAGCGGCGGTCAGCCCCGGCCCCGGGACCCCGCCCCGCCCCGGCCCGGCCCGGCCCGGCCCGCCCGCGAGCACGGCCCCGCGCGCCCACCTTCCCCCTCACCATGTCCGCCGCGGGCGCGCGGAGACCAGGACGCCCGGAGGTGAGCGCGGCCGGAAGGACTGTTCCTTCGCCTCCGGAAGCAGCCATCGAGGAACGCCGGGCGGAGCGTCTCTGCGAGGCGACGCATGCGAGGGCCATCCTACCGGCAGCCTCGAGTACTGCTGAGGATCCGCGCCGCCTGGAGCGTCCGGAGATTGGGTTGCCCCCCGGAGATCCTGCCCCCGCCGCCGCGAGCGCAGCGGGCGACTTCTCAACGACTGGCGGTAGCACCGGAGCGGCCAGCTTCGCCTCCTTCTGCCGTCCTGGCAGCCTGGAAAGCTTTGGGTCGGCTGCGCGTGAAGCTCTGGGGCCGATCAGCTGCCAGCATCCCTACCTGGGCAGGAGGACGTGCTGGGCACAAACTTACCTCCAAGCAGGCTGGCCCCCGGGGAGCCGCTGAACGCAGCGGCCTTTCCCCGCCTCTTGCCAAGGGGTCTGGAATACCCGTCTGCCAAGGCAGCAGACTCCTTCGGTGTTTGAATTGGGCCATGAGCTGGGCCCACCTCACCCAGGCAGCTGCCCTTGACCACATCCAGAGGGAATTTTCACCCAAAGGGGGTTCCTGCGGTGGGAGCCTTTGCCAGAACTCCGGAGCAGTTAAGAGCTCCGGAGCAGAAGTCCCTCTAGTTCCTGCTGACTCAGGGCTCAGACCTGCTGCAGAGGGGAGAGAGGCACTCTTCTGCCGTGGACTTGTCTGAATGGGAGAATCAAGCAACCTTGAGGCTCAATACCCTTGTCGGACGCTGGCCCAGCTTCCCTAGTTTTATGGTCAGCAGAACTGGTAGAAATGAAGTCAGTGAATTAGGGAAGATTCCCCTACCAAAGGGTAGTAAGCTGTTAAAGGTCCAGGTGTAACCCCCTGCTGCCCCCCCTGACCCCCATGGGCTGGCAGATCCTCCTTCAGTAGCGATAGCAGGACTGCCTGTGAGATTTTGCATCTAATGCTCCAAGAGGGAGTCAAAGCAGATAGTGCTCCTTGGAAGATTCCCAAATGGGGCGGCATCCCTTTGGCTGGGGTGGTGCTCTGTCTGGGGGAGCTGTGCAAGAGGAGTCTTCAGGAAGTGTGACCAGTTTGAATAAAACACAGGAGACAAACAGGGGGAAGGAATCATCTTTCATGTTAGAGCTACACCCGGCAAGACAGAATCAGCTGCAGAAACTAGTTTCATTCTGAGAAGAAGGCCGGCAAGCAGGGCATCCCCGCTCTAGGGTGCCATGTCCGGAAATCACTTGAAGCACATGCTGGGCAGGGAACGAGCCACCCAGACCATGTTTCTCTACCCCTTAGGCTCCTCTCAACGTGACGCTTCCAACTGGCCATCCGTGGAACACCTTCCAGACAACTGGTCCACCAGGTGCAAAGCAGCAAGCCGAGAAGGGCCCCAGCGCAGCCTGAGAGCTGGATGGCAAGACTGTTGCTGGGCACAGACTGGGGAGGGGAGAGCTGGTGAAGGCAGACTCAAAGTGCCCCCCAAGGATGCCTCCAAGGGCCTTTGGGTTGGAGGAGAAGCTGTTGCCAGATCAGCTCCCCCTCAGGAAGCAGGGCTTGCTGGGGGGGGGGGGACTGTAAGCAGGAGGGCAGCCCCTGCCCCAGGTGGCAACAGAGAGGTGCAGCAAGTGGGGGAGAATCCAGCCCCCAGCAGGCCCCAAGGAAGCAGCCTGCAGCCCACATCCACAGCTTCCTTCCATCCCGGGGGCCAAGGGTGCTCCAGGCAGAGAGGCAGCATCAGCCTGTTCTGGCGTCTGCAACTAGTCCTGTGGAGCAGGAAGAGATGGACAAGGCTGACCTACGTTGGGGCAGCTGCTCAGGGCGGCCTCCAAAACCTGAACTGTGCAAATGGTTGGCAGGAGGAGATGATGCAACCTCCCTGCCCCGGGGGCGGGGGGGGAAGAAGTCATGTGCTGCTGGCAGCTCTCTTGTGGGCAGTGGACAAAGCTCATCCCTCCAATGTGAAAGACCCTGCCCCCAGGCATACAGCACTAGCCAGAGTAAAGGAGTAAAGTTTTAGCAACTCCACACCCCAGAGTAAAGGAGGCAGGAATCTTCCTGTTTCCTGGCTGCTGCTCTCCCCACCCCGGCTAGAGAGAGAGAGAGCGTGCACGCACACTGGGTCCCTCTGGGGACATGGAGGGTGGCAGTGGCTGCCACCACCCATCCCTGCAAGAGCGCAACCCTCCCACACCTGCTCTTACCCACTCCTCTTCATCCACGCCCTCAAAGGAGTCCTGCGGGAGAGGGTCATCCCGGTTCCCCAGCTTGGCCACCATGGCGCTGAGCAGCTGCAGAGAGAAGGGGTTAGGGGGGCCCTCCTCACCCTCACCCTCACCCTCACCCTCACCCTCTCCTCCAGTGCGAGAACAGAGGGGGTCATAGCTCACCTCCTCCTTCTTCTGCTCATCTGACTTCTCTTCCAGGTAGATGGAGGACGGCACATATTTCCGGCTGGGGGCCTCCTTGGGAGCTTGGCTCACTGCAGGGGGGAAGCAGCAGAAGCCCCTTTTCTCACAGCAATCAAGCCCGGGGCCTCCTGCTGCTTGGGACTGCCGCTCCTTCAGCCCAGCTAGCAGGGCCAGAAACGTGGGGAGCCGAGCCCAGCAGCACGTCCAGGGCCAGTTCCAATGCTCTGGCTTGAAAGGCCTCTTTCAGAGCATATCAATCTGCTTCTGCTCACCGCCGCCAGGACACCCGGTAGCCCTGCCCACTCCGCACCTCCCCCAGGGGTCACTGGAGCAGGAGGGGCCTTGTGCCAGCCATTTCTCGGGAGGAGTGCAGGGCCACTGGCCCTTGGGTGAGCCCCCTCCCCGCTTAGCCTCTCCTCCCTACCTGGGGTCATATCCTTGGGCTGCAGACTGAGCGTCTGGTGTGGCTTGTTGGTGCCTTTCAGCCAGGCTGTGGCTGGCAGGGCAGGTTCCCACCACACCTGTGTGGCCGGGAAAAGGTCATCCTGGAAGAATTCTTTCTGGGCGGGGGGAAATGACAGGTGACTGGGTGAGATGCTGGAAACAGAAGCCACCCTCAGCAGCAATGCTTAGCCTCTCAGACAGGAAAGGCTCTTCCCGTGCCCAATCTGTTGCTGAAGTGTGGGGACCAGGGATTAGACTGGGGGCCTCAAATGAAGGCCCCTCTCCTTAAGGAAGCTCCAGAAAAGATTGAGCAGCTGCAGGAGATGAGGATGGGCCCTTCCATGGGCAGGTCTGGCTGTCTGTAAATAAAAGGACCCTGGAGGGATGGGCAATTTGCACCAAGGTCACATGCCCCTCCCAGTCCAGTTTTGGGACTGGGGCAAATAAATGGACATAGAAATAATCTGGGAAAGCAGAGAGGCGTTTTGAGTTTGTGAAGAACACTCCCTTGTTCAAGTGGCAAATCGAGGCTGGTCAGTTGCAAGTGCTGCCTGGCAGCATGGGCAGAAGGCCTGAGTCAGTCTCAATACACACACCACACACACACACACACCCCACCAGCTCCAAAGGCCAAGGGCCTGCCACCTAATGTTCTACCTTGACCCTGGGGACCCGGAAGGCCACAGGCTCAATGGAGGTCTGCCGGAGGCGCAGGGCCCGGGCAATCTCGACGTCGTGCACATCACACTCCGTCTTGGGCAAGAAGTGGAAGCCCTAGGGCGGCAGAGGGGAGGGGCAGAGAGAGAGAGACTTCCGCCAGTGGTCTCACATGGCAAGGCACAGCTCCCCAGCCAGCACCCCAGAAGGCCACCCAGGTCTTGCACAGCGGGCTTTCCTTCCCTCCTGCTTGGATGATTTGCCAGGGACAGCCACAAGAGGGCAGCCCCAAAGTATCTAACGCTGACCCAAGGCCAGGGAGACTGAGGGAAGGGCAGCCCCCAGGAGTTGCTCCGGGCTCACCCCTCCCCAGTGCCATTCCACAGGCAGCCACAGGAGTTCATCCTCCCCCCGGCTCCATCCCAGCCAGCAACAGGGAGTGATGCTCCCTGCCTGCCAATTCCAGTGAAGAAGCCAGCTGAACGATGGGTGCTGGGGGTGGTGGGAGCTGCTCCTCTGCATCCTTTGCCGTTCTGTTCAAAAGCCCCACCAAAGGTCTGGACCCATCTTGGCTTCAGATTAAGCGGAGTCCAGCAAAGACTCCAATGTGAAAGGGCTTTTCAGCATCCCAACCACCTCTTTCTCTGGGTCAGCTTCTCCCTCAGCCCTGGCAGTTGCCTCACCTTGTGGGGGTCACCGGACAGGAAGCTGTTGCACTCCAGGAAGAACGGGGCCTCTGGGATGATCTCGTAGATGAAGACCCTCGTGTCTCCCTAAACCCATGGAAGGGAGAAAGGGAGAATGCTGAGCCTGGGCTGGGGGTCATGGCTGCATGGCCTGAGCCTCGCAGTAACACCTGGCAAAAAGGGGCGCGGGAAGATTCAACCCGGCCGGGGGGCACGCAGCAAGGCAGCAGCATGGAGGGAAGCTGAGCCACTTGGAGGGAGACATGGACTCCTCACGCCAGATGCCCAGCCCGACCAGACACAGAACAGCAACCTTTGTCCCCCTGAGGATGCTGCAGGGCTGGTGTGAGATTGCCTGCAGTTCCCCAGGTCCCCCAGGCTGCATCCCCAAGCCCTTTGCCCCCTGAGCCTCGTTCCCACCGTGCTCACCTTGCCTGTGAAGAAGGCCATGCTGGTGTCCACATCGTAGAAGGGGATGAGGGTAGAGGGAGAGACGTCCAGGCTGATGGCGGCCAGTGGCCCAGCCGCCAGGGCCTCCACCACATGCAGGGAGAGCTGGCGCTCACTGTGGCTGAGAGGAAGGGCATGAAAGAGATGAGGCCGGCCCTCTCCTTGCAGGCAGATCAGGAGACAGGAGAGGTGGGAGGCCTTACCTGTCGAAGCCAGATGCCAGCAAGTATTTGCCTCCACAGACCCAGGCGACACGGGCACCTCGGCCTCCCTTGGGCCCCGGGCCATCCTGTTAGGGGGCAAGTGGGGAGATGCTTCAGGAGGAGAACACGCCACAGCTACCCAATTGGCCTGCCACCAGGACTGGGGGCCTGCAGGGACTGGCCATGTGGGACGAATATGGGCGCTGCCCTCCAGAAGAGCCAGCCTGATGACTCTGACCTGCAAGGGCTGGGCAGCCTGCCGAGGCTCATAAACTCGCACTTTGCCATCCTTGCTGACAGTGGCCAGGCAACGTCCATCGGGGCTCCAGGCCAGGCTGAAGATCTGAAAGCAACCATCTGGTCAATCCTCGAGGCCCAGGGAGGCGCACGTCTCTGGGAGGCTGGGTCAGCTACAACGTCCAGGATGTGAGGGCACCCTCCAGCCCCCAGGCCTCAAATGGACTACATCCCCTGCCATCCAGTGCTGCATCTGCCAGGACTGGTGCTGCGAGGCTGCGTTCCCTCTTCTCTGTGGGACGATGTGGCTTCATTGCTGGCTGCTCCACAGGGTGCTTCCGGAAATAATGGGGAATGTTTAAAGGCCGAGAGGCCGTTGCGCTCTCTACCTGGTCCATGTGGCCATGGAGGCCAAGCTCCTGCCTTCCCGTGCGCACGTCCCAGATCCGGACACTCTTGTCATAGGAGGAGGAGGCCAGGACATCCGAGGCCAGAGGGTGGAACTTGATGGAGTAGACCTTCTCTGCGTGGCCTGGAGGACGAAGGGGAGAGGGCTGCGTTCAGAGTACCCGCCAGGCTTCCCCAGGCCGACCCCGCCTCGGCCAGACACAGGGAGAAGGGGGGAGTGTCCGTGAAGTGAGAGGAGGGCCCTGCAGGATGTAAAACTCTGACCTCTCAAGAGGACCTCTGGCTCCAGCAGCTGCTTCTCCAGCCCGGCTGGCTCAACCCGCCACAGGCGAATCTTGGCATCTTCTCCAGCTGTACAGAGGGAAGGGAGAGCTGCAGAGCCTAGCGATGGGGTGGGGTGGACAAGAGCTGCAGCCCCGTGGTGCTGCTCAGGTGACACCAGAAGGGTGCACAGGCCTCTGGTCTACCCCAAGACCCCTGGTCCCTACCAATGGCCAGGCGTTGCTCATCAAAGGGGTCCCAGCACAGATCTGAGACAGGTGCCCCATTCTGGATGGTTGGCATGGGGGTGTCAGGCAGTCGGCCTGGCCTGGAGAGCTGCAGGAGACAGGGAAGGAAGGCGTGTGTGTGATGCCCCTGGCTGTTCCACCCTATCCCTCGGGGTGTATCTGCGGCTCACCAAGACAGAAGAAGACCCCCATGGTGGTCCGTGGCCTGCCCATAACCACTGAGCCTGACCGCCAAGTGGGGGGGATGGTGTTTTACCTCCAAGATGGCCACCTGTCCACCTGCAGAAAGCAGCGGGATGGCAATGCGATGTCGGTTAGCACAAAAGCCATCGCACTCCCCTGGCGTGGTGAGGCTCAAGCCTCGCAGGTTGGTGATGTGGGTGCTTCGGGGCAAGACGACGCCCTCGATGTGTCGGAAGGCAGAACTTGGGCCTGAAAGTAAAGTCACAGAGGAATGCAGCTGGAAGGGTTGCTGCCAAGGATCTTTCTCATACCCCGTAGCATCTATGCTGCAGCTAGGCAGAGAGGGTTCAGCATGGCCAGCACCTGGACATGGGCACTCTCAGATGCCAAGGGAGCTTCCGGGGCCCCCGGTCCACATCTGGAGGAAAGCAGACGCTCACCCAGAATGTTCTGCAGGGACCGCTGGCTTGGGCTGGAGGAAAAGCCACTGGTGACGGAGAGAGACGGAGCAGCACTGGAGGGGGATGTCTGAGAGCTGGTAGGAGAGGACAGGCTGCTGCCCACCTGGTGGAGAGCAAACCCTTTCGGTCAGCCAGTTGCAAGAGGGCCTGGGGCTGGCACACAGAGGGGAGGTACAAAGCCAAGTGTGAGCTGCCTCAGGCCCAGATCATCCCTGTTCACAAATAGCCAGAGAGGTGCCCCCTGGAAAGTGGGCACAGCTACCAAGCCCAGCCAGCCACGGCCACTCACGCTTATGTCCAGGTCCTCAGCCTGATCCCCTGCCTCCGTATGGGAGGAGGGTGGGTGTCGACTGTCTTTGGGAACGCAAGGCAGGCAGGCAGAGATGAAGCCCAGGCTGGGCCGGTGGGCAGGATGAAGACTCACCCTCTCCACCTGGAGCAAGAAATGGGAAACATTTATTGTCAGCCAGAGTAGCCAAGGCCAGGGAGGGTGCTGCTGCAGGGCAGAGCGTGGATTAGAGCCTGGCCAGGGCCGGGCCAGAACGCATCACGGACCAGAAGCAGGAAGTCCTTCCCTGGAGAGTGCGGGGGAGAGGTGGCCATGGTGGCTGGGTGCCACACAGTTCTGGGATGTGCCTCTGCTCAAGGAGCCTTGCAGGGTCCAGGGCAGAGACGGAGGCTGGAGGGGCACCTTGGGTCTGGAGGGGCTGGTGCTGTGGGCAGTGCTGGGCTCCCCAGCTGGAGGGTCTTGGCTGGGGAAGCTCAGGCCTTCCCTCTGGTTGCGCCTGCCGTGGCCCTTACCTGCGTGTTGTCTCCGGCCCACCAGCCCTGAGCAGAAACTGCTGGGACATTTCCAGGACAGTCTGAAAATAGGTCTTTGTGGAATTCCTGGGTGGACTGCAAGACAGGGTGGAGTGAGCAAAGTCTTCCTGGAAGGCCATGCGCCAGAGGCCCCCATGTCCCCCAGTGCTGCTGGTTTACCTTCCGGAGCACCAAGTAGCTGATGGGCACAATGGCGGAGTCACTCAGCTGCAAAACCTTCATCACTTCGCAGGCCGTGACGTCCAGGGCCAGCTTGGGCAGCTGCGCTACTCCCTGAGTCCGGGTCTCCAGTAGGCACTGGTTGACTGAGCACAAGCAGAGCGAGTGTGGTGAGTGCCCCTCCCCCTGGAGCCCTGGGCAAGCAACCCTGGGAAGGAAACTCACCTTCGGTCACTGCCAGCTGGGCAGGCTGGACCTCATAACAGAAAAGCACCTTCTCACCCTGGAAGACAAGGGCTGCCTGAGCTGCTGCTTGCTGGGCCCCTTTCTTGCCCCTCCAGTTCCACTGGGCTGGGTAGGCCTGCTGCCAGGCAGCCCCACGACACCAGCAGCACTTACCTTCCCCGCCAGGACAAGAAGGCCGGTGCTGGGATCAAAGAGTGGGATCAGAGCCCTGGAAGGCAAGAAGTGTCTATTGGAAGTGTGGGTGAGAGAGCCGGAAAGTGCCTGCTGCTCCCTCCCCAGAGCTTTCCTCCCTCACCAGGTGCCAGCTCCCCTCTGGAAAGGGCTCCCCCCAAGTGCCTTTGTGCTGCCAGCCTCCTCTTCCTCCCGATCCCTCCTCAAACATACACCTTGGAGAACAGCACTTGGCTGTGCTTGCAAGTCTTCCTTGGCATGAAGCCACTGCTCCAGACTCCCTCCACTGCCCCCACCCCATGCTCCTGGAAAAGAGCTGCCCCATGCATCACTAGGTGCCCCTTTCCACAGCCCAGCAATGCAGCCACTGCAGCAGGGGAGCTCCAGCCCGCATCCCTGTTAAAAGCCCTCCAGTGACCAGCAGGGGGTGGGAGAGAGCCCTCTCTGCCCAGGGCCAGGACTGGGAGGCACTGGGCTGGAGGGAAAATGCCCCTTCAGGCATCCCTGCATTGGCGGCTGGCCAACGCTGCACCCAGTCATAGGAGCCAGGCACAGCCAGGAGGGACCTGCACATCCATCTACCCTCGGCAGCACCCACTTCCTCATTTATGGCTTCCATGTCATGTTCTATGATATACAAGCTCCAGGTCAACATCTTTCTCACCGGCCCCGCCAGCAACCAGCCACCCCTCCTGCAAGGACTCTGCAACACCCCCAAGGTGGCCCCTCTTTGGGGTGCATGGAGGTGGGCAGTGGCTGGGCCCCTGTAAGAAGGCTGCCCCCATGGCCCAGGAGAGGGGACAGAAAGGACGATGAAGGGGCAATCCATCAAGCCAGCCGCTGGCCTGGGCATTCTCTGCAGGGAGCTGAAACTAGGGAGCCTGGGGGCTAAGAGTTCAGGACGCCGAGTAGTAAACTGCTCCTGTAGGATGCGGGTCCAGGCTGCCATTGCAGGGTCTGGCCCAGGCCAGGGCCAGGTGCGGTGGACACTGTGCTATCTTCTTGGCAGGGACACCCTTCCACGCTGGGGGGTGGGCAGGCAGAGGAGCCCCCAGCTCTGATGACTTTCCTATCAGGCAGCAGAAGGAGGCAGGTGAGGGGAAGGCAAAGGCTGTGGTTTCGATTGCTCCCAGCCCTCCGGAGCAGCTGCAGCGACTTGAGAAGCCGGCTGAAGCTCTCAAAATAGTAAGCCCAGCCCAGCTGCTGCCTCCCTCCCCCGCCTGAACAGGCCAAGCAGGTCCTTCAAGCCTCTTTCTTGGGGTGACGGGAGCACCTCAAAAAGATGGCATGCCCGTCTGGCTGCCAGGGAATCCTGGCATGAGACCTGGGTGTGGTGCAGACACCCTCACCTGTCCGTGCACGTGCAGGAGACGGGGTGTCCTTTGAGTTGGGCCAGACTGTGGACAGGACAGGATAGGACAAGGGCCTGGCTCTCCCTCCCAGGCCAGGTCTGGGGAGGATTGGGGGCAGCGAGCCTACTCCTCTGAGCTGGTTCCCACCTGCCTGTTGTCTTTGAGGAGGGAGAGCCTGAAGTGGGCCTCAAGGTAGCCCAGGAGGCCCAGATTTATCCCAACCAAGCAGCTGCCTTCCTCACACATGAGAGCTTGCTTGGGAGCCCAACTTGGCTTGCAGCGGGGCTCAGGCTCCGAGATGTCCTGGCAATGGGAGAGCAGCCTTGGGGCCAAAGTACAAATGCTGGGGTTATGGGGCAAGCAAGTGGGTGTCCCAGCCCTACTGGAGAGGCTTTCCAAGCAACCCCCAGCAACAAGGCAGCAGGCATGGGTCCACAGCTGTGAAGAATGGCCCGTTGCTCACCTTCCCCCAGGGGAGACCAAAGCCCCCCTCACTGTTCCCAGCTGAGGGAATGAGGCTGGCCAGGCTGCAGCTCAGAAAGGGCGGTTCCCCTTGTCTAGATTCCAGTTCCTTGTTCCACGATGGCCAAAAGGGCCCCTTGACTGACTATTCTAGCATGGCCTCTCCTGCACCCTTCGTGAATTTGGCTGCGGTTTCCCTGCAACAGCTGCCACCCCAGTCCATGTGCCATGATCAGAAACGCCAATGGCGCCAACCTGCCAAGCAGAACCTGGTTGTCTGCCCTCTGATGCAGCATTTGGAGAGGGAGCTGGCGGAGGGGCCTTCTGCCACCGGCTCCCTGCCCGCTGCCTACCAGGACAATGGGACTGTCTCCATGCTGGTGAAGACGGAAAGCCCATGTCCAGAGCTGTGGGTAGACACCTTTTCCCCCTTGCCTCTTGCATAAGAATTTTATTAGTTTTCGAAGTGTAGCTAAAATACAAAATAGAAAATACAGAAAAGCTATATAGAAAATAAAACTAAAGGAAAAAATAAAAGCTACGAAAGTTTCCCACGTGCCTCTAAGGAAGCGCCAGGCTAAGGATGAAAAGCCAGGCAGGTCTGGGGCCTGAGGGGCCGGAATAGGAGCGGGGAGGCCCGAATTTTAGGCCCGCTGTAAGCACAGAAGTCGGCCGGGTGACCTGCAGCCTGGCGCTCTCCGGCAGCTCTAGGAAGGGGCAGGCAAGGGCCAATGCTTCGCGGGGCCTTCGCAGGGGAAACGCTGCAAGACTTTGCCAGCTCCATCCACTCATCCAGCGATCCCCCCTTGGTGCTCTAGCAGGGACGGCCACAGCCACCCGGAGTCCCAGCCGGGAGGAAAGAGAGGAAGGACCGCGGTTCCACCTGCCTGCCTGCCTGCCGTTCCAGAAAGCCCGTTTTGCGGGCAGGAAAGAGGAGCGCCCGGGCACGGAGGAGCAGCGGGGTGCGCTCCCCGGCCAGGAGACCGAGCGGGTGCCTCGGCCACAGCGGCTTCTGCCCTGCCCGGCCTGGGCCCAAGGGCGGGGTGGGGGTTGCGGCAGGGACCGGGGTGGCCAGAGAGGCACGGTCCCCCGGCCCTCCCGTGGCAGCGAGTTCCAGCGGCCCCGCCCGCGCGGCGACCCTGCGCTGCCAGCAGGACCTCGGGGGTGGGGGTAGGGGTGGGGGCGGGAGCGCCGCCGGCTCCGGCGAGGGGCGGCCGCGCTGGCGCTCCTCCTCCCGGGCTCCGCAGCCAATCCGGGCCCGCCGCCCTTCGCCGCTCCGGCGAGCCGAGCGCCGAAACCCGAGTCAGCAGAGCCGAGGCCAGCCTGGCCGGGAGCGAGCCACCGGGCGCCACCGCTTCCCGCAGCCGGCGATGGAGCGGGCACCGCAGCAGGCCCGCCGCGCCGCGAGCTAGAGGTGTCCCGGCCTACTAGTCCCGGCGGAGCCGGGCCGGTAAGTGCCCCGATCCGCCGCCGGCACTCCGGGGCGCCTCGCTTCGCGTTGGGAGGGCATCGGCGCCGGCGAGACGAGGGGAGGAGCGAGCCCGTTGGGGGAGCCCCCCGCCCTGGATCGTAGGGCTGCTGCGGAGAGCGATGGGAAGGGGCGAGGAAGGGCCCTCCAGCAGCTGGAAAGCTTCCGCCTCCCTCCCTCCCGGTTTGGGGCACTTTTGCTCATCAGATAGACTCAGCCGAGCGTCCCCTAGAATTACCCCCGGGCACCCTTGCCTCCTGGCTAGAGCTGGCAACCCGGAAGGGGGATTAGCCCCTCACTTGCCCAGTCGCTGAACTCCCCCGTTCTTGCAGACTTGTCAGGATCTGGCTCAGCCCTGGGCAACTGAGCATGCGTAAAGTACTTCTTCAGAGGTGATGGGGCCACGGTCACCAAACTGGCCGGTAGATGCCAGCCAGTCCAAGGGCTGCTCTGGCCCAGCTCTACTGGCATGGGGCTTTGGCAAACTGCATGCCCCTGGTGGAACCCCCCCATCCCAAAGTGGCCCTCAGAGTAGTGGGGGGGAGCCCCCTTTGCCCTTCCCCCACTTGGTATCAACACAAAGGGCCAAGCCAGGGACGGGGAGAGGTGGAGAGTGCAGCCCACAGTCTTCTGGGCTCTCCTTGCCAAGGCAAACTGGTGGGATCTCTACTGCCCCACCCCACCTGAGCAGGAGGAAGTGGACTGTTGAAGTGAAGCTGCCGGGCCGCTCCCTGGCATGGTTGGACAAGGCAAGCTCACCCTTCAGCCGCCTCCACTTTCTCCCAGGGATCGGAGCAGCCCTGGAAAGAGGGCTGGGGGCTGGGGCCAGCAGTACCCCTCTGCCTCTGCTGGATTGTCCCCCCCCCCCCCGGAATCTGCCCATGAACCTGGCTGGATCACCAGGTTGGGGAAGGGCGCTGGGGTCTAGGGAAGAAAAGGGGTCTGCCAGCTGTGGGCCTCAGCAGTGCACCTCCCTTCTGCACAGCTCTCCCTTCTGCTCTTCAGGCAAAGAATTCCAGGCCAGGGAGGCACCTGGGCCACTGCCAGACCCCCCTTCCCCCCCCAAAGTTGCCAAGAGACCTGCCATAGCAGACTGGATGGGGAGAAGTGGGCAAGACAGGTGGGGCTGCGTGGAGGGGCCTCCTGCTTGTGGGGCTGCCGGGTCCCCACTGCTGCTGCTCAGGTGGAAGTTCAGTCTCAACTTGAGGGCCCTGCACCAAGAGGAATGGTGCCCAGCAAGGATGGGCAGAGGAGGGGCATTCCAAGAAGTAGCTTCAGCTTAGCAAATGCCCACCTGCTGTTTTAGTGGGGCCAGCCCAAAGGGGCAAGCCACTCACACTCATCCCTTGTGCCCCTCATGGGATGGGGATCTGTTCCATGTTACCAGAGCCCAGGAGCACTGGTCCCGCCTGCTGGATCAGCCGGAGGGAGGACTGGCTTCCTGTTTCTGAGGAGGGTGGCCTGGAGATGTTAGGAGGGGCACAGGAGGAGAAACGGGCACTAGCCTCCCAGAGCAGCTTACACTCACAGGGACTCAAGGAAGTCAATTCAAAGAAATTGAATTGAATTTTTGTGGAAACCTGATTTCCAAGGCTGTGGAGATGATTGTTGGTTTGAGGAGGGAACGTCATGCCCCGATTTCTCATGACCAGGCAGTCAAACTGGCCCAGACTAAGAACAATCCAAATGAGAATGCCTAGCCAGGAACGCCCACAAGCAGGGCTCGGGGGCCGGCATACCTCCTGGTGGACAAGGGAGCATGCCTCTTCCGCTGGCAGCTGCGCTTTGCTGAAGCCTTGGCGGAGAGGAGACCTCGGTCCAACCTGCAGGGCTCAGCTCAGGTGTGCCACCCTGCTGGCCTCACCTCAACCAGAAGAGTGGCAGCAGAGTTCTCTTTTGGGTGGGCAGTTCCTGCATGTGTCAGGGATGGTCTTGAGGGCAGGGGGCATTGTGGGGGGGACGCCAATCCTCCCACACACACCAACGGCGCTCAAGGCTCAACGGGCTGCTGTGACCAGCTCCTTCTTTCCGGCTGGCCCCTTCCCCAGTACCTGAGGGGGAGCTGGAGAGGCGGGGAGGGGAGGGGGGCACCCGTCAGGCAGGAACAGGAATGCTGTGGCTGGGAAGGAGGGAGGTTGCCAAGCTCTCCAAGTCGGGGTGGGTGGCAGGGGACGACAGAGCAGGGGGAAGCAAGCAATTAATCCTGGGGCAAAATTTTCCACAGCCCTAGAAGGCTTAGCCCAGGTGACTGACATGCAGTGTGGGGTAAAGCCCATGTTTCCTTGCCATCCCAGGGGGCAGGGATGCCAGGGGCCCTCCCCACAGCCCCTGCCATGTCTGCCTTCCAGTGTGCTGGAGTGGGGGCCTGGACTGTGGCTGCCTTGTGCAGAGGGATTGTCAGAGAAGGTGTGTCTGACCGAGTCAACTGCCTGTGGAAAGGCTGCCTAACTCCGGGTGAAGCTGCACTTGGGCTGCCTCTAACTGGTGAGCTGTTTTGATCCACCTATCAGGAGAAGAGTGTGAGAGTCCTGTTTCTCCACCCCACCCCACCCCCATTTGCAAGGAATGCCATCCTGGGCCTGACCCCAAAGGCCCAAGCAAAGCCCCCCTCCCCACAGCTATCTGTTGCTGCTGCTCCCCAACCTGCCTGGCCTCCTAGCGGCCTGCCCACAGGAATGCGGGCTGGGCAGCTCCTCCCTGGCCTAATTAGGGGTTACGCCTGCCTGCCAAGGCTAATGACAGCCTGCCACTCGGGTGCTGCGGCTGAGGGGCCCTGCCCAAGTGCAGGCAGGCACGTGCGCTGCCCCCCCTTCCCCGCATGGACACCAGGCTGGTCCTCAGAAGACTCTGCTGCCCCAGAAGGTGGCCTGGCCCTTCTCCAGGCAGGCCAAGCTGTGGCGCTTCCTGGGGGCCTGCCCCTGGAGGCAGGAGGGGCTGCGGTGGGGCCCAAGCGGAGAAGTGACCCAGGAGAGCCAAAGCCCAAGGCAGGGAGCAAGACCAAGACCAAGACCAGTGGGGGGCCAACCCACTCACAAGGATATGACTCAGCCCCTTCTGGCCAGGGCAAGCGAGGATTGCAGGGAGGGGAGATGCAAGCGAGCAAGGCCGGCAGAGCGTCTTTGTGAAACCCTTCCCAGCAAGTCCTGCTGCTCCAGGCCCTGGGTGGGGTTACACAACGCAGACTGCCTGGGGCAGGACCCCTCCCTCCTGCTGCTTGCCGGTCCAAAGGGTCCAGGTTATGCACCACCCCGTCAGTTGCAGCCAGCCTGTCAAGCGGCGTTTCCAACCCAGCCCAAGTCGGTGTAGCAGCCGTCAGTGGCCAGTGGCCTTGTCCTGCACTGAGCAACAGGGAAGGGAAGGGCTGGCACCGGGAGACCACTGCTGTTTTGTGCCTGCCCTAGTCTTGATGGGGGGGGAGCAACTCTCATGGGACCCAGGAGATGGGCACACCTTCAGCAGGTGGCATGGGCCTCTGACCATTCTTGCTGCTCCTGTGGCCACCCCTCTGGGCCAGCCAGGCCGGCAACTAGGGTCTGTTTAACCCGGGGCAAAATGGATTCCACACTCATGTTGGTGCCCCCCCCCCAGTGCAGCACCTGGGGCACATGCCCCGCTTGCCCCCCCCAGTTGCAGCCCTGTGGCCAGGCCCCCCAACTTTCACAGAAAGGCGGAACAAAACCAGGTAGAAAGACAAGAACGGGCTCCCCGCCACACGCCCCCTTCCCCATGGCTGCTGTGGCAGCTCCAGGTGTTTGCAGCATGCTGGCGCCCTGGCCAAGCCCAGCATGCTGTGGGTCAAGGAGTCCTCTGATCCGCTGCCAGCCACCGCACGCTCTGGGCTTTTTTTAGACGGAGCCTGAGGGAAGCGTTCGGAGCCGTCCCAGGCTCAGCATCTTGCAGCCAGATGGCTCCTAGGCCACCGCCAGCGCACCCGAGCCTTTGCACAGGAGCCTGCCGGGCCTGCACATTTCTCTCCCCATTGGCAGCAAGAGGGACAGGAGGCTGCTTGTCAGCTGCCCAAACCTCGAGGGCTCCCCATGGAAGGAGATGGTGTTAAGAGCCATTGCAAGGGCCACCTCGGGCTTTGCTGAAACTTCATTTCTTAATGAAACAACAGATGAGGGTCTCACAGCTGCATTATGTTGGCAAGGACACCCCTTCCCACATTCCCAGTTCTCAAGGAATTTAGGATAGTGCTGGCACTGGTAGGAGGTGGTCTACCAGCACTGGGACCTGCTGCCGCCCCCTCCTCCTCAGGCCCCACGTTGGGTAGGTTGACCTTTCCACTTTCCCTGTATCCCCTCACCTAAGTCTGGGCAAAGCGCGGCTGCCAGCAGAAGAGGCACACTCCCTTGTCCGCCAGGAGGTGTGCTGGTCCCCGAGCCCTACTCATGGGCGTTCCCAGCTGGGCATTCTCGTTTGGATTGTTCTTAGTCTGGGCCAGTTTGACTGCCTGGTCATGAGAAATCGGGGCATAACGTTCCCTCCTCAAACCAACAACCATCTCCACAGCCTTGGAAACCAAGCTTCCATAGAAATTCAATTCAATTCAGCTGCTGGCCGAACATGCCCCCCCATCAACGACCTCCCCAGCCAGGTAGGCGGAAAGGGTGGGGCAGAGGCCAAGGACAGTGCTGGGCTGAGGGGAGCCACAGGCCAAGGTTCTCTGGCAGCCTCTCTGCAGCCCCTGCCCTTCCCTCCTGGCCTGGCCAATGTAGGAGCCAAAGGCCTTGGATGACCTGCAGCCACTCGGCCTGGGAGTGGGGCTGGCCTGAATGCAGTTTGCCTATTGCTCTTCTGCCACTGTAGGTAGAGGCACAGCACCCCTGTGCCAGAAGCTTGATCCTTTAATTTGCAGTCCTGCCAGGAGCCTTTTCTTCTTGCCCTGACACAGACCCACCTCCCAGCAGTATCCCCTTGCCACAAATGGCTCCCTTGCTCGTACATGCCAAGCCCAGAGGAGAGGCCCATAAACTGCCTTTGCCAGACTGGCTGGGTGGCGCAGCTGCTTAAAATGGTACAATGGGAAGAGGATGGAAGATAGGAGAGGGAGCAAAGGAAGCGGGCACAGGCTGGGGGGAGAGGGAACACCACCTTGTCCAGCACCCCTCTTTTCCTGCACCCTCAGGGAGGAAAGTCTGGATTCACGTAAGAAGGCACAATGGTGGGTGGCTAGTTGTGATGCCATACAAATGCAGGCCGTGGGGGAAACCACAGCTGGAATAACTGCATATTGATCAATGCTCTCTGCAAGAGGACATCTTGCAAACGGTGGTACTTCAGAAGAAATAGGATCAACTCTGTTGCAAATGTCACAGCTGGATGAGCTGGCCAGAGCTTTGCTTGTGGTCCTGACTGGAGATGAAGCTGGAGCCCAGAGTGGAGGCAGGGAAGGCTCACTGAATGCAGAGCTAGGGCGACCAGCACACACCACTTTGTGCGCAGGGAGCCCTTTGCTGGCTCTGCTGGAGTCCCTGCCAAGGGGCTGCAAGGGGGGCCTTCAATAACTCGAATTACTGGAGGGACAGAGGCCTCCTCTCCCCCTTGCTCCCCCCCCCCGCAAGACAATTCCTCGCAGTCCAGGAAGCCCCGCCCTCCTCCAGCTGCACATTCCAGAGTTTATCACCTGGCGTGCAGCAGTGCCAGTTTGTAAAAGAGCTCCTGATGGCCCCCTCTTGCCAGAGTTAATCATCTCTTATTAAACGAGGTGACAGACAAGCCCCCATGATCTCATTTCAGCTGGGGGAGGGGGCGCACCTGAGATCTGCCTTTCCTTCTCCCAGCGAGCAAAGCAGGCTGCCCTTGCCAAGAATGTGAGGAAGGGTGGGTGGGCTGCCCTGTTCAGCTCTTGGGTGGGGATGGGGAGAGCTGCAACTCTGGTTTCTGTATATAACAATCCCTCCTTTGCTCTTTTTCCATGGTTTTCCATTAAACTAAAAATCAAAATTCCTCCCCGCCCCTCCCCAGAGAGGGGTCAGATCAAGTCTGCTGGCTGAAAGTGCTAAGTGCCTTCAATTTTGAGATGCTCATTTGAAACCCAGTGGTGCTCCAGCCCTACCCTGTGAACTTTGGGGTGCGGGACCAGGACTGTGCCTGGGGCAGGGGAAGGGGACCCAGGGTGGTCACAAGGTATCTCTGAGCCATCAGATGTGACACAGTGGCAGCCAGATGGGCTTCCATTCCTTTCACACACGTGGAGCTGCCCACAGTGAATGGGAGGCAGGGCACCTGGGGTCTGTGGAGCCAGGCTAGACGGGGTACGCAAAAGTGGCAGTGCATGCCAGCTGCTGGGACTGTAGTGAATGAGGAGGAGGGTGCCTGTCAGGGCAAGCACATTTCCCAACCCCAAAAGAGGAAGCCCTCACAGCAGCCCCATGTACTCTCAACAGGCCAGGTTCCCTTCTGCAAATGGCCAGCCCCTCCCCTCTTTGTCCTCTGATGCCCCCCCCTGCCAGAGAATCCAGACCCCCCCCACATTGATCCTCGGAGACGGCTCTGCTCCCTGGGAAGGGAGATTGCTTATGTGCCCCCCTGCGCTCGTCACTGAGAAGATGTCAATTTCCCTGTCTATCTCCATAGACCAGTGTTTCTCAACCTTGGCATGGCTGGCTGGGGAATTCTGGGAGTTGAAGTCCACACATCTTAATGTTGCCAAGGTTGAGAAACACTGGCATAGACCAAACCAAGTTGCTGGGGGGGGGGGGCGGTGTCCATCTGTCCAACAGAGAGAAGACGAGTTTGCCTCCCAGAAAAATCCTGGGGTGGGGCAAATACCCAGAAGGGCTTGCAACTTCAGGACAAAAGCTTGGGGAGGGGTTTTTCAACAGGGGCTTTTCAGAAACGACCCCAAGGCTGGAAGGACCCGTCACCCAAACTCTTCATTTTCGGTCTGCAGAAGGGGCACCATGAGGCCCCCCACGATCTGGGCCCTCCTGCTCCTCCCGGCTGGGATCCTCGCCCAGGGCTGCCCGGCCAGCTGCCAGTGCCGCCAGCCCCAGACGGTCTTCTGCGTCTCCAGGAGGAGTCCCACTGTCCCGCGGGGGCTGCTGCCAGACACGGCCCGCCTTTACCTGTTTGAGAGTGGCCTCCGTGCCCTGAGCGAGGACAGCTTTGTGGGGCTCTCTGCCCTGCAGCTCCTGGACCTCTCCCAGAACCTGATCCCCAGCCTGCCGCGCAACGTCTTCCAGCCACTGGCAGGGCTCCACAACCTTGACCTGTCTTCCAACCAGCTGCGGGAGATCACCAATGAGAGCTTCCACGGCCTGCGCCAGCTGGAGCGGCTCTACCTGGACCGCAACCGGATCCAGGCCATTCACCCAGCTGCCTTTGACTCGCTCGAAAGCCTCCTGGAATTGAAGCTCCAGGACAACCAGCTGCAGGCTGTGCCCCCGCTCAACCTGCCCACCCTCCTGCTGCTGGACATCAGCCGGAACAAGATCGCTGCCCTCGAGGCGGGCGCCTTCCACACCCAGAGCCTCGAGTCCCTGAGGATTGCAGGGCTGGGCCTTGGCCACCTGGATGAAGAGCTCCTGCAGAGCCTGCACAACCTCCATGAGCTGGACATTTCGGACAACTGGCTGGCCAGGGTGCCAGGCGTCCTGAACCGGCTGCCTGGACTAACCAAACTCAGCCTGGCAGGGAACGGCCTGATCTCTCAGCTGTGGGCAGAGGACTTCCAGGAGCTCCAACACCTCCAGGAACTGGACATCAGCAGCCTCAACCTCAACAGCCTCCCCTGGGACTTCTTTGGCCCCTTCCCCAAACTCAGGGCTGTCACGGCAGCGGAGAACCCCTTTAACTGTGTCTGCCAGATGAGCTGGATCATTGGCTGGGCGAGTCTCAGCAAAGCCCTTCTCCGGAGGCCAGAGGAGACCCGCTGCCATTTCCCCCCAAAAAATGCCGGCCGGCTGCTCCAGCAGCTGGAATACACTGACTTTGGCTGCCCAACCACCACCACCAGCACCACCGCCTTACGAGCCACCAGCCCTCGACTCGCCACCCCTGTTCCCAGCAGTGGGCCTGTTCCCCCAGAGCCTAGCACAGCCAGCCCCATAGCCAGGGACAGCGGCCTCACACCCACCCTGTCCCCTGCCCCGGAGGGCCAGCCAAGCCCTGAAGCCCAGCTCTGCCCGCCGCACGCCTGCCTTAATGGGGGCCTGTGCCAGCCAGGCCCTGATGACCACCTGGAATGCATCTGCCCCCTGGGTTTCACCGGCCTGTACTGCGAGGTGACCAGGGGGCAGGGGACCTCGCCACCAGAGCCCACCCAGGCCAAGCAAATAGCCATCAAGGACGTGGGGGGCACCTCCTTGAAAGTGGACCTGCAGAGCTACATCCAGTCCAAGACACAGCTGAAGGGGATCCGCGTGACGTACTGGGACCTCTCAGGGCCAGACAAGCGGCCGGTCACCCTCAGCCTGCCGGCCACATTGCCCGAATACACCGTGCGGGCCCTGAAGCCCAACTCCTCCTACCACATCTGTGTCGGGGCCCTTGGTGACAAGGCCCACGAGGACCTCTGCGTGGAGGCCCGCACGCTGCTCCTGACCCGCCAGCAGCATGCCCCTGTCGTCCAGAGCAGAGGCCCCGACCTCCCGGTGGTGGTGGCCCCTTCCGTGGCTGCTGCGCTGCTCTTGCTGGTGGCAGCAGCCACCGGCTCCTACTACGGGCGACGGTGCAGGCGGCAGAGGAAGGCCCAAGCTGCCCCTGGGGTTGCCGGCTCCAGTCCGTTGGAGTTGGAGGGGGTGAAGGTGCACGGCGAAAAGGCAGAGCTGGCTGCGCAGAACCCCAGGATTGCAGCACCCCTCAGCTCCGAGTGTGAGGTGCCTCTCATGCGGCCTCATGGCACAGGCACCGTCACACCAAGGGTGCTGGGACCTTCCTACTTTTAGGGCCGCCGAATGGGCCCTGATGCAACAGTGGTCCTGAGTCCCCATGATGGCAAAGCATCTTCCTGGAGCTGGAGGGTGGGTTGGGGTGCCAGCGTGGACCAGTGCCCAGAAAGGCCAGAGGGCTGCACAGAAAGAAAGAGGCCGCCTCCCCACGGTGAGGAACCCGTGTGCCGGCAACCTGGGTCTGCCGAGGGTAGCCCCAGCCGTGCAGACCTACTGGGCAGCTGCAAAGAAACCCCAAATGAAGGAGCAGAGCCTCTCCTGTTAGCGATGGAGGAGGGGGAGGGCAGGCAGAGACAGAGCCCCTGGGTGCCCTGTGAGGGAATCAAAGGCTATGAATGCCGAGATCCTATTTGTAATTGTGTCCCATTTCTCCTGGAAATCACTTTTCTAACACAGACTGATACGTTTTGTAAAACCAGATGATAAATGCTTTTGTACAAAAATAACAGGTTTGTACAGATCGTGCCGACTGTAAATGCTTTTGTGCAAAAATGTGAGTGTGAGCAAGAGAGCATGGCTCACAGACTGCATTTACAGAAAGGAGTGTGCAATAAACACTCCAGAGAATCCAGTTCTCACAGCAGTCATACGGGCAGAGAGGCACTCTTACGACCCTGCTGGGGGTGGGAGGCAGCAGGCAGAGTATGGAGAACACCCGCACTGACCGTGCCCTTCTGAGATGAGTGAAGACATCAGCCCCCCACCCACTCAACGCACCAGACCATCGGCTCCCAGTGCTGCAGTACTGTGGAGTTGCGGCCTTGTGAGCAAAGGACTTCTGCAGCATGGGTCTTTGCAAGGAGGGGATCCCCCCCTCTGCCTTCTCCAAAGAGCTGGGAGAGGCGGTGGGAGCCAGTTACACCCTTTGGCTCGGCGGACCAATTATGCCTTTATGAAGGTGCAGGCCCCTTCTCCCTTGTAGGCAAAATCTGGTCTCCCTCCTCTTCATTAATTTGGCCAGGAGTGATCCAGAGCAGCCCTTCTGTGCCGTTCTTGGAAACTAGCAGCCCCGAGGCCTGGAAACTCCATGGTGAATGCAGAGCACTCTGTGGGGATGAGGCTTACCCCAATGCCAACTGGGACTGGGACGAGGACAGGCATGGGTATCAGCAAAACAGCAGCAGGTGAAAAGGCCACATGATGGTGCTTGCAGGGAACCCAGGACAGCCTGGCTGTCAGGCCGGAGAAGACAATTCCTGCACCAGCTCCCGATGAGGGCCACACTCTTCCCCAGGAGGCCCCAGACGCACTGCCAGAGAGAACGGTGGCCAGGAAGCCTGGGAAGGAAACCCACAGGTCGGACGGGGCGACAGAGCTCAACCTATTAGCTGAGCCCTACCTGTCTTCACTAGATCTGGAGCAGGTTCTCCTGGGGGGATGCAGTCGGGATTAATGCTTGGATCAGACCCCCAAGGGCTACACATGGTTGGCTTCACAAAATATGTTAAGCAGTGTTGGGTGAGCCAAACCAGAGTTGACCCAGTCTTGCACTTTTTCATTTCTTGCACATTTCATTGCTATAGTGTGCATTCAAAGTAATAGACCTATACTAGAGCCAAATTCAACACCAAGAGCATCTAAATCAGTGTTTCTCAACCCTGGCAGCTTGAAGCATAGCTGGCTGGGGAATTCTGGGAGCTGCAGTCCACCCATCTTCAAGCTGCTATGGTTGAGAAACAGTGATCTAAATGCTGCTTGAAAATTAAGTGCAGGCCTCTGTTCTGCATAGTTTGCTCAACCTTTGTTCACAGGGCAGCTAATCACAGGGCAGCCCTGCAGGCATGGTCAAGTTTGTGCAACGGGGGGGGGGGGAGAGGGAGAGGGAGAGGGACGAATTCCTGGGCTGACCTTTGTCCGCAGAGGGAGAGGGGGGCCAGCTGGCTCCAGGCCTGCTTCCAAGGAGAAGGCTCAGTGGCCCCCAGCAGACAAGCACCTGCGGAACTGCCCCCTGGAACAGGCCAAGGAGTGGACGGAGCAGCAGCCCTACTGCTTCCAAAGGATGCCCATTCCAAGAGGCAGGGCCACCTCTCAAAGTAGCCCCACCCCCCGACTGCAACCTGGCAGAGCAGCTCTTGCCAGGTACCCACAGTCTTCCTCTGGCAGCGTGAGCCAGCAGTTCTGCTCGAGCCAAGCCAGAGCAGTGTTTACACAGCTGCCTCTGCCGGGGCCCAGCCGACTTCTCCCACCTCCCAAACCTGCTGCTGCTGCTGGATCGGGCAGGCACCACGTGGGTTGCATTAGAGGACCCGATTCAGGCTAGAACCGTGACCCTGGACCTGCAGCGTGGCTCTTTCCTTGTGGCTGCGAAAGCCGGGGGCGGTGCAGGGGCTCTCAGGATTTGGAAAACTGAACGTTGGTCCAATGACCAGACCCATACTTGGGTTGGGGCTGCGCTGCCCATGGGGCTGAATCACTCCATGCAGGGGCCCAGAAGTAAGTCACTACCTGCAGGCTGAACCAAGTGTGCTGCAAGATCTCCCAGCTGCCCTAGGAACACTTTGGCACTGCCACCCCGCAGATTTACTAACCTCTCACCACAAGCGGCAAAAGAGAAAGAAGAATCAAATGTCTCCTGCACAGGTGGCACAGCTGCCCTCGAGCTGCCAATCTGGCCAGCATTCCTGTTTTAACGTCAGATCCTGCTCATCGTTTGGGATGTCGGGAAACTCGTTTCAGAAACAAAAACCAGCAGAGGCGTTTGTAAGACAAAGCCAAGAAAACCAAGGGAGAATGACCCCAATTTCCATAGGAAAAATTCAGAGGCAAGATGAAGGAGCTCTGCAGCCTAATTTACAGAGCTCTGGGCTGGGCGGGAGGCCTGATCCTGTGATCTAGAGGGCTTCTCCAGGGTCAACTGCCCATTCCTTGGCATGACAAGGCACCCAGCCCCTCCACCAAAGGGTGCAGCAGAAGGGTGTTCCGGACTGCAGCTTCTTCTGGAAGGCCAGGGGCACCAAAGCCAGAGCCCCCTCCCCACTCTGGGGCCAGGAAGCCACCGGCCTGCTTGGCCCACGTGTGGTCAGGGGAAGCCAGAGGGCCTTCAGGAGTTATTGGCCCAGAGGGAAGCTGGGGAAGGTTGGGGGCACAGAGGAAGTTCCCCACAGGGACTCACTGACCCACTGAATGGGCCCTTTGTCTTCCCGCAGACTGTTCAAATTCACATCCCAGATTCCTGCAAAATCTTCCGCTGAGCAAATATTTTCCTTATGAGCCACGTGGATTTTCCAACCACAGCTGAGAGGGGAAATGAGGTGTGGGGGAAAGGCGCAGGCAGCAGCCATACGGCCAAGCTGGCCCCACCCTGGGGTTCTGGCCAGCCAGATCCGGGCTGGCTCCTCCTTTGGCCCTGGCAGCCAGGGAGGTTGGGCTCGCCAGCCACTGCTCAGGTCCCACAGGGAGAGAAAGGGCTGACGCTGCAGGGCTTGGTAGCAGAGGCTCCAGCTTCTGTGGGCCCATGCCCCCAGCTGGGGAACCAGGGCCTCCTCCCCGGGTGCCCTCTGGAAACACTGCCAGATGCCCACCCCCAGGATGAGAACCAGGTGCTGGCTGCCCATCCCTGAGGCTGACATGGCCCCAGGGACGGTGCTCCCCATGGAAAGCAGCCTGGCTGAAAGAGACCCTCGTGGGTGGCTTGATGATGAGGCGCAGCTCCAAGTCTCAAGTCTGGGAAACGGAGCAGCCTCCCCAGCCAGGGGCCAGATCTGTGAGAAGAGATGGCCTACGAGGATGGGGAGGGCTCAGGGTTGCCAAGCTGAGGCTCCTGCCCAAAACCCCTACCTGCCCCAGAGTTTCTTCAGCCCATCTTCAGTGCTGCCACCATGCAGCCCATTCTTACTACCTTTAGGAACAGGCTAAGGTTGCGCATCTGCTGGGTGGGGGCAGGCTGAGACACCCCCTCCCTCACCATTGCTATCAAAGCTGCCTCCCAAAGCTAAGCGGAGGAGGGGTTTCTCTCCACAGCTGAATAAATGGCCCTTCTTTATTAGACTCTTCACCATGCGCCAAGGAGCACCAATCCACCGCTGGCACGAGCCCACAGGACCTGCCAAAATCCTGACTGTAGTAGGAAGCAGAGAGGCGACGGACAAGCAGACATCCCAGCTGTTCCCTTCCTGTCTGCCAGGGGGCACCCATGAGCTGTTCCAAGTGCCCAGAGTAAAGGTTTGAGCCCTCACTAGACTGAAGAGTGCCCTGGCAGGACCCATGCGGGCTCCCTCCCTGCAGGCCAAGTGGTGCTTGGGGTGCTTCAGTTGCCATGGTTCCTATTCCCTGGGTGAGGGCCTTGGGGTTGCAGCCAAAGCTCTGAAGAACTGTGGCAGACAGTGCCGCCTGGAGGCAGGTGGTCAAACTCTCGTACCAGGCTGGTGCCCTGCGCTAATGCCCAGGGTCCATCCTCAGCACCTCCACTAGGCCAGGCAGGGAGCATGGCTGGGAGGGGAACATTTTCTCGGCTGGAAAAGCAGGCCTGTTGCCGCCAAGCAAGCTGAGCAGCTTTTTTGCAAAATGCGGGTGGGAGGAGACAGCATTGGGGGCAGGGGGGATCCCCATCCTGCAGCTGCTGGCACAAGGCCTGCACACTACAGTATCTCAGGTAAACTGAATGCTGATCTCATGCACCCACAAACCCTTCCTGAGAGGTGGCCGGGGCCGCCCCAAGCCCCTGGCATTATCTGTGCTGGAAGGGCTGAGCCCTTGGCCTCTGTTGTGCCCGACATCATGGGGCCTGCAGAGTTCCCAGGGTCTCCCGGGTAACGAGGCCCGCTTCCCCCAGCACCACCCACCTAGCTAGCATGCCCTTCACTGAAGCCTCCTCCATTCCCAGAGTTACCCTGGGAAACGGACAGCGGGGCTCTGGTGCTGGCAGCAAAGGGCTGAGTTGGGGGCACAGCAGCCCCTGCCATGGAGGGGCCAGGTGTGCAGAAGGGCAGCCCCCCTCAGCTAGCCCTTGCTTCTGAGGAAGCTTCATGGGAAGCTGTGTGGCCATAGCTGCTTGCTCTGTGCCCGCCGCCCAGACATTTGGCCGGAGAGCAGGGGTGGAGCCCCTCTCTGCCGCCTGGGCAGCTCACGAGACCCAGACCGGTTGCTAACAGCAGGCCCGGCTGAATTCCCCACCAGGGTTTGCCCTGGCGGGGCGGGGGGAGAAGGAGAGAAGCCCCTTGACTAGCCCGACTCCAACCAAGCAGCCAAGAGCTCCGCAGGCTGTCCGTTGGTTTCCAGAGCTGTAAGGAAGGGTCAGTGACTCTCTGGGTCAGCAGCCTGCTAGGAAAAGCCCCCTTGCCGGGAGGGACAGAGCCCCACTGAAGGAAGCAGCTCCCTGCACTCCCCACTCGCCTGCTGGGTTTCCAGAATCCATGCCCCATATGCCCCTTGGCTATCAGTTCGACGGACAGGACAGGCAGCCCTGCAAAACCTTGCAAAGCCCTGCACTCCTTCTCGGCAGATCTGCCGACAGCCTGGAATCGCTTGAGCCATTTGCCCCACATTTGCAGCTACTGCTCTCGCTGGTCTGAGCAGATCAGACGCGGCCGGTAAGTAGTGCCTCCCCCCCCAAACCATTAGAAGGACATCCTGAAGAGCAAACGCCACCCAGAAGCAGCAAACACACCAAAGACAAAGCCGCCCTGATAAGACCATTTCAACAACTTGAAGATCTGCAGGAAAACAAAGGCCAATCGTTTTCCCAATCTGGTGACCTGGAAGTGATCTCCGCTTGCCAGAGGCGAGTAGTTTTTGGGGTGGCGGGTCACAAAATTCATATAATGTTTCTTTCTGTGTTGTGTGCATTTCCAACTTCGTCCTGGAATAGGTGGGCCCACCTCTAGCAGCTCCTTCAAGAGAGACCTTCCCCTCAGCGCCCTCCACCAGACAGTCCACGCAAGCGCGGTGGCCCATGGTCCCAGAAACACGGATGCCCAAGGCAGGCCACGTGGAGAGGTGCAGTGCCAGTCTTGCTGCCAGCCCAGGGCCTTGGCCCAGCGGCCTCTTTCTAGGCCATCCTGGCCGAACTGAGGCCAAGCAAGCTCAGGCCCCCCACAGGGCAAGCTCAAAGAACGGTACTTTGGGTCCAGCATCTCCCATCCCAGCCTTTCTCCCCCAGCTGCTGTGCCCCTCAACCACAGTCCATGCTGGAAGATGCCGCTGCCGCCACCTTACCTGGGGGACGCATCCAGTGTGATGGAAGCCAACGAGCTGCTCAGTTGGCGCTCGTCCCAAAGCCAGACTTCCCGCTCCATCATCTGGAAAGGAGATGAGGCTGGGCTGCCTGGGGGAGACCTGCCCCCCCGCAAAGCAAATGACCCCGCAGGGCCCTTACAGGCTGCAGGGGGGGGGGCTTTTGGAGGGCTCAGAGTGAGGCCCCCCCTGCTAGCCCCAAATCCCAAACCCACCCCCAGCCTGCCAGAAAGGATTCCTCCCCCCCAGCCCCCGCCCCACAGCAGAGGCAGGACAGGATCCAGACCTGGTTGGAGCCCACGGAGAGGAAGCAGCCTTCCGTGTTCACCCACAGCAGCCGGGCCTCCTTGCTGCTCGCGTGAGCCAGGACAGTCTGGTGGGGGAAGACAGAGCGAGGGTGAAGGGCTGGTGGGGGCCATCCTACAGATTTCTGCAGGGGAGGCAATCTCACCCCCACCACCGGGGAGAGGCAAAGAACAGCCCCTCTGGATGGGGACAGACACATGCATACACACACACACACAATGTGGGCCAGGGAATCCCTGCAAATCAGCCCCTCCTGACTAGTCTGGGCTCATGGGGGGGCACCAGGTTGGGGGGAAGAAAAGCTGCAAGGGAAGCGAACCCAAGGGCTCTGGACCCCTTTGGGGGGCACCGCATTGTGGCAAACCTCCTTCTCAGGAAGAGAAATTCGGCCCGGGTAGCAGGGTCAGGTGCTCTGCAGACGTCCTGCCAGCGGTCCCAGCCAGGCAAACAGCGGCCGGGCATCTCAATTGCACCAGCAGGTGCCAGGCTGGGAGGGGGGCTCCTGGGCCGGGAGGGTTCACAGTGCTCCCTGCCAGTCCCAAGGCAGCCTCTAACTGCTGCTTCTCTATGCGACCTCCAGGCCCCAGAGTTGCCAGTGTGGCCCCGGGAGAAGGAGGTCAAGCTGGAAGGCCCCGAGCCTTGCAAAGCTCCTCCCGGCTGCCAGAATGATGTTTTTCCCCTCGGCTGGCACAAGGCTCTGCGCCACGCAGAGCCGGGCCCGGCCGGAGCCTTTCACCCTGATGGGCAGCCCAACTTTGCTGGGAAGGTCCTGGGACAGGGAGGTCTTGGCCCTTGCAGTGGGCCTTTGCCTGCCCAGCCGCAGCACTGCAACCCCCCCGCCCCCGGTGCTCTTTCAAACTGGTGGATCTTGGACAGAAGAACTGTGTGAAAGAAAGGGGGTGCGGGGATACCTCCCCCCTTAAGGGATCAGTGCAAACCTTGCTTGCTGAGGGAACCCGGGAACACCTGGATGGGCAGCTCTAGGGCTCCCTTCCAAGCCAAAGATGTTTTGTCTCCTTAATTCTGATGGGGGACAGAAGGTGAACGCTTGCAGGGAACAACGGTTGTCTGCACAGCCCAGGAGATTCCACGAGGAAAGCAGGGGACTGGGCAATAAAAAGCGTTTCTGCCTCTCCTCAAACAGTGGCTTGGCTGACTGGGCTCCACCCAGGTTAAGGGCTGCGATGCGTTCCAGGGAGGTGGCCCTCCAAGCCCAAAGGAAACTTTCACGGGTGCCTCCACCTGGAAGCTGGGGGGCCATTGGAGCACACTGTGTGCCAAAGGCAAGGCTGCCTTTCTGCCCTCCTGCCCTAGGACCAGGAAGGGTGGCAGGCTGCCACTGCTGGTCCTGGGCAGCAGAAAAGCCCTTTGGGGTGCCAGGCACAGGAGGAGGTCTGTTCTCCCCCAACTGCAGGGACAGCTGGGGCAGCATCCCAAATCAGCCTCTTGGGGCTTCTGCTTTTGCTGTGGTCTCCAGCATGGCATTCCCTCTTCCTGGCCAAGGCAAGTATGAAGAGTTGGAGAAGGGGCTGCCCGCCCTTCGCTGGGGGGGAGGCGGTGGAGAGAGAAACCCAGGTCACCCAGCCCTGGATTGGACATGTCATGCAGGCCCACGCTTGGAGGGTGGAGGCCCCAGACCGCCCAAAAGAACCAAAAGGCTGCTGCCGAGGGCACGTCTGCCGACACAATGTTGCAGTGCCCAGTGCCCGATCCAGCCACGTCAGACCCTCCCACTTGGAAAGAACAGAAAGGCACCAGAGAAATGCAGCAGGGGAAGGAATAATGGCATCCGGACGTTCCACTGCTGGGAAGGAGCAAATGCCCCCTGCGTTTCTGCCCCCCTTCCGCCCCCACTGCCTTTCCACGCTGAAAGGTCCCCAGGGGAAGCATCTGAGACCGCGGACAGCGGCAATGACGCATGCTGAGTCCCTCATTTCGTGGGGAGGCGGGAGGGAAGCGGTAACTTCCAGACAAAGGAAAGCCGCCACGTCAGCACTGCAAGGAGAGTGGGGAAAGGAGGCCCCGCCCCCACCTGCCTCCCCAGCTGCTTCAGCTGCTCCATACACAGCCGCCTTGGAACTCGGACCAACGGGGTTGGGACGCCCTCCAGAAACGCCTCCTGGCCAGCGATGTTTCCTCTGACATCAGCCCCCTCCCCCCCCAGACAGCCTACAGCCCCAGCTCGGATCCGCCCCCACCCCCAAGCTCCCACCAGGGCTGAGGGGGTCTACTGGGACCCCTCCCCTTGGGGGCCCTTCCCAGGAGCAGCCCTGCTCACGAGCAGAGCTGCAGCAAGGCCCACTGGCTCTGCCTCCAGGCCAGCGAAAGGAAGGCCCCGTCCTCCCCAGCGAGTGCACGTGGGGAGCCCCAAGGGGCGGGGGGCCTAGAGCAAAGCAGAGCTCTGCCCACTTTCCCCGGCACAGCCAGCACCGCTTCCATCCCCGTGCACGCACTGTGGCTTCTCCTGTGCCTGCGCCACTTTCCCAGATGTGCAGTGGGGTTGGGGATGCAGCCGGCAGGGAAGTCTGTGCCACTCATCCTCTCCAGCTGAGAGCACAGGCCGCAAGGCGATGCTATAAATAGGGCTCCCAAATGTGGGTGGCTCTTCCCCGGCTTCCCACGGCCTCCTTGCGAACTGGGATGCTGGGGACGGCCTGTCTGCAAGTGGGAAAGCGCCTGGTTGGGGGGGGGCAGTACTCCAGCCTGACCTCAGCAGGGGTGCAGGGTGGGGGGTCCCATTTTCAAGCAATCCCACTCCCAGCTCTGGTGCCTAAGCAGGCAACAGCCAGGCATGAGGGGGCAGGATGCGCTGGGCGCTGGGGCTCTGCAGGTCACGGAGGGTAGAGGGTGAGCAGTGCGGGAAGGGGCCTCCAGAGCGAAACCCAGCAAGCTCCCCAAGTGAAGCCCAGACCTCAGGGGCTCAGGTGAGAAGAGGCAGCCTCTGGGGGGGGAGGCAGGGGCTCTGCGTCAGACATAGCAAGAACAGTAGCAAAGGACCAGGCCAAGCTTCTTGCGCTCCCTGCCCGGAGGGCAGCATCAGGAGGCGGAGGCAGAGGCACGCTGCCCCCCATCCCCTACGCCTTCCTCTCGCAGCAGGGGAACTGAATGCCAGACCTCAAGACAGCCTGGGACAGCTATCCCGAGCACCCTGTTCACCCCAGGAGCTGCTTTACTGCCAGCCTCCCCACCTCCTCCCCCGTGAGAACTGCTGCAGGGTGGTGGGGGGGTCAAATTGCGACCTGATGGTGCCAGCTGAGAGGAGTTTGCCCTGCCCACCCTGTGTGCCAGATGGACCGCCTGCCCTTCCCCCTGGCACCCCCACCACCACCCAAGAGCACCATACCTGGCAGGCTGCTGGCTTGGCCCGTGGATCGAAGATGCGCAGCCTTTTATCCTGCAGAGCAAAATGAAGGCCCAACAGTCAGCCACTCAGCTCCCCACCCCAGGCCAGCACCCAGAATCCACCTCCCACCCCTGGGCAGTGGTCAGCCAGGGCCCCAGCAAATGTGGGGAGGGAGGCCAATGCCTAGACCTGCCACCAGCAGGAGATCTGTCGCAGTCCAGGGCGATTGGGATGCTGCTGAAGCAGCAGTGCAAGGGCCTCTCCTGCTCTGGCTTTGGGGGAACTGTCCACTTCTGGCCTGACAGTGGAGTGTGTTTGTGTGTGAACCGCACTGTGGCAGCAGCCCCACACTTCTGGCCTGACCAATGCCACACCTGGCCCCAACAAGGCTGCACAGCGGGACCAGGCAAAGGGGACACAACTCCTCGCAGCACATTCCGTGGTTTGGGACAGGGATGGGCCTGGGGATCCCCTGGGGGAGATGCCACACTCAGCGGGGAAAGGCTGTTTCTTCCCAAACAGGAGCCACGAAGTCCCCCAGGGGCCTCGCCCGCTTCCAGGTTCCAGGCAAGAAAATGCAGGCAGAGGTCCTGCTCCGCTAGATGGCAGTCAAGGGCACACTGGACACACCAGAGCCACCTCTGAGTTTTCAGCTGCACATCTCTCTGGAGCAGACGCCGCTGCATGGAGCACAATGCCCCCTGGCGTCTGCCTGTAGGATAGGCGGCAGGAGCAGAGCGAGCACCAGGCCTGCTCAGAAAGGCTCCGAGGGGCACGGATGGGCCCAGCTCCTTGTTTTGGCAGGCCCCCTTCCTGAAAAGACCTAGAGCGCTCTGTGGGCATCGACCCTCCCTGCCAACCAGAGGCCTCTGCTTCCCCACAGCACTCACCTTGCAAGAGGTGCCCAGGAGCGATCCATCCAGCTTCCAGGCCAGGCTCTGCACCTGGTTCTGGTGAGGCTCCAGCTCTGAAGGGCAGAACAAAACAGGTCTGGTATCCCAGGAGGAGTCACCAAACAAGCCCCATCAACACACAGGCAGGCAGGGATTCCCCCCAAATGGGAGCCCGTCATGATTCTGGGTTTCCCGCACCTCTCGCCCCCTGAAAGCAGGGCACACAGGCACACTCAGTCCATAGCTGTGTTTGAAGGCTGACTGACAGGCTGTACGCTACCCTGCCTGTTTCCGAGCTGCCCTCCCAAGAGAGGTGCGCTGCACTCGTAACCCGCCAAGCACATGCTTGGACCACCCAGATCGTAAGGGAGGGGTCCCCGCCTAAGACCCTTGATGACTACAGCACAAGAGGAGCACAGTGCAGACGAGCCTGGCTGGCACGAGCAGGCTCACGCTACATTCCTGGGAGGAGTCTCCCCTCCACCCCGGATTCTCCAAGCCACAATTGTTAACCTTGATTTACTGGGTAAGCCACAACTGGCTGGGCTTGCACAACATGTATGAGGGATCACCACTTTGCCCTGAGGGAAAACGGAGCAAAGTGCGTTATTGCTCAGTTCCACCTGGGTCAGTTCCCCCCAAGGCAGCACCTTATCCTGAACTCCCTTGGGAAGGAGGCCATTCCGCCCTCTGCCCCTCCTTTCCAGGAAGGAAAGCAGAGCAGAGTCAGCCGGGGTGCCCCTCTCATTCTTAGAAGGGGATCCTCCGTGGCACCCACTCCCTCCCTTAGCAGACCCTGCATGGCCAGAAGGGCGAGATGCTCGTGGCCTCTTGGGGCGGGTGCAGCAGGGTACGTTTTGACGAAACCCGCATCTAAGGGGCAGGCAGCAGCTGAAATAGCAAGTGCCTCTGAACCGGTTCAGGGGTGCAGATGTGGAGGGCTGCGATCCCCTCAGCAAGGCAGCAGCTCTGGGCAATTCCAAATGTTGCCCATCAAACCCACGGCTGCACCTAGAAGGAATACCAGTCCCCCAGGAGGGCTCTCGGCAGACAAAGCCCTTTCTGTCCTCAGAACAGAAATGCCCCCCCTCCTGCCGCCTTCTGAAATCAGAGTGGCAGTGTCTGGGCGGAAAGCCATGGCAGGGCTGGCAAAGGTTGCTATGCAACGGGCCCTCTGGGACTCTCACTTCTCATTTCTCGCGCACGCCTGGCTTCTCCTCTTGCTGTGACTGCAACAGCCCCTCCTTCCATCGCTTTCCAGGGTGGGCCAAAGGTTCACCTTCCCCCCTCCTTCTGGCCACCTTCCCCCCAGCAGCCATCCGGGCTCCGCCGTGTGGGCAGCAGCCCGAGAGGGCTGGCCTGTGGACACTGCCGGGAGGGAGGCCAAAGACGCAGCCTTGGTGGTCATCGCAGCTCGTCGTTAATACCGCTTCCACAATTTGGGGGGTTCTCTAGGGAGCACCCGCAGCCCAGGGGACCCTTGCTGGGTGTGCAAGTGTCTTCCGGAGTTTGCTTGGGGTCAGGGAGAGGGAACAGCTCCCCTCTGCCAGAGGACTGGGGGAGCACTGTCCCTTCAGAGCAGGACGGGGCCAGCCTGTGCGAGAGGGCCCTCTCTTTCCCCCTGGGCCAACTGGCTGCACCCGGATCCCCGGCATCTCCCATCCCACCCTCGGGGGAGATCAAAGGATGCCCGCTTCCAACCGTACCGGTAAGGATCTGCCGCTGCTCCACATCCCAAATCTTCACCACCCTCCCAGCTGCGCTGGCCAGGACGCCATCTGCCGTGGGGTGGAAGAGCAGCACCTCCACCCAGCCCCCCTCTGGCCCCAGCGTCACGTGGGGGGAGGACGAGAGGTCCTGGCCAGGCTCAGGGAGACGCCACACCTTCACCTGTGGGCAAGAGACCACCTGGCAATGCTCAGCTTATGACTTGGTGCCACGAGGATGCCAGGCTCCCTCAGTGGCAGGGCTGTGGCGCAAGGCTTTTGGTGAAAGTACTTGGGCACCATCACTGTTTCACTCCGCAGTGTCCATGCATCCCGGTCCACCCCCCAGCAGCAAACTTTGCATCAAGGCGGCATTGTGGCTTTTCAATGCTCAGAAGGGCCTAGTTTGTACTCCAAACTCCCCTTCCCTTAGTTCTGGGCCCACCAGAGACACCCCCCACACCCAGCACAACCAACCCAAAGGTTTTCCACCAAGGACTACTTAATGGCACTGTGAAGGCACCACAGGGTGGCAGAAATGTAGTAACGGGACAGGAAGGGTAAACCTGGGGGATATTGTATGGGAAGCCGGGCAGAAACCCCCCATTGCATCCCCATGTGGCACATCGCCCTCGTACTGAATGTTCCTCTTCTGAAAGGATTTGAAATACTTCCTCGCAAAAAAACATAACTTGGCTTGGCATCTGCTTGGTTCCCCTTGAGACCAGCTCTTGTGCTGCCTCCTCGACACACCCTTCCACCATCCAGCTGCTTGCACGCCCTTGCCAAGACCAGGGGAACCAAGCTCCTGTGTAGCCTCCGAGAGAGCCAGGAGCAGCTCTTGCAGGGGAGGGACCTGGGGTCGAAGCCATGCATTGGGGGCTGCACTTACGGCTTCCTCTGCAGAACCAGTGGCCAGGAGCTGCTGGTCAAAGGGGGAGAAGTCAAAGTCCGTTATCACTCCTGGGGAGAGAGAGAGAGAGAGAGAGCAGCTCGCGTTAAGTTCCTAGAGGACAGGCACAGGCATGGTCAGAAGCCCACAACCCAAGGCCAGGCATCCACAGCAGTCCCAGCGCTGAGGGGCCACTGCTTCTCCCTGAGAAGCCACCTCCCAGCAAGCGGGAAGCAGGGAGCAGCGAGGAGGATTGGAACCAGGGACTTGGATGTAGAGAAGCTGCCCTCGAATCCCTTGAGAGGGTTGTATTAACTGCTTTTCTTTTGTAGCATCTGCAGGAAAGGGGTCATCACAAAGGCGCGCCCTCAATTCTCCAGCTGGGAGCCTCTGGGCTCAGGTCTGGATCGAGGGAGCCTGCGGCTTCTGCAAACGCCAGCAGATGCAGCCCTGTCACACCTGAAGATTGCGCTTTTAGCTGAAGCTGCAGAACCAACTGGGTTTGAAGAAGAGAACCACCCCGGCCTCTTTATTCATCCCAAGCCAAAGGGGAGGGGGCATCCTCCTCTGTTCTGGGCAAAGCTTCCTCCTTTAGCAGCCGTTGCCATCCTATTGCCCCACGCACAGTCCTCCCTCTGTGGCCAGTCAACCTGGTGCCAACTGACCCTCCTTGCTCCACCCACTGGGATGAAACCACCTTATTGTCCCAACTGGGGGGTGGGGAGGTTGTGAGAGAAGAGTCTGGTCCTGCAAATATCCTCAGGGAGGCATTTGGTTCACTGTGCAATTTTCATTTCCATGGGCCTCTAACAATGGTGAGCCCACAAGGTAGAAGGAGGCCCATTCCAAGCCCCACTGTGGAGCTGTGGACATGCCCATCACGCTCCAGCAGCAGCTGCCCTTCCTGCCCCCGCTTTACTTGGATTTAGCCCCCCACCTTGCTTCCATGAATGGGTCTATGTGCTGAAGAAGCCCTTTGAGGCTGAGGCAGCCACGCCATGAGCTCAGTTCCACGGGGGTGGAAGCCAGCATGGCCACCCAAGGGCCTCTCCTGCCTGCCCGCCCCCCCCAGGCTGCAGAGTTATGGAGACTTTGGATTACAGAGCCAGCAGGGCAGGGAGGTCCCCCAGGAAGGGGAGCAGCAGCTTCTGACTGTGGGGCTGACCCAGGTGATGCTTCTGCTACACAAAGGCCAGCTAACAGCCGGGCGCCTCTTCCTCCGCCTCCGAGGGAGAGGGCAGGCAGGCAGGGAGGCGGAGCCACTGCAGGATTAAAGCCCTGGGCCTGGCGGGGGGGGGGTTGCAATGATACCGACTGGCATCTGGCTGAGCAGTAGCAGAACAAGAGTCCCCCCACCCCCCTGCGTGGCCACCACCTGCAGTCCTTGGCCAGCACCACTCGGCTGACTCAGAAAGTGCCCAGCAGGCCTGGAAATGGCCGGCTTCTCCTTCCTGCAACAGCCCCATGACAAGCTACGCAGCCTCAGGAGAGAGAAGTTGAACTCCCCAGCCCCCTCCACACACGAGCCCAGCAATGGAGGCCCAGTGAGGCTGGGGCTGAGGAGGCTTGCCTGCTGGTTCAGAGTCTGCCAAAAGGATAGGGCTGTTGGGGTGGGCACACAGGGGGGCAGAGCTGCATTCTGAGCGTCACCCTTCCTTTTAGCCACTGCTCGAGGGAGCAATTGCAACAGGGCGGGTGTGCTCGTCTTGAGCAACCTGCCAGCAGAACTGAAAGCAGACTTGCGGTTCTCTCTCTTCCTCTAAACAGTCCTTTTCCCGCCTGAGCACGAAGCCCTTCATTTCTCTGCCCAGGGGAACAGTCCTTGGGACTCCTAGCCCATTTCCCAAAAAGGCTGCCCCTGCAGCTTCTCCAGCTCACCTGAATGGCAACGTAGATGAGATACAACCCTCTTGATGCCCTTTGGTCTCACCAGGGGCACAGCACCGAGCACGCCTGGCAAGAGCAGAAATAAAACCGATGATGCCAGCCCTCTGGGCGAAAGGAATGCAAGTCTGTCCCTGGCTTTCCTTCTCTCAGAGCTGCCCTGAGGCTGGACAGATCGTAAGTCTGGGCTGGCGTCTGAGACCAGCCACTCTTGGGTACTGGTCAGACGTGGCCCAGGGTGGACCCTGCAGCCAGGTCTCCCTACGCAATGGGGATTGAAGGCAGCAAGAGCTGGGGGGGGGGTCCTCCTCCATGCTCCCCCAAGTCAGCCCAGCACTGATATGCTGCTTTGCCAGTTCCACCGGAGGCCACTGGGATGCACCTCGGCCCTTCTTGGCTGCAGGGTGCTGATCAGCAGGAGATGCTCAATGGAAAATCAGGCCAGGAGGGAGCAGCCTGGCGAGGAGGGGGGGCGGAAGACAAGCCAAGCTCCCCGCCAGAGGGAAAGGGCGGAAGCAGGGACTGCCCGCCTGCCTCGGAGTCTCCCGAGAGCCAGACTGCGGCCACTGAAGGGGGACACGACCTCCCTTTCCCCCACTTTCCCTGTGCCACACCCAGAGGGATTTTTGCAGACTGCTTGCCAGGTCAAAGTGCAGCACCCACAGAAATGTGCCCCACGCTGAGTAGCAGGGCCAGGCTGTGCTGCATCTTACCTGCCAAGTCTGTGTTGAATGAGATCCAGCGGGAGTTGGCTTTGATGTGGTTCCCCGAAGCAGCTGGGCCACTGCCTTGGATCTCTGCAATCCAGGCCTGCCGCACACAGAGGAGAGGAGAGCTGAAGGCAGGGAGGGAGGGGCCTCCACAGAGCCACATTATCCACCAAGGGGGTCAAGAACCAGGGGGTGGGGGTGGAGGCAGCTGGGGAATCCTGGCCTGAGCAAAGAGCAGCTTTGCCTCGCTCTCTTTCAAGAAGGGAGGGCCTCTGAACAAGCAAGGCTGGCTGGGCCCACCTGAAGCCTGAGGAGGGGGTGGTTTTGGCCAAACTGTAGAGAAGCCCTGGCCTCTAGGCAGGGAGGCCAGCAAAGCCTCCAGACCTGGCAGCTGCGGCCCCAAGAGACCAATTGTCCAGAGCCTTCCTCATCGCAGGAGGTGACCACTCGGCCTAATGGGCCTCTGGAGAACTGGTGCCCTCACAAGCTGCGGTTTTCCCCTCTCCTCTCTGGCTGCTCTTTCTTCCTTCACCCCATCCCACCCCATCTTCTATTTTGCAGGGCAAGATTTCCAAGGCTGCCCAGTTCAACCGGGCCCGCAATCCACGGAAACAGGAGCCCGGGGCAACCTGGGCCCAGCGGTGGCGCCGCACCGCTGCGAACTCTTTTCAGAGCAAGCCGCGCGCGCATGTGTCGAAAATGGTAAAACGCAGCGGCGCGGACAGACGGCGCTTCTCTGCAGCAGGAAGCCTGGAGAGAAAGGGCGCGTTGGGGCGGCCTCCCTCAAGAGAGGGTCTTTCGAGGCTTCTTGCAGCAGCGGGACGGGGGAAGCCAACCCGGCTCTCCGCGGCCACACGCGGCCCGGGCGATGCGGCCCTGCGGGGAGGCCAGGCTGGCCCTCCAACCAGGAAGGTGCCCCGGATGCCCTGCGCGTTCCTAGCTGCCTCCGCCGCGCTACCGGAGGGACTGCCCCCGGCGCCTTCTTCCCTTCGGCTCAGCCGAGGCCCGTCGGAGAGGGGACACACCGGCTGCTCCGGGGCCAGGAGACACCCTGGAGAGCTTGCGGAGCCCGGTCCGGGCGGAGCACTGGGGCCCTTCCCGCTCCTAGCGGGGCCCCCAGCCGGAAGGCTCAGCCCGAGCGGCCGGGGCGACCAATGCCGGCACTGGCTGTTCCGGGGAGCGGAGCAGCGCAGCGCATCTCGCGGGGAGCGCCCACGCGAGCGCGGCGCAGCACAGCCCGCCGAGGGGCGCCTCCGGAAGAGCGGCCCTCTCGTGAGATCCGCCCAGAGGGGGCGCCGAGGGCCCTCCCCGAAGCAGGTGGCTGCGCTGCGCGCCGACGGCCCCGAGCGAAAGGGGCAGGTGCGGCGGCCCAGAAACGAGCGGCCCAGTGGCGAGCAGGACCCGCGTGCCACAAACCCCCCCCCCCCGGCTGCCACCCACCTCCTTGCGGGCCACCTTGGCCTCGGCATGCCGGAACTTGGTCGCCCTGAACCGGCTCATGGTGCCGCCGCTGCCGCCGCCGCCCAGGTTCGCTCGAGTCCGCCGAGGCCCCACCCCACCGCCCCGCCCCCCAGAATTCTCCGGGGGAGGGACCGTCCTCCCGCCTCAGACTGAGCGACGCCGCGCCGCGGACGGCAAACCCCCTCCCGGCCTGCCGCGAAGGGCGCTGCCCTCGAGGCGAGGCCCGCCCGCTAAGCGAGCCCCGGGGGCAGAAGCCCCTTTCGCTTCGGCCGGCGCCCAAGGAACCAGGCAGAAACAACACTTTATTGGCGACAGAGCGGAGCGGGCCGGGGGCCCAACGGAGGGCCTGAAGGCTCCCGTGTACAGGCGATGCGGCCGCAGGGGGCTCCCCTTCCCGTCGGCTTCGGCGCCCAAGCTGCTGCAGTCCCTGAGGGACGCCGCCGGACGCGCAAGCTCCGCGACCCTTCCTTCTGCCCCGCGCGCTCTGACGGCTCCTCACAGCCGCTGCCCCCTTTTATTCAGTTTTCCCTCCAGACCAGCTGTCAGCTGATTGGTGGCTCGGTTCCGGGACACTTTAGTTGGCTCTCAGCCGGCTATTCCATTGGCCCTTCGGCCCACGGAGAGACCAATGCTCGTGCAGCGTGAGGGTCCCAGGGCTGCTTCTCATTGGCTGATGGATGAAATTTCAAACCTCGGACGGGGGGGATCTCCCTGAGGGTCATTTCTCTGCCTGCACTATCCGCTTCTGAAAGGGAGCCTTGAAGCCCAGAAGCAGCGCGTTACAAAACCGCTTTCATGACTGGCTGATTACATGCCATCAAGACCACACAGATAGATTTTCTCCATGGCGATCTGTCCCCAGTCTGGTCTTTCAGGTCTTCCAGTGGTGCCCCATCAACCCTGTAACCGAGTCAGTCCACCTTGGTGCTGGTCCCCGAAGCAGCTGGAAAGTCAGACCTTCAAAAGCTCTTCCTTTCACCTGCACATTTGTATTGGGCAAAGAGGCTATTATGCTCCATGGGGACCAGCACTAATGGAACAAAACATATATGGGTCAATAAAGGCTGCAAAATTATTTGCTTATGCTGGAAGCCACTGACTGAACAGGTTCTGTCCCATTCCTATGCAGATCGTAAGAAATTCCTTGGGTTACTCCAATTAAGTAGAAGCAATTGCTCTTGTTTACTTCAATATTGCGTGTGTGCCTTTCTACAGATCCCTTGGGCAGTTCTAATTCTGGCTATTATTGAATTTTCTGTCCCCCGCAGTGATGTGGTATTATTGAGATTCTGTATCTTATGCAAATAAATAAATCAAGATGAATTACCTTTAAAGCTAGTAACTAGACGAGTGCTAAAAGTCCCAATATGCCAGAGATAACACCAGCTCACAAACTGCTTTTGTTCTTTCATGCATTTTAATGGAAAGGCAGTTTGCGGCCAGACATGACTGCAAAACAGGCTATGTATGTAATAAGAATAAAATAAATAAGAAATACAGCAACTCATTTAGAATACTCCTCCGCACTGCAGTTGGCTTCTTGCAGAGGCAGTGGAAGACCTTGACAGCCCTGTTGGATGAGATGGAGAAAACGTTAAAAACCCTGAGGAGGTAGAATGGGGTAAACCGTAGCCTTACCCATTAGGACACTGCAGCTTGGCATAATTAAGGCACTTAAGCAGTGGAGAAGCTTTGGGGAAAAGCAACCTTTAATTCACAAGAAGCCAGCAGTGACATCCCATACGTGCAACCTATTGGGTGGGAGCGTAAGCCTGGGAATGCCATCCTCCCTCTTCTTGGCACTGCAGATGGGTGCAAACGAGAAAGACACCGTTGGGGATTTGCTGGAGGATTCCCTGAAATTGGCCGGGGGAGCATTTCGCAATGGCTGAAGAGTTCCAAGCTGCAGTTCTTAAACTCACCATAGGGTGCAGACGCACTCAAAATCCGGGGAATCTTTCAGGTGCCCCAGGTGTAGCGGCCGTATGGCAACTCTTGGGGAGCGAAGCATGGGATATCCTTAGCATGCCGCCCTCCAGAAGCTGCTCCGAGCCCACTTCTTTCTCCCTACTTTGCACCCAAGACACGCACTGCGATCGCTGAGCACAGAAAAGAAGCACATGGCATCCTTCCCGTTCCTGGTTCAGGTATTGAAAACTCAGCCGGGGAGCAAATCAATGAATAATGACGGTGCCTCATAAAGGTGGGTATTGGTCACAGCATCCCAAACTCGCGCCTCCCACTAACCGCAGGCAGGACTAGTCACTCTCCTGAAAGCTTCCAGGGCTGGCAAGCCAAGTGTGGGCGCTTCTGTTCAGGCAGCCCCTTGGGAAAGAGAGACCGAGAAGAGTACCAGCCTCAGCTGCTTCCCACCCAGGCACAGGGCTCACATTTAGCTGGCAAGGCTTCTAGTCTTCAAGGAGTTGGCAGCTGATTGTGCCAGCTAGACCACCAACCCATCAGTACAAGCGCAGTGCAGGTTACTATGGATCTGGACAGTGAAGGAACAGCAAGGAAGTGGTGGTACCCACCTGCCCCAGGATGACACTTTTGCTCCACCAGACAGCGGGTCAGAAGAGGCCATGCCCTCTAGCATGTCGCTCTCCCTTCAAGTATCAACAGCGAGCTCGAGGGCCGGACTTTTCCGGGCTCTGGCAGGAGACGGGCTCCTGGCTGCTGGGCCCGAAGGAGAGGAGAAATGCTCGCCCGTCCGGTGAGGAGGGCGGCCGCGACCCTCTCCGGATCCCTGGTCTCGGGCACGTCCTTCGCTTGGGCCGGCGGCGCTCCGGATCTCTCCAGCAGAGCTTAAGGAGGCAGCGGCCGCGGTCCTGGTCTCCGGGTCTGCTTCCGTCGGTCCAGCACCTCAGCGAGAGCGGCGCCCCTCTCCGGGGCGGCGGGCGAAAGTGCTTTCGCCGCCTCCCGCCCCCGCTCTGAAGGACGCCGACAAAGGATCTCGCGGGGGCAGCGAATCCGAACGCAAGCCTCCGGGCTCCCACAACCCGGGCGCAGACGGCTAGAGCCTGGCTCAGTGTCGTGGGAGTGCACCCCGCGCGTTCGGGAAGCGGTGTCTGCTCAGGGGGACCTAGCCAGCGGCTCAGAGCTGGAGTCCAAGGCACACCTAATACTGTACAGACGGCAGCTCCCGGACACACGCTCTGGATCCTCGGTCACCGCGAAACCCATATCCGCGTCTCTTGAGCAGAACGGGGCGGGTAGTAGGACCCAGAAGCGCGACGGAGCGGCAAAGCGGCAGGGTTGACCGCTGGGAAAGGTCGGCTGTGCCCTCCCCACCGCGGGCTCACGCGCTTGCGCATTCGCGCTCCCGGCTTGCCGGGCGGAGGTGCGCAAGCGCAGTGCGGCTGAGGGACCCAAGATGGCGGCGGGGCGCGTCTCACGCTGGCTGGCGGAGGGGGCAACCGCTGCCAGGGGCTGCCGGGCGGGCGGCGGGGAGTCGCGGCGCCTGGCGCTGGCGTTGCGCCTGGCCCGCTGGCGGAGCGTGGGCCCCGCCGCCCCCATTGCATCTCGCCTGGCCCTGGCGCCGCGGATCGGAAACCGCTTCGGTGAGAGGCCCGGGTAGCCCCCGGGAGACGAGAGCGCCTCTGAGGGCGGGCAGAGCGCCGCGCAGCCCCCTTTACGGGATCGCCTGGCGGGGAGGCGCTCAGGCCCTCGAGAGAAGGGGAGGCTCCGGGCCGTCCCGGGCTTCTGTGCTCCAGAGAATGGGTCGTCCTCGACCACGCGCGGGCCTCCGGGAGCCAGGCTGATGTCCGGAGAGCGGGCGGAATGAAGCTGGGCGCGGGGAGGATCTGATCCTGCGGCTGGGGTCGCCCTGCCCTTGACGCCAGAAGGGGGCCTTGACCTCTGTTTTGCTTTGCGCAGGAATTAGACCACTAACCCTCGTCTGGGGGGCCTCGTTTCACACCAGCTTCCCGACTTGCAGCAAAGAGGATTATTACCAGATCCTGGGAGTCCCTCGAAATGCCAGCCACAAAGAGATCAAGAAGGCCTATTATCAGGCACGGTAGCTATAGCTGTAGTAACGGTTACAATTACGCCGTCTCAAAGAGGATGTGCTACTGGCAAGGGAGGGGCGCACTTTGTGTCCTCACTTTTCTTCCACAGTGCACTTGCCTGCAAATGCCAGTTATCGCTCTTCAGTGGGTGGTGCAGTAGGAGAGTGGGGAATCCTGTCTTTAAGTTTGGTGGACGGGATGTGGCTGGGAAGATTAAGGAAAGAAAAAGTAATGCTGGGTTTGATGACTTGCCAATGGTACATTCAGATAACAAGCTTGCATATGAATTTTTCCTCTCCAGCCTTAAAGCTGGAAATGACATTGTGCCATATGCCTTCTCAGTCCTGCCACAATGTATCTTGGGTAGTAATTGCTTAAAATCTGCTCTAAGTACCTTTACATTTCTGTTTATTCCATGTACTCTTATATCTAAAGCAAAGGATTGGTAAAATAAAAGCGAGCAACCTCCCATTCTGACAGACAGATTTCATCAAAAGACTAGACTGTTGCTTGGAAAATCCATTCTGGTAATGTTGGATTATCCTCATATTACCAGACAGATTTCTTTTTAAGCATTTCATTTTGAATACTGATGCTAAAAGCAGAATCTCAGAATCCAATCCTTATATTTGGTATCTCACCTTGATAATAAAGATCATCTTGAGAATGTGATCTAATTGACCTGGTCAGTGCTTGGTGGCAAGACAATTCTAGACTTGGAGGCAGCTGTCTAGGTCATCCCGCACTCTTTCTCACTGGAGAAATCAAGATTAATTGCATCTCCAATAGAACTGCATCCTGCTCTGCTTAATGTAACAGCACCTCTTTTAATCTAGTTTTTCCCCCTTCATTAATAAATCTTTGGATTGTATTATACCACTGTAGGGGTGTTATACTGGTTATATGTAATAGAAAGGTGAGGGACAAGAAACGAAAAGCCTTTGGGGAGCTTTTAAAGCAGACTGGCAAATTAATGGAGAAAAATGCCGGCGGCAACTGCTGATGGCTACGAGGGATTCCCAATAGCAGAGGCATTTGCTGCAGGATCCAAGAAAAAGGATGGTGTTGGCCTTGCATGTGGATGTAATCCCCAGAGCCCTCACTGGCTGCTTGTGGGGCAAACTGCGAGGATAGGTAGAACTGTAGCCTGATCCAGCAAGACAGCTGTTATATTCTGCTGCTTCTGTTGCTGACAAAGGCCATTTAGATTTACCCCATCTCTCTAAACCCTCCTCTGTTTCTCTCAGCTTCATTGAGATGATTATTTCTGAGGATTCTGAACTGCACTACACAATGTGGAGCTGAATGCATGTGATCATGATCTGTGGGAGATTGGAGTGGGGCAAAGAAATGGTTAAATTCTTTTTTTCTTGTCTATGAAATACTATGTAGGCAAAAAAAAAACCCATCAAGAACTGACGATCAGTTTAATTATTACTTTGCTGTTGTAAGCAAATAAACTTGCTGACGGCTAACTGAAGGCTACTTAAGAAATTAGGACATGTTGTGTTCGGTTAATGTAACTTAAGTAACAGAGTCCCCTTTTCAGGAGAGATGGGCGGTGATAGAAATTTGAAAAATAAATAAACAAACAAACTTGTCTGATATAATTTTGAAGATAGTAGGGGAAGAAAAAAAGTAAAGATGATTTTAAATAGTTGGAATAAATATTTTACTGGAAAGGATTTATGGACTTGCTTTGAAGTGGTGGCTTTGGGAATAATTTTTCCTTGAATCACAATGATTTGATTTTAAAAAAAGGAACTGTGTTATGATATAAAATTGCTAAGTGATGTTATTTTTTTAGAAAATTTCATCTGTTATCTCTAGTTTAAATGCAACAGAGTTGATTTAAAATTCATTGGAAGAATTCCCAACACACAAAGGCAGGAATCAAAATGAGCCTCTTGTCCATGATTTTTACTTTTGTGTTTGATTGCTTGCTTAGCTTGCCAAGAAGTATCATCCTGACACCAATAAGGACGACCCCAAAGCAAAGGAGAAGTTTTCCCAGCTGGCTGAGGCCTATGAGGTAGGGCGCTTGCTCTCTGCACTCTACGCTCCATGGCTTTTGGAGCTGAGGCTCCCCCAAGGCAGTGCCCCAGATGACTGAGGTCTTGTGTCCCTGACAGGTCTTGGGAGACGAAGTAAAGCGGAAGCAATACGATACTTATGGGACAGCAGACTTTGGCTTTGGCTCAGCAGGTTCTGGGCAGCAGTACAGGCACAGTGGCCCAACTATTGATCCCGAGGAGCTGTTCAGGAAGATCTTTGGGGAGTTTTCCCAGTCCCCTTTTGGAGACTTTAACACTGTCTTTGACCAGCCTCAGGAGGTAAAGATAAAGCCTGTGTGGAAATGAGTTCTAACAGACAGACACACGCACATACACACACACACCCCAGGTGCATAGGGTGCCTTGGGGCTTTCATTCCTCCTGTTTAACGTCTACATAAGAATGCTGATGATACCTCTTTGAATATCTGGACCCCAGGCCAACCAGGTGATGCTGTCAGGCCTTGTGCCAGTCTCTGGAGGCTGTGTGAGTCTGGAAGGGGAAGAATGGGCTTAGGCTCAACCCTGACATGCCTAAATGGTTGTGGGGTTTTGGACCACCCAGGTCTTGAGATGTTCCACTCTTAGTCTTGACAGGGGTTACCCCTCTCTTTTTGTGGAGTCCTTGGTGCTCTCTGAGCCTTGTTGTTTTCTTGCAGACGTTTCACTGCCAGACTAGGCAACATCTTCAGTGCAAACAGGGAGAGGGCCTTGCTGTCTGTTTATTAACTGGGAATCTGTGAGGATCCTAAACCAAGCCAAATCCAAAAACGCCAGAGAATTCCTGGAAGGCTGGCACTCAGACAAAGCAGCTATCAACAGACACATAGAGGCAAACAACATTTACATACCATTCAAAAGAGACAATAGAAAAGCCAAAAGACCAGGACACTCCCTTGCCAGCAATCAACACCCAGATATGCAAAAATCAACACAAGGATTAACACCAGATGAACCATCAAACAGCACAGTACACCCTAATCAAGGAACTATTAACTCGGGCAATCAACCAAGCAGCAAACAACAGCCCAATCAAAGAACTCCCAAGGAGAGAACAACACAACACAAGCAGGGCAAGCCACGTATATAAACTGAGAGCAACTGAGAGCAAGGCCCACTCCCTCTTTGCACTGAAGCTGTTGCCTAGTCTGGCAATGTACTGTCTGGAAGAAAACAACAAGGCTCAGAGAGCACCAAGGACTCCACAGTTCAACCCTGAGCTACATATATTCGCCTCTCTTTTTGGAACCAATGTCCCGCTTGGATGTCTTATTGGACCCACAACTCCTGCTTAAGGAGCAGGTGGCAGCTGTGGCCAGGAAGGCCTTCGCACAAATTCATTTATTGTTCCAGTTGTGCCCAAATCTAACCAGGAGCCCTTAAAACAGTCTCTCATGTTTTGGTCACCTCGGATCTGGATTGTTGCCATGCTCTGTACCTGGGGCTGCCCTTTAGAACCACTCAGAAGTGGGTCCAGAGTGCAGTGGTGTGGGCAAGGACAGGCATGTCATGATGTGCCCATTTAATATCTCCCCTGTGTGAACTGCAGTGAGATTTTGGTGCAATTTATAGGTGATCATGCCCAGGGCCTAGGAGAATAACCCTAACCTTAAAGACTTTGTGTTTAAGTGCACTTGGGGATCATAATGACATAATTATGCAAATGATGTACCTTTAGGATTTACCAGATATTCAGAAGTAACAGATAAATTCTCTCCTGAATGATCATGTAAATTCAGGTTTTGCTGTGTCAGTTTAAGGGGAAAAATTAACTGCACTTACAATTACAGTGATGATTTTGCTCAAATTCATGGCTAAATTGGAAATTATTTGTATACAAATTCAGTAGTTATCCTTTTCGGTATTTAGATTTTAAGGAAACACTGATACAGAAATCCGTTAACAAAGATGAGCTTCTGAGAGAAAATAGTGTGAAGAAGTTGATTACAAATTGATTTTTGATTCATTACAGTTAGCAAATTTGATTTGTATTATGTTGGTCTTTTATTGTTTTGGTACCTTTGAGTCAGTGCTGACTCCTGGCAACTGCCTGGATTGGTCCCTGCAGTTTTCTTGGCAAGATTTTCAGAAGTGGTTTCTCCTGGCCTCCTCCTTCCTAGGGCTAAGAGAGAAGGACTGGACCAAAGTCACCAGCCGGCTTCATGCCTCAGGCAGGGATACAACTCAGGGTCTCCCAATTTCTAGCCCAGTGCCTTAATCACTGACCAAAATGGCTCTTTTGCTGGTCATGCATATAATTTTCTGAAAGATGCCATGGTGCTTTTTCTCAATCTAGACAGATTTCCACCCTCCCTTGCTGTTCTTCATGGTACGCAAAATGATGGCTCGGACCGGTGAGCCCCAACCTCTTCAGTTTCTTTCTCCTCTGTAGTACATAATGGACCTGACATTCATCCAAGCTGCAAAGGGTGTCAACAAGGAGATTATGGTGCAGATCAATGACGCGTGCCAGCGCTGTGATGGCAGAGGGCATGAACCGGGCACCAAAGTAGTGCACTGCTCCTACTGCAATGGGACTGGCACAGTAAGTGCAATGGCGGGGCAGGTGGAAATGTGTGGGCAAGGCCCCAGAGCTTTGATGCAGGGACTGGCTGGGCACCCCTGCACTTTGGAAGAAGAAAGTCTGTTTCTTGCTTTAGATGGTCATGGAGCTTAATTCCGTGTGCTGGCTGGGGGCCCAGTTTAGATCAATGCAGAGGAGAAATTGCAGGGCACTTCACCTTTCCTTGCGTCTTCTTCTGGATAGGAGACAATCAACACGGGCCCTTTCGTCATGCGCTCGACGTGTCGGCGGTGTGGTGGGCGAGGCTCGGTTGTAACTAACCCATGTGTGATGTGTCGTGGCTCTGGCCAAACGAAACAGAAGAAGAGCGTGATGGTCCCAGTTCCAGCAGGTGTGTGTACCAACTGCTCCTAGGGGAGAATAACAACCACCCTTCTGGGATGAAGCAGCAGTGAGGAAAATTGGTCCTTGCAGAAATCAGAGCTGGCAGCTCTGAACGCTAATAATGCGGTCCAAATGTGCTCAGCCTGGGCGAAGGGTAACCCTTGGTGCCTCTGCTTTGGCTTTAGGTGTGGAGAATGGGCAGACCGTTCGAATGCCTGTCGGAAGGAAAGAAATTTTCATTACCTTCAGGGTGCGTATTTACCTGCTGCTTTTCCCTATCTCACCATGTTTAAAAGTGGCAGCTGGTACTTGTAGTGTCCTTGAACTATGCCCCCTTCCTGGTTCCAGGTTCAGAAAAGCTCTGTGTTTCGGAGAGATGGCGCAGATATCCACTCAGACCTCCACATCTCCATAGCACAGGCTGTCCTTGGAGGTACAGCGAGGTCTCCTGGCCTGTATGAGACGATCAGCGTTATGGTACGTTCCTTGCCACAAATGCAGAACAAGAAACGGCTCATTTGCCCTGAGATTAGTAACCCCCAAAGACATGAAGGGGGTGTTACCTTTTTGCATGGAAAGTCGTGCATTTTCCCTGTGGAAGAGCTCATTCCGTGCCTCTGCATGGAAAGGATCAGATTCATGCTTCTGTTCTGCAACAGCTGTTATCAGTTGCTGCTCTGCTGGTCCTTTCAGGTTGCACTCCTTTTGCTTCTTCTCAAGATGGTCTAACTTTCACAGCCTGATGTGTGAAGTCAGCCCCATTGTCTTAGAGCATTTACTCCCCATTAGTGTTTTGGTAATGGTGGCTGGTTCTCACATTATCAGATAACAGTATGCGTACAGGAACATTGTCCTCCTATGAGTGAAAAACAGCTGTCTGGAAATGCTTTAATCCAATGCGTTCTTCCTGTGCTTTCCCAGATCCCCCCCGGCATTCAGGCTGACCAGAAGATTCGGATGAGTGGAAAAGGTGTTCCCAGAGTTAACAGTTATGGTTATGGAGACCACTACATTCACATCAAAATCAAAGTTCCCAAGTAAGTGAGAAGTCTGGGCATTTTGAAGGAGCAGGTTAGAAGAGGGAATTGGGTGGCATGAAAAGGAGCCTTCGTGGGGAGGCTTCAGGGTGACGAGCCACCTTCCCGGAGCTGCAGCTCAGATGATCCTGATGGAGCCCTCAGGAGAAGGGTCAGCATGCTCTCTTTGTGAGAAGTCTGTGCCAAGAGACTCTGGCTTTTCTCCAGACTCTTCTATTGATCTATCCGATTATACCCCCTTTCCCCTCTCCCGCAGGAGGCTGACCGATCGCCAGCGAACCTTGATGCTGAGCTACGCAGAAGGTGAAACCGATGTGGAAGGGACTGTGAATGGCATTGCCAGCACAACCACTGGTGAGGCTGCGGAGCTGTCAGGTCTCGGCTGCACTTGGGGGCTGGCAGGGTGTGTTTTGGCCACAGCTGAGCTGTCGACTCTGTTTGGTGGTGCGAACGATGGCCTTGAACAATGTGGACAGCGGTGGGATCTATGCGTTAGCAGCGAGCAGACTTCTGGTCACACGCTGAGGAATCAGATGTCAGTCTGCTGTGCTCAAGATGGTGTTGCGGTTTTCCTTTAGGCAGGAAAAGGCTACTCTTAATTCATGTTTGCCTGATATGGTTACCCATGATTAGTTCATCTGTGCTTTACTCCATTTTCTGGGCTTGCACAACGCACTGAACACCACTGACCCCTGAAGCTGAATTAGTGCAGTATGTGAGATGGCAGCATGGCTGGCTGATGGCTCATCAGGCAGAACAAATCCCTCAGTTGGGAGCCTTTTTTGGCCTTCCTGTAGTGATTGCCCTGCCCTGTAGTGACCCACAGGATGCTTTTAATTGGTGTGAAGGCCTTTCCTTGATCTCCTTTCCTGAGCGCCCTTTAGCCTTTCCACAGATTCAGGGCCCGAGACTTGTTCACTGATAGGTCCAGCGCAGTTTAGGGAGTCCGCCAGTAGAGTGGGGTGCTTGGCTTTAACATAGGGATGTTCTCTATACCACTGATTAACATTAGAATGCATGCCGCATGTTGAGCTGAACAAATCATAGTTTAGCAATCTGTTACAGTTCAGAGAGAGAATAGAGAGACTAAAGGATAAGTGATTGAAATAAAACTGTAATGAGGCCAAAACAGTTGCTGTGTGCAAGAAGTGTCAGCAACAATGCACAGCACTACAGGGGCAATCTAGGAGAAAGGGAGGAGCCCAGAAGGTGTGCTGGGGCAGTCAGGCAAATGATGATTCCCACAGGCATTTTCCATCAGTTCAAAGAAAAATTAAGGTGAAGAGAGTTGTCCCATTTGCCTGTCATTTGAACTTTCCTGCATCCCAATCTGAAGAAGGGGAAGCAGGCATCTCCCCAGCTTCATCTCCCCACCCCACCCCAAGAGGCTGGGAAGTGGTCTGAAGCGAACAGTGGCACTTCCTACCATGCGTATTGACCCAGCTCTCTGCTATTTGTGTCTAGGTGGCAGGGGCGCAACTAGAACAGGGGCAGGCGAGCAGAGGCCTGAGGCAGGGGACGGCACAGAGGGATTCCTAGCTAAACTTAGGAGAATGTTTAGCTTCTGATTAACTGCACCAGAGGTAGGAAGCCTCTTGTGGCTTTTCCGCGCACAGGTCTCTGGGTTTGCTGTTTGCAGAAACATCAGTGGGGCGGTGGGGAGGATGAAGCTGTAGGGAAACTTCTTCAGGGCTGACACATTCCTTGTTGGAGACTGGAATTCTGTGGAGACCCTGTCTGTTAAATGGGTGCTGCCCCTTGGTCCTTCCTTGCACCCCTAGAGCTGCTTCACTTTACTTGCGGGGGTTCCCAGCACTCATAAGGCAGCAGCTGCACATAAAAACAAATGTAAGGACCAGAGGAGCTGGTGCTAGTAGCTGCTGTTTCCATTCCTCAGTGTTCTACCAAAGACTCCTGGTATCTTTGCAGAAGGTCTTGCTTTTAATTAAACATCCCTCGCTTTTTGCGTCTGTTAGCTTCCCCCAAACATTGCAGCGGATTTAGAGCCATAAAAGCAACTTTCAGGGGCTGGGAGATCTGGCTTGGCTATTGAGAGGCTGTTCTGCTAACTAGCCATTTCTCAGTCTGAGTGTGGGTCATAAACTTCCCTTTTTCTTTGGGCTCTAGGAAAACGTTCTGCTGAAAACTAGAAGACTGGGAAGCAGCAGTCTGGAAGGCGTGATACTGGAGGTTTTGGAGCCAGGACCACTCATTTTTGAGGTGCACGGCCTGTGGCTGCACTGAAGAAAGCGGGCACTGCCTCTTGACATTGGACTGCAGAATTGCCGGCCATGGGAACCGTGAAAGGTTCTTGGGCTCCCTGGACTTGGTTCTCTTCTGGACAGATGCAGGCTGCAGGGGGGGGGGGGGCACAGACCTGAAGAGCAAAAATAAAGTGTACCATTCACTGAAAGCAGAGTCCTATCCTGAGGTTTGAACAAATTCCCACCCAGAAGAGAGAAGGGAAAGGCACTCTGCAATCAGGCCACGCGGTTTTGCTCCAGATTTGAGTGCTTCAGCCCAGGGGTGGGGTTGGCATAATAGCTGTATCAGCCAAGGATCCACCATTACAAATGGGCTGTTGAGGAATTAGGTTTTCTTCCTGAGCACATTCTGTGGTTAAAAATCTTGACACACTCACCCTCTTGGTTCTAAACCTAGGCAATGGGACTGAAATGCTAGCGAAGTACTAACTGTGGTGTATCATGGTTGTGAGCAACGAAACTGATGTGCACGTGCAGTCTTCCCTCGCAAATCTGCATCCAGAAGCCCAGAAATGTGACAAAATGGACTCTTGTGTTCTTGTTACCTATGATGCTTCTGGAAATAAGGGCAGCGTAGGAAATCACTCTGCTTACACTGCTTTATCCCAGGCCTAAGAGTTGCTAAAAGTGAGAGCAGAAAAATGCGACCTGGCACCTGAAGAAAATGATTTATTTAGCAGGTGGGCCTGTATGAACGTACAGCGACTAAAAACACAGGCACATCTGGCCACTTACGCCCACGAACGACCACCATCCTGTCCTCCACCCTTATTACACCTGCCAGCATCACAGCTCTTTGCTTCCATTGCTACGGTACGCAGGTTGCCTCCCAAGTGAACCAGCTTGCGTGGTGTAAATCAGGAAAGCACATATAGAAATAATCGGAATGATCCGCCTGCTGCTGCCTTTCAAAACCTGGTGGTTTGGAGGGGAGAAGCGGAGGAATACATGTGTTTTGTAGGTGGGAAGGGAAATTTTTATCTTTTGAGTCTATTAGTGCCTGAAGTCAAGAAATGAGAGGAAAGCCACGGGATTGCATTCAAGTCCCGGTTCTCTGCATATTGTCAATAGGAGGCAGCTCTGGCTGACAGGGTAGTGAGAACACGGGGAGGGGTGGGGGGTGGTTGAAAGCCAGGAAGAGGCTGCTAGTTTTACCCCTCCCGTTTTGAGACCTCTTGTGATAAGGATGTAGTGCTCAAAGACCCTGTTTCAAAATGGGGCTTCCAAGAGCTGCTCGTAAGAGAATGGAGACTAACTGGCCAGCAACCACTGGGTGGCTTTTCTGCAGGCCCAACTGACCCACAGGTGAAAACCTCCCCCTTCCCCGCTGCTTATGTATCTCTCAGTAAAATGGCTGAACACTGGCAGGGTTGTGTGTGACTGAGCGTTAGCCCTGACAACTCTGGGCTTTGTGCGAGGGCAGCTAAAGGCTGGGTGGCTGGAAGGGCTGGGCCTCATTTCCAAAAGAAGAGGCTTGTCCACAGACTCCTTCTCCACCCACTGGGGGCAGCGGCTACCAGCAGCACCAGGATGGTCAGGGCGGTTCTGTTTGTTCAAGAGGAAGAGCAGTGCAGATGTCACAAGCAGGCCCTGCCGTTTCAGGTCCTTAAAAACTGCTCTCTGATCTACCATCTGCTCCTGGGCCGTTGGGCTGAGGGCCAAGGTTAGGGCAGTATTGCGTGCTGGGCCATGCGACAGAAACGGAACATGTCAGCTATCTCTCGGCTACCAGGGAAGTCTAGTTTCTCATGGTTCAAGTGACATCTGCAGGGAGAGAGAAAAATGCCATTAAGCGTAGCCAGGGGATGAGCCTATCTGTGCACAAAACGTGTTGCCTATGCTACTCTGGGGCCAGAAAACGTGCATCTGCTGGCACAATGGCCAGGGCGTTATTTACCACGCGCAGGCATGAAGGCAGTCTGAAGGACCCTGGACCACGTCATGGGGTCTTCATTGAGGTGAGGGTTGTTTAATGGCCGTGCTGGTATTTCTTCCATGTCAATTTTAACTTGGAAAAGGCACGAGCTGCCATGGATCACAATGAGCTACGGTAAAACTACAGTCAGTTGAAACCAGGATGCTCCTACTATTCTTTCTATTCCTGTTCTTTATGCCCAGCTTTAATGGGCATTTAATAAATAAACCCAGTGTGCAGGTTAAGCAGCACAGGCACTGGAAGGGCCACCTTTACCCAGTTTGTAGCCTTCTCCACCTGGGGCTTTCTGAGGTCAGAAGGTAGTGAGGAAGTTCTCAAAGTAGGAAGAGAGTCTCACGCTGGTCATGGGCACGCCAACAGCCTGGAAGTACTCCTCCACCTCACCTTTGCCATCAAAACGTGGCACCTTCAGCTGACCGCTTGTCAGCTTCTGCAAGTTGTCCAGACTGCTGTACACCACGTAGTTCAAGCCCAGCTGCTTTGCCAAGTCTGCCATGCATTTCCCCTGAACAGGAAGTAGACATGGGTTTGGCTTTACAGAGTTCACCTGTTTGACTGGTATTTTTTAGCTGTACCTGTTAGGAGGCAAGAGGAGATATATGATGTTCATGTCCTGGTGAACTGAGAGAGACCTTGCTGAGAGGTTTCATTTCCTTACAGGTTCCAGTATTCAAATGTTGGTCATTTTCTGCCAGTAGGAAACCCGGGGCTGTGGACACTGCTCCCTCACCAGGTTTGATGGCCAAGGGCCAGAGTAATGTCACCAATAAACTGAGAGCTGGTCTAGATGGCAAACCAAGTAAAAGGGGCAGCAGCCATGCGGGTAGGCAGAGGGACCAGAGCACACCAGCTAGGGAACCAGGGAACAGTCTGGCTCTGGGGTGGAAAATGACAGACCCAGAGCAAGGAAACAACTGGCTTGGAGGGACTGGTGCATCTGCAGTCGGCCTTCTCCATGACCTTCCACGTTAGTTAGTCTCACAGCCCCCACAAGAACGACTAAGCAACTGTACGTCAACATGTGAGCTGACTCCTTGTGGTCTAACTGATCTGTTTTGTTACCAAGACAATTATCTTTTTGAGCCCCTTGACTGCCGGCCAGGGTCACACATCCCATTCCAGCAGAGTTTTCTGAATAGGTCAAAATGGCTGCTGACGGTCTGGTAGATGCCCAACTGTTGTATTCAGACAGGGGACCCTGTTCACAAGACGCCCTCATCCAGAGGATTACTTTAGCTGAAGGGAGTCTCAAGCACAGTCATCCTGGTGCTCAGAAAGGGAGGAGGCGACTGGGCCACTTGAAGGAAGGTAGCCGGGAACCTTGCTGCCTTAAAACATCAAACCGATTGGCTCAGCTACTCTGTCCAAAGGAGGAACAGCTCCCCTGGAGTATCCTTGTGCCTTCGCTCAACCTGCAGAACCGGACCCGGACCATGTTGCAGCACAAATCTTACCGCCAGGGTTAAAGAGGCAGCCCAGGAGCCGACTCCCCACCAGGCTCACCCCCACAGGATCCCCTCCAGCGCCAAGGGAGGTACTGCACCTGGGCCACTTCCCGCTTTTTGCTGAGATGCTCCCAGAAATCCGTGACCAGGAAGACCCCAGAGGCCCCGCGCAGGACTGCCTCCAGGCTGGAGGCATCCTCGAGATCAGCCTGCACCACCTCCGCAGCTCCCGCGCAGCCCCCCGGAAAGCGGCGTCGCCGAGCAGGGCCCTCGCCACGGAGCCGCCCTGGGCCCCTGCGCGGAGACAAGCGGTCAGCCGGTGGACCCCGGCCCCGCGGCCGCGTGTGAGGGAGCGCCGCGGCCGGGGGAACGCCCAGCCGCGTCATCGCGTGCAGCCCACCTCCCCGCCGGCAGCAGCGGCGCGCCCCGCCCGGCCCCGCGCCCTGGCCGCAGGAGGGCTGGCCCGCCGTGGCCGCCTCGGGCCCCCCAGCGGGGCGGAGGCTGAGGGGCGGCCCGCGGCCGTTCGGGGCATCCTTCGGCCCTTGCCCGGGATGGGCGGAGGGCACCCGCCTGTGGCTCCGAAGATCGCGATCCGTCTCTGGCCGATCATCCCGGCTCGCTCCGGGAGGCGGCGGCGGCGGCCTCGCGCCCTTTGCCAGCCGGGGGCAAGCAGGAAAGGGAAAGCCCGAGGGGCTCGGCCCGTTTCTTCTCCCCTTTCACGCGGCTGCGGGACTCTGCGCAGGGCGCGGCACTCTGCTTATGCTCAGAAGCACCGCTCCAGCTCGCCAAACTCGCGCCTGAGCACGGGAGCCGCGGAGGCCACGTGACCCGCCAGGAAAAGGCCTTCCCCTCGGCGGAGGGACTCAGAGGACGCGGGGACTCGCCTTCCGGAGCCCGCCGCCTATTGGCCGGCACGTGAGGGGGAGCCGCGGGGTCGCGCCACGTGCGGAGCCGGAGGGAGACGGCTCTTCGCCGAGCGCGTTGCCGGGCGGGGTGCTGCAGCTGCGCCGCTGCAGAGCCGGCGCCTGCGTGGACCAGGGGGATCCGCTTCCCAGCTCGCCATCCCGTGGATGTGCTGCTTATGCTGTCCATCTCACAAAGTGCCTGGGCGGCTTTCAAAGGCTGGAACACATCTAATCCCGCGCCTAAGAAGAAGCGAAGCGGCACTATTTTTTAGCAAAAACATCGTCGAGCTCTTTTGTGGGAGGAGCGACATTTTGAACGTCACCGCGTTTTCGTTGCCTGAGCCCTCGCCCTCGCCCTACAGAGGCCGCTGTGACACGCTCCCCTCGGCGCTGATAGGCGGAGCGCGGCTCGTGCATATTCAGCGCGCTTTGTCCGCGTGACAGAGGGGGGCGGAGCCAGCCAGGCGGCGCCGTGATCCCTGCGTCCCCCGGAGCCGACCAGAAGCGCCGCGGAAGGAGCGGAGGCGGCTGGCAGGTAACCGGCAGCGGCGCCGCGGGGGGCGGCCGGGCCCGCGCCCGCCTGGCCCTCGCCACAGCCCCCGAGCCGGGCCACCCTGTGGGCTCGCGCGGCGCCGCTCCTCCGCTGCCGGGGCTGCGGCGGTGGGGCAGTCCTGCCGGCGGCGCCGGGTGGACGGGCCGAGCCTGATGGGCAGGCCTGCCGCCCCCCGTGCCTCTTCGCGGCTTTTCGGCTAATGGGGGCAGCCCCGCTTGTCCCGGCGCGGCGCCCGCAGAGCGAAGGGCTTCCTGCGCTGCGCCCGCGGGCCCGAGGCAGCCGTCCGGCCCATCCCGGGCCCGTTGATTCGGCCGCAGCGGTTCCCTGCTCGGAGGGCGCGGTGTCTGGCGGTGCTTCCACGGGCCGGACCTGCCTGACAATCCAAAGCTCTGCCTTCACAAGGATCTCCGGGGGTCGCGGCGGGGCTGAACGGCTGGTGTCGCTCTTTCCGAGTAGGACGTTGCGAGCTGAACCGGGATCCAGCCCAGTAGGCTAGCTAGCAGGATGTCTTCTGAGGCAGCGGAGGGGATGGACGAGCCCGAGAACCATTCCTACGAGGGGGAGGCAGAGGAGGAGGAGGAGGAGGAAGAGGAGAATGCCAGGTGAGTGTCTCCTGCTCCCCCAGAAGGGGCAGGTGATAGATGAGGGAAGTTGAAGCGCCCTAGCAAGCAAGCCCTCGGCTTGGCTCTCTCAGGGACGGTGCTTTTCCCTGCTGGGAATGTAGTTTTCCCAGCTGGAGGACTGCGGCTCCTGCAGGTAAGGCCAGCTTCATGCTGGAGCACAAAGAGGTTGGTTCTCTCTGGGGCTGCCAATGCCCGACTGCGGTTGGTGCAGCAGGTTTGTTTCAAGTTCTGCCAGTGCCGTTCTCTGCGGAGCGAGCTTGCCTGGCGGGGCCTGGGGTGCAAACAGAGGGGACAGTGTGGTTCACTCATTCGTGGCCCAAAGCTTGTCCTCCCTGATGCTCTCCAAGTTGAGGGCCTGGAGGTTTGAGCGCGCAACCCCCTGGCACCCCCGTCTCTCTGCAGCCCCACAGACTTGTCTGAACTGCTGAAAGAAGGGACCAAGGAGGCCCATGACCGTGCTGAGAATACCCAATTTGTCAAAGATTTCCTGAAAGGACGCATCAAGCGGGAGCTCTTCAAGGTATACCCTGCTTTGTCCAGTGCTGGTGCCTCTTGGTTGGGCGGGGGGGAACAAGCTTCATCCATGTTGCTGAACAGATGCCTGGCTCTAGGGCGGAACAGCCCCATCTGGCAGACGATGGTTGGTTTTTCTGGAATTGCTCCTCCAGCTTTGTTCCTATCTCAGCAGATCTTTTCATGTTTAATGTATTTATATCCCATTGTTTGGGTTTATAAAGCAGCAAAAACGAAACCTCCTTTCGTTCTAGATGGGTCAGACTGGGAGGTGTTTTTTCTTTTTTTCTTTCTCTGAAGAAGCAGAGGATCATTGCCGCTCTTGAATACGCTGGCCCAGGGGAGTCAGGCGGCCTTGGCACAGCAGTCCAACAGACAGGCCCAATGCAAGACCGCTTGCTCTGTTTCTTTCCTGGGCTAAACACAGAGAAGCTCCCTCCCAGGGAGGGGAGGGGTGGGCTGGTAGCCGCTGGCCCCTCATGGCTCCTTTGTTCCGCTGCAGCTGGGCACCGCAGCCCTGTACTTCACGTACTCCGCGCTGGAGGAAGAGATGGAGCACAACAAGGACCTTCCGAGCTTTTCCCCTCTGTACTTCCCTTCGGAGCTCCACCGGAAGGAGGCCTTGGCGAGAGACCTGGAGTATTTCTATGGGGAAGGCTGGGAGGAGAAGATCCAGTGCTCGGAGGCCACTCAGCGCTACGTGGATCGCATCCACCATGTTGGGCGGCGTGAGCCGGAGCTTCTGGCAGCTCACGCTTACACCCGCTACATGGGGGACCTTTCTGGGGGTCAGGTGCTGAAGAAGGTGGCCCAGCGAGCGCTGAAGCTGCCAAGCACAGGCGAGGGCATCAACTTCTATATGTTTGAAAACATTTCCAACCCCCAGCAGTTCAAGCAGTTCTACCGAGCCCGACTCAACGCTCTGGATACGTCCAAGGAGACCAAGGAAAGGATCGTCAAGGAGGCCAACAAGGCTTTTGAATGTAACATGCAGGTGTGCAGCTGCTGGGTTTAGGGGGTCTGCTGCCGGCTGGCCCAATTCCTTCCCCCCTGAAATTGCTCTCGAGTGGAGCCCCTTCCTTCCTCCTCAGCTCCCTTCTGCAAGGGCATAGCTGGCCAGTAGAGCCCTCTCTGGGTTCAGGTGCAGGCCGGCTAGGAGGAGCCTCTCTTGCAGTGTGTTAGGCTCCAGCCAGCAAGGCTAACAGGCCAAGCAAGAGTGACGGAGGCCCCAGGTGGCTGCTGGCCCCCTGCTCTGGCACCCCGAGGAAGAGGCCTTCAGCTTCCCTGCAAGTGGCCAAGCGAATCTTTCTGTTGCAGAGGCTGGTCCCAGTGGCCTGCCGGCTCTCCAAAGCTGTCACTGCGACAGGGCTGGCCCTGATTTGCCCATCGCTGGCAGCTGGAGAGCATTCTGTCTGGAGCCCAAGGCGGGAGAAAGGCAGCGCAGAAGGGCTGGGCCTAGATAAGCAGAGCACCCATAGCAACTGTTGCTTTGGCTCAGGGCAGCCTTGGACTTTGCCTGCAGGTCTTTGAGGAACTGGACAAGATTGGGGCTTTGTTACCAGAAGAAGCCCAAGATGGCGGCCTTCCAGTGCATGACGGGAAAGGAGATATGCGCAAGTGCCCGTACTATACTGCAAAACTCGGTGGGTCCCAGGCTTCCCCCCCTCCTCCCCAGATCCCTCCTGCATCTAATGGCCTTTTTCTTCCTCTCTCATCTTCCTCAGCTGGCTCCAAGGACTCTGCCTGCCCCTGCCACCTGGCCTTGGCCGCGCTGAAGCAACCAACCATCCAGCTAGTCTTGGCGGCTTGTGTTGCAGTCACTGCCGGGATCGTAGCCTGGTACATGATGTGAGGCCGGGCACCAGCTGCCTGTTGGCACCTGCTTGACAAAATTGCTCCTTTTCTCCATTGACAGAGGTGGACTTTTAATGCCGGATGTAATTGAGGAACCATTAAACCCAAATCCACAGTGTACAAATGCCTGCGTGTCCAAACACTTTGGGGCAGAATTGAGCAGGAAGCCTTAGCTGTTGGCTCAGGGGGCAGGGCCTGGTTTGAGTTTTTCTCTTCCTCACTTTGTGGAGGCGGGTGCAGGGGGGGGGCAGGCAGGCAGCCCTCTTACCCAGGTGCAGAATGCGCTATTCTCTTTTAGTTGCAGGCAGGGTCCCTGACTTGTATATATGGGAAGTGGCAATGGTTTAATTTTTGTGTAACTTATAGATTATGGTGATGCCTCTGACATAATAAAATTGATGCTTTGGTTTCCGCGGTTTGCATGATTTGGGGACGGCATTTTCTAGACTGTGAGCAGTCCTCCTGCTCCTCTGATGGGTTGCCTCATGGATGTCTTCACCGGCACAGGAGGGTACATAGGTGTGCTGCCCACAGCCTATGTGAGTAAGAGAAGGGCAATTTCTCTGGCTCCAAGACACAAGGCAAACCAAGCTCCAGCTTAACCTCTGGTCCCCCCTCTTGCAGAAGACCTGAAAGAATCTTCCCCTTCTTCCCACTAGGTGACTGGAGCAAGGTGGCCTCCACTCCGCCCCCAAGACCCAGGCTCCAGATCATACCCCAAACGTGCCTTCCCCTGCACACAGCACACAGCCTTTGAGGGTCAGTCTTTTTATTGGATTACAAACATGGAAGAGCTTTGACAGGTTACTTTTCTCTAAAGAAAAACGATGCAAATTCCCTGCTGGTTCCAAGTGCTTTAGAGAGCCCTCAAGCCCAGGACAGGCCTGCTTGCCTTCAGCAGCCTTAGCATAGCAGCCTTTGGGTGAACAGGTACCTGGGCAGGGCCACGCACAGGAGTGCAGGTGTTCGAGACAAGTCAGCTCAGGCCACCCATCTGGAAAACTGAGCCAGGGACTCAGACCTATAGCCTGTGATCCCATCACAAGCCTCAAGAGCTCCTGTGCACCCTTGCTCATCAGTGTAAGACGAGGGCTTTCCAGCAGGACTAGTGCAAAATGGAGTGTGCGTGTGCCTATGGGGTTTTCACATTTCCATAAAGTAGTACCTGAAACAACAAGCAGCCACAAAAGGACCTGGGACAAGCACATTTTTTCTGGCTCAGGGTTGGCTTGGTGTGTGTGCAGCAGAGGAATACCTGCAGTCAAAAGCACATGGGGGATAGCTCTGGGCCCCCTGCACACCTCTGACAGGCAAACAGGACCCAAGTGCACCAAGGCAGATGGTGCCACCTGGCCCACCCAAGTGGGGAGAGCTGGCTCAGACAAAGAACAGAGAAGAGAGAGGACGAGGTGGGCCCTGCTCTCACTGCCTGCATGGTGCACAGAAGGGCCCCCCCTAAACTCTGGCCAGGCCTCCTGAACTAAGGTCTCTGAGTAACTCTGCAGCTGCTTCACTTTCATGGGCACAGCCCCAGCAAGCAAGGGGCGGTCTGGCTTCCACTGCTGGGCCTAGCCACAACAGATCCGGAGCCCAATCTACAAAGCGCAAGGAGCTGTGGAGAGTCAAAAAACAAACAGCCTCTTTGAAAGTGCAAAGTACAATCACAGACATGGGAACCACAAACAGAGATTAAAGAGAATGGTGCTGTTAAGCTTTCCCTTTGATAGGAAGGCAGACCTCTGCAACGCCAAGGGCAGTCAGAAAAGCCAAGAGCACTGGACTTCCGGGGGAGGCATGGCGAGCTGAACACATCTCTGCGGAGAGAGGAGACAGTGGCTGTGGCAGGTAAGCAGACCGGTCCTTCGGAATCTCCCCAGGTAAGAAGAGGATGGGAAATTGCCTACATAGGCTCCGGACGGCTGCTCCTTGTCAGGAGACCGCAGGATAGCGGTCTCCAGCAGGTCTGAGCGCCAGGAGACAACGGGATTATCAAGCTCACAACCGCGGTCAGCGCCTTTTAGAGGACACTAAGTTCGCTAACCTCGCTTCTAGTCACTTTTGGAACTTGCTTAATTAAATATCTTAAGGCTAGTAGCCTTCGGAAGGACAAGTCTGAAAAGCCACCCGCTGAGTGTACTTTTATTCCCAAACAAAAGAAAAAATTAGTATAAGAACTTAAATAACTTGAAATAAATGGCAAAAAGCTAAACAAGAATTTGAACTAAGAAAGTTACAGAAAAATTAAGGGTCCAGACAAATGTGGAATATTGAAACTTTCTATAAGATTCTGGAATTAACTATGTAAAATAAATAGCTTTTTGTGAGAACCAGAATTATTTTGACTATTGCAAAAGCCATCACAGAGTTAAGAGACCTTATGATTTCAATTGGGCACTAGAAGGGACTAAAGTCCAGGCAAAAAAAGAAAAAAACAACTTGCCTTTAGGATTGGAATTTACAAAATGACACAAAATACTATAACGTTTGAAATATAAAAGATCTTTGCAGAACAGGGCCAGAAATTATTAGCCACAACATCAACAGTATCAGTGACAATGTCTGCTTCTATGGGCAGACTACATCTAAAAGAAGTTAATGAAGGAATGGCAGATGTGGAACAAATTTTGCTTGATGCAGAATTACTGGAATCAGAAATATTGGATAGAAAAAAAGTGTGGCTTACAAAATAGGCTAGGCATTCCAACTGAAAATACAAAAGACAGGAAAAAGTGTGGATTCCAAGATTGGGAAGAGCCAAGAGAACGACCCTGATAAGGACTGTTTATTGGATACGCAAAAGAAGTTGGTCAAGACTCTGAAAATCAAAGGGGAAATACAAAAAATAAACCAAGACAACAATCTCGATAATGACTATCCACTGGATTTACAAAAGTGGTCTGTTAAAGCCTTGAAGAAGTCTTTGCGATGAAAGAAAGATAACATCTGAATGAATTAAGAGCAAGATAGTTAGAAGTAAAAGAAAGGAATATAAAGATGGTTTGATGAAGGTTAAAATAAGACATGTCTTTATAAAGCCCTGGTAAAAACTTCCATGGACTTTTTGCTGACACCAGGACTGAAAAGTTGATGATTTATGATTTTGCCTATAGAAGGGATGGGTTATGGAAAGAAGAAATATTGGTTTGTAACTTTATATGGGGTGGCAAGTTACCAAATTTACTCTTACTGGTGATGAAGACGGGAAGTCACTTCTTTATATATTTTTCTTTTTCTTTATTCTACTTGAATTTATATTTGATTTTACTATTGTATTTAAAATCTTTTAAGAAAAAAATTAAATTAAAAAAAGGCCAAGAGCACCCACAGACTTTGTTCTTCCTCACCCCACATGATGCAGATCGGTGCCCAAGGTGCCACTGCCTGGCCGGACTCCAGTGGGCAAGGCTTCCTCAGTGCCAGGAGCTCTTTGTCTTGTGGGGAGGAGAGCCACCAGGACACACTCAAGAGAGACCGGCCTGGCCTGGCCTGGCCTCCCCTTCTCATCTCCCTCCCAGGAGCCGGCCCCTGGGGCAGCCTCGGGTCTGCCACAGCCCCTGAAGCGCTCTGGGTGAAGGAAGAAGGGAAGCAGAGAAGCAAGAACGCACTGCACATGGGGAAGTCAAACCAGTGGTGGGAGGCGGCAGCAGCGGCAGCAGAGGTCTCCCAGCTCGGCAGGCACTGCTAGCACATGCGCTTGTACGTGTAGATGTAGGCCTTGCAGTTGGGGCAGGTGTGGGTCACGTCCTTAAACTCATCGATCAGGCATGGAATGAAGCAGCAGCCCAGGTCGCACCTGGAAAGGAAAGGAGGAACTGTGAGGGGCAGGAGGTGGCCCCTTTGTGTCCGCAGCGCCTCCTGTGGGTGGGGGGAGGGTCAGAGGAACAAAGCAACCCTTCCTGTGGAAGCCCAGGACCCCCCCTCCACCCTTCGCACACAAGACAGATCTGTTGCAAAGGACTAGCTTACAGGAATGAGTGCCCTTCCCTCTCCCCGCCTGGCCTGCTCCGAACTCAGGCTTCACAGCCACCCCGCATACCCGATAAAGCAGCAGAAGAAGCCCAGCAGGAAGTTCATGAGGCCAATTTCATGGGTGATCTTGGTGGTGATGGCCTGCTGACAGTGCGGGCACACCGTGGGGACAGGGGCCGCCTGGAAGATCTCGCCCTGCAGGACTGTCACAGTGGTCGCAGTCCCCGACGGCACGAGAACGGTTGCCGTCTGCCCTCCTGCAGGGGCGTAGGGGCCAGCTGGAGGGTAATAGCCCATGGGGACATGCGGTCCTGGGGGCACATAGTAGCCACCTAGAGAGAAAGGGCAAGAAGGGAGCTGTTGAAGCCTAGAAAGCTCCAGGAGAGACTCGCTCCCCAGTCCCGGCCATTCTCTCCCTCACTGCACTCTGGCACCCCACCTAACAGTCCTGGCAGAGCACACGTTGGCCACCTCATGCTCTGGAGATCCGCCCATCCCAATTCTTCCCTCTGGGCTGTACTTGGGGCTGCAGGAGCTGCCTCGGGCCAGAGCAGAGCAACCGCCCGGTGGGTCATGCCCTAGCCAGCTGCCCACCGCAGAAGGTTCCAAGGCCCTGGTACCAAAATCCATGTGGGGCAGGACCGAACCCGGAGTCCTACATGGAGAACGCACCTGCAGTTCCGCTCCAACCAGCCCCTCACCTTCTGGAGTTTTCAATATCCACCTTAACTATTTTTGCTGTGGCTCACGTTGCTTGAACTGGAGATTTATATACTGCCTTGATATTGCCTGGCAGGATAAGATCCTTTTATGTGAACAGGACATTCTCTTCTGCCATACTGGGTGTACAAGCCACTCCGGCCACTACCAACACTGAGCAGCTTTTAGGCCAGCACATACTTTCCCATGGGGGGGTCTGAAATGAAGCACTCACCGGCTCCCTTTTATGCTCCACTCACCAGGGGGGAAGTAGGGCATCGAGCCATCTCCTGGCACAGGTGGGGGGATGAAGCCCGGCTGGGGTGGCGGCATTGCTTCATAGGGTGGGGGGCCAATATCGGAAGGTGGCTGCACCACAGCTGGAGAGCTCCTCTCTGGAGGAGGACACAGAAGATTTGGAAGAATGGGGTGAAACATGGACCGAACTGTGACCCAGAGGCCAACCCTACTCCTGGGATGGTGAGGAGCAAGCAGGGGTCACAAACAAGCCCTTGCTGCTCCTCTCCCCCTCCCCATACCAGGACCTTCAATGAAGAGGGAGATGCTTTGCATAGCTGTGGCCCCCAGCGTGAGTGTGCACACTGACAAATGGTTTCTTACCTGCTGGGAAAGGGAAGCCATCCTTCTCTTCCAGGAGTGGTGCAGATGGCCCCCCAGGGTAGGGCGGAGGAGGATCACTGGACATGCTGAGAAGAAAAAAAAAAAAGAGCTGCTGAGATGGGCAGAAGGCAGGCTGAGGCCTGAGACGAAGCAGGGAATGTAAAGGCCACTTCTGCACCCTAAGCGGTGTGAAGAAAAGAGCAAAAAACTCAGCAAAAGGAAAAGGAGGCAGCTTTGAAAGCCATTTCAGTAACTGGCTCAGATCACTGCTTTCCCTCAGTAAAACCAGGCCTCCTGCCTCCTCTAGGCCACCATAAGCTCCATCAGAAAGCCTCTCTCCATGAGATCTACTTCCTACGCTTGAAGGGCCTGTAGGATCTTGAAGCTGGTGTGGCTTTCTCAAAACCTATCAGGATGCAGCTGAATGTGAGAGGGCAGCTGCCACCCACTGGCTACCCAATTTTAGGGGACAACAGCTAAGCAGAAGCAAGTGCTCAAAAGGCCCATGTGGTTACCGCAAATCCAAGTGCTCTGTGGAGAACAGCCACCCACTCACGTGTGGTGTACAAATGCCATTCTCAGCAGCTGCTCTCACTTGATTCTCAAACAAGGAAGAGACAAGGGACTGGACTCACCTCCCCACACATCCCGTCCTGCCACCCACCTGCAGTATACCCCTGGCTGGCATGCACCAGGCAGGCTCTGCAGGCAGTGCCAGGCAGTCAAGATGTGGGGGAAGGGGGAGTCTTCCTTCTGCCTGACAGCCAGAGCCCCCAAATCCTCCCCCTCTTCCTTTTGGCCATGCATCCTGTGTGGAACGAAAGGAGGCTGTTCCTCCTGCTAGGTCACAAGACCAGGCCAGCACCCTGAAAGTACAAAAGGTACACGGCTTTCATGAAGAGTCACAGCTACAGCTTTTTGTGCTCTGACAGAATTCTTGGCACAAGAATTATCCCCACAAATGCTCCAATATCTTATTGGTCCCTTAAGAGGGTAGGATGAAATAAGGTTTTCCTCCTACCCATTTGGTGACTTTAGGTGTATCAGTATGCCCTGAAGCGGCTTTGCTTAAACAAGAGAGAGAAAGAGAAGGCCCACAGCCAACTGGAGGGCAGTGCCTTGCTCAGCTCCGCAGAACAAAGGGCCCTTGTTGAGAGATGCCCCGCCATCCTAGAAGGCCACCCCTATCCAAGGCCTGGCCTTTGGGGGCTCCTCTGCTAGCAGCTGAGCATCACAGAGAAGATGCTGCAGGAAACCAGCCTGACTCCTGGCGTCTCAGCCAGCAGGGCCGGGCTCGTGGGAATTAAGCCCACCTCACCCAAGCAGCATCCCACCATGCAGTTGCTACAGAGTGGAGTCAGCCAGCCAGCCAGCCACCTCCTTGACATGGGGGGTCATCAGCCAGAACCACTAGGGCATTCCCAGCCCCAAAGCAAACATTTTGAGGCTGGCCCTTTATCCACAAGAGGACCTCATCAAATCACTTCAATTTATTTCTTGGTTTCTAGGGCTTATAGGCCACCCAATCAGCTGACTCTGAGTGACATCTTCAGCCAAGTTCTGCACAGCCATGAAGAGAATTGCAGCACAGCCAAGTTCCGCATGAGGGAGAGGGAAGTGATGGCCTTTCTACAGACCATCATCTGTTCCAGCCACTTCATACGCTCAACATATCCAGGGAGGAGAGCGAGCAGGAAGAAATTGCCAGAGACCATGGGGGCAGGGTGAGGGGAGAAACTCTGTGGTCTCTCTTTATGGCATCTGTTTGAAGGTGGCTGATTTCATGTCCAGGAAAGATCCCAGGGATGGGAACTGGGACGCACAGGGCTAGTGGGGGGGGGGGGTCTACCATCCTTCTGCACAGACACAACAGGCCAGCCTGCACCACCAAGGAAACAAGAGCCATCACCGTGCCAGCTTTGGTTTGCATCTCAGGGCTGTGGGGATAGCTTTAGGCAACTGCTTTCAGCTGGAAACAAATCCTCTGCCCTCCAAGGGATGGCTTCTGCTGCTCATTAAATATACCGCCCCAGCCCAGGATTCCACCTAGCTTATGGCAGTAAACAACAAAAAGGCAGATCAGCCACATCACAGCCAAAAGACAGGCCCAGTCACAGCAACAAAATGCATTCCTCAGCAGCCAAAACAGCGGCAGCAAAATCCATGCAAAACAGCATCCCAAAGTCACTCTAAAACCTCCAACAACTGTACTAAGATTTACAGCCCAAATGCTTCTTCAGTGAAATACCCCCAACAGCCCTCTGGGGAGCCAAAAAAGCAGGCTTACCACAGGGGCAAGGAGTTCCATAGCACAAGGCTGGTCACAGGGAAGGACTGCCTGCACATGCCTCTATTGGTCAAGGGGACCAGGGGGAGAGTGAGCAGAGCCCTCCAAGAAGGCAGCTGGTGCCTCGGACAATGTGCAGCCAGGCGGGTGCTTTTGCAGCCAGGCAGGTGCTTTTCCCTGGCAGGCGTGTGCCATGGCTTTAACCATCGTGGCAGATCCAGTCCATCTTCCTGAATCACAGCCAAGATCTGAATCTGTCTGGCACAAAGGCACCTGCGGGCACAGCCCTCGGTGAAAGCAAGAACGCGGGGCAAAAGAATTTGGCCAACAGCAACTTCATTCAGTCTCGCGGGAAGCTGCCCGGGGCGGCCAGAGCACCGCCCCGCGCAGCCCTTCCCCTCATTCCGGAGGATTTCCAGCCCGCCTCCCGGGGTCCGGCTGGCAGCCCTCTGTGCCGGTGCCAGCCTGGCAGGCAGCGTCCCTTTCTTCTTGCAAAGCGGCTCCCCTCAGCACCAGCAAGGCGCCCAGTTTCCAGAACGTGGGGAAGCAGCAGCACGATCCTGAAGTGGATTCCCGTCAGATCAGCGCCGAGCGACCGGCCCTACAGCCCGGTCACGCCCCGACCTCCCGCGGGTCCCCGGCCCGGGAGGCCTCTCGGCAGCTGCCGGCCCGCGCAAGGCCCTCTTTCCCGCGACCACCTTCTTTGAAAGAGACCCACGATTTGGGGGCCTTTGCGCCCCGTGCGCGCACACCCTCCCCCCGCTCCGCAAGGCAGCCCCCCGCAGAAAGGCCCGCTCCTCTCCGAGGGCCTCCTTCCCCCGCGACCCTCCCTCGGCTGCTTCCCCGCCAGAGGCTCAGCCCGCCAAGGGGCTCCCGGCCCCCCGGGCCTCCCGCGGGCGGGCAGGAAGAACCCCGCGCACCCCCCGCAGGCCCGAGGAGCAGCGGCTTCCTCCGGGAAGGCGATCCGGAGCTGCACCTGCAGCGGCCCGAAGTCTTCCGGGCTCAGCAGCGGCGCGCCACCGAGGGCCGGCGGCTTCGGAGCGAAGGAGGCGACGGGGGGGGCGGGCCTGCTGGCGAGGGCCCGGAAGGCGCCAGGGGAGATCGGCGGGTTCAACCGGCGGACCCGGCTGAGGTCCCCGCGGGGGATGCAGGGAGAGGTAGTCCGGGTGACCACAACTCCCAGCATGCCTCGCGCGAGGAGCCACTCGGGCGCCGATAGGGCCCCGTCGCCAACGCGATGCGACGCCCCCTCGCCCCGCCCCCCATCTCGGGAGCCAGCCGCGTCGGCCCCTTGAACGAGCGGGCTGCGATGGCCGGAGCGCCCCCTACTTCGGAGCCCGCCAGAGCGGGGCGGGGCCTCGAGGCGAGCGCGACCAATCCGGATCCGGGAAGCGCGCGCCCCCGCCCCGGGGTCGCTCCCACCCGCCCAGTGTGCCGCCGGCACCCAGACGCGTGTCTGCACGATTGTCTGAACGCGGCGGGCTCGCGCGGCCGACAGGGCGCCCGGAGAGCTCAGCGATGCCGGCGTCCCCGGTGCAAGGGAATGCGAGCGGCAGGGAAGGCGGTCCAGGCGGCAGCCAGAGGAGCCCTGGCCCTCCCTGTGTCCGGGGGGGGGGACCAGCCGGGTCCTGGCTGGGTGGCAGCAAGCTGCCTACAGAAAAGGTGTTCTGGGTTTGGCTGGGCATGGTTCCTCCCCCAGCCGGAAGCCCCCCAGTCCGGGCTGCTCTGATGGGCCCGGACCCTCTCCCACCGCCAAGGGTCTCCCTGGCCCCAGCAGCTGGAGCGAGTGAGGGGGGCTGCCTGGGCTGGCAAGGAGCGGGGAGCCCAAAGGCCAGCCTGGCTCCCTGACCCCACAGGAATGGTTCCCGGCTCGGCCACCTCTGCCCGGCCACCTCTGCCCGGCCCGGCGTGCCCCTGGCAGGCGGGCCACCCTGTGTTCCAGGGTCTCCTAGCAACCAGGAGAAACTTTCCACACCCAGCAGAACACAGCAGCCAGCCACTGATGCTGGAGCCCGGCACCCGCCTGCCTGCCTGCGGCACTGAGGCCCACGAATCTCCCTGAGGCAGCCGGGGACACCCGGAGCGGCCGGAGGGGCCATGAGCCACTTCCTCTCCTTTGTGGAGCTGATCAACCTGGCCATTGGGACGCCGGAGCTGGGCAATGTCAACTTCAACGCCCTGCACCTGTTCCTGCTCAGCCTTGTGGAGCACCTCCAGCTGCAGAATGTGAGGAAGGAGGTCACTGCCGACGAGATGGAATTCATCAAGCCGCCCCTGAGTGCGGCAGCCTCCGTGGCCACCTCTTCCGAAGCCGTTCACGTGGCCCATCAGTCCAGCTCTATCTTCCACCAGATGCATGAGAGGATCACAGCCATTGAGCAGCAGCTGCGTTTCCTGAACGATGCCCCTGACACCATGGAGCTGCTGGCCCGCAGCCAGGGCATTGGCCAGCCCGCCCAGGACATGTGGCAGATGATGCAGCTGAAGAAGAAGATGGAGCTGAACGAGGAAGGGATGACCAAGGTAACCCTTTCCCCACTTGCAGTGCCCACTTTGCCAGGGCCGCAGGGGCAGCTCACCCTGTCCTGCGAAGCCCTGCCTTCGCAAGCAGGTGGCCATGCCCCAAACCACACTGCCTCCACGCTTCAAGCCGCCCTTAACTCCCAGGACCCGAGGTCTGCTCTGATGGGAAGCGGAGACCCCATTGGTCACTTCCTTGGCTGGCTATCCCAGCCTTGAGTTCCCCACAGCCTCTGCTTCCCATTGGGTAGAGAGCTTTGCAGAATAGAGGGTTCTTTGTTGCATGGATAGAGCAAAGACTGAGTAACCAGAAATGGGGCGTGTGTGCGTACGGATGGGCACATTTGCATCTGTGAACGAAGTCTGAGGGGTGTACCTACCCCCTTTCTCCCTTTTCTGTGACTTGCCCGCTGCCTCCCCCTCTCCACAACTGCCTCCACCATCTCCTCATTTTGCTATTTGAATCAGTTACAGAAGTTGAGAAAACGCCCAAGAGGCCCTACCACAGCTGTTGGTCAGAAGAAATCTGGGTTTTTCTCTGGGCAGAATGCCAGGTTTCCGACCTGAGCTCCTAATTCCCACCTTCCTCCTGTTCAAGCAACTTTAGGCCACTCAGGCAGAATCGGGGTTCTGGGAGGCAATTGACCCAAGCTTACCCTGACCCGGTTGTGGTGGGGTGCAACCCTGAAGAGCCCTGAGAACGAAGGAGTGGATTTCTGCCCCCTCCCACCACTTCCCTGGGGGGCTGCAACCATACGAAGGGCTTCGAGCACTGCGGATTCCCCAGCCACCCGTTGGTCCTTTGGCTTGACCCCTGTGACTCCTTGCATTTCCCCATTCAGGCCATGAATACGTTGCAGGACCTGCTAAATAGCATTTGCTCCCTGAAAATAGCCACAGATACCTTTCACCAAGAACTGGGGCAGCTGAAGCACAACGTTGCCCAAGTGAGTGTTCCTGGGGGGAAAGAGGCCTCTTCCTTGGGCCCAGAAGGGTGTCTCCTGATGGCCAGGCCTTTCTCTGGACTGGTCTGTGGATGGAGAGGGGCCTCTGCAGAAGGCCTGGCTGGAACGGGGAGACCCCTCATGCAACTGCAGGCTCTGATGCCAGTCTTGCTATTAACAGCTCAATGGAGAAGAAATGAAAGAGCAGCTTCTGTGTCTGGATGAACAGGCCAGGATGATGGAAGAAATGAAGGAGCAACTGGTGAGAGTCCCTCGCCGACGAGCAGGCAGACCCTTGGGCTCTTACCACCGCCTTGCTTCCCCCAGCTCCATGATCCCCCACTCTACCTCTCTCGCCTCTCTTTGGCCCCCTTGCAACCACCTGTGTTTGCACCTGCTGGCAGAGGGGGCAGGAGAGGGCCTCCAGATGGGCAGGCAGAGCATCCGGGGTGCAGCAGTGCGGGTGAGCCGATGTGGTGGAACTTCAAGGATTCCCCTTCCCCGGTTCTTCACAAGCCTGGCAGGGTCTTGGTTGCCCTTTGGAAGGTTATTCTGAGCATCAGGTGTGAAGGTGTGGCCCTTCTTCTGTAGGGGGCACCTAAAGCTTTGATAAAAAACATGAGAATGTAGCATCTGTGGCGTGTAGGGTTTCCTTTCCAGGGTCAGGTGCCATTCCGCCACTTGCTTGGTGGAGCTTGTGCCTCGCGGGCTTGGAGACAGGCCGTTTTCCCCTTGTGCCTTCCTCACCTCCCACCCCCTGCACAGGGGCATTGCAGGCAGCCTGTGGGGGACTCCAGTTTTAATCCTGATCATCATCCTCACAGTCCCTGCTTAAAAAAGCTCAGCTGCTTCTGAGAGCAAACTCTTGCCTCATCTCCTGTCTTCCTAACGGGCTCAACAATGCTTCTTCCTTCTGCGGGCACAGGACCTCATGAAGGAAAGGGTCAACATGTCTGCAGATGCTTCAGATGTGGTGTGCTGGAGTGCCCTTTGTGAGACGCTGACCGGCAAAGTGAGTATGACCGAACTGGGGGGAGGCCCGCCCAGTGAGCAGCATGTTTCCTCTGCTGTGGCCCTCAACGGTGGATCACTGGGGGAGTAAGTCTCCAAGCAAGCCCAGGAGCCAGAGTCAGGGGCCTGTGGTTCAGAAGATTTCCAGGGGAAATCATCTGCCTGGGTGGGATGGGCAAGAGGATCCAGCATCAGGCCTCTCTCGGTGCTAGCATAGTATGGGCTAGTCTTAGAGGCAAGGAAAACAGCCCTTGGCACAACGGTAGCAAGCCTGCCAAGGCACAGGTGAGTCGGATGAGGATCCTTGGACAAATTTGATCCATTTGACTCCCCTGGGAAGGCAAAGCTCAGCAAGAACGGGGTGGACCTGGAGGCCAGGACCACCCTTGCTTGTTGTGAGGGAGGTGACGGGGGGGTGTCAGTCCTTGCAGTCAGCTTCTCCACAGCCCTGCTGGTGCCTCCTACCTGCGAGGCACAGCTGCCCTCCCACCCCGTGCTGGCGTTTCAGAGCACCAAGGAAGAGGGAGAGGAGGAGGGAAAGAAAGAGGAAGAGAAAGGGGCTAGAGAGAAGACATCCCGGGACATCCTGGCTGTTCTGAGCCAACTGCCTGAGAAGCATGAAGCTCTCCTGCAGCACGTCACTGAGCTGGAGGCCCAGTTGAAGTACCTGGGAAGCCCTGGAGGTGAGGCTGACAAGTGAGGTGGGGCCCTTGGTGCGCCTGGAATTGCCCCTTTGGGCCCTCCATCAGCTGCTGCTCCCTGTGGGAAGAATTGGGATGCTGTCCAGCTGGGGCTGCTGTCTTCTAGTCCACCGAATGAGGCCTGTGTGCCATGAGGTCCTGAGGACAGGGATTGGCATCTGGGATCAGGTGGGGCCCTGTCTCCTGCTCAGAGACACCCTCAGGACCACCTCAAACCCCAGGCCGGTTAAGCTTAGGCAATTCTAGCCCAAATCTTTTTCTGCCCCCCGTTTTTAGCCTCTGCTTTTGAAATCTCTCCTGAGCTGAGGTCGCTGCTGGAACGGATGGAGAAGTTGCAAACTCAGAGCAAGCAGGTGCCTTGGGGAACGTAGCCTGGAGGGGATGGGCATGGGTTGCCCTGCGACAATATATTTCCACAAACATCCGAAGCCAACCCACACCCAAGAGGGATCAGTCGGTCTGGGGGAGCCACAAGATTTTCAGGACAATAGAAGTTTAGGAACAAAATGTTAAGAGGGAAAATCTCATCCTATGGCCTGGACATACTCAACAGCCCATTGTCAGCAGCAGCGGGGAGGGGGGCATCAGAGGGGAAGAAGTTCTGTGTTGAAGCAGATTTCTTGTCAGCCCCCCTTGCCCATGGCCACAGGCAGACATGAAAGCACTTTCAGAATCCTGCCTGTCTGAAGCACATAGCCAGACGGACTGAGGCCTTAATTCTCCTGAGTGCAAAGGGCTCTGCAGCCTGCTGATGACGGCAGCAAATGCAAGAAAAGTGCTCGTGTTCTGAACAAAGCCCAACGCAGGTCAAGTCTGGGTTTGCCCAGACACTCCAGAGCCAGTGGAATCGCTGGCAGCATCCAGCCATGCCAGATCCTGTTCAAGGAAGGGGCTGGTCATGGCAGGGGCTGGACTCAGGTCAAAGCTCTGGCCACCTCAGAGAGCAGATGGAGATGCCTGCTTCTTCCTCAGGGAAAGGAATCTCTCCAGGGAACCCTGGAGCAGATGGAAGAGCTGAAGGAACAGTACGAGAAGCTGCAGATGGGGGTGGAAAACTTAGCCAGGAACGCCTCGGACATCCAGGTAAGGGGCAGGTTGGCTGAACTGTTCAGTCACTCGATGACCTGCCACAACTTACGTCTGGTGGGGAAGCAGCAAAGCACCCCTCTGCTCCAGTGGGCATTTCTGGTGCTGCTTTGCTCCTGAGAACAGAAAGCGGGGTATTTTCCACGTTGGCACGGGGCTGTTTGTTCTGCCAGCCCCACGTGCCTGGGTGGGGACCCAAATGGCAGAATGGGGTTTGGGGAGCACAAGTTTGCCTTAACATTCCAGCATGCCTGGTTTGCATCTTTGGGGGCATCTCGAAAAAACCCCAAAGCCACACAGAACTCATCTTCTTGCATGATACAGTTGCAAAGTATGTTTTTTAAAAGTGGAATCCAGTAGTTTCTCATTCAGGATTTTAAGAAGCCTGACTGCATTTTCAGGCAGATCTTGTTTCCTTCTAGTTGGGAAGAGAGTGTTTGGGAGCCCAAGTTTGCAGTCCAGGATTTGTGCTGCGACTTGCAGTTTGGGGCAGGGGTCACGTCTTCAGCTGCACAAGTGGAAACTGTGCACGGCCTAGACTGAGAGCCACTGCAGAAGTGAGCTGGAGGCCTCAAGCCAAGACTGTTGACGGGCCCCAAGCCTTGTTTGGCTCCTGCCTTTCTGTGGGGCTGATCCCCGGCCCAGACAGGAAGGTTTGCGCACAAGAGAGAGATTGAGCCTGAAGAAGAGTTTTTGCTCCCACCACAGGTGATGCGCAACATGTTAGAGCAGTTGGATGTTAAGAAAGCCGATAAGGCCTTGATTGAAGAGGAGATGAATGTGGTGAGTCCCCAGGAACCGGAGGAAGCAGAGAAAGTGGAGGAGATGCTCTTTCATCCACCCATATCAATTATCTGGTGCGAAAAAGAAATTTGGGAAGAGAAAACGGGTTGGGGTCTCTAATGAGGCATCTGGTTGCTTCCTTCTGACCCGAAGTCACCCCAGTCTCAGGCAGAACAAAAATCCCAGAGATCCAGGCCCGTCTGTTCCAGCATCACTGCTGATTAAGTGATGCCACTATCTGTGCAAAGGAAATGCCGTTCTTAAGAAAAACATGCCACTTTTTCCAGATAGAGGTTGGCACAGGGCTCCTGTGCCTTTAAGGGGAGGACATTCAACAGATCTAGCTTTCTCCTGGGCCTGCATGCCTCCAGCAGCAGCTCAGGGAGTGGATTCCCTGCCTCGCTTTCCGCCGTAGAGCTGCAGGAGCCGTTCTGAGAGCAAAGGGTGCCAGCTCCGCTCACCCCTCCTCACTTGGGCAGCAGCTGTCAGGAAATCTGGCTTCAAAGATCTACCTTCCTTCAGGGAACAACTGGAGGGTTTTCTCCTTTTGCCCGGTAATTCTCTCTGTCTCCCTCTGTCGGCTCCTGGGGTGCAGTGAGGACTCGCTCTGCCCCCCAGAAAGCTGATAAGAGCGCGCTGGAGGCTATGGTGAACCACGGAGAGCTGCAGGTAGCCACCAGCCAGCTGAGTGAGATGATGCAGGATCTGCTGCAGAAGATGTCTCTCCAGGACAAGGATTGGCAGAAAGCGCTGGAGAAGCTCTTTATTGACATGGACTGCAAGGTGACCCCTCCCTGCCCAGCCCTCTCCAAGGGGACCTTTGCTGCCGTGGTGCGCACAGTCCTGCAGGGCAGCCCCCCTGCAAGGCCAAAGGGTCTACTCAGCCATCCTTGCTGCCCCACAGCTGGACCGGATGGCCCTGGATCCTGTGAGCCGACAGCTGGAGGAGGTGTGGAGGTTCATCAAGAAATACCTGAGTGAGGGCCCCCGCTTTGACGCAGACAGTGCTGCTGGCTTTAAGAAGTGAGGACTGGAGGGAGGGCAGAGCCCAGCTGGTGGGGTTTGCATAGCCTGCCAGAGGGCCCCCCTCTCTGGGCAGGCAGCTCTGCGGGTCAGACCCTGCAGTGATGGCGGGGGTCATGGTGACCGAGGCTCCTGGGCCACACAAGCTGGGAAAGCAGCCAGCACTGGGGCAATGGGCCACTGATTTGTGCCTTGCAGGCAGCTCTTTGAAAGAGTGAAGTGCATCTCCTGTGACCGGCCAGTGACCATGATGACCGGGCCGTGAGTATCCCCAGGGCCTTTCTGGGGCGGGCAGCAGGCGGAGGAAGAGGCCGCTGCATTCGCTCTTTTCTTCTTCACAGACACATGATCACCATCCGCAAGGCCACTCTGAGGCCTCGTCCAGCCAGCGCCAATGGCTATGAATACCTCTCCCACCAGCAAAAAAGGTTAGGGACTGGGTTGGGAGCAGACTGATGGGGGTGGCTCATTGGCCTGGTCCCTCTTCACAGGGGGCCCATGCTGGCTGGGAACTCTGGGAACAGTTATCCATAAACGCCCAGAGGAAGCGCTTCCGCATTCGGGCAAGAGGCTTTGGATTCCCAGCAACTGGGAGAGATGCTTTGTTTCACCCCAACTCTGCCTTCCCTTTGTGACTTTCCTCCCGCGTGGTACCCGTGCCCCCCGGGCCAAGAGACCCAGGAGGACAGCCTGTCTCCCTTCCCAGGGATCAGGATCCAAACGAGATGAGCGGCAGCCTCCCCTTGCAGACTTGTTGGCAGTGCCAAGCTCACCACCAAGCCTGCACCCTCAAGCGCCTGACCCGGTCCCATGACTTCACCACCCTCTACCCTTATGGGGACCCAACTGCCATCACCTATGACAACGTGAGCCACCCAAGGGCCTGCAAGGAGGAGGGAGGGGGAAATCCTGTCCTGCGGGACCCACTGGGCCCATCCAGCGGACCCAGCCAGCCACGGCAGGTGGACTTTGGGAAGAAGCACATCAGTGGTGACGATACTGCTGGGTCCAAGGGCAGAAGAAGCCTCCAGAGATGGGGGTTTGGCCTTGGTTGCTGTCTGAAAGGGACTGACCATGCTGTTCTCCCGCCACAATGCCTTTCTTTCCGATACCGGGGGGGTGGGGGGCTCCTTTCTGTGGCTCATGGGTGGCCCCTTCCCTTTCTGTGCATCTTGTCTCAGACTGAAGTAGACATTCTGGGGGTGAACGGTGTCCTCTACAAAGGCCGGGTGAGCTCGCAAGCGGCAGACCGGGCGTTTGCCCTGCAGAAGGAATTTGCAGGTGGGTGAAGTGGCCCCCTTGCATACCAGGGAGGATTGTTAGCTGTCCCCAGCCTGGCACCTCCACATCCTTGGAGAGGGCCTGGTTGGGGGAGGCAGGTCTGCCCTCCTGCAAATGCTGCGGCTTGCATGACCAGCAGCATGGGAAGCCAATTGGCTAGGGGGACATGCCAGGAATCCAGCCCCCCATGAGAACCAGGTGGGCTGCTGTGGCCTGCTCTCCTTGGCCTGTTCCCCAACATCACTCCCCACTTCAAGAGCCACGTTCTATGTGCAGAGTGTCTTGGCCAGCCTGGGTCAGCCCCTTCCCTCCTCACTGACTAGGCTGTTCCGTTTCTTCCCAACGCAGCTCTGAAGTTTCCTCGGCCTCCAACGGGGGTGCGAATGGAGAGGGTCCGCTCCGCCTTTGCAGATGTTAGTGCTGTGCCCTACCCCCGTGAGTAAGCCAGGCCAGCCTTCCACTCTGCCCAAAGCGACTGGCCAATTGACTACTTTAGGTCCCTCTGGCCAGGGAGAACATTTGGCCAGGGTTGGGGTTTTTCTTTTTCTGTGGGTTTCTCCCACTGCACCTCTGCATCTTTTCACACACAAGGTGAGAAGGGGCAAGCATGGCAGCGAGGGAAAAGGCTCGTGGGGAGGAATCCTGATCCCGCCCGGTTTCTCTCTTTTCCAGCCTCAGCCCTCCGCCGAGTGGGGTCTGCGATAGCCAACAGCAACCGGCAGCCGCAGCAGCTCAGCTGTGATCCGGTGGACAGAACAGTCATCAGCACCACTTTCAGCCAAAGCCACGTTCAGAACGGGAAGGACATTCCAGGCCTGTGAACTCAGGTCTCTATGGGCCCGACCTTGTTTCCTCTCTCTTGTTAAACACACGCCAGGCCTCCCACCCAGACAGGGACAGGGCGCAGTATAGGTGGAGGCATCTGTGGGGTTCCCTTCCTTCCCTCTCAGCTGGGCTATCTGGGCCAGATCCTTCACCCAACATCCACTGTGGCATCTTCCTACGGGCAACCATGGCTTTTAGCAGGCTAGGAAGTGAGGCCTCTGCCCTGCCATTACCTCCGCCGGAGACCTTGGCCATCGCTGCTGGCCACTGATGCTGTAATAGCAGAGGCTGCTCCTCTCCTGTGCCTCCCCACCCAGCTCATATCTGAAGCAGAGGCCAGAGGCTTGCCTGGCTTTAAAAGGGGGGAGGCTCTGTCCCACAACTGCCCTCATGCCTGACTCATGTCAGAAATGCAGCAGAACATGGGCCAAGATGGTGTCTCCCTCCTTGGTGAACTGGGATTCCCAAACAAAACATTCTTTATGATGATAGCGAACGCTGTTCCTGTATTCAAGGGGTGAGGCCGGCAGAAGATCCGCCCTGCTGCCCAGTTTGGACCCTAGCATTTTCAGAAACCCGTTTTGACCAATGTGCCTCTCCTCCCCTCCTCCCCATGGGTCCCTTGGAGGTATTCCTGATTCTGCCCCTGTCTCAGCCATGGCACTGGAAAGCATTCACTGCGTGACAAAATGGTTCCATAAAGATGTTCTTTTTCTACACCCTGTGAACTGCTGCCTCTTTTCCACAAGAAGGCAAGAAAGGGGCTTGCTCCTCTTCCCTCCCTTTGGTGGGTGGGTGGGGAGGGAGGGAAAGGCCCCTGTAAGCCCAGTGCCGGGAAGGAGGAGCTGGTGAAGTACATTGGCCACCTGTGGTAAAAAGGCAAATCAGTCGAGGCTGGTGGGCCTGTTGTGAAAGAGGTAAAGTGACACGATTGGTGCATGACACCTGGATGTTGTCCTGTGGCGCAGCCAGAGGCTTGTGGTTTTTGCATAAGGATGGATCCCCTCCCAACAAGTTTCGGGCTGCCTCTGGCATGCTTTCCTGACGACAGTCCATTATTCTCCAAACCGAGGCCCTTGGGGCAGAAACCTGCCTCTCCTTCCTCGTCTGGCATGCTTTCCTGACGACAGTCCATTACTCTCCAAACCAAGGCCCTTGGGGCAGAAACCTGCCTCTCCTTCCTCGTCCACCAGAAAAACACCTCTTTTCCTGTGTGCTGTGAGGGCCAAGAGTCAGGGATGCAGAACCAAAGAAGACTCATGAGGGCAGGCAGCCTCCACTCTTGGCCTTCTTCCTATCTCAGGAACAGACCTGCTTCATCTGATGAAAGTAAGGGGTACTCTGCGCATGCTTGAGGAATCTAAACCCCCCCTCCCAGGGGGCCAGGCAGAGCACCTTGACTCCCAGTGGGCCGCCTGCAGGAGCAGCCAGGCTCACGCTGGGGGCAACAGAAGCCGGGGTCCTTCAACACTCGACCTCCCCGGGAGAAACTCCAGTAGGCAGCGGTGTAGCTGCCCAGACTGCCAGCCCAGCCCAGCTCCCGGGCCACGTTTCCCGCCAGCCTTTGCTTTCCGTAGAGGGGGAGGGCGCTGCGGCTGGAGTGACGGGGCAGATGGCCAATGAGAAGCCTCAGCTTGGGGGCCGGCCATGTGCGGCGGAGAGGCTGGCGGCTCTGCGGGAGAGGTCCAGCCAGCCTGGCACCGGCCGGGGACGACCCGGTCGTGGCGGGAGAAACTCTGGGGTTCTCGCCGCCCTCGGTGGTTTCCAGCCGTGGGCCAGGAGTCTCAGGAGAGATGAAGCGCTGAGGCAGGACCCGGAAGCCAGGCGCCCGCTCCTTTCAGGACCGTGGACGGAGGCCGCGCGCCACCGCTGCGCGCTTTTGGGTCCGGCAATCCCTCTCGAGCAACTTTCCGGCTCTGCGAGACGGGCCCCCCTCCCCACGTGCAGCCCCTTTATTCGGCGCGTGCACTGCGCCCACCCCTCAACCGCTTTCCCCAGCGTCGGCTCCTTTGGGCGATCAGCAGCAAGTGTTCTGATGACGGAGTTCTGCTTACGTCCGTCTGTCCCTCCATCTGTGCTGGACTTCAACTCCCATCATCTGGACTTCAACTCCCATCATCCTCAGCCAAAGCGGGGCTTCCGCCCTAGTCCAGTGCTCCCTCTTCAACGTACCGCCGTTCTTTCTACACTTTTCCCAGCTGCAGGGACTTGGCTGACTTGATTGACGGCCCGTAGCGCCCGCCCTTTCCCCTTAGGGCGGTTCGAGGTGACGGGCGCTTGTTGTTACCCGGGGAGCGCGGCGCCTGCAGGGAAGCGTAGTCTGCGGCAAGGCGAGCGGGCCGACGACGGCCGGGCGGGCGGGGCGCGATGACTCGCCTTCCCGTGGTGCTCCGCGCGCCAGCGGCCTGCAGGCCAGCCTGACGGGCGACTCAACGGGGCGACCGCCGCCAGCTCCTGCCCTGCCATGGGCTCCCTGCTCAGCCGCCGCATCGCCGGCGTGGAGGACATCGACATCCAGGCCAACTCGGCCTACCGCTACCCGCCCAAGTCCGGTGAGGCCCGGCCCTCGCTCCGGCGGCCCCCTCCGCTGGCGCCCCCAACCCCCCGCCCTCTGCGCAGGCGCCGGCCGGGGACCCCTCCCCGATCCCGCGCTTGGCAGCCCCTCGCTGCCCGGGCGCCTCTCCAGGCCCCGGTGGCGCTCCCGGGAGGCGGGGGCAGCGGGGCTTGCTGGGGGGGAGGAGCCCCGGGCTGCGAAGGCGGCGGCGGCGGCGGGAAAGCGGGTGCGCGACTCCCGGGCACCCCCGCCGAGCCGCGGCGCTTCCGGGGCTGCCCTCTCCGACCTCGGGGATGGCCCCTGAGGGCCCACGCCCGGAGATGCTCGCGGGTCCGCTGGGGCAGGGCCCCCGGGTTCAGACGACAGCCTTCCCGCGGGACCCGCGTTATAGGACCGCGCCGCACGTCGGACGATCGGCTGACCCGGGCGCTCGTCCCAGCTGGAGCACCGGAGCGGCCTGGCAGGCGGGCCGCCCTCCTTGGCCGGCGCGAGGCCTCTTCCCGGGCCCGGCCGGCTCCCTACTGGCGCGGCCGGTCGCTCCTTCGGGCCAAGGAAGGCGAGGAGGCCGGCGGCGTGGGGGTCTCATCTCTCTCTGCCTCTCCGTCTCTCTCGGCTTCAGGGAACTACTTCGCCAGTCACTTTTTCATGGGAGGCGAGAAGTTCGATATGCCGCATCCCGAGGGCTACCTCTTTGGGGAGAACATGGACCTCAACTTTCTGGGCAACCGCCCTGTCCAGGCAAGTGCAGGCAGCCACTCCGGACCTTTCTGCTCAGAAGCTGGATTCTATTCAGTAGCCAAACGAACTGGGGGAAGGGAGGCAGCCACGGTGTCACCCGTGAGTTTGTTCGTCCTTTCTTTTAAGTATGCGTGCAGGCTTCAGGAAATGCATCTCACTGAAGCTTTTGAACGCATCTTTTAAGAAAAAGAAGTAGAACTTCAAATGTGGGAAATGTTGGATTTCAACTGATGTTTTCTCCAAACTATGAATATGTGCACGATTCCGTTCTTGTAATTCCCAAACTCACTTCTTTTGGGGGGCTTGTTCAGTATGTTGGAACATAAACCAAGTAAGTTGGATTCATGCAACGTGCCCAGAGACTCCAGCCAGGAATAAGTGTAGCATATAGAGGGGACGCGGTGGCGCTGCGGGTTAAACTGCTGAGCTGCTGAGCTTGCCAATTGGAAGGTTGGCGGTTCGAATCCGCATGACGGGGTGAGCTCCCGTGGCTAGTCCCAGCTCCTGCCAACCTAGCAGTTCGAAAACATGCAAATGCGAGTTGATTAATAGGTACCGCTTCGGCGGGCAGGTAACGGCGTTCCGTTTAGTCGTGCCGGCCACATGACCACGGAACTGTCTACGGACAAACGCCAGCTCTTCGGCTTTGAAACGGAGATGGGCACCGCTCTCTAGAGTTGGACACGACTGGACTTAACGTCAAGGGAAACCTTTACCTTTACTATCGCGCTAGTAGAGCTGCAAAGTCTTTCACTGACTGGGACATGTGTGTTACCTGGATGCAGCCCCAGGGAAGCCGGACTGCCCCAACTGTGCTCCAGCTGCAGGTGGGGGGAAATTCTCCCATCCCTTCTGCCTGGACCAGGTCATGCTGCCTGCCTGCCATTCTCCTGGCCTCAAGGGCTGCTGGTTTGTCTTTCCAGTTTCCTTACGTGACCCCAGCACCCCACGAACCAGTGAAGACCCTTCGCAGCTTGGTGAATATCCGTAAGGACTCCCTGCGTCTGGTCAGGTACTTTAGTGCCCAACTGTGGTTGTCTGGAGTTCTTCCAGCACCTGGGATTTGCTGCCTGTTTGGGCTGGAAGAGCTTAAAATGTACGTTGTGTGATCCTACCTTTGCAGTTAATGCTGGGACTGCGTATTTGTGGTGGTAGCATAGCTTGTTTTTCCCGTGCTGTTTTCTTGGTTCCTTGTAAATCAGGGTCTTATTTTTCAAGATGAGCTCCCAACTGGTAGATGGGAGATGGCGTCTCTCAGCGTGTGGCTGAACAGGATGGTCTTGGTTTGAGCTGCAGAGTTCCATACGATTGATCCTTTTGTGGTGTAGCCTTTAAGATTGACTTCAGGGGCTCTTCCTGTTCTCTGAACGGCCTGTCGTAAGTGGTCAGGCAGCTGGGAGTTGCGCTGCTTAAGTGGGAAGGAAGCAACTGAGAAGCCCAAACGGAGAGAATAGCAGAGTCTGGGCAGAGAAATTGAGTGAAGGTGGAAGGTGGGATGGGTATTTATGCAAGGTGAGATGGGTATTTATGCTGAACTTGGTTTTGTTTGTAGTTATTAAAAGAAAATATATTGCTTTTTCTTCTTACTGTTTTATAATGTAAGCCCTTTAAAAAAAAACACATAGGAAACACTAAAGAAATCTTTGGAAGCACCTTAGAAGAGATTGTCAACAGCGCAACTGTGAGAGGCAATTACCGTTATCGCTGCAATATTTGTAAAAGGCTGAGAAACATAAGGAGACTGAGAGAGCTCAGTTGCTGAATTGACCTTTTGCCCATCCAGAAGATGCTGCAGGTAAGTTTCACGGTTGTGCCTCTGCTCACCTTGGCGCAGGTACAAAGAAGATGCTGACAGCCCCACGGAGGAGAACGGGAAGCAGAAGGCTTTGTACAGTCTCGAGTTCACCTTTGATGCCGATGCCCGGGTGGCCATCACCATTTACTGCCAAGCAACGGAGGAACTGATCGGTGGCATGGCTGTGTAAGCACGGTGGGCTGCGGTGCTGGGCAATGGACGGGCCCCTCGAATGTAACTTTGGCCCAAACCCTGTTTCTTTTGGTGGTCTGATCCACGTAGGAATGTGAACGTTGCTCAGTCGGCCACAACTGACCAGCAGCAGCCCCAAGAGCCTGTCCTTCTGCCTGTAGGGAAAGTGGGGCCAAACTAGGAGGGAGGTGGGTGCCCATGTCTGAGGGCAGGCCAAACGCTGCTCTCTGGCCCTTGTTCCTCACCTGCAGCTACAGCACAAAGAACCCTTCCCTGCAGTCGGAGACGGTGCACTACAAACGAGGGGTGAGCCAGCAGTTCTCACTGCCTTCCTTCAAGATCGACTTCTCTACCTGGAAGGATGAAGAGGTGACTTCCCCCCCAGCTGTTTCCCAGGGAGATGAGGGGGCATTTTGTTTCGTGGCCTGGCATAGATTTGGCTTCCCCAGACTTTTGGGGTCGGCCCTTGAGGGCTGCGAATGCAAAGCAGTGGGGTTCTTTTGGCAGCAGAGCCGATGCCCACCTGCCATGAAACAGGTTGAGGCTGTAGGGAGCCCTGGGGAGGTGCCAGGAGGGCGAGCTGTGCCTGGCCTGGGTTGCCTCTGCCACGGGCTCCATCCCCTCTCTTCAAGGAGTAGTTCTGCCCCTGTCCGGAAGCACGAACGTGAGCAAGCAAGGTGTGCTCCGATGCCATAAGAGAAATGTTCCGTTGTGCCCTCGGTCCGTTGCTAATCCTGTCTCGGCCTTTTCTTCCAGCTGAACTTTGATCTGGACCGGGGCATTTTTCCAGTGGTCATCCAGGCCGTGGTAGATGAAGGCGATGGTGCGAATCGGCTTCCTGTCTGTGGCTGGGCGGTTCCTCTTGGGGCTGATGGCCGTGCTGGGTGGGGGGTTGAAAAGGAGGGCCAAAGAGCTTGGATCACCGCCTGTTGAGAGGTCGAAGCAATACTAAGGATGGCAAGCTTCTTTGGGCCAGAAAGCATGCCAATTTTTTAATCGCATGCCATGCTTGGAAGGAAAGAAAGGCTTTCCCATTCTGCCAGCCTCCTGCTCTCCCGTGGAGAGCCGTCCCAGCTGAGCTGCTCCCTTCAGTCCTCAGGCTTTGAAAAGCTGGGGGGGGGTGTTCCCTTGTGCCCCCTGTCCTGGGAAGGGACCCCTTGCCTCCTGGGCTTGACTATGGGAGCCTAAGTGGCCTCGAGCAGAGGCTCCCCCCAGCGGAAGGCTTGCCTCTTGTCAGCTTTCTTACTCCTGGCTCAGAGGCATGCAGCTACCCCAGCTGCTGGACTCTTTGCCCATCCTGATGGGCCTTGTAATTGCCTCCTAGTTGTTGTGGAAGTGACTGGCCACGCCCACATCCTCCTGGCCGCCTTCGAAAAGGTAAGCAGCTGGCTTGCAGGGTGCTGGATTCCCCCTCTCCCCTTGGCTAACGGCCGGTCTTGTGCGGAGGCAGCCAGCCTCAGCTCTGATGCGTGCCTGGAACTCCAAGGCGCAGTGCGGCAGAGCATCTGGGGAGGTGGGGATCTGCTCTCTAGTCATTGCGGGTGTAAATTGGGTTGGGCTGCTTCTTAATACTATTCCAAGTGGTGTTTTAGCTTCTGCTTTTTTGGATGTAAATGGAAACCTCCACATCTTCTGAGCTTCGCCTGGTCTTGTAATGCTATGGATTCAGGAATCTGCTCGGCAACCCCAGAAACTGGGTTGCGGGGTTTCCTTCGCAAGCAACTTGGGCTGCTTATATTCTCTTCAGGCGGGGCTAATCTGTCTCTTTGTTCTTGCTCACTAGCACGTCGACGGTAGTTTTTCTGCAAAGCCCCTGAAACAAAAGCAGATTGTAAGTCTGTTCCTGCAATCCTGGGGGGTTGGGAGCTGCTCCCGGGAAGCCCTCCCCTGCGCTCACTACCGGTTTCAGCAGGGCAGCAAGGGGCACTGCGGACTTCTGGCCCCCCAGCTGGGAAGCACTGTTGGGTGGCAGGTGGGGAGAAAATGCCTAGACTGCCCTCCAGTCCTGGCCGGGCTGCCGCTCCAGAGCTGCTGAGCAGAGAGTGCCGGGCTTGACAGCGGGGCGGAAGGTGGGATCCACAGCCCTGTCTCCTCTTGGATTTTCGGGGGGAACTTCTGGAGGCCCTGCCTTTGAGGCAGGCAATTCTGTCCTTTGCAAGGCAGGGCCTGGACTACTGCACCCCCTGCTCCTGGAGCTGAGCGTGGCTCCCTTCTCAGTACAGCTTTGAAAGGGGCTTCAAGCATTCTTTTTGAGCCAGATGTTGTGGGGTTATTGAGAGTGCTAAAAAAAAGAGCTTTTCTTAAGCTGGGTTTTAGTTATTTTTATTGTAACCAAGAATTTGGAATCTGCTTGGAATGGGCACAGGCACCCTTATATTCTTTAAAAAACGAAGTACTGCCAGTGGGTGTTGAGTGGCTGCTTGTCCTGCCCCCCGTCCTGCAGGTTGACCGGGTGAGTTACCTGCTCCAGGAGATCTACGGCATTGAGAACAAGAATAACCAAGAAACCAAGGTAGGGAAGGAGCAGTCCCAGGGCCCTTGGGTGCCCCTTTCCACCCAGGGACAAAGCACAGGTCATTCTCCCCGAGCTTCTCAGTCTGCCCAGAGGAGAATTTCCCTCTGGGGTGGGAGGAGGTGTCCAAACTTCCTTCTCCCTCTGTCCCCACCCGCCTCCCCTGCTTGGCATGCTCATTGGCTGGAGGTTCCAGCCAGACCGAGGGGTTCCCACTCTCTCCATGGCAGGGCTCCAGGTCCGGCTGCATCCGCCAGAGAGGGGCAGAGCTCTCAGTGGACCTGGGGTAGGAAAGTGGGGGGGCTCCCAGCTAATGAGCCTTGTCCCCTGTCAGCCCTGTGATGAGGAGAACAGCGACAACAGCAATGAGTGTGTGGTGTGTCTCTCCGACCTGCGGGACACTCTCATCCTCCCCTGCAGGCACCTCTGCCTGTGCAACTCCTGCGCCGACACCCTGCGCTACCAGGCCAACAACTGCCCCATCTGCCGTTTGCGTGAGTGGGTGGGGGGAGAGGGAGGGCAAGGAAGCAGCGGTGGAATCCTATAGCGATCGTGGTGGCCTCATTTCCTTTGGGTGCACTCAAGACTGAGGTCCCTGGAAGGGCCCACGAGCAGCTCAGGTGTGCACCAGGGCTGTCTGAAAGGGCAGTGGCCCCCAGCAGGTCTGATCCCTTTGCCACCCCAATGTCCTCAGCCAGCGGGTGCTTGGGGTCCCTGGCACCTTGGTGGAAAAATCTGGGCACAGAAGAGCAAAACAATACCTCTCACTTTCCCACGTAGCCTTCCGTGCGCTGCTGCAGATCCGGGCAGTGAGGAAAAAGCCAGGAGCCTTGTCCCCACTCTCCTTCAGCCCTGTCTTGGCCCAGACCCTGGACCGCGAGGAGCACTCGGTGAGCCAGACCTCCTGCAGGGCCCCCCACCCGCCAGGGTCGGCACCCCCCGCACAGCCAGGCTGCTTGCCACCCCTCCCTCCTTACACGCTTGAAACGCTTCAGCCCGGTGATCGCCGCTCAGCTTCCACAACATCTCTCTGCCAAGGTGGAGATGGTGTTCCTTGTGTGGAAGCAACGCCTTGAAGACGGCAGGAGGCAAGGGCTCTGCAAAGGCTGAGGCGCAGCGGTCAAACTGCAGAGCGCCCACGAAGCAGCCCACCAGCACGGGGGGCGGGGTTTGGAAGGCAAGGACGTCTGGGATGCTGAGATTATCTTTTTTTTTTTAACTTTCCTCTGTTTCAGTTCCTATCTGAGGTTTTTATTCTTGATCTTTCTGGCCCATTTTGAGGGTTGCCGGTAAAGGTGGGGTATTAGTTTGTGCTACAAATTTAGGCTCTGGCAGTTGTCTCTGTGCAGTTGCGAGAGCAGAACCGGCAAGGTGTGGCCCCCCCTGTTCACAAGTGGTGGCTGTCCCCACTTGGCTCCCCCTGCAGTGCGCAGACAACATCCCTCCAGGGTACGAGCCCATTTCCCTGCTGGAAGCCCTGAACGGCCTGCGGTCCATCTCGCCGTCCATCCCGTCGGCTCCCCTCTACGATGAGATCAGCTACTCTGGGGTGTTGGATGGCCTCCCTCCTCCCAGCAGGCCCCTCGTGGGGCTCGACCGAGGCCTGGAGAGCAGCCACCAGAAGAGCAAGCGCAGCAAGTCCCCGGACAGGTGAGCAGTCGAGGGCCGTCTCATGGACCCCTCCTGCCTCCTTTGGGGCGGTGGAGAGGTCGGCTTTTCCCTTAAGGGCCCCCTGGGGTTGGCCTTTGCGGCGCCTGCGGCTCTGCCTGCTGGGGGGTCTGGGCCTTGGCAACCCGGAGGGTTTGGGCAGCCGCCTCTCGTCGCAGGCTGCGTTCAGGCATCCGAGGAGGAGCTTGCTTGCGCCGTCCCAAAGAACCCCTGACCCCAGCCCCATGCCAAAGAGGAGGCTGGTGGCAGCATTCCCTTATGGCCACTGCAGTCTCCCCCCCCCACCACTGTCCACAGCACTCTCCGGTCCCCCTCTTCACCGATCCATGAAGAGGACGAGGAGAAGTTCTCAGAAGACTCGGAGCTGGAGCCTTCCCTCACCAGGGGAGAGCGTGTCCTGCGGGAAGACGGCTCCCCAGAGGTGAGTGTCGCCGTGCTGCAGAAGAGCACTCTGTTCCGATTCCCTCTCGGCAGTCTGCTGTGGGCCCAGCTCTGTGGCGTGTGGAACAATGGCCACAGCCGGGGAGCATGTTGAGAAAGGCGCCGCAGCAGCAGCCACAAGACTCCTGGTGGCAGCAGCGCAAGGGACGCCAGACAGTGCGGTTTCCCACGGCTGAGGCCCTGCACCTCCTGGAAGGGTCTCCAGGCTCTCCCTGGTGCTGGCACTTGGCCCGCTTGGTCTGCTCCCTGACCAAGGAAGTAGGCCCCCATGGAGACCGCGAACATCAGCAGATTGGTAATAAGATCCAAGGGGATCTGTTTTCCTGGGGAGCTTCATCCCCGCAGTTCTTGGGTGGTGCCTCCGCCCTTCCCAGCAGACCTTCCCCACTTCCTCAGGTCTGCAGTCCTGGTCCAGGCTGAACCTGAAAGGGCAGGGGATGGTTATCCTGGGCCTGAAGGGTTCTTGCAGGAGGCCCTTCCGGCAGGTGCTGGAAGGAATTGCGATGGCCTTTCCCTTGGCCTTTGGATGTGTTTTCTTTGGCAAAGTGGACACGGGCACATAAACTAGCAGAGCAGTAGAGTTCCCTATCTGATGGAGATCCCTGGTTTACCCCCACCATGAGGAGCAGAGCTAAACCTGCCCTGTTGTCTGTCCTCCAGAGCCTGGCAGCTGAAGAAGCGGAGGCGGTTGTCCCACTGCCACAAGGTAAGCCCCGCTGGGGACCCTGGGCAGACGTGCTCTGTGGGATGGCTCAGGAGGACAGATAATTGTCCTTGCGGAAACAGGTAGGAGCAAAAGAGGGCCAGGGCCTGTCTGGAGAGAAGCATGCTGCGTGCAGAAGCCCCGGGCCAATGGGAGGCTCCCAGGCAGCCACAGGGTGCTGGTTGAGGTCTGCTTCAGCTCTTCCCAGCCCTGACACGCTTCCTCTACCCTGCCCCCCCAGGTAACCAGCCTCTCCCTGAGGAGGATATTGTCCAGGAGAGCAGCAAAAGCCGCGAGGCCAGGATCCCCCAGAAAATGGAGAGCGAGCTGCCTGCCAGCGTCTGCCTGCCAGGTAATGGCATGCAAGGTGCCCGGCCTGGGGTTCGCATGCTCCTTCTTGCGGCTGGGAGGGAAGAGCCTGGCTTCTCTGCCCCTTTTCCTGCTTTCCTTGCTTCTGTAGCACCCTGGGGGCTGCAGAGGGGGAGCTGGGTCTGTCTGCTTAGCCCGTCCAGTCTTTCTCCACAAGGGACATTGAGCCCGCACAGACACCTTGCAGAGTGACACGAGGGATCCTGGCGGAGGAGACGTCCCAGGATAGGCCCGTCGTGGGTGTTTGTGGGTCTGGAGAGGGCGCGAGGCAGGGTTCAAAGAGGGCCTGGTCAGGTGACTGCCTGCGCGAGGGTGAGGACAGAGGGGAATTGTTCCCCGCTCTGTCCCACATGTGGCCAGGCAAGGGGCGTCTCCATTTTGAGCACCTTTTTCTAATGTCTCCCTCCTTTCTGTCTGCCCTCCGGCCCCGCCCCACCTGGGCAGCCCTTGGCCCGGACGCCTGCTCGGTTGGGATAGAGGAGTAAGCCGGTAGGTCTTCTCTTTCCTTCCTGCGCTTAGCAGATGCCTTCTCGGAGGTTGGGCTGGGGAAGGGCAGCCAGAACCCAGGGTGGGCCTCATTCTCTGCTCCCGAAAGCCTCGAGTTCGGTTAGCCCTTTCTGCCTGCTTTCACCCAGAGAGGATGAAACAAGCCCGGCTTTTCCAGCAGCTTCGCAGCATCCGAAGAGCTTCAGAGTCTCCGCAGCCTGGCTCCCCCGGCCCCCCCGAAACCCCAGGAGTGTCGTGGCTGCCACGCTCCCAAGCCTGCCTCTCTCCCCTTCTCCAGGTTCTTCGGACTTCACCAGTGCCCTCCCAAGCTGCGGGAGCAGGGGCTCCGGGCAGCCCTTCCTCTTTCTTCAGCCCCGCCTCTGCATCGAAAGCGGGCCGAGCCCATCCTAAGCACCCAGCCAAAGGGGCCCCCCCACAGCCAAGGAATCCAGCCCAGAGTGCCCGGGGGACCTGCCTGCAAGAACCCAGCCTCCCTCCCTTTTTCCTCCCACCCTGAAGGGACAAAGATTCAGACGCAAAGCAAGATGGGCACTGTTTTTCCTCCTTCGGGCTGATCTCAGCCCAGCACCCTCTCTCCTCTCTCTCTCCCCCGGATGTGTGTCTTTGTGTGGATGTGCGTGACCCCTTTGGCAGCCATGATGGGGAGCAAAGACCTCCTTTCCGTCCTGGTTTGCTGCCCTGGACCTTCCCCTCCCCACGGGATCCCCTTCAGGCCCCTCCTCTCTGTTCTCTCGCTCAGCCGTTCCACTTGGCTCCTGGGCTGGCTCTTGCACGTGGTTGGCCAGACGGGGCCCTTCGTGAGAGAAGCCAGGGTGCAGCTGCCCCCTACTGCTCCCTGTGTCCAGGCCCACAAGCTGGAGGGCCGCTCTTCCTGTCCCCCACCAGGCGCAGCACCTGCCACTGCAAAGTTTTGGGACCCCTTCCGGCCCTCCAGGCCCACCTCGTGGCCCTGTCGTGGGAGGCCTCTTCCTCCACTGGCAGCCACTCCCCACTGCCCCCCCCCCACCCCATGCTTGTCTCTTCTAGTGCCTGTCTTCTCTTTCCACACCCAGAGGGTGTGTTCCTATATTTATAGTAATAAACTGGTCTGTGTCTGTTTCTGGTGCTGCTTTTGATTTGGAGCAGGGGAATGGGGGTGCTGGCCTGTCAGCCCTTTGAGGTAGGGCAGGCCGGAAACCAAAATCCCAAACTCTAAGACTCCTTTTGCTGTGAGGCAGATCAGACCGTGGTCTTGGTTGCAGCTCTTCCTCCCCTCCCTCATGGTTACTGTTGCAGCACCAGCCTTCCCTGCTGTCCCAGGGGAGCTTTGCAGACAGCCGGTCAGCTCCGCCATAGCATTGCAGCGTCGCTTCCGCCACGGCCTCGTGGTCAGATGGCAGTTCACGGAGGTTCGAAGTGAGGATTCAACGCTTGGTGGGTACTGCTGATGCCCACAGCCGTAAGCTTCCTCTGGGTTTCTGTAGTTGCTGATGGGGCCACTGCTGCCACAGGCACACACTGCCCACATGACTTGCTCACAGCCAGGCTTGTGAAGGGCCCTTTGGTGTGGCTGAAGCAGAGAGGGAACTTTTCAGCCGCTGGCAGCTGCCTTGAGGTGCACCCCCAGGCTTCTGCCCTGGAAAGAAGGTGCTCGCACCACTCTGTCGGGTCACCCCCACCTAAACCAGGGAAATTGCTGCAGGTTGCCCTTTACCGGCTTGGGTTTTCCGGGCCAGTGCCCAGGCTGCTCCCAACTCCCTGATAGCAACCTTAAGACAGGCAGACTCAGTGCGAAAGCCAATCCCACTTGTCCCCTGCATGGGAATCTCATCTCCACCCCACCTGGCACGGACAGGCAAGCAAGACCAACTGGAAATGATCCTTTGATCTGCCAGGAACTGACCACTGAGCCCATCTCAGCAAGAGGCTGCCTGCTTCCTCACAGCTGGCTTAACAGGTGGTCTGTGTGCCTGACCCAAGGCCAGCCCCAGCACACACACCCTTCGCTCACCCTGCACTGCACATTGGCCCACCTTTGAGGCTGCCAAGATGCTGTGCTGGGGCTTGCAGGACCCCCCTGTGCTCTAGAAGGGAGAGCTGTCCACCAGCCCAGCTTTCTGGGAGTGGGGTGGGAATAAGTGGTTTTGGCAACTGGTGCGAATTGCCAAGGGAGGGGTGAGCTCTTAACAGAAGGTGGGGGAGCTCCTTTCATAGGGCAGCCCAGGCTGTTCTGAAACAAGACAACTGCACCTTGGGCAAAAAATATTCTTTTCCTTTATTACCAACTCTGCCAAAATCCAGATTTAAGAAAAAAGCTGGGAATTTTTTGTTCCATAAAAAGCAGAGGCTGTGTGGGGACTGGGTGGGGCCAGGAGTAGCCATACCTGGTTTTGCCAGAACCCATTTTGTCTTCCGTGCCTTGAGCTAAATGCTTGCGTTTTGAGCAAAAGCCACCAGACTTGGTCAACTACAATTCTGTGCCATTATCTGGGAATGCAGGCACACACCTGACATCCCTCCTGTAAAGAGCAAGGCTAAGGCTCACATTGCTGGGCACTGGGAAGGGTCACTTACTCTGCCCATGTCCTGCCCTCTGGAGCAGCAGGCTGGTGAATGCAGATGTCTCCATACCCTATTACCCCCAGCAGTGTCCAACTCACTTCCTTGGGGAATGGTGACACCCTCATTCCACGCCCAAAGTCTTAAGCCTGATTTCACTGCTGCTCCTTCTGAGAACCCAGCACAGTCAGTCAGCTGCTGGGGGGACTCCCATGGAGCGCTTTTCTAGTCGCACCTCCTGCTTCCCCCGCTTCCCCCGTATGAATCCACAGCAAGGCAGGAGCCCACATTGATGCCCACCCAGTTGGGCCTCCACTGGGTGCAAAGCTACTCTGGGGCCAGCAGGGGAGACAGGCAGTTTCCCACCCACATCTTGCCAGGAGGTGCCCTGTGCTGCCTTTGAAATGGCAAGCTAGAAGAGGGCAACACTCAAGGCAGGCTACTTTGCCACCTCACCAGCAAAGCAGCCACATTAGCATTCCCCCCACTCCCTGCAAGGGATGCATAAAACGCACCCATCACCACCAGGCATAAAGGGCTGGAAGGCCGCCCCCCCCACCAGGTTGTAGAGCTCTGATTTTCTTCTCGGCAGGGCATCAATCTTGCAGGATTTTACTTACCGCAGAGGCTTTGAGAACTGGGCACATTTGCTGCAAGGCGAGAGACTTGAAGAGCACACTGGACACACTGCAAATTGCAGCCTCCTCCCCAGCAGTCACACCCACAACAGATAGACCTTTTAGCCACACCCATGCATCTCTGCACTTAGGGATACCCTCAAGTTCCAGCCACGAAACCCTGAAGGGCGTTTTTGTAGCTCCATGGATTTCCCGGATTGGCTCATTAAACCTGGCGGTTTCTCTCAGTACTGCAAACTCCCGGTCTCTTCAAGTGTCTAGTTCCAAGTTCTCCACAAAAGACCGAGGCAAGACAATTAGGGAGTGAAGGCAGAGATCTCACAGGGGCCATTTTACCCCCCAGTTCCATGACAGGGCCCCAATTTCCCCGTGTGCCCTTCTTGAGCTGCCCCACCCCCAGCCCTTTTCCTTGCTGCACTTAATGGCACAGACAGGCTGGAACTGCAGCAAAAATCCCTTGTCTTCCCAATTATGGCAATTCACAACTACTTCCTCCTTGCTGTGGCAGAGCTTGAGATTCTGAGCCTTGAGACGCTACAGACTAGGTCTGGCCCCCCACTGTTTAATGACAGACTTCAACTCCGGGATAATTATTTCTGAATGAAAGTGCTGGCTGAACATAACCCGGTGCAAAAATGGAAGAATGGTTGCAAAACTCTGGTCTCGCTTGGTGCATCCATCAAGCTCGTTTGCTGTCCATCAGCTGCTGCTTTCCACGCACCTCCACGAGGTTTAAAGACAATACTGGAGAATCACAAACAAAACAAAGACATCTAACATGACCGGCTGACGTGCTGTTCAATAGAGGAGGACTCGGGCCAATGCAAGTGCCTCTCGGGGTGGGTGGGGTGCAGGGTGTGCCCCAGAACTGAAGCATCTCTGAAGGAGCAGAATTTGCACACACAACAGGCAGGCATACAGAACAATGGAGATGCAGTATTCAAAAGTCATAAACTGGAACACAATGAAACTGCATTGCTGGGGCATTTTCAAGCAAAAGCTTTAAAAGCACAAAACCCTTCAAGACAGCGATACGCTATACCTGGCATTTAAATGGTCCTTCCCACTCTGAAGACAAGAGGCCATTTGCAATATAGCCAAGTGATCCCACAGGCCTCTGGAGCAAGCCATACTATCATCACAGGCATCCTGATATGATCTCCCCAACTGCACAAATTCTGAAGGGTGTTAATTGCATCATGATGTGCGTGATGTCACTTGCCCCCAAGATTGACCCTTGGCACCTTGGACTTCCCTAACCTGTTAGACAAGAGATACCACAGAGCAAGCAATCAGGGAGGTGAAGGGGCCCGGGAGAAAGGCCAGGTCTGCCTGAGGGGTGCCCGTTGATTCGTGTGGGCTGATTTGCCTTCAGCAGCACCACCAGGCCCCTCTGCGCAGCACAGCACAGCCTCTGCAGCCTGGAATCAATCAGCAACACTGTCGTGCTTCTCCGAACTGTGAGCAAGTTCTTGATCCCCTTCCAAGTGCTGGAAGGAAAACAGAACACGTGGTAGAAAGCAACATTCCAGCTCTGGGGCTGATCCTTCACAGGGCAAGTCGCTGCTCTATGACGCCAGGAAGGTGCCAGGTTTGCTGGCCATAGAGACAACCTCAGAGGCCAGCGCACCCAACAGAAGGAAGCAGGACCTGCAAGTGCCCCATCCCTCCTCCAAAGCCTTTTCTAAGCCTTATGCATACACAAACGGGGATGGGATCTGCCTGCCTGATCTCCCAAGGCCAAAGGAAGGGTTCCTGTTCTACCATGGCCAGAACTCCCTTGGAGTGCCAGCTGAAGTGCCGAGCTGGAAAAACACCGACTCAGTCCATATTGGGGGATGGAGCCCCTGGAAACAAAACCATTCTCAGGCAGGTAACGGGGTGGAGCTTCACTGGGACTTCCCAGCTCTTCACAAATACTAATCAGTAATTCCTGTTTTGCACTAACAGGGTAAGCCTGCTGCTTTCCCAAGTTTGCACAAAGAGTGGTGACCAGGATCACATGCCTCCCAAAAGGCAGACTGCACAGGATCTCCTCGGTCACAAGAGCCGCATCTGCCCAGGTGTACAGCTCTCAGAAGGGGATGCTGCTCATCTGTCCTGCAGGCACAGAGGTGGCAGCAGCTGCCCACAGTGCCTCTTCTGGAGACGCCTTTCGAGAGGTGCCCAGCATCAGGCTTGGCGCTCTGCGGGCCCTCCAGACAGCTGGACCTGGTCCATTAGCGAGGGAGGGAGCAATGCCTTCCCAACCCTTTGCCTCGAGAGCTTACAAGGGGGTGGGGACTTTCTTGTGCAAAACATATGGCTGGCCCCACGGAGGCCCAACAGGCAGAAAGAGCTTAAGCTTGCACGCTCATCTTGCTTCCACTTGGAAGGAGGTGGGAGGCACACCGCAGTTGCCCTCTGGGGCCCGAGGCAAAGGAGGTGCAGAGCAGCACCTCTCCCCACTCCATCTCCACCCACACTTCCACTCCACCCCCTGCAAGGCCAAATTCAGACTAGAGGCAGAACGACAAATACAGGATGCGCATGTACTTCAGCACACACGCATTTTAGCGTGAAAGAGCAAAGGCCTTCCTGTGCATTGTCTATGTCAAGTGCTGGGCCAAGGAAGTCCTTCCTGCAGGGGACGTGGAGATGACACATGATGACAGCCTGGGAGATCTCAGCTGTCAACAACCCCCTTGGCTCCCGGTCACCTCGCCCAGGATTGCCAGGCACTCTCTTCTGCCCTGGCGTGCTGCAAGGCGCCCCCTCATCCTGAGCCTCTCCCCACTGCACAGCTGCAGGGAGGCTGGCCAGGAAGGAGCAGCCACTTCCCCCCCGCAGCGCTGGTGCTGCAAAACTGTGTTCATCGCCCGCCTGCTTCTCCTTCTGCTCGGGCTAAAGGTGGGAAACTAGCAATAGCAAGAGGAGAAATTCTGCCAAGTCCACGATGCGTTGAGGGTCCAGAACCACTGCCAGCTTCTCACCATGGAGGTGTACAATTGCGGTGATGCCAAGAAGGACCTCCCTAGAAGAGAACCGTGATTTGGCACTGTCAGTGAGCCAGCATCTGCCCAGCCCAGCCCAGCCCAGCCCCTCCACAGAAATCAAGAGGCACCCTCTACTGGTCCCGACAAACCCCTGCCCCAACCTGGGAGTGTTTCAGGACACAGAACGCTGATGAGTCAGCTAGCAAAGGTTATGGAGGACGAACCACGTCAGGAACACAGCCAAATTGTTGGCCTGAGCCAGCAGGGAGCTATTTTCCAGATCAGTTATCGTGAATTTGCACATCTCTCCCTCCCCACCCCTATTTTAATGCATTACTAAAATCAAATTAGGTTCCTCTCGTGTTGGTTACCAAGAGTGAAGGGCTAGAAAGGCCATGTTTTTGAAAAAAAGAAACACGGCACTAATGGTAGTCAGCTCTGCCAGATTTCTCTGCGTGTCCTGATCTGCCAAGACCCCAAAACAAGGCAACGGCCAGGCCGGGCTGTAGCCTACCTTAGGATCACATGGTCCGGCTGTATTCAATGCCGCTCTTGGCTGAAATGCCTGACCATGGCAAAAGGCTGCAGAGAATACTCTGGGCTTGGCGGTAAATCCGCTGGGGAATTGTGCAGGGGCTCAGATTGGCCAAGGTCGAACCAATGTGCTGAAGATAGTCAGTGCGCTGCCGTTAAGGAACCCACAAGACCAAGGAAGCAGCTAAAAGTCAGAAGCAGCAGCCCAGAGGCGCTGCAGCATCTCGTCACAGGAGTCTGGACGTCACAGGGAAAGTGAGCATGGGTCGCCCCCCACCATGGAAACCCACCTCAATGCCAGGTGGAACTGCAAGTTGGTTCCATTCTAGGTCAGGGTTTTTCAAATCGCATTCCCTGGAACCCTAGGATTTTGCAAGAACTTGATGGGGTTCATTAGAGAATAAGGGGAAAAAATCATTCAAACAAAGCATTATCCCTCAAGTTCTGGGCATCTGGGCTCAGCAGATTTGGACTGCCCAACTAACTCAGTTTTAATTGTTAAAAGAGGACCATAAGCATCCTCTTCTGACTGTAAATCACCGATGAACCAAAAGGACATTCCAGCTCTGGAATTTCTTTTCACGCAGATTCATCAACACCTGAGAATTCAGACCGCCCAGGAAGTGCTGCTCCTGAGGAGGCACAGCATCTTTTAAGTTCTTTCGCATCTGCTGCGACTTACCTAATTGGGGGGGCTTGTAGGTGCCCAAGAGCTCACGGGGAAAGGGTGCTGAGGCAGGGTGGTCACAACACAGGCTAGATCACTCTAGCTCTGCAGACATGCCTCTGGGCATGACGTCCCTTTAAAAAATATGCCTCAGCCATTAGTTTCAGCTCACCAGGAGCTGGGGAGGTCATTTCCCAAAACTCAGACCAGCCAAGGGGCTGCCAGATCATTCGCAAAGGATATAAAATTGTCCACGGCGGGTGTCCACCATTGAGATACAGGACATACGTGAAGCCATCTTTGAGGACCCCTCTGATGGAATAATAGTAGGGCAAGTAGTGATGCTGCTTAAAGTCTCTGTTTTCGTAGAAATGAATTGCCGTGTTGTTCGTGGTAAGGACGTGCAGATAAATGGCTTTGCAGTGATCCTGGGCCGTGGTTGAAATGTGATCTTTCAGGCTTTCCAACAGAAGGGAACCTACCACCAGAGCAGCAGCTGTGTTAGAAGGGATAAAGGAGCAACGTGCACACAACCCTCATTCTCCGCTGCCATTATACCGGCACAGGCTTTAACCTGACCAATGTGCCAATAATGAGCTCTTTATTCTGAAGCAAGAATCGCTGTGTGTCTGGCATCCTTTCTCCACTGCCAGGACATACTGTTTCCACCCTCACAACCTTTAGGTTACACCACAGAATCCGCATATGGTGGGGTCTTGCCAGGATAATGCCGACAAGTGCCCACAGCATTCAGTTACAGAGTAAGGTCAGAACAACTAAGATCTGCTTTTTAAAACGTGCTGTGTGTGTAAGAAGACATTAGCTCTGGCTCTTCTGGCACAGGTACACAGCCAGTGTTTCATACCATTTAAATACCTGCAAACAATACAAATGTTAAAAACACGGTTACCTATGCCATGCTTGCGGAATTCTTTTACCACTCCTAGGCTTAAAATGTAAGCAACTTGAGTATCGACTGGAAAACCAGAAGCTAAAATATCACCATCCTAGAAAGAAACTCAAGAGAAAGACACAGTGAAGTCACAGATGCACGAAGCCCATTTTTCAATCACACTCAGCGCCCATTAGCCAAACAGCCACGTCCACCTGGGAATGGTTTGGACGGAAAAATAGCAATGCAGGATTTGGGGCCCGTTCGCAAATTTCCCCTGATGCTCAGAGGACAAAAAAAAGAGGGAATGGAAGCAGGAGGTCCCAGATAGATACTGGTAGGATAAAGGCACAGAATTGGAAGGGCAGACCATGAAGTCAATCCCAAGTCTCTGTTAGCTGATGCGATCTTCACACTTCAAAGCAACAACGAAAGCCTGAAGGTCAGCAAGTGGCACCCTCGTTAAAAAGAACAAGAATGACTTGGCCAGGATGATACAATCCTCGGGGGTCTAAGAGAAGCAAAGGCTGTGCAGGACAGAGCCTCAGAACTTGCCTCTTTGTGCACTTTGGCTCGACTCTTAATCTCAGCAACTATCATTCCCACAATGGTGCCACGGTAAGTTGCTGCCAGGGAAAAAAACTTCTTGTTGGAGGTTATGTCCCGATACCATGAGTCAGGATATCTGTGGAAAAACAGCACAGTAGTGAAAGGAAGAAACCAACAAATTTCATATATACAGGGATACGTATCTCAAACCACAAGCATTCCAATAAAAAGAAAATGTTGGTCATTAAACATAATATACGCAACACGTCTACTAATTAATTCCCATCAAAATACTTTTGCCTTCAAGAAAAACATCTGAAAAATTTATACAATACTTTTTAGTATTTTAAGTTCTTAATGTAGCATCTACTAAATATTTCATGCAGATTCCAATTTTATTCAGGGCACCAGAAAATGCAAGATGTTTCCAATTTAGTCTTTTCCAAAACTTACAGTTCTGCATGCAGTTTCACTGGCAAATTCCTTAACGCTGTGATTTCCCCTGAAATATCAGCATTCTCCAACAACCCTCCAAAAATATATGGGCCTCCTCTCTAGTTGGAGCTCAACTGTTCTGTGATTATGACAAGCTCCCAGCAAGACCATGAGACCCAGATAGGGATGGGGATGAATGGCCTTTTTGCTGGATAGGGAACTGAACAAGATGACATTTTGTTCATGTTATCACCTCTGAGCTGTCAACATTAAGTAGAAACCCAGTTACATGCTCCCTTTTACATAGTTCAAGGACAGATTTCATTCTGGCTCAAAAGTGGCTGCAGGAAGAAAAATGCAACGTACTCAATGGGGAACCAATCACCACAGAGCTGTTTGACCATATCTATGTCATCATGACACAACAGGCGAAGATATATCTCGCTGAGTGCAGTCGGGGGCACCTCCTCTGTCATTCACACCTGCATAGAAAAGAGACGCAGCTGCTGGGCTGAGGGTTTTGCTGCCAGGGTCCTGTTCATCAGCCCTAATCCAAATCAAGATGTTCCAAGTAGGAGTCCAGATTCCAAAGCCACCAAGCCTGCTCTTATCCGCTTAAGCAGAGAAAGCTTCCAACTATTTTCACACTCTTATGATCTGCTTCTATCTCTGAGCTACAGTCCTTTGCCAGAGTATCTCCCAGACGAAATTGTTGATAAACATTAAGCCAGCAAGGTCTAACAGGCTAGGTAGGCATGACTAAACAAATTCCTAGCAAACTGCTGTAAGAAAATTAAGCAGACTGTCCAAGTGCAAGAGCGCAAGGTTACATGTACATTCAAGTCCACACGAGACAGTAAACTGATGCTTTCCTGTTAAACAAAGCAAACAAGTCAGGCTCTGTACATGTGTTATTTACATGATGAGATCAAAACTCTTGTCTGGGAGCTAAATAATACAGTTTTCTTGCTGTTGCATAAAGGACTATAAATAACCCTGTACACCAACAGCAATACAGACATTTGCCTGTCAGGAAGAGAAATTTGAGAGAAATTAAAAATGTATGAGGTCTGGAATGCACTAGCGTCAGCTCTCCAGGTAAGCAAGAAGGGAAACATTGATGCTGCTAATCTTTACTCCTTCCAGAAACATCTTCTCTAGAGTTACTCGACTGCTGAACCACTTACTGCTGATCTATTTAAACGCAAACTTCTCTACCTACACAACGATACAATTGAACTCGCACTTTCTCATAAAGCAAATCAGGTTTTTCAAACCCATAGTGTCAGGCAACAAAGCTGCAACTTGCAGAACGTACCTTTATTGGAAAGCGCGCACGATCTGACTGAGGCAAATCAGCCTGGCAAGCAGGCCCACTGCTCTCGATCCTGCTTCGGTTAGTAATGCTGGAGGTTTATTAGCGCCATCAAGGATCTCTCAATAATGGCCAAAACCCAATTATTATTACTGCTGTTTGGAAACCGAGTCACGCCTTTGCTTCTTTGCCATCCGCAAGGAGGGCCCTTTGACCCAGAAGGCGGAAGGCATCGCTCGCGGCCTCCTTCTCGGCAACACGGAGACCTTCGGCCTTCCACGGCAGCAGCAGGGGGTGAGGTCTTCTCATCCCTCGCCGAGGGGGCCGGGCCGTTCTTACGCACTTGGCGGAGCAGGTTTCCTTCTGCCCTCCGTAACCTCCCGCCCGGCGAAGAGGTCGGCCAAGGAACCCCGGGAAAGCCCCGTCCCGCCCGGGAAAGGGCCTCGCCGGCAGCCGCGTGTCCCCGCGGCCTCCCAGGTGCGCAGCTTCCCGGCTCTCCCTCCTTCCCGCAGGCGCCCGCCTCGCCACCACCGAGGCGCCGGGCCCGCTCGAGGTCAGCGGCTGCGGGGGGGCCCGGCGCAGGAGGCGCCCCTCCTGGGCTCGGGCGCTCCCTCGGGGTCAGGAGGGTCGAGAGCCCTCGCCGCGTCCCCGGGCAGGTCCTCCGGGAGAGGCCCGAGCGCCAGCGGCCCCGGCCCGCCGAGAAGCGACGCGGCCGGCAACGGCCCGGGCTCCCCGCCGGACGCCGCGCCCTCGCGCCCGCTCACCTGAGAAGGGGCGGCGGCTGCCCCAGCTCGCCGGCGACCTCTCTCAGCGCATCCCGAACCAGACGCAGCAGAACCTCGCAACAAGGCGCCGCCCCATTGGCCGCCGCGCAGGGTCACCTGACCCGCCTCCGCGCGGCCACGTGACCCGAGGAGGCGGGCAGGCGCCGGCGCCCTCCCTCCTCCGAGCAGCGCTGCTCCGCCCGCGAGCTCCCCCGCTTCGAGGCGGTCTATCGGTTGCCGCCTTCGCTTGTGCGCGACGCGCAGCCTTCCCACGCGACCAGGAAACAGCTGAAGCGGCAGAGCCCCGCCTCGTCCAGCAGCGACCTCCCGCCCTGTTCCGGAGTTGCTCCTGAGCATGGAAGCTCCATCGTTGCCATTCAACCCGGCAGGGATGGGCAAACCCCGCTCGAGGGCACATACTGATCCGCCGCGAGCCCCTTGGCCCCCCGTCCGTCCGGCGCCCCCCCGAGGCCCGCCTGCTGCATCAGACACCCAGGTCAAGGCGGGCTGCTAAATCCTGCTCGCTAGCAAACTGCCATCGGAGAAATACCATCTTGTTTTCTGTAATTCTTAATCCGATAGTTCAAAACAGGAGCCAAGGCTTAAATTTAAAGGTTTGATGTTTTTTTGATTCCTTCTTACTTTCACTGATTTGAAACTGATGTGCAATATATTGATTTTCATCTCCAACTATAAACAAATTGATAAACACAACAACTTTCATTGGCATCAGAAAGGTCAGAAGTAACCCTTAGTTAACCCAAGTTACTGCAAAACAGACCATTGGAATAAGCCACCTAACTTTTACGCGCTTGCATTTTGAGAGAGAGAAGTTTATCATTTTGAAACCTCGGTTATAATCACTTTCGTCTGAATTATTCATGGGTCAGTTTTGAGACCGGAAGGCTACTTCTCAAAAGCAACTTGGGCAAAATGCCTACTCTTCTCTGCTGCAAATCCTAGAGCATCCAATTCCTTCCATTTTGATTCAGAAATGTATAAACCATGCATACGTATTTCAAATAATGGAAGAGCATCAGTTTAAAGTCAGGAACCAATCCGGATTTTGAAACAAATCATTAATGCATTTGTGATTTTTGTGTAATTTCCAGGGCTCTACAAACAGGAATACTAAAGTCTCAATTCCAGTGATAAATCAGGGCCAAAAATACAAGCCATGTTCTCCTTAACCATGAAATGCATTTCAGACTGGAAGAGTCACCTCCTGATGAAGTCATACACTTCTAAACTGGAGGGGGAGGAAAGAATAAACATTTGCAACAGTATGTAAACTCTTTCAGGTGGGCCTCTGCTTATAAAATAACCATAAGTTGTCATCTAAGTAAAAAGATGGTTACAATGAACATTTTCTCTAATCAAATTTGGATTTACTATCAGAAAAGAAAGATCAGCTACCAGTCCTTGTACAGAAAATACTAGACTGCTAGTTTTGAAGCAGAAACCTGCTGTTTTAAAAATGCACACAGGTTCTTCACATAAAAGATCCATCAAAACAGCTTACAAAATTTGACTTAATTATCCTTTTGCTATTTTTATAAAATGTGACTTAACTATCCCTTTCCTATTTTTACATCATACCTATCCACACCTTTTGTTTTGGTGGACAGGAAAAAAATGGTTACCCAAAAAAGGTTCTCAGCGAAAAAAACACAGACAATTAATCCTGCCTTCCTCTACAGTTAAGAATCATACCGAGTCAACAGCGGGAAAGAAAAAGTTCTTCCCCATTCAGAGGCTGGAACCAAACTACTTGTGGCCAATCCACTTTCCCAGCATGTTTTAATTTCCCATGTTAATGTCCGGCACCATCAGTTCTCTCCTCCGAGAAAAGACCATCTCTTTCTTTAGGCTTGCTTCGCTATTAAATATAGATTTTTTTTTTTTAAGCTCTTTATAAGGCTTCCGCAAAGCATGGAAAAGATGAAGCGCTGGACAGAGCTGGAGCAGAGGTGTTCAGCGGATGGGCCGGTAAGGAAACGCCAGGCCTGGCATGAATGCCTGCACAGGATGAGCTGGGAGAGCCGCATGCGCTGCGTGGGCAGGGTACCCCAGCGGAGGGGTATGGATGGGAGGATAAAATCCTGGGGGCAGAGCAGCATGGGCTGGCAGTTGGACTGGGCCCGAAATCACCAGCTGGAGCAAGCTGCAGAGGAAGGAGAAGAGACACTGCCTCAGTGGGGGGTGGGTTAGGACAGCCCCAGCCTTCTTTCCTTTCGTTTTAAGCATGGCACATTTCCTTACTTGTTATGCGGCAGCCCAGAACACACTGTCCTTAGATTCTCTGAAAGCAAAGGACAGAATAAATGAGAGTAAGAGACATTACAGGGGAAAAAAACAAAGCGGTTTGCTTGCTATATTACCGGTCCCCCACCCAAGGCTCCCCGATGGTCTGACACACGACTCAGGTGGCCACAGGTGCATAAGAGAGATCAGGAGCAGGAAGGACCAGGTCTGGAATTACAGCTGCCCCAGAATTACATAGTCAGGAGAAGAGAGGACAGTGCCACTCAGACCAACAAAGGCAGAGGGCCGGGGCCGCCTCGTCACGTTTTGTCCAACGGCTGACGGTCGGCCCAAAAAACGGCAGGCTCCCCACTGGCTGGGATCTGGGAAACGCCTCCTGTACTACAGCCACGTAGAGGGAGGATGAAAGACACCAAGGAGGGGCCAAGGCCCAGGCAGTGCTCCAAGAACAAGTTGGGCCATCTGGGGCCCACCCACGTCTCCAGTGGCTTGCCACGCAGGGCTGCCCACCCTTACCTCAGCAGCTGGTTCACATCTCTTCGCGCTCTTTCTGCTGCCCCGCTCCCCCTTTTTCCTCTGCTTGCAGGCAGGGCTTCAGACTGACCACGCCCGCACAATACCTACCTCTCGTCCAAAGCAACACTCCGGAGGCCATGGCCACTTGCAAGACCTGGGCCAGCCGGTCCAAAGCCAGCTCAATCTCTTTGGTTGCGTGGAGTGGGTTCAGCTTGTCAGAGAGAAGGCACACGTCCTCCACAAGGGAAGCCATTTGCTCCCCAGTCACCAGCCCCAGGCGTCCGTACAGGTTCTTCTCGGTCAAGTGCCCCTGAAGCAGCATCAGCACCTGGAGGACACTGAGGTGCAGCTTGGAGTACAGCAGGTGGCAGTCTCTGTCACAGCTGTCCGGCACATCCCCGGCCATCTTCCCACTGAGGGCGTCGTTGGAGGGGGGAGGCTTCCGTCTCTTGTAAGCTAGCGGGGCCTTCACGCACCAGCAGATCAGGCCACAGAGTGGAGTGAGCTCCAGAAAGCCAATGGGCGGGCTTGTTGCAATTGGTGTGTTCAGAAAGGTGATCAGGATCAACCGGGGGTCTTCGAAGATCCAGGAGACAACCATCTCCACCAAATCAGGGGAAGGGATGAGGTCATCTGGAAAAGAATGGTAAAACGTGGGCGGTGAGGTGGCTGACCAACATTCCACCTGGCTAACATATGTCAGGCCTCTCTTAGGTGGGGTGGAAAGGTGGATGTTCTAGAACCGGGGGTCCAACACCCCCTTACTTCCAGGCGCCGTCTCTGCCTTTGCCTTGGTCTGTCACAGCCTCTTTTGAAAACTGTCACATTTGTTTCACTACCATTGATGACAACCTCCGTGTCCCATTTCTCTGTGAAACACCCAAGGCAGCTAATAACACAGGAAGGTTAATTAAGACTGAATAACTGTGTTAGTGAAACCAAGGCAGCCCACAGCTTAAACACAAATACACTTCCAGGTGACACTCCGTATGCCGAAAGAGCCATCTGCACAGCCGCTACAAACTGAAAGTACCTGGGTGGCGTGTGCACACAAGCGCGCACTGCACGTACCAGGATTCCCAGAAGGTTCCCTGGCCCAGCCCAGGAGCATTCCAGCTTTTGTATGCACAACAGCTCGGTTCACACGTTACAACAAGCTGAGACACTTAAAGCAACGTCCGCGTGAAGCGTACAGAGTGAACGTGGGGCAAGCAGCTCCCCCCCCCCGTGGGTTCCTCTTCAAAGGAGCGGCAGAGGGGTACCTGAGGACAGGTCGTACAGCATGGTGACAGCAGTGATGAACTGGCAGCAGAAACGAGGGCTGGCGCTGAAGATGTGCTGGAGGGTCTGGACAGAGCCGGGCACCAGGCTGCAGTAGTCATCCACCAGGGCCTGGGCCAGCCTCACACAGTAGACGGCCGGGGTGCGCTGCAAAAGAGGGGCCGGGGTCAGGGCCGGGGCTCGGCTGGGCTGGGCTGCCCGCTCCCTCCACCCGCCCGGAGGCGCACCTGCAGCCAGGAGGCGACGCACTCCAGCACGGGCACCTGGCAAACGGCCACGGCCATGGAGACCAGCTTGCCCAGCAGCGCCATCCGGCTGTCGTCCGCCTTGTTGCCCTGCGGGGTGAAGAGCGCCGAGAAGACCACCTGCCGCACCGCCTCCTTGCTCTGCTCCTGGAAGTAGCCGCACAGGATCTCCAGCAGCTGCAGCTCCTGCACCGGGTTCAGCCTCTGCGGGCACAGCGGGCCGTCAGCGAGCCGAACCGGGCCGGGCCGGGCCGGCCGCCGCCCCCCGCCCCCCTCCAACCTTGGGCTGCGCGCCGCGCTCCTGCAGCGCCTGGAAGACGAACTCCTCCAGCAGCTCCACCGGGCCCGCGTCCCCGGCAGGCAGCGCCGCGCTCTGCAGCTGGCTGCTGACCAGCACGTCCAGGTGGTAGAGCGCCTCCTTGGCGGCGCTCAGCGCGTCCCGGCGGAGCAGCGCGTGGCGGACCTCGCTCATGGCCGACCACCCGCCGCCCCGTCGCGCACGACGGCGGCCCGCCGCGGCCAAAAAGGGCGGCGCTCCGCAGCGCCCCCTGCCGGCAGCGCCGCGCCGCCGCGCGCACCTGGCCAGCTTAGCGCTGCGGCGGCGCTGCTCAGGCTGGAGTGACGAAGGGGGGGGTCGGGGGCTGCTGGCGGACTGCCCACCGCCCGGGCTCGCGGTTGGCCCGGGGAACTCCAGAGGGTCATGCCGCTCCGACCCCGCCCGGCACCCTCAGGGCATCAGACAGGGGGAGCGAGGGAGGATGCCGTTGAGAGGCTCAGCCCCCTGACGACCCCCTGAAAACGCGTCTGGCGCGAGCCGGGAAGGGACGAGCGTGCCTGGCGGCTTCGAGACCCCGGAGATGCCTCTGCCTCCATTTCCGCGTTTTTCCGGGCATTCCCCCTCCCCTGGGCAGCTCCGGCAAGCCCGTGTATCTGCCCATGGCACCTTGGGATGCTGGCACGGTGTGCCCAGGAGCTGAGAAGCCGGACAGGTGCATTTCAAGGCCCAGTGGAGTCACCCCGATAAGGGGGCTTTGACCCGGGGCTGAAGCTGGGAGAGAGTCCTGGCTGGCCCAGACGGGGGAGGAGACCCTGCTTGGCTCTGGGAACCACCCTAAAAGGACAGAAGGGCCCCATCTTGCTTAGTGAGGTCCGGCCGGACAAGCAGGCACACCCAGAGGAATGGGGGAGGCAGTTCTGTCGGCTCTCTCCCCCAACAATTACCCTGTGAGGTGGTCCAGCCGAGAGGAAACACGTGGCCCAGAGTCACCTGGCAAGGGCGAGCCACAGCACCCCTTTCGGGGGTTCTCACTCTTTGGTATATATCAGCACATCAGCGCCAGTCCTCTGCCTCCTTGGAACGCCAACCTCACAAACGTGATCCTCCCTTGGCAGGAATCGCCCCTCTGCCAATCAGCAGCTGCTTGGATAAGAAACAGAACAAACAGCTGCCAAGGTCAAGGGTCCAGCCTATATTAAGGGAGCTGGGAAACCTGGTACCCCATTAATGGGGCTGGACCTGCACAGGTAAGGAGCCCAGGCCCTGTCCCTCCTGGAGCAGATTTCACCAGGAGCCCCCAGACAAGGCCCCCTGGATTTTTCTGGCCCTCAGGGTTTGGCTGGGCAGACGGAGCAGGGTGCGTCCGCTTAGACTCATCACCCGCCTCCTGAGGCCAACTGCTGGAGGTATGGCCCCCCATTTCCCCCTCCTTTTGTGTGCTTGACTGGGCTGCCCACAAGGCCAAGGATGGCTCCAAGTGCAGCTGGAGAAGGAGCACCAACCACACTTCGCTGGCTCCCGCCTGCCCCTGCCTGTCTCTTCCTGGGGGAGGTGACTGGCAGGGAAGGGTCCGAGGCAGACATGTCTACTGCAGGTGAGGGTGGCCACATGAGGCAGAAAACAGGAGGCCACTCAGGTTGGGGGTGGGGGGCTGAGCCAAGTTGGACAGGACCTGCGGAAATGATCCACAGAAGGAAAAAACTAGGCTCTGCAGGCAGAGCAAAGGCTCCCGGCAAAGGCGCCGAGCCCCTCCACACAGTTTCTTTGTATTTGTGGACACGTGAAGATATCAAGTGTTGCAAGTGCCCCATTGTGAGTTTACAAGCAAATCAAGGTTCCCCTTGCCTTTGGGTGATGGACAAGCGCACTTCCTGCACAAAGGTGATGCCACCGTATGCATCTGACTGTGCCATCCCAAGTTTCATCTTCACCCAATTGGCCTAATGTTTTATCAATGCACCACAAATGCTTCTTGGTTGCACTGGAGTGGAATAGCAGAGAGCACAAAAGCTAGAAAAAGGGAGGGCCCAGTGGCTCCCTGGGGGGGCAGGCGTCGCACCTGCCTTGTGTCCTTCTCTTCCACAGGGCAAGGACCATGAAGACCCACTTGCTGATGCTCCTTGGAGTGGCCCCCCTCCTGCAGCTGACCTTCTCTTTGAGAATTGGCGCTTTCAACATCAGGGCCTTTGGGGACAAAAAGCTCTCCAACCAGACCATCTCCAACTTCATTGTCAGAGTGAGTCCCTTTAGCTGTAGCTGGCGAGAGGCCAGTCTGGCACCCTGGCCCACCCTGCTCTCAGCTCCTTCAAAGGAGCGTGTGTCTCTTGCCCATTTGCGGACTGGGTGCATCTTTCCTCACACCGGATCCCAGCTGCCTCAGAGCTCGCCCACCCCACTGCGCAAGATCAGTCTTTTGGCCGTGCTGACCCAGATCTGCCTGCACTCGGGCACGCCAGAGAAACGGGGCTCTCTGCTTTGTCCCTCCAGATACTGACTGCTTACGACCTCACCCTGATCCAGGAAGTCCGAGACGCTGACCTGAGTGCAGTCAAGAAGCTGATGAGCCAAATCGGCTGGTGGGTTTCATGGTTGCTGGGGACAAGGACTCTTTCAGAGGCAAAGCAAACCAAATTGTGGAGCCCCCATTGCATAAGTACAGGGAAGGAGGGCAAAGTCCTGACAAATGCAATTTTCCCTGGATGTCCTTGAGGAAGTACAGATTTCAGTGGTCCTGGTGGGACTGCAGCTGTTCCTGGAGATGAGCCACCCAGGTCCACACTTGCGTTGCCTCTCCTCTCCAGGGCATCGCCGGATCCCTACAGCTACCTGGTTAGCAAACCTCTGGGGCGCAACAGCTACAAGGAGCGGTACCTCTTCGTTTACAGGTGAGGCCTCAAGTGGGGCCCAGGTGGAAGCAAAGCATGGGCAAGCTGTCAAAGAGATCCTAAATGGCTGCCAACTGCTGCCAGTTTTGTCTATTGACCTTAATCCCCCATCACTTTCTGGGCCCCAGCAAGTCTCCTTTGTGCCTTCAATAAGAGCTGTTGCATGTGCTGCACACACACACACATCCCAAGCTTTGAAGTCCTTTGTTGCTGTTGCTTTGTCTTGTATATAGTAATTGTTTTATTTGTTTGCTCTTAACTGCCTTGGGCATACTTGCTGGAAAGGTGGGATCAATAAAATAAACACTCCGCCCTGTCTTCTCTGCCATCTGGAGCCTCTCAGTCACCTGCTCCCTTCTGACCATAAAGCACAGCCCTTCCTGGCCCTGGAGAGGCCCCCACCTCCTCACCCTTCTCCGCCAGCCCCTCCAGCTTCCAAAGGGCTGACCCTCTCCTCTGGCAGAAGGGGGGCAGGAGCCAGGTGGCTGCCAATTCTCTTGGTCCAGGCAGGACAGGGTCTCCCCAGTGGAGAGCTACTATTATGACGATGGCTGTGAGCCCTGTGGCAACGACACCTTCAGCAGGGAGCCCTTCATTGCCAAATTTGCTGTCACCCAGACAGGTAAGCAGCCCCTGCAATCTTCCTGCTGGGTTTCTGGGGAAGGGGGCTGAACGCTTGGCGGGAGAGGCTGTGGCCAGTGTCTTGGCATAGTGCAGTGCAGTGAGGAGCAAAGTCTGGCGCAGGGCACCCCCTCCCCAAAAAGCATTTGAGCAACTTGTGGGGGGAGCGGGAGCCCCACCCCGAGCCCAGGAGGAGCCGGAGGTCCACCAGAAGCCCCCAGGAGCTGGGAGAGGGGTGCCTTTAGGCTCACCCAGGAGTCTCTACATGCCGGGCTCCCCTGTCTGTTCCCCCCAACCCAGCAGTGGGAGAGCTGATCCTGGTGCCCCTGCACGCGGCTCCCGAACATGCGGTGGCCGAGATTGATTCTCTCTATGATGTCTACCTGGCGGTGAAAGACAAGTGGGGGGCCATGGTAAGCACCTCCGAGGGAGGGGTCTCAAGGGCCTCCTCCGCCTTTCTCTTGTGACACAAAGGTTGGGAGGCTGCCAGCGGCAGGGGGGACCAGTAGCCCCTTGCCAACGATCCACCCTGGTGCTGGGCGGGGCTTTCCTGCTCTTTCCCCTGGCAGGGTGCCCTCTTCCTGGGAGACTTCAATGCTGGCTGCAACTACGTTCATACCCAGGACTGGCCCACCATCCGCCTGCGCACCAGCAAGGACTTCCAGTGGCTCATACCAGACACAGCAGACACCACGGTGACGAACACGGCCTGTGCCTACGACAGGTGGGTGGCAGGGGATGGCAGCAGCAACTGTGGCTCACGGGCTGTCTGGCCGGACCACTTCCTTGGGGCATAAAGTGGGAGGTGGCGGGCGCTTTTTCCTTATAACCTCCCGCCCAGGCAACGGCTGCCCTCGATCACTCACCACCCAAGAACGGCTGGGTCAGACCAGGGCCAATCCCCAACAAGCCCAATCGGAGGTCTCTGTGGAAGACCAGGAGCCGTGTCGGAGCAATTATCTCACAGGCGCTGATCATAGAAGGAATACGCTCTTATCCTGCTGCAGGATTGTGGCAGTGGGCACAAAGCTGAGAGAGAGCATCCTGCCTGGAACAGCCAAGGTGGACAACTTCCAGAGGACCTTCATCTTGAGCGCCGAGGATGTAAGCCTCCCTTCAGAACCTCTGTGGGGGCGGAGAGAGGAAGGGAGAAACATCTGGGCTGGGCCAGGGTCAGAGGTTGTGCCCCTGGACTCCAAGGGGTTCTCCTAACACAAGGACAGCCTCCCTCCTGGGACACGACCCACCGGCCTTTGTCCACCTTCTCTGACCAAAGCTGACCCTTCCAGCACAATTATCCCAGGGAAAAAAAAACTTTTGTGAGTTGAAGGGGATTGAGGCCGGGGGATGCTGCGTTTGGGTCATGGCCCTGTGCCCCTCTGCAACAGCCTCCCCAGTAACGTCAAAGAGGGCTGGAGGTTCTGAACTTCTCCCTAATCCTTGCATTGGAACACATGCCGGAAGTCCTGCTTCCTTGCCTGTGCCCGGCTGCCCACTGTGATTTCACACTGCAAGTGCAGTGCTGGGCCTGATCCAGAGCGTCCATCTTCTGTCTTAGGAATTGGGGACTTGGCTCCTGTTGTGACGCTTTTTTCCTCTGCTGCTCCCCTTGGCAGGCCTTGGCTGTAAGTGACCATTTTCCAGTGGAGGTGACGCTGAAATCTGCCTAAGGCCCCCTCAGGCATCTGGTGTGCCACATAAAGCTTACAGCTCCACCCCAGCCAGTTCGGAGGCACTGCTCCGGTTGCCAGCAGTGGCTCCCTCCAGAGACACAGGAGACTGGCAAAACCTCAACAGGTTCCTTTCTGACAAAACAGCAGCAGACTCTTCAGTGTCTTTAAGTAATAAAAGATCAACTGTGTTCAAATGCTTTCCTGGATTTGATGAATGACAGCAAGCTGCCAAATTGTGAACCTTCACAGAAGGTGGAAAGGTGTAAACGGGCACACAGAGAGCACGAATGGCTCCCCCGGGCTGGAAAGGTGCCTCTTCCTGGCAACCTCCCTCCAGAGTGGCCGAGAGCATGTCCCTTGCAGGTGGAGACTGCCGAGGCCCTTCTGGTCCCAGTGCTGTGCAGAGAGAAGCCGGGCAGCCCGTGACCTGCCCTGGCATGGCTGCTGGCCATTGGGACCTCCTGCCCATCCCTCTGAAGGGGCACCAGGAGGAACCCTAATCCTTCATCCTGGATGCCTGCACCCAAAAGTGTCTGCCCCCCTCATATTCATCCTCCCAGTAGTTTGGAACAAAGGAAGGGAAAAGCTGCTGGGTTCTGCGCTACCAGCTGGCTTGCAGGGAAGGGGCTGCCTGCCTGAGTCAACACTGTTGTGGCTGCTCTGCTCCACAAGTGCCCTCATGCCTGGCAACCCCAGATGCCACCCAAGATGCTGAGGAAACAACCTGGTTCCTTAGCCTGACTAAGATGCCTTGGGTGGGGTGGGGGGGGGGACTTCAGAGCTGCACGCGTCTTCCTGGCAGGGCTGCTGTGGGCCAATCACCGGGGCCAAGACTGGAGGCGCAACCCATGCTGGCCATACAGATTGCAAACCACGGGCATTGCAGCAAGCCAAGGGCTCTTTCCCAAGGCCGGTTCCATCCCACAGAGCAGTGAGTTATGCAAGGCACAGGCAGCCACAGCAGTTGCGAAAGGTGTTGGCTCTCTCTCCTGGCCAGCCATTTCCAGCTGCTCCCACCAGTATGGGACTACAATCCTCATCACCCAGCCAGCATCCTCCCTGTGTGTTCTGGGTCAGCCTCCCTGGGGTTTGTTAGGCAAATGGGCATCTTAGCAACAAAGGCAGGACACACACATCAGGCTAAGCCGTGGCTTACTGCAGATACCACAACTGAGTTTCTGTAATAATCTGAGCACCAACCCACCATGGCTGGGTTCATGTGAGACGCCAAGCCCAGCCCAGCTACATCACTGTCTGGCTGGACATCGTGTATGAACATAAAGTGTGTCTTTGGCTGGGACCTCCAAATGGGCTCCCCGCTGAACCCCCGGGGTGTGAGGAGCAGGTCAAGCTTTGACTGGGATACCCTCAGAAACAGTGCCAGCATTTCAGAACCGGCATGCAGCCAGCTTTGTCCCCAGACTATTATCCCTTCATCTTTCTGCTTCAGACCAGGGCCGCTTTCACTGCCTGGGCAAGAGCAATCAGGCTGGCCGCTTCTCTGTGGGGAGCCTGCTTTCCATGGGGCCCCCAAGCCACCCTGAGAAGAGATGCTTCCCCCGGCGGTGGGGCATGGAAGCAGGCCCCCCAGCTTTGGCCTGCTCTCTTCACTGCAAGAAATCCTTAACGAATGAACATCCTGGAGCTGTCATTGCCCTTCTGGATGAAGAGTCACGCATGCCCTGGCTCAGCGGGCAGTGGGACACAGAGGCCTCACTGCAACTGGTCCGAGCCAGCAGCTTCCCCAATCCAGGGGCTGCCGGCTGGCTGGACTCCCGCACCCAGGATCTCCGGGCAGTGTGCTGGTGGATGTACAGGTGCTGCAGGTGCGTGTCATGCAAGGGCTGCAATGGGGTAACTTGAAAACGTGCCCATCCTGTCCTCACAGAAGCAGAACAGTGAGCAGAGCAGCCAGCCAGGCCTCAGCCTAAAGCCAGGCCCTGCACAGAATCTGCCCCCCTTCTCACTTTGCTCCCCTCTCTTTCCTGCCCACTCTTCTTGGCATTTCGGCCATTCTAAAACACATTGCCTTTTCTGGACCAGGGTCTGCCCCCAAGTGGGCATTCACACCCTGCCTCTCCCTCAACCGACCCAAAGGATGCTAGGTGTCCCAGCTCTGCTCTGCAAGGCTGCCATTCAGGTTACCCTGCAATCCCAGCCCACCCGGCTTCTTGCACGGCACGCTCAGCCCTCGGCGATCCTGCGGCTCATCACGTTCTCCACATTCCTTTCTAAAATTGGGAGAACATTTTAGCCCAACATAGTAATCTTACAATCCAAGTTCCTTTCTATAATTGAGACATCACTGGTCCAAGCCCAGGGCCGACTCAGTACTCTGGGCAAGGTGCAGTGAGTCTTGAAGTAGCTGAAATTCAACTGGTAAAGCTCTTGACAAACCTCCATGCTTAGGAAGGCTTGACCTGTTGACTGTCCAAGAGTTAAGCAACTGCTTCATATAGGAAGGAAGAAACAGCACGCTCTGTGCAACAGCTTCTGTGGCTTTGATGAGCAAACAGCTGCCAGGGCAGAAGCGGTCACAACGCAGCAGCTTCCCAAGGTGGAGTTTGCAACGCTCAAATTAAAATGCATGCTCAGAAAACACTCCTGAAGGAGCATCTCCACCCCCTCTAGGGCAGGGCCCTTGCATCACTGCACCCCAGTGGCAGATGGGTGGAGTGGGGGCGTATCTTTTCTCCCCTTATATCCAGTGCAGTTTCCCAGTTGAGGGAGATGCACCAGGGCCGGGAGTCTAGCAGCTGTGCCAAGCCACCTTTGGACTGAACTCAAGGTAGGCACCTCCTTGGTTGAGTACTTCAAAGCACCCTGGCTTTGCTCTTGGGGGAGGAAATGGCCATTTCTTGCTCCCTCTTTATAATATAATCCAGGGTCCCTTAAGAAAATTAACTGCTAGTGCAATTGTTTCAGAACTCACAGCTGCAAGGCCTGGTGGCAGTTTGGCCGTAGCCACCAGCTTGGATGGCTCCAACGAAGAATAAAAACATTCATGGAAGGGGGAAAGTAAAGCTCTTATGACCCTAAATTCTTTGCTCAGACATGGGCTGCCACCGAAAATCAGCTGCCTGGGCTGTGCTCTGTATCAGCGGGCCCTCTGTTGTAGGGAGGTGGTTAGAGTCAAGCTTCAGCCGAGTCCAACAGGCAGGGAAGGGACCTTGGAGCAAAGCAAGGCGGTGCCAGCAGGAAGGGATGAGCCAGCCACTTTCCACAGGTGTAAGGATCGGGGAAGAATGGAGCAAGGCTGCCCAAAGGAACTGGGGAAATGAAGACAGAGGCACCACAGCAGAGTCTTCAACTTGAGCAAGCTCCTTTATTATGTTACTTAACTGGTTTGTGTGGATAATAAATACACTTAGAAGTCAGATGACAACATCAGGGCCCAAATCAGTGAAATCTGTGCTGGGCTTTTTCTGTCTTCTCTGCTGAAACTGTAAAGAGGCAGTGATGCCAGAGATGCTGTCTGGAGAACAGGCATGGCCGGGAGGGTGAGCCACAGCCCAGGGCTGCAAAGCCGAGTGCAGGGGACTTTTCCAGGCAACTTGAGAAGGAAACAGGACAAGCCTGCGCACAGTGAGGTGAAAGAGATCCCCAGGCTGAGCTCTTGGGAAATTCAGGAAGATCCCAGCTGACTCTGCAAGAGCCCTAGGCAGCCCAGCACAGCTCCCATCCCTAAATTGCCGAAAGGCAGGTGTTGGGGGGATGATTAAAATGATTTGTCGCTATTGCACCTTGCGCACCTTACACATTGTGCCAGTAATGTGCTTGGAGTATTAAAATGGACAAAGCAATGGAAAACCATTCGTTTGCTGCCAAAGCAGCACTGCCACAGGCTGGGAAGAGCAGCAGCAGCTGACCAGGAAATTGAATTGCACACCCACCTTCGTGGCCTTGCCCACCCTCCTCCTCTCCCCTTTAGAAGGAGCAGAATGAAACTGGTGGTCCTTCCTTGCTTGGCCTTGCTGCTCCACACAGTCGAGGCCCTGCGAATCTGCGCCTTCAACATCCGGAGTTTTGGAGACACCAAACTGTCGGACCAGAGCATCTCCCAAATTATTGTGAAGGTGAGGGCAGGTGACGGAACCACAGCTCCCGCATTAGGAATCACATGGCAGGCCCCCCAAAAGCAGAGGAGGAAGGTGGCTTGTCAGTAGCTACTAGGCTTGAAAGCAAAGTGGAGCCTCTCTGGTCAGAGGCAGCAGCACTGAAAGGGAGTTGTTGGAAGAGGGGCCCTGCCAGAGGACCACCTGCCGGGGCAGCTGGCCCTTCAGCCTGTCCTCCAGAGCCAGCAGGGCTCTTCCACTGCTCACATCTGAGCGTGTGCTCGCCCGTTTCAGATCCTGTCCCGGTATGACATCATCCTAGTGCAAGAGGTGCGGGATGCCGATCTCAGCGCAGTCCAGGAACTCAGGGAACGACTCAACAGGTAACAAAGCGGGTGGAGGAGAGGCAAGATGAGGAGGAAGCAAGCTTGTGGGACCGTCTTCTCCCTTGCCCAATGTGCTTTAAGGGAACAGCAGCATCCATCTGACTTACACACAGGGCCTGACAGGATGAACTCCGGTCAAGTCCTTATCGGTGCCCGGCTTGGAAAAACACCCCGAGAGGTGAAAGGGCCAGTCCCTAATGGGGAGAGCCAGACTGGGGAGGTCTGCCTGGCTGCCCTATTCAGACCACAGCCACTTGGGGGGAGTGTCCCCCCGATTCTTGCCTTGCAGGGCATCCAAGCACTCTTATGACTACGTGGCCAGCGAGTCGCTGGGTCGGGAGAACTACAAAGAGATGTATCTCTTCCTCTACAGGTACAGATGGCTCTGTGGGCTTAGACTGCGCTTGGGGCACGCTTGCTGGCATGCAGGCTGCGCCAGACTCCTCCTCGCAAGCACAAGTGAGCCAAAGGCAACGGGCCACTCACGGCCGGCGCTCAGGCCAAGAGCTCTGGAGCTTAGCAGCAAAGCACCTCTTTGGCTTGCGGGAGGCCCGAGGCCCTGTCTCCCAGTGGTTTCCTCTCCCAAATCTTGGCCAGCCAGAACATCGGCAGAGCCAAACGCACATCCAGATGGAAGTAGCTCCCTACATTTCCTGTGCTTTTCTACTCATAATCTCACACACACACACACACACAGGATTTGCACTAGCACTCCCCGGAAAGCAAGCTGGGGGGATGAGGGTCTCTCAATCCGGGGTTCAGACGCAGCTGCACAGGGGTGGCAAAGCTTCTGAGAAGGCTCCCTGACCCTGGGGGACGATTCCTCTCCTGGCTCCTCCCCTTCCTCCACTGACTGGCCGCCTCGGCTTCCTTTCCAGGACAAGGAGCCTCTCCCTCATGGACGAGTACCAGTATCCCAACCCCGACGGCGCCTTCAGCAGGCCTCCGTTCGTTGTGAGGTTCGCTGCTTCCAGCTCAGGTGAGTGAAGCCAAAGACAGGGCCCGGCATCATCCCAGACCAAGAGTGGGCACTTGCCACACTCCAAGCCAGTGAGCAAACTGGATCAGGAAAGGATTGCCCCTGGCAAGCAGGCAGGTCAGAAAGAGACTCAGGGTCCAAGCCAGATGGCCAGGAAAGGAGACCACAAGGCAGCACACCCCCAAGCAGACATTCCTGTTCCTTCCCTAAAGGCTTCAGGGCAGGGAACCTGCCCAGCACCCGCAGGACACTCTCCCACCCAGAGATCAGTCGGGAAACCGATGCCATTTGGGGCACTAACCCAGTTCTTTTGCAGAGGGGAGTGAGCTGGTGCTGGTGCCCCTTCATACCCCTCCGAATGAGGCTGTGGCAGAAATTGATGCTCTCTACGACGTCTATCTGAAGATCATTGACAAGTGGGAGACTGACGTAAGCAGCCCGGCCCCACAGGGGCAAGGAGACGCCCTGCAGTTGCACTGCATGTCCTGCCTGTAGGGAGCAGCGCTCTGCATTTACCACAGCAGCAGGATGAAGGGGGTCCCAGAGCCAGATGAGGGTTCAGCAAGGGGCACTGCTGGGTGGGGGATGGACGGAAGGACAGGAAGAAAAGCGCCCATCACTTAAAGCGCCCACCAAATTTTTGTATTCAATTTTTTAATAAGTACCAGTATTTTCCTTTTTGAAGGAACAATTCGTTATGCAGGACACTTTTTGACGGCTCCAATCTGGCCTCCTCCAGGTGTGCAGGGGGTTGCAGTCAGCACCTCTGGAGGGCACCAGGATGGAGGCGGCTGGGTGCCAGCACTGCAGTCTCAAAGAAAGAAGCACCAGTCTTTACTGTCCCAGCTGGAAGGCCTGGAGAGGTTGGGAGGGGTGTTAATCAGGACCCCCAGCTGGCCATCCCCACAGACAGGAGACATGCAAGAAGCCAGCCTCCAAGCCCTTTCCTGTGACATGTTGCTTGGCAGAACATAATGTTCCTGGGAGACTTTAATGCCGACTGCAGCTACGTGGGAAAGAAAGACTGGAACTCCATCCGCCTGCGCACCAGCGAGGTTTTCAAGTGGCTCATTTCAGATGACACAGATACCACCGTGGGCAACTCTGACTGTGCCTACGACAGGTGAGGGGGGCAGATGCCCTTCACAAAATGCTGAGGGCAACAGCTCTCCAGTATCCAGGACAACCTGGCCATGGAGCCACAACTGGCCACGGAGGTTTCCTCCTCCCCTCTGGCACCCCTGGAAAGCCCTGAAACTCCTCAGAGACAACCCCCCCTTGCAAAGGGGCAGGGTCCCCAAGGAATGGTCTCCCCACCTGCATCTTATTTGTGCTTTCAGGATTGTTGTGAGTGGCTCAAGACTGAGGAAGTGGATTGAGCCCAAGTCCGCCAAAGTATTTAACTTCCAGAGAGCTTTCAAGCTGAGCCAACAGGAGGTAAATCCATTGCTCCAGATGTTTTTAACTCAACTTGTCTAGCATTCTAACTTAAGCCACAAAAATATGCCAATCTACAGCTAAGAACTATTAATTGAAAATACTCCTTACCCGCTCTGTATCTCAGATCCCAGAGGAGAATAAGTCAGTCACAGCAAAAGAATGCCAGAGATTTGATGTGCGCAATCATGCTTGCTCTGGGGTCCTGTCTTGGGCTGTCCAAGGGCCGCATTGACCTCTCCTGCTTTCTCCTTTATTGCAGGCTCTGGCTGTCAGTGATCATTTCCCGGTGGAAGTGCGGCTGAAGTCTGCCTGAACCTACCTGCTGCCCTGCCTTATGAGGGTGGGCCAAGAGGGGTCACAAGGGCTCCTGCCCCCACCACTCTGCAGGCACCAACATCACGCTCCCAACCTTGCAAGTTGCCTACAGATTTCCAGCTGGGCCTCATGCTGACTGGGAAGTGGGCTTCCGCAGAACAGCTTCTTCAAAGTTTCAGCGATGGAAATGCAGCCAAGAATGAACTTGGGTTTCCTGCAGGCTACAACTGCTTCACCCTGAGCACCAGCTGCTGCTTCCCACTTCCCCGGCCGGGTCTCCCACCAGCCAACCAGCCAGGCCTTCTCCTTCCATACATCTGGAGGGCTCCAGGCGGGAAACGCTGTGGTGTGGTCCTGCAGGGGGTTGGGGAGATACAGCACGAATCCTTACTTGGCTATGAAGGTCTCTGGAGAACTCTGAGAGCGTAACTCTCTCAGCCTTGCCTACCTCATGTAACAGTGGGTGGTGCAGCTGCTGGACAAACAGCAGGATTAAAAAAAACAGCAATTTAGCAAACGTTCCACGTCTTAACAGGCACAGCCATCCACTCAGAGAACATCAGAACTCAGAGGAATTCCTGCTCAGGGTGGGGACTGCAGAACAACCAACCATCCAAGAAGTTCAAAAAGCCACTCAAAGCAAACTTACTCTCTGCTCCCCAGGCCCATTACGGAGGACAGCATCCCTGTCCAAATAAAGCTGCTTGGGCAGCCCCTGAGATCACGCAAGGCCACCCCCCAAAGGAGAAGCTGCTTCAGAGGCCCCCACAAAGAATCAGTCCCAGGGTCTGGAATTCCCACAGGTTGGAGAGAGGCCAATTAAATAGAAAATCACGTGCACGAACAGGTGGGAGAGTTTCTGGCAGCAGCCATCCTCATCGTTCTACGCAAAACACAGCCGGACACCCCAGCGTCCCACCCATCCTCCTTGGGCAGCCTTCCTGACTAGGCCCGGCCACCCCAGGAGCAGCCCACCGCAACTCCAAGTCCCAAGAGCCAGTAAGGCTGCCCTAGCAGGGCGCGAGGCCGCCAGCCTGCAAGAGTCCGAGCTAGAAAAAGCGCTTCCAGGCAGACCACGCATGCTTGCAGGGCTAGAAACGGTGGTCAAGTGCAGGCAGGCGCCACAAGTAAGGCGGGAGGGACTGGGCAGCCATGGTAGAAGAGGGGCTGGCTGGCTAAGCCTGCTTGGCCTGGTCCAGATCGTTGAGAGAGAGAGACAGGAATCTAGAGGCATCCCCACCAGCCACGAAGCAAAGCCGTCTCTGCCGTAAGCATTTATTGGATGTTCTGTGTGCTTCTCAGGAAGACCAAATGCTTAACGGCGCTGGACGGCCTAGCCTGCCTCCCTGGCTGTCCAGCCACAACCTGAACTCTGCAGTCCAAACTCCAACAACAAACTATGCAAAAGCCATTAAAGCCAGACGCTACGGTGCTCAGTCTACCGTGGCCTGAGGAAAGAAAGCAGCCAACGGGGGCAGCGGTAAGGCTGCCAGGCCAAGCCCTCGAGCTCTGAGAAGCAGACCTATTCAGGCTTTCCTCTGTTTCAGCATCTCCATGTACTTCTGGAGAGAATTCTGAATAGCATCCCTGGAAACAAAGCGCACAAAGTTCTGGATGTCAGCCTCGCGGTGCATCAGCAGGTGGTCCACAGCTTGCTTCCGCAGGGAGGACTTGGAGAGCTGCCGGGCGTGATCTAGGCAGGGGACAGGAAGAGTGATGGATGGGAGGGAGGACTCCCTGAGGCAACTGGGTTCCCCAAAGGTCAAGCAAGGTGTGGGTGGGCCAAGAACCTTGACCCCAAGCGGGAGTCTGGCCTGGGTGCCCCACCTGGAACGGCCAGCCACTGGGCCAGCACTTCTGCGGCCCTGGCCAGGATCTTCTCTTCAGGCACCAACTCATCCACAAGGCCGATTTTGAGGGCTTCTTGAGGAGAATAGAGGAGCCCCAGCTGGAGGGAGCGCTCAGCAGCCCTATGGCCAACTGTGTTCAGCAAGCAGTCCTTGAACCTGGGTGGGGAAGAGACGTTCAGACAGAGAGCGCCCACCAACTAGCTAGATGAGCCAACCCAAAAAAGGGGGCTGACAGGAGCCCCCGAAAGGCCCTGCCATCTGCACTGCCTCCTCCACACCTCACCAAAAAGGGGCGACTATGCCCAATCTTGTCTCATTCAGACCAATGCTGTACTTCGGATTGTCGGCCATGATCCGGTAGTCACACGACAAGGCCATAAGGCAGCCTCCTGCGGGGCTGGAACCCTGCAAGGAACACAGCTGGGTTTGTCCACAAGCGGTGGCTGGGGGTCCCTGCCTTGCAAACCTCCCTGCTTCAGCCGTTACTCAGTGCTCCTATTCCCAATCTCGCAGGGCCCGAGCACATCAGAAGGCTCGAAATAAAAAGGAGAGGTTGGTGGCTGTGGAACGTGACGGGTAGATCCCAACCAATTTACCAGCAAGGATAACCCTTTTTCTGAAGGAGGGGTGTCGGCCGTGGGGTGGGATTGCAGCACTTGTGCCTAGGGAGCAGGGAGCCTTCAGCCCCAAGCATAGAAAGGGGAACACAGCAGCATCGTTACTCTCAGCATTAATGCAACCTGATGCCTACCAGGCCCTCCCAGCGAGGCAAACCAGCTCCCCAGATCAAGCAGGAGGACCCCTGCCCAGGCAGGCCACGTCTGCCCCTTCCTATTTGCTCCTGGGAGTGGGTGCAATCAAACAGTCCCCTTTGGTCTTTTAGGCTGTCGGTCCCAGGCGGGGCCGCCGAGACCCTCCCCACCTCGGCGGGACTTCCCACCCGCAAGTGGGGAGCCCCGGCCTGGCCGGAGGGGAGAGCAACGGGAGGCCCGTCGGGCCGGACGGCTGCTTACGTTGACGGCGGCCACGGTGGCGAGGCGGCTGCCGTAGAGGAGGATCCAGATCTCTTGCACCGCCCTCCAGAACTCGGCCAGGCGCTCCTCGCTCCGCCCGTACATCTCCGTGATGTCTAGCCCGGCCGAGAAGATCCCGGGGACGGCCTGCGGAGGAAGGCGCGGAGGTCTCTCCCGGGCGTGGTGTGGCGTGGCGGAGGGACCACGCCCCGCCGCCCCCTCCCCCCCTCCCGCCCCGCGCGCCCTACCGAGGTGAGGACGAGTCCGCGGCAGGCCCGGCGGTCCTCCAGCCTCTGCAGCGCCAGGCAGAGCTCGGTCAGCAGCGCCAGGCTGAGCCCGTTCACCGGCGGCTGCTGCAGCCGCACCACCGCCACGCCTGCGGGGAGACGCGCGTCAGACGGCCCGGCAAGGCCCAGCGCAGAACGCCCGCCCCGCGCCGCCGCCGCCAACCCTACCCGCCTGCTCGTCCAGCTCCACCAGCACCCGGCTCGCGCCGCTCATGCGCCGCCTCGGGGCCGGGGGCCCTGCCGGGAAGGCGAGGCGAGTCAGCGGGCGCGGGACGGACCCGCCCGCCCGCCGGAGCAGCCGCCCCGCGAACGCCCCAGCCAGCACCGCTGCCGCCGCCATCTTCCTCACCCCGGGGTCATCTCGCCAGAAGGAGGGAGGGACGGGCGGCCGCGGCTTCTCGGGAGGTCTTGGGCATGCGCGAGCCGGCGCGCGGCGCCGCGCTCCGGTCACGTGCCCGTGACGCGCCGCGCGACGGGGCGTCGTGTTTGTTTCCGGAAGTGCTCGCGCGGCCTGGCGCCCGGCGCGAGGCGGGATGGAGATCACCCGGAGCAGTGAGTCGCGCGGCGGCCCGGGGCGCGGGCAGCGGGCGCGGGGGGCGGAAGAAGGCGGGGGCGGGGGCGGAGCCTCCCCGGCCTCACCAGCCGCCCGGCTGATCCTCGCTCTGTCCGCAGATTTTAAGGGCGCTCTTGGGAAAGTCTACGAGGCCGTCGAGGACGCCGACTTCCTGGCCATCGACGGGGAGTTTTCAGGTACCGCGCCCGCGCCGCGCCGCGCCCCCACCCCCGGGCCCCCGCGCCGCGCGCCCCCGGCCGAGCCTCAGGCGGCCCGTCTTCTTCCGCTTCCAGGGATCAGCGACGGGCCGTCCGTGAGCGCGCTGACCAACGGCTTCGACACGCCCGAGGAGCGGTACCAGAAGCTGCGGAAGGTGAGGGGCGTGCGGGAGGGGGGCCCCTAGGTTGGCTCCCCCGGCGGGAAGAAGCGCCGCGCCGCATCGCGCCGCAGAACCTCCGGGGCCCGCCTGCCGCCCGCCCCCCAAGCCGAGTTAAGCCCCTCTCCCTTCCGTCTCCTCCTGGGTGCGCTGCTGGTTTCCACCTTGAACCCCGTGGTTCGGGAGCCGCTCATAACGTGGCACTGAGTTATTCCAGCTTCGGTGTCTGCTTTCTGGGACCTGTTTGATTTCCCCCTGCTTTAGTAGTTGAAGCTCCAGAAAGCCCTGAAAATCGGGAGGCAGCTGGAGCAAAACGCAACCCTTCAGCCAAGTTTTCCGGGTTTTGGATAACCTCCGGCTGCTCTGAACGAACAACTGGTTGCTTAGAATTTCTGTTCGGTTTTTTTCCCACCCAGCATTCCATGGATTTCTTGCTGTTCCAGTTTGGCCTATGCACTTTTAAATACGATCATGCAGAATCTAAGTATGTCCTTTTCTTGTTTTTTAAAATTAAGCGTGCTGGCATGCATAACTTGTACATTGATTTTCAACCCTTTATTTCCTTTTAGATACATCATCAAATCATTTAACTTCTACATCTTCCCCAAACCTTTCAACAGAACATCGCCAGATGTCAAGTTTGTCTGTCAGGTAAATAGGATGACAGGTATACGCGTTTCCATCCTCTGATTCCGGTATATTACTATAGTAATAATAACAATTCTTTATGCGTGAAGCTAATTCAAGCTGGTTGATATTGTTTCATTTATTTAACTAACTCAGTAGCTTTGAATCTTTACAAAGCTAGATTGAAAGTTATTAAAAAGATGTGTTTTTGATGAAGTTATTCAGTTAGAAGGAGCTTTTCAATTTGAGAAAAAGAGTTTTATAAGTGCCAAGTGGCTGCAGAGGAAAGTATCTTCTTTGTACTCTCAGTGCTTCAGTGTCATGCATACATGTGGTTTGAGGCCTGGTGTTGGAGAAAAGGTAATCATCTGGAAGCTTCCTTGTGCCTTGCCTTTGAATTGTGCCTGGGAGAGTGTAAATGCATTGTTTCGTCAAATGAATGAAATATATAGAGCCCACCATGAATTGCCATTCTTAGCAATGAAAAATTAATTTCATTAGATTGAAGTCACTTGTGGAATCATTCATAAATCTATTTCTTGTGTTTCTTCCAGAGCTCAAGTATAGATTTTTTAGCAAACCAGGGATTTGATTTTAATAAAGTTTTTCGCAATGGTAAGTCTTTTGTAAATCTTTTAAAAATAACCTTGAATTTCTATAGCTGTAGCTTCAACTTCTTTCTTTCCAGCATTTTGCAATCTGATGATGGAGAAAGAAAGTCATTTTTCTCTAATTGTTTGGTACGGTATTAAAGTTTAATTCCCATTCCTCCCACCAACCATTAAAAGTTCTACTACCACTCACCTGGAGGACGCTAGGATGGGAGATGATGAGTAGATGACCAGATTTTTAAACTGAAACAGTTTTAAAACTAAGAACTTCATCTGACTCCCTCCCTCTCCCCTCTGTTTTTAAGGTATCCCTTATTTAAATCAGGAAGAAGAAAGACAGTTACGGGAGCAGTATGATGAGAAGCGTTCTCAAGCCAACGGGCTGGGGGCCTTGTCATATATGTCACCTGGTGCCACGAAGCGCCCATCAACTGTTCCTGAGGATCAGAAGAAGTTCATCGAGAAAGTCATGTAAGTGGAAATACAGTGGGATAAGCCTCTGCTTGAAGGGGGAACACCAGCGGTAATTGTTGCATTTGCTCTTTACATCATTTTCTGGGCCTGACAAAGTTTTGCTGGGAAGAGCATCCTCCTCCTGTTACCCTCTGGCAGGCTGAAAACAGATCTGCAGCTTGAGAGTTTGTTTTACGCAGGAGGAGAGTGGTGGGGCAGGCTGCAGACGGCTGATGAAGGCTGATCACCTCTGTGTGTTTCTCTGGAGCACTCTCACCAGTAAAGGCCCTGCTTTGGGCTCCCACATGGCCAGGCATGGGGGGCTTAACCAGGGACGGGGCCTTCGCAGGTGTGGTGCCCACCACAGGGCTCTTCAGGAAGAGATTTTTATGAGGCCTACCCATTTGCATTTCCCTGCTTAGTATGTCTGGATTGTTTGTTTTTGCTGATACCACATTTGTGGGGATGGGGTTGTATTGGTTCCTTTCTCATCCCCCCCCTTTACTTTGAATTTCTGAAAGGAAAATTGGGTACCCATTTAAATAAACATTTATTTGTGATAGCATCCACAGTGCGGATCCAGTGAATAATAAAACTTGCCAGCTATCAAATTTTGGGGAGCACAAGCTGTCGTGCACTTAGCAGGGGAACGAGGGCTCTGCCTTGTCTGGATTGATGCTCTGCTGGCTTCAGACAGCCTTCCCCATTGTGGGAGGTGCCAGCCAGAAAGAAGACACCTTCCGTGTCTCTCCCCTTTTTCAGAGAAAGGATAGAAGATCTCTTGCAGAACGAAGAAAGCACCAACGTGCAGCTGGAGCCGTGCACAGGGTTAGTTCCTCTGAAATCACCAAGCGGATCTCGGGCGGAGCTTTGGGTAGATGAGGCTGGGTGGGCAGAGGAGAGGGCAACTGGCCTTCTCTGGACATGTCAGTATCTTTCTTTTTCTCTCTGCAGGTTTCAGAGGAAACTGATCTATCAGACCCTGAGCTGGAAGTGAGTACTGCCCAGCACTGATTGCCACGAGGAGAAGCAGCAACAGCAGCTTCTCCACATCTGGGAAGAGATTCTCCTTTGCGAATGGCGGGGGTGCTGCATCCGAGAGGGCAGGCACTGGCCTCACCGTCTCCTGTGCACATACTGATGCATGGCTCCTGGCCGGGGCCAAAGAGCCCAGCTGCAAAGTCCGCAGCCCTGTGGTTTTCTGGACGCCTGCAGGAGCCACGCACGAAACTTCTGGTTTCCCTTTGAGCACTTTTTTCGTTATTCGCCAAGCACAAAGTCTAAACTGATATTTCTGTTTCTGATGTTCTTGCCAAACATGGCAGTTTCTTGATTAGTTTCTGTTTTGCAAACATAGAGAGGACTATTATTAATCCTTATTTTTTTCAATTTCACCGTAGGTATCCAAAAGGCATCCATGTTGAAACTCTGGAAACAGAAAAGGTGACTAGTTCTGCATTTTCCACTTTATACCAAGTGCACCCTGGTAGGATTCTGTGGTTCTCCAGCCATCTCCAGGAGAGCTTCTGTGGGTCGGGTGGCACCCATTCCTTTGCTTGTCTGGAACCCGGGCCTAATCCTTAAAGGAGTGAGACCTCCAATGGGCCCCAACTAGTTCAGAAGTTGGCAGACCCCAGGGCTTCCTGTAATAGGAGTGATTTAATCTGGCTATGAACAGCCTTGACTGATAACCTTGGCAGGAATGAGGCTGATGTTCTGGGCTGGGTGAATGTGGGTAATTCTGCTACTGCACGTTGCCACATGCTTCAGCTGTTTTTGCAAGAAATGGGATGTTCTATATTTTTTTCATGATACGGAAGCAGTCATGTCATGTTGATAATGTAAAACAGTTTGGGGTGAGAACAGAGAGATGCTTCGTTTATTAACCTACCACTTCTGAAGCCTTAGAACTGATGAACCATGTTTTAAAAGAGCTTTCCCCAACCTGGTGCCCTCCAGATACGCTGGGGTGGTAAATTGCAGTATTCCCAGCCAGGACGTAAAGTCAGCCTGGGAAACCCACCAGAGTAAAAGTCAGGTCGATTCTCCCTCCTCCCCCACCTGAGAATTTGACATTGTGCTCCTGCTTGCTTGTGCTGCATTAACATGTGTGGCCCTCAGAAGGAGCGGTACATGATCATCAGCAAAGTGGACGAAGAGGAGCTCAAGAGAAGAGAGCAAGAGAAGCAGGCAAAAGAGCAGGCAAGTGCCCACGCGCCTTTGCTGTGGCAGGGACTAGCCTGGGGGCCGGGGGCAGGTTGGCCGGTCTGTGCCCTCGTCTCCTGCGGGAGAGACTGATTCCCAGCAGGAGTGGGGATCTTTGGTTGAACAGGATGAGGGGACTGATCCGGGCTCGTCTCTTGCAGGAGGAACTGAAGGATGCGGTGGGGTTTTCCCGAGTCATTCACAGCCTTGCAAATTCCGTATGTTTGTTGCCTTCTGGTGTGCATTTGTAGGTAGAATGAAGCCCATTGCTGGGATAAGCAGGTGGCACCGAGTTGGGGAACACAGCGGGGACTTGGGAAGGTGCCGTCATGCTGCTAATGGGTTTGGGATGGGGAATGGCCAGGGGGGGAATCTCTAGGGGAGCCTGCCCACGCATTGGGAGGAGGGCTTCCTCTCAGGCCCGGCCAAATTCCGCGACGATGCCCTTCTCCAAGGGGGTTATTGGGAACGGTGCCACAGAATGGACATCTGAGGTGGCACTCTGGCAGGGTTTTATTTGTGCCGTGAGCAGTTTATTTAGGTAGTCATCTGGGCAAGTATTTTTTTTTTAAATTTTGTGGCTTTTTTTCTGCTACCTGTTTTGTTTGAATTGCTTTAAGGCTTTTGTTTTTGTAAACTGCCTTGAAATCATTGTGAAAACTATGCATGCCATCAGCAGATGAAGTGACCCAGGAGTGTTCTTAATCATTCACAACGTAGCACGGTGGTGTTGGGAATATGTTCCGCCTCTGCATGCCCTCCGAACATTGTGCTCGGTTGCTTCTCCACAGGGCAAGCTTGTGGTCGGACACAACATGTTACTGGATGTCATGCACACCATCCACCAGTTCTACTGCTCCCTCCCGGAGGTTGGTGTTTCTCCCTTGGGCTGAAGTCTGCTCTTCGTTCGAAATGCCCTTTGCAGAGAAGTCGGGTCTCCCCTAACCCCTCCAGCCGAGACTCGCCTGTCGGGCGCATGCGCAGGCCTGTTATCCTGGGTGGAAGGCTGGGCCAGGTCCCACTCTGGGGAGACGTGAAAGACCCTGGCCTCAGAGGCTCCTCTGAGCCCAATGCGCTGCCTCCCAGAGAGACCGATTAGGTTGGCCGAGGCTGTCAACCGCCTCCCAATATAATCCTGTCCAGCAGCTGATAGTCGAAGGTAGGCGGCTTCCCTAGGTGACGTTTTCTCTGCTTTTCACTGGAAGCTAGCTAGTTTTCTTAACTTCAGAAACTTCTCTGGTTAGAGCTCTTAAGCTGGGGACCACCTGTGGCATCAAACCCCCTGGGTTGCTGAGGGCTAAGGTGTGAAGAAGTCCCATGTTGCTGTCCACGTTAACTCTCCCTGCCCTCCTCCTCTCCTGCCCAAATAAAGAAGCTAAACTCTGCCACATTCTCTTGTGGCAAAGAAGGTGCCCCTGTTCTGCTTCATCTGGCTTCCCTTTTCCACATTCTTCCCTGACTCTGTAGGCCTCCTCAGATACAACAAACAAAACTGTCCAGGCTATTTTTTGAGGGCATCATAATTGTACTTATGGGAGGTGGCATGGCGAGCGTTGTTTTCCTCCAATAAATTAATTGTGCATTAATGCACGTGTATTTCAGCTTACGTTGTCCTTTTTGTTTCAACAATCCGATTCCTTTTAATTTTCAGGATTTCAGTGAGTTCAAAGAACTAGCAACATGTGTCTTTCCCAGGTAAGTGTTTCTGTTTGCAATTACGTAAGAACTTAAGCTGTCTGCTGGATTAGACCCCGGCCCGACTAGTCCAGTAGGCTGTTCTCACTGCCTGAGGCAGCCCCTTGGTCTCCCAGCAGATGGCCTACAGAGATGTCCCGGTGCTGTCAAGGCTAAGAGGCACTGGTACCCACAAGCAGCTGGGATCTCAGTTGACGTATTTGCTATAACCCTTTTCTGGAACCTGGGGGCTTGGGAGGGACCTCCTGGTTCTTTCCGGTAGCCATCTTATTTCAGGCACGCCACCCTTACGTGTTTTACCAGAATTCCTAGCTGCAAGAGGGAAGGGTGGTACTTGAGGATCCTCCTGGCTGTCGGCTATCCCTGCTCAGCCCCAAATTCCCAGCCAGCGTCCTTTTGCTCCCGGAACCTGCTCCTCAGCCGTCAGGACTTAATAAGTTCAGACAGATGTAGGACACCGAGTTCCCCTTCCCCAGAGCTGTGGGGCAGAGTCTCAGAGGGGAAGACCCAGGGGTTTCTGTTCAAGAGGGATAATTTTTTTCCTTACTGTGAAAAATCTAATTTATAGGTTATTGGACACTAAATTGATGGCGAGCACTCAGCCATTCAAGGTAGGCCATTTGCAGTGTGTTAAAATGGTGTTGTGGTAGTTCGTGGAGTTCTTGAAGCGAAACAAACAGATAAAATAAGACTCTTTTGCAACAAAGACAACATCTCATTTACACACCTAGTGAACTGCTTTTTCTAGGCCCCAGAATGCTATCTGCAAGAGGGAGGGGTTGCTGCTTGCCAGAGTGCAAAAAATTGAGCACACGGTGAAGGCTAACCCTAATCTAAGTGTCTGGCTGGGGGGGAGGGGAAGAGGGGGCCCTGGAAGAGGTCCTGGCTGTCACCTTCTGCCTGTAGCAGGTGCTGGACTGTCAGTCCTACCTGTTGCTCCGCTGGAGTGGTGTTTCTGGCCACAGCCAACCCTTTAATCATCTTTCTTAATTAGAGCAAAGGCAAGAAAAATACCAGTGAGCTGACCTTGGAAGCATTTTACGTAGGGCTAACCAACGGATGCACATTTTTGTTAATTCCAAATGTTTAAGAAATGGGTGAAAACATTAGAAGGGCTTTTCATCTTCTTCTCGCTTTCTTGCTTACCAGTTTGTGTTGATAATCATGTCCCAAACTGCATTAGTGGACTGTTCCATAATTTAAAATGTCTGAGCTGGTGTTGGTTTTAAACCGCTCAAACTCTGTTTTGGCTTCTAAAAGACTTGGCAGCCACTTTGGTATTTCTAAGGAGGCCAAGGTTTTGGGAAGCAGACACACACGCAGAGCAAACTGAGTTTGGAACTAAGGGTTAGAAAGCATCTCAGGTACAACATAATCTGAGTTGTTTGCTGCATCCTGGCCAAGGAGGCACTGAGAGGCCGGGATGTTCCAGCCATTGCAGGACTCCGTCTCGCAAACTCTGCTTCTGATTTCTGTAGATTTCAGGTCCCTTGGTGGAGGTGTTTGGGGTCCCAATCCACATATTCAAATGGAAGGTCAGGTGGCTTTGTTAGAAAGACTTAGATTTGCGTCTGTCTCCTGACATCAGTTTGCAATCAGTTATGCCTCATATCCTCTTTCGTCCTCAGGAGATTATTAAGAACACATCCCTGGCCCAGTTGGAAAAGCGTCTGAAGGAGATGCCCTTCAACCCTCCAAAAGTTGGTAAGGAAACAAAGGGCCACTGAAATCTGGCTTTTAGTAGACATGGCAGGTGAGCATTTAAAAATGTAGTTTTCACTTTGGTGGGGAGAAATTTATTTGATGCTCACTAGCTAACATCTCTGTATTGTTTCTATTGGGAATTTAGATAGGGGCTTCAGAAACATACAAAGCTAATGACATTATTGGACCAGTATCTGGATGAAAAAAGCTGCAATTATTGCCACTTTTTCATCAGAGGCAGAGATTTTGCCTGATGAATTTTCCATGTATCTTGAAAATGCTCACATTTCTTAAGAACAGAATGTGGCAAAAAAAGACCCTTTAGGATCTGGTTTATTTTCTGTTGGGGGTGGGGTCAGGAAAGCAATCTCTGGGAGGAAACTGTTGGCACTTCAAGCAGGTCTCTGCATCCCTGTGTGGACTAAAATATTCCTCCTCCCATCCAGGTAACTTTGAGTAAAAGAATCCTTTCCTTTCTCAGAAAGTGCTGAAGGGTTTCCCAGCTACGACACAGCCTCAGAGCAGCTTCACGAAGCTGGTTATGATGCCTACATCACAGGCCTCTGCTTCATCTCCATGGCAAACTTCTTAGGTACCCAGTCTTCTCACACTTGCGTAGCATACCCACCTGTCCACTTCGCTCTTTGTATTTGACTTTTTTCATAACTTTTGCTCATTAGGTTCATTTCTCAGCCCGCCCCAAAATCATGTACCTGCCAGTTCAAAGCTGATAGAGCCCTTTTTCAACAAGTAAGTAACAATTGTTCTTGAAAACCTGTTCTTTTCTGAAATTCTTGTGATGCCCATTTGCAGGACGGATGCCGAAGCAGGAGGCCATTAAAGGAAGTGACAGGACCAAAACCGACAGCACCGTGTTTACAGTATTTAAATTCTCCCCATTAATTAAGTACAGCACCAGGGGCCCCTCTCCTGTCTGCCATGGTGAGCCCAAGTGACGGGGATGGTCTCTGGAGTTCGACTCACCGAGGGGTTGCTTCCGCTGGGCATGTTTTATAGCCTGGCAACCTCTCCTTCCCCCTCCACCCCCAGAGTTGCTTAGTGTAGACATCAGCAAAGGCAGCTGACGTCTACATATTAATGAGGATTAAGGGTCTGGCAAGCCCTGGGCGCCTGCTGCAACAGAAGAGGAAAATAATTATCTAACTGGGGTAAGAACGAAAGGTTTGTGATCTCACAACTTGAGCAGATATGAAGAGCAGATAGGAAGAGCTTGCATGTCTAAGCAGCCTCTCTTCCAGGTGTTAATTCCAGGTGTCCTGTGAATGCTGCTTTCCCCAGTAAGGAGATACCTTGGCGCTTGGAGTGAAGAGGCTCTGGAAAATAATCCAGGGTTTCCAGATTTTTCAGTGCTGTTTGTGTTGTAGTTTAAATTTTTAGCATTTAGAGCAGCGCCAGCCTGTTCAGTAGAGCAGCTGCCTTGCCCCATGAGTGAGTGCAGGCTGCTGCCCTAGACTGAGATCCCAGATGTTCCGCTTTGGGGAGGCTGATGGCACCTTGATCGTGATCTGGTTTAGAGGTGCTGTTTTGCTGGAGACAAGCAAACCTCAGACACGTGAAACGATGGGTTTCATAGTTATCTATCTGTCATTGTATTGTGTTGTTTTATTATTTCATTTAAGAGTTAGGGTTACCAACCCTAACCAGTTGGCCCTAATACCCAAGTGACTCTCTTCCTTTTGCTTCAGATTATTTCTGATGAGGGTGATGGACATTCCATATCTCAATTTGGAAGGACCAGATTGTAAGTGTTGTCCCCCTGCCTTTAGTCATGTCATATCAAAGTAGTGGGATGGTTCAAACTTTTTTGGTTTTGTGGCCTCTGCAGCAGCCTGTAAAGAACAGTTCCATCTTTAGTGGGGCTGAGTTGCTGTCCACAAAAAAAGGAGGAGGCAACTGAAGGCTGGCTAGGAACGGTTGGGTAAAATGCAGGTGCGCGTGGGTGAACGATTGGTCTGTTTCTGGGTCTATGTCAGCCTCCCCCAGAGCAATGTTTTTGTGTGATTAACCCAATGGGGAAAAATTTCATTTTGATCTTGACTACTTCACTTTGGCTACTGGATGCTTCAGTGAATCTATGCAGCCGATATATTCAGGTCCCTTGGTGGAGGGATTGTATTGCCAAAAATATAAATAAGTAACTTCCAGAGCTAATATCAGTTTCTCCTGGTTTTGTAGTACAGCCAAAACGTGATCATGTCCTTTATGTTACGTTTCCCAAAGAGTGGAAGACAAGTGACCTTTACCAGCTTTTTAGTGCTTTTGGTAAGTAGACCAATTCCAGTGGCAAATTCTTGTAAAAGAGTTGAATTTGGCAGAGGGAGGGGGATTTGGGGAGCTGACTGAAAAGGAAGGCTCAAGGAAAGGATTCTTGCATTTGATGGTTTGAGCCAAAGCTATTGAGAGCAGAAGGAAGTTGGGTTTGCAGGCCCTTTGGAATTTTACGCCCCTGCCGGTCAGGTCAGTGCGTGAAGGCTGTGCCCCCCCTCGTGCAGAAGAGGGATCGAATGGTTCCTGTTTTGGGTGGTGCTGATCCTCCTCTGGCCCTTCTAGCAGTCCCTTCTGGCAGGGGCATCGGCCCTCCCCCTCCAGGATGAGAGCTGCCCCTCTCCATCTGATGATGTCTTCTTCATTGTACTGGGACAGATCTGAGGAGAACAGAATTTACATCCTCTTTTCATTTTTAGGAAATATTCATGTGTGCTGGATTGATGATACGTCAGCATTTGTGTCTTTGAGCCAACCTGAACAAGTGCAGATTGGTGAGTTCCATGAAACATTGAAAAGTGAGGTTTGTGGCTGTTTTTTTTTAACATAACTGCTAATAGTTTGAGTGTCTGAGTCTTTAGCCTTTTCTCCACTTTTTGTCATGTGGGGGCTGCCAGCCATTGACTCTGCTAACTTTTCTCTTTTTCTTGCGGCCTGTTGCGATCAAACAGATGCTGGGCGGGAACGGCTAAGTGCCAGGAGAGGATAGGCATGGTAAAGAGGGACCAAGGAAGGCAGCTTCCTTTGACCCTTTGCAGGCCAAACTGATCTTGGTCCCACCAAATCAGAGGCGGGAGAGCTGAGCACCTGGATTGGGCAGAATCCAGCAGTGTCTGGAAGGCCAGGTGCGCTACCTGGGCATGACTGGCTGTGCGTGCCATATGCAGCTTCTGTTCATGCATCTGCAGGAGGATTTTCCAGGAAGGAGGAGGACCTGTTCTGCCCAGAGCAGAATCTGAAAGGTCCAGCCTGGAATGGAGGGTTGCATGGTAGGGCTGTCTCTGGCCAGCAAATGCAGTTCTTCCTGGATCAAGATTTGAACTGATGCCAGAACAGGCACAACTGGTGGTCTTTGCAGGTGCACCTGGCAATCTGCAGGGATTCCCCATTCTTTTCTGCACTGGCTCTTGTGCAATTGCGCCTGCTTTTTCCCTGTTCTGCACATCGCTTTTAAAAAAACCTTGATGTGATTGTTTATTATTGTTTTGCCAAAGCCTCACCTGTTCTAACTGCTGAAGTAAAGCTGTGCTTCAAAGGTTCCTTGTCACCAGAAGCTTGTTTTCCCAAAGGCCACCCTTTGCGGTACTTGGCATGGCAGACGCGAGCCCAGTTTCCTTTGCCAAGAGCAAATGGGGGAATGCTGGGGGAGGGGCGGGCAGCCTTGTCATCCATGTGCTGCAACGCTCCCTGGATTGTCGTGTAAATCAACGGGAGCTGAGCTGGGTCCGACCAGCCGCCTGTTCAGCTGGACGTTCCTTTCCCAAAGGACCTGGAGGAGAGCAATATTAAAAGGAGAGACTGGTCTGCCTTTTGGTCTTCAAAAATGTAGAGGTGTTTAGAGCATCTCCGAGAGCTTTTGGACTGAGCTTCGGGACAAAGGCCTCACAAGGGGCCTGGAACCCTTGAGGGGACAGCCGACAGGCCCTCCCTCCCTTTAGTGTCCCAGGAGGGCACTAAAGTGCAGATTCTGTCCTAGAATCATGTTCAAGAAACAGCTTCTTAAAAGATGTGCAGCTGATGAACACGGCAAAACCAGTTCCCACTTCACATGCATAATCATTCATCATCATGCAGCAAGCTATCATGGTTTAGCTACAGTAAAAAAAAAAGGTCAAGGTAATCATTATTAGTTATCTGGTGTGTTCGTTCAGGTAATATGAGGGAATAGAAGGAAGTCCTTGCCATCTGACCTTCATGGCGCATCCTCGCAAACAGCCAAGTTGCTCTTGGAAATGTGCCTTTGTTATTCAAGTTCAGACATGATGCTGTGGCTTCACTACTAACAGAGGCCTGAATAGATGGCACCGTAAGGGCGGCACCAAAACTATGCGCGTATGGCTGGTTAAGTAGGTGGCTGACTTATGTCAGCCGCTTCATCTCAGCTTTGCGTGATGCTGTTTTGGTGAATACTTTCCAGACCTGCAAGTATCTGTTGAGTCTTCTGATTGGGTTCCCCAAACGTTAGGTTCTTCACTGATATTCTGAAGCAATTCTGGATTATTTATTTATTTAAACAATTCATTTTTCCACCCATCTCACCAGGGTGGCTGTAGGATTTTAGTATGAGGGCAGGCCCCGTTCAGCTCTTGTGCCATTAAGTCAGTGCCCTCTGGGGGGAGTTCCTTGGGCACAGAGCATGGAGACCATCCAGCTTCTTACGCTTCTCTGCCTCACAATGCTTTACAGAGTCAAGTTTGAGGATATTTGCAGTGCAGGGATCATTCATTCTGTTCTAAGACATTTGGAGAAAAAGCAGAGGAAAAACAGAAATGAAATAATAGACCAGATCTTGACAGACACCTCCAAGTGGTTCTCTGGAGGATGTGCTGGAAGGTTTTTTCAAGCAACCCAAGGCTGAAGTGCACACATGGCTCTTGAGCAGTAACCCATTGTCTGGAAAGCTGCTGGGCAGGCCACTGAAGGGTTCTCTCCAGGCAGCTGGACTGGGGAAGGCAGAAGATGCCCCGTCAGCTGAGGGCAACTGGTTTTGCTGACTCACCCTGGAGAACTTGTCTGGCAGATGGAAGATTACAGGTGGTGAAGCTGTCTGGACTTGAAGGGAGCACTGATGCCAGAAGCCAATGTGAGATTCCAGCGTGTGGGAATCAGCTACATAACCCTGCACATTCTCTGCTTCTGCGTGGTTGAAGAATTCTGGCATGGAAGAAGGCCCAGATGAAAGGAAAATTTGATTATCTGATGAGCTATTTGTGCTGTGCTGTTTTTCTATCAAACCATACTTTCCCATTGTTTCCAGCACCCACCCCCCTGGCAGTTGTTGATTTTTCCAGAGCAGCAACTTGCCTGGCAATTAAGGGGAGAGATGGCATGGGCTCCACAGATGGCATGTTTGTCCAAAACTAAATACTTAATTAGCCTGAGAACAGGTCTCTCTCAAATGCACTGGCGCTGGGTTCAGCCTTAGATTTGGACTAACAAAAGAAGGAATTTGAGGCTAGGACTTCCTCAGCCAACTGCAAGACTCTTACACCAACACAGCTGCCAGCTATGCTGACCAGATACTTTTTTTTTGGCGGGGGGGAATTAGCCATTATTTTACCCATAGTAGTCTTCACTGCTCTTTGAATCTCCTCACTCAAAGCAACAGGGATGGGGAAAGATGGGGCTTTACTCTGGGCATGCCCACTTTCTGCTTTGGTGACCTGTCTCCTTTGAACCTACCAACTCTGCTTTGAAGGGTGGTGGATGAATAAAAAATAATAATAAAAAAGTGGTGGTCTCTGATGCCCTCCTTGAGCTTTGTAACGTCTTTCCCATCACCAGCATCCTAATTATGTTCTCCGAGAGTGAAACCTGATGGCTGCCCCCTTGAAAAGGGCTGGCGCTGCTCCCTCTGGGGAGGAGGACCTTCCAACCTCAGGGTTGGCATCCCTCTTTTAACCTCTTTGGGCAGGAAATATTTGAAACCAACTGTTCCCGAAGTGGGTGTACTTCTGAATGGTTTTGTATTGATTTGTTCCCACAGCAGTTAATACCAGCAGGTATGCTGAGAGTTACCGAATCCAGACTTACGCGGAATATATTGAAAAGAAGCATGAGGAGAAGAAGCAGGCAAAGAGGAAATGGGCAGAAGACAGTTGGAAGGAGATGGAAGTGAAGCGGTTAAAAACGCAGGCCAGCCCGTATGCGCTTCAGAACCGGTATTGCGGTGTTGATAGGTGAGGCGCCTTTTAGCACGAGCCAACTCACGAGACACGTTTTGTGGGGTGGTGGGCCGGAGAGCAACTCGGTTTTCTAGCTCCAAGGGCCAGCTAGCTGACCCGGCCAGTTAAACAGAAGAGAGCAAGTGTTCGCCCCATACAGACCGGGCTGGCTTGGGGCCAAACTAAGTCCCTCTGGGTCACCCACACCACTTGCCAAGGGATTTACTGTTCCTCCCACGTCCATGACTGGGGCAAAGTCTCCAGAGAGGCTCCCTGGTGCCACCCTGGGGGAAAGGCTCAGTTCCCGATCCCTGCAGTCACTGTGGGAGGGGGCAGAAATGGGTAAGAAAGCCCCTCCAAATCTGTCATGGGAGGCACAAACTTCTGTTGCCTCGTTGGGAGAGGGCAGTTTTCAGCCTGTGGAAAGAAGTCAGTGGGACGGGTGGTGCCAGCCTCACCACTTCCTTTCCAGCATTTGGGAAGCTGGAGAAGTCCGGTCCTCTGAGACACCAGGCCCCTGGCACAGCTGCCCTGTGGGGCAACTAAAAGGGTCAGCCGCATCCTGCTGACAGCCTGTGAGTTTGAAAATGCAGGTGGAGAAGCAAAGTTGCTTCTTGGAGGATTCCAGACATCTCAGAGGCAGTCCTCTGCCAGCATAAGGTAACAATTCAAGTGCCAAACAGAAATTTGAATCATTAATATTGATCTGCCACAAGAAAGATGGTGGTGATTGAGGCTTAACCAGAAAGCAAGCATCGGTAGCAGGCCTGTAGCTTCCAAGTGGATGAAAACATCACCTTGAAAAGACCATTCTTTTTCTGATTCGAATGGCAGATCGGAATAGTAGAACTGTTGATCCTTCTGAAAGCAGCTGGAGACGGTCTTAGGAAGGAAATTTAGGGCAGGGACAGGATGGCGTTCCTCTTGAGTCTGCTACCTGGGAACATTTATACGAAAGTCACCACAGACCCACTAAGCACTCATCCTCCCTCTTCCCCCCCCCCCCAGTTTTTCAACTCCTGGCACTGTGGGGAAGCGAAGCATGAGCCCCATCCAAGAGGAGAGCGCCACAGACGACCTGGAGGAGGCTGCAGTGCAAGAGGTGGACCTGGCCCACCCAGAGGCCTTTCTGGAGCCTGCAGAAGGGAAGAAACAAGTCAAGAAGTTCAAGGAAACCAAAGGGGAGCAAACGTTGGATGGTAGGTGGCATCCCGGGGGGCTTGATCAGGCAGCCTTGGGCATCTGGAGCTGTGGGTGGACTTAGCCCATGTTTGCTGACCTAACAGGCCTGGAGGGAGGGAAAGCCGCTGGGGCTTGACCAGTTTGTGGCTGGCTTGCCACGTAATTTGAGAGCTTTGAATGGCTGATAAAAGAATGTAGCAGATAAAGGAGATGTGCCCCAGCGGAGGCATAGGCTGTCTTTATTTCACCTGGGCACCGGAGCAGCCCAGCACTGGGATACCCACATCATGCCAAACAGAGCTTGTCAGGCAGTCTGGGTTCAGCCCCAGCATCTGCATAGCCAGTCTCAGCCTCTCCGTCAGATCCACGCAGGAGAATGATTCTCCGTTGGAACTGGAGGTCTGCGGGTGGAGCCACTCCTGTGCATAAGGGCTGGATGCCAAATGGAGCTGTGCCATGTCAAACGAGGAATGGAGTGGGCTGCAAGCAGTTGGTTGTGCCTTCTTTGTAAGGGGGAGCAGGGGGTGCCTTGAACAGAGAAGGCACAGCAGAAATTCTGCTCTAGTTAGCAGCAACACCGTGGACTTTGTTGCCCAGATCAGTGCTACACACAATACTTATGGCCTGAAATTTGAGACGCTGCCATGAAAACCTTCCGTGGCTCTCCTGAGCCCTGGAAGTTGTTGTTCTAAAGTTCAGGACAGGTAGATTTGTGCTGCTGCTCCCCAGGTGGGAACGGGGAATCCCAGTTCCCTCCTTTTGGAGACCCTTGAAAGGTTCACAGCCCAGCTCTGTCTCCTCGTTCGGATTAAAATTTAAAAGGGCCTCCTTGATCAAAGGGGCTGAGACAGCGGGGGCAAGATTGTTGCTGGCCTGGGGTTAATCCAGGCCAGTGTGGATGGGGACTTTGGCCTTAAAGCGGGTTGGACTTTGCTGAGCGCATGCTTGTTCAGTTGCATGGTTGTGCTGCTTCTTCTAGGGGGGCTCAAGGCCACTCCCACCAGGCTCTTTGACGTTCCAGACACGTGGTAGCTGCCGGGGGCACCAAATCAAAGAGGGCTTCCAGTCCAAGGAATCGGTGGCTTGTCTCCTCCCAAGCCACACCATATGGAAAAAAAGGTGGTTTATACACAAATAAAGGGCAGGATGCTTCTTGGAAACCCATTTTATTTTTTAATCTGTCTACTGAACAATCACAGTCGCTGTTTTTACGTGTTTGCATGTGTGTACATGTCAGTTTTGTTGATTATGTGAAATCCTTTTGCTGTCATATATGTTAAATCAAAATGCCAAACCCCCTGTACATGCAACGTGGCTGACAAACTTTACAAGCAGAGCCTGCGTGTGCAGCTGGCTCTGCTGGTCCTCCTCAGTACGTAAGGCTGTGTCTACGTCCGGTCCAGACTTTCAGGCACGTTAATACCTAGTCGGTCCCCTGGCACTTTCAGCCATTTTCTTCCCTGCCATTTTCTGCTGTAGCTAAAGCGCATCCTGTGTTCTGCCCACCCAAATTAAAGAGAAACAGTCCTTTCCCTTTGGGGAAAGAAAAAACGGTCTTAATCTTCAAACTAGCATACTTGGAGGGGAGAGAAACCTTCTCCGACACGTTTTCCCTTGATTTGTGAGTTGCGTTCTATATTTAAAAAGACAGACAGAAACCAGTAGCCTTCACCAGCTTTTGTTAGTTTAAAAAATAAATCCGCTTTGGTAGATTTCATAAACTTGGTTTGATATTTAACATTTTTGTATCGTGGAATGAAAAATGTTATTTCCATAAAGTGAAGAATTAAAGAACTTTTTTCTTAGGGATCTGTGTTTGGGTGCATTTCTGGCAAAGATTCCAGCTGGGGAAGAGTTAAGCCATTTGACTTTTTTAGCCAATGTGTCCCTTTTCTTTTGCCTTAACAAATTGACCATTCCTTCTGTAGCTGGGGTTGGCCCTCTCTAAATCTTTTATGCTGACCTACTGCTGCATTTCTATTGGGTTTCAAATTCTGCGCCCTCACAAGTCCAGCTGGACTGGCTGAAGCAGGAGAGCAACCTCTCGTTAAGGATCGGCAAACGGTCATAAATGCTGGATAAATTCTCACCCTGGCTCTGCCAGGGGAAGGGCATTCCACCACTGAGGGAAACTAAGGCAGCTGAAACAGTATCTGAACTCAGGGCTTCCTGCCTGAGTGTGTTCGGCTGTCTCATGTGACGTGTAGCTTCCTTGGCCAGAAGCCTGGTGTGCTCTCTGGCCGCAGGTGGGCTTCATCCTGGTGCTTGGGAAACGCTGGATAGCCTGGCGCCAGCTGCCTCAGCAAGTCATAGGGAAGGAGGGCATTTGGCTGGGCCCTTTTTTCCCTGCAGCTGCATAATCCACCAGGAGCTGCTTGTGGTCCTCCCAAAGCTCTGGCCTTCTGGTGCTGGTCTGGCCACAGTAAAAGCTGCCCCACAAAGGTGGCAACTTAGGGATAGGGTAAAGGGTTAAGGCTGTTCGGTAAATGAAGGCAGAGGCATTCCTCTGCGCAAGATGCTTGTCTGCTTCAGCTCTGGGCAGAGGAAGATGAAAAGCTGGCTTGCCAGGGCCACCGCAGTGGCTGGGCAACCAAGGGAGGCTGCTCCCCTTGGGGAAGGGTAACATCCCTACGAGAGGAGAGGATGCTTCTGCAGCCCCAGCCTTGAGTTCCCACTGGTAGAGCTAGGCATGCAAGCTGGTGAGCAAAGCCGCTTGCAGACGGAGCTCTGTTTCTCTTGGTGCAAAATCCATTCCCTGCCTCTCTGCTTCCAGTGGGCAGCAGAAGGACGTGGGCACCACTCCGTGCTGCCATCCAGAACCAACTCCAGCAGGAGAGAAATGCGCTGGGCAGGATCCGTTCTCTGGCTTAAAGCTGAGTTCCTTGGAAACACCACGGGCCACAGGGGATATTCTTTCTGCCACGAGGCCCTTTTCCGGCTTCTTTCCCCAGGAATTGCTTGAGAAAAGCTTCCTTTTTAAGCTGAGTTGGGCTCTTTAAAAAAAACAAAACCAGGCATCGCTGGTAACTGCCAAATTGCTATGGCACAGCCTCAGATTGCCAGTGTGACCTTGGAGGTACAGGGAGCGTTTCAGACCCCAGCCGTTTGATTGCTCTGCAGAAACCGGCAGGCCCTGCCAATTGACCCCGGTCCTCAGCATCCAGGCCTCTGATCGAGGATGGAAATGCTTGCTGTTTGGCAGCCCCGTTTAGCAATGAGTAAAAGTGGGGAGAGGGCCAGGAAGGCTGTCTGAGGCAAAGTCTGAAGTCTGCCTGGGTGCTTGGGATAGAAAGCAGCAGCCCCAGTTGCCCCCGAAGCTCGGAGGTGAACAACCAGCCATCCCACAAACAGCCCATCCCACAGAGGGAACCCCCACTTGGGAAGGAGAGAAGTCCCAACCTGGGGGGCCCGGCTTGTAGGCCTCCCTTCCAGGCACAAAGACTACCCTTTTCTCCAGTCCTGGCAAGGTGCGTCTGGAGCATTACATGCCCTGGCATTTCAGGCTGGTGAGACTGGTGTGCTTGCTTTGGCTCCATGATGGGCAGATAGAACCACAGGCCGCACGCCTTGGGGAATGCCTTCTTCAGCTCTGCAAAATGAGGATGTTTCTTATGCTCTCATCTGCTGGAGTGCAAAGCGGTAGCAAGCCCCTTGGCATCTTAAGCTGCGGGGAAATGTAATTCTCACCTGCAATAGGGGCAGGGCTGAAAGCCCAGCAGCACAAAGCCCCCCGCAGAGCACCAGCTGCTTTCTTGGCTCTGCTCATGGAGAGCGCCTCCGTGGCCATGGTGGGGAGATGACCATACTGCATGGATCCACGGTTATTTTTTGCAGGGACTGGCCCCGCTGGGTCCCTTTCTTAAAACTGGCCAGTTTGGCTCCCTCCACGTCTCTGGCCTTGGGCCTGACCCGACGGCAAGTCCTGTAGCTCTGCTGGGAGGGCCACAACTTCCCATCTGCGGCCCTTTGCTGCATAATTGTGTAACTGTGTCCCAGAGCTGACAAGGGGGCGGGCAAGAGCTTCTGTGGTTCCAGTAGGGCCTCTGTTTTTACTCCAAACCACCCCCCATTCCACCAGGCCTTTTCTTCACAACCCCCCAGCTTGCCTTTCCTAGCTGACAACAGCCAGGTTAATGATTAAGGCCGCACCCCGTCCATCCAATTCCCCCATCCCTCTGCCCTCCCTTGGGCAAGTGGGCCGTGAAACATTAACCCAAAAGCGTGTCCCTGCAGCAGATGCCCCAGCCGCTTTCTTGCCTAACGGGGAGACAGGCCGCTGCCAAGGGGCACGGCATTTGGAAGTGGCTCCTTGTTTGCTCACACCAGCAACACTAGACAGGCACGCACTGTGGGCCTCCCTTCCCTGGGTCTTAGGGAAGTGAGGGTCATCCGAGGAGAGACCCTGGCACATAGCCGGGCTTTCTCAGCAAGGAAGCAGCCAGACATCCCACGGAAACCTCCACAAATTCACACTCCTCCCATCCTGGAAGACATCCGCCACTGGGCCCTTTGAAGCCTGGCAGGTCAGAGCCCGTCCCTACTTCCCATGAAAGGGGACCAATTCCACAGTTTGCTCTGCACCTTCTCTTCAGACCCACCTGAATTTCTCACCCCTCAGTTTTATGGGACAATCCATTGAAATTCTTGAGCCACAAGAAAAGGAGATAAGTTCCAAAATCCTTTTTCCATGTCTGTCGGGTGGTACGTCTTGCCTCCGTGTCCCTCTCACTTCCCCCTGCATGCACATTGCCGAGTTGAAGGGATTAACGAAGCATCCAAATAATGTTTATGGGGAAATAATGCATGCGCATGCGTCCTCTTTGGAAAAAAATCCCAAACCTCCCAGATCCTCAGGAGTGTCTTCTTCCTTCCCTTCTAAGGCACTAATATAATACTCGCAGGACTCAACCATCAGCCAAACTTTGCAAGCCAAACCCTCACCAAAGGGTGAAGTATTTTTAAAGCAAATACTAAAACAACCCAGAGCAGCAGAACCCAACTGGACCAGATTGACACGGGAGGTGGGAGAAGCTGGTGGGCCTCTGCTTCAGGCTGAGGTGCATGAATGGGCCCTGACCAGGCTCCCTCAAGCCCAGCCCAAAGGCAGGGGCCAACTCAGAGGGTGTATACAATGGCCAAGGACACTCTGGGTGAGGCCCTGCTATCCTGCCCCAGTGGGCCCAGATCCACTGTGGGGGGCAGGCACCAGCAAAAGGCATCTGAACATGGCCTCCTCAACCCGAGAGGTGCACCTGTGGCCGCCCTCCAGCCCCTAAGGGGAGCTTTGCTGCAGCAGCCTTATCAAGCTTCTCCTTATGGTGCGCTCTCAGCTTATCGGCTGAAACTGGCACTCGCCTGTGCATGGCTTTGGGGTCCCTCTTGTCTTTCTGGGAAGTCAACAGCTCCGAGGCTCTCACCCTTCCAAAGTCAGCACCATGCCTCTTTCAGCCAAGGGCACAACTGAGCAGATCTGGGCACAAATGCCAGGCGTTGGTGGCCTTGCTGAACGTTTGGAGGCAGCCAGGTTCAAGTCGCTGGCGCACAATCCCTGGAAATCAAAAGGCCACTGCTCCTCCCACAGACCAAAGTCCTTCCTCAGCTGCCCCATTTTGCAGCTGGAGTCTGGCTCTGCTCCCAAGGATGCACCCAATCCCTTCTTAAACAGCTGCTGGGGCCAATGCGCCTCCCTCCATTGCCCAGCAGTACACTCCACAGATGCTCTGCAACTGCAGAAACAGATCCTTGTCCTCTGCCAAAGGCTGTACGAGCCATCTTGGCTACGGCAAAAACTTCTATTTCAGGCCGCTGAATCACCACAAATGTGGGGCTTATCTGTGCCCTGCACGTGTGTGCTCTCCCTCCTGCTCAGGCTGTGACCACGCAGCCCTCTTGCAAATGGCTGAGGACACGAGATGCCTCTACTGGGAAGGGGGGAAAGGCTCCAGTCCAGTGGAAAGGAAGTCCTTGGAGCAGCGAGGCAGCCGGGCTGGCTGGTGCCTTTGGGGGCCCAAATCCAAATGGCTTCTGATGGTACAACTAACGGTTCTCCTGCCCAATCCCTACGAATGCGAGCGGGACTTTTTGCAGGAGAAATTCCCTTTGTGTTGCCCCACCGTGAGTCTGTCTGGCTGTTTTCCGCTGCCACCCTGCGCAGTGTCCCCGCCAGGTGCAGCAGAAGGGGAGGCTCCACAGGGCCGGCTGGGGAGGGGTGCTGTGCAAACGGAGCATCCAGCAACCAGCAATGCCTATGAGACTTGGACAGGTCGGCCCCTACCCAAGTGCCCTGCTCTTGTCTCTGGAGAGACGGATCCCCCCCACAATGCATCGCAGGAACCCCACACAGGCACTGGCACATTCCCAGGACGGGCAGCTCAGGCAGCCCGGTCCCACATGTTTATAATCCTCAGCTGCGCTCACGCAGGGGCTAAAAATAAAGCCAAAGTCCACAGGCTCCATGGGACCCCGAGCCCCGGCTGTGGGATGTGGCCACCGCATCCAGCCGCCATGTGGCAAGAGCAATAAGGATTTTTAGGGGCATTATGGTAGCATGGAGAAACACAGCTGCCCCCAAAAGTCCCTCATTTTCCCTGCATGAAGAGCAGTGGACTGAAGTGCTGCCGAGCATCCTGGGGAGGATCCCAGGGCGCTTTCCTGGTCCTCCCTCCCAGCTGACTTTTCAGCAGTTCCCTTTGAAATGGGAAGACGCAGACAGAAGCCGATCCGGGGCAATGGCCGGGGCGCCCGGATCCAGTCAGGAAAATGAACCCCGCCCTGGACAGCCCGCCTCTTCTGCCCCTCTCCTTCCATTTGCAGCCATCCTTTCCAGGTGCAAAAAAATCCTCTCTTCTCCTCCAGCGTCCTCTCTGCTCAGACACTGCCTCCAGGCAGCCTCCAGCCTGCCCTCAGGGCAACTCGAGGGACAGGCCCGAGTTTCCCAAGACCTTCCCTTCCTACCTGCAGGGAAGATCTTCTCCAGAAGTGGCTCATAGCTGAGGCTGAAAAGGCTTCAGATCCTCGGGGGTGGGGGGACAACATTTTGCAGCAGGAAGAAAGAGAACTTGGCACCAGCAGCACACAGATGAGAAGAGGCGGCCTTGTGTCGTCTTCGGTGTGTGCAAAACACGACTACATTTTCAGTCCTAGCTGTGTGACCTGCAAGCGCTTCTTCCCACCTCTCTGGAGCTCACAGAAAATGCAGCTCTGCTTTGCCTCCCCCACCGCCCCAAAGCCACTCGGTTGGCAGGGCAGGAAGGGTTTTCCCCGAGGGGCAGCGGGGCTCAGCTGTGCCAGCTGACCCATCCCACAGCCCCTCAGACTGAGCTGGGTTTGAACCCAGTCCCTGAAACAGTCCTCTCATTCACCTCCTCTCCTCCGTGCCCCCAAAGCAAGCTGGGGTCTCCAGCTTAGAAAAGCCCCCCCCCCAATGTTACCTGCCAGAGGGAAGGGAAGGGCAAAGTCTTCCCACCCCCAGTCTGTGGAGGGAAACCAAGAACTGTCTGGTGAAGGCTCAACAGGGGCCCTGAGGCAAATTGAGGACGCCCAGGGCCACTGCGACCAACCGCCGGGCCACCCTGCCGCTCCAGCTGCCCCCCAGTAAGGGAGGACCAGCCCTGTACGAGTGAGGCACACCACGACCTCCCCAGCACCCCCACAGCCTGCAGACACACCTTGCTGACACGCGCCCTCCTGGTGCCCCTTCCGAAAACCATGGTGGGAAGAAGCCGCCAGCAGAGCCAGACCTCCCCTGGCAGATGCTCCCCGTCTCCTTCCCCCGGCAGTGAGGGAGGAGCTCGGCCCTCTGCTCTTGCCTGTGAAGGTCGGGGCCGTTCCCCCACACGCCTCCTCCGTCGCAGAAGCACTTCCTCCCTGCGGTCTCCATTCCAGCTTCACCTTTGCCGGGTCTTGACCATGCTGAACGTCCCATCTGGGCAGAAGCGGGATGCCAACGAAGGGCCGTCCCTCGCCCGGACCCTCTGGGGCCTCCTCTGTTGGCATGGCTGCACCGGGTCCTCTTGCTTCCCGCTCCAAATTCACTCCCCTTTCGCTGTCCCTGGAGACTGAACTTCCCATGTCACGAGCAAAGTGCCCTTCAGGGGCGAAAAAGGCCTCGCCAATGAACCGATCTCCCTGCTTCCGAAGGGCAAAGGGCCGGCCAACCACTCTGGCCAGCCACTGCCTCACCACCAAGAGCTTCTGCCGCCTCGCTGGCCACTGGCATTGCTCTCTCCTCTCAAGGCTCTCATGCTTTCTAGACAGCAGGTCGGGCAATGCCCAGACGCCCCTCCAGCCTTTGGGGAAACGCGCTTGATGGCCTCCGGCCATTCTTTGGAGCCCCTTCTGCTGTGCCTGGTGCAGCAGGCCCCTCTTGGCCCAGGGCAGAGAATGGGGCTCAGGGCTGCCCCCACCTCTTGCAGCTGGAGCCGCAGGGCCAGCAGGCGGGCAGCTGCTCCTCTTCACCTTTGGGACCTCTGGCCTCTGCTCTGGCATGACATGTGCCACCGGCTGCCCCGCAAGCACCGCCTCGTAGGGTGTCCAGAGCAAAGGCTGCAGCCATGGGGTGAAGGGGAGCACGGAGTTTTGTGCACCTTAAAGATGGGGGTGTTTACTCCTGCAGCAGCTGAGTCGGCAAACACAGGAGGCACAAGCCCTTGGCCTCTTCCCAGCCTCTTGGACTGTCCAGCACATAGAGGAACTGTTCTCAAGTGCAACGACGCATTCAGGGACCGCTGGTCCACACCCAACATCCAGCTGGCCACAGAAAAGAAGGGAAAGTACCCGCCTTGTTGTCATTCTGCGCAGGAAGGAAGAGCGCATCTTTCCGGTCAGCGTCTGGGAGAAGCGGCTCAGGGTTGCTTTGCAGAAGAAGGTGACCCCCAGAAGCGGGACTTTGTGGGCCAGTTGGGTACTAGGCAAGCTCATCTCGCCCCCAAAACCCCGACTCTGGATTCACAGCCTCACTCAGCAAACTTCTCCTATGACATCCCTGCAGGTTCACTGGGAGACAGGAGCCGCCCCCCTTCACTCGCCCCCCCAAGGCAAGCCGCTGTCAGAGAGCAACTTGGGGGAATCAGGACGGTCTGAAGGCGGGATGCGGCAACTACAGATTCTCACTGGGCCCCAGGGGTGAGGAGAGGTTGGCCCCGTTTTGCTCCCACACAAGGCAACACACAGCACAGCCCCGGCACGCATCGGCAGCTCTCTGAGAAACATTCCCCGCTTTGCCCAACCCGGTGCGCTCCTGATGGGCGAGATGCCAGCCTCGGTTCTCCCCAGTGGGGAGAGAACCTGGCACATCTGGAGATCAGACTGGCTACTCCAGCATTTGCCCCCCACTCCCGACCGACAACCCTCCTGGCGCTGCACTAGGTGTGAGGGGCGGCATTTCTCCCTCTAAAGGCACCGACTTACTGCAATTTCTTTCTTTCCACTGTGGTAAACAAGGAAAGAAAACACGTCTGAAAGAGCAGAAGCAAACAACAAAATCAAAAGAGCTCATTGAGCGTTGCAATTAAAGTCACCTTCCGAGCAAGAGGTGGGGAAAGAGCCGGAGACACCAAGGGGGATGGGCAAGGGGTACTTGGACTGCAACTCCCAGAATTCCCAGCCCGGGAGGGGGCGGGGCCGCGCCAGGGCTCCGGAGCCTCCTTGAATGGTTGCCCCCCCGTGCCGGCAGGCGCCCGGGACCCTCCGCCCGGCCCCAGCGGTTTCCCCCTTTCGCTCCGGGGGGGGGGCTCCGCGATGGGGCGCCGCCCTCCGCCCGCGCAACTCCCTGCCACCAGAGCCAGCGCCGGCCGCCCCAGAAGTTAGACCCGCTCAAGCGCGGGCGGCCGACGAGCCGAGCCCACGCGTGGCCACGTGCAGGGGGCTCCGCAGGAGGCAGCGCCGGGACATCGCGGGCACCTGTCCCGGGCGCGGGCGACTTACCCTGCTCCGCCGCGGGGCTCTGGCGGGCGGCGGCGCTCCTCGCCCGCGGGGCAGCGACTGCCTGGCAGGGGTGTGGCCGCCGGGGAGGCTGGCCGGGCCGCCTGCGCCTTCGCCGCCGCTCCGGGGAACTCCCCTCTCCCGGCAGCGCCCACGAGCGTTCCCCGCGCCCCCGCCCCGGGAGGGAAGGGCGGCCCCCTTGAGGTCTAGCCGCTTGGCTGGGAAGGCCGGTTCCTCTGTGGGTCGCGCCCAGGCCGCCGGGGATCCACGGGGGCCCGGCGGGGGTGGGGTTTCGGGCGGCCGCCCCGTCCACTTTCCCTCGTGGGGCGTGCGCTGGACCCCGATGGCGGGACGCGCGGGCTGCTGCCCCCTGGCGGTCGAGGCTGGCACGGGGGGCCGGAGCGCTCGAGGAAAGAGGACACTGGCTGCCCCCCGACACGCGTGGGCAGAATGGCCCCGCTCCGGCGCCCCCTTCCTTCCTTCCTTGCCAGGGAGGCAGCGCTCGCTCCTGGGGAGACTGTTGCGCAAGAAATAAAGCCCCCCACCCCCGTCTGGAAGGGCCGAGCGACGAGGAAGGCTGCGTGTCCGCCCGCACGTGGGAACCAGCGCCGCCGCCTGCAGGCGCTGAACCTCCCTAAAAATGAGCCCCTCCCACTCCTCTCGCCCCCGCCGGGGTAGCCAAGGGCCTGCTGGAACTCGCGAGGCACGGACGGGGTTCGAACCCGTGATCTTCGGTTTACGAGACCGACGCCTTACCACTTGGCCACCGCGCCTGCGTTGAACGGAGCTCTTCGCTCCCTTCTAGGCTGGCGCCGCTCCCGAGACGTGCGCGCGCGCGCCCCGCCGGCCCCGCGCGAGAAGCTCCGCCCCGAAGCGGTTTCTGAAGGAAGGGCAGGCCGGGCGCCCCGCTGCGCAAACGCAAAAAAGCCGGGCCCTCGTGCGCATGCGTGCCGCCTTGTCCCGGACGCCCGGCTGCGCGGGAAGACGCCTCGGCCTCGCTCTGGCCGGCCGCGCCTCAGGAACGGGCGGCGGGGGGTTCGCCGCGCAGCCGGCCTCGCCCTGAGCGACTAGCGCGCGACCTGCGAGAGGCCCGGCTGCGCTTCCACGACTCTAGACCTCGCAGGGCCCCGCGGCCGCTTTCGGGCAGCCCCGAATCGCGGAGGAGGACGCCCGCGCCGCCCCTGCACCCGGGCGAGCCGGCGGAGGGGTCGGAGGAAGGCAGCGCCGGACGCGGCGGTCAAGCAGACGGTTTAATGGCCTCGGCCCCCCGCTGCCCCGGGTCGGTCTGGCCGGACTCCCGCCGCCGGCCGGCCGGGCCCCTTCGGCCGCCTCGGCCGGCCTCCCCGGGCTTGCTCTCGAAGCGGGCGACCTGGGGGACGCGGCCCCCGTTCATGTCCAGGATCCGCTTGGGCAGCGCCCAGCAGACGGTCCTGAGCGCGGCGCCCCGGCCCTCCGGAGGCAGGCAGACGTAGCAGAAGGGCCGGCGCGGGCGCCTGCGGCCCGCCTCCACGCTGAGCCTCAGCCCGGCCCTCTGCCGCGGGCGCAGCGCGGCCTCCAGCTGCTTCTTCAGGTGCAGGTTCAGCTTCTCCTTCGTCACGTCCAGTTCGAAGAAGAGGCTGGCCCTCGTGATGGAGGCTTCCGGTTGCCCGGCCCCGGCGGCCCGCGGCCCGCGCTTGCTTCCCAGGCCTGTTACGCCCAAGGAAAGGGAAAGGCCCTCCCTGCGTGGGGCTCGGGCTTTCTTAAGCCCCTCCGCTCTGGTCTTGAGGGGCCCTCCAGAGCGTCTTCCCTCCATTTCCTTCTGGGAACCCCTGGCTGCCTTGGCGCCAGCTTTTCTTTCACCAGCAGCTACATCTTTTGGGTCAAGAGAAGATGAGAACGCCCTGTCAGGGAATCTCCTGCCACCCCTTGCTTGTTTAGCGACAGTTATTTCTCCATCTGCCTCTGCTCCTATCTCGGTGGACGGTGAGAGGGCCGTGTAGCGCAGCGTTCCTTCCAGATCTGCCTGTTGGCTCCCCTCTTTCTGGCTTCCTGTCCTTGTTCCTGTCTCGGTGGACGGCAGGAGGGCCGTGTAGCGCAGCGTTCCTTCCAGATCTGCCTGTTGGCTCCCCTCTTTCTGGCTTCCTGTCCTTGTTCCTGTCTCGGTGGACGGCGGGAGAGCCGTGTAGCGCAGCGTTCCTTCCAGATCTGCCTGTTGGCTCCCCTCTTTCTGGCTTCCTGTCCTTGTTCCTGTCTCGGTGGACGGCAGGAGGGCCGTGTAGCGCAGCGTTCCTTCCAGATCTGCCTGTTGGCTCCCCTCTTTCTGGCTTCCTGTCCTTGTTCCTGTCTCGGTGGACGGCGGGAGGGCCGTGTAGCGCAGCGTTCCTTCCAGATCTGCCTGTTGGCTCCCCTCTTTCTGGCTTCCTGTCCTTGTTCCTGTCTCGGTGGACGGCAGGAGGGCCGTGTAGCGCAGCGTTCCTTCCAGATCTGCCTGTTGGCTCCCCTCTTTCTGGCTTCCTGTCCTTGTTCCTGTCTCGGTGGACGGCAGGAGGGCCGTGTAGCGCAGCGTTCCTTCCAGATCTGCCTGTTGGCTCCCCTCTTTCTGGCTTCCTGTCCTTGTTCCTGTCTCGGTGGACGGCAGGAGGGCCGTGTAGCGCAGCGTTCCTTCCAGATCTGCCTGTTGGCTCCCCTCTTTCTGGCTTCCTGTCCTTGTTCCTGTCTCGGTGGACGGCAGGAGGGCCGTGTAGCGCAGCGTTCCTTCCAGATCTGCCTGTTGGCTCCCCTCTTTCTGGCTTCCTGTCCTTGTTCCTGTCTCGGTGGACGGCGGGAGGGCCGTGTAGCGCAGCGTTCCTTCCAGATCTGCCTGTTGGCTCCCATCTTTCTGGCTTCCTGCCTCTTTTCCGTCTGCCTTTGCTCCTTTCTTAAGGGGAGCTGGGAAATCAGTGGAGCACTGTTGGTCTTGTAGCTCCTTCTGTGGACTGACAGCTTTCAGAGTCCTGATTTTACCATCAGCTGTTTTCTCCATCACTGCTCCACGCTTGGTGCTAGTACTGTCTCTGTCAGCTGGTTCTTGTCTCTTATTAAAAGGCAACGGAAGAACCACTTTCTTAATCTGGATCTCTTTACTTTGTCCATATGTTTCAACACATTGCTGGGTGGTGGCATCTGTAAGAGAAACCACCAGTGACCGTGGCGGGTGTTCTTCAGCATTTTCAGAGGGAACACTGGGAGCCAAAGTTGTCTGTTTAAAAAGGTCTATGAAAAGTACATTCTGAGATTCTTCTTCAGGGGCTATGCAGGGGAAAAGGGAGCCCTGGGGTGTTTGTGGCTCTGGGTTTAGGAGAATTTGTTTTAATTCAGTCCCAGATGGGGCTCTCCTCTTGGGACTCTTTAAGACTATTACAGGAGGGCGTGGCTTCTGTGAAACTTTCTTCTTTGTGCTGGCTGGATGCTCCATCGGCCTTGAAATACCTGAGGTCGTCTTTTCCGTAGATTTTGAACGCAGTGTTGGGATTCCCCATGTGTAGACCACGTATTTGTGACTGATATTGAGGTCAATGATGCAAAGCGCTTCTCTGGCAACAAAGGAGAGCGAGAGGTGTTTGGGCCGTGGGATTTTGTTGCCAAAACGAATCAGCTTTGGCAGAGGCTTTACAGAATAGATATTGAAGGTGCGGAAGGAATTCTCAACCATTTCGGGAAAGGCTCCCTTTTGAATTTCCACCATTTTCACAGTTAAATGGAAAAGCAGCTTCCTGAGTTTTTCTGGTTCCACTGAGAAAAGAACATAATTCCTTTGGGTTCTCTGAGGATCTCTTGTTTTAAGGCCTAGCTTCTTTCCAGGACTGTGGAAGCCCCCTTTTCTGATTTCTTCTGGGTCTACTTTGTGGAAAATATAGTACCCTTTGGACCTTGGAGATACCTGTAAAGATTTCATGTAGACAGCCATGGCATTTCTAGGTGGAAAGTGAAGCTGTGCTGGAGCTTCAGCATAGCTTGGTATCAGTAAAACATTCTGCAGTGGTCTTTTAAGATCCCCGTGGAAGGGGTTTTTCAGAGACTGAAACTGGTTCACAGACTTGCTGACCAGAGTGGGAATCCCACACCGTTTCTGAACCATTTTCTTCTTGATGTGGAATTCCAAGAATTCTCTGCTTTTCTTATCCATTGCTTTTAGAACCAGTGGAGTTTTCTCCGGGGCAGGGAGCGTGCTGGTGGGGTCCGCGGTAACGTTTGGCTTGGCGGGCTCCTCCTCCTCCTGAGAAGGAGTGTTCGGGGTGGGTTCCTCCACTGTGTTATGGGGTTCCTCTTTCTTCTCCTTCACCCTGATGTCAAGACACTGGAAGGTTGCTTGGTCCAGCAGGGGTAGACTCAGAGGCTTGTCTCCCGTCCCCTCTTTATCCATGACCGTTAATCTGGGAGGGGAGGTGGTGGCTCCCATATGGATTTCAAGAGATTTCTCCACCAGGATGACGTGATCCTTTTCTTCAAAAGCAGAGCTCTGGAGGATACTTATTTGTGCAAAAGAGGACTGAGGGGCTCCTTTTATTTCGGGACGTCTTTCGGGGGATGATGGGACGAGTGATGGTTCCCGTTTCCTTTTCTTCAGGTGATCCTCTGATTCAGAGGGGGGAGAATCAGAGCTGCTGGTTTCTGAAACGTCCGAAGAATCAAGGGTTGTCCATGAAGCATCTCTGGCAGTGCTGCAGCGCAGGTACAGGCACTTTAGGAGCGGCACGGAGAAGGACGAGCCGAAGGAGGGGGAGGAGGAGGAGGAAGAGCACCTTCTCAGAATCACGTTGCTCCTTAACGGGGGGGGTAGGCACAGGCTGTGCTTCCGATGCAAGCTCTCCTCTTGGCACTCTCTTCCTGGGCTTTGATACGGCTCATAAGGATGTCTGTGCGCCTCACACGGTGGTTCATAACTGCAGAAAACAAGGGAAAGCAACCTTTTCCCATGGTGTTTGACAAGAAGAAGGTCTTTCCACTTCCAGATGACCCCACTTAAAAATATATACGTTTAAGCTGAAGTTGGACTCAGGAGAAAAAGCAGCAGCAGTTCGCCTGCATTGAAAACAATGTGGAGATGCGTCCACAGTTTCTGTCAGCTGCATCCGTGAAGCTGCTGATCAGTTCAGACCTTTGAAAAAAAGGCCTTCCTGATTCACTAGGCCACCCTTTCCTTTTTGTCTAGATAGTTACACCTAAGAGGGGCCCCTGAGGTTCACCTGGGATTCAATACCTCCTCTAAAACCACAAGCGCTTGCTGTGAAGCGTTCATTATATAAAACCAGGCCATATTTATATTGGAAATAATTGTTTGTGCCTATGTGTGCATTTCTATTAACTCATAAAATCTTATGTGATTAATTGCCAGTTTTAAAGATTATTGACCAATAATCTCCCCCCTGTGGGGAGAAATGGGTGGTGATAAAAGATTGATTGATTGATTGATAAATAAAATAATTAGACTTTATATTTAAAGCTGCATCTTTGTCTGGAGGCATATTGAAGTTTGTATTTGATAAATGGAGGACTATGCAATCTAAATAGGCTCATAAAAATGATAAAATATGTTTATACATGTTGCATTTTTGTAAGTGGCAAAAAATCCAAATATATCAGATCTACAACCACCCCTTTTATAACCTTGGTTTGATGCTCACTGCATTTCTGCAATAAGTGTATTCCTTCCCTGTTGGGAATTCTTTGGAATTCTTCAGAAGTCTGAGGGACTGCTGTGAATTTGGGGGCACGTTTTATGATGCCCAGATAGGTGAAACTGCCTGGCCGGCTCCACTACGCCTCCCACTGCCCCGTAGCAACACAGGGAGCCTGAGCCATAGCCAGCTCACCCTTGCAACTTTCAGTGGCACCCACAAGGTAGTTTCTCTGCTGTCACCCAAATTCTGAGACTTGAAGAAGACGCAGTTGCAAAGAAGCCTCTTACAGAGACTGAGATTTTGCCTACCTTTCAGAGTCAGATGTTAGTTGCTTCCCACAAATGCAACTAGAGTCTGGTAGAAAAAAGCATATATTGAGAAGTTTATCTTGATGATCAACTTACAGCGATATTTTTAAAACTTCTATCAAGTTGCCTTGAATAACTGCTATTTAAAAGAAAAACCTGTCAATGATCTATCTTCTCTGAATGATAGAGAAGGAATTGGATAAATAATGCTTCTGGAGCAGGCCTAAACCCAAGTTACACAAATGCAGAAATAGGGGATTTGGCAAAAGATCCGCTATGTCAGCAAAACGTGAAGATCTGCGAATGGGGAAAAAACGGCAGTGTTCCCAGTGGAATGTCATAGGGAGAGTCCCATGTGCCACCAGCACCTAGTCATGGTGTAAACAGCAGCCAATCCCTGGTGAGCGTAAAAATAATGCTACTGGGGACCACATCCACTCCAGAGAAAGATGAATTTGGAATAAACATACGTTTTGTTTCTGTTACTTGAAAGTCTTTTTCTGTCTCCTCTTCAGACTCTGCTTCTGGCTGTGTAATGGAAAAAACGTTACTGGGTTTCAAATTTTCTTACAAGAGTAGGTGCCTTCTGGCATCCTAAAGTCTTAATGTACAAGATGAAAATCACAATAAACTTAATTAGATGTGTTGGAAAAGATGACATTAGATTCCTTTTGGTTTAGGGCTACCGTTAACTAGCATGACTCTACAGCATGAGGGGAGAGGACTGTTCCAAGCCAGCTGCCCTCAGGTTCGTGAGCTGGCACGGGCAGCCTTGGCTCTTTTGGTCCAGGCTAGCTGCCTCTAGTGTTACATGAGATGCCCAGGTTGCTTCTGCTGCCTGCCAGAGTGCCACCTGGCAGTTCTGGATGGGGGCGAGGACTTTGCTGAGTTGGTGCCCACGCTCTGGAGGGCTCCCCACAATTGCCTCTTTGGTGCCCGTCTTCACCTGCTTAGGCGGCCTCTGGGTGAACAGATGCTGAACTGCTCTTTGGCTTCTGATTTCCTTCCCCTGGACAGACCCATGGGGTCACACACTTTTTTAAATGGATATGGTTTACATTGTTTGAATTTAATTTCTGTTATCTAACATAATTTTACTGTATGTTGAATGTTGAAATATGCTTGTATGGGGTAGTCAGTCAGTCCTCTCCAGGAAAGCCATGACGCTCTGGGTCAACTCAGAGGCCCATCTAGACCAGCAACCTGTTCCCTAGTCACCTGCACCCAGATTAAGCCCACAGCCCGCTCCAAAATACAACTGGTCCCAACTAGATCCACAAACAAAAACTTAAGTTCCCTCCAAAAGGCAGTGTGGCTGGTTATCACCCATGTTCTAACTGCCTTACCAATATTTGGATAATGCGTTCTCTACCAGCGAAAGACGGCCTCTCCGAACTCAGAGGCAGTCTACCCCAAAGCACAGCAGCAGAGGGCTATGGCCTTCCTGCTCCCTGTCGGCTTCTGGGAGCATCTTGCTGGCAACTGTAAACAGGAAGCTGGACTTGATGGGCGTTTGCTTTGACCCTGCGTGGCTGGCCCCGTGTTCTCAGAGCTTGGTCTGCCCAACACTCAGGTTTTGCCCCCATGAAGCCCACCAAAATAATTCATGAAGATAGAGTTTGTAGTTACAGCAACTGACCTCCCTTTCTCTTCTCGGCCATTTTCAAATCCAGGGTTTTGTTCTCCAGCTAAAGGGTGGTCTTTAGGGCAGTTAGGGGCTGGGCTAAGCTCATGTAGATGAGAGCTTGTGGCTCGTGGGTGCTTCTGGTTAGACAAACGAATGGGCGCAAGCTGCACCGGTCCCCGTTACTGGGCCGTGTCGGATAATGGAACACGCTTAGGCAAACCTATCTCTTTACCAAGGAAGGCGAGATTGGCTGCGCCACACAGCGCTCTGTTGTGATGGGCTGCCGCAGCCTGACTTGCAACATGGCCAGGCAGGAGGAGGACCACATTTCAACCACCAGCCACAGCAGCAGCACAATCGCCCCAGCCAGGAGGATTCCCCAAGGGGATGTGGGAATCGAGCAGAAGCCCAGCTGCGAACATAACATGTTGTGGAACTGTAGCAGCTTATTTCCTTCCTGGCAGGACCTGGCAGGACCATCTTTTCCTTCTGCTTCCCCAGCGGTCTGGCTATGGAGGGAGGGTCCCCCGCTGAGGTCCTTTTGCAACACCAGGGAACTGAGCACCAAGGCCGCGTATCCGTATCTCATGGTCCTTCTGGCAAATTACATCCTCTCTCCATCTCTACCACCTGTGGGGTGGCCAGTTGCCAGCCAGGAAAAATGGGCCAGTGGTCCTACCAGGTGGTGGTCAGATCTCATGCATGACACAATAATGACCACTGTAAGGGCAGTTGCTAAGGGACGTCTGGCCTTGGTGCTGGGACCTGCTTCTGGAGGGTGGGATGGTTAGAGCTTCGCACATCCTTTCTGCCCCCTCAAAGTCATCCCAGGGGAGTTTGGATCTGCCTCATAAATCTCCCACCCCTTGGTCCTTGCGCTACCTTAGGGCCTCGCAGAGGATAAATTTACAGCCGCTTCCCTGGGATGGCCCGTCAAGTACTGGAAGACCATTATCGCGACTCCCCTTTGCCGGCTGAACAGACCCATTAATTGTTCCCCATAGTTTTTAGCCTCCAAGCCCCTCACCATCTTCATTGCTCCTTCCACTTCCTAGAATCATCCTTGGTTCTGTGGCAACTAAAACTCGACACAGGGATGCAGCTGCCATCTGACCAGGGCAAGATACAGTGGAACTGTCACTTCCTCTAGTTCGACATTATGCCTCTGTGGATGGCATTGCTTCTTTGGACAGCTGCAGCTCATATTTAATCCGTGGTGCACCAGGATTATCTGTGATCTCCTCGGATTACAATTAAGCCAGGCACCACCTATCCTGCACTGTGCATCTAGTTTTTTCCACCTAGGTGCAGAATCTTACATTTCTCTCCACCAAACAGCGCTTTGTTGGGTGAAGCCCAATGTCCAAGTCTATCAAGATCCTTTGAGCCCAGAGCCTGTCTTCTAAGGGTTAGCAATCCTCCCCAGCTTCGTGTCATCTGCAGATTTGAGGAGCATGCTTTGTATCCCCTCATCCAGGACACTCATGAAAACGAAGAGTGCTGGGCCCAGGACAACGTTTAAACAAAACAATGGTTTGACACATGGGAATGCTGCCTAACGAAGTGGTTAAAAATCATAAAGAGGAGAGAGATGGCATTAGCGTTTCAGCCAGCATTTCATTCTTGTATCGCAGCAATGCAAAATTGTTCAATTTTTTTTTTAATCGTATGGTATACCAGTTTGGTGTTCATGCTGCTTTTTTTCTTGCTGGGAAATCCTTGTGAGGTCCAGCAGCCAGATGTGTAGACTATTTAGCCATGACAAGTCACATTGCCTGGGGTGCACCACGAGAGGCTGGTCTACATTGCACCAAGTTGGGCTGAGAGAAAGTGACTGACCCAAGGTCACCCAGCCGACTTTCATGCCTAAGGCAGCACTAGAACTCACAGTCTCCTGGTTTCTAGCCCAGCACCTTAACCACTAGACTAAACTGGCTTGTTCTCAGTAACAAGGCCAGAATTGAAGAGGTAACTTTATTACCACCAAACACAACATGGAACTTGTGCACTGCAGCAACACTCTGCAGGTGGAGTTGCAGCGCAGAATAAGTAGCCCCACTGCCCAGTTAGTCCTTGGATGGGCGACCACCAGGGAATCTGAGGACTGGAGGCTGGATGGGAGGAAGGAAAAGCACCAGAAACCACTGCATTCAAAACACAACTGGAGGGAAGTTTTACCCCCTCACTCTCCTCCATCCACACACAGCCTTCGAGGCAGGGCAGGGCCCAAATAAACCAGGCTGGAGCAGGGATATGTTTATTAAGGTGGCATTCTATGCTTGAATACCCGCTGGCCCTGGCAACCAGGCTTCCCTGAAACACTCCGCCTGAAGTGCCTTTGCTTGGCTTGCAGAACCCGTATTTGTTCTGGCTCCATTTCTCACGTGCCCCAGCCCCTCTTCAATCCATGGGGTGGCACAGTCAGGGCAATATGAAGAGCCAGTAGAAGGAGGGAGAAAGAGCTCATTCATTTTTATTTCAGCACAAAAAAAGGAATTTTGAGGTGCAGCTGCACACGCCGATCTGCACGCAATGCCGTCTGCACACTTCCAAGCGCGGAAACAGCCGGTCCCACCCTGATGCTCTGAGCACCGGTGAGAAGACCAGCCTTGCTTGGTCCGTTCCAACCACAGAGAAAAAAGTGTGAACAGCTGGAAAAGAGCAAGTCTGGGGGTGACTCCAGGACAAGCAGCCCCCTCTGGGCCAGAGGGAAGGGAGCTGAGGCAGCCGGGGTTTGAGCCAGCTCGGGACGGCTCCTGTGTATGAGCGGCACGCCGTTTTGCGGCTGTGAGGGGTCTTCGAAGGCACGGCCGGTGAGCGCTGGGCAGGGGAAAGCTCGCTGAAAACCCATGAGCAAAATGCAGACGGAAATACACGCCAAGCCCAGGTTGCGACAGCAACAGGGCTACCCGGCACTGCTGCTCTGAAGGTTCTCTGTGGAACCTGCAGTGGACCCCACCCCACACAGGGCAGCTGAGAAAGGGTGCTGGGAGGTCTGGGGGGGAAGCGGGGATGCCGTTTCAAAGCAGGCGCCCTGCCGACGGGGCCTCTGCGCTGGCTGCCCTGCTGGGCCCCCGAGAGCAGAGCTGGAAGGCTGGAAGCTCCTGATGCACCACATGAGTCTTGAGCAAAGTCACGTCTTGGCCAGGAGCATCTCCTCTATGCCCTTCTTCCCAAGCCGGTAGCGGGCCAGGTCCTTCCGAGTGACCAGGCCCACGACCTGCAAGGAAAGGGGGCGCACGCACTCAGGCTGGGCAAGCGGCCCCCCCACCTAAGGGGCAAGGTGACGAATCCAGCCACTGGGGAAGGGGAAAGACTCGCCCAGCCAAAGGACATCCAAGGGCCACCTTGGGCCAGACCAGAACCTCCCCACCCCCCTCCAGGCCCCAAACCCATCCCTCTGGCAGGAGAGCCTCTGAGCTCAGGCATGTTAGAGCGGGGAATCCAACCTGGCCAAACAGTTCCCAAGGCAGGCTCTGATGCACGCTCTGCTGATCTCCTCAGACCAGCCCCGCGCAGGCACGCCAGCTCGCAAGAGACCCCCCGCACCCAGCCCCGGCTGGCTCTCCCTCCCACACCGAGGATGACGACGGCAGGTCGCCTACCTGGTTCTGATTGTCCACGACCACCAGGTGGCGCAAGCCCAGGGCTCGGAAGAGCTTGAACACCCTTGGGAGAGAGGCCTCCTGCAATCCGAACCCAGGGCCGGTCAGACGGAGGAGCATGTGCACGGGACAAAGGCACGGATGGCGGCAGCCCAGAGGCACTCCTGCCCCAAGCCTCCTGCCAAGCCCAGCAGATCAGCCCGCTTGAACTTGCTGCTCCTGCACCCGCCAAAGTCAGGGGCCTTGCGCAGCCTGGACCCGGGAGCGAGATGTCCCCCAGCTCAGGATCATCGCCCCCCCCCCCACTAAGCCTGGGGAATCACCCAATGTGCTCCGGGACCCGCTTCACCTGCGGCACGGCATACGGCGAGGGATTCATGAACTCCGTCAGGTCCATCATGCACTCGCGCTCATCCTGGGAGACATGGATTGACTGGATGGGGGGGAAGCGGGGGTAGGCGTCCCGGAAGTCCTTCAGCTTCAGCCGCCGCTGCCGCAGAGACAAGCTGGCACGCTCCACAAACACCTGCAGGGAGACAGGAAGCACCCCAGGGGAAAGCGCCGCAACAGGCCAAGGCAGGGAGGGATAGACTGGATACCCCTCCCAATAACAGCCCCTGAGCTCCACTTGGAAGCGTTACTCTGGGATGGTGATTGCAGAGCTGGCAAGCGCAGGCTCCATTCTCTGCCGCAGCGTCTGCGCTTCCTGTGTGCCATCCCAGGTCTCCGTTGGCCTTATCAGACCGGGCCCTAAGCCTACCTACCTTGTGCTTCAGGAGCACAATCAGCTGAGAGCGCAGGATCAGGCCCCGCAGGCCCATCATCTGCAACGAGAGGGGCTTTTGTGGGTCACAGTGGAGCCTGTTTTCTCCCCCCAGCAGGGATCGCTCCCACCCACTTGGCAAGGCAAAAGGGTCTGCAATGGAAGGATCCAAAAGACCCCGTTCTGGCCCAACCCCGGGCAGACACCAGGTCACGCTGCGGGCTCTCTGTCGCTTCTACATTGCTGCTCCTGCCCACTTGGAACCGGTTTATCACCAAGTTCTGTTCTGGGCTGAAACATCCGAGAGGCCACCCAGAAGATGAGCTCCCGAATGTGGGATTATAAGACTCCCAAACCCATCGAGGTCCTGCCAGCAGCAAACCATGCCTGCCATGGGGACAGCAGCTCCCCAGGTTTCAGAGAAGAGACTGCCTGCTCCTCACCAAGGACTCCAACCCCAGCACCTTCCACCGGCAGAACCACGCTTTGCTGAGAAGCACCTCGGCAAAACGGGGGCGCCACCCCAAGCAAGCCATCTGCCCCACCTGGTTGTTGCCAGGGATGCTCTCGACAACAGGGAAGCCGTTGTGATTGGAGGCCGTGTCACTGAGGATGTCCACGATGGTTCCCACTTTCTCGCTCTGCCGCAGGCAGGTCACTGGGGTGCTCATCACCTGGCTGCAGGGAGGGAAGCACGGACCCAGACCCAGCCACGGGTGAAAAAAGACTGTTCTCGGCCAGACGCGTGTCTTTCCCACCAAGGCTTGCAGGCCGCACCAACCCCATCTCCAGAAACCCTCAGGAAGGGGCCTTCGGTGACAGGCCTAAGTGCCCCCCTCTGTTGCATGAATCCCCTCCGACCCCCTTTCTCTGTTCCAACCAGGCCTGGAATGAGCCCAGCGGGGCACTAACTGGTCAGCTTACGTGGCAGTGAAAGAGTGCGAAGTGACTGGCGCCTCCCAGTGCAAGAAGGGGACGCTCTGGAGCTGGATGTGCATGTCATACAAGCCCTGGAATGGAGGGAGAGAAGTGGGTCAGCCAAGGCAGATTTGAACATGGGAGGGAGAGTTGCAGCGCTGAGGCCGAGGAGTGGGCACAGGGTCATGCTTCACAAGCAGAAGCTGGCTACCAGGTCTACTTTGTAAAAATTATCCATGCTTTCACTGAGAATTATTTTTGTGGAAGAAGCACCATGTAATGGGCAACGACGGTCTGCTAGATGGAATCACAACTGGGGGGGGGGCAAGTCATAGAAGTGCCCCCATCTCACCTGTCATACCAAACAGGGCCTCAAGGACGGCACTCTCCCAGCATCGGGCACTCCAAGATAAAACATTTCTGGGACGGAGGATGCATCGCCCTCCCGCCAGATCCCCTTTGGCAGCTGCAGCGCTCGCCTCTTACCTCCACAAAGAAGTCCCCTACTATCTTGGCTGTCATCAGGACAAGCATGATTGGGAACCCGTAGGTGACATTGCCCGTCGCCTCCATCATGATGACCGTCAAGCTCAGTGTCATCCTCACGATCCCCCCTGGAAAACAGCTGCACTGGTACTTCTCCAACCCCTGGAACAAGCACCTCACTTCCTCGCCACTCCCAACTGGCATTTGGGCCAAGGCAACCAGGAGCCCAAACAGCCAGGAGGCTGCCTTACACAGAGTCGTTTCCCCGCACAATGTCCCCAAATGCACCGAATCCGCCCCTCGATCCCAGCCAGAATGGCCAAAGGGCCCGGGTGGCTGGGAATTATAGGAGCTGCAGTCCAAGCAGCCAGGGAGCACCATGTTGGGAAGGAAGATCCACCTGCCCAGCAGCAGCTTTCTGGCCTCCTGTCAGTGCTGCAGCCAGGGACCAAGCCTTGGGGGTCCTGAGCGAGCCCCCAGTCCTCGGCTCTGCTCCTCCCCAAAGGAACCTCTGGGAAGGGACTCCTCTGGGCCAAGCCCAGCTCCCCACGCTCTGCTCAAGTGCAGCCGGGCCCCTTCCTCCCCATGCAGGGGCACTGTGGCCTTGGAGTGGACCCCAATCCTCCGCACTCACCCAGCTGCGCTGCTGCTCCCATCAGCGCATACTTCCCCGGGTCAGCCCTGATCTGGAAGGCAGAAAAGAGGCAGTCAGGATGGCAGCCAGGAAGGGGGGCTCCCTGGAGGCCTCTGACAGCACGGGGGACAGAAACCTTCTCCGAGGTCAGTGCAGAATGGCCCAGACATGGGTCCCAGGTCCTGCTCGGGCCTTCTCCTCCCTTCTAACCCCCCCTCGAGAGGGCCAGACAGGCTCCTCCGGGGTCTGTGGGGAAGGGGAGCCACGCGCCTTACCCAGCCACCAGCAACGTAGGCCAAGGAAATGCCAAACAGGCGGCCCCAGGCAGCGCCGATCAGGAGGGAGGGGATGAAGACGCCCGCAGACACCGTCAGCCCGTAGGTCCAGCAGGCCAGGAAGAAATACACCAGGGTGAACAAGCCCAAGGTCATGGGGTCATAGGTGCCTGGGGGGGCAGATGGAGCCTCACTCCTCTCGCCTCCCAGAGCGTGCCCCTCTCGGGTCTCAGGGATGGACCAGCCGCCCCCTTTTTGGTTTTCTGTCCCTCCATCGCCTGCCTACCCATCGGAGAACAAACACTGTGCCCCCCCCCCACCCTGCCATCAGCTCGCACAGGCGCTTAAGCAGCACTGCCAGCGAATGCTCCTGGCCAGGCCTGGTCGTCCTGACAGGCAGATGGCTGCCCCAGTTTGCCCCACGGGCTAAAGCAGCATCCAGGAAAGCGTTTCCTTTCTAGAGGGGCTGTCAAACCTCCCGGCAGAGATTAAGATGTCAGCAGCCAGACTGGACAGCAGGAGGGGGAGACCGGCTCGCCATGGGAGCAGAAGCCACTGCTCCTCATGCAGCCGAGGGGGATCTTTCTTGGCCAAAAGGCTGCCTGGGGGCAGATACTGCAGGGCAATGCCTTGGAGCCTCAGCAGGGGTCGGTGAGCTTACGAGGGGCAGGGCGGTTGGCCAGTCGGCCACAGAAGACTGGGAAGGCTGCGTCGAGCTGTTCAGTTTCACTTAGCAGCCACCGTGGCTAGTAAATGGTGGGTCGAGGTTTACTCAGCACAAAATACAAATCCAGCCCCTGGAGTCTGTTCCTGATACCATGGTTAAGATAAACTGTGACTTAGTCCTATCCACGTCTGTTTTGCAACCAAGGCGGCTGACCTGGAGGGTCGTGGAACAGGCGGACAACGCTCTTCTCGGGCGTGTTGAAGAAGGCGGCAGCCATTGAGTTATACTGCCCATCCGGGCAGAAGAGCTGGTGAAAAAGAAAGCGGGGGAGAGGAGAAGCCGTGTTGCTGTAACAGTGGGGAAAGGCACAAACATCACATCCTAGTGGAGCCTCAAAACCGAAGGGGGCTGCATTTAACCCTGTGGCCAGCCCAGCACCCCGCCCCGTACGTCCCCTCCACACTGAAAACTCCATGGAAGAGGGACTCCCCACGCTCAGTAGACGGAGCAGCTGCTGAACTGCTTATACCGGGGGGAGGGGGAGCCGCCCAGTCACAGGGACTGCAGCAGAATAAAATCCTAGCAGAACGATAGCGACAGTACTAGCAATAACAACACAGCCGTTCTTCCCAATCTTTAGCCACGATCCCTTCTCTTGCAATGAAACTCAGTGATTCAAGCCTTAGTTACTTCTAAGTAAGAAAGTCTGTTTTTTCCATTGATGCAACATAAATGAGAAGCATCGCCCCCACTCCTCCAATCCCTGGTTTCCACCTGGTGTCTGCAAGGACTTCTTTGCCTGCCTGCTGTGGCTGTTTGCATGCCTGTCAATCCCAAGGACTGGGCTCCTCCGCCAGAGAGCACATCTCCTTCCAGTTCAACACCCCTCCCCAAGGGAAGCACCCCCCATGGTCACCCACCTGCAGCGGGTAGGCCATGCTGTTGTCTTGGAGAGGCTGGCAGTCCACAGAGACGTAGATCAGGACGAATGCAATAGCTGCCGTCACGGCCCCCACCAACATGGACTCAATCACCTGAAGGCACGGGCGATGGATGTACCTGGGGAGTCAAGGTGCCGAAACCAGGTGAGCCAGAGGCTGGATGGGACAGTCATAGACAGGGCCAGACCTCTGCAGCGCCACGGGACACAGGGAATAGCTGCTCCTGGCAGCACGGCCCTCCTTGCCCACCTGCCTCAGGAAACCAGGGCTCCAAAATTCTAGCTTCTTATCCCTTGCTGCAGATACACGCAACTTTTCAGCAGCTGGGCAGGAAGCCGTAGAGAAGAGCCAGCAGGGCTGCCCAGCGCCGATCCTGTTTTCCACCAGCTCCGGAACACATCGGGCATCCACCCTTGGCCTGCACGCCAGCGTGCCATGCCTAGCAAGTCCCTTGCGGAGCTCCTTTGGCCACCCTCTTCCCAGGCTGCCCTCCTCCTACAGAGGTGGGCAGCTGGAGAGCAGAGTTGTTTTGCTCCTTCCTGGGAAAGCAAGCCGGTCCCAGGGAAGGGGAGGCATCAAGGAAGCAAGAGGGAGGCCAAGCAGGGCAGGTGGCCATCACACTGTAAGAGAGCCGAGGCAGAAAGGAGCACTGCAGGATTTCAGCTCAACCGTTGCTCAGGGATGCGAACAAGCTCCTTAACAGCTCTTCTAGCCAAAGCCACCGGCTTCCTGCAGCGCTCTGGATGGATTTGCGAGAGCCACACAAGGAAGGACCCAGCTGCACAGTGGGAGCTCCCTTGGCAGCAGGACATGTTAACTAGGAAGTTCCTTTGCCACCAAACTATTTGAGCCTGGTTGAATCTGGCAGGAGTGGTCAATGGCGGCACCTCGTTGTCATCACCACTGTCGCAATAGCTCCCAAAAGCCCAGGATCGTCCCCGCTTTGAGTCTGCTTGGCCAAGCAGCAGCCCCTGAGAACCCCTTGCCCGCAGATCCGTTTCACCAAAGGCACTCCCAAGGAAAAGCAGTGGAACTGGGGGCTTGTGCTCACAGACAAGGCAGGAGGCCTCTCTGCAGTGCAGCCCAGGCAGAAGAAATGCCTGCATCCGCAGAAGCAGCTTTCCCGCACAAAGAACTCTAGTCATTAAGATCTGTGGGAAATCTGCCTTCTGCGCGAAGGGAATCTGCAGGAAGCAGGTGGTGTATTTAACATTCAGAGCTCTCCCACACCCCACCCAGGCCCCCAACAAACCCAGATTAAAGGGCCGAACTCTGCCAGGGTCTCACCTGATCCGGAACATGGTCAGCCAATAGTTCAGGGCGTTGAATGTGGCCCCAAGGATCCCCCCTGCCGCAGGAAGGAGAAAAGGGGTTAGTCGAAGGTAGGCCAGGTCAGGACTCGGGCACTGCAGGGGGATTGCAACTCTGCTTCTGGGTTTTAAGGTACAACAAGAGAATCCTGAATGCCCGGGATTCCCTCTGTCCTCTCTCACACCGTGATGTGGCCCTGAAGCTTTCCTCCCACCCGAACGTACATCACACCTGCAGGTTCAGGAATTCAGATTTGTGGACAACAGCGTGGTTACAAGCAGCAGATAAATAAATGGCATGCTAGGTGGCATTTGGACTCACGGCAGAGGCAGCCTCTCCTGTCTGCGTGAGACTTCCCATGCTGTGTGGCGGGCAGCCCCATCACCAGAGGGGCCCTTTTCTCCAAAGCACCCGGTCTCCCAGCCACCAAGCAAAGCCAGCCGTGGATGCAGGCAAAGAGAAGCCAGATCTCTGGGCCAAAAGGGTTTCTTACCCAACACGCCAATGAAGATGAAGATGGGGATTTCTTCGAAAGTGTATCCCATTTTCTAAAACAACAGACAGACAAGGGTGGGTGCCCAGGAACCCCACGAAGGCAATGTGGTCAAGGACCAGGGGCTGCCTGGCACCAAGCCACCCCAGCCACCACCGAACCCTTTGCCAGCTGACCAGTCCACAGGAGGCGCAGCGGTGGCAGTGGCCTTGGCTGCCCCCAAACAGCGCCAGGGCTCCGCTGCTCGCTCTGCTTTGCAAAGGCACTCCCAGCGCCAGTCCAGCAACTCCATGGTGCTGCACCCTGCTTAAGCCGTTCTGGATTTCATTTCCCCCAGAACAAAGAAAGGGGAAGACCAGACAGCAACAGCCAGGCCTGGAGCCTCGGTGGGGGAGGCGAGAAGCGCGGACTGGATGGATTCGGCAGCTCCGGTGGAAGCGACGGCGGCCCTACCTCAGAATCAAACCGGCCGAAATTGATGAGACCCGGGCTGGAGAGGTCCAGCGGGTTCCCCTTGTAGATGCTGAGGATGGAGTTCAGAGTGAAGGTGGAGATCATGGAGGCGAAGAACTGCGGAGAGAAGTAGCAACAAGGTCCCTTGGCGGGGCTGGACCACCACGGGGAGCCCCTCCCCCCCCTCCCCGGCACTCACGATCCGCCACGTCAGGAACTGGTTCCAGAAGGAAGCGCCTTCTTCCAAGCTGAAGAGGACCCCGCCTGTGGGGGGAGGGGTGGGCACGCGTGAGCAGGCAGCCGTCTCCCCGGGCAGGGGCCAGGCAGCCCGGGCGGAGGGGCCCCCAGCGGCCCTCGCCCTACCCAGCTCTTTTTATCTTCCTGGGCTCCAGGCAGAAGCCCCATCTTTGCCACAAAGAGGCTCAGGGAGGGGGGAGGAGGGCGCTTTACCGACAGGGGCCCCGAAGGCAGCTGAGACGCCGGCAGCAGCTCCGGCAGAGACGAAATCCCGCTTCTCTGTGTCCCTCCGGAAATACTCAAAGATCTGCGTGCACACAAAATACGGCGTTTGTGGGCAGCCAGGACACCTGGTGCCCAAAGCTGGCCACACCCAGCCTCTCCTGCGGGGGACAGGACAGAAACTTCAAGGCGGCCACCCGAAGGCCCGTCCCAGCCCAGGCCCTGCAGCGTCTGCCTCCCATGCCTGCCCGGACCTCACAGGCGAAGCTACTGACCCTGAAGTCCCTCTTCAAGGAAGTCGAGCGTCCTTGGGAAATCCCGGCTGCGATGACGGCCCCCGAGTGGATCATCGGCCCTTCCTGAAAGTGAGGGAAGCAGAACCGAGAGGCTTTGAGTGGGCTTTCAGGGCAAGATGGGGAGTCCCCATAAATGGACTCGGGGAGGGGTCTAAAGCCCCCCCACTAGGAATGCCAGTGCTTGCCCATCCCCACTGGCTAGTCCACCCAAACCGGCAGCGTGACGTCCACAGTGCTCCTCGTGGCTGTTTCTCCCTTCCCTGCGGGGCTGCCTGGCCCAACATCAGGTACCAGTTCATGCGGGGCAAGTGCCATAGCTGCACCAGGGCCGCCTGGGGGCAGGTGGAGAGTTTCCCAGCACACAAGGGGGATACGGCCAAATCACCAGCACTGGGGCAGCTCCCTCCCCTCCTCCTTTACCTTCCCCACCGCCAGGCCTCCGACCACGGAGAGAATCACGCCGCAGACTTTAACCATCAGGGTCTGCAAGGGGAGGACACAGATGGGGCTCAGTCGGGGGCTCCACTCTCCCTTCCTGGCTGGGCAGCCACTGGGTTGGGCAGGTGCTAGACACCCACGCCAGTCCTCCAGGCCCTTGCAGAAACATTTCTGTGCCATGAAAGGCATGCTTCTCCCTCCCATGCACTTGCTGCTTTGGCCGCAAGAGCCCCAGATGGGGAAGGAAGGCTGGCCGGGAGAGACACATGCACGCACGCAGCAGCTGCATGAAGCCGAGAATGCACCTGCCCGCCCACCCCTAGGCCATCCCTTTTCACCACTTCTGCCTACTTTTACTGATTTTTTTTAAACTTAATTGTATTTATTACACTATAAACTTTCAACGCAAATTGTTGATTTTTTAAAACCAATAGCAGATAAATACATGTGCCTCTTAAATCAATTTTTCCTGCATTCCTTTCAGATCAAGTCCAGGTAACCTTTGCGTAACCACAGACCTTGTAACTCCGCACAACTCCTCTTCCTCATAAAGCTAGAGTCAGCCTGTGTGTGCCCTTGTGGGAGAACCGCAACACAACACAACCCCACACCCCTGACCTTCAGCCGAACCACATGGGGAATCTTGACTCCATTCAGGTAGCACTTGATCTGAGGAATTCCACTACCGGCCGCCACGGGCTGCAGAGGCAAAGGGCTTGGTCAGCAGGGGCTCTGCTGCAAGGGAGGGCGTGCCAGCGGGGCCCGGTGCCAAAGCCAAGCACAGGCCTCACCTCCAGAAACGCGACGACAATGGAACCAGCCATCACAAAACCTGCATTCATGGTGGCCCACAGGAGCAGGGAGAAGGAGAGACGTCCTGTCTCAGTGAATTTATCAATATCTGGCAAAAATAAGCTTAAAGGAAAACAACCCAACCAGAGATTCGGTTTGTCATATCAGGAGGAGAGTTTGCTTTTTCGTTCAGCACCTACGTTTACAGAGCTGTGTCATTGCTGTCATCATCCGCCCCAAAGCCAAACTGTCCCACCCACAGAGATGAGATTGCAGCTGGAAGCTTGGGAGACGCAGTTCTCCAAGGCCCCCCAAAAGCGCAGCAGTGGAATGTGCTGGCAGGAAAGCAGGAGGGGTGTGGGTGGAATGGACGGGAAGGGAAGGGAAGGGAAGGAAAGGGAACATTGCGGAAGAGAATGCCGATGCCAGGCCAAGCTGAATCCCCCTGGCTCCCCAAGAGTGGGGAGGCTAGGACCATCACGCGCCCCATCCTGGCTGCACCTGCCAGGGGCCCCAAGGATACTGCCCTTCACCAGCTTGTACTTGAGCCCAGCTAAGGTCTCCACCATAATGTCGATGAAGCAGGCAACCAGGCCGGTAAGGATGCCAATCATGGCACAGATGACCCAGCGCTGAATTTCCACTGTCCGGAACGCCTGTATTGGAAGAGGGGCAGTCAGAGCCCCGCCATTCCGTGGGCAGGCTTGCTGCGGCCTAGAACTCAGGGCAGGCTTTTAACGCCGGGCAATTGGCAAAGCGAGGATCTAGATCTGCAGCGGCTTCTACCTCTGACATCACCCCTCACCTGCAAGTACTTATTGTGGGTGAAACAAGACTCCCCCACCCCTTGATCTAGGCGGTGGTGGGGCTCCCCCTCCCTTTCAAGCCTTGGCCCTCCCCCTCCCGCCTCGATCCAGCATTCAAAACTACCATTGGCTGCCAGAAGCACGTTTTCAGTCTGTGCCACAGGACAGGCTGAGAATAAAATTAGGAGGCCAGGAAGAATCCCACCTGCCCCAGAGCTCCCTGAAGGGAGGGAGAGAGGAAACCGGGGTAGTGGCTGCAGCAGGGAGCATTCACCGGGTTCCCCCCTGAGGTTCTTCGGATTAAGCAGGCAGACACGTAGGCCAAAGGGAAGCCAGCCGCACCAGATGTTTCGCCCCGGAGAGGAGGGGGAGGAGCCCAAGGCCACCCGGCCTCGGATACCCAGGAGAGCGGACTCACCGTGTGGTTAATCCTCTTCTCCTCTTCCAAGAAGAGCTGGTTTTCACAGTTGTCATAGTCCAAGCTCTGCGGGCGGTCAAGAGACGGAGAAACCCTTCAGGGGAAGCACAAGTCCCCAGCCCCCGTGGAAGAAACACCTCCTCCGCCTCCCAGGTCCCCAGAAGCAGAGTTCCCTTCCGGGATCACCCCCACCCCACCCCTCTTCCCAGGAGGAGGCTGCTCCAGGGGCACTCACTTCGTACGTGAGGGAGAGAAGCTTGTCGTTGTGTGGAATCTCGCTGGGCAGGGACCGAGAGGCCTTCACTTCCTGCAACAGTGGAACTCAGTTAACACTGAGCACACAAAGCCAGGGCCCTGGACTCAGCCACGCTCCCGTGCCCCACCTTCTGCCTGCCCCCTCCCCCTCCCACCAGGACCCTTGCTCACCGTGCCCTGGTGGTCCCCAAGATCTACATTGCTCAGGCGCCCAAATCGTGAGGAAGACGAAGAAGGGGTCAGCTGCAGAGACAAAAAGCAACTTTGTCAGTCGCTTGAGCTGCCAAGCTTAATTTTGGGGCTGGAAGAATCCAGGGGCAGAAATGCGTTTTCCCTGGGATGCCAAAGACATCTGAAGGCAGAGGCAATGGGGTTTTCTTCATCAACAGCCCGCTTGCTGCATGAATTCTTAAATTTCCTCTTTCGGCACATGGCACGTGACATTCCAGCAGGGAATGAAAAGCTTCATTCTGCTGGCGCTGCGGGGGGTGGGTGTGGAAGGAAGGAAGAGCCTTCGTCCCAGTGAAGTCACAGGGAATGGGTTCAAATATTCCATCACACTACTGTGACTGAACAACGCAGGAGTCGAGACAGATTTAAATGCTTGGCATTTAAAGTGACATTTTAAGCAATAAAAAGATTGTTTTATGTAAACTCTCTGTGTTGGTAGCGTCAACATTTTGAAGGCACTCAAAAAGAGCCAAAGGAGGCCAGTTGTTAGTAAAGCAGCAGCAGCAGCTTCTTCACTGCAAAATAACATGCCCCCCCCCTGCAAGAATTGGCAACACCCCAGACCCTTCCTCAGCAGGGTGGCCTCTGTGCCAAGAGATGCAGGCTGCGCCCAATCAGTCCAGCTCCAAAGTTACCAATGAGAAGTGCCTCCTCCCACGGGACCCTAATGACCCTAATCTCAGAGGGGCCTTTGGGGGGGCTCCATGCACCAAAAGCCACGTGCCTCAGATCTGTGGACAAGGCCTCCTCAACCAGCTGTCACGCCAGATTCCTCTTCTTAAAACGGGGTTGCCTTGCTGCAGCAGCTTTATCATTCATAAATATTCACACTGATCATAGACCGCCAAGTGTGGGAAAGATTCCTGGCTAGGTTGGGTGGGTGAATGGATGGGAGTTGTAGTCCAGAGCATCTAGCAAGTGCTGGACATGGAAGGCTGGAGCCATTGATCCCGGGATAGGCAGCAAAGGCACCTGCCCTGCTGCAGGCAGCACCCCACATTCCCACCTCATTTATCGCCTTCCCAACCCACCCAGCAGCAAATGTTCTAAAGCGAGAAGACCAGCAGTGTTTGGAAAGAGAGGGAAACGAGCAGTGGATTTGCAAACGAGGGAAGCCTTCTGATGATGCCAAGGATCCCCGATTCTATTTTGTATGGATAAAACGAAGACGGGTTTCTCAGGAGGAACCCTCTGTGAATGCAGCAACAATTGGCCAGGAGAGCCCCAAAAGGAGCAAGAGGCCTCGATTCAAGCAAGCTGTTATCCAGCATCCTCTCCAGGGCCCAAACAGCAGCTCCCAAAGTATCTGGAGGCCTAGGAAATTGCTAAAGGACTGCCAGGAACCTGACGGGCAAAGGGTTGTCTGTGCCAGCCACTGCTTGGGGCCAGAAACAAAGCTGTCATCCAAGAGAGCAGGTGGCCCTCCCTGGGAAGTGCCCGGTCCCTTCAGCCTCACGTGCTGCCCGACTAGGCATAGGGGCCGGCCCTGCAAGGCAGGCCAGGCCAGGCAACAGCCCTCGCAGGGATGCCTGGACCGCTACTGGACTTTCACTGGGTATCATAACAGAACCTCGACGACTTCTCCCAGACCATCGTCCCAAAGGCTGTTCAGAGTCCCTTCCTCACACTTTTGGCTTTCAGGGCCAAGCACCCGCTTCCCCTCTCCCACCCCTCCCTGAGCCAGAGCTCAGTTCCTTTGCAACAGGGCCCAAGAGTGCCCCACCACCCGGCTGCCCGGCACCACTGGGGGAGGCCCGCTTTGGACCACAGGGCTGGTTCTGCCTAGCCACTTCGCTTGTTGGTTGGGAAACTCCAAAATGTCCCTCTGCCTGCAGCCAGGCAGCCCTGAAGGACACCACCTTGGAGGGCACGTGTCCCTTTAGCTATGGGCAAGAGGCTAGTCCTTGTTGAGGCCCAGGGACCCCAGGTCACGCTTGCCTGGGATCCCAGAGACGTGCCATTCCCTGTAGGGGAGGGAAAAGCATTCAGCACATGCTCAGAACTCTTATCCTTCTTATTTTATGAGGCAGGCCCCGGCTACTGCCCGTAGCCCTCCCGAAGCCCCCGTTCCCCCCGTCTGCCGGGCCCGTCTTCCCCAGCGCCGCCTGTCCCTGGGCTGGGAGCGCCGCTGCCCGCGCGTCGGGCTTCTCCCGGCTCCAGCGATAGACTTCTCCTGGCCACGGGGGCTCCCGCCCGCGCTCACCTGCCTGGCCGCGGCGGCTGCGCCCGTGCCGTTCAGCAGCGGCGTGGTCTCCCCCTGGCTCTCGGCCTCTCCCTCCCGGCCAGACCACGACACCCGATTCGCGACGTTCGCCATCGCCGCTCAGGAGGCCGCCGAGAGCTGCTGCGCTGGGCGGCGCGGCTGGGCGGGCGGCGATCATGTGACCTTCCGCAGCTGGCGGCGGCACGTGATCCGGCCGTCTCGCCCGCCCCGGAGCATCGTGGGAGATGGAGTCCCATGCCGCCCGGCGGCCGCGCTGCCCCGCCTCGCCGAGGTCGGTGCCCTTCGTGCCCTCGGGGATGCTCGCGGTCCCGAGGCGCTCCTTCGGCTCGGGGTGGCGGACGGCTTCGCGGCTCCGCGCTTCCAGCTCGTTGCACGACTTCCCTGCAGAGGAGGAGGCGGAGCGACGGCGAGGGAGGCCGGGGCGCGGCCCACCGGAGAGTCCGCAGGGGCGGGTCCTCGGGCTGACTCAGGGTCTCGGGCTGCTTGCTCACGGCCACGCGGGCTGGGGGTCCCGAGGAGCCGCCGCTCCCTTCCTTCCCTCGCCGACCCCAGAGCGACCCAGCAGGCGGACCGGAGCCGGTGGCTGGGCGGGGGGCACCCCGGGCGCCTTGCCGCAGCTCTTGCGAGGAAGAGGAGGTCGTCGCCTGGATTCCCTTTTGCTCCGAGCACGACGCGTCCCGCCCCGGTCTAGAGCCTCGCGCCGCCTCGCCACCCGCGCCCCCGGCCCGAAGCACTTCCAAATGGATGGGGCGGGGCCGCAATGCCTCGTCAGAGGCAACTTTCGCCCCTTTGCACCCCTCTCCTGTTGGTGTTTTTTGACCAGGGGGAACAAGATGGGGGTGCTACAAGGGATGAACCTTTCGGCAATGGAAGGGCCAAATGCCACAACGCAGGGCCAGAGCTGCCAGCAGCTAATTCCTGTCCTCGCAGCTCAATTCGTCATATTTATTAAAAGATAAGCTCTCTCAGGGCTGGGACACATCCTGTGGGATCGCACAGAACTGTGCAACAGGCAGTCTGCAGCACCCTAAAGGTGGAGCTAAGGCTGATGGCAAGCTGAACCTTGTTTTGAACCATTAAATCTGAATTTTTTTCTTATTAAAAAAAAATGGGGAATTCAAGTTTCTAAATTCCATCACAATGTATGTTTTTAACTTATCTGATGGAAAGTGTGGAACGTCCAAGGCCTTGAATAGATATTTATTGCTTCAAGTCAAAACAGTTATTTTCAACAATAAAATGAAGATGGTGGTTCTCTCCAATGTATTATACACACAGCAAAGATAAGCAGAAACAGGGAGCCAGAACTGGCTTGAGAAATGTGACAGGCAGAGTGAATCCATTGGATCTTAGAAAGAGAAAACGAAGGAACGTTCATGTTGGAGGAAACTAATATGATTTACCAACAATGTCCACTGTCATTTTTTTTTTAAATCTTGTTATGAAAATGGCACATGACAATTTCAACAATTTTTTTTCTTTCTGTTAATTCTCCCCAGGCCAGAAGGAAGAGGCCGGAACAAACTCTGTACAGTAATAATGGTTCCCTCACCCCTTCCTCTGTACAAATATCCTGGGAATAAACAATACTTGGACCCTAATTTTCATGATTTCCACAATTGTGCAGTTGGCATGATTTAGCACCTGTTTGAGCAGGGGGTGCTGGTTTGGTGACTTGTGCCAATATGCAAGCCATACCTGCCCCAAGCCCACAACTGCAACCATCCATTTGGGGGCATGACTTAGTCTGCCAGACTGACAGCAGAGCTGAGGAAAGAACAGGATCACTCTCCGGCTACAGGCTCAAAGGATCGAGGGAAGCAGAGGGCATAAGGTGGAGTTGAGCAGGGGTAGGGCACCCAGCTGAAGCACGTGGGCTGAAGAGCATCCCACTGATTAAATTGGAAATATATAAAGTACAGACTGCTCAGTCACACGTTGGCAGTTAATGGCTGCATTTGAAGGGAGGTCGGGAGCGGCATTTGGGGCTACGGCTGCTGCCCTCGGATTGACCCAGCCCCTTCAGCAGGATCCCTTCTCTGGAGAAAATCCAGCTGAGCTAGTTCCCGCCAGTCGGACGACGGGCAGCCTTCGGGGTTTCTGCTGGGGGGGAATCACAGGCAGTGCTCAAGGCAAGTGCAGTCCACCTTCTGCACAGAACCGCTGAGCAGGGAGACATTGGCTAAGGTGAGGATTGTCCGACGGGGCAGGCCTTTCCCAAGGGCGATACTGGAGACCTCCCCGGGCAGCAAAGCACGGCCCCACACGGCAAAGCCAGCCAGGAGCCCCACGAAGGATTCGGAGGGTTCGAACCCTCCGCCCACTGTGTCTTGCTCCTGGCCGAGAAGGAGCGACCCTTGGGGTGGAATCTCATAGCCCTTCTGGAAGTTGGAGCCCAGGGAGGCCAGCCTTCTGTCCACGTAGAACCAGTAACGTCCCCGGATGGAGGACCAGATGACGCAGACGTGGTGCCACTTGCCATCCAAGACTGGCCCCACTGGCAGCTCCCGGAAAGCAGGGTCGCCAATCACAAAGTGGATGGAGTTGCGGGGGGCAGCATCCCTGCCATGGAGCACCAGCTTGTTGTCATTCTCCTCCGTAGCATAAGACAGGATCGTGCCCAGATAACTGGCGTCGGTCCTCACCCAGCTACAGAGGCTCAGTTCAAGCAAGCCAGTCTGGAAGCTGGGCTGGAAGGCTGCGAAGTTCTCGGTGGAAGCATTGGGGAAAACCAGCATGGCGCCTACATTGCACCCTGCAGGGAAGAGAAGCGGGGAAGGGAGAGAGGTGGGGAGACTGCCAGGAATTGACTCCAGGTGCTTCTTTCTACGTGCAAACCGGTGCCCTCCTTCCTGAGCTACGGACCCTGGAGACAGCCAGATGACTCGGGGAGGTGGCTGAGACCAAAGGTGTTAAAGGAATTTCATGCACGCAGCCAGGTGCAGCTGGCCAGACCCACAGCTTGGGGCTCCAGTGCCAAATGTTAAGTCCAGGTGGTAGGTGGTAGTTGCTGTATTAAAGATTTCTATTCTACATTTCTAAAGCCTGCATGTCACTCGGGGCCCTCAGAATGCGTAAAATCAGACCAGCAGTTAAAATACAAAAAGCAAAGAACAATGCCAGACAGAGCTCTTGCAAAGTTAGAAGCAGGCAGACGTGCAGAGCAGCATCGTCTGAAGTTCATGTTCCTCTGGCAAGAGAGTCTCCCAACAAGGAAAGTGTCCCCCCCCACCCCATGAAACCCCAGGACGAGGCCCCCTGAGGCCGGGAATTCCGGCATTTAAGGGTGGCCTTGGAGAAGGTCCTTCCCTCGGCCCAGCAGAATCTGCCTCTACTCCGTTTGGAAGACCAAGACCTCTGGGTCGGATCTTCAGGAGCAAACGGCCCTGCAGCACTCGCGCCTCGGCACACCCTCCCGTCTCCACCTACTTGTGCTTGGCTTCTGGGGCCCTTCTGGCAGCTTCTCCCCTCCTGGGGCTTTGATCGGGCCAGGAGGCCATTCTCGGAGCCTTGGCTGCTCGGGCGAAGGGGCTGGCACCGGTTCGGCCTGCGGCGGGGAAAGGCCCAGCAGGCTCCCCCTCTGCTGGAGCACCACTGCTCGGCTCTGAGCTGGGGCCTCCCCGCGGCTGCCCTCCTGCCGCAGCCCCTTCCCGGGCCGGGGCTCGGGGTGCAGCTTCTTTGAGGTGGGGCTCTGCCCTCCTGCTGCCTCCGGGCCCTTCTCCGGGTTCAGGAGAGGGGCTGCAGTCCGAGACCCGGGCGGGGCCTCGTTCAGCCTGGAGCCCTTCAGCACCTGCTCCATCTCACCCAGCCGGCCCCCCTGGCTCTTGAGGGCATCCCGGAGGCTCTCCAGCGCCTTCTGCAGGCCCCGCTGGCGGGCGGCCACGGCGCGGAAGTCCTCCCTGTGGCCCTCCAGCTCCCGGGTGAGGTTAGACAGGCACCCCTGCCGCGGCTGCCCCTCCGCCAGGCCCCGCCGGTGCTCGCGCAAGGACTCCTCCAGGGCTCTGATCTTCAGCCCCTGCTCCCTGCCTCGCCTCCGGAGCGCCTTCAGCCCAGTCTGCAGTTCCTTGCGGGTGGAGGCGTGGGACTCGTTGGCCACCAGCTCCAGGCGCTCGTGCTTCTGCAGCAGGCGGTCAAACTTGGCCTCAAAGCGGTGGGAAAGGTTGTAGTTCTCTGCCGCCTCCCGGAGGTGCATCAGGGAGACCTCCTGCAACTGACGGAACTAGAAAACAAAAGCCCAGTCAGGCCCGTGCAGCGGCCTCGGAGCAGGCCTGTCATGTAGATTCCGTCACCCGGCCTCCGGAGAACAGCACGGGGGGGGGGGCGCTGAGTCCAGCGGGCCGCTTCCTTACCAGGAAAGACCCCGGCGCGACGTGATGCTGCGGAGCGCCAGAACCTTTGGGTCCCCTTCATTTTGCGTCCCCAGAATCTACATGACAAACACCCCACCGGAGAGGAAGGGGACAAAACCCCAGGACCCAAGTAAGATTTACATCTTGCTTTTCAGGTGTCACAGAATTAAAAATACAACATGACCAAATAAATACAGAGGTGGGAGTAAAACCCATTTATTCAAATGCTGCTCGAGACCCTGATGCCCTCAGAGAGCAAAGTAAAATGGAAATATCAGGTTCCCAAAATAAGAGCTCTCCTAATCAATACTAACAGTGCTGAGTTTTTTTAGAACAGTTTTATGAGGGGTTTAGATGCTTTGCTACATAAGGACGCAGGCCAGCGGCCAGATCTTTGGACCGAAATACAGCATTATTTATTTATTTATTTAATCTAATTTATCCCTGCCCATCTCCTCCTGTCGGAGGCCTCCACCAGCTTCCTTGGAGCTACTGAGTAATTGCAACTATATTAGGAAGTGGTATTTTTACAATAACAAGTACAATTATTTATAGTACTAACTGAAAATCATTGATGACTGTAACTATAAACAATCAATGTGCTCATTTTGCTATTTTGGGTGGCAAACATTTCATCGTTTCACAGTTATGAGATGCACTGAGATTGTTTTCTTGTCTTCTCCTGAAAGTGGCCAGGATATATTTGTAGCAATCTATATTAATTCACGAGCTCAGGCCACTGTCTCCCAGCCTGCTCCGTCTAAATGTGGACCATGAGTCCTACTATCCCCAGCTGTCCTGGTGAAGGGACACCCTCGCTGTGCTCGAGGGGAATTGCAGCGCAACACCTCTGCAGGGCCAAGGTAAGACTCTGACAAAATAACCTTACCTTTGAATCCACCCAAAACTGCAGTAATATTTATTGCTGGGCCAGTGTCGGTGGCTAATCTTAGCTAAAACGGCCTCTGGCAAAACCTGAGCGGCTTAAATATCACAACGCCAGCACTTCTGCCAACGTTGGCAGAGAGACCTGACCTCAGGGGCCTGGTGGGTCTGAGCGAGGGGGCTGCCACCTGGCCCGAGCCTTTGAGCATCTCCCAGACCTCCCGCGCCCAGGAGTCCCAGGCACCAGGCAGATGCCTGATTACCCCAAGGGACCCACAGTAAGGACGGCAACTAGCGGCCTCCACCCCCGCGGACTCTTGCATGTTGGCACCTGCAAATTGGGACACTTCTTGCGCTGCGCCGCCTGCTTCATTTTTCCTGAAAGGGTTCCCTCACCTCTTTTATTCTTGCGGATTATAGCCAGCTGTCAGGCAGACATCTCAAGGCACTTGGCTGCCTCCTCCCCCTGTGGACTCTCCTCCTCAAGGTGGGCCCAGGAACGGAAGCGGCCACCCACAGGGCTCCACAGCACTCTCGTCTTTGTCCTGCCAGAGGCCCTGGTGTGACTTTGTGACCCCGAATCCTACGCAGCGGGAGGGTTCCCAACTTGCAGAGGTGACACCACCCCGTCTCCTCTTTCGGTCCAGCAGCAACTTGCACCCTTGGCGAGGGGCCCCTATCCCCTTCAGCCACCGCTGCTCCACCAAATGTAACTGGTCAATCTGATCAATGGGCTTTGACCATTTATTGGTCAGAGATTAAAAAAAGGATAGCTGGGATAAAGTAGGTATCAGAATAAGAATCACATAATAAACTGGGATTAAAGCTATTTAACTGGAGCTGAGTTCAACAGTGCCAGGTTCTGTTGCTCTTTATTCCGTAATTCTGGCACTATTTTACTGGCCGTTTGTAGGTAGGAAGGACCTGGAAATACCACTCGAGAGCGGGCCTCCCTCGGTATGCGGCTTCCAATGAGATGGCGGGAACGAAGGAGAAAGCGACCGAGGACGGATCCCTGACTCAGACAGCGAGCCTCGTTTCGGAAGATCCACGCCAAGCAGAAAGCCCACAGGAGGAAGGAGGAGGTGCTGGACAGGACCGGGAGGCCCGCCGTGGAAGCGCCCCGGGCACCGCCTCCCTGCCCGCAAGAAGCCTCCTGCCAGCCCGGGGGAAAAGCGGAAGAAGCTGCGCGGCCGCCTGGGTCTGGGGGGACAGGAGCCTCGAACCAAGAAGCGAAGTCGACGCGGCGCTGCTTTCCGCGCGAAACCGCCCACGGACGCCCCGCGGGCCTGGGAAGGTCCCGCGATCGCCCGAAGCGCCTGCCCCTCGCCGGCCTCGCCCTCGCCGGCGCCGGGTCCGATCGCGGGGCGGGAGGGGAGGGGAGGGGAGGGGAGGGCGCGGCTCACCTGCGCTTCGAGGCGCCGCAGCCTCTCGAAGAGGGGCTTCCTCGGCTGGCCCGCCCCCGGGGCGCCCCGCAGACAGGCGGCCGTCAGAACAAGGGCCAGGGGGACCATCCCCGCCACCGCCCGCATCGCGAAGCCCGAAGCCGCTCCGCTCCCGAGAGAGAGAGAGAAAGAGAGAGAGACCGAGCCCTCCGCTACGCTGGCTGGCTGGCTGGCTGCAAGGAGCGCCTGGCGGTGCCCGGAATAGACGAGATCCGCAGGCTCCGCCGGCATCCCCAGTTTAGCTCCGCCGCGGGGGCGGGGAGGCGGGATGGAACGCGCTCCCAGCGCCCCCGGGAGCCAGGATGGGAGGCCACCAGGTGCTGTGCTGCCCGAGGGACGGGCGTCCCAGCGCTGTTGGGGGGGCAGCGGAGAGACCGAACGAGGACCTCGGGCGGGGCGGGGGGGACCCCAACGCAGGAGCCCCACAAGAAAGATTTCCGGGGCCGCAGGAGGCAGCTGGCCCGCAGGGAGACCGGCCGGCGCCTGGCCGGGCATCTCCTCCTCCCAAGCTTCCCTCCCTGCCGCCAGGCCGGACGCCCGCCCTGCTGTCAGCAACTCCCCCCAGGTCCGCTGTGCCAGGAACGAGCGACAGGGGGCGCTCTGGCGGGCATGCTTTCGGCAGAGGGCCCCCTCTCGCGCATGCGCTCTCTCCCGGCCCACCCAGGAGGCGGCGCGGCAGCACGCATGCGCGGCCGGAAGTGGGTGTCAGAGGGGCGCCACGGCTCCCCGGTGAGTGAGGGCGTTTTGGGACTCCGGCCTCCCTCCTGGCGGCGGCTTGTGGGGGGGGCGTTCTTGGGGTTGCCGCCACCGTTTTGCCCCCCCCATGGCTTCGCGGCCGAGGATGTCGCTGCGCCCCCTCCCCCGCCTGCTATCCCCCGCGGCTCGCATTCGCAGGTAGACTGCGTCTGCCCCCGGAGGCTCCCTCTGGGCCGCCCGCCTCCCTCCCGTCCCCCAGTCAGCGCCGCCCGCCCCGCAGCCCGGGATTGCCCCGCCGCCTCTCCGGGGCAGGGTCCTGCGGCCGAGGAGGGAGACCCGCTCCGCTAAGGCGGACCGAGTGTTGGACGCGGGGCTGCGCGGTCAGTCGCCTCGGCTGCAAGTGGCGGGGAGGGGTACACTGCCTCTGAAGAGGGAGGCTCAGTTTACCCGTCGCTTGTTAGAAAATAACGAGATCGTTGCCGGGGGCCGAGGAATACGTGAAACATTTTTTACGTCCTGTTGGATGAAGTAGCCCAGAGCATCTGCCCAGGGTGAAAGGACACGTTCAGGCTTTGCTCCTGCAAAAAAACCCCGTTTGGGCGGTTGTGTACAGAGCTGCATGAAGAAAATGGAATATTCTGCCTGTCCGGGCAACAACAGCATCTCTTCCTCCCATCCCTGCTCATATGCTGCATTGCCGGTCCTTAGAATATTCTTTCCTGCTCCGGACAAAGCCCACGAGGCTTTGTAACACACACAGTCTGCATTGATTTCGCTTTGTAGGAAAAAGAGTCAAATCCAGCTTCTCTTTGATGTGCTTTTATCAAAGGCCAATTTTCCTGTTAACAAGGAATTCTGTTCTCAGTAGCCGACTTGAGGATAAATACTGATTGCAGCTGCTTTCGGATGTCAATTTGCACTGAAGTAGAAACAAAGGGATGCAAGATGTGTCTTGACCACAGCTACTTTATAGGACGTTTACATTTCAGTAAGAAAAAAAGCCACCTGTTTAATGATGGTCAAAATTAGGGATTTATTTATTACAAGGCAATCCCACCTTTCCTTTACATGCTCAGGGTCCAGTATTGTCCTCACTTTGATCTTTTGCCCTATTTCCTTAAACTGCCTTTTTGACCCACTTAAAAATCTAAATGCGTATAAGCCACAGTACTTTGGGGACATTTTTCAGACATTATCATGCTTACGTTTCATAACGATATTTTTCTGTTTCTTCCCGGAAAGAACACAAGACTTGAAATTTTTTACCTATGTAAAATTAATCTCAATTGCTGCAAATGATCTGGTCCTTATTAACTTGGACATTCGTAATTTGTAACGCATTTCAGGAGCTGCTAAGATCTTTTCCACGATACAAGCAATTCCCATCTCTGTAGTGTGTAGAAACTAAATCTGCCTCTTTTGCTGCCTTCCAGAGCCGTCGTTGCCCTGCGGGGTTTGAGGATGTGAGGGCCCCCGTCTGTCCCCGTTAGCCACACAAAGGGACATGGCAGAGGAGGGCACTCCCTTGCCGGTGGAGGGGCTGGACGCCTCGGCAGCCGATTCTCCAGGGATCAGCCGGCAGATATCGGTCAGCGAGTTCTCTTGCCACTGCTGCTATGATATTCTCATCAACCCCACCACCTTGAACTGTGGGCACAGCTTCTGCCGGCACTGCCTGGCACTATGGTGGATGTCTTCCAAGAAGAACGAGTGCCCGGAATGCAGGGAGAAGTGGGAAGGATTCCCAAAGGTCAACATCCTCCTCAGGTGACCGCTGCCCTGCCTGCTTCGGCCTCCCCAGTTTGCTTGTCTCTGGGCTTTTGGGGACTGCCCCGTGCCAAGGCCAAAGCCGTGGCCCCAAGCGGTCCAGAGGCCAGCGGGTTGGGGAAGGTGAGCTGGCCGGCAGCTCGAGACATAGCACTTGCTTCCTCCTCTCCGGCCAGGAGTCTCCATGCCTCTCCTTGCCCCGGGTTCCCGTCAGCAGTTAGCAACTGAACTCCACCTGTTGGCCCAGTTGCCTCTGCCCCTTCCAGCAGGGTGTTGCCTGGGCAGTTAGCTGGCGTGACATTGCGTAGTTCCTCTAAGGGCGGAGGAGTCTTCCTCCTCCGACTCCCTGCCAGGTGGGCAGGGCCGAGGGAGAATCATCAGGCAGGGTCACCAAGAGACTTCCTCTTGGAGGATTTGAGCTGGGCTGAATCAGGCAGGTGCTCTGGACTTGCCTCTCACTGCGAGTCAGAAAATGCTTCTCCAGAAACCAGCGGGTCAGCTCACCTTCGGAGTGGGGCGTGTGCCCGGAAGTCGGCTAAAGCGGTTCTTCCCCTTCCAGGAATGCCGTTGAAAAGCTGTTCCCGGTCGCCATCGGGCAGCGCAAGGACGACATCCTGCGAAACTACGAGGCCACGCAGAGTCTCGCTGCTTTTCAGAAGTACGGGAGTGACCAGCCGGCAGTGGCCCCAAATGCCAGGAGGATGAATCCTGCAGGAGGGGGGTTTTTCTCCGGCGTCCTGACCGCGTTGACTTGCGTGGCGGTATGGATCCCCAAGGACATCTTCCGCACGCGCTGAGCTGCTGCCTCAACAAGGGAGGAGGCTTTGCAGGGTCTGGCCTCAGGTGGCAGAGCTGCGGGGGAGTCAGCGGCTTCCGCAAGAGATGCTGAGCTTCTGGGGGCCTCTGGCCAGTGGGGCTGTCTTCCTGCTGCCCGGAGGAAAGGAAGGGTGCTCGGCCCCCCGGCCCGGCTTCTGTGGGCTCTCTCGCCTGCAGCTGCCACTTTCCCTTCACACCAGTGGGAGTGAGGGTGAAGGGAGGAGGCTCTGCCTGGCTGTCCTCTCTTGCAGCCTTGTCCCAGAGAACCAGCCAGATGTGGCTCACTGGAAGAAAATGTTAAGATTCACGTATTACATTGAGCCATAACGTAACGTTGCTTGCCCCACACGCTGATGACGTGGCTTGTCTAGGTCGGCCCTTGAACATTGCGCTTCCCGGTGTTGCTTTAAGCCCCACCCGCCCCCGCCCCTGACAGATGCTCCTGACTGATCTCTTAGGTGGTGTTGCTGGGCTATCACTGGAGCATCCGGGAGTCAGAGGATGATCTCCTGGTTCACAAGCCTGTCACCACATGGACTGCGGAGGAGGTGGTTCTCTGGCTGGGACAGCTAGGCCCGTGGACCTCCCCCTACAAGGAGAGGTTCCTGCGAGAGAGGGTGAACGGAAGGTGAGCAGGAAGCATCTGGTGATGCTCAGGTGGGGAGGGGGCGGGAGGGTCCTTGAGCAGAAAGCAGATCCTTGCCAGGGATGTGCTGAGGGGGCAAAAAGGTTTGCGTTCAGAGTAAGCTTCAGTTCGTGGGCCTGCTTGTGAGTCATGGACTGTTGGCTGCCTTGCCCGGAGTTTCTGCCCCTTTGCTCTTGGTGAAAACGTCTGGCTCCTTAAGCCTGGATGGTAGATGTTTTCCTGATGGAGACTTTTGGGTTTTGTGGTTCTGGAGCAGGGTGGAGCCAGGCAGCAGCAGGTTCTCTGACACACATGGTTTGCCTTGCAGGCTGCTTCTGACGCTAACTGACGAAGAAGTCACAAAGGCTCCCTACCAGGTGGAGAACAGTAGCCACAGAAGAGCCATTATGACGGAACTCGAGCGGGTGAAGATGCTAGGAGTTAAGCCACCACAAAACCTTTGGGAATACAAAGTGAGTGTGTGCGTGCTGCAGAGGCCCACTCTGCCATGGCAGCAAGTGGGAGCTGTCGGTGGCCTCTCTGCCGCTCAAAATGGTCCAGAGGAACAAAAGAGAAGGCCAGCGGCCCCGGCCTCTTCGCCTTCCTGGCGGACGGGTCTCTGACTCAGTGTCTCTTTGCACCCCTCACGCCCATGCCTAACAGGCAGCATCCTGCCTGAGAGATTGATTGGCAGGTGGCAGAGCAAAGCATCTTCAAGAGCGATTCCTTGGCTGCTCCAGCCCATGAATTTCCATTGCCTTGCAGGCAGTGCATCCTGGGAAGTCGCTGTTCCTGCTCTACGCCTTGAAAAGCTCCCCTCGGCTCACGATGCTGTATTTGTACCTGTCAGATTACACCAGTACCTTTCTGCCCTTCATCCACACCATCTGCCCGGTGCAGGAAGAAGAGGAGCTCAAGGAGGTTATGACAAAACTGCACGTAAGACTGTCGGGTGTCCGACTTGGGGGTGCCCCAGGATGAGGGGAGGCGGGGATGAGATCAGGGGCCTCAAGGCAGCACGCAGCTGTTTCTCGGGAAGGGAGCGCTGGAACAGCCTCCTGGATGGGCATGTTTAACATTTGCTAAAGTGAATCTTCCACTGCTCTCCCTTGTTGCAAGAAGACATCGATAGTTGTTTCCCAAATGTGGAAATCCAATTGGACAAAATTCCAGAGATTCCCCTGCCAAGCGATGTGGCTTGGACACTTGCAGGTGGCTAGCGGTTGAAATCCCTGTTTGGAACTGAGAAGATGCTTTAGGGCCAGTTGCCAGCAGGGAAATGCCAAAACCTTCTAGGCTTGCTGTCGGTGTCCTTTGTCCTTCCTCCCGATTCGCACTTAGCGAGACATGTGTGCCACCCTCACACCCAGTGAGCAGCAAAGGACACCAGTGCTGCCAGCTTTTGAGGAAAAGCTGCTGACGTTCACACCACCCGGGAAAGACCAAAGGGCGCAGGGTGGCTTGTGTCTATTGTTCGGTCTCTGCAGGACTACGAGGACCCGGCGTGGAAGCAGTGGCGGGAATTCCTGGTGAAGTTTGCCTTCTTGCCGTATCAGCTGATTGCAGAGTTTGCTTGGGACTGGCTAGAGACCCATTACTGGACCTCCCGCTTCATCATCGTGAACGCCATGCTGCTCTCTGTGCTGGAGCTGTTCTCCGTCTGGAGGCTGTGGTCGAGGCGGGAGCTGAAGTGAGTCTCTGCATTCGTCCCTAGCCTTTGCAGGGCCGCCCTGAACCCTGCTCGGGTGGACGGGTGTTCTGCATGGGGGTTTCTCAGTGACCCCCTTTCGGTTAAGCAAAGAGGGCTTAAATTTTTGGCCATGATTACACTTACCCATCTCAAAGTAAGAGTTTTCTAACTCTTCCTGCTGTGGGACAGAGGAAGCTTGCTCAGAGGGGCCCCAGAGGCCCCATGCAGGTCACTTGAAAGCCTGCCCTTCTTACGTTCTGCCCTTCGCAAAGGCACCTTCCAAGGAGTGGCTGGGCATTTCTGCTGGGTGTCCCACCCACCCCTTCCAATTTTGGGGCTGTGCGTTTCCTGTTGAAGCTCATTTAAATGTCCTTTCAGTGTTAGGATGGCACTTGGTACGCCTGGCCTGGAATTGCAAAGGAGATGCATGCCCAGGGTTTGCAAAAGACCCGGGATTTTGTTGATCTAAAGGCTGCCAAACCCAGATATCAAACCTCCTCTGTTCTCTCTCTCCCTGCCACCTCCTACCCCCCTCCTCCACTTTTCAGGAGAATTCCTTACCGGATGTGGAGCCATTTCTGGAAAATGTCGACCCAGGGATTTCTGATGGCCATTTTCTGGCCAGTTATTCCCCAGTTTGCCTGCAACTGCCTCTTTTACTGGGCTTTGTACTTCAACCCGATCATTAACATTGATCTCGTAGTGAAGGAGGTCCGTTGGCTGGAAACCCAAGTCCTGTGATACGGATGGTCTTGGACTCAGGATCGTGGACCCCTCCACCGTCTGGTGGCAGGAAGCTGAAGGACCAGCCCTGTCTTTCTGCACTTCCAAGTTCAAGCTGATTCTCCCCCCGGGGTAATTGGACAGCCTAGCTTTGCAACACTTCATACGCGTGCGCACCCCCCCCCCTTTCTTTTCAGGAGCAAAATGCAGGGGAGGCGCTTTTTCCTTGGAGCAGAGAAGATCTAATCGTAGCATAATCAGAAATCTCGCTTAGAGCTCACTGAAGCCGGGGGTTGAGAACCATGTTCAGCCTCAGTAAGCCCAACTGTGGGAACTTCTCAAAATGCCGTGGGGCATTTTTCTTTGGTCCTAGAGGTGGAAAGAGACCTTCATCAAATAGCGCCAGACAAAAGGCGCACATCGCTCCTGAAAGGGGCTTTCAGTGTGGCTCTGCTCTCCTGCGCTTCCAAGAGCTGATGGCGTTTCCCGGGCTTATGTCAGCCGTAACCCCCTTCTTTGAAAAAGGATGCCTAGCGTGTAAATACGTGAATTGTTTTCTGTGCATTTCTAAAAGTCCCCCATGTTGCCACGTGTTAAATCTCTGGTAAAACCAAGATGATCTTTCTTTTAAATGTGATGTCCCTATAAATGAGATTGGACTCTGCATTTCTATTAATACAATCTTTACATGTGCATAGAACATTTTTACAAATTAAATAATGTTTTTCTAAAAGTAGTGATAGTTGTTTTTTCACCCAGGGTTTCCTCCTTCCCTTTCTTTCTTTAAAGTGTGAGGTCGGTTAGATTGAACCATGGTGGATGGCCACAACTCTGCTGCAGTCCCGTGGCTGCCTGGCACCCAGATGTTCCCAGCAGATTCAGCTATGACCAGAGGAGTTGAATGTTGCTACATGTATTAACCCAGTTTTGTCCTATGGCCTCTCCTGCCACCTGGGTGCTCTTTCTTTCTGTAACGGCACGTGGGAATGACCACGCCAAGGGCAGCTTTCAAGGTGAGCTGCTGTGGCTCAGGGCAAAGGCCGGAAGCCCCCCTGGACAGGTCTCACTTTCCAGGGGCACCAACAGGTGTCCTTTGCCACCACCCATCCCGCTGGGCTTTTCAGGTGCTCTAACAGCCTCGGCCTTTTCCTACCTGCGTCTGTTTGCTTTGCAGTGTTAGGTAAATAGTAAAAAAAAAAAAAAAAAGGCCGAGCCACCTCCTTGCTAGGGCAAGGTGTCTGCAGTGCAGTCAAGATTCTGTCAGTGCAACTTAAAGCAGAAATAGCTCATCTGGTTGTGTTTCCTGTCTGGTCTACCTTGCAAGGCTGGCATCAATCTTGCAAGCCTGACAGTACATTTCTCCCCCGGTCTCCAATACAGCCAAGAAACTAGGGAGGGTCCCTTCTGAGCCTCTTTCTCTGCCCATTATGCAGCTGCGGGCTCAGCTGCCCCTTATCTGACCTTTCCCAGTCTCCCAAGGTCTTTCCCACAGGCCATTACACTTTCTTTAATGCTGCATTTTGCATCCCCAAAGTGCATTGGGTTTCTGCTGGGTGACATCCTGGGACTGAGACCCAAGAGGGGCCTGGGGCTTTCCCAGCACTGAGCCCCAGCAGCAGGACAAAGATGGGGACCCACCCGCCGAGGGGGAGTAGCTGTTCGGGTCCTGAATCACAAGGCACGGCCCTGGGGCGGGCAGGCGGGCGGGCAAGAGGCCGTGCGAGGACGGCGTCAGTCTCCTTGGCACTTGGGGCTCCCCTTTCCACACAGCGTGTCTGGCCAGAACAAGTACGTCACGTTGTAGGGGGCTTTTGCCAGGCACTTGGCTGCGTCGCGGTCACATTCACAAGCCATCTTTTGGCATTTGTCCTCGATGTCGTCTGCAAAAGGAAAAGGAACCAAGAAGCAGTGAAGTGGAGCTTTGAAAACCGCGGGAAGAGTTGCCGCGTGATGCTTTGGAAACGCGGCTTCCTGAGCATGTCAGGCGTGGTGCCCGGGAGGCCAGCAATCCTGGCCTTTCCTTCTGCAGAGGGAGACAGGAATGGCTCCTCTCGGATGAAGGGGCGGCACCGACTGGCAGCGGAACTCACCGCATTTGGCCTTGCTGTCCTTGCACTCCCAGGCGTACCTCTGCGTCTTGGGGGCACAGAGCTCCTTCTCAGCTTTCCCGTAGCAGCAGTCATGCCTGAAGCAGCACCTGCGGAACCAGAGGAGTCTGGCCTAGCGGGCAGAGCAGAGCGGAGCAGAGCCAGCTCGCTCGCCCTATTGGCCTGCTCATCTGCCGAGGAGCAGCTCCCAGGCGGGGGGGCATGGAAGGCTCTGCTTACCCCGGTCAGAAACTGCTTACTCGGGTGGGCGGATGACTGTTGTATCTACCTAAATTGCAATGGGTGGTAAAGACAGCTTTTAGAGGATCCCTGCTGCTTTTTTTAGATCGTCAGTTACTGCTTTTTTGCACTGTTGCAGTTACAGGCCTCCCAAGGCGGTGGTCCCCTTCCTCACCTCGTGTCCTCCAACCGCTCATTTTCTCCCCTGAAATCACTTCTCTACAGAAGGTCCAGGGTGGCTGTTCCCAATTCCCAGGGCGGTTGCCTTCAGCTTCATTTAATTGCCCCAAACTGTCCTGAATCATTTATAAACCGAGCTGGATTCAGAGGCGTCCGATCGAAGGGTGAGTCCGAGGAATCTGGTAGGAAGGCTCTCCAGGCCGCTGGCCAGGAGGATCGGGCCTGGGGCAGCAGGGAGCATCCGGACCTCTGAGAGGTGGTGGTGCTGTGGCAGCTTACTTCGAGGTGGAGCGGATGCTCAGTGTCAGAACCCACAATCAAAGAACAGTTAAATCGTTCAATTGTGTTCTCTGCCATTGACGCAGCGCATGTCAAGCTCGGATGGGAGGGGGAGAGATGCTGAGGGGGAGAAAGAGGTACGCTTCGTCTAATGGTGGGGTCCAAGGTTGTACCAGGCGGAGATGGGCAGAGCTGGAATGCTGAACTGTTGAGGGAAGGGGGGATGGCACGTGAAGGGGGTTCTGGCATGTCTGTGTGCTTTTATTAGATAGCCTGTGTGAGAACTTTTTTCTAGATGTGGCTTTTTGCTTTAATCTGTACACATCATCAATAAATCTGAAATCTGCATTTCATCTGGATGCATGAGTCAGAACCTTATTGAGTCAACTGTGTGAGAACCTTACACTCAATTTGGCAGCGCTGTGCCTTTCAAAACACCCCAGAAGCTGGGCAGCTAGCCCAGATCAGCCAGGATGTGGGGTAAAACAGGAACCAAGAAAACAGGCTTCACGGCCAGGGATGGATATTGTCCATCACTTCCAGCTGTGCTGGATCTTCGCAACTGAAGCAAGAATCTCATTCTGCCAAACCAGCGGAAGCCACAGAACGTTTGTTTCCAACTGCTTAAAATATAGTGAAGCTAAACACTGCCCTATGGGAAGGCTTATATTTCGGGTTCAGTTTATAGCGATGGGAGGATGTGGTTTCTTTATATATAAGGAAGGCAGCTTGGCATCCCCTGGGCTTTCTGCAGGAAGGTGTGCCTTCCACGTTTGCACTTTCAGATGCAGGCGTGAGCTCAGCCATCTTCCCAGAATCCCTTCAGCCCATGCACACCTTTAAAAAAAAGACTGCAGATTCACAATATTTTAAATGCAAAGGCATTTGGCAGTTTAAGCTTTTAAGCCAGCTTAAAAAGAAAACAAAAACAAAAACAAAACCCAAGTTCCTATGCCTCAGGATTCCAAAGCTGAGATGCAGAGCAGGGGGGAGTTTGCCCTCGTGCCCAGCAGGATCCCTTGCCATGTCGTGAGAGGCCCATCTGGTGACGTTTGACTGACTTACCAGTCGACTTGATCCCTGGGCCAGCCGCTCCCTCCCCAGCCGCAGTAGCACCCATAGCGTATGTAGGCGAGGGCAGTGCGCCCGGTGGTGCAATGGATCACCCCGGCCAGCTGGAGGATTCCTCTGCGGTGCCGGTACCAGGAGGGGTTTCCCAAAGGACAGCCTGTGGTTGGGGAGGAAGGAAAACTAGCATCAGGAGTTAGCTTTGGGTGCAAAAGGGGGGCTTTGTGCCCATCATCTCCTGAGACTCCCAGCTGACTCTGCTCTTGGTTAAGGGATGATGGGTTTCAATAAAGTTGTCCGGTGGCCCACAGCACCCAACTGTTCTCTTATGCGAGGGGGAGAGGCTGAGTCTCAGGAAGATGAGGTGGAGGGCAGCATCCTTCACTTAAAGTAATTTCCACCTGATACCCACAGGGAGCCATGGTTCCGCAGAGCACCAAGTTCAGTCCAAAAACACGCAGCACCCACCCAAAAATGCAAGCAATGTTCACATCTTGGGGGAGAGGGGGATCTACACTGGAGTCAACATGGTAAAGTGTGAATCTGCCACCCGCAAGGCCAAGACGTGGGTATTATGGCCAATCAAGCAGTGGGCGAATTTCTCTTGGACCCAAAAGCTGGCCATTCCTTACATCTTTGGGCAAGACTTTTTGTCAAAGACAAACCACTGCTGGAAGCCAGAGTCAGACCTGGTGCTCTGCAGGCCATTAATGGGGGGGGGGGGGCACTGCCAAGTCCCCGCGCTCTTGCAGCTTTCACAGGTTGCAATTTTCCTTTTAAATCTGGTTCAGTTGAAAGGAAAGGCAGCAGGAAGGGGGCCCTTCAGACCAATACACAAGGGGAACCCCTGATTAATAGAGGTACCCCCAAAGCAGGATCTACCCCCTTTGATCCCCCAAGGGGTTCCACCTCCCAGAAGATACTTTTGCAGCAGCAGCAGCAGGTGTCCCACGGCAGACGCCAAGGGCAGCTTTCAAGGTGAGCTGCTGTGGTTCAGGGTGAAGGCCAGAAGACCCCCCCGGACAGGTCTCACTTTCCAGGAGCACCAGCAGGTGTCCTTTGCCACCACCCATCCCGCTGGGCTTTTCAGGAGCATTAACAGCCTCGGCCTTTTCCCACCTGCGTCTGTTTGCTTTACAGTGTTAGGTAAATAGTAAAAAAAAAAGGCCGAGCCACCTCCTTGCTAGGGCAAGGTGCGGTCTGCAGCAGGGTCAAGATTCTGTCAGTGCAGCTTAAAGCAGAAATAGCTCATCTGGTCATGTTTCCTGTCTGGTCTACCTCGCAAGGCTGGCATCAATCTTGCAAGCCTGACAGTACATTTCTCCCCGGTCTCCTTTACAGCCCAAGACACTAAGGAAGGTCTCTTCTAACCCTTGTTACCCACCCACATTCCTGCTGCGGGCTCAGCTGCCTCTTATCTGACCCTTCTCTTGGCAGCATCTCTTTGCCCAATCTCCCAAAGTAATTCCCACATGCCGTTACATATGAGCAGGAAGAGTTCCTGCTTGAATCTTGCCTCTGCCCCAAATTCCAAATGTGCAAACCCGTCAGTTGGAGATACTTCTGTATGTTACAAAATTGATTGCATTCACACATAATGCTAAGGCAGGATTTGTATGAACCATAGTTTTGGAATGAGCCAGGAAGTCTTGCAGATTAGCAGAAGAATCATAGCTTCTTTGCCCAATTCCTTGCTTTCTCCATTTCTTCTGCCAGTGGAATAAAGGAACAAGCTATAGACAGCCCTACATTTTGGGTTCAGACAAGCCATGGTTAAACCAAGATGTACCAGGGATCAACAAACAGGGGCTTTAGGGCTTTTTTTTTGTACCCAATAGGCCACCACACTTTCTTGTGGGAGGCTTGGGTGCTGTGCAGCCAAAAATAAGCCTGCCAGCTGGCCACAGAGTAATTTTCCCATGATTCTGGTCACTTGGACTGGAGAGGAGACACAAGGGGGCACAGGCATGTCCTTGAACCCCACGCCTCTGATGCCAGGCGGGAAAGGAGAACTGCATGGCCCCAAGAACACTTTGCCAGGATGGAAGGCAGACAAAGATGGAGGGGGGAGGGAAGACTGCACCCACCCCGGGGCCTTTTCCAGATGTCCGTTTTCTGCCTTTTTTCCCTCAGGGTTGTGGGGGGGGGGCAGCAAGTCCACCTCAGTGCAGAGGTTGAAGGCAGGAACCTCAATACCTCAAATGACACCAGCCGATCAAAAAGGGGAGCCTGAGGTGGTCCCGCTGGCACCCCTTCCTCCAATGTGCCCCTTGAAAACCAGCAGAGTCCCTTTCTTCAGGACTGCCCTCTGGCTGGGCAGCTTGCTGTCTTATGCTGTGCCTGGAACTTCAGGGAACGCAACCCCTTGAGAATGGTGTGGACGGCGACATCTGCCTGCTGCCACCAGTTCCTTCGGCTCTGCTAAGCCGCATTCAGGGCGATCAGTCCGGGAAAAGACAACTCGGCGCCCTCGACTGCCAGCTCCGCAATAATTGTTGGCTACTCTGATGTCCTGGTTAAGGCGCTAGGCTAGGAACCGGGAGCCCATGAGTTCTAGTCCCGCTTTAGGCACAAAGCCAGCTGGGGGACCTTGGGCCAGCCACTCTCTCTCAGCCCTAAGAAGGAGGCAACGGAAAGCCACTTCCTAAATCTTGCCAACAAAACTGCAGGGACTTGTCCAGGCAGTCCCAGGAATCAAAACTGACTCGAAGGCAGCTAAAAAAAACCACCTTTAACCTAGTTACAGAATTAACCCACACTCGGGCTCACCCAACGAATAGCTTCATACAACCCCAAGTCCCTGGCTAACGCCGCCGGGGACGGGGGGGACCCCGCGGAACAAGGTCCGGCCGCCCAACTCACCCGTCCGCGCCAGCGCCAGCAGCAGCCCGAGCAGCAGTGGCAGCAGCCCGGCCAGGCGCCGGCCCGTCGGGTCCATCAGCGGCAGCAGCGGCTGCTGCGGGGGAGGCGTTCAGTGCCGCGCTCTGGCCGCCCGTCCCGTCCCGTCCAGGCGCCGCCGCGGGAGCCTCTGCCTCTCCCCGGCCGATCCAGCCTTTGCGCTCCTGCCGCCGCCGCCGCCGCCTCCCCCCAGTTCTCCGCCCCCGCGGCCGGCTGCGCCCGCCCCGCACACGCACCACAGACCAGCCGGGCGGCCCCGCTGCTGCACGCGGAGGCGGAGCGGCGGCTCCTCGGGGTCCCTCCGCGGCCCCCGCAGGGGCTCCCGGAAGCGCGTTCAGGGGCGCCGGCATCCCCGGGGAGGAAGCGGCTCTCTGCAGCGGCCGGGCCCCGCGCCGCCGCTTCCCTGCCGGGCCCTGCCGGGCTGCAGGCGAGTGAGGCGGGCGGGCGCTCCGGGACGCCGCGATCCGGGGCGAGCCAGAGGGCCGTTTGCTGCGGCGGCCGGAGCCCCCAGCCCCACCTGGGGTTCATGGCTGTTTCGTTCCCGCATAAATTTGGCCCAGGAATATCTGAAAAGGACCGAAGGGTTGAGAATCGGGAGGGGAGGAGACCTGCCCTAACACCACCGGGTGAACGCTGACCCTTGCTCCCCGCCCCTCCCCCCCAGGTGAGAGTGGCCAGTGGGCAGGGCTGCTGCCTTCCTGGGGGCCCCGGGGCTGGTGAGGGAGAAGAGGGTCTCCCCTTGCTCCGGGGCTCTGCACCTCTCCTCTGGCTCAGCTGAGGGCCGGTGAGGTCTTTGTGGGAGGCAGGATGTGGTTCCCTTTGGCAGCCCACCCCCCTCTGAACATTAGAGAGGTTAAGGCTCAAGGGCTTGTCCAGACAGCAGAGGCTACTGCTACAAGCGAGGATCTCTGGCTGGGCTCTGAGCTGCTCATCCTGGGTCCTGGGCTGAAGGCTGCGTTGGGCCGAGGTGGACAGACAGACTCAGCAACCTGGGGAGAAAAAGCCACCACGTTCTTCCAGCTCTTTGTTTCCTAAATATTAGCAACACAAATGTACTTCCATCTAATTTATGTTTTCCCCATTTCCAGTTTGATTGATTTGTCCTAGATAAAAAGGTGGAGAGGACAGGAGGTGTTCCTGGCACTCGGAGTCCTTGTCACTCACCGCCTTCGGGCTTCATGAGACATTTTCCGACTGAAGGCTCCCAGCAGCGCAGCCAGTCTGAGGGCGCAGGGCAGCTATTCTCCCCACTTTCCCTGGCCAAAAGAAAGGGGAGTCCCTGGGTGAGATGGGGGGTTGCAAATCTTCTGGTGAACCTTTCAGGACATGCGACATCTGCAAAAGCGATTCCTCACTGCAGGTGCCTGGCATCGCACGGATGTGGGTCCCTGCTGCTGATCTCACCCAGAACCACTTGCACAGCCTGTCAACTGGCACAGGCTGGCCTCTGAGCCTGCAGGGCTTGTAAATCTCATCCTGTTTTCCTTTCAGCAACTTCAGAAAGGGGGTAGTTGAACCCCCTCTTTTGGACCCAAACGTCAACCTGTTTGGCCAGCACCATCCGAGCAGATCGGGCAGGTTGGTCGGTCAGGTGGGGCTGACTCATCCACACCCTCGTAGGAAGATCTTCCTTCCTCTAGTCTGCCCTTGGCACCCTGCCTGGGATCCTCGTCCGGAGACTCTCACCTGCCCTGTAGGCGGACGCCTCCTTGGAGTGAGCCAAGTTTCACCCCCATCCTTCCAACCTGTCACTTAACCGTGATGCTGGATGCCGTACTTCTTTGTCTCTCCTGGCTTCTTTGAAGACAAAGGACGGCAAGACACAGCTGAAGATAGCCACTTCCAGCAGGGGAGCCCCAGTGTGTCCATCCCTGCCCTGATGTGCCCCAATGCTGCAGGATCCCCAGACCTCTGTGTTCTCTCTGGAAGAAGCCTCACACAAGCAGGTGTCAAGCCTCCGGTTCAGAGAGGCGACGGGGCCCATCTTATTCTTGAGCTTTAGCATCTCTCCCCACTGCTGTTTTTTAAAACAGCCCCATTTTATCACTCTGCTTCATTCTGCTTTTAATTTTACTTCAAAGGTGGCATTCTAAGTTCTTAAATGGGGGTGGGGGAGTGGGAGTCTTAGTGGAAAGCAACGTCACTTGATGAATGGACTCCAGGCACACAGCCAATACTCCTCCAGGGAGGCCACATGAGCACCAACAGGTACACCAAAACTTTCTCCAGGTTTTTCCACCACAAATCTGTTCTTCTGTATTTCCCAAAGGCGGTACCATGAACATCCAGCTAATTACAGCTTTGGGCAGATGACTTGCACTGTACTTTTGGGAAACCCACTGTCTTGCATAAGATGCCAACGCATGATCTTTCACCGCCATCTCCTTCCTGCAGATAGCTTTGGACCCAGTTACCTCTGTCTCGCCCTGCTATTTTATCAGGCTCTGAAGCAGACTCATTTGAGTAAACAGGATTTATTTTACAATAGCTGTGCAGCTTGCAACACAACAGGGCACTTCAACAGCACAAGTCAGCAAATCAGACGGCAGGCTCTATCTGCCACATTCCAGATGGCATCCAGTGTGTTCTTGCAGCTGCAGGAATGGGCATGAATGTAAACAGCCATTGTGGCAGCTGTGGGCTGGATGCTTCTCTTGCAGTTCTGTGTGTGTGTGTGTATGGGGGGGGGAATTATCCCTTTTCCTATGTAGAGGCCAGGAGGATGGCTCTGGTCCCCAGCCACTGCTACTGTTAATCTGTGCCCAAGGTAATATTCCTAATACCGGTTTCTTGCCAAGATGTTGCCACCTGGCATTCAAGGAACTTGCAAAATTCTGGAGCATCTGAACAGCACAACTTAGGTGCATCATCCTGCTGGCTCACACTCCAGCTGCAATCCAGTAAGACACCTTTTCACGCGTGCCACGGCCTAGCCAGGGATGCTGCTGGGGCTTCTCCAGATACGTTCCCCCTCTCTCCAACGCTGTCTCCTGGGTCTCAGCTTGGGGACACTGGCACACCTGGCGATTCTGCCACCCCCTCACCCAAATCACATGCAAGTAGGTTTACTTTAATTGATATATTTAAAAGTTTTATGTGGCCACCCATCTTAAAAACAAAACTCTGGGCACAACAATACGAACTCCAGACTATAGACCATAAAATCGTAAAATGCAACCTCAAAAACACAATAAAACCACCAAACTATAAAGACCATAAAATTGTAAAGCGCAACCAAAACCTGGCGCCTCCGTCATCCCCTTGGGATGCCCCGACCACCAGCCCCAAACACCCCCACTGCCCTCAGCCCCTGGGTGGAAGCCTGGTCTCGACAGTCCTCCGGCAGGCTGAAGGGGTGGGGCTGCTGGATCGCTGGAGAGAGGCCCCCCCCCCGTGGCCCTCCCCTCACGGTCTCCCTCCAGCACAACGGGGTGCCACCCATGAACTCTGGTGTGCTGGCGTGGATTGAGGGCGGCTGTGCACCCACTGATGGCAGACTCGCTACTTGCTCTAGTTTATTACACACACTGGTGTTAGTTTCGCTGTAACAGCCACATGCCTGCGTGTAATTAGCAAGTCATTTAGACCGGATACATTTTGCAATTATGCATTTGGTCATTGTCAGTCTATTAATCACCGTTTCCAATCCCAGATGGAGTTTTGGTGTCTCATTTGAATACAACCACACGATTAATAACTCACTTGGTTCACCGAGAAGACAACCTATAATTTCCCACACCCTTTGGACTTTCTCCATTTGCCAGAAATATTAAATCAAAGGATAATCCTACTCTGACTGCTTTACGTGTCAACCCTTCCAATATGCAAAATATTTTTTTCAAAACCGTTTCTCACATTGACGTCATTTCCTGCAGAAACCCAGTTTGCTGCAAGGGATTCTGGGACACGTTGAATGTGCACAAGGTGCTACGGACCGCTGAGGCCGGAATCTGCGACACCGCCCAGAAGGTGCCCGCAGCAGGTCTCGCAGCACGCCTCTTCCCTGCCACGCACTGGAGCTCGGGTTGGGCTCGAGTGACCTTCTGCACCTTGACTGACAACAGCAAGTGGCGCATTTGGACCCTGAAAGGGGCGACTTTTATATGCTGAAGCAGTAGCCACAAACATGGCCGTCGGAGCAGAGAGATCTCCAGGGTTGTTTATTACTCTGGCATGCATTTAAACAGGATACATATTCTAAAAACCGAAATATTAAAAAATAACACACACGCTCCCCAACAGGATTCAGAGTAGGTGAATACAATCTAGATACAATCCTAAAACGATCCGGATAAACTGTATAAAAGCTCCTCCGTTTCAGCTTCCCTCAAAGCAGCCCCATCTTCCCAGACCGAGGGGTCAGCCTCCATGCCTGTCTCCGTGGGAAAGTAGCCGGCAGGGGGCCACGGCAGCCCCTCAGCCACGGGACCCACACCCAGAAGGGGTCAACGCATCTGAGAGCCTTTCGGCAGGGGTTGGGCGCCAGAGCCGCCCGCTGGTGCCAAAACCAGCAGTCCCTGTGCTCACGGGACGTCGCCTCAGACCTCCAACGCTTTGCTCTGGCTTCGCTTCGCTTCCTGCCAAACTGGGCTCCATTGCCGCTGCTTTCCAGACTCCTCCGCTGGCTCTGCTGGCCGTCTCGCTGGAGAGGGGGGCTCTCTGAGTCTCAAGGCGGAAACTTGAGAGGATTCTGAAGGGGCCTTTCAGAGAGGATTCCTGGGGGGGAGATCGATCCGGGGCTGGATGAACGTGGGAAGCATCTCCTCCTCCCTGAACCTCCCCACACCCAGCATGGGAACGTCTGCAGAGATCCAGTTCTTTGGCCCCCCCCTCATCTGGCCCAGCAGATGCTGGGTGTGCCAGTGCATGACGTATGATGGAGAGCTGGCCCGCTGGCCCCCCCTGCCTCCCTGGTCTTCGGAGGGAAACCAGTTCAGGATAACTGGAGCATCTAAACTAGTACATCTGCTGCAGGTCTGCTGTGGGGCGAACTTGCAGCTGCAGTGACTATTGCACCCTCTGCAGGCTCCGAATTTGTTAAGTGGTCCTTCTCTGGCTCGGGAAATGCATCTTCACGGAGGTGCTTCAGAGATGAAGTTCCCTCTGGGAGAAGTGGCAGCAGGACAGCAAGGAAGAGGATGGGGGAGCCCACCTTACCTTAAGCGTCACACAAGGAGGACGCAGCCGGTCCAGTTCCCCAAACGCAACCCTCCGCAAGGATTGGGTTAGCACAGCGGGTACAGGAAGAGCAGGACCACTCCGGTGGGGGGAACCTTAGCAATGAGGGTGTCACTGAGAGCATATGCTCCCAGGAACAGCTTGTCCAGCACACTGTAGATCTTATAGCCCACTCTGCAGCTCGAGATATCCAGAAGTCTCAGCGTTGTGGCAAAGGAGCGAGGGGCCCCGTCGGTGCAGTTGTTCAGAACAGCAATGGCATACTGCCCATTGACAAGGGGCCTCTTCCACACTTCGAAGTTCTGCTTCTGTTCGAGAGACAAGCCGGAGGGCAGAGCGGTGACCAGCCTTGCTCACTCCACAGAAATCCGCCCTTTCCACCTCTGCTTGTTCAGAGCGTTAGGCTTTTCTTCTGAATGGAAAAAAACTTACTTAGAAGGCTTTTTTCCTCCTGTACTTGCTCTGGAAAAATCTGTAAACATTACTTAGTATCCTTCATTCCGTCATTGATCCCCCTGTGAGTCTGCTGTGTAGATCAAGCCTCAGTTCAGTACCATGCAGGTCTGCTGAGTTCCAGTTCACGCCCCACGGCTGGCATGACCGTCTCACTGGGTCTGCAGCCCGAAACTGCGGTGAGGCTCTGGCCAGCCACAAGACCTATCCCTGTCTCTGTCCTGAATGCTGAGTTTAAAAGTCTGCAATACTCACCTGCCTGGAACAAGACCCTTTTCAACCAGATGGAGGCTGTGAAACAGACCTCAGAGACACAGGAAGTATTCTGCTAGTTGCTGAAAGGGAGATGGGAGAAGCTTCTGCCCCCCCTGAGCTGCCTGGAAGGCTGGCACTGGCATGGACGACGCAGCACGCTGGGCCTTTGGCCTGTTCCAGCAAAGCACTTCAACTGTTCGTAGATTTCTAGCTCCATCCCCCTAACTGTTTTCAAAACATTCCTTCTGGGTACCCTCTTCTCAACTCTTTCCCCAGTTCGCTGCTGCCAAGAGGGTCACAGCCTGCCTGGATTGGCACAGCCCCCAGCAGGGGATGGGGGCGTGGTTCAATCTCAGCAGTCAGCCTGGCTCAGCCCGACTGGGGGCGGCAGAGAGAGGGCCACCCCCTGCCAAACTGTGGCAGCAGCGCAGGACTCAGTAAAAGGTCACCCTCCCGCTCACCCATGCCAGCAACTGGATTGGACCTTGCCAAGATTGCTGGCAGGTGCTCAGTTCTTCCTGCTGCTACAGTGCCCAACATGTTCAAAGCCGAGCAGGGCTCCCTAGCAAGTGGATATCCTGGGAGGAGGTTGTTGCTGTTAGAGCCATAAGGACTGCAGTGGTGCACAAACGGATAGTCTGCTCAGTGACGAGCAAAGAGTGCAAAGGCTTGAGAGAGTGCTCAGCCCATCAAGAAACTGGTCTCCCACAGGAGCTGCACGAGGCCAAGGTCAGGAGGAGACGCCAGGGGGCTTCAGCTGCCTCTCAACAAATAGACTTGGGCAGACTCTGCAAAACACGGGATTCTGCCACCAAGCACAGTGGCAGTCCCATCAAGCCCAGGGTCGGTGGCCTCTCCCTTCCCAGTGTCTGTTCTGCCAGATACCGAGAAAGCTGATGCTCAGCCTTCTCTTCTGACTGATGTGCCACAGGCCTTGTTGAGCAGAGAGCTCCTGCCCAAGAGCCCACAAACTCTGCTGCATATCAACTGGCTCAGCCACTTCCTGACCTTCCACAGAGAGACCCCCTCCCCCTGAAGCTGCCGATGGGCACAGTGACCCTCCGCTTTGGGCTGCTCAGCCCATTCCCACTCTGCCAGAGGCTCCCCAGCTGGAGCCCACCACTGGGCCCAGCCCATCTTGGCCTGTGGACTGAACTCTGCCCAGTCCCTAGCAGCATCTGCACCTCAGGGAATGCAGGGCAACAGCTCCTCCCCCCAGGAGAATGGTTGCCACCCGGTGGTAGAAGCGCCAGGGGCAAGAGAACAAGAAGGCAGCTGCTCATTTTTCCCAGGCCACAAAACATCTCTGCTCTGGTGAAAAGACTTCCAATACGTACCCTGGCAACAAGTCTGCCTTGAATCCCCCTCAGATCCTGGTTTATGTAGATCAGGAGCGGATTCTGTAAGATATCCTTGGCCTCCTCTGAGATGTTCCTCAAGTTGCAGGAGATGAAGAAGGGGGCAGCCAGGATCGCCCACAGTGCCGCCTGCACCTTCGATTGCTCGTGACTCAGGCCAAAGTCACTGACAATCAGCTGGAAAGAGACCAGACGTCAGGCGCCTGGCCCGGTCCACTGGGAAGAGAAGCGCGATGTGGGAATAAAAGGAACTTCAGCTTTGGAGCAGGATCCGGCACACCCAGGAAGCTGAGCTGCTTCAGAACTGCCGAGTGGTTAGTAGTAACCAGCTCTGAGCGAGAGCTCCAATTTAACGCAGCCACCGTCAAACGGAGAGATGCTGCTGCTGCTGGTGGGATTAATGCTGTATGAAAAGGGTCAGGGTCTGCACAGATTTCAAAAGCTTTGACTCTTGGGGACAGAAAGCTGGACAGAAAGTTGGCTGCTGGTGGCCCTGAAGGTGACAGACTTGTCTCAAGGGATGTCCAACCCAACCCACCGCTTCTTCCTCACTCATGTCCACTTTCTGTTCTAGCTGCCCATTTCCCAGCACACCTTTGCATATTTTCCTCTTGCCCTTTCTGCCAACTGACGCCTGTCTGGTCTTGACGCCTCCTTGAGGAGCTGCCATCACACATCACCCTTTCCTGGGCTCAGGGGACAGGAAAGTGGGTGCAGAAGCAGCAGCTCACCATATCAGGGTCATTCCACCTTCCTGGCCCTGAAGCAGGCTGCAGGATGTCTTGATGATCTCCATACCATTCAATGATACCGAAGAGGCTGTCCCAGGTATCTTCAATATCAGCATAATTTCTCCACAAGTTACATATTTGGCCCAGTAAAGTGTAATTCACCTTAATTAAAACAAAAAGATTTAGGCTTCTGAAACGAAAGAAGTGCCTACCCTGTCTTTGTGACTGCCTGCTATCTTCAAAATCGCTTGCTTGGCCAACGGAAAACAGAAAGAATTGCCACAGCTAATGGACAATTTATGGTCCCACAAGGAGAGAGGGAACGTTGCCTTCACTGCCCTGCCTCTCAAACAGTCATCAGAAAGATACCTATCAAAAACATGGTAGGAGTGCTGGCTGCTTCTCCCGCCCTTGCTGCCATCCCAGAGGAGAAAAGGGGGCTTGAGGCTGGGGCCCCTTTGGTGGGAAGGGTGGGAGGCAGGCCTTTGCTCACAACCACAGGCCATTGTCTCCCTTAACAAACTGCTGCCCAGGGTTTTATCCTATGCAGAAACTGTGTTCACAAGCCCTTCCTTTCTCCTCTCAATGGCCTTGAAAGAAACCATGCCCGTAAAGGTGCAGTCCTGTGGGCATGCCATTTGCTGGATGGTCCTCCACCCCAGGCCAAGGGCGGGAAAAGGCATGAAACGGGCTCTGAGATTACCTTTGGCGGAAGACCCCCTTCGTAAGCGGGCCAACTGCAAGACAAGGCAATTGGCCGTCCAGTTCTGTTTAATGCTCTGCTCATTTTGGGATAGCCTGCAAAGAGATCGTTGCAAGAGATGTGTAAGTTGCACAGGTGGAGGCTGTGTAAGCTACTTCAAGCCCTCTGGGGATCCCGAGAGCCGGTCGGCCTCCATCGCCTGCACAGGAGGGACTGTTTTGGGAGCAAAGCCCCTGGCGTGTGCCCACCTTTGGCATTAAAGAACCCTAAAGGGAGTTTGAGGACCCCAACTGGACCGGCCCTCCCCCAGGATGACGCCTCGTGACATCGAGTTTCCGTCTTTACCAACTTTCTTTGGAAGTGAAACAACCCTGTCTCTGGTGCCTGAAGTGGAACTGCCCCACCTGGGGGTGTCCACAGCAAACTGCGGTGTTGCCATAAAGAGGACGTGGGCGCAGCAACAGCCTTGCGCAAACCCTGCCGCTCCCCTGACGGCTCAGGCCAGTGTGGAAGCGGTGACGGCTTTTGGGACGGTGTTGTCTGCCCCTTCCCCCCTGACCTGCAGACCCCCGTGCCCCCTGAGCGATGGTTCCACCACGGAAGAGCAGACCTATTGCCTTGAGAGAGGAGTTGGAGTGGCAGCCATCCAGTTTCAGCATGTCAACCCCCCACTCCGCAAAGGTTTCTGCGTCCGTCTCAACAACATCCAGCGTTGTCCCGGGATAACCCGCACAGGTGGCATTGCCCAAGTCACTGTAGATGCCAAATTTCAAGCCTTTGGAATGAACCTGGAGAAGGAGAAAAGGGGCTGGAGACGCCCAGTGCAATTCTGCAAGTCCCAGTAAATCCACAGGAGCAGACGCCCCCCAGAGGGGCCCGACTGCTGGTCTGAGCTGGAGCAAGGCAGCTGCATTGTGCCACTCTCCCGAGATGAGGGCTGAGCCATAGATACCAATGCTAAGGTCTGGTCTATGTTATATTTTCAAATGACCTGTAAAATATTGATGCAATGCAGCACGCACAATTTGTTAAAAACTCTTAGTTTTTATATTCATGGGCAGCCTTGTTCAGCTGAGCAGACATAAAACCTGAACGGGTGCCTGATATTCCATGTTCTTTGCGTAAAGTTACCTTTGAATGTAGCTAACCATTAGCAGTTTTTTCTTACAAATCTAAAACCTTTTGATGATAACGCGGTTTTAGAGGAAGGCGCTTTCCCGAACGTACGTAATCAGCAAGGGTCTTCATGCCGCTGGGGAACCTCTGGGGATCCGCCTGGAGTCTCCCTTCAACATCCCGCTTCCTGGCTGCCCAGCAGTCATCCAGCGTGATGTACTCATAGCCGAGCTTCTTCCACCCATCACCAGCCAGTCTGTCTGCCATAGCCTTGATCAAGTGTTCACTGTGGATAAAGTTAGGCTTGATCTCACTTGGAGCTTTATTTTTTGTTTTTTAATCCCAGGATTCAGCAGATCCAGCAGAGAACGTTAACATCTTACATGAGCAAAACTAAAGAGGTCTCCTGAGACTGGAAAAGACCTTTTAACAGTTCCTGGGACAGGCTCCAATTCACGTCTAATTGGACAACTATCAGCTTCGTGAATACGCCCGACGCTAGACCTTTTGGGGAAGACCCGAATCCTCGCCCCTCCCTCTCTAACCACACCAATCGCGGGCAGCCTTGCGCCCCCACACCTGATGCAGTTCTCGGGATCCCTCTTGCAGTCCGTGTTGCATTTGAAGCGCACCCAGGGCTCCCAGCCCATCGGAGGCGTCCTCAGCAGCCCGTTGTCAAGAAGGGAGACGCAAGCGGCCAGGCCCAGCAAGACCCCCAGGGCGAAGGACAGCATGCTGCGGCCGACCCTCCGCCGAGCAAAGGCTCAGACCGACAACCGGTCGCCCTCCAACTTCATCTCAGGAGCTTGACGTTACGTTTGACACCGAACACGTGTCTCTCCGTAGACTTTCTGGGGCCACCTGGAGGTTCCGCGCGGTCCACCGGGCGCCGCAGCTCGCTCCTCCCAGCGCTCCAGTCCCGCGGGAGCAGCGGAAGGCTCCGGGCCGGGGCCGCCTGCCCAGCTGACGGGGCTTCCCCGTTGCGTCACAGGGACCCCCTCTGTGACGTCGCCAAAGGACGCGGCGAGCGGTTAACCGCAGGCGCCTTCGAACCCCACCTCCACTTAGCGCCGCCCACGCGTCGCGGACGGCCGCGCGCAAGCGCACTCTCCATCCCCCCCCCGCGGAGGGAAGAAGTCTGGGTGGCCGCGTGCTTAGGACGCATGCGCAGCGCGTGCCACACCTCCCTCTCTTTACCTCCTCCAGACGGCAAACGGTTCCGTTCGCTGGGAACGCGTCCGCGCATCGGGCAAGGGAGGGCGGCACGTGCGGACGGCAGACACTCTCGTCCAAAGCTGCCCCCTCTTTAGCAGCCTTCCCTCACGAGCCCAGGGGCGCTCCGGTTCCCGTTTGAGGAGGCGGAGCTCGGAGAGAGCGGGACCGTAGGGTCGAAATTGTTGACCTATCCGAGCGCCGACCCGTCCAAGACTAGCCAATGGGCAGGGAGCACCTCTTCGTTCTGACCAATGGGAACGAGAGGGGGTGCAATCTCGGCCCGGCCCTCTGGGGAGCCTAAGGAGCCGCGGCGCCCTGTCCGCGTCGTCTGTGGCCCCGCCCCTCGAGGTCGCTGCCCGCTTCGCCCGCCGTTTCGCATTGTGGCGCCTCAAGGCGGCCTCCGGTCGGAAGAGGGCGCTCCAGTGAGCGCAGCCAGCGGCCTAGCCTGGAAGGGGACGCCGGCGAGGCGGAAGCAGCGGGGAGAGAGAGTGGGCCTGGCTCGCCGCAACGCGCCTCGACCGCCGCCGCCGCCTCCTCCGCTGCCGACGCGACGCGGCTCCGGCCTGAGGGAGCAGGTGAGGCCGCAGCCGGAGGCGGGGAGGGGGGATAACAGAGGTGACCTCGCGCTGAGCCGCTCCGGGGCCGAGCTCCCCCGCGGCGGGCAGGGGCCCCCGTGCTGCCACGAAGGGGAACGGCCGCTTTCCCCGCGCCCGCCCCGGGGCGGCAGGAGCCCCGCGGACGAGATCCCGGTTGGCCGAGCCCGGTTGGCGAGAGGCGGCGGGCCTGCAGGGCTCCCGGGCGGAGGCCGAGCGAGCGGAAGGGCTGGCGCGCCTCGGGACACAGGCCCGCTGCTCCCTCGGCGTAGGCCCGAAGGATCGCCGCTCTCGAAGAGCGAAGGGGAGACGGGGCCGGCCGGCCGGCGGCCTTCTGCCCTCCGCTCCCTTGAGGTTGGCGCTCGTGGGGCCTGTCCGGGCGAGGTGAGGGGACCTCCCGGCCCCAGCGCGGACTTGTGGCCCGTGGAGTCTGCAGCCACCGCCCCTGGTTGGGGTGGCGCGAGGCTGCTCCTCGGCCGCTTTTTGCCCTCGCGTTCTGTATTTCGGACGTATCCGGTCTGGTTAAAAACGGCAAAACCGACCGCCGCCTCCGTGGTTAATCCGGGTGCCAGCACCAGGGACAGGGCTTTTCCACCATCCCGGAGGAATTCCCGCAAAATCCTGGCCCCTTTCGGGGGATCGTAAGCATTTGCGTCTTGTGCTCAACCTTTTAATCTGGGGCCGATTCTAATATATAATCGTATACGCTACGACTTTTTATTCCGCGTTAATTCCATTATAGTCTTTTAAGTGTTTGAATAGGAAGGTGTATTCGGAGAGCCTGCCCTACAGAGTGGGGTGGAAGTGACATAAGTGGTCCTGGTTTGTTCCGTATTGCTCTTTAGAGCTTGTTGGAGGGGAGGAACTTATGAATTTAACGTGTAGAGTAAAATTAGATTTGCAGACTATATATTGTTTAGATTGTCTACATAGCTGAGGCCAAGTTAAGGTGAATTACAGGAACTAAAGTTGGAGTGATGTAAAATAATTTCAGACTTCAAAGTAAGTTTTCCTAGTATGATGCCTTTCAGAAGTTTTGAACCTAACCCAACTCCTAATTCCTTGACAGAGTAGTCAGCAGGAAGATTGGTTTAACCAAATGCAAATAGCATTGTTCTTTTGCTTTCATTTTCTTTTATTTTTGGTGGTGGTGTTCTCCATCATAATGCATTATATATTGAAAGGGACCCATGATTAATTGTGAGTCTCTTATCCTGTTTCAGAATAGAATGTTTCAGAAACATTCAAAATATTTATTTATTTATCTATCAAATTTGTCACCGCCCATCTCCTCCCACCGGAGGGACTCTGGGTGGTTTACAAGAAGGTAGTCAGTTAAATAACAACAACAAATAAAAAATCCTGTGTTGTTTGAAATATTTTGTTTTGTTTCCCAGGATGGTGGGGCTTTTATTTTGATAAGTTACTTCAAAATATGGCTGTGTTTATTTGCATTTATCTTTGAAGTAATAATTTAGGTTTTATGTTGCAATATTTAGAATTAATTGGTTTCTGGCTAAAACAGTGAAAAGTTTTATAGTATCTTAATGTGCTTATTGTGCACCATGTTTTTGTGAACTAGACTCTGTTTTCTCAGATAAATGAAAGGGGTTAATGCTGTTTGCTGGATTGGTCTAAATATATTGCGACAACCTTGCTGGGTGGGTATCCTGGGGAATTGTAGTCCCAAGTATTGGGAAGATACCAGCTGGCAAAGGCTGCATTATAGCTTTTTCCCCTGGAATTTGTAAGTATTAATAGGTTGATATTTTTTTTTAATGAGATTCTGGAGGGTACTACCCTTCATTTATACAGAACCCAGTTTCAGAGGGATAATGATAGAACAGAGGGGATATTTATTGCATAATTTGTCTAAATTAATAAAGCTTAAACTGTAGTTAATGTATGGATCACTTTGGGTGAAAAAGACTCTAAACATTGTTTAGCAACATGGTTAATATAAACAAACTTACTTTATAAAATAGATTTATTGTATTAGAGCTGATGTTGAATATTCTAGGGCTGATGCTGGAACTGAATATTTTTATTAGCCTATAGTTAAGATCAACCATGGTTTATCTGGCTTTGGATGGGAAGGTGAGTTGTACTTAATAAAATGAAAAGTTTGTCATTCCTCCTGATGGCTGTACCAGAGGAATAGGGGGGTATGTGCACAAGTTTAATGTTAAATATAAACCAAGATAGCTAGTTTACATACATTTGTCCTGCTTCTGTTTGATAAATAACTTCTCACAGATTGTTTTGCAAGCCAGCAACTCGCTGTTATTTTTGTTTCAGAAGCTGCATACTGAAGACGAGGGTGCTCATGATAACATGTCCAGTGTTTCTGTGGACAGAAGCATCAGACTGCAGGACATTAAGAAAGGGCTGCAGTTTATACAGTAAGAACGTTGGGTAACTGGACATATGTGCGTGAGAGCTGTTTAACGTGATGCAATATTTTTCTTTTTTACAGCAGTTGTGCTAAGCTTATATTAAAGATTAGCTCGCCATGCTGTTACAAAATAAAAACATGGGCACACAATTTTCTAGGTGGACTGTCTCTCATGTCTTGTGCACAGTACTCTTTAGCTTGCATTTGATTGCGCCCTTATTTTGGAGTATCCACTATTTGTTAATTGTTTGCAACAGGAAGTAATTTTGTCAGAAGCAAATAAAATCACTTGGATCCGTTCCAAGCTGGACTCCGAGTGTGAGACAGAGTCTGAGGAGATACTCAGGGAATGTACTTACCATGTTATCTAGGAACAGTTTAATCCTGTTGAACCCGAGGAAGTGGACAGGATCCTTTGGTCTGTAAATGCCACCACTTGCCAATTAGATCCGTGTCCCTCCTGGCTGGTGAAAGCAGCTCGGGAGGTTACATGTGATTGGGTCCAAGTGGTGGTGGATTCATCCTTGAGAGAGGGGGTGTTCCCAGCAGCTTTCAAGGAAGTGCTGGTGCACCCCCTCCTCAAGAAACCATCGCTGGACCCTACCATCCTGGACGTTTTTCACCCAGTCTCCCTCCTCCCCTTTTTGGGGAAAGTGTTTGAGAAAATGGTGGCCCTGCAGCTCCAGAGGATCCTGGATGAAACGGATTATCTGGACCCCTTTCAGTCAGGTTTCAGACCCAGTTATGGGACAGAAATGGCATTGGTCGCACTTATGGATGATCTGTGGTGGGAGCGGGATGGGGGCAGTGCATCCATCCTCACTCTCCTTGACCTCTCAGCAGCTTTTGATACCATCGACCATGGTATCCGTCTGGACTGACTTAGGGAGTTGGGAGTGGGCAGTGTGGTTCTGCGCTGGTTCACCTCCTTCCTCCAGGATCGATCTCAGTCGGTGTTGATAGGGAACGAGAGATCCACCCCACGGCCCCTACTCTGTGAGGTGCTGCAGGGCTCGGTTCTCTCCCCACTGCTCTTTAACATCTACATGAAACTGCTGGGTGAGATCACCCGTCACCATGGGATGAGGTATCATCAATATGTGGATGATACTCAATTATACACCTCCATCCCGGGTGAAGTAAGTGATGCCGTGACCACCCTCTCCAAGTGTCTGGGGGCTGTGGGGGCCTGGATGGGGAACAACAGTCTTTGGCTGAACCCTGGTAAGACGGAGTGGCTGTGGATTAATGGCCCTTCGGTTTCTGGGAATTTGTCACCTTTGGACCTGGATGGGGTTGCACTGCCCCAGACAGATCTGGTGCATAACTTGGGGGTCCTTCTGGACTCACGACTCCTGCTTGAAGGAGTTGTGCGCCAGTTACGCCCCTTCCTGGAACAAGAGGCCCTTCGAACAGTCACTCATGCCCTGGTTATCTCGCATATAGACTACTGTAATGCGCTCTACATGGGGCTACCCTTGAAGAGTATCTGGAAGCTACAGCTGGTCCAGAATGCAGCCACATGGGTAATTTTAGGTGCCCCTAGGGTGGCACATGTAACACCTTTACTGCGCAAGCTGCATTGGGTGCTAGTTTGCTTCCGGGTCCGATTCAAGGTGTTGGTTATGGCCTTGAAAGCCCTACATGGCATGGGACCAGGCTTCCTGAGGGACCGTCTCGTCCCCATTACATAGACCCCTCCCACCCGATCGTGCAGGGACCCCGTCTGTTAAAGAGTTTCGTCTGGCGGGATTGTGGAAGCATGCCTTCTCTGCAGTAGTGACTGCCCTTTGGAACGTTCTCCCCCCGGAGTTGAGGCAGGTCCCCTCACCCCTGGACTTCTGAAAAAAATTAAAAATCTGGCTCTGTCAACATGCCTCGGGGGGGAAAGAGAATAATTCTTCTTGGGGATGGTTAGCTCCATAGAGTTGCCCTGTTTGCTTGTGCATAGAGAGAATATTTTAGCCTTTTGATTTTTATTATATTTTAACATATTTATGTTTTTATGTTATTGATATTACTGTATATCGTTGATGTTATATTATGGCCAAATGTTTTTATTGTGAACTGCCCGGAGTCCCTCCTTGTAGGGGAGATGGGCAGTAATAAATTTGACAGACAGACAGACAGGAAGATCAGTGAATGCTGCTTTTCCCTCCTGGTCTCTCAGCTGGGCTTTAGGATTGTCACATTGCTCCATTGTTAAAATATTCAATTTCTTATTAGTACATAGTTTAAAGATTTTATACTCTTGAAAAGGAGTGAAACTGAAATATTTTGGTGGAGGAAAAAAAACCGGTAAGCCACAAATGAACTGCAATTTTTGTACCCTTAACTGTGAGGAAGCCTCTCCGAACAGTTGGTTGGTCTAAAGGCAGCGCTTAAATCCATGCTGCTGTCAGGAGACGGAGGGGGCTACTGGGAGTCGCAGAAGAACAGTTCTCTTGTTGGTTCCATCAGAAATAAACAGTCTTCTGTTTGGCACGTGGATATCTTGACTAAGTTTTCATAGGTTTCATCGAGGTGGCTGAGCTTGGGGATGATTCGGATTGCACAGTCCATTCTTGTGGCAAAGATGGACAATCCCAGTAGCAAGTGTCGTAGACGTATAAGATCCTTAAATGTGATCTGACATTTTATCTTTTTGATTCCTAGGTCTACTCTGCCGTACCCTGGGTCTCAAGAACAATATGAGGTGACTGATGTTCCTTTCTGAACTTCTTTGCCTGAGGCATTGGGGTCTCAGCAGTGGTAGGAACCTCTAGAATCCTGGCCTTTGTAGAATGTGATGAATTCTCTTTATCTTACTGGCCATATCAGCCTTGTCTGATGATTGGTTGTTAGCAGCAGTTGTGTTGAGGCAGTAGAAGGGCCTCCTTACTGCATTTTGGTAGAAGGACAAACTGGTAATAAAGAAGCTTTGCTATGAGATGCGCTTCTTTGCGCCTCTGCTTGGACCCACTCCAGAACAGGTGGTTGATGAGAGCAAAGCTCCTCTTGCTGCGTTGCAGAACGGCCTGTGTGCACTTAACCAAGGATTTGTGTTTCAGATCTTCATACGAGAACTTGTTAAAAACCTATTTAATGAAGGGAATGATGCATACCGAGAAAGTGATTGGGAAGGGTCACTGAACAATTATTCAGAAGCTTTGAACATAGCCGATTATGCCAATTCCGAAGGAATCCACATTTCTGATGAAATATTAGAGAAACTGCGTGTTAATCGTATAGCATGTTACTCAAAGAAGGTAGGTGCTTCATAGAAAAGCTCATGGCTTATCAAGAACTGTATTCCCATTCTAACTCTAGTGGGTGGGGTGGAATCAGCATTTTAAGAGCCTGGGCAGTTTACAATAGAGCATTAAAAACAAACACCATGTGACTCTCACACAACCATATTTACCACCTTGGTGACAATCGGTAAGGCAGGAGCCAGGTGAACCTCCAAGGGCAAGGTGTTCTTCAGCGTTAAAGGCATCACAGAAGGGTTGCCTTTGGGCCCATGCCCCCTTGATTTCTCATAGGAACAGGACCTTAGGCATCCTCTCTCATCCTCAACCCCAGCCCAGGCAGACTCCACGTGGGATCTCATCCTCTGGCCCAGCCCAAGACCGACGACGAATCAATCCAGTCAAACTTCAGTTCTTTATTTGCTCACGCTGTGTAGACCAAATCTTGCCAGACTAAAGCAACTCCACCTAACCTCGGGGGAAATTACCTGGGAAAGCTCTAGGGCGGTGCTATCTGAACCTCCTAGTTTTCCCACAACGCTTCCCAGGCTGCGTTCCCTCTTATCTTGTCCCACTCCTTGGAATGTGTTCCCTCCTTCCTGAGAACCAGCAGCATTACTGAAATCCACCACATCACCTCCCTCTTCAGAGGCACGTTCCATAACGTTTATAGACTAAAACCAGCACTTAAACTGATGTCAGAAATCTATTGGTAACCAATCCAGTCACCAGATAATTGGTGTTACATTAGAACAGCAGCTCTCACTCGCCAAAATCCTGCCTGCAGTTTCTGGGTTGTCTTCAAAGGCAGACCTGTGCTTAACTTGTTACAGTAGTTGAGGGGGCTGGTGATGAGGACGTAAGTCACTGTCACCAAAACGTCACCATCACTGTAGGGCCACAACTGGTGCACGTGCTGAAGTCTTCCAAAGAAGGAGGAAGAAAAACTCACTCAGGTGTGAGTTCTTCAGAACATTGCAGTACCTGATAGTGATCTACTGGCTCTGAGAAAAGGAGCTGGTGTGGGCTTTTAAATTTAAATTAGGGTGGTACATGTTTAATCCATGATCCAATGTAGGAATACAGATTTGATTTCAAGGGGAGTGTTGAATTCTCACTTCACGCTTTTCTTTTTGACATTTCTTAGGAAATAAAGAAGTCTTGGCATTTAGTGTTCTGAGATTATAAGAGTTTAGAAAGAATTTGCCTGATCTCCCTGATGTGTGTGTGTGTATGTGTATGCTGTTTTGGAATATGCTTGCAGCCTGAGATTCGAATCACAAAATGCCTATTTCCTTTGTTCTGTGTTTCATTCTTACAGGGGTTGCATGATAGAGTTCTAGAAGACTGTGGGATAGTTTTAAAGTTGAATGAAAATAATTTCAGAGCCCTTTACCGGAAATCCAGAGCTTTAAAAGAACTGGGAAGATACAAAGAGGCTTATGATGCCGTTGCAAAATGTTCCCTTGCTGTGCCCCAGGTGCGCATATCATGTTAGCTAGTAGAGGGGGGCATTTAATAGTCTTTACCTGCCCATGGTTTGAGAACAATGGAGAGTAGATAAGTCCTCCAGAATAAAAACTTACTGGAGAAGCTTGATTCCATTCCTGTATTCATTGTTCTAGCAATCCAATAGGCCTGGGGGAGAGTGAATACATGTATGATTACAATATATTGTTGTGTTATTTTATTAATTGAATGTTGCACATGGCCTAGAATCGTAGCTGATTGAGGTGAGAAATGGATTTCATGGATACATAAATACGCATCATAACCTTGCCTGTACTCAGTGCAAGAATTATTATTAATTATTTAAATTTATTGGCTGCCCCACTCCAGTGGACTCCGAGCATCTTGGTCCACAGCCCTGACTCAGGGTGGCTCCATGCAAAGCCCAGATCAGATGCTGGTGACATTGATGTGCCTGATGCTGTTGTGTGAAATTTCTGACTAACGTTTGGTGATAACTTACATTAGATTCTGTTTTTTACAATCTAGGATGAAAGTGTAATAAAATTAACTCAAGAACTTGCTCAGAAGCTTGGATTAAAAATAAGGAAAGCCTATGTTAGGGCAAAAGTAAGTAAAAGTAGTTGTGTACTTCTGTTTTGAAGTTTTGCTTAATGCATTTGTTATTTATGATGGTATGCTTAATTTCAGCCTTCCCCAAACACTGTTTCTGGAGAAGTATCAAAGGTAAGGTTCCGTTCTGTTTTCCCTTTGGATCCGATCAGTGAAGTAAAAATGTGACATTGTTAAAAGATACATGGCTTCCTTAATTTTTAAATATTTCAATTGGAACCTTGTTTGATTTAAATATTTAAAGTAAGTAGCTGTTGAGTTTGAAGAGTCTGTGTACTGTTCTTGCTTCAGAGTTTTAGCTAGGATTCCCCTTTAATAACTGAAAATAAAAGTAAGATTTGCTTTTGAGAGGAGGAGGTCAGCTTGCTGACTTTATGCTTCCCATGTGAACAGCACCAGAGTCATGCTTCAGTAGCCACTCTGCCAAAAGTGGTTTGCAATAATGGTAATAGTAGTAGAAAATAGTAATGGTAGTAACTTATTGAATGTGTATGCCACCTGACTCCCAGCAACTCTGGATGGTTAATAGAAAGGAAACCTGGCATCAAAACTGCAGGAGCATCTTGTAAACTGCATGTGTGTTACTTAGCAGGGGTCCGATGCATTTTAGAAAATAGCCTGGCAGGAGATAGCTGGCCTAAGTCTTTTGCTGTTTATACTTCTGGATGACAGATCTTTCGCTTGCTTTCAGAGTTCAAATTCTTCTATAGAAGACATTGAATCAGGTGAGGCCTTCTGGACTAAATGGGAGGAAGTTTTGTAAGGGAAACAACAGCATCACTTTGTGTAGATCAGCTTGAGGTAGCTCTGTCTGTTTTTGCTGCTTTGTATTTCTGTGTGTGGGAGAGAGATACATTTCTCCCTTCCCAAAGTGTAAGCTGGGGTTCCACTGGCTTCTAAGCAGGCAAGAGAGAGTCAGGGATGAATGGTGTCCCAGGACTGAGCTGCTGAAGGGAAGGTCCCTCTGTGAGACTTTCCCTGCAGCCTTCTCCCTGCTGTTCAATATGTGCTGCTTAAGAATCTGGGGTTGTTTATTTCTTTATAAAAACAAATGATAGTATTTCCTTAAGTGCTGGACAGGCACACTTCTCTGGAAAGCCAGCCTTCTGATCTGTGCTGCACGAGCCTTGCCTCTTTTCTGGGGAAAGCATCCATTGGTGCCTTTTATCAGCAGTGATCGCCCTGCTCTTAAGGGGGCCTGACTGAGTAAAAGCTTGGCTGCTCGTCCTGCATGTGAGGGATGCTCTGGCTTGGCGTGGGCTGGCTTCTTCCAGCTGAGCTCTGACCAGTTTGATCTGGAGGGCTTTGCATCAGGAGGGAGCCAGTTGGGGATACGCCAGGGTCCAGTGCCACTGGGACTTGGAAGCGAGGGCAGGAGCCGTGGCCAGCTCCTGAACTGTGGGGGCTCGGAGAGGATATGGCAGCATCCGTGCTCCCTCTGTGCCTCCCTTGGGGGTTTGCCTCCGCCTTTCAGAACCTCTGCTAAGAGCGCTCTTCCCAAATCAACATCTGTTTCAGATTTTTCCAGTTGGACGGAAAAGATCCTTTCTTCCTCCTCCGCTTCCTCTTCCCCTTCCAGTTTTGCTCCCGAACTGCCAAGCGACCTCCCTCCCTTACCAGCGGTGTCCCGAATTGCCCTCCCAGCTGAGAAGGCTGCTCTCTCCGCCCCTTCACTGGCAAACGGAGGGCCCTTCTCCATCCCTGACGGCTGCTTGGATTGTGGGGATGGGGATGACATTATTGGAGACGAGCTAGATGAATTGCTTGATTCGGTTTCTGATCCTGGCGAAGGTGGAATGGTGAGCCGCCATTCGGTTTTCTGGGAGGGAGCTCGGCAGAAGCTGCAGGGCTGCCCATCCCCCTCCCTGCTTCTGGGGGAGCAGCCCTCGCCAGCCTGGTGCTGCTCACGCTAACGGGCCGCGTTCGCACCAGCTGCCCACCGTTTGGGGAGGAGAGCCCGGGTGTTTGTCAGTCCCACTGGGCTCCCTCTCCCGTTCCAGTATACAGCTAGGGGGCGTGCCTTCTGCAGTCCTTTATCTCCTCCAGCACTTCCAGCAAGCTCTCCGGGCCCTTCGTCAGAAGAGCGCTTTGGCCACGCTTGCTGCGTGATACTTTCACTTGGGGAGACGGGGCTATAGCTGAGATCTCTGCGTAGCCGCTGAATCGTCAGCTGTCCTGCGGCTTCTCAGGAAGCAGAACTCGAGTTGGGCCGTTCCCGGGAGGGAGATACGGGTGGGGCCCGGGCGGAAGGAGAGAGCCTTGAAGGCCACAGCCATCTCCCTTCTTTCCTCAGCCGAGCACCGTCGTCCGAGGAGCCTTGCCGGCTGCTCCCGTGGCTCCTGGCATCCCATTCTCTGCCCCTCTGCTTGGGACGCTGTCGGTCGGGGCACGGTTCGTTCCCACTGCCTCTCTGTCCGAAATGTATTCCCAGCCTTTGGTTTCTGCCCTGGACAGCTTCTGCTCCTCTCTAAATGCTTTCTCAATCAGCGACTCTAAAAGAGGTAAGACAAGTCTCAGGCAGAGCCTCGTTAGCAGGTGGCGTGCCTCCGTCGGGACAACCGTCCTGTGCTGTGACCCGGCCCTGGGGAGGGGTGCTGGATGGGGCATCCGTCTCGGGAGCAGGAAGCTCTGCGCCCCGACTTTTCTGCCTGAAGAGGTGGGGGGCAGACACGAACGCAGCCCTCCCCAGCCCACCTGCTCCCGCTGGAGGTGCTGGGACTGCATGGCCAGCCCTGTCGGCAGCAGGCGGGGAGTGCTTGAAGCCACAGCCCCAACACCTGTGGAGGGTGCCCGGCCAGGGAAGGCTGAGCCTGAAATGGGTGGTTCCAGCGCTCCCCCCCCCCCAGTGAACAAAGCTGCTGACCGAGCCTGTGCTGCCCTGGGCAAGGTTCCCCTTCGGGACCCCTGACGCCTGGGCCGTCTGCAGGGGCCGCCCTCCCCCAGAAAAGGCACGTTCGTGGCGGCCCAGTTTTCTGTTTCTCTCCCGCTTGACGGCAGGTTCCTTCTGAGTTACCCTTATTGCAGGAGTAATAAAACTGCACATACATTTCATCTTCTGCCTCCCATCGGAACACAAACCTCTGAGTGGCGGCGGCAGCAGCAGCAGCAGCAGAGTCCCACTAATGCTGTCTCCCGGTGCCCTCCGTGCCCTTCGTTTCCTATTGCTCAGGAATGACCTGGCCTCTGGGCAGCAGCAGTCCCTTTGCACACTTGCCCCCCCCCCAATGTCTGTCCTTGTTGCATAAGTGATTCGTTGTATCCGAACGTGGCTGTTTCTCCAGATGTTGGTTGGAGACCGGATTGGTGCACGTGTCCTTGGTGGGAGTCTAATTCCGAAAGACGCAGTTCAGCCCCTCGCAGCTCTTTGCTGTGTCTGAGTTACACACGTGGTGGGAGAGGGGGCTGGATTCTCACCATGGTAAAGCAGATCCTGCTCCTGCGAGCGAGGCCATTGCCCATTTTGCTGTGCGTGCATAAGCAGCATGTACCAAACTAATGCGTGGTGTTCTTAATTCCAATAGATATACCCAATTCTCTTTCTAGAGATGTCAGCGCAGCATTAAGCAGTAATTCTCCTCTGCGACTTGTAAGTATCTGTGTGGGTTTTCCTTCACAAGCACTTTGTTGTTCTAATATTGTTTTGTGCAAATTTTAAATGGGTTTGTTTTGATCGTGTTTCTTTAAATTGGAACCCGTAACCTCAGAATATATTTTAAAAATGAGCTAGGACCGTTTGAGGCCCAGACTCAGATCTCCAGTCAGTCCCCTGGATGACCTTGGGGGCAGCCACCACCCCTCAAGGTTGTGGTAGTAATAAGATGGCGAGCAGGAGACCCCTAAATAATTCCCCAAGTTCCTTGAAAAGAGGGCAGGGGAAGAATGGGTGTTGTGGCTGTGATGAGACTGTTTTCCAGCAACAACGCGTCTGTTTCATCCAACAGATGAACGGCCCCACAAGTCTGTTTGGGTCTGAGACCTACATGGGGATGGCAAGTCCGGCTCGGAATGACTATTCTGGCGTATTTAGCAGCGGACCTGCTAATCTGCCTGTCTCAACGGCATCCTCCTTAGCTGCAAGAAACCCACTGGAAGGCACCCATGAGCTCAGACAGGCCTGCCAGGCGTGTTTTGTCAAGAAGGGTGAGGAGCTGGGGGAGGCCTGCGGGACGGCCTGCTCTTTGGCTCGGGAGGCGAAGGCGGCTTCCCGGGTTTCAGCCTTTTGGACTGTTCTGGGGAGAGGGGGCCATTGTTCTCATTGCTCGCTCTTTGGGTGCCTAAAAGCATCCCTGAAATGCAGGCGGATTGGGTGAGAGAATGGTCAGCATGTGCAGCTGTGTGACATTCGCTTTCTATGCATGAAAACCCATCTTTTGAGGTTTTATAACTCAGTCATGTAACCTGTTTTTTTTCCTTTGATTGTTTTTTAGTATATATAATTAGTAGAGATTACCCTGCCCTCCTTTTCCACATGTCAGTTTCAGAGTATTTCAAGAGCCAAGAATGCATAATTTAAAAATTGGTTGCTATTGGAAATAAAATTATAGGACGGCGAGCACATGTCTTATGGACACAGCTGTGCTCTTCTAAGCTCAGCTTCCTCCCATCAGACCCTTGAAATGTTAGCTTCTGGATCCTCCCATTCCAGCATTTTGCAGCTAGAGAGAATCGTTTGGGGAGGGTTGATGTGGGTTTTCCAGAGGTAAAAATTGGTTAAAGTGGGCTGGAAAAAAATTGGGACAACCTTTGTAACCATTCTCCTATATCTTTTAGATCCCAAATCATTGGAGTACACTTACCATCCAAACTTAGAGCACATGTGTAAGAAGGATATCCTAATTGGTAGAATAAAGATCTCTGAAGATAAATCTTGGAAAAAAATAAGACCAAGACCAACAAAAACACAGTATGTGGGACCATATTATATATGCAAAGGTAAGGGTGCCCATTCCTGGATGCCTGTTTGGAAGCCCCTTTTCCCCAAGGATTTGGGATGGGTCGCAGCATTTCCCTATTGATCAGTGAAAGAACGGTCCCTGGAAGGCACCTGGTTTTCCCATCTCTCACACGGGAAGCTGACCTGAGAGCTGGCCAGGGCACCCCAGCTGCCCCCCTGCCTCACGGTGTTGTCTTTCTTGTGGTGCTGCAGATGTGGCTGCAGGAGAGGAGTGCCGATACTCCGGCCATTGCACCTTTGCGTATTGTCAGGAGGAGATTGACGTGTGGACCCTGGAGCGGAAGGGGGCCTTCAGCCGCGAGGCCCTCTTCGAAGGCAGCGGAGAGATCAGCCTGACAGTCCCCCGGCTCCTTCAGGAGCACCACGGACTCTTCATGTTTCTGTGCGAGGTGCTTTTCTTCTTACGTTGCCCGCAGGAACTGTGCCACAGAGTAGTCGGCCACTTTAGAGTGTGGCCTGGTTATGGGTGGGTGATGGTCCTGGCTTGGGCTGCCAGTGTTCCCTCCTTCGGTAGCTAGCGCTTTTTCATTAGCCTTTGAGCCAGGCAAGCCCAGCAGTTCATCCTAGCAGCATGGGCGGCCCCAAGAGGACCTCGTGTGGGCTTCTGGGAGAGGAGGGGCATGGCCGTTGGCATTCTGCAGCTCATGAACCCTTGTTGTTTTCCTTCCAGTTTACCAAACCGATAGGAACTTAGCTGCTCAAACATGCCTAGGAAAAAAGAACCTGCAGCTGAATGTTCAGTTCAAGCAGGAGCTCCTGCTGAAGGAGCTCCCTGTCCTGCCCGCCCCAGCAGTGGGGCAGAAGGCCAAGGAGGGTCCTCTTTGGGCCACCCTTCCTGTTCCAGCTGGCACTTTGGCTGCCCCCTCCTGGGACTGACGCTCCATCCCCAGAATTCTTCCTTCTTCCCAGGGGCCTCATCTTGACTCCAGTTCGGTTGGCCCTGACAAGCAGAATTTGAGGGTGTGGAACAAGGAGCGGACTTCCTGTTTTGCTTATGTGCTTTGGTTTTGCATTTCAGAAATGTTTTGAGCATAAACCCAGAATAATCAGCAAGAGGAATAAGGATAACTCCTCTTCCTGCTCTCACCCTGCTATGCACGACTTTGAGGAGAACAAGTATGTTCCTTTTCTGCCTTGTGTTTTAAACTATAAGATGCACAGAGTTATTTCTAGTGTGCGCATGTGCTCCTTCCCAAGTGCTCATCAGCTGCTACATTGTGCCCTTTCCCCATGGAGAGTTAGTGTGCAGGAGAGGGATGGCTGCAGCTCCCAGTGAGGCTTCCTGGTCTCCTTCCTGCAGCCACCATGGGCTGCCTGCAAGTATCATCTCTTGATAGCTTTTTAATTTTGCCTGCCACCTCGCCATCTTTTGACATTTTGGAGATACTGGAGATTCAGCCGGAATAAAAATGTGCTTTGTCAGCTGTAGACTTAGGTTGTGGCTGGTTTGTGCATGTGGTTGGGTGTCCCTTCTTTTGCAGGCTTGCACCCTTTAGAGCAGCCTTGCTCAACCTTTTGACCTGGAGGAACCCCTGAAATATTTTTCAGGCCTCAGGGAACCCCTGCACATTCAGGCTCCAAGATAGGCCAGAAGTTACAAAATGATTATGTTCATTTCATGTGTGGGCCTGTATATATGCATTCACAGTGTTCTTAAACTAAAAATGAAAATGAAACTTACCTCTTTAATGTGAAGTTGCCTGAATTTGAAATATTTTTTTCAATAAATTGTGATCTCCCAGGGAACCTCTAGTGGCCTCTCACGGAACCCTGGCTGAGAAACCCTGGTTTAGAGAGTCTCCTTCTGCCAGGAGAGCCAGAAGCTCAAACTGCACAGAGAAGCCATCCTGGCTGAGTGGGTTGGGCCCTGCTTTGCAGCCAGCAATCACAGCTTCAGATCCCTGCTCCCCACAGCCAGTGGGGGCGGGAACGGCTTCTGCCTTGCGAGGAGTTGGAGAAGCTGCCGCCCCAGCCAGACATGGCTGGCCTGGTAGAAGGTGGTGCTTTGGTCTCTAGTACCGTAGCAACGGACCAGGGAGCTAGACGGGGGCAGTGGTTAAGGCTGAGCTGCATCTCGGAGAAGTTCCGGCTTCTCAGCCCTTCGTTGCCATGGATCACTCTGTCTTCGTCCTCTGAGACTCCCTCAGTCTAGCTCTGCAACAGACAAGGGCAGAGTTGTGGGCCTGTGAAGGATTGGCTTGAAACTGATCCTGGGAAGTTCCATTTGGGAGCAAGCAAGCAAGCAGAAGTAAATGTTTTCACTGTAAAGAGTGACGAATGCAGGCCTGTTTCTTAAGTGACTATGGAGAGATGTTCCTAAATATAATGGCTTATATATTACTTTGTGATTTTTGAAGCAGATTTTCAAAAACTTCCTTTACTCACCCTTGACCTTTCTCTAAAAACCCCCAACAATATAACCCTAGGTGCCTTGTCCACATTTTGCGAGAAACGACCGTGAAGTATTCTAAGATACGACCCTTTCACCCTCAAGGTCAGCTAGACTTGTGCAGGCATGAAGCTCGCTATGGCTGTTCTCGGGATGATGAGTGTTTCTATGCTCACAGTCTTGTCGAGCTCCAAGTATGGATGATGCAGAATAAGACAGGTGAGACTGTGCTTCAGACAAGTTCTCAGCCCTTCCGGAATTAGGGGGATATCCGCGTGGTTTCTCTTTCAGCAGAAACACTCTTCTGCTTCTGGTGTTCTGAGGGTTAGTGCTTTGCGCTGAGTCCGTTGGTTTTCCGATATGCTCAGTTCCCAGCACACAGATACTTGGGAAAGGAGCCAGACCATTTCTGCTTTGACTAAATGCAGATTTGTGTTTATATTCATAAAGGCTCTAACCTTTTCCCATGTTAAAAAAAACCTAAATGATCAGCGGTGAATTTTGCCTTTTATGAAAACAATTTTTTTTCATTTCACCTGTGATCTTCTGCCTGCCTTACCTGAAAGTGAGCCCTCTCAGAAGGGGAAGAGTAGTGACTTCTGCACAGACACGTCCAGAGTCGCACGGCTCGCCTCCCTGGACAGGATCGTTCCGTCAGAAGCCGTTTTAAAATACTGCCCGTCACCGGAATCAAAACGTTCCCAAAGTGGTCTTCCCCATCAGTGCTTGCACCAGAGCTGGGTACGGCCCAGTTGCCTGAGATGCCTCTTTCCCTCCCTGCAGGTATCACCCAGGAGGCTATTGTTCAAGAATCAAAAAAATATTGGCAGAATCTGGACTCTGCTGCACACGGAGCACAGGTACTTCTCTCAGGTTGCCTCACAAGCCAAAATAGTGGCTTGCAAAAACAAAACAAAACAAAAAACCCGTGGTGGCTTTGCACGCTGAAGGGACTGGGTCCAGTTCATGTAGACATTGGAGCGTCTGTTGCCTCAGAGGACACACTGGCCAAGCACACTGGGCATAGAAGCTCTCCTTCGAAAGAGGCCGGCCAGGCTGGTCCTTCCTCAAAAGGAAAGGCGGTGGTTTCTGAAGTGACCTGAGGCCCTGCTCCAGGTGGGCCTCCCCGCTTGGGCAGGTCACGCTGCGCTTCAGGGAGGAGCGAGGGCCGGGAAACTAGTTGGCGCTTGGCTGATGATTGCATCGTCCTTTTGTCAGCCCTTTGCTCAGATTCCAATAGATGAACCGGCAGTACAACTGCAGAGCTCTAGTGAGGTGGTGCCCGGCAAAATACTCTGTGTAATTTTGGAAGCCTTAAGACCCTTCCCTCCTGGATCTTAAGTCTGCAGAGCTTCTGGGCCTTGTACAACTTTCTCAGAGGGAGAAGAGAAGAGAGGTAGCCCATTTGGAAGCATCAACTTTTGATTCCCCAAGTTTAAAACATCTTTTGTCAGTTTGGATAAAGCTACGTTGAGGCAGAATTGCTCCTAAATTTCAACTGCTACTGACATAACTAGTGAAGGTTATCAGAGATTTCTATGCTGCATACCATTATATATTATATTACGCTGGTCTATGACCATTATAAAGATTTGTTGATGGTGATGACGTGTTATGTTGATTCTCTCTGTAGTTTCAGAGGTGGTTAGCAACACATGATGGGAGATAGATGTTTGACACCACTTCCCAAAGAAACTGCAAGGGTTCAGGATAAGCAGTCCTGTACTTTGGATCTTGACTGGGTCGCTGTATTTTAAAAGAAGAAAAAATTAAATGAACAATTAAAACATGATGATAGACGGTCCCACCCAGATTTTTACATATTTAAAGCATTTTTATATTGTTGTATTTTTAAAAAGGCTAAAGCGTCTTGTAAGAAATACAGTAATCCTACATTGTATAAACAGCAAGCAGACAGCAATAAAAAAAATTAAACTGAGAACATGGAGGACATGTTTAAAAATAAAATCTGTAAAGCCGCAATTAAAAACAATTGCCAAAAGCTAACAAGCCCTCTAAAGTTTTTTTTAAAAAAGTCTTCACCTGTCACTGAAATAAGGAACGGATTGGTCCCTTCATTGCTTGCTGAGGAAGTTGTCCCATAAATGGGGTGCCAACACAAAGCTCTCTTCACGATTGCCATCCACCTGACTGCTCCTGCGGTTGCATCCAGTTGAGAAAAAGGTTCTGAACTAAATCTTAAGTTCCAGGTAGAGCCATGTGGGGAAAAGTGGCCTTTATGGCTTTGTCCTTTCTTCATGGATCGCTAATGGCCCAAACAATCATTCCGAACCACCTAAACTGTCTTGTCTTCTGTTGTATCTCTCAAGATTCTCAGCAGCCAGGTGAAGCATGGCTCCCTGAATTTGAAAATGAAGTTTGTCTGTGCTCAGTGCTGGAGAAATGGCCAAGTTAGCGAGCCAGACAAAAACAAAAAATACTGCAGTGCAAAAGCTAGGCACCCGTAAGTCTTTTCTGCTTTTCAAAGTTGCCTGGGGGTGGTGAGCGGGTCAACCTAAGTTCTGTGGTTTCTGGGGAATCTGGGAGTTGAAGTCCACCCATCTTAAAGTTGCCAAGGTTGAGAAACACTGGACTAGAGAATAAGGCACCTCTCACCTCAGATTGGGGTGCTGTCAAAGCTCCAGAATCTCCAGGTAAGTAGATTCTTAAGATGGACTTGGGGAGGACACTTTAGGCCATGCTTGTGCCAGGATGGCATCCAACTGCTCCCAGGCACTCCCCGGGACTGCTGGAGCAAGGGAGCAGACAGCTGTTGATTCCCTGGTGGAAGCTGAATTACAATTGGGTGGTGTCCATCTGTTTTGGAGTAGGTTGTCAGTGGGGTATGCAGAGTTCTGTTTAGAGCCACGAGCTGAGAAATTTCCATTTGTTGGAGCTCCATTCTGGTTTTGATGCCGCCACCTTGAAGCGGTTCTGTAGCTGAGTTGGCCTTTCCTTGATAGGTGGACCAAAGACCGCCGTGTGATGCTGGTGATGTCAAACGAGCGCAGGAAGTGGAATACAATTCGCCCCCTTCCCACAAAGAAGCAAGTGCCTTTGCAATTTGATGTGAGCATGTCTCTTACAATCAGGTTTTTTTTTCTTTTCCTAATTTGTCCTTTGCTGGAGAAGCCTATTAGTGAACTTCATGTGATTATCCAAATTTTAGGAAAAAGTCATTTTGTTATCCTACTTCAAAATGCTTTTCAACTGGGAATATTTTAAAAAATCCTAAACAAGGAAAATAAGTTTAAATTTTACTTTAAAGGAATGGAGGTAATCTTATTTGCCTCCCATTTTCTCTGAAGGAATTCAGGGTGGTTACAAGGGAGACTGCATAGCCTCTGAGGTAGGCTGTCTGAGAGACTGGCCCAGATTCATCCAAGGGGGTGGACATCGACCCTCTGTGCCACCGTGGCTGCCTTCAGAACCCTTTGCAGGCCAGAAGAAGTTTGCCCCAGTCATTCACTTCGCTGCTCCCGCCAAACACCGGCTCCTTCTTGTCCTCCTCCCGCCTGTACCCGCTGCTCTCCATCTGTGTGTGTGTGGGAAGGAGAGCCCCCCCCCCCCCAGGAGAACACATCTCGGCTGATTTGTTTCTCTCCTTTATCTAGCTGTGCAATCATATTGCCTCGGGCAAGAAGTGTTTATATGTTGGAAACTGCTCCTTTGCTCACAGTCAGGAGGAGCGAGAAATGTGGACTTACATGAAAGAGAACGGCAGTAAGTAAAGTGAACAGGGCCTGAACGTGTGCTGTGCATCCCTGGGCCTTCTGCCTTTCTGACAGCTGTCTGCTCTCCCTTCCTGCCTTTATTCAGTTGATCAGTCTCCCCCATTTCCGTCTCCTCTTTCTGGGGATGATCCAACCCCCATAGCCCAATTCCCGATGGAAGCGTTGCCATGAAGATCTGAGAGAATAACCCCAATTTTCTAAGTTGTAATAACAATGGTCCTTGAGTTTATTCTGTTAGTAATAACTTGTTTCTCAGTTAATGCCAGCTTCTAGAGCTTCCTTGTGCAAACGCCAATTGCTGGGAACTTACCCCAGCCCGTTTCCTTCAGTTCAGGACATGGAGCAGCTGTATGAAATGTGGCTGAAGAGTCAAAAGCCAGAAAAAGGAGAGGATCCAGCTCCTCAAGCAAGCAAAGAAAACGGGAAACAAATCCATATGCCAACAGATTATGCTGAAGTTACAGTAAGTCGCGGGGACTGAGCAGTTACCTGGGACTCTGGCATCTTGTGCAATGGTTGCTTGACAGTTGTGTGGCATTTTGGCTGAGAAAATGGTTGGAATCAGACAGAGGAAGGCGAGCTTTCTGATGGTCTGAAGTGCAGGAGGCCTGGATATCCAGGCTCTGCTATTCTGGGTGTAACTCAAGCAAGCCCTGCCCTGGGGTGCTCTGTGATTGGTCGATAGTACCTGTAAATAAAAGTGCAGTTTATGCTGTTCCTAAGCACGTTGCTCTGGGGGAGGAGCCAACAGGTACACATGGGCGCTTTCAGGTCCTCTCAGCACGTTCAGGTCTGGAGGGATGTTCTTCTCTATTCACTAGCACTGCATGGCTAAACTTCCATGAGTCTGCCCTGTGTATGGAGAGAAAACGCCAATTCCTTGATCAAAAAAGCTGCATGTTTGGATCTGCATAAATTGCTTAGATTAACCAGATTTATACAAGTGGCCTCTCCTGCAGTTTTCATCTTGGGTTTGTGTAAACAGGTGGACTTCCACTGCTGGATGTGTGGCAAAAACTGTAACAGTGAGAAACAATGGCAAGGCCACATTTCTTCAGAAAAACATAAAGAGAAAGTTTTCCACACAGAAGATGACCAAAACCGCTGGCAGCATCGCTTTCCAACTGGGTGTTTCAGCATTTGTGATAGGTAGGTTCCTTCTAAAAATTTGGGATCTGTTTATCTATTCAACAAAAAGCCAGCTGTCGAATTATGATTCCTTTACACTCCCAGTTTCTAGTGTTTGGCAGAGCTGAAGTAAAATTGTTAATCCATTTCATTGTCTGTACATGCAAAATGAGCTGTAAGGAAAGGTTCCATTTTTCACTGTTACATATTTGGTGCTGCAGAGTATTAGGGGGACCGTGAGGGTCTTGTGATGGGAGATGTGAGACTGTTGATGAGTGACAACCCTTCCCACAACTTGCCTTTGACCATCTTGTGATTCATAAAATCAGTTTTTTTTGGGGGCAGGGTGTTAAATCTTTCAGAAACATTAGCTCTTCCATTTAGTAACATAACAATTTTCAGACATTCGCCTAACCTTTAAAAACTGAGTCACTGGCAAGAATTCCTTTTCAATTTACGTCCTGATCTCTCCACGTTTTGAGTCCTCCTCTTAAGCAGTCTGTTGGGCTTCTCTGCTTTCCCTTTTCAGTAGAGAGCAGGACTGGTGTTAAATTCAGCAGCAAGGCAGAGCCATAGCAAATGAGCCGCTGGCCCCTCCCGTTGCCTGTTTGTGGAGGCTCAGCCAGGTTGTGAGGGCTGGTTGGAAGCTGGAATTGACGGTGGAAGGCCTGGTCTTGTATCAGGGGTTGTATTATTAGCCCCCCAATGTTTTGCACTGATGCTGTATTCGGAGAATGTGCTACTTGCTTGTTCTTTTGCACAGATTTATGGCTGGTACGTGTGTCGAGGGAAATAACTGTAAATTTGCACATGGGCCGGCCGAACTCCGTGAATGGGAGGAGCGGAGACACGTTCTGAGGATGAAGTTCAACAAAGCCAGAAAAGACCACTTGATTGCTCCCAACGATAATGACTTTGGAAAATATAGTTTTTTGTTTAAAGATTTAAACTAACCTTATAACAATGCACTTGTGTTGCCAGATGGAAGCATCAGATCAGAATTTGACAATAATCAAAAGCATGTGACAGAAGCTGCAGATTTTCTGCTTTTATTGGCCCGTATTGTTCCTCCTGAAGAACAAAATGTAGTAGATGTGTAGGGGGGGAGTGAGTCGGCAGGTCTGTCTGTGCTCTCATGAAGCAGAATGGTGAAGTAATAATAAAAAAACACAGCCTGAAGTCTTACGTGCTTATTCGCCTTCTGTTGGACAGAAGAAAATTGGAAAACAGCCAGAGGAGGGTGTTGTAATGCCGAGGGAGCCCCTCCTGTTGGCCTTTCAGCTGAAGCCTTTTAAGGTAAGCTTCTTAAAACAGAGGGTTTGAGCTCAGAAGAAAATGATGGATGAAATTCTTCAGATGTTTTAATGGAGAGGATTTCTTTAAAAACCAGTTTGCTATTTATCTCTATGTAGGTTGCTTAATAAAAGGATTTTCTTATTAAAAAGATTTTAAGCAAAATAACCATTTAACTACAATATATGTTGAATGGGGTATTTTTCTCTATTTGTATGTTTCAATATAACTTACCAAAAAGGATCTTGGAAGAGAAGAGAGACGCGTATTACTTTTTTGAGAATCAAGTAGTTAAAAATTCTGTTTCTTGGTCTTTACTGTTAAATGATGATTTTGAAAGATTCACCTTGTATGTCAGTATTGTGTATTGTATGGACCAATATTGCCTGTAATAAAGATAACTTTACATAAAGACTAAAGGGTCATTGATAACCAGCTGGACGCTGACCCCTTTCTGCAGCGTGGGAGGGGCAGGTCCTCCTCTGGGGGGCTGGCCAGAAGGGGGAGCCCCCCCCCCGCAGCGTGAGCCCGGCCAGGCTCTTCCAGGGCACCTGCGCCCCCTCCCCGCACACCTGGCCCGGCGGCGCCCCCTGCTGGCCCCCTCGGCGGACGGGGGCGCTGCCCCTTCGATTGGCCCGCTCAGGGTCCAATGCCTGCGCAGGCGCCTTCCCATTGGCTGAGAGGAGCTGGCCCACCCTTATAAAAGGCAGGCAGGCGGCCGGCCGGGCGCCACCCTCTGCCCAGTCCCCTCGGGCAGCGCGGGGGGGGGGGAAGGAGTCGGGGTCCCACCCAGGCCCGCGTAAGCCCGGCGCCACGCGGCCACTCCTCCCTCGGTTACTCGCTCAGAGCGCGCCCGAGGACGCTCACTTGCTCCCGGCCGGCAGGACGCCACGGCGAGGCCCCTAGACCCGATAGACTTGTCCGGGCGCGGAGGCTCGTCGCGGGCCATGGCGGCGGAGGCGGGCCCGAGGAGGCCGGGCGTCGCGCGCCCCCGCCCCGTCACGCCGTCATCGGGCGGGCCGGGAGACGTGGCGGCGCCTCGTTCGGCTTCCCGGCGAGGGCCCGACCCGGAGGCGCGCTCGGCCCCGCCTCGGGCAGGGAGGCCCGGCGGCCGGGGAGGGGATGTCGTCGGCCCGCGAAGGCCCCGCCGCCCCGCCGCCGCCCGCGCAGGAGAGCCCAGCGCGCCCCGCCGCCCCCCGCATGGCCCGGCGGCCCGAGCTGCTGTGCGGCGCGGCCGTGGTGCTGGGCTGCGCCTGCCTGGTGGCGCTGCGGGCCTCGTGCAGGTGAGCCGGGGCCCCGGGGGCCGCGTCGCTCGGGGGCCCGCGCGGAACTGAGCCCCGAGGCAGGCCCCGCATCGCCGGCCGAGAGGAAAGTGGCCGGGCCGGTCTCTGCCCGCTCGCCTGGCCTGGGGCCTGCAGGGGCTCCGCGGGGCGAGCAGGCGAGGCGTCCGGAGGGAGCAGGCCCGGGCGTCTGGAGGGCGGGTCGCTTTGGAGGGTGTCCGTGTGAGGCGGTGGACACGTGCAGGCAAAAAGGCATCCGCGGCTCGGGTGTGCGGAGAAGCTCGCTGGGAAACCGTGCTGGCTGCAGGCTGCGACAGGCGCGCGTCGGGCTCCGGGCAGGCTTGCCCTGCCACGTAATGCGTGACGCGCCCGAGTTTACTTTCGGAGCACATGGGAAAGGGAGAGCGGAGGGGTGGCGTGGCAGGTGGAGGTGGCTGAGAACGTATTTGCGGCCCCGGAGCCTTGTTTTTCGCGCGTAGGAAAGGGCTTGAACGCAAGGAACCGTTGAATGCCCCCGGAGGCCTGCTTGGATGCCGGCTAAGAGTACTTTGCGTGTGCGTGAACGTCAACGAATAGTACCCTGGTGCTTATAACGGAGACGCCTTTAAAAATAAGTGCAGGTTTCTCTCGGACTGCAAGTCCACCGTTTTCTCCACCATTTCAGTCACCACCATCCAGTTAAATCTGCGTTTAAAAACTTTTTGATAGCGTTTTTGGAATCAAGTGGGACAAATATCAGAAACTCAGGGAACACTGCTGGAAGAGTCCCACACTCCTCCAGCATTCCCTTTTGGAAAATCCAACGTGCAGGACCTAAAAATAGGGCTGTGGTCAGGAGAGTGGAATGGACTGTGTCTTCACAAGCCTTTGGGAGCTGCTTTTTCATAGGACGTTGTGTTGGACACCAACACAGCAGCTTTAAATTGAGGTCAGCAAATGTGGTGGCTCGGCACAGTTCGCAGCTCAGAGGCAGCCTCCTTCTAAGGTTACCTGATGGTGGGGCCCACCATGCTCTGCAGTTCAGCCGCTGGGCTTTTCCAGAGCCAAGAGTGGGCTTCCGTGGGCTGAAGCTGAAGGACTTTTTCCACAAGTGGACTGTGGACTGAGCAGCTGCTTGCACAAGTTCAGTTCTCCCTATTAGAAGGGAGAAGGTGCAGTTCTGTTGATCTCTGGTCTCTGAGTTTGTGATGCCTCTCCCCTTCTCTCTGCCCCCCCCCCCAGCCGTGCAAAAGATGTGACAATGCCTGCCAAGCTGCCGATCGGCTTCTTCTCTTCGACATCAGCAGTCCACGATCTTTTCCTTGGGCAGCTGGATCAAGCTGAGGACATCCGCCAGAGTTCAGAGATCACACTGTTTTTTTTCTACGCTCCTTGGTGCGGTCAGTCGGCCGCAGTGAGGGAAGAGATTGAGCACGTGGCAAAGAGCCTGGCGGATCAGGTAACAAAGGGTGGGCTGCGGTCAGCCACGGTCCCGTTCTCCAAACTTCTTTGCCTTGGATGGCTGCCAGTTTTGATTGCCTGCAGATCCTTTGAGGCTCTACCTGCAGCTCAGAAGCACGCTGGTTGCTGTGCAGGTCCAAGAAACGCTTTCTGAACCAGGCCGAACCTTTGCACTTGCATGTTTTGTGTTTTTCCCTGGTAGGTGATGTTTGTGGCCATCAACTGCTGGTGGAATCAAGGGAAATGCAGGAAGCAGAAGCATTTCTTCTACTTTCCCGTGATATACTTGTACCATCAGAGGTGAGAGCTTTGGTGAAGTGGATATTGGGGCTGCGATGGGGGGGAAAAAAATCACAGAGTGACAGTTGTGTTTTTAGAACGAATTAATCCTGACGGCCTGAGCAAAATAAAGAAGATGGTACTTGAAAGCAGGCACCAGGGAGGCTGTTTCCAGTTTCCTAACTCTCTGGTTTCACCCGTCACATCCTTTGTGTGCAGTGGCTATCATCAGCCTTTTCTGTAACGCTGCTCTGACTGGCTGCTTTTCCAGCTGTTTGTTCCACAGCTCTGACTCTGCCCTTCTGGGCTGGGCAGGGAGGTCCAGCAGGCTGAGAAAGGTGTCTGGGTGATGGTGGGCGAATCAAACCTGTGAGCAGTTTGCACAGTGATCTCTTGCCCAGCCAGGAGTTGTCTCTCTCTCTGCCTGAGACTGAAATTAAAGTGCTTTCCCATTTATATTAAACCCTTCCTTGACAGACCATCCTGGTCTTTGATGCTGACGTTTTGCTTTTGCCGGCTCCAGTGTTTCTCAGCGTAGGAATTTGATTTACATTGGCAGACAGACTTCTGACATGATTTACGTTTTCTTTAATGCCAGCTTTGGGCCCATTGAATACAAAGGCCCAATGAAAGCCGTTTACATTGAGGAATTTGTTCGTCGAGTGATGACTCCTCTCCTTTACGTCTCATCTCAATCCAAGCTGCAACAGTTCCTCTCCAATTATGAGGTAACCTGCTCGGCTTTTGGGGGTCACTGTGCCAGACCCCTCTGTTTGGGGCCTGTTGCTTTCAGGGGCTGTCCTATCACTCACTACCAAGAGCAGAGCAGTTTTCTTTTCAAGGTTCCTGAAGAGTCTGAATTTCTCATTGCAGCTTTTTAAAATTAAGAGGCCAGCTTACGTCTTTCCCAACTGGCTGAGTCTGTTTCTTTCTGGCAACATTTGGCAGAGGGTTGTGGCTCTGGAGGAGAGGTCAGCATCGACACACGATAAAACAACATTCTGAAATATCTGTTCCCCTCCTCAAGTCAGAAACCTACATCAACGAAGGTTGTTGCTGGATTGAAGCAGCTTATTAAATTAACAAAACACTTAGATTTGCATGCATTTTCAAAGCAGAAGTGTTAAACACAAGGATGTGTTTCCTTTGAAGTTTGGGGATGTTTTTGTACATCACAGCTCACAGCATCTCAGGAGCAACTTGTCTCTGTGCCCGCAAAGGGAAAGGTTTGTTTGCCGGCGGCTGTCTGCCTTCCTCCCCGGGTTTTGAAATTTTTTTTTAATGCGTTTCAAGATAGAACAATTAGATTAGGGCAAGAGAGGAAAAGCGGGGAACCACTGCCACTGGGGTGTTTCAGTTCCTGCTTCTATTTTTTTTGTTTCCACTTGCCCTTTTCTGTGATTCCTTGCCCCCCCCCCCCTGCCTTCTAGGGGTGGTTTGTGAATTTTCTCTGTTGCTCCAAGCCACAAGAGGGAGCCAGCTGGAAAGGCTGGAACGTCCCTGAGCGCAGGGGCTGATTCATTTTTCTGCCAGGTCTTTCCGGCTGCTTCTGCTCCCCCTCCCCAAAATAGGTTTGCCTGGTGACCGTCCTTGAGGCCTTCAGGAGCAGAGTCAGAGTTTAAACTTCCCCAAAACTCTTGCAAAGTTTAGGCGTTCTGTGGTCTTCTGCTGTATTGTGTGCCCTGCGCAGTTCTTGTTGTTTTTAAAGGTTGGATGTTTGCAGTCTACATTCCGGGTCTTAATTTGCACGCTGGTATTTTGCGCAAGGCAGAGTAGAAGGGTTTTAGATACCCCAAAGCCACCAAAGCCAACCCTTTCTCCACCAAAGTTGGCCTTGCCCGCTCTGGATGGCAGCGGCGAGTCTCCTGGGCAGTCCAGAGCGCCCGGCGAGGCTTGGAGTTGACCCAGCCGCATTCCCTGAGACATGGACTTGCCGCATTCATTTTGTCGTGCCCCTGACACTTCCTTGTGCCTTTTGCAGCCTGGCATCTTGGGATACTTTGAGTTCAACGCCTCCCCCCAGCCCCCGGGCTACTCGACGTTCTTCACTTCGGCGCTGCACTCGTTAAGCAAAGGTCAGTGAGGAGGTTGCCCACTCGCTGCTCAGGGCGCTCCCAACAGCTTGTTGCTTTCTGGCTTTTCCCTTTTGTCAGAAACGGTCAAGAATGTTCTTTATGGATTGGAAATGGTGTGAAAATGAGAGCAGTCCAAATAGTTGAGGAGGGCAGAGAAATTTGGGGGCTCTCATTTGGAAGAGGAAATAAATGGTGAAGGAAAGAGAAAAAGGTGATGTACACGCGTAAAATAAGGATGTGAAATGAAGCTGGCAAGGGAGAAATTTCTCTTACATCAAGGGCCAGGGTGGTCTTGAAGGAAGATGAACGGTGTGAGGGGTGAGGGTGGGATTCAGGAATTCCCAGTGGAGGGAAGGAAGAAGTTCCCTTGCACAAGGCCCACCACAGCGGGCAGCTCCGTTGCGCTGGGCAGAGCTCCTGTGTCTTCCCGCCACCCGCAGCAGTTGCTTCGCGGGGAAGAGCTTTCTGGGCCAAAGCAAGCAGAAGTCTGCCAGTGGGGTGGGAAGGAGGGCAGGGCTAGGGACTTGGGCTCGTAGGACACGGTATTGTCGATCTGGACAAGCCAGGTTCAGATTTCCACCTCAGGTGACCTTGGGCATGACTTGTCTCAGGAGGACAATTGGATATTAATGCAGACAGCGAGTGAGGGTTGCTCCGCGTAATGCCTGGCGACCAAGATGGCATGGCTTTCCCTCCGTCCCACTGCCGTGAGCTTAGGAACATTCTTCAAAGGCCTTCCGAATCCGGCCTCCTGTTTCTGCGGCCTTCACCCCCCGCAGCCGTCCAGGTCCGTCTGGGGAGAGCAGCGGCCTTTCCCACAGTTAGTCCCCCGTGGAGAGAGCGCCTTTCTTGCCAGCCTGTTCTCGGCCGGTTGGGAGAGGGACCATCTGGAGATCCCGGCTTCTGAGTCGTGCTCGTGGGCTGGATCTGCCGGTGGGAAGAACCAAGCCAGAGCAATGGGGCTTTGGGGCCAGGCCAGCCTATTTTGCCCTTCCGGCCTAGCAGGATGTTCAGAGACACCTCCGTCCTGTGGAGTCCCCTTCTGGGCTGGCTTTGAACCCTCTCCCAGAAACGCTGCCAGGCTCCGGAGCTCGCTGGTCCAAGGGTCCTTCTCTTGTGCAGCTCCCCCTGCCCCTGTGCTCGGATCCTCTCACCTGGGGACACCCTTCTCTCGAGTTTGTCCCTGGGTGCCTGGGGAACCCAGCAAGAGCAGCTGTGCCACGTCAGGCCGCGTCACAGAGGAGGCGGATGTCACTTTCAAGGAGATGCCATTTTCTGGTCTCCATGGCAACAGAAGCAGCTGCTTCTCAGGCTGACAAAGAGTACAGCTGGATGCTCGCTCCTGGGGCATCCTGCCCCCAAGCGATCAGGGCAAGGGAAGGACTGCCTAGGTTTTCCCCAGCAACGTCCTTTGGGCGCCCAGTGGGGTCTGAACTCCTGTGAGCTCTTCCTGTTTCCCTGGCAACTGGATATCAGAGTCTGGAAGGTCGAGGCCGCAGGCCAGGAAGCCGCACACTCCTAGAAGAGGTTCGGCTAGTGGAGGCCTTCTGCACTAGAAGCCAATTGGGGAGGTGGTCAGAGAAAGCAGAAGGTGGACAGTCGGTGTTTGTGGGTGCATTTATTTTCCAAAGGTCTTCTTCCTGCTGGGTGGGCTCCTGGGAAGTAGCACAGCTGTTGTTTTGCTTACGGGATCCCTGATGTACTCTTCCAGATTATCTCGGAACCATTCGCTTTGGTGTGATCACAGACAGGCTGCTTGCAAAGGAAATCGCGCTGACCGACTCGGGGAGCATCTACTTGCACAGACATGTCAACGTGTCACTTGTGAGTAGCGCCCTTCCCTGCTGGCATCCCAAAAGCAAGCTAGCGCCGCTCAAGTTGTCCAGGAGGGTTCTTCCTGCTCGGCCCTCACCCACAAGCCTGGCCCTGGCCCCGGATCACCCCTTGATTTGGGGAGCAGAAGGGGGTGTCTGGTGAAAGAAGCAAACCTGTTTCTCTGGAGGGGGTCGAGGTCAGCGTGGTTTGCATCCAAGGCAGGCAGAGCTTTTAGCCGAAATATTAAATGAATATAGCGGAAGGCGTTTTGTTGCTTGTGCTGCTCAAGTGTTTGCGTTGGGAGTCAGACTTCCTGGCTGGCCCCTTCCCTTACCCGCCAAGCAGGAACATGTGCAGCCAGGGCCACGTGCTCTCACCTGTTCTGCAGGGATGAGGTACCTCCCAAGGAGGCAGGGCCAGGTGGAACAGGAGGTGGGCCTCTGGAAGGGGTTTTCCGCTCACCTCTCCCAGTCCAGCATTGCAGAAGTGGTGCTACAGATGAAGGAAACCACGTAGTCCCCAGGCCCGTAGGATAACATTGTCTGTGGGTAAAGACAGCTGAGTGACTTCCGAGTAAAAAGGCCAAGCCCTAAAATGCTTCTGGAGAAGCAAGTCCTGTTTTTTGCCATGTTTTGAGTGGACCTGATAGCAAAGCAGGCGGCTTTCAAACCGGTTTTTTCCTCTGCAGCTTAATCCACGCGCAGTGAGTAAAAACCCAAATATGCAGACCTATCTAGATTTTCTGCTTGTTCTGCATTACCAGACTTTTCTCTGGACTCTACTGTGTGCAGTCAAGCTCTAGAACAAGGGTAGAATCAGCTTGAAAACACAAAGCAATCTGGGATTAGCTCATTCTTAAAATCGGCTCAGCTCCTGGGGCATTAAATGGGATTTTGTTGGGCCTTTTCTGGGCCACAGCAGTGGCCCCAGGATTTTCCCCCTTTCTAGCTTAGGCCCCCCTTTTGGAGATGTGTCAGGCAGGATCTCTTGGAGGCAGGGGATCTGCTTGCCAAGCGGAAGAGCTCTTTTTGGAGCCAGGCTGGGGATTGACCAGTTCCTTGCATCAAGTGGAAAAAGTCTTCCTTCCCAGGTGGCATCCTGGCTCAGTTTGTTTGGAGTCCTTTCAGGGGCTTCCAAGAACTGGCCTGGGGTCCAGTGTCTAGGAGGGTGGAAGCCTCTGCTGAGGGCTCATCTGCATCCCCTCAGGCGATCAGTCGCTCGTACTGCCGGCTTGCTTGTGTTGCCCAAGAACTGACTTCCCTCTCGTTCCAGCTCTATCCCCACGAAACCATGAACTTCACTGCCGAAAACGTTTGGAAGTGGGCCCTGGAGAACCGGGAGATGTTCCTCCGCTGGCTGAGACCCCACGGGGGGAAGAGTCTGTTGCTGTACAATGAGCTGAAGAAGGGACCGGCCCTTTTTCTCTTCCTCCCCTTTGACCCCTTGGCCAAAATCCACCCTCTCCTGGACGAGGTGAGCTCATGCCGACTTGACGGTGCTCACAGGCCGCTTCCGGCCAGGCCCTCCTTCTCAGCCCAGCCCACCTCAGAGGAAAGCGAGACATTAGTGTTACCAGCTGATCCCCTGCCCGGGCCAAACAGAGGAGTTGCTGGTCCTCTCCAGACCCCAGGCTCTTGGCCCGGGTGAGACTTTGCTGGCCGGCGGGCAGCACAGCTCCTCGTCCTCCTGCCTCATGCATGCAAGAGACTTGGGTCCTTGTGGGACTCGGTCCTGTGCGCGCTTGTTCGGCCGGCTTTCCTTCTGGGTCTTCCAAGGCATCTGTCCCGATTGAATCCCATCTACTCTTGGCCTGGCTGGACCACCTGACTTTCCCCAGGGACGCCCAAGGCGACTTCGTTCCCAAGGGGACCGGCGCTGCCTCCAAGCCGCAAGCCGTCCAGGCAGCCCTGTGCTACGCAGCTCCTCGGGGTCCTCTGGGGAAGCCGGGCTGGAAGCTGATTGGGGGAGCTCTGCTCGCTTTGCAGGCACTCTGCGAGGGCCGAGCCTGAGTTACGGGAGACGCGGGGCAACCTCTTTGGCCCCCCTCGCTCCGGCCCCTGCGGGCACAGCTGCCCCTCCTTGGTCTTGTGCTCCAGGCTGTGTCACCCTTGGGGGAGCAGCAGCCCAGAAGGCCTCTTGATGGGGCCAGCGCAGGCTTTTGGGTCCCAGCTGCTTTTCGGCTGAGCCTCCCAGAACAGGCCCAGGGAGAAGGAGGCCTGTGGCAGTTGCTGGTCAGCTTAGCCGCCCTCTGCAGTCTTAGGTTGGAAAACCTTCCGGCGATTGGCCCACTGTGGCGCTGTGGCTCGGCCATGGTTGCCTCTTGGTCCCAGTGCTGCACCTGCTGTAACGGAGTATCCCAGCAGGAGCACAGCCATGGTTTGGTGTTCTTTTGTTTCCCCTAGATTTCCGAACTGGCCTTAGAATACAAGCGCTGCAACAGAAGTCACGGGGGGGACGTGGATCCCCGGCGGCTGCAAGGAGATCTCTTGGCTGTAGGCCCTCGCCTCCTGGGGACCAAAACCGTCCCTGACACTGGCCCCCCTTGCTGCAACACAGTGCTGCTGCCTGCCCAGTGGCACGGCCTGTCCCGGACCCACAATGTCTGCGAGCTGTGCGTCGACCAGACCAGCGGGGTCCGGCCCAGCCCCCTGGTCCGCTTGCACTGCAACTTTGTGGACATCAAGGTGGCCGTGGACTTGTTCTACCTCAAGGAGCAAACCTTTTTCCACGTCGTGTCGAAGACCGTCTCCTCGTGCAGCAACTTCCTCAGTTTCTATAGCCCTTTCAGCTACTACACCGCGTGCTGCAGGACAGTGAGAGGGGACCGGCTGAATTTGGTCAACTCTGGAAAGACGTTTTTCCATCCGCTGGAAGTAGGCCTGGCTCCCCAGGGAAAGAGCTGGAGAGAAGACCCCCCCCACTCTATTCCTCACATTGAGGAGGGGGCTGGCCTCCTGGGCTCTGCCCTGGCTGGTCTGAGCTGCAGGACCAACAAGACTTTGAACCTGTACCTGCTGGATTCAAACCTCTTCTGGATCTACGCGGAGAGGCTGGGCGCCTCTCGGTCTCCTCCCATGAAGGAATTTGCTGCCATCGTGGACCTCAGAGAAGAGGTGCACTACGTCCTGGGCCAGAAACAGGCCCTCTTGAGGTCCAGCCTCGGTACGGCCCACTTCTGCCCTGCCGGTTCCCCTTTGCGGCAGAGGGGTGGGAGAAAGAACGGCAGCCGGGTTTCACTCAGAAGAGGACACCGTTTCTCTCCAGCTTCTTGGCTCCTTTCCTTCCCACCTTTCAGGCCATGCTTTGTCCCACACAGATTCAGAGTAGGTTACAAGGAACCAAATCTGATCTGTCGGGCCAGGCACGGGCTAGCTGCTGCTGGGGATGTTTTTGACCTGGGCCTCCAAAGGAAGGGGCCGTGTCATCTCAAGGGTTCCTCCCACTGCTGCAGCATCATAGCCAGAGAGCCACGCTCTGGTTGCACGCGGCCTCCGGGCCAGGCCTGGCTGGGTGTCATCCGGTGTGTCTGCCTGGGGTCCTAGGCTGGCGCTGGCTGCCAGGAACGTGGCCTGCCTTGTGGCGGTGCCTGTCTTCTGCTCCCTCTGCGGCCCGCTTGGCTTCCTTCCCCAGGACGGGTGGGGGGAGCAGCTCTTTGGGCTTCAGCATTTCTGGGCATTACAACCACCAGTTCGGGCCTCCTTTTTTAATCTCTTTCATTATTTTTACTTCTTTGTCATTAGGTGCCTTGCAGGGGGGAGGAGAGGGGAGAATCCCGTTTGTGGGTCGATAAGGCAGAGGAGAACCATTTTAATGCATTCTCGTTTATTGTGCCAGCCCTTGCTCTGCCTGAAAAATAGCACACAAATAGCACACCCTGAGTTCGTAATAGAACAGAAGGAAGAAACAAAATGCGATACACGTGTTTGCGGGAACAGTGGAAGCGTGCCAGGCGTGGCCAAATTCGGTCAATTGCAAGCCGTTCTAGCAAATAGTAGGGAGGCGCTTTCCCCCCTGCATGCTGACCCTGGCCTAGGCATTGCCAATCCCACTCTGCCAGAGACTCTCTCAAGAGGTTCAGTTTTTTCTTAGCTACAAACCTTTTTGCTTTCTGAAAATTCAAGGCTCTGAAGTGAAGCCTTCACCTGGTACTAAATTGGTGCTGGTGGAAACCAAACCACACTGCCCCCACGCTAGCTGATGATAAAAGCCTCTTGCGTCTTTCGCCGTGAAATAACCGTGGACGTCAGCTGGCCCCACTGAGGGCGGAAATGGCTTTTCAACTCCCGATCTTGCTGCTTTGTCAGCAGATCTGGAATGCCCAGCTGACTTCCCGCCTCTTGCTTTCAGAAACCTTCATCCAAAACTACAGTGTTCTGTACAGTCCCTTGAAAAGGCATCTTGTCGGTGACCCAAGGCCCGGACAGGCTCGTGCGCGGCACATCGTTCAAGAAATCACCACCAGCACTTTCCACGAGCTGGTCTTAAGGAGTCCAAAGGTAACGCTGGCATTGTGCCCACGGCTTGTTTCGGGCGCTGCTTTGCATCCCAGCTATCCTGGGCAGCTTCCCATTTTTACCTTGGAAAATGCCAACGCTTTTAGGGGAGAAACAGCCACATCTGAAGACGGGACAGGATGGGACAGGGAAGTGGGAAGAGGAGGTTGGGGCAGGTCTAGGCTGTTCTGCTGTCTAGCTGTGGCTGCGAAATGTAGAACTGGAGGTTTAACTTCCCCAGCCCGATGGTGTCGGCCCTGTGGGATAGAGCCCCATAATCCCTAGCCAGCACTGCTAGAGGTTGGGAAAGTTGCCAGGCCAGTCTTGCCATGCAGTTCCAGCTCAGGGGCTTGCGTTTCGGAAAGCAGAGGAGGACGGGCGCCGCCGGGCAAAGACGCCTGGGGACACTGCCCCTAACGCTGCCTCTGCACACCCAAGAAAGGGCCCCGAGAGGAGAGGGTTTCTCCACGGATTTGCGGATGTCTTTTAATAAGCGGAGACGGGGGCTCTTCCTTTGCCCTCTCCCAAGCCTTCAGAGGCAGCCCAAGCATCTTCTGACCGCCCTCCCCCCCCCAACAGGCTGTCCTGCTGCTCTATTACGCCCCGTGGTGCGGCTTCTGCGCATCTCTTGGCCACGTCTTCATCCAGCTGGCCCGGATTCTGCCCCCCCAGCACTTCATTGTGGCAAGGTAGGCCAGCCCGTCCTTCATGCTCTTCAGGCCCCAGCAGGGTCATTTCCTAGCCCCAAAGGGGGGGCACCTCACCCACACCAGACGCAGCTTTGCGGCTGTCGGTGCCATTGGGGGGGCACGCAAAAGCTGGAGCACAGGAACCTTGGAGAGCACAGGCAGATGGGGGGGTGTCTGGCTCTTCCGCCTCCCGCTGGGACCCCTCGTGGCTGTTCTGGCCAAGTTCCGACTTAGAGACTGCAGGAGAAGAAATGTTGGGGGCCTCCCTCAGAAACGTCTCCCCGGGGATCCCTCCACCTCCCTGTCCTCTCATGGCTGTCTGGGGGGGAGGGTTTCCTGTTGATGGATGGTAAGGGGACGCCACCGGCCGTGCCCCCCATCACATGTGCTCTGTGGGCGCTCAGTGGCTGGAGGAGAGGAGGGGGCACAACTCGCGCAGCAGCAGGGCTCAGATAGGACTGCGGGGCAGCTGGTGCATTTTGAGCATTGCACTTTCCGAAGCTGCTCAGCAGTTAGCGAAACGGGCTGTCTCCTCCCCAGCCCCAAATTTAACTTGTTCTCCCACCTGATTCCCAAGATAAGGAATGACCCGTCTCCATCACCTCCGTTACTGTCAGTGTTCCGGGTTCATTCCAGGGGCCGCCTGCTCCTGGGGGCCCCGCTTCCTGGAGCAGGAAAAGGGAGCCCTTGGGACATCCACTTAGAACTGGGCTGACCGAGAGCAGCGCCTGCGAAATGGGCTGGAGAGGCCGACGGTTCAGGGAACGACTCGCGTCCAGCCAGGAAAGGGCCTTAGGTTCATCCCAAAAGCCTTGGGGGTGGGGGGGACAAGCAAGAATGACACATCCCGCCAGACCAATCCGTTATAAAAGGAACAAACTAAGGACCCAGTTTACTCCTCCGTGCGCGTGAGAGTCTTTGGTGCTGCTTGAGAGACTGTGATTCGAATGCACTTTAAAGTTTTTCTCTCCTGTTGCTTTGCTCAACTTTGCCAGGTGTACCTGATATTTCCTGGCATCTTCTCTGTGATTTGAATGCCGCAACAACAAATCCTGATCCTTTAAAATCCAAACAAAGCGGTTTTCACGTGCCAGAGGTTTTGAGCAGATCCGGCTTATGCTTAGCCTGGCCACTCTGCCTCTGCCCAAAAGACCAGCTTCTCAGCCTTGAGCCTGCAGCCATTCCCTTGAAATGCTGGGCTCTTCCGGGTGCCTTTGTGCCGAACCGCCCAGCTTGTTATGCTGTGTGTGTTTCTCTGTTTTGATAGGATCGACGTTTCTCAGAATGATCTCCCCTGGGAATTCATGACGGACCACCTGCCCAACGTTCTGTTTTTTCCTCATGATCGGCAAGTAGCAAATTCTTCTACATCTGGATTGTGACGTTTTCATAAAATATATGCACAATATAAGAAGGAAACTTAATTGCAATAGTGCTGTGTTAAGTCTCATTAAAAGTAAAAGCAGCCTTGATCCTAAGAGGAAAAACGTACTGCAATTGTGCAAGCATGGTAACTGAAGATAAAATAACGTAGGCTCCTGTGTTCTTGAGAATTCATGAAAACTCTATAGTTTGCACCCTACTTTTGTAAATCATTAGCAAAAATACTATTTTTTTTCAGACAGCAGAACCTCAATGCAACCTGAAAGGGCTGCCTGCTTAAAAGCAACACTTGTGGGGTGTGGGGTGGTGCCTCCAAGTTAGCGCTGACTCCTGGAGGCTGCCTGGACAAGTCCCTGCAGTTTTCTTGGCAAGATTTTTGAAGTGTTTTGCCATAGCCTCCTTCCTGGGGTTGAGAGGGAGTGACTAGCCCAAGGTCCTCCAGCTGGCTTCATGCCTAAGGCAGGACTAGAACTCACAGTCTCCCAGTTTCTAGGCCGGTGCCTTAACCACAACACCAAGCTGGCTTTCAAAGCCCCTACTGGTCTGGATATCAAGAGGGAGCCTCTCACCTTATTCTTTGTGATTGGTCATAATCAGCCATAGCCACATTGCAAAGTAGGTGTGTGATTTCCCTTCTCCAGTGATGTGGGGCTGAGATTAAGTTGATGAGCAGGTTGCCCAGGGTGGAATTGGAAGCGGGGGTTTCCTGGTTCAGCTTTTTCCCACCCCCAAGCGTTATCAAACAGTGATATTTTAAAAGAAGGGTTCCCTACATGAAGTCTGCAACTCAAGCTGCAGGATCAAAACCTTTTCTAATCCACTTGTTCCATGGAGAACACAGGCAAGCCTGGGGGCCAGGGGCTTCTCCCCCTCTGCCCTTTACCGTAATCGGAAGTGCTCTTGGGGCGGGGTGGGGGGAATGCTGGCTGAAGTTCAGCTACAATTAATTTAATTGTTGCTTTTGTTGCCTTGGAAGAAAAGAATGCAGCGAATGCTGGCCCACTTGTCTCCACTTGTGTTTTGCATTGCACCTTGGTGTTGATCCTGGCCTCATGTGTCTTAGGAGCAGCCTATAAAGCTTCAAGGGCTGGGCCGCTTGGATTTGGTCCAGGCCCCCAAATGTCCAAAGAATAGGGCCGATGCACCTGGACCCATCAGAATCACATTCCTGTTTTGCCTTCAGTTTTGGAAATCAGGCCGGGAAAGTTCACTCGGTTGGGAAGCACTGTGGGCCCTGCAAAGCTGTAAGGAGCCCTGGGCCAGCGAAACTGCAGCTGGGCCTGAGAGTTGGGATCTAGGGCTTGCCAGCTGGGGACCTTGGCTCAGGAGCTGGGTGGGAAGAAAGAAAAGCTGCCACTCTAGTGGTTTTCTCAGGAGCGTGATTTCGCTGCTGCTGCTGCCGCCCAGAGCCGGTATTTCTTGCCCGTCTGCTTCTGGGATAGAAACTGGCGGAGCAGCGCAGATTCCGCCCCACTGTCTTCTGACTCTTGGCTGGATCCGTGGGAGCCTTATAGTGGCCACTGGGATCAACACGAAAGGCCAGACTTGCCCTAAGCTGGGGGTCCCTTCTGCCCTCCCCTCCCCACCTAATCATAACCCCCAGTGCTAGAGCCACCTGCAGAAACGTTCCCCGCAGAAACCTGGGGAGATGCTGTTGGGATGGGACTGTCAGAAAATTAAGTCAAGCTTCCTCCTCCATGGGGTGCTTTTAGAAGCCTCCTCCGCGCAGAGCAGGCATCTTAACGCTGTCACCCCCTGCCCCCAGCGAGGCTCACCCCTCTCTCCGCTCTCCTAGGAAGGGCCAGAGCACAAAGTTCCCAGCTGCTTCCCTGATCAGCGTGCCCAACCTCCTGAAATTCGTCCTCTGCCACTCCAGCCCACCCAGCCTGGCCACAGCCTGGGGGTCTGGCCTCAACAGTGGCCTCTGGCGGGAGACCGTCCTCCAGCAGGCGCGCATCGCCCGCCTGGAAAGCGAGATCGAGATGCTGAAGGCAGAGATCCGGGCCCTCCACCGGGCCCAGGCCCAGCTGCAGGGCCAGCTTTCCGACGCCCGGCGTGAGAGTCGGCGGCTCCAGCAAGAGGCGCACGCCCTGAGGGAGCAGCAGAGCCGCCAGGAGCAGCTGCAGGGGCTGTGTGGCTGGAAGACGTGGCAGCTGGGGGGCACCGCGGAGAAGCTGCAGGATTTGGCCGACGCCTCGGAGACCCTCCTGGCCGAGAACGCCCTCCTCAAGGCCCTGCTGGCCTCTGCAGAGAGACGCCTGGCAGCGGAGCCGAGCCCAGAGCGTGGACTTCCCCGTGAGGAGGCTGCCGGCCTTCCCACCCCGGGGCACGATCGCTTCCCCCAGGTGGAAGAGGAGGGGGCCGCTCCCCTTGACGGCAGGATCCCCACGGAGCACAGCAAAGAGAACTGGACCGAGTAGCTCCACTGAGCCTGGACGGATGAAGCTCAGTCCGAACTGCAGGGAAGACCTTTGTGCAAACTTTATTGAAATGTCATTAGAAAGCCCCCCCCCCTTTGCTGGACTGGAAAAATCAAAGTATTTTTTTTACTGAGTTATGGACCCAGATTGACAGGTCTTGGGATCTGTGAGATTGACGAATTGCAGGGATTGTTCTTTGCACTTTAAAATTGCACTAATTTGATAGCTTTTGTATCAATCTAACCTAAATTAAACCATTTGGGGGGTAGCAGTCTGAGGCTTCTCTTCCCCCACCCACAAACAAGGCTACGTTAGTTTACTCCATCAGTGGGTTTCTTTCTTCAGCTTAAAATCAGATGCCCGATTTATGCAAAACATTCAACCTGGTTACCTTCAAGAATTTTGTTTACAGAACTTTCGGGACCCTTCAGGGAGGCATTAATTGGTAAGATTAAGGGGTGGGGGGAGTAAGAGTTTCAGTCCCTCCTCCGTGCCGCCCAAGGCGCACAGCCCTTTTTGCCAGGAGAGCCTCCCATGTGCTTGGCCCGCTCTGGGACGGTGAAATGGCCGGGGCTGGGCGAGAGGCTGTCGGTGGCCGACCAACTCTCCTGCAGCCAGGGAGACTGGATGGGGAACACCGGTGTGCCTGGGGGCCACCAAGTGGCTAGCCGAGAGCGGAGGAGGGGGACCTCCGATCAAAGGCTGTGCAAGACCCTCTTGGGGGCCTCTCTAGCTCGTTTGGGTATTGCATTTCAGCAGCTGATTTCCAGAACAGCCAGTCAGAGGGACTGAAGTGGGGGATTCTGAGCTTTTCCTCTTGCTGAGCAAACATCGGGGAAAGTTGGGGCATGAGGGTCCACTGGCAGCCAACTGCTTAGGAAAAAGTGAGAAACAAAGGGCCCCTGGTTTTGAGAAAGAAACTAAAAGCACATGTGGAAATCTGAAAGGTCAAAGAAGCCAGAGTGACAAACACTTGAGGGAAAAGCTCTCCCTCACGCTTGGCTGGATATTCACAGAAGCCTCTCGTTGAAGAAAGCCGTCTATCTACAACAAGTCACTGAGACCGCACATCAGATGCACATGCGCGAAGTACCCTGCCCGCCAGGGTGGGGAGGGCCGGTCACAGAAATGCTTCGCGGCCCTCTTGCCGCACACGCCGGGGGGGGGCGCACGCCTGCCGCCAGCCCCCCAGCAGCCTTCAGACTGCCTCACAATGAAAGCAGTCGTCACTGGCTGCGGCGGTGGCTGCTTTTGGCAATCAGAAACAGCGGTTCCCCCATGGCTGCCGCCGCCCCTCACAGGCCCGTAACTTCGGGTACTGTGGACTCGATTCCCACCCATTGGATCGCAGCTCCCAGCCAACGTGGCCTGGACAGCATTGGCAGGCCACCTCGAGATTCATTCTGTCTCTGTGTTTGGGCCCCTATTAAAGCACAATAACAAAACAGCCATCCAGAGCCACAGCATTTTGCAGCAGCAGCAGTGGCGGCAGGCACAGAGAAACGCTTCAGCTGCCAATACGGGAATTCATCTTCTGCCCTGGAACACGAGAAGCATGTTCAAAAGTGCCCCCCACTCCCACTCTGCTTGGCTTCAGAGAAATCCCAGCAGCAGTCACACGTCTCCTGAATTCGAGGGCACTGCTCGCACCAAGCACCTTCCCGGGTACTCAGAACAGCACAGCCAGCTCCCTGCGCGCACGCTCCATGGTCATTCACATTATGTCAGGGGCTCACTGGGAGATTCAAGTAACAGGGCCGAGGCCCCCCATGCTGCACTCCTGCCCGTCCATTGCCAGCCACGGACAGCATGCCAGGAACAGAGAGGCGTGTCCTGGTTCAGGGGGAGCCATCTTCCCCGCATAGGCATAGCTGCAAACGACCAAGCCCAAAGGCTGGGGTGGCTCACACAGCCCTGCATGGTCCCTTCACAGCATGGGTGGGAATTCCAGCCTATGCAAAACGCTGGTTAGCTGTGCGCCTTGGGGCCACCGGGGCTCAGTTTGGCCTTCCTCTCTGTGCAAGGTCCCCGCGCAGAGTACTGAACCAGAAGGAAGGGCTCTTTGGCATCACCTTCGCCCACAATGCTCTCCTCGTCTTCCGACTGGCTGATCCGCTGGAGGCGCAGGTAGCACCAGCAGCCCAGAATCAGGGTGCCAAGGGCCGCGATGGCGATGAGGATGACGATGACTGTCACCACCCCTGTGGTTGGGCTGTGGTCCGTGATGGACATGGCCGGCTGGAGAGACTTGTGCCCTCGGCTGGCAGCTGCTCTGTTGCAAGAGGAAGGTCTCAGCGCCTGCGGAGGCAGAGACACACCAATCAGGCTGGGAAGGGCCACAGCCGAGTGCAGCCCCCCACCCACCCAGGGCAGTCGGCCCACTTGGAGTCCTCCTGAACCCCGGCGGGAGCAGTTGGTTCCCCAAGGAGCCAATGCCGGCCGGCCACAGGAAGGGCGAAGAGGAACAAGGGAAGGTCAAATGGCACCCCGATTCTGGAACAGCCCACGTGCCCATCTTCGAGCTCTCCTCCAAGGACAGAGGCCCCCCTTGCCCGCGCCCTGAAGGCCTTCTCCAGGGGCAGCCAGCCAGCCTGGACGTCCTCCCCTCACGCTGCCTTTGGCCACCCTCATCCCCCTCCACCCCAGTTGCTGGCCACCCCTGGTTTCAGTCCCCTGCGTGGACACAGCTGTGAGAATGGGGCACGGGGGGGGGTAGACCCTATGCTGAGAGGGACCCCTCCGGGAGCTGTGGCTAACCATGGGGCAGTCCTGGCCTGGACAGAGGGGCTGCCAACGTTTCTGAGCCGCTTCGCAGAAGGGGGCCAGAAGATCTCGAGAGGGGAAGTGGGGGCGAAGCCGGCTGCATCTGCCACAGCGAGAAACCGGCGCCTTTCCCAGGGACGGGCGGGTGGGTTCCGCCTCTGGGCCAGGGGTCTTCTGGCATGAATGGAATTCTGGGACGCCGAAAGCCCCGGCCGCTTTGGGCCCGTCCCTGGGCCGCATCTTGGGGGAGCCGCCCGCAGTCGCCCCATCGCCCCCCTCCCAAGACAGCGCCTGCTCTCCCGCAACCCGCGCCGGCAGCCACCGGCAGGCCGCTTTTCCGGGCCGGCTTGCCAGGCTCGGTCCTCTCCCTCCAGCAGGAGCGGGCGAAGTTCGTCGAGCCCCAGAAACAGGCTCCGCGTCTCCAGAAGGCGCAGCAGCCAGCGGGGAGGGAGGAAAGCCGTTTGCAGGGGGAGGGAAGCGGCCGCAGGGGAGCCGCAGGAGGGGGCTGACGGCTTCAGCGCTCGACTCCGCCGCCCTCAATCCCCCGTTCCCACCCCCACCCGCGGGGAAGACGGTAGGCAAGACAATGCCATCCCGCGGGCAAGGGCTGTGGGTGGCACAGGCATTTTTTAAGTCAATCACATCCCCTCGGAAGGGAAGGCCGAAACCCTCGGGCTTGGGGGACGGGAATCGCAAAACGCCCGGGGCCCACGGAGGGCGGGGCGACGGAGGGAGGGGACGGACACTTCGCCGGGCAGTCCACGGGCACTCGATCCGCCGACGGAGGCAGAGCGCACGTGCGGCCGCCCCGGGCAGTAGGCCCCCGCCTTCGCTCCCGAGGACCGGAGCCGCTGCGCGCGCTCGCCGCCAACAATAAGCAGCCGCCGCGCGGGACAAAGGACCTCGCCTCGCGCCCGCCCGACTGGCAGGCGAAGCGGGCGGACGGGTCGCGGGGAAGGGCGGGCGCTCGGCGTGGGCCGGGCCGGAGGAGCTCAGCTTTCTGCAGCGGCATGCAGGCAGGCCGCCCGTTCGGCCCGGCCGGGCCCATCCTGCGGGGGGCTCAGCGGGGCGCCCCGAGGAAGGGGGAGAGAGAGGCAACGCGCGGCCGCCGCGCCTCCGATCGGCACCTCCGCCTCCGCCTCCCTTTGTTCGCCCAGCGCTGGGCCGGGAGGGGCGGGGATCCCCGCCCCAAGACCCCGGAGGCAGGATCCCGCGCCGCAACGCCCGCGTCCCGCTCGCGCACCCGGGCGCCCCTCTTGCCGCAGGCGCGCGCCGCGCAGCCGCTCCCCGCTCGCCAGGCACCCTCTGCGCGCGGCCGCGGGCAAGGGGGCGAGCGGGCGGAAGAGGGCCGGGCCGCGCCCCCCCGCCGCGCCCCCCGGAGAAGCCTCTGCGGCCCTGGCCCCCGGCTCACCAGGGAGGACGCGCTTCCGCCCGGGGAGGCGTGGAGCTGGAGCCGCCTGCCGCCGCCGCCGCCGCCCTCCTCGCACGGCCCCTCGCGCGCCGCGGCCCCTCGGCAGCCACCATGCCGGAGCCGCGGAGAGCCCGCACTGCCGTTCGCCGCCTCGGCGCCGCCTTATAAGGCGGCGTTGGCGGCCAATCCGCGCGGGCGCTGGAGCCCGCTTGGCAACAGCTGACGGCGGAGGGGAGGGGAGGGGAGGGGCGGGGCGGGGCGGGGGAGGGGGACGTGGAGCTCGCCGGGCTCAGGGGCATCGCGGTGCCCAGCCGCCCCTCCCTCGCCGCGCCGCCCTTCGGGCTTCTCCTGCGGGAAGAGCCGCCGCGGCGAGAGCGGGCCGGGAACCAGGGCCACCGCCAGCCCCCCGCGGCTCCCTCGCTGCGATGGCGACCGCAGAGGGACCCGCGGGCAGCAGCCCAGCAGGGGAGTCCCCTGGCCGCAGCGAGCGCGGGGTGGGCTGGAGCCTCTGCCTGCGGGAGCCGCCAGGGAAGAGCAGCGCTTGGTGTGATCCAGCCCGTCGGGGCTTCTTCAGCAAGCCCGGATTAAACCGTGCGGCTGCGTGTGCCTGTGAGCTCAGCCCCGCTCGGGCGCTTTTGGCTTCGCCTTCGCGCCTGTTCCTCCGCACTTTAGCCTTTGCGGATCTCCCCTTGGGGATTCCGCCCCGCTCCCTCCAGCCCTCTTCTACTGTAGCTAGTCGAGAGCTTCCTGCACATCCCCAGCTCCCCGCTCTTTTTTCCCTCATCAGAACAGCGAGCAGTTGTGAGGTTCCCAACCCTCCTGCTCTCCCTCTGAGATGAGGATTTCTGCCCTGGGGGGCCCCTGAGAGGGTCTCACCCCGGAAAATTATCTACAGCAAATGCTCCAAATGGAAAGGAAAACGGGTCAGAGGAGGAGGAGGAGCACAGCCGCTGAGAAGAAGGCCTTAGAATTAAGACAGCCCCCCTCCGACCCCCCCCCCCCGGGACTGTTCAGAGCTGGTTCTCTCCACAGGCAGGCCCACGGGCCCTCGGCGGCTGGGGTTCTCCCCGCGTGTCTGGCCTCCCTGGGCTCACGTGCTACACCTGCTCAGCCGCAGAAAAGAAGCTGCCATCTCCCTGGCAACAAATCGTGGAAGATCTCTCGCGCCTCTGGTCCTTGCGGGGGGGTGGGGGGGGTCGATTCCCTGCAGAGGCAGCAGGTAAGGAGAGAAGCTTTCCCCGAGGGTCCCAGCAGATCGAGGCAAAGGCTCCCTCTGGTGTTCCGAGGGCTCGCGGGAAGTCCCAGAGCAGAGCATGAGTGCAAGAGCCGCCCGCCTCCCCGCCCCACCGCAGCGCCCATGCACTTCCGCAAGGAACCCGCCCCGTGGAGTTTCTCCAGTGCTGGAGGGAACCTCAGGGCTGGGAAGTCCAGAGTCTCGGCTGACCCTCGTGAGCTTGTCCAGCTCCTTTCCAAGCTGACGGCCACCGGGGTCTAACCGCCCAGCCTGGGGTAGCTGTGGCTCTACTTCTCGCCTTTCCATGCTGACCAGCTCCTCCTCCTGGCCAGGCTGACAGGGGCTGCGGACGTTACAGGCGCTGCCTGGGGAGGTTCCGCTGAACACTGGGGAGCAGTGGCTTCCTCGTTCTCCTGCTTTGCGCCATGTGATGTAGGAAGACTCGCTTGGTCTGAAAAATGCTCGCTCTTCAACGGCGAGGGACAGGTGCAAACGCAAAGGTGGAGAGATACAGATAAACACCCACCAACTTCCGACGTGTTTGGCCAGAGGTGATCAAGGCATCTTCTGGAGTATTTATTGACAGTTCGTTTACTAATAGGGAGAGCCATTCATTCGGCCCTCCTTGGTGGGGAATGTTACTAATGTTGACAGCTACTCATTAGAGTGCTTTAACATATCTAATTTTGAGCATGAGCTACATTTCAGTGTCTCTGCCTCGTGAGCAGGAGAGATTCAACTGCTTTTAGCAGTTTTATATTTAGAAAAGCCCTGATGAGGAACTGATCCTGCAATGGAGAAAGAGAAATTTTCACCTCAGGAAGTCCAGGAGAATATCCTCAATTCACAAACTCTGACCTTCATTTGTCTCAGCCCCTCTCCCTGACTCACGGGGGGCCCAAATGTCTCAGGGCTGCCCTTGCCACCTCGACAGACCAGGTGCAAGAATTAGACTTTCTTCCAGGTCTGCCTTCCCAGAGCAGACTCAAGTAGATTTCCTGCGCAGGATAGGGAGGCACGCAGACAAGAAGGCCTCGCCTCTCAACACCCAGGAATCCCGCCCCTTTTGGGAGTCAGTCCAAAGTTGCCAGCCCTGGGTCTCCTCTCCCCCTTTTTGAGCGGACAGTGGTCTCCAGCCTTGAAGGGTTCTGCCACCTTCTCTGCGTTCAAAGCATCTTTGCTCTGCCTCACCAGCTTCACCCTTTACAGCAAGTGCCAGAACTCCCAGTCAGCGTAGCTGAAGTCTGCAAAAGGGGTGGGGCAGGGGGCTCACAGACTGTCCTGCCAGACTTGGGGTGCGGCTGACAAGGCCACAGAGAGAGGTTGCCCACAGGAGGCGTCAGTCGGTTGCTTCACCGCTCCCCGCAGCCCCCGTCCCGAACTCCCTCTCTCGAGTGGGACGGTGACTTGGTGCTGTCCTTGGTCCTTACCCCTGGCGATAAGAGGGGACCAAGGGGAGTCGGCGTCTGCTCTGGGAAGGAAGTGGAACCATCTTGGCTTTTGCTTCAGGCAGCAAGACAGCCGGGTCAGCCTCATCCATACACCCTGGGTCTAGGGGACTCTGTTTCCTCAGCCAGCAGAACGGCTATTCTCCCAGATGCCCCCTGCCCTTTGCTTGCTTCTGAATAAGGACTGTAGATGGCCATTCTAAAAACTGATCAAGCAAATTTAGTGCTTAAGCTGCTGGTCTCTAAATCGAGAGAGACATTATTGCAATCTGAAGGAACTGAAGGAACTGTTGTTATGTAATTTTGGGTTGTGCCAGGGGTGGGATTGGTTGTTGACAAACAAGAGTGGCATCTGTGCCCAGGGAAGCTGCGGCCCTTAGCTTCCCTTCCACAAATGCACCTATCTTAATACATTGTGCTGGTCCCCAGCCTCCATGAGGGCCTCTTGATGCTTCATGTGCCTTGAAAGAGCATGCAGCTTTTGTTGTGGCTCTGCTCTGCATGGGAAGGGCCATTGCTCAGTGCGCACTCTTTGCATCCTCAAAGCAAAGAGCAGTTTGGACTGCCTATTTGCTCAGATCTTCTGCAAGCCCATCTATAGAAGAGATACTTCTCTCTAGTGGCACCCCATTTTTAGAATAATTTTCTGGATGACCTTCATTGGGGCCCCTAGTCAAAGTCCTCCCCCCTCACTTTTGCCAATGTCTTCTGGTTCTTTTTTAATGGATTGGCTTGTTTGCTTGCTGGGGAAGACTTTTTTTTAATGCTTCTCCATCTGTAATGTTGTCATGTTGTATTTATTATACTACGCTATTTTTGCATGCACTGCTATGATGGAAGGGAGTGTGGCATATTATTTAAAACGAACAAAATTAAAATAAAGACCAAAAGCTGCACATGTCTGCACGCCTGGCCACCTTCAGTAGAGAACATCAGGCAGCAGCGGAGGGAAAGTGGGTTCATGCAACATCTGATTTTGCACATAGCAGCCTTATGCAGACGATGAACCTGAACACACTTTCTCATGTAGGCACAGACCTAATCAGTGAAGTTTTTTTCCGTAATGGAAGCTTAAATTATTTATCTCTTTTCTCCAGCAGAGGAGTCTGGGAAGAGTTCCCCTCTCTCAGTCCCACTGCGTGGCACTGCTGAGAAAGTACATGACTCTGGAGGTGGGGCCCTTCACTTGGGGGGGAAGCAAGGGTGCTGCTCTGGGCCCAAAGGGCAGAGCCTTGATGGGCCATTCCTGCGAGGGAGCCCTCGGCTGCCACCCCCAGGCCTGCAGGATCCGCCTGGCGATCTCACACACAGGAAGCCACAGCCAGAGGACTTTTAGAGATCATTGGCAGGCCGTGATTCTCACAATTAGACCAGTTGTGCTTCTGCATCCACAAGGCATATTTTACCAGCAGGAAATGCGGGGGATGGTAAGAAGATGTGACGGGCTCTTGGCATATCTCCCCTTTAGCGGACAGGGAGGCAGATGCCATTTTGGATCCTCAGCCTATCAGAAGCCGAAGAACTGAGTTTCACTGACCGGTTAATCAGGCAGCCTGACTGAAGCTCTGGGAACAAACACCACCACCTTCTGCTACTCTTTTGATCAAGTTCCTGCCAAACAGTTCAAGCATTTCCCTGACATCTGAGCCGGGTGGCAGCACCCAGCTATCCTGGACTAATCTCAGAAAGCTAAGCAGGCCTGGGCCCCCTTGGCACTCAGATGACGGAACTTGGCACTGGACCCAAAGGAGCCTTTCCTCTCACCGCCAGACACATTTCTGCAGCGTTGCCGAGCGGCGGGGATCCGTGACTCCAAATGGACTCCTGAGCATCACTGCTTTTGACTCTCAGTAAGTGGCATGATTGTAAGAATGGTGGAGGGCAATTGAGTTGCAATTTCAGAGACCTGGAAGGGCAAAGTTGGATTGATCTGCTATTGCAAGGCAAAAGATTACAGGGGATGTCCTAGCAGAAGGCCCCAAAGCCTGGGGGGCTGCTCGACGGCCATGTTTGAAATGCAGGTTTGAAAACAAAGCAGCCTTCGCCTCACCGAGCATCAGGAGGAGGATTTGCTCTGCTGCAGTGCTCTGTTGGGGAAGCAAAGATGATCTGGCTGCTTAAATAAGCAAAATTAAGCAGGCTGCCCTTGCATTGCCAGGGACGGCTGCAGAAGGGCTGCATCCCTGTGTTAAATGCAAGACACACTACCAAGGGTTTGGGAGCCCGTTCCCTGTCCCCAGGGTTTCAGAGAGGAGAGGCTTGGCACTTTGGACAGCCAGGGGGGCTGCTTGGCTCCTACCGTTTCAACCTCCATCCATCCCTGAGCGGCCTCCAGGGCATCCTTGGCAATCTCCTTCCCCAGGCTTCAGCCCCTCCATTTCCCTCTTTTCTGCTCATTCACCCAAAGCAGCCAAGTCGGGCCCTCTGGAAGCTCTCCCCACAAAGAATTATTCTCGGGGGGAACAGGCTTCTTTCCAAAACCCTTCTGTGCTACCTCCGCCCTCCTTGGCCACTTGCTGGTTTATGAAGTGCAAAAAGAGTTCATTGCAGCAGAGAGTTCCAAAATAGCAGGTGTTAAGCAGCAGGGCTTGAGAATGATTCCATTAAGGTTATGAAGAGAGTGTCTAGGCTTTTATTTCTTCTGGGGGTGTCTGTTAGCCTGCCCCCAAACACCATGTCTTCTGAAGGCCCCAGTTTCTCCAACCCAGGGGGCCCAGTCTCTGGAAGCAGCCTGTTCTACCACCCCAGGGAGGGCAAATGGGAGATGCCTTGGCCAACCTTCTTGCCCTGGGTGGTCATGGGTGAGGGTGGCTGTAGCTCAATGGAGGCTCTGCAGGCCCAGCTGGCTTGAGGGGAGGACCCTCTGCCTCCCAGAGAAGGACTCCTGTGGGGCACCCACCACCACATGGTCAAGTGAGTGAGCGAAGAGGGAGGGGGGCAAAGGGGGCAAAAAAACAGGAGCAGCTGGTAGCCCCTTTTCCCACTAGCCAATTTTGTCAGGAGCTTCACTGAGCTGCAGCTCCCTTGTCATGGGCCTGGTGGGAGGAGGCTGGTGTAGGATTTAATTTGGGGGAGGTGGGGGTGGGAAAGGGGGCAGAAGATGGGTTGGTTATTCAGATGCAGGTTCCCTGTGAGACCAATTAATGACCAATTAACAATTAACAATTTTAATGAGCTTAAAGGGGATCAACAGTGTTAAAATCCCCAAAGGGGCATGGGTTTGCGTGTTTTTTCTCCAGCCAATCCAAGCAGGGCCAGGAAAACCACGGTTGCCAGCATGAACCCCCCTCCTCCCAGCGCAGCAGCATCTCTGGGTGCCCAGCCTGCCCACCAGGAGATGGAGATGGCCTGCATTCAGATCTGGGGGAACCACCTGTCATGAGTACTGATGGTGAGCAGGAGGGGGCCCCTATCCAGGGGGGAAAACGCATGCGTAGTACTGAGGAGTTGAGCAGCCATTCAAAGAGACACAGATCAGACCCGCCTTGACTTTTGGGGTTTATCTGTCTGGGTTCTTCCCACGCTTCTTCATTTTGTTAGGACTTTCTGTCTAATGCAGCAGTAATAAACACTAGAGACCTATTCCTTGTCTCAGCGTGGTTCCTGGCTGTTAGGACACCACCCTCCCACCCTTCTGTGAGAAAGCTTGCCGTTGGGGGGGGGGGCGGGTTGGCTCCAGGGGGTGGGCTGCTAGGAAAAGAGAAGAACTGTGAGCTTTAATTAGCAGGATAATCTTTTTATGGAAGCCGGAGCTCAGCAAACGTGGAGGGGGGTGAAAGGAGAAGCAGGTGGGGGAACTATAAATGGAAGAACCACGTGAGAAACAGAGCAGGGGGTGGGTGCAGGGCAGGGGGGAGTGGAATGGAGACCGACGAACCCCCAACGACGATGATTCCGGGTGCGGTGCGGCCTCTGGCTTGCCCCATGTTAAGGCCTCGAAAGGGGATGCTCCCCCCTCTCCTCCCCCCCGCCCCGGCAGATGGTGACATTGCTCCAAGAGACCTGGTGTGTTCAGGAATCCATTGGTCCACAAGAGGCTGCAGGTCTAGCTGCAATAAGTGGCTGCATGGCTGCTGTCCCTGCGAACTCGCATGGGCTGCCTGGGAACGGGACCCTCCCTCCCTTTGCGCGGTTCTGCCTTGGCCCATGGGGTGGCTGCCAGAGTGGCCGGTGAGCAAAGGCTGCAGCTCGGAGAGATGCTGTGGCACCCTGATGCTGGGCCAGCAACTAGTTAGGTCAGGCCACCACATCAACCCAGTGAACGTGTCTGCACATCATCCAAGGCAGGGGGAGGACGTGCTCGGCTCCGGAGCATAGCCTAGGCAAAGCACATGACTCCTGCCCCCGCCCCCTTAACGCTGCCAGCGCCTGGCACACTCGGGGCGCCCAAGCCACCTCAGCTGTAAACCTTTTCTCCAGCAGTCAGAGGCCAAGGCTGCCTGGACTCTCTGGTGACTGACCTCCAGTGCCCCTGCATGCAGTGGAGTGAAGTGGAATCGAAGCATTTCTGGGAGAATTCCTGAGGCAATGCCGTTTGTTTTTTTTTTGCACCCAGGCAAAAGGATCCCACTGCACAGTCCTTCCAAGGGCGGGGAGGGCCCTGAGGTAGGAACTGGGGAGAGGCACTTTTTCTTCTGCAGGATTCTGGTGTGCTGAGCCCTGGTTTAATGAATGATGGTTTACTGAGTATCTCCCAATGGGCTGGATGTATGACACTGGATGCTGGGGCCCTGATCCAGAAGCCGCAGAGGGCAGGGGCACAGACCCCCCCCCCCCAAACAGTCCCTGCTTTGTTTTGGCCTGGGTGAAGTCAGACCGCCGCTGGGGCCCACCCACAGGCATGATTCCTGCCTGCCCAGGCCAGCTCCAGTCGCCACGGAAAGGCTGTGCCAGAAAGCATCGCCCCCCACTCCCCGCCGGAGCTGCTCCTCTTCCTCAAGGGGGGAGGCCCCGACCAGGCTTGGCTTTTCCGGCTCTCTGCACCCAGAAGACCTTTCCAGGAAGAGCAGCAGCGCCCCGGGGCAGAAGAAGAGCGGAGACAACAGCCAAAGCCCGACGAGAGAAACGGAGGACGCCCCCGGGGGCCGGGGCACCCCTTCTCCCGCGCCGACCCCGGCGCGCTCCCCCGCTCGGCGCGAAGGAACGCAGCCCTGTCCCCAAGAGGGCGCCCTCGGGGGACTGGGCCGGTGGCAGAGGAGCCCCTCTCGGTCGTAAGTCCGTCGGGGGACGCTTTTGAAAAGCGCCGCGCGGGCCAGGAGGGCTCCGCGGCTCTCGGCGCTGGGTCTGGAGACCCGGCCGACCGGCCGGCGGGGCGCTGCCGCGACCTCTTCCTCATCTTTCTGCCTGGGTCGTCGACCCGCCACGCCTGCAGCCAGCGCGCAGCAGGGACCCGGGGCGGGCGGGGCGGGCGGGGCGGGCGGGGCCGGCCTGGAGCGGGCGGGCTGGGCTCCCCGGCGCAGCGAAAGCGGAAGCTCCCGACGGCGAGCAGACGCGGCGCGTTCCGGACGGCTGGTAGGTGAGTCGCTTTCCCTGCTCTCTCCCTGCCTCCCTCCCCGGCCCCAAGCGGGAGGGCAGGGCCGGGCCCCTCGGGGCGCGGCGGGGAGGGCGCCAGGGGCCGGGGAGCCCGGGGTCAAGTGGCCGGGTGCGAAGCGCCTCTCAGCGGCTTCGGCCCCGCGGCGTGGGAGGCGGTGGCGGCGGCGGCGGCCTTCCCGAAGAGCGGGCGCTGCCCGTCTTTGACAGCCTTGCGCCGACCTTTGACAGCCTTGCGCCGCGGTCGGGGTGTTGTGTGCCCGCCCAGCGCCCGAGGGAGCCCCGCGTGGAAGGGCGGCGGCCGCCAGGTGCGGGGCGGGGGCGGGCGCGGGATTGGCGCCGGGCCGGGCCGTTGCGCTCAGCGGCTGCTTCTGCTGGGCTCTTGGCCCGCTTTCCGTGCGGGCTGGGAAGAGGCGGCCCGGTTCGCTCACTACCCGCCACCCCTCCTCGCGGCCGGGGGCCAAAGCGTGGCGTTCCCCCGCCCCGTTGCCGGCAGGTGGCCCGTCGAGCGGCTCTGCGGGCTTCTGCTGCCCGCTCCGTCCACCTGCCGGGGGAGGGGAGGCGCCGTCCGGTTCCTCCCGCTCCGTCCCAGCTTCGGAGCAGAAGCGGGGAGCCACTCGGGGAACGGGGCTGCAGGGCAGTGGCGCCTCGGCTGGGTGCCTGTCCTCCTGCTCAGCTGGACCCCGGCGTCCCGAGCCTTGATGGCCGTGTTGGCTGCCCGCTCGGACCTTCTTCTGGCCCAACCAGCAGCCAGGCGCTGGCGGTCGCCGGTCGCGTTCCTGCTCCAGGAAACAACTCATATTTTTTCCTGTTGAAACCGCCAGGATCCTGTGTCCGGTGGCAACGCCTAACAAATCTTCGTCCACTTTCCTGAGTTAGATGCAAGTCAAAAGTCGGCACAACTGTGGAGGTTTTAAGCCTGTGCAAATGTTTGCCATTGTTAGGGGGGTCTAAGTTGTGTAGAAAACCTGCCAAAGGCTTTTAGAACTGTTGCTTTAGTGGATGCCAAGTATCATTCTGCTCAGGCCAAACAGCTCGAACAAAATCACAAAATGTTAGAGCTTTAAATTGATCTTGGCAATGGGATGTGTTTGGATCCAAATCGAAAACGTATCCTGTGGATGCTGGGAGTTGGAGTCCGACCCATTTGGATGGTGCCTGTTTGGGGAAGGCTGAAATAAATCAGTGTTGAAGCACCATAGCATTCAATTGTAACTGAGGGAGGTGTTACCCAAACAGGTCCAGAAGTTAGTGCAAAATGGCTCCATGAAAGCAGTGCCTGGGCTGGTGGTGCAAACTGTCTCCTTTAAATCATTTTTCTCCTTCAGCCTCAATGCCCAAGCCAGGAAGGAGCATGCGCAAGGCGTCCTGGGCTTGACTTCCATTGAGAGAGGGAAAATGGAGCTCCCTTAGCGGGGGCACCAAAACCCAAAGATGGCTGCTACGGGCAAGTGGTGGGAAAGGCAGCTCTGGGCCCACTTGTGAGCCCGGGTGGGGTTTCCATGCTTGGGCCTTGCACACTTTGGGGCTAAGTGGTGAGTGATTAAAAACAATGAAGAATAAAAATGCAGCATGGGAAAGGTCCTTTTAAGACGGCGTCAGCACGTGGGCTGTTCGGATTAAAGGCTGTGCTAAATGCTCCAGGATGCCTGGGATGAGCTTAGAACAGTGAGAGTCACAGAATGCAAGGACTGGGAGGGATCTTGGAGGTCATCTAGTCCAACTCCCTGGCCCATGCAGGAATCCAGCACTATCAGGAGAAGAGAAATGCCTTTTGCATGCTTTAAATGAGGCCAAACATTGATACCCTTCAGTTGGGAGGTCTAGCCTCTATCCCATTACCATGTGGTTTTCTTTTGAAACAAAGTCCGAGTTTCTTTTGAACCAGCGTCAGGGTTTCTTTGTAGGGTTGTGCAATGAAACTTTCCACCCACTTCCTTCTCCTGGTGTGAGGTTAATCATCACCCTGGCATCCTGGAAGTTGCTCCACAGGTGAGGCTCACAGCCTCCTGTGGGGGATGGATAACATTTCTGGTGCAGATTGTAGCATCTCCCTGGTGAAGAAGCAGACAAAGGCAGTTTCTTGGCTGGGGGGGTCCCTGTCCTCCCTCCCAGCTGCTTGGCTGCAGCAATCCTTTCCAATCCTCGCACTCCACTCAGGATAGTTGGCTGCTTCCCCACTAAGTGGGGATGGGGCGGGGGTGGGTGGGCGACCCTCACTCACACCGCAGGAGATGGGGCTGACTTTGACGCAGTGTTGCGGCAAAAGGCAGGTGAGCTTCTTTGCCCCACAGGCAGGCAGAGGGGATGCAAACCGGACCGAGGAAGCTGCGGGAGATTTACTCTGCAGGTAAACAGTGCGGAGAAAGCGGCTGGGTGGACTTGCAGGGGCTGTTTTGGGAGGGGCTGCCTGCCCTTCAACGCACAAGGCAGGGGGGCCTCTGAGCTGGGTCCCCCCCTCGATGGGCCGGTGAGCCTAGAGACTCCTGGGGCTGGAACGTGATGGCATCTTTCGGCTGGTCAGCCTGGACCCGTGTTTCAGCTCTTGGAAGTGAGTTTCTGGAGCTGATGTGGGAGGGGATTTCCAGGCCCCTCCTGATCCTCCTCTGGGGGGCTTGGGTGGAGTGAAAATTCATGCCTGTTGTGTTGCACAAAGTGTTTGCAGGCCTGGATAGAGAAGCAGGAGTGGGGCGAGGAAGGTGGGCCTGAGAGCCCTCGCCAGGAAAGGGCCCTGTTTGGGCAACCCAGCTGGAGCTGACCTGCAAGGGGGGGGGGTGTTGTTCGTGCCCAGCATTCCTTGGGGCCCCTTTCCTTGGCACTCTGGGGGTCTTCCGCTGGTGTGTGGACTTGCGACATGTTGCTGTGTGGCGGGGAGTGCAGGGACTGAGGCCAGGCCCGCAGCTAGGGTCTGTGTCACCCGGGGCAAATAATGGATTCTGTGCTCATTTTGGTGCCCCCCCAGCATGGTGCCTGGGGCACATGTCCCACGCCCCCCCCCCAGTTGTGGCCCTGTGAGGCTGCCCCACCCCTGCAGTGCACCCTGCCCCTCTCTGAGGCTGGCATCACTGTGGCTCCTGACCTCACAAAGGCTTGGTGGGCGGGCTCCCCCCCACAGCCTCTCAAGGGCTGGGCAGCCTCCAGAGCCACACTGCGGTTTCACCAGGTGCGTTGCTGCTCCCTCAGCTCTCCTCCGCTCCATGAGAAGTTCTGTCGGCAGCCAAGAACGGCTTGGCTGGAGACAGAAATGTCCCCCTTCTGGGTCCTGCCAACAGCGGGTCCCCTTTCCTCCCCTCCTGCCCTGTAGCTGCGCCTATGGTGTTCCTTCCTCCCTGGCAGGGCCTCTTAGCTGGGGAAGGAAAAGTCTGTGCTTCCCCACAAGAAAAGGGGGTGCGTGGGGTGGCGGGGGAGAGGAGGCCGTGGTGCAGGTGCTGCGCTGTCCCTCTGTGGAGCAGGGCCCTGCAGGGTCCCTTCCTTCCTTTGGGGAAGTGCCGTTGAACATCTGACTCAGAGCCTGGTTGCCCAACCAGAAACGTTGCAGAATGGCACCCGGCAGCTGGGTGCCTGATTTCTCACTAATATCCCCCCCTCAGGATTTCTATGCTTCTGGGAATGGGGCGGGGGCTGGTGAGCTCACAGCTGAAGGAATCCTACTGAAGGCTGCCTCCAGTGGAGCTCAGCTCCTGCGGACGGAGTGTGGCAGAAGTAATAAAAGAGGCAGTGAAAAGAAAATCAGAACTTTTGATGGCAATCCTTGGAAGGCCTGGAGGCTGGGGGAGCTGGGGCCAAATGCCCCATTTGGTGGGTCCTGGCCATTCATCCCTCGGCCCGCTGCCATTTTTTTGGCACCTGGGGGGCCCTCTCAAGACCCGCATCGGGCCAAGGCCAGCCCCCCAGAGGAAAGCAGAGCAGTTGGGGGGTGCCCCTTCCGGAGAGCAGGCTGCTCCGAGAGGCCTGTTGGCTCCTCTTGCTTCCGAGCAGGCATGTTTGCACACTCACTACACAAGGCAGTGCAAACTCTTCTCAGGCTTCAGCTGGAGCCCCTCTCAGGACCGGTCGGGTCTTACCAGCCGGGCAGAGCTCTGGGGCTGCCCCCCTCCTGCCGGCGGAGGGAGCCGAGCAAGGGCCGTCTTGGCTGCCCCCCACCTCTCTCATCCCCCCTCCCCCTGCGTTCATGTCTAGCCCTTTGGGTTTCACTGAGGCCACTTGGCCGTTACAGAATCTACTTCCCCAAACGGAGGTTTCGAAAGGTTTGGGGCGAGGAGGCAGGGGGCCGGCATGCCTTTTTCTGAAGCTCTTCCGCTCTGCTTCTGAGTCACGAGCTCTCTTGCTGCTCTTGAGGCCAGCGGGCCTGGGTGGCTGGCATCCCATGACCCCATCTGGGTTTCGCCAGTCTGGCTCCTGGGGTTGAGCCGGGAATCCCAGGTTAAGGGCCCGCTCTGGGGGGCAGCAGCGCTCTTGGTACATGAGCGCCAGCCCTTTGAGGCAGGCCAGGCCAAGCAATAGGCAAGACAGGGACTCCAGAGAAGATAACGGAGGGTTGCGGGGCGTGATAACCTACTGAGTCTTGAAAGCCTGTCCCAGTCTCTCTCTCCTGCCTCTTGTCCTAAACCAGATCAAGCCGGAGTTACATTGAGTTTCTTTCTCATGCCTGTGTCTGTGGGCTGTGTGATCTTAACAGCTTACTCACAGCTTCCCCAAGGTCATCACGACTGGTGTGTGCTTGACCAGTTTTGCAAATATTGCTCGGGGTGGGGTGGAGTTTTGCTCTCCGGAAGAGCCTGCAAGAGAAAACTTCGGTGTTCGGGGCAAGCTCCGTGGCAGGCCAAGAGCACCGCAGGAGGCAGGCAGGCCGGAGGGAGATGGGTCTGACATTTGCAGAAGGAAAGGCAAAGCTCCACCTATGGCTATCAAAAATGGAGTGCCTTCCGCCTTTTGCACATATAGCCTGTGCCTTGAGGACTAGGAACTTGGCTTTTAAAATGAAACGACTTTAACAAAAGTTGAGGGATTGAAGATTTTGGTTTTGGTCCATTCCCCTAAAGCCTCCCCCAGTGCAACCGGTTCCTTTGCTAACCCAAACCCTGCGGGGCCAGTTCACTGAGCAGAGCTCTGTACCAGCCGCATGCGTGTGGGGCAGGCGGGGGTCCTGCTTCCGCAACCCCAGATGCCTTTGGGCAAGTCTGCCCTGTTTTCCGGCAACGATCATAATGCTGTCGATGCAGAGTGCATGCGCAAAGTGCCCTTCATGGGGGGGGGGGACGTGGGCCCCTTTCTTGGCTCTGCCCCTCGAAATTGGGCTGAGCCGTACCTTTGCAGGAACAGAAGGTGCCACCTTGTGCTTGATGACGCTGCCGCCAGGCCTTGCATGGTTGGGGCCCAGCCCGCAGACTTTGCCCGGCTACAGAGACAGATGCTGGCACCCTGCAGAGGTGTGGGACTCCGACTCTCAGCCAGCCAGGTTGTGCTGCCTTGCCTGGCTGGGGTGGAGGATGGTCGGAGTCCACCCTGTGAGGAGGCCACCATGTTGGGACACTGGGAGGTAGCCTTGCCACACAACTCCAATCCTGTCCCCGCTGGATTTCTGGTTTGCCTCCCTGCCTGGGCACACATTTGTTCTTCTGAGGTCCCTTCCTGGTTTAGCCAAGCAAAGTTTGGGCCCACGAGGAATCTGTAAAAAAACAATATGTGCTGGCCAGCTTAGTGGGAGACACTTTGTCATTGGCCCCCCACACTCCAGATTCAGCGGGTCCTGCATGGCCCCCATTCCCCTGGGGATGAATTGATGCTGGCCTGTGACCTGATGCTCCTTGGGTGGAGCAAAAATGGCCCATGGAGGGAGGTCTGGTGGACAGTGGGAGGTCACTTTGGTGCTCTGCGGAGAGATGTCGATGCCTTGTAGGTGCAGTGCCTGGTGGAGGGAAACGAATGCTCCACTGAAGAGCTGGGGGGAAAATACGTGGAAGAGATTGTGAAGGAAGTGAGATTCTGAGTGAAGCCCACATCCCCTGTGCAGCTGCCCTTCTCTGCTGGGGAGCAGCAGCAGCTGGGCCACACCTGGGGCCTCCCCCTTTGCTGCCTGGCTGTGGAATATGGGTTCTGCAGAGGTGGCAGAGGCCTCCTCCGACTGCTCGGAGGAGCTCTGCTGGTGATGGCACCTTTGGGGCAGACTTCTTGGCGGGCTCACCGGCCAGCTCCCTTTCCCTTTTGGAGAATGCTGTTGGGCCAGGATGGCTGCCGCCGCCGCCGCCTCCTCCTCCTCCTCCTCCTCCTCCTCCTCCTCCTTGCAGGGCTGTTTCCCTGAGGGGCCAGGCAAGCCCCCTTCAGCTTCTTTTTGACCTCTCTCATAGAAACATGGCTGCTCACTCCTCAGCCCCACCGCCGACTTACGAAGAGACGACTGGCACCAATAACTCAGTCCCGTATCCCTACCCACCTGCAGGGGACACTGCTGTGAAAGGGGCGCCAGCCCCGCCAGCCCCACATTACGCTTCATACCCACCCCAGCCCTATGGCATGCAACCTGGACCAGCCCCAGCGATGCCTGCGGGTGAGTCTGGGCAGCGTGTGGCTTGCAGGAGGGCGTGGGGGACACCCTCCACTGGGAGGTTGGTTGGCTGCAGCTGGGCTGGCCCCTGCATCCCTGCCCAGCCCGGAAGCCGTTGGTGGGGTGAGGGGGCCAGGCCTGCAGCTAGGGTCTCTGTCACCTGGGGCAAACATGGATTCCGCGCCCATTTTGGCGCCTCCCCAGCACGGCGCCTGGGGCACATGCCCCACTTGCCCCCGCCCCAGTTGTGGCCCTGGAGGGGGCGGCTGTTGTCGCAGCACCTCAAGGGGAGGGAGCAAACTGGGTGTCCATGATGGGCACCTCGGAAACATCTGCTCACTTTATGGGGCCCGCCTCTTCCTCTCTCAGTCCAGGCCGTCTACATCCCGGGCCCGCTGGTGTTCCTTGACCGCCCCATGCAGATACGCTGCCCCGCCTGCAACCAGATCATTGTGACCCGGATCGCGCACAGCCCGGGGGCTCTGGCCTGGCTCTCTTGTGGCGGCCTGGCCCTGCTGGGGTAAGTTGGTCCCAGCGCCTTCCCTGGGAAGCGGGTCGTGGAGCCCTCTGGGCTGAGCCTCCCGCTGCGCTGTGGCCACGTCCGCCTGACGGCTTTGCCCTTTCTTGCAGCTGCTGGCTGGGCTGCTGCCTCATCCCCTTCTGTGTGGAGGCCATGCTCGACGTGGAACACTACTGCCCCTGCTGCAACACCTACCTGGGCGTCCACAAGCGTCTCTGAGTGGGTCCGGGCCTCCGATTCTGGGAGGCGCCAGGTCCCCTCTTTGCGTTACTTCGCCCAAATCCTTTTATGCCATGCCTCTGGGCAGCCTGTCGAATGTCTCTTCAAGACGGTTGGGGAAATGCCAATTGCTCTTGCGTCTCTCCCCCCCAACGTGGGCCTGTCGCAACCTGCAGAGCTGCCCCAGGGAGGGACTGGTCCCGGCTCTCTGTGAAGGAGCAAAGCAAGCCGTGCGGACGCTGCTGCCTCTCTGTGCCAGACCGCCTCTGCAGGGGGAGACCCTGTGGCTGCCCTGGCTGAGAACAACAGAGCGACGGCTGCTGGCATGCAGCACCATGACTGAGGCTCTGCTCTGCGCTTGGGGGCTCGGGGGTTTCCTGCTCCCAGAAAGGAGAAGGGCCTTTTCTGCTGTGGATTGGGGACCAGGGAGGCTGGGGCAGAGCAGCTGGAGGGGGGGGTCATCACGGGAGCACTTTAAGGGTGCAGCCTCTGCAAGCCCAACTTGATTACTGATTTGCTTCTGAACTAAGTCGAGACTTTTCAGCCTTTGAAATAAAACTGTGTCTTGCAAGAAGAAAGAGCCAGATGCTAAGCCTAGTTTTTCCTAATGGAGAGATCTGCCCCTCCTGGGGGTTGGCATTCTCCCCGACGCACGGCCCACCCCAGCCCTCCTTGCTGTGGGAAAAAGGTCAGGGAGGCCAGCCGCTGGGAGTGGCAGGGGCCTCTGCTGGGAGCCTGGCCCGGCTTTCAGGGCGTCTGCGCAAGGGCCTGGGCCCTTCTGGGGAGGCAGATTGGTGTGGAGGCGGGGGGCCAGGCAGCCTCCCTGCTTGGAGCACTGCAGCTGCTGCAGGGTCACCCCAGATCAGGGGCCCTGCAGAAAACCAAGGTTGGGCAGAAGCCACGCTGGGAAAAAGGCAGTCCATTCTGGCACCCTGCCTGCCTTTTGGGGAGTGTGAGGCTGGGCCCCTCTCCCTCACTTGGGCGGGATCCTTCCTGCTGATGAAAGCGGTTTTCTGCCGCGCTTGGCCTGCTGGAGTGTGAAGTGCATTCCTCAGCAGGTGCAGCCGTGGGCTTGCAACCCAGTTTACCTGATCAGCATCTGCATTTCTGATGTGGGATTTGGTGCCAGAGGGGAGAGAGAGATCGGGTCCCCTTTGGCTTTATGCTGCCATCAAAAGCAGCATGGCCAAGATGCCGTTGCAATGTCCATCATTCAGAGCCTGTGCGGTGGCTGCGATGCGAACTGCAATCCAACCCATCACGAAACCCACCCATGTCCCTCTCGGCTTGCAGTTTTGCTTCCCAAAGTGAATGAAGCAACTTTGGAGAGGAAGGTTTTGCTGCGCGCTGGGCTTCGCAGGCATCGAGGGCTGTGGCTGCTGAGCTTTTAAAGCAGCGTCCGCCTGGACGGGCCTCTAGCTTGACTGCAGGGCATCTTCCCGCAAGCAAACCAGTGGAAGTGTGGCCGGGGCCCCTGGAGGCCCCCCAGCCAAGCCGCTTGACAAGGAACAGAGGGGACAGTTCTCCAACCAAAAACCAATTTACTGAAAATGCCTTCTGTGAGTCATTACAAAAGTACCAAAGTAAGTTTCAGTCAGCTTAACTTCAGAGAAATTTATTTACAAATATTAAATAAATAATAGTACTCTATGAAAAGAGATGTCTGGGGCTCCCCCCCCCCTTAGGGAAAAAAAAAGCCCACATTATTCCAACTGATGCTTCTAAGCTCCCATGCTGGTCCAGGGTTTTCCTTCACTTAAAACTTAACCAAGGCTTCCCAAGTAAAGGAGGATATAAGCCAAGAAGGCGCCTGAGGGGGGGGGAAACCAGCCCTAAGGGGGGAAACAATCAGGCAGAAATAATAATTTTGCTTTTTTGCATCATAGCAGCATTTAACCTGCTGCAACATTTGAATCTTGGCTGAAGCTGTTAAAAGCTGAAGGGGCCCTTTCTAAATCTACAGCCAAACCATACTGCTCCTCTGGAGCCTTTCTCCCACCACCAGAATAAGTTAAAATACAGGTTTTTTTGTGCAGATGGTAAATCCAGCCAGACGGTCTTCCGTGTCAGGGGAACCCCCTCCGCACTCCACGCAGCTGTGCCCCCCACCGAGCAAGGGCCCAGAATGGGGCGGGGGAGGAAGCAGCCAGTGCCAGGTCTTTGCACAGTGGAATGAACAGCTGAAGTGCCGGCAGATGCTGCCCGCCCACCCGTGCTTCTACCCGAGGGGCGGGGGAAGGCCGACTTCACCTGGTCAAACCAAGCCGGAGTCTTTGGCCATGTCGCAGAAGATGCCTCCGCTCTCGATGAGGGTGCCAGGAGCCCCGCACTCCACAATTTCGCCTTTCTCGAGGACAATCACCCTAGACAGACAACAGCCCCATCACCGCACCGATCCGCCTTTCCGCCCCGTGCGAACTGCCAGCGGTGGCCGATTCCCCAGCAGCCTTACCGTGCATAGTCCATGATGGTGTTCAAGCGGTGAGCAATTGTCAGGACGGTGCAGCCCTCAAACTGCATTCGGATGGTTGACTGGATCAGGCTGTCTGTCTCGAGGTCCACGGCCGCGGTGGCCTCATCCAGAACTAGGATTTTGGATTTCCGCAGCAAGGCTCGAGCCAGGCACACCAGCTGCCGCTGACCCACACTTGAAGACAGAAAAGGCTACGTTAAACACCTGGAGGCCAACGTGGCAGATCCTTTGTCCTTCTTTAAAAAGCGGGAGCTTTGCAAACAGAGGCTGTGCCTCCCCGTGCCCGTCTCCCAGCCGCAGGCCAAGACAAGGCGGCGTGTGTGTGTGTCTGTTTATCCAGGGACTGGCTTCTGTTTATCTCAAAAGGGGCATTTCACGAGGTGCTCCTAAAAGGGTGGATATGATTGCAGGGTCTGCTGGACTCAGGAGCATTTCAGTCTTAATGCACACTTTAAATTGGCATTTTCTGGGCAGCCATCAAAAATTGCCCCAGATTAGAGCCCATGCCAGAAACCAATTTACTAGAATATTTAGGACAGTCACATTGCATCCTTCTTTTCCAAGAAAGGCTGCAGCCAGAAATGGGCAGCCTCACTTCTCTCCCTCTCTTTTTAATTATTTTAAAGATACTCAAGAACAGGACCAGAAAAAAGAAAGACCCAGAGGACAAAAAAAAAAAAAGGGATTTAACATATATTAAGAAAAAAGAAAAACATTCCTTTGTTATCCTACTGGAAGCATTAAACTGATGAAGTATATAAAGCCTATCTTACATCAATCTGGTGTGAGAATGATCCTTCAAAACAACGACGATTATTATTATGAGACCGCAAGCATTTCCAGGGAATCTGAGCCAGTCTGTCCTTGGCTTCATGACTAACCAGCCAAAGTCTGGAGCAGGAGGAATGTGCACCTTCCCTTCCCCCAGGAAAGAACCAGCCAGGTAAACACCAGACACCCATCTCCTCCTGGTGCTGCATAACGCAAAGGTGCTTCAGAAGGCTGAACTGCTGAAGAGCAGGCAGGGCCCATCTGCTTCTCCCTGTGCTCCCAAACACCCAGAGTCTCATGCCGGTTAAGCCTGTGGATTGACCCTTTGGTGGGCAGCTAGGCACCCAGCCTGATGACCCCAGCCAAAACTGCCCCAGGGGAGCTTCTGCAAACCCAGCAGATGCTTTCCTGGCCGAGACAGTCTAGTGGCTGCCAGAATTTAGAGGCAAACAAGCTTTGCAATGCTCAGCGTCATGCTCTTAAACAACTTCCCAACATGCACGCACCCTTGGGCACGGTAAAACTTCTGGTTTTTTTTTTCAATCCCGTGGTCCTATATACCTGAGGTTCTCTCCACCTTCCGAACACTCGTGGTGGAGCTTGTCAGGAAGGGAAGACACGAAGGTCTTCAGGTGAGCAAGCTCTAGAGACCTCCAGACATCTTCGTCAGAGTATTGGTCAAAAGGGTCCAGATTCATGCGCAAGGAGCCAGAAAACAAGATGGGATCCTATTTGGGCAAGACAAAGAACCACCAGGCTTTGCCCTCTGCAGAACCACCAACTTTAGGAGAGTTTCTGCAGGGCATCACAAAGCACAATAAATGTTCCATGGGGCCATCGCTCGTTAAGAGCTCCCGGCTGTTTCTTGGCGCAGTTTCTCTCCCTTTCCTAAAACTTCTTTCTGTGTAGGAAGCTTAAAACGTTCAAAGTTGTCTGAAGTCACAAAGACACAGCTTGGCTTTGTGCTTCCCAGTCAACAAGGCAAACAGCAGGCAAGCAAGAACCGGCTCCAACTGGGCCTGCACCTGCGTGCGTTCTCTCTTGGATGGTTACATTAAGTAGGGCTCCAGGTGGGTGGGAGGTGGGACCTTAAAGAGGGGGCCATGGGTCCTCGTGGCAGCCCCTACCGACCTGGGGGATGATGGTGATCTTGAAGCGAAGATCATGCAGCCCGATTTTGGCAATGTTAATCCCGTCAATGAGGATCTCTCCTTCTGCTGCCTCTTTGATCCGAAACAAGCCGAGCGTCAGGGAGGACTTTCCAGCCCCGGTTCTTCCCACAATGCCCACCTGGCAAGGGCAGAGAGAGGAGAGGGAGAACGGCCCTGCAGCCAAGGGGGGCTGAAGCTGCAACTGGGGCAGAAAAAGGGCTAAGCGCTTGTCTAGAGGGACTTTCTCTTTGGCTCCCAAGGGGAGTTAAACGTATTTTTGAGAACCAAAAACATGTGGGCTGCACGGAAGGGACATTTAGTTTTGCCCAGGCAAACATCTCAAAACCTGCAGGCAGGGAAGGTTCTCTTTATCAGCCTTGAGGATGTCTCGGCACGCAGGATCCCCTCCTGAGGGCATGGCATCTGCACCGCTCCCCATTGGTCCAGATGGGCACAGAAGGAGCTCCTGGCTGCACCAGCTTCTCTGCTGCCCCAAGTGCCAGAAAGCATTATTCCCCTGCCCCCACTCTTTCCCCACAGAGATGCGGCTGCTTCCAGCTCCCTGGCGCCACCTTAGACTCACTTTCTCCCCCCCGTGGATCACGATGGAGATGTTCCGCAGCACCGGGTCCATGTCGCTCCTGTAGCGGAGGCTGTAGCCCCGGAATTCCACCCGCCCTTCGTGGGGCCAGCCGCCTGGGGTGGCCGATCGCTCAGAGGTCCACTCGGCCTGGGAGAGAGAGAGAAATTGGGCTCTCCTGCACCCAAGCCATTCCTGCAGTCCGGGGGCCTTCCCAAGACCACCCGCTGGCTCAACCTTCGGACCCCAATTCCCCTGGCCAAGCGCTTGGCCTCCGGCCCCCTTCCCTTGCCCGCTGCACCTTTTCTCCAGGGGACACCCGGACGGATGCCACTTTGGGTGACTCCCAGCAAACGGACAAAGTCCAGTGGTGGTGCCTCTCTTGGCCACCAGAGGGTGCTGCTGCTCTGCAAGTCAAGCAGCCAGGAGGGTGCCAGGTAGGCCAGGAGGACCTCAGGACGCCTTTCGCCCCTTTGCTCTTGTGTGGATGTGGCCAAAGTTCATGCGGGGTGACAAAGCCATGGGAGTCTGGGGTTTTAGTTCTGAGAGATTTTTAAAGAAAGGATCCAGCCAACTACAGATGGTTTCTAACCATTAGCCACATGGAACCTTCTTGTTTAGGGTCAGTCTATCTCAAAGAACCATCTGCCAGGAAGAGAGAACAGGAAAGGGTGCAAGTCCTGAACTCCAGAATGAGCAGGGAGGACCGAATGCGTTCTTGGGCTGGCCTAAGACTGAGAGGGCCGTGGGTGGCTGGCTATGTGCGTGCAAGCGTGCGTGCACACACATAGTGCTCTGCTGGAGCAACCAGCCAGCACTGAAAGGAACCTCTAATCTGCTGGCCTTCAGATCGGATGGATTTGTAATTATGGAGGTTGAAGTCCAGCCGAGCCGAAGGCCAGCAGATTAGAGGTTCCTTTCAGTGCTGGCTTGGGGGCTGACCAGCAGTTTGGGTAGCTTCCTGAGGCCCCACCTTTTTGCATCCACCGCAGCTTCTCCTGGGAGAATCTGGAGCACCGGTCAAAGGGATGCCTCTTCACACAATGAAAGATTTTGTGCCCAAAGAACTTAAAGGCATAAAACGCACCATTGGCCCCAATTCCAGCTACGTGCAGAGACTCACCTCCTTCTCCTTTTCTGAGTATTCCTTGACTCTTTCCACAGCTACGATGTTGGTCTCCATCTCAGATGACATGCGAACCAACCAGTTTAAGTAAGTGGTGATCTGCCAAAGGAAGACCACCACCTTGGACATTGCAGCGCAAGAGGAACCTTGCCTATCTGAGGGGCAGCAGGCAGCACCTTTGGGGGGATGCGGCGGGAGGGCTCTGTCCTTGAGACAGCCGCCAGCAGGGCCGGGATTCACGGCAAACAGAGCCACCGCAGGGCTGCTGGGAAGGACCCCCTGCCCAATGCAGACTTCCAGCAGGAGCCTGGTTTTTGTTGCGGGGGGTGGTGGGCAGCACCAGCTCTCAGTTCTCAGGGGCCCAGAAGAGCCAGGCTGTTTCTGGGCAAAGCAGCTCTTCCGGCTGCCAGTGAATCTCATGGAGGAGCTGGCTGTCTCTCCTGCCAGCAGTTTCTATCCACAAGTGAGTGAAAGGTGAAAGGTCCCCTGTGCCAGCACCGAGTCACATCTGACCCTTTGGGGGGATGCCGCTTTCGCGACGTTTTCTTGGCAGACTATAGAGCGGGGTGGTTTGCCACTGCCTTCCCCAGTCATCCCCTTCCCCAGCAAGCTGGGTGCTCGTTTTACTGACCTTGGAAGGATGGAAGGCAGAGTCAACGTGAGCCGGCCACCCGAGAGAGAATCCAGCTTCCGCTGGGATCGAACTCAGGTCATGGGGAGAGTTTCGGTTGCAATACTGCTACCTACCACCCTGTGCCACACGACCACCTACCACCCTGTGCCACACAAGGCTTATTCCTATCCATTTTCCCAGACCCCTCCACCCGAAGCATAAGGCACCCTCTGGTCTGTGAAGGCCTGGCTCTCAGAAAGGCAGAGCCAAAGCCAACCCAAGCTGCCCTGCGGCCGTCCGGTACCTGCAGCGAGTACGAGATGGACAGGCCCACCAAGCCTGGGCTCAGGCTGTGCCGAGCGATGACGGCAAACAGGGCGGCAAAGAGGACGATGCAGTTCCCCACCGACTCCAGCCGGACCGCCAGCCACCTGTGAAGCCAGGAGGGAGAGAGCGGGGTCAAAGGCTGGCCCCGGGCACAGCGTCCATACTTCAGCTGGTGGCCCGTTGGAGGATGCCTGCCTGACTCACCGGTTGGCCACGATGCTGGGGTAGTAGGCCTTCTGGTTCTCGTCCACTTTCAGGTCGCTCTGCCGGATGAACCTCTTCTGCTCCTCAAAGGCGCGGATGACGCTGACGCCCAGAAGCGTCTCGTTGAAGTGCGAGTACACGGGGGACCGGCTGACTGACTCCAGGCGCTTCAGCTGGCGCGAGGTGGCCACGTAGAACCGCTGGGGAGGTGGGAGAGAAGGGGCGGGAGTCAGGCAGGCCCAGGCCCAGGGCCAGAGCACGGGCGAGTGGCCACGAGGCAGCCTGACCCGTGGCCTGACCCCGGCCCACCCTCTGAACATGCTAGGACTTGGGGGAACTGGGGGATCCGCTGTGCGTGGCTTTGCTCCTCTTCCTCTTTGGGCACCACATTCTTAATCCCACGATATTTGAGGGGACAAAACTGGCAAAGCGTCCTCTTCCTCATTGCGCCAGCAAGGAGCTGCTGCTCCTTCTCTGTTTGCAAGGTAGTGGGGGGGGGGGACCCAGATTCCTGCCCAGGGACCCTTATGAGCATTTGCACGGTACGCCTCCAGCATCTCCATCATTGGCGCATCATGTTCTGACTCCGTCTGGGAGTGACGGAGCCGGGAGAGCTGCCCGAGAGGGGAGAGGGGAAAAGCCACCCCCCCCAGACAAGGCAAGGGAGGGTCTCTGCATGGCCTGCCAGGAGGGCCGGGGCAGTTCTGCCGAGGTCCAGCGAAGGCAGGGCAGCCGGCCCTCACCTGCACAAAGAAGTAGACCAGCCCCAGGGGAGGGATGACCGCGGCCGCTATGGGTGTGGCCAGGAGGATGACGACGCAGGCCCCGAGGACGTTGAAGAGTGAGCCCATGAACATCTTGATGATCTGCGGGAGGGTGGAGTCGATGGTGTCCATCTCCTTGGAGAAGCGGTTCACCAGGTTCCCGCTGGGCGTCCGCTCGAAGAAGCTCACGGGGCAGCGCAGGACGTCGTGCAGCAGGTCCAGGTGGAGGCGGCGGGAAGCGAAGATCCCTCCAATGGACACCGCCATCGAGTAGCCGAGCACCGCGATGCCTGCAAGAAGCCAAAGCACGGGGCGTTCCTTGGGGAAATGGGGAGGCCCGGCCCGGCCGCCTCCATCCCTGGAAGTCAACTCAGCCCCAGCAACAAAGACGTAGCTCGCCAGGACCAACGAGACCCTCTGGAGAGTTCAAAAGCTCGGCCGGATAAAAGGCGCTGCCCAACTCTGGGGTTTAAGGTGCTTCCCCCTTGGCTCTACAGAGGACACCTTCAAGGTCACCCAGGTCTGCTCTTTGCAGAGCTCAGGGTCCGGAGGTTCTTCAGACCTGCTTCCCAACCACAGAAACGGCCCCCACCAGCCACCAATCTGGGAGAAGAGGCCACTACGAACTGGCACGGACGCCAGTTGTCCTCAAACTGTAGCCCACACAGCGAACAGGCTGGGGCAGGCTGGGAACGAGACTCTCTGCTGTTCAGGGAAAGGCCTCTTTTCAGCTGGTTTTAACTTGGTGGCTCTGCAGCTGTTTGTCAGGGAGCAAGAGGGGGAAGCTCCAGGTGCCTCCTCTTGACCCAGGTGGGCTCCCCCACCAGACTTTCTGCAGCCCAGCCTCCCTGGGCTGCCCCTGACTTGCGCTGGGCCCTCTCCTTGGCTGCTCCTGCACAAGCTGAACGCCTGCTAAGAGAGGCATGTTTCCCCGAGAGCCTGCCTGCCCAAGCCTTGCGCACCCAGCCCCGTGCCAACTGCTGAGGGCACTGCACATCCAGCCCATGGGCCAGGATCCAGGCCCCTGGAAATTTCTCACAGGGCAGCCTGCAAGGGCCCCAGGGCTGGGAAGCGGACCCAGTAGGCAGGGGCAGCCTGGGCACCATGCTCGCTCTTGCTCATGGCACTGTTGCACCTGGAGGGTGGGGCTGAAGGGAAAGGCCAAGGCAAGCGCCTGGCACAGATGAACTGAGAGCCAGGAGCCGACTTGGCATACCATGGCCTTTCCTTCCCTCGCCTCCCTTCCACCTCATCCTGCTCCACAAAAACCAAGTTCAGCCAGGTGGTGCCGGGCAACAAGACCTCCACTTTCCAAAGACAAGACAGCTCTGGAGTCTTTGGGGAGAATGAATTCTGTGCCAGCAAAATGCAGGATTCCTGCATGTGGGCTTGAGAAGGGGGGCGCCCTCCACTATGAGCAGGGAGCCTTCGGGTGTGGCAATGTTTCCAGACGAGACCAGGCAGGGTCATTGCAGCAGCCCAGAGAGTGATGAAATCCCATGTCTGTTGCTGGAGCTGCAGCTCTGAAGCACAAGGGATCGCCCCTCAGGATGCTGTCGGGGGGGTGGGGTGGGGGGGAAGGCCAGCAGACCTTGAGATATCCCCAGGGTGCCGTAGACCCCCAGGCGGAGGTTGGTGTGCTGCTGCGTCCCGTTGAGGACGGGGTCGTCCGTCCAGAGGCTGAGCCAGTAATTGGAAGCCAGGGAAGCCACGTGGTTGCACATGAAGAGGAAGATGCTCACGAAGGAGATGCCCAGCCCAATTGCTTTCATGTACTCCCAATAGATGACCATCTTCACCTAAAGCGACACATGCAGCAGCCATCAGGGGCAGGACCCCCCTCTCCAAATCGCCAGGCTCCCTCCCAGCCCCCAAGCCTGCTCCCTGGTTGGGGACAGAGCAGGAACCCGCTGCCCAAAAGAGGAGATGTGTGTTTTCTCTGGCCGCAGAATGGTTCCCTTGGAGGCCTGAGGGGCTCCCCGCACCTCCCGGATCCTGTATCCCACCCTACCTTTGCCCCCATCTCCCTTTGTTGTTGGCCAAGCCTGATGTTTTCAGCCCATTCTGGCTCCCTCCTGGATGGCTGGTATAAGAGAAGGCCCCGGTTCACACCATCGCTCCCTCTGGGTCTTGGGAGACCCAGAAAGATCCTGTCTCAACAAGGGAGGCGACGGTCCAGGGTCTTGCTCAGCAGGAGTGTGGCAATGGCTGGGGCTGCTCACAGAAGAAACTTGGCATCGCTCGTGGGAGCAGCTGTGTCCTGCCCCCAAGGGCCTAATGCCCCTGCCCAGAGGGGGCTAGAGGGCAGGGCCGGGCAAGATGGATTCCAGGTGGATGGAACAAGGCAGCCGCGAGTTGTTTCCGCTGCGGCTGGCCAGTTCAGTGTCTCCCAGTGGAGAAAAACAAACATACGTGTGGCCTTCACGGGCAGGGATTATGGCCCTGCCCTTGACCCTGAAAACCTGGGCTGGGCCAGCTGTCCAAATTCCAGCCTCGTGCTGGCTCCGACTAGAAGCCTTTTCCAGGAAGAATTCAACCTCTCCAGCAATGGGCAGTCCCTGCAGCTAGTTTACACTACGTGGCCTGCCTTCGACTGAGAAGCAGCTTGTGACCAGCAGGTGGACGATTCCTTTTAAGAAAACACCACTGCTGAGTTACTGTTGGCATAAATAGTGCTAAAAACCTTATCCCAGAATAAAGGAATACGGGTAAGCCCTGAACTTAATCCCTGAATACGGGGACTCTGTTGGCCCTTCGAGGCAGTCCAGGTCAGGAAACAGACTTTGCGGGGAGTCCAGGAATGCTACCGGATCATGGCCACGTGTATGGACAGAGTCCCGAAAGAGCCCCTCTCTGCCCCGCCTCATGCCAGAGTGAACCAAGGCGCCCTGCTTGGAGTTTCTCTCTCCCGCCTCCTTCGCTCTCTGGACAGGGTAGCCTCTGCCCGAAACCCCCCTCCCCACCGTCAGCCCCAAACTCCCTCTCAGACCGAGACCCGAGTAGAGCATCAGGACCCCCATCTTCCCATTCGAGGTCTGTTCAGGGCTGCTCCCCGTAGGCGGGCAGAGGGCTGCCACAGCCGATCCCCAACTCCAAAAAGCCTCTGCGGCTGGTCAGAGAGCCCGTCTGGCTGGTCTGAATGGGAGCAAACCTGGAAACCCAGGGGAGGAACTGGCCGCACTTACTCTCCCCGTCTGGGCAGTATCCGCTTCAGTCAACTTCCAGGTGTTCTTTCCTTCTGGTGCCTTCTGGGTCTCAGCAGTGCCGCTCCGCACCAAGGATTTCTCTGTTTCACTGCTGTACGTGGAGGAGACGCTGATCTGCCTGCAAGGCCAGCACAGGGCACTTGAACCCAGGGCCACCCGGCCGTTCCACACAATGCTCTGACCCCGTCCCCCGAACTGCTGCAGCCTGGCGCACAGACAGCTGGCCCTCCACAGGGTTCCCCCCCCTCAAATGACTCAGATCCGAGGGTCCCGGTGCAAAGGGACCAAGCTCATGGCCCCACCTCCGGGTGCAGGGAGCATCTGGGGCTGGGCTCTCCGCCCCCAAACAGCAGAAGCAGCAGCTGCCCAGGGAAGGGGTCTGCCCTCGGAGCCTCAGCTGCATCCCCAGCAGAAGGGGCGGGAGGATTGCCACAGGCAGGGAAGCCAGGAAAGACGACCTCTGGGCCAGAGAGGCCTCCTGCCGGACCAGGGACGCCTTAACCCTTCAGCCTGGCCATGTCATGGACCTCAGCCAAGCAGCAGCCCCCTCATTTCAGGGGAGGAGGAGGAGGAGGCTAGAGCAGAGCCTGTCTCCAGGGTCCCAACCCCCGTGCTAAAAACACGCCCTTCCCCGTGGGAGCAGCTCAGCAAGCAACTGAAGGGCCCCTTGGTGGAACTGGGGCACCCGCTGGGTTGGATCCAAGCACATGCAGGGTGGGGAGCCCTTCCTGGCTCATGCAAAATTGGGCCCTCCCCTCAAAGGCTGCGGGAGCAAAGCCACTGGATGTGCCCCCCCATAGCCGCTTGCTCGCCCACCTCATCACTTGGACGGAGCTTTCGCTGGCAAGAACCCCGTTCTCCAGGGGTTTTTCTTCCCTCGTGAACGGACTGGGTGCTTCTGCAGGAATTGGCAGACGGGCAGATGGAGGGTTTGTGCAGGAAACGAGACAGGCAGAATTCCCGGCCAAAGGCAAAGGAAATATTTCCCAATTAAACCTGCTGCTAAAGAGGACTGTCCTCGACTCTAAGTAGGAAGGTATGTCTCTCTCTTTTGGTGCCAATTCAGAGTCTCCCAGGCCACTTATGTGGATGACGGGAGCGCCAGCCCTGGATGCAGCCCTCAGCAGTGGCCCCGGCGTGGTTGGCACTGCTGGGGCCCATCAGCGCTCGGCTGCTGACACTCCTCAGCAGAGGCTCCGGAGCCAGAGATTTTCAGGCTGGGCCAACAGACCCTCACTCACCCACTTGCCTGCCCAGAAGCCCAGAGACTTCAAACCCATAAACTTTTCTGAGATATTTAAGAAACGAAGGTACTAACGACAATCGACTTGCTGAACAGTGGGTAAGAATTTGGACAATTCTCTCTTCTCCCAGAAAGAAAGACAAGCATTCAAAAGGTTTTGGGAGGTGGGGGGAAAAAGTATCGATCTGTTATTGAGGATCTAAAAAAAATCTCTCCTCATCCTCTTTGCTCCAAGCTACTCTTTATGAATCCAAAGAAAGAGGGGAAAACGAATGAAGAAGAGAGTTCAGCCTTCCTGGCCGCCACTCGTTAGCTCTGCCTGCTTGTTTGAGGAGTGCAGAGTCTGCAAAGCGCAGTTCAATCCGGCTGCGGCTACACAAGAGAGTTGAAACAATTGAGGGCAATTCCCAGAGCCATCTTCATGCCAGCTGTTTCCACAATCAAATAAAATGGAATTTTTATTAGCTTTAAAAACGCCCAATTAAGCCACTCTATCTTCAGGATATTAGATGAACGAGGAGCACCGCACACTCTCTCTGCAGAGCAAGCTGGCAAACTCAGAAGCAGTGAGTCCAGCACAGCAATGCTTTTGGCAGTAACATCGGAGTCAGCAACCCGTTCCTGGAGTGTTCTAAACAAGTGACCGGCAGACCAAGACTGCGGTGGAGGGAGCAGCTCAGGCCCCTGACTGGGGCCAAACAAGGTCTTTAGAATCCTGGCCAAGAACGAAAAGGCAATCCAAATTAGCTTTGGGACCAGCAAAGGAAGACGCGTTGCAAAACTAACCATGCCAGTGACATCAGATGAACTGGTCAAACTTTGCTGGCTTCCATCTAGGACAGTGTTTTCAAACTTGGCCACTTTAAGATGGGTGGCCTTCAACTCCCAGAATTCCCCAGCCAGCATGCTGGGAGTTGAAGGCCACCCATCTGAAAGTGGCCAAGGCTGAGAAACACTGGTCTAATAACTAAAACCCAACCATGATTCAACCATCACTGGAAAAGAACACACACACACACACGCCTTCCCATTCCACAGGAAGCAACAGACACACAGATAAGCAGATCGGCCATCTAAGGGGTCCACCGTCAAGACGGCATCGCTCGGTCCAACAGCAACTTCTCCCAGAGGACCACCCCTCCAGCACCCCCCAAGCAGGCAGGAGGGTGCTAACAGGGCGGGGAAACATCTGGAACGCAAGACCAGCACGCCACCAACGCCCCGGCGGGACAGGGGCTACGTCTGCTCCCGCCTGCCGTGCCTGCGCCCCGGCCAAGGTCTTGCCGGCAGTGGAAGCGGTTGGGGCATCCAGATGGCGCCAGGTGCTTGCCTTCCTCGGCCGCGTTCTGATCTGCCCCGGCGTACGTGCGCAGGAACTCCGCAAAGGCCTGGTCTTGCTGCAGCAGCTCTTGGTACGACCCCATCTCCGAGATTTTGCCTTCGGACAGCACGACGATCGTGTCCATCAGCGGCAGGTAACTGACCCCGTGGGTCACCAGAATCCGGGTCTGGGCAGAAAGGAACAGGCAAAACGCGGGACGTTGAGGCATCGAGAAACCTGCACATTTGCTGTGTCTGTGTCAGGCAACAAATGCAGTTTCTGATTTGGGTCATTTAATATTGCGGGGATGGTGAAAAGATCGATGGATGGCACAACCCTGCCCTCGAGTTATGGGAGGGCACAAAAAGTTCGTCCACAAGCTTTCCCACATGCATACTTTATTCTTCAGGATGCCCTTCGGCCCAATGACTTTGTCGAAAATGTGCTTCCCAACGTGAGCGTCCACCGCCGACAAGGGGTCGTCCAGCAAGTAAACGTCAGTGTCGGCATAGACAGCCCGGGCCAGGCTGACCCTCTGCTTCTGGCCGCCCGACAGGTTTACCCCCTGAGGGAGAGAGAGAGAGCAGGCGCCCTCAGGGTTGGGCAGTGGCAAGAGGGGCCATGGGGGGGGGGGTTTGCACCCAAGCGCGATCCAGGGGTTCCACAGAGGAGGAAAGGAGAGGGAAATGGCACCACACAGAGATTTTAATCTAGAGAAGTTTTGACATGGCCTGCAGGGAGGAGGGAACCCTCCAGAAGCAAGGGTGGGAGCCCCCTCGGACGGTGCTCACGGCTGCCTCAAGTACCTTTTCTCCAATCTCCGTCTGGTCTCCTGAAGGGAAGATCTCCAAGTCGGGCAGAAGGGCGCAGGCCTCGATCACCCGCTGGTAGGACCTCTCGTTCAGCTCCCGCCCAAATATGATGTTCTCCTGCAAGGTTGCGTTCTGGATCCAGGCTTGCTGAGGGACGTAAGCGACGGAGCCCTGCCGAGAGGGAGCCTGCTGCTGAGTTTCTCCGCCAGGGAACCCACGGCTGTCCAGATGTTGCTGATTTAAGATCCCAGTGTCTCCCCTCAGCTCAAGCCCCCTGCAGGCGGTCCCCGAGGAAGCGAGACCCCTCCCTGATTTGCCACCACAAGGAAGAGAACGGCTCAAGCCGAGGCAGGAGGTGCCCGCGGTTCTGCTGGTGGGGCCAAACAGCAGAGGTTGCCCCTCCCTCTGCCGGGCCGCCCGTCTTGGCCATCAAAGGACCGACACCGCCTTAGGGCCCCCCGAAGTGCCTCTGCCCATCCTGGGGGTTCCCACTTATCCAACATACCCTGAGAGAGACGTGCCCGTCCAGCTTCTCCATTTCTCCCAGAAGCGCCGACAAGAGAGAGGATTTGCCGCACCCAACCTGGCCCACCACGGCCACCAGGGACGAGTCCTGAATGGCAAGGTTAATGCTGGAAGGAAAGGGAGTGCCGACTCAGCCCTTGACCCCTGGAAAACCAGGGAGGCGAGTCTGCTTGACCCCTGGGGTGAAACGGGGGATCCCCAGAAATGTCAGCGAGACCCCAGGGACCCCAAGAGCCATCTGCTGGGGACCAGCTGGAGAGGCTTCTTGGAGACTGAAGGGCCAGAAGCAGCTGCGGGCAGGGGAGCAGAATCCAGTCGTACTTGCTCAGCACCGGGGGGTCAGTCCGCGACCAGCTGAAGGAGGCGCTCTTCACGTTGACGCTGTTGCCGCCCGCTGGCGAGTCCCAAAAGGAAAGGTGCATCTGAGCAGGGCAGTGGTGGAACAGGGCCACATCCACCAGAGGTGGGGGCCTGCTTGTCCTCCCCAGGGGAAGGCTTTCTGCCACACCAGTCCTCCGCCCCACCCTCTGGCCGCGGGAGTCTTCCCAGCTGCCGATGTATGCCATTTCAGACTTTTCTGGCATGCCATACACACCGCACTGCATTTTCAATAGCAAATGATGCCTTTTAACATCACCACCCCTCGGGGAGACGTGTGGCATGGAGAACGCATTCCTATCACACACTCTCTGGAGGCAGGACTCAACTCCCCCAATTCCAGCCACCGAAAGGCAGGAATTACAAGGCCAGCACGTCTGAACGTCCCAAACTGGGAACGCTGATGATGGTGCAGATGTTGACGCTTACAATGAGCCATGCTGAATATGAAGGAGGAGGGATCTGGCGGCTGCTACTGACACTAAGTGCCCCCTTTGTTGATAAATGCCAGACTCACCATTTTTGATGGCACTTCGGACAACGTTGTCTGGATCCAACTCTTCATGGGACAGGAACACGCGGAGACGCTTCAGGGAGACGCTGGCCTGGAGGGTCAATCCCAAAGATGGTGAGAGCAGAGGGATGCTCCATGCCCCCCCCATCCAGCCACCCCTCCTTCCCAAAGCGTGGTCCGATGATGCCTACAGCTGGTTGAACTCTCTGCTGCAGGATGAGATGGCAGCTCCCCCCCACTCCCCGAGGGCTCTGCACGAAAGTGGCGAAACTCAAGTGCTGCTGCCTGTCGATGGCTGACAGCCAGGAGATGGGAGACAGAGACAATGTGGCAGCTGTGAACAGCTCTCCCTTCGCTCTGCCTGCTGGGAAGCAGGAGGCTGGCCTGTCCAGCAAAGAACCAACCCCAATTCCCAGCCATTCCCTAAGCTTTATGTTATAAAAGGCCAACCACAAATTGACAGTTCAGAGTGTTCCTTTTCTTTCCTCATCAGTCACGTTTTTTCACAACCCCAACAGACAGGTTGAAATTCCGGGGCCGATGAGGGGTAGGCACTGTGGGTCGCCCACCCCTGGGGAAAGGCAGAATCCTAGAATCGTCACTTGGGAGGGACCTTAGAGGTTACCTAGAGCCAGCCCTGCTCAGTGCAGGGTTCACGAGAGACCTCCTGTGCTTGAAGACCCCCAAGGAAGGAGGACTCCCCCAGTCATAACTCCACCTGTCCACGCCATCAGGAGTCCCTCCTGATGCCTGGCCTGAACCTGCCCACGCCTGGGCCTAAGCCCTGGTGAGGGTCCTGCCCTCGCCAACAGCAGAGCTGAAAGAGCTTACTTGCACGATGCTGCTGACGACCATTGGAAGGATGTTGAGGGGGAACCGGAGGATGTTGAACAACGCCAGAGACACAAATGCCTTCTGGGCATCCAGGATGTTCTCTTCCGAAACGGTCACATAAACAGCAAAAGTGGACAAAGCAACCTAGGAACAAGCAGACCGGAGCAGGTCAGGGTGGAGCGCACGTCCTCCCAAAAGGAGGCAAGAGGAAGTCAAGCTCCAGGCCGCCGCAGGGTGGAAGCGGAGAAAGGACAAAGCCACAGTGCGGGGAAAAACCTCAGCTCAAATCTAGCAGCTCAGATTTTAGAATGGGGATGTGGTTATTTGAGCAGAACCTGAAAACAATCTTGGCCACTGCTGTGACGAGAAGAAAGACAATCACAGCGTGGAAGGCCGAGAGGTCTGTCCTCCGATGACCTGCCCAGCCACTCCTCTCTCCCTGCGAAGCCCCTAAAGGTTTCTGGAAACTCTCACCAGGAACGGGGCACACACCCAGGTGAAGGTGCCCATGGCCGCGAGGTAGGCGGATTTCTTGAGGACCTTCAGCTCCTCTTGCCGGATCTCCAGGACTTTCCGCTTGAAGGCCAGCTCCCAGGCATACAGTTTCAGCACTTTGATTCCGTTGAGGATTTCGTTCATCAGTTTAATCCGGCTGTCCTTACTCTTCATGTGAGCAACCTGGAGCCACCAGAAGCAAGTTAGGATACCCCTAGCCATGGCACGAAGCCCTGGGACACATCCTGTACTGGCTGCCACCTGCATTTTTGCAGCTCTGGGCTAGAACACGGAAGAGCCTGGCCCACAAGCCCTCTGGCCGTGTTGGGCTTGCTTCCCATAGCCTCCATGCTGTGGCCTGGGGATTCTGGGAACAGATATCCAGCACTCCCAAAGAGCACAGTTTGGGGATGCCTGCATTTCATTGGCGCTCAATGAAAATTGTTCTTGCATTTGAAAGGTGAAACCATGAAGGGCAGCTTCAAATGACCTAAACAAATCAAAATATAGGGGGAAACAGGCAGCGGGGCCTATTTGCAGAGGAAGAGTCCAGATGGCAGAGCCTCCCACCTGGTAGGTTTTGGTCTTCATTGCTATCACAGCGTTCACCGGGACCAGCAGCAACATGACAGCCACGCCCGCTAACACGGAGGGGCCTAAATTCTGAGGAGAAGAGGGTCATCAGACATCCCGATCCCAGGCCCGGTGGGCCAGTCACACTGCTCGGCCCCCTGGGAGGCATCGTGGGGTGCAAGAGATGCCCAGCCCCCTTGGACTTGGGGGAGCTCCCGCCCCCCTCAAAACTTCAGGCAAGGGAACCAACTTAGCTTGGCCACTCCCAAAGTGGCCTGGGTGCCGTCCCTACCTGCCACAGCAGATACAAAGCCAGCATCACTTGAAAGGGAGCAGACCACACCATGTTGATGTAGGTTGCCAAGTCCATAAACCGCTGGGCATCCACTGACATCAGGTTGACGATCTCCCCCACCGTGGAAGTCCTCCGTGCTGAATTGGTGATGACCAAGGCCTTGGCAGCAGAGACAGGACACAAGAGGCCGCTTAAGCACCAAGGGAGCCCACGACCAGCAGAACAACACAAGAACCCGGAAGCCAAACTCGGCTTCAGTGCCCGGATGTCCCGTTAGCCGAAACAGCCTTACGAAGACGCGCCTTGAGCTTATGCATCCCCGCGGGGGCTGCAGGGCTGCAACTGGGGTCTGTGTCACCTGGGGCAAACATGGATTCCATGCCCATTTTGGTGCCCCCCAGCGCTCATTTTGGCACCCCCCCAGTGCGGCGCCTGGGGCTGCACCGAGTTCCTTTGCTCCTTTTTGGATTTGGATTAGGGATGTTTCAGTTCAATTAGGTTTTACTAGGTTTTCAACATAGTTAAGATTAACCATGATTTAGGGCTTGGATATAGTGGTGGAGTTTCCCCGGCTTCATCACGTGGCCAGTCTGGAGGAGATGGAAAAACAGGGAGAGGCGTGCAAGAGCCAAGGGCACGTCTTTGTCTGGGGAGGACATGATGCCTTTATGTGCAAACGGAGCCACAGCGATGGGCAGCAAAGAAAGAATGTGACGCCTTCATGCCCGCAGTTCCTATAAGGGTCACCAAATGCTTCTGAAGTTAAATTAATTGCCACTGCTGCTGCAAGGGATTTGGGCAACTCACAGCTATGAAATGCACCCATTCTCCATGTAGCCACCCACCTCCCTATTTCAGGAAAGAAGTCTTTTAAAGTCAGTGTTGACCCAGACGCTTGCTAATAAAACAAGGGGGAGAGAGGTGGAGAAAAATGCCTCTTTGTCCCCAGGACAATTCCTGCATTGCAGGGCATTTCCTGCATTTGTTATCCAGAGTGTTTCTGTCTCAGCAGATAAGCAAGGCCACTTTACTCCCAGGGTGGAAGTCACTGAAAGGAGGGGGACAGCCTGTGGCTGCAGCTCCCAGCTGGGCTTGCCCAGGTGAGGAGAAAGACGCCATGCCCCCAGCGAAGGTGGCCGTCCGTTCCTGTCCCTGCACCTTTCGGTAGATGGCCCCGATGACCGCCGTCTTGAGCCTCATCCCCGTCACAAAGCAGATATGGAAATACTGGTGGAGGACCAGCGTCTGCAGGCCGGCTGAGACGAAGAGCAGCCCCGTGTACAGGAAGCCTTGCCAGCTGGGAGCACTTTTGTCTTTGACAAAGTTAATGAGCAACCTGGAAGGAGAAGGCAGATGGGTGGAGGGGCAGCTGCAGAAGGGAGGGATCGGTGGGATCGGCAACCCCGGCTTTGGGACTGGATGCCCGGCCCCGCTGGCCTGGCAAAACACCCTCTCCCTGCGAGACAGAGAACACAGAGCCCTGGGTCGACTGGAGCTTTTGAAACAAAAACAAACACACCCTCAAACCGTCTTGCTCTTTACCGCCAATGTTCAAAGCAGCAAAAAAACCACAACATAAAACAACTTGCAATTAATGTCATCAAAGGCCAGAGACGTTTGTAACGGGGGGGGGGGGTTCAGGTGGGAAAAGACAGAGACACAGACAGACACAACCCAATAAGCAAAAAGGCAACAGTCGTTTGGTGGGACTAAATCCAAGACTATCTCAGGTGAGATTTTAGTTATAAACACCCAACCAAGGTTTGGGGAACTTCCCATGGAGCCTTCTGCTCTTTCACCAAGGAGCAGAGTCAGCGCCTGGAGCCCCTCCCGGCTTTTCCTCCAACTAGCCAGATGGTTCTGCAGCACTCACACACCTCTCAAAACCAACCAAGGGATTGTCGGGATGTGACTTGATCCCAGCGCCATCTGGAAAGAGCCACCAGCATGTCTACACTATTGCAAGCTGATCACCAGCAGAGCCCAGATCAGCATCTAAGGGGTCTTAGCCACAGCAATTATACCTTCCTTCCCGATCTTGCCAGGGGAGGGACAGCAAGCCCCAGATCTCTGTACTTGGAGGTCTGATCTACGTGCAAACGGGCCACAGCTGGAACGCCAGGCTCAGCTTCCTAAAGTCATGGTACCAGTTGGCCATCAAGCCCAGCCACCCAGGAGGGGTCTCAGAAATGGGGCAATGTAACAGTCAAGCCCCCCATCGAGCAGCCTGAGAGCCCTGCGCTTACTTCAAGAGCTCGGGTCCCGTGAACATCATGAGGTCGTGGAAGGCCTTGAAGAGGAAGCTCATCAGGAAGTACGGCCCGAAGGTCTTGTAGAGCACCCTGAACAGCGAGGGCTCCCTGCTCCTGGCAGGCGGTCCCAGGATCAGGGCCTCTGCCTCTTCTGTCACGTCCGAACTGGAGTTGCTCAGCTTGGCCGGCTTCTTGGGCGAGTACAACATGGGGCTTGGAAGCCTGCAGAGCCAGAGGGGCACAGACATGGACGGTCGCTCTTCACTTGCAGAGACCTCTGTTGTATCGCTACACCAGCCTTTCTCAGCCTTGGCGACTTTAAGATGGGTGGACTTCAACTCCCAGAATTCCCCAGCCAGCTTTGCTGGGGAATTCTGGGAGCTGAAGTCCACCCATCTTAAAAGTCGCCATGGTTGAGAAACACTGCTCTACACAAACACCGGTTGATGTCACAATCGGCCCACAAAACGGGTCCTCAAAGCGAATCCAGGGCCGTCTCCTGTTTGGGATCAGGAGTTTTCCACACTTCGGGAGCACAGCCTGCCACATCACAACAGGTCCCCCGGCTGTGTCAGAGCCACAACTCCCAGAATTGCCAGCCAAGGTGGGAGTTGCATCCCCAATGCACCTAGAGAGCATCAGCCAGACAAAACTGTCACAATGTTTGCACTGAGCAAGAGCAAGGACCCTCCTCACACCCCAATTTGGCATTAGAAAATCTCAGGGGCTGTGCTGATCATTGCTGACTTAATTTAAAGGCCCCAAACTAAATGAGACCCCCCCTCCCAATACATCCAGGCAGAAGCAGGAGCTATAGGTGGTCCTTGCTTAACAATCACAGTTGGGACTGGCATTTTGGTTGCTAAGCGAAGCAGTCATTAAGTGAATCTGACCTAATCTTTACAACTTTTGCAGTGGTTGTTAAGTGAACCACTTGTTCGTTAAGCAAATCATGTAGTTCCCCATTGATTTTGTTAGCTGGGAAGGTTGAAAATGACAATCACGTGACCATGGGATGCTGTGATGGTCGTAAGTGCGAACTGGTTGCCAAGTGCCCAAATCGTGATCGCATGACTGTGGGAACGGTTGTAAGTGTGAGGACCGGTCATAAGTCATTTTTTTTCAGCACCATTGTAAGTTCGAACTGTCGCTCAACAAATGGCTGTTAAACGAGGACTACCTGTATTCACAGCACGGCCAACCTTTACCCACAAAACTTTTGATGTTCTCTGTGAAAGGAGTGGCACTGAAGAGTAAGATAGCAAATAAGAAAAAGAACGTATCTGTACAAATTTGACAAGCATCGCAACAGAAGCGAGCCCTCTTGAAGCTCCCGCATCTTCAAAGCAGAGCGACACATACCTCTGAGCCCGGCCGTATTCCTGGGCCCAGCTGTCAGCCAGGCCAGGCACCACTTCCTCCGACGTGTCTTCCTTGTTTAGAGACCACAAATCTTTTGCTTCCAATGGCTGCCGGTACCCCTGAATCATCAGCCTAAGGGGAAGGAGATGTTTTGGCCTCACGGAGTTACACCAAACGGCTGCAGATACCCCACTGGGAACTCTCCCCCCAACGAGCAAAAGCCCCGGTAATCTCAGCAGGGCGTCCGCTCAGAGAAACCAGGCCTGAGCACTGCAAAACCACCATCCGATCCCTTGCAGGGTGAAACAGCGCCATGGAGATGCACGCAGCTTTGGCCCCCGAAGGGCCAGCAGGCTCAGCCAGCTTCCCCAGCCGGGTGCCCTTCAGCTAAGTTGTACTACAACTCCCAGAATCCCCAGCCATTGTGACCCCCAAGGAGGTTCAGTCCCCAGTCAGCTATGAGGCCTCAGCTTGGAGAATGCAGGGGTAGCTCACTTCTAGGGAAATATCTGTTTTCTTACCCAGAGATCCACCAAAACGTGATCTTGGAGAGGAAGGAAGCACTGGACTCTGGGCAGGGATTCTGGCGGGAAAAGGATTCGCCCGATTATCAAGGGTTTCGCATCACCAGCTTCTAATCACCTTCAGACCGCTGGGGAGGGAGGGAAGGAAGCGGGACGGCTGCGTTCGCATCCCCGGCTCGGCTAAAGACCGGACAGACTGGCTGGCACTAACCTTGGTTGGGCTTCTTTGGCTGAGCATGTTGTGGAACGCAGCCGTCGGATAGCTTACGGCTCAGGGGAGTTTGCAAACTCAACAATGGGCTGTTTCAGCCACAAGGTTAAGGGGTGAGGTGGACGCAGCAACTGCGTTCAGAGGAGCATGTGGGGAGGTGTGCACTCCCACGCCTGCGCTCCCATGCCAAGGACTTCCAGCCCGCATTCTGTTTAGTAAAGGTAAAGGTTTCCCTTGACGTAAAGTCCAGTCAAATCCGACTCTAGGGGGCGGTGCTCATCTCCGTTTCTAAGCCATGGAGCCGGTGTTGTCATAGACACTTCCGGGTCATATGGCCAGCATGACGACTCGGAACGCCGTTACCTTCCCGCCGAAGCGGTACCTATTGATCTACTCACATTTTGCATGTTTTCGAACTGCTAGGTGAGCAGGAGCTGGGACGAGCAACGGGAGCTCACCCCGCCACGCGGTTTCGAACCGCCGACCTTCCGATCGGCAGCTCAGCGGTTTAACCCGCAGCGCCACCGCGTCCCGCATTCTGTTTAGAAGGCATTAAATTAAATTTAATGCATGCTTGCATGAGACGGCAAATCTCCCTGGTCCCGAGCCTGCATTTCTATGCTTTGTGTGCTTCTGACAGGCCAGGGCAGAACCTTTTACAAAATCAGTTTCTCCGCTGTCCTGACCCCCCCAGAATCACCTTCCTAGACCCACTGAGCATCTCTGCCAAAGGAGCAATGGGAGCACAGAGCAGCTCTTTGTGGGTGTCCCTGTGAATCACCAGCATGGGGAGCTGTTCCAGCCAATCCCCCGAGTGGGAGGTGGGGGCCAAAAAAAGGGGAAGGGGCTTTTTTCTGCCAGGCTGCTGGCAGACACGTGACTAAGTGTCAGAACAAGACTCTGATCTGCTTGGAGGACTCAACAAGGTCGAAAAACATTACTAGTTCACCTTATGAAGCCGAGAGCTGATTATTCAAACTTTGCTGCGTACAACGAAGAAGGGGAAGTGCCCTCTGGGGCTTCAGGGGCAAATGCCACCTAGGGTATGCTTATTTTCATAGTCTGATGCCAACAGGATCCACTCTCAGCCAGTTATCCATCTTCCTTCTGTTTTTATGGGGCAGAATCTGCAGCTGGAGCCCAGCAGAGCAAAGCCAGGACTCACCTGGGGCCTGGGTGGCTGCCAGCTGCATCATACTCTAAAAATAGCCCACAACTGGGAGCAGAATTAGGGCTCAAGGACACGGTGCAAGAGGATTATGGCAGGAATCTGAAGAATCAGGCTGAGTGCAGAAGCAGACAAGGAGGCCGGTCGGACACTCCTGAAATCTGAGCGTTCCCCAACAGCAGGCGTTCACCCTGAACCCTTCACAATGGAAAGAGATTCCTTCTGCGCAAAAAGCTGCCTGAACAACCCTACAATTCCTGTCTCTTCTCCACAGTCCTCCCTCTGATTTTGGAACCTCAGGTTTGATTCAGAGCCATACAAAACTTTCCACATTTATTTGTGGAAATAAAAAGGAACAAAATGATCTTTTGAATTAAAAAAGAACCCAAACCACAGCCAATATTTCAGCCAACAATCGTGGTGCAGGCTGGAAACTCAAGCAATGGAGTTTGAAAAAATGGTCCAGAATAGATAAAATTGTTTACATACAATCAGACAAAAGGTTAAAAAGCAGTTTGGTTAAGCAAAGACATTGCTGGCCCAAGTATTACGCATTCAGCCAATGGCCGTGGCAATACCTACAGGAACTTGAACGTCTTCTGAAAACAAAGGTGGACGTTCTGGGAAACAGGAGAGAATAAACTGTATCAGCACCAAAGTGAAGTAGATATAGAAAGTGGTATAGCGAAAGACGTCAATTTCTGCATCCTAGAAAGGGGAACAAGAGCGCTGTCAGTGAAGTTCATGAAATCCCTTGTGGTTGGGAGAATGTCAGCTCCCTCTTCCCCTTATGATAGAATTCATGGTCATCCAACAAAACTGATCAAAAAGAAATAAAAACAGAACGTGGAAGGACTGACCTACTGCCTAATCAGTTGAGGGAACTCCCTGCTACAAGATGCGAGGGGGCTTGCAGAACGAGGTGACTCTAAAATTGTGCTTCACCCACCTCGCTGAGAGCTTCAGTTTGAACAGCCATGTGGGGAATTCTTCAAATGATTATCAGGGAAAGGACCGCTGCCAGCTTTGGCACCCACCGCCGGCCACGGGGTGGGCAGAAGGGTCTTTCTGAGATGGCTTGGCCAATCACAGCAAGGCTGGGGTTAGACTTTCAAATGAAACCAAACAGGCCAATTTAGTGGCTCTAAAACTACGGAGGAGAGAGCATTTAATGCATCATTAACCCGAGGCTCAATCATTAAGCTGCCCCTGCAGCCTCCCAAGGATTCTGCCCACATGCCAGGCAGCAGCTGCCTCTCACCGGGTTGGAAGCGTGCATCGTTTTGGATCTGAACGTTACGATGGCGCACAGGAATGCAATCAACCAGAACAGGAGCATCACTCCTGAGGACTGGACTCCTTTCATCCTCTCGTGTTGTATCAAAAATGTGGCAAGCAGCTGCAGACAGGGAAGTCAAAGTGCAGACTGTTACTGTCCATGGAGGCTCGCGGAGCGAGAGCTCTCCTCCTGGACCACAGCCACTCACCCCATGCCAGAACATGTGAGATCTGAGATTTGCAAGACATCATTTGCTTTCCAAGGGAACCTTCCAGCCCTGTTATAAACATCACAGCCTGCTTCAGCCGTGCTAAGGAAGTTTCATGGTTAAAACCACGCAGAGGCAAATAACCAAAGTTACTTTCACTTACCATCGTTATGCCCAGAATTGTAGGACTGACTAAAAAAACTGGAGCTCGTACAATGTTGCGATTTCTTTCCCAGAAAGAGTAGAAAAGGTCTGCCCAGCAGACAAGCCACAGTAAGAGGCCCAAGGTCTGAAACGCAAGGAGGGCGTTTTTCAAGATAGGGTCTGTGCGTTTGCTTGACGCCCACCTTTCTCCCCAAGCAAGCATGGAAAGAGGCGAGGAGGATTCCAGGCACTCAAGGGCTAAAACCCAGATGGGTAGAACCTGTGCTAAAATTAATCCTAACCCCGATTCCCCTTTGCAAGCCTGACGTGGGAGACCCGTCTCTGCAGGTTTCCAAACGCTGAGGCGCCGGCGTGGGCCAGAGTCACTCCTCAGAAGCCCATTCTGGCCCCATCTCCCCCAGACTGGCCACCGTGACTTGGGCTTCCAAGAGGGAAGCGGCCCGTGGTCTAAATCGCAGCGCCCTCGGGGTGGGTCTGGCTGGGCATGTTGGGCCTGCCTGGCCTGAAAACCTGCAGCGAGGTCTCCCGGAAGGAATGGCGCACCAGGCCATGCCAACCCCCGGGCAGGCGGATTTCCAGCAGGAGCCTCCCTGGGGGGGTCAGGCTCCCTCATCACATCCCCCCCCCCCCCCCGGTGGAGACGGAACGGTGGAAGAAGCGGCTGCGGAGGCGCCCTATTTCTTCCCCAGCCTGGAAGGTTCCTGTCTTGCGGTTTACCAGTGATGCGTCTGGAGAGATGCTCACACTGCATCTTTGTGACCCCCCGAGCCCTAAAGGGCACGGGTGCGTCTCCACAGGTGCACGCAAAAAGAGCCCCGTCCAGCCCAACTCGTGCCCACTCACCGTTTTGGCTTTGTTGAGATGAGACATTTGGATGTAGCCCCGGCCATGGCGGCGGAGGTAGGCGAAGTAGAGGGGGAAGCTCACCCAGAGGAAAAGGCAGGGGGTCCAGGCGAGGGCCGTGTTCTGGAAGCACGGGGTAAAATCTGGGCGCTCCGTGTGCCAGGTCAGGTTCCAGTCCTGCGGAAGGCGGAGAAGTCAGGTGGGGAAAGGGCCTGGGGCTGCCTCGGCAGGGAGGGCCCGGCCAGGCTTGCTCCCTGCTGCGCCTGCCTCAGGCTGTGCATCGCTTTCAGTTACCCCACTCCAGCTGGGAATGCCAATTGACTTGGCCCCGACATCGAGGTAGCCTTGAAGTCTGCCCCATTTTGGAAGAAGCTGTCCCACATCTGCTCGGGGGCACCTGCTGTAAGGTGCCCTCCTACCGACCCCCTTCAGTTCCCATGTAGCTCTGCTCCCAAAGAAATGCCTGTGAACTGGCAAAGTACAGCTCCCCAACCCACCCCCAGGCAACTCCACAGTGCCTCCTTCAGGGTCGCCTCTCCTGAAAGGCCAGGGTGTGGGCCCCGCTACTCCGCAGGGATGGGAACAGCCTGAATGGGGGCGTGGGGGAAGCCTTGTTGCCCCTCCTCGGCGGCACCACCTGTGTTTGTAACACTCCTTTTCTTTTCAGCAATCCCCAAAATGCCGTAAGATTAGCTCAGCTCTCTCGGTGGCCTCTCCAGAACCCTGGCAGAGATTAACAACTATTTTTAATTACAAGAGGAGGGTGGCAATGGGGAAGCTATTTTAATGGCAAAAGATCTCACCAATTTAGGAACAGCTAAGTGAAGTGGGAAGCCAGGCCACGGGGAACTGGTCCAGCCTGTCGAAGGGGCTTTTTGAAAGCCCCCCACAGCCTGACTTTTTCCCTGATCCACACCACCTGCAGCTTCTGTAAGACAGGGTCAATTTTTTTTTTCTAACCCTTCCCAAATTAAAGCCAAAACATGCACAGCATCCACATCAAGCCGATTAGTTGGGGCAGAATTCCAGCTCTTTTGGGAAAAGATTTGAGCAATCCTGCTGGTCTCACGTAATTGCTCATCACAAAAATGGGGGTGGTGGCAGGGATCACCCCAAATCTCCTTAAATGAGAGAGAATTCTAAAGACAGGGCTAGGTGAACCACGAAACCGTAGAAGGGCAGGGCAGGAACGCCAAGGAAAGGGCACACTGGCACAATCCGCAGTCGGTGCACAATGCAGAGGGAGGAAGTGCCTTGCAAAATCTCATTTCTTGGCAGCTCACAACGCCTCTGAGGAGTTGACCAGAACAAGGAGAAAGTGCGTCAGGCTGGCTAGCTTCTCGGGGGTGACCTGAAGTGACTTCGGAGTAACTTCCCAGACACCAAATTTAGCAAAGCATTTCACACCCATTACCAGAGGCGGTGGCAGCTCATCACCCTCCCCCAAGCTGCTGCTTCACAATTAAGGCAAGGATGAGTCAGGAACCCAGCAGGGCACCTCCCTCTGCCCACCAGGGCCACAAACACCCGCGGGGAACTCAAGCAGCCCAGTGGCCTTGTCCTGCCCCAAATGACAAGCCCTCATGCGCAGCGCCAGCCCCCAAGCCAGGAGCCTGGCAGCACCTTTTCCGGCTGACCCCTACACAGCTCTCCTGGCCACGCTCCCTTTCCCACTGGGTCAGCTGACAGCACTTTCAGCAAGCAAAGCCACACAAGGCAAATGCTGCTGGTCGCACAGCTCTCCGGGTTAAAGTGGCCAACCCCTTGAAAGCACAACCAATAATTAGGGCCCGCTGGCCAGCTGTGCCAACTTGGGTTTGTTTTGCAAAGGCCTCTGAACTAAAGCCCCCAAACAACAAGTTTATTTACTTTATTTATTTCTCACATTTCTTCATGGCCCATCTCACCAAGCGACAAACACCTGTAAATTGTGTTTGGCCTGAAATTGTTTTGTCTAAAATGCACTAAACAAGAGTCGGTGCTCCTGTAATGTCATACTCTGGCTAGTCAGAGCTGTGATCTATTGAAATGCAGTATCTGGCAGACAAAACAAGTTTAACTGTAAAAAAACAGGAAGCTGGAACGCATGGCAAAACTTTTAAAGCAGCAGATTAGCAGAGTCCTTTTCTCATAACAACAACTTGTGTGCCCCTTAATATTACACAAGTTGCGGACAGTCAACATTCCTGGAATGTGGATAATTTGAAGGCTGAGCTTCTGTTCCTCCATGTCTCACTTTTGACACGGGGGTTCACCTGCCACTCTGAAAGCAAACGCAAATGCCCATCCCAACCAAGATTTCTCAGAATTTGGAAGAATCTGATTGTTATTCATCTTTTACTTCGCAAAGCCAAGATTCTGAAATTGTTGGCACAGTACAGAAGCACAAAAGTATCCACTCAAATACCTAAAAAATGACACCATTTTTTCCAGGACAGTCAGAAGGCATGCCATTCAATCATTAGGGTGAGACCAGGCAAACCAAAACGCTCAAAAACTGTTTTTTCAGCCTTGAATTCCAAGGATACAAAGCGGAAAGAAACACCATACAAGGACCCTTAATTTCCACAAGGACCGAACCTGCTGTGCACAATCTCCAGCAGGCTAGGAGGTCCCTTTCCTTTCAAGTTCTGTGCCGAAAGGAGAATTCTGCTCCTTGCCGCTTCCCATAACTGGAAAATGGCTTATTTATTCATTTATTCATTCAATCCCGCCTTTATTATTTTTATAAATAACTCAAGGCAGCGAACATACCAAATACTCCTTCCTCCTATTTTCCCCAACCTGCACGCCCGAAGTAAATTCTAGGATTTGTCATCTACTATGTTATATATTATATATTGTATATTGTATATCATATATTATTATTATTGTATTATATTATTTTCTTTCCCTTTATTATTTTTATAAATAACTCAAAGTGGCAAACATGCCTAATACTCCTCCCTCTTTTCCCCACAACAACAACCCTGTGAGGTGGGTTGGGCTGAGAGAGAGGGACTGGCCCAAGGGCACCCAGCTGGCTTTCATGCCTAAGGCGGGACTAGAACTCACCACCTCCTGGTCTCTAGCCCGTTGCCTTAACCACTAGACCAAACTGGCTCAACCAAACTTGTTTTCTGAACAGCGGGAAGCAGGCACATGGCCTCGACCCCGGGTAAGGGAAGCCATGCATTTTCTATCCTGCAGCCTGGCTCCCGAGCAACTGGGGCACGTTCCATTCAAAGTCCCAGGAAAGTGACTCTGTGGGAGAAGGAACATTCCACATTTAGATCAGGATCTGGGATTGGAGGAAAACAGAGCGACTGAGCCATCAAGCAAATGAAGCCCTTAGAGCAGTGTTCCTCAGCCTTGGCCACTTTAAGATGGGTGGACTTCAACTCCCAGAATTCCCTAGCAAGCATGGCTGGCTAGAGAATTCTGGGAGTTGAAGTCCACCCATCTTAAAGAGGCCAAGGCTGAGGAACAGCGTTAGAGCAATGCTGAAAGCAGTTTCCCATCTCTCGGCCACCCTGGAGGCAGATGGAATGCACCAGTCCAGCGGCTTTTCTTTAACGTTGATCACTCAACCATTTGATTACACCTTGGACCAAGTCTGGCCAGGGCAGATATTTTTAACACAGTTGCTGGTCCAGGGGGAATTACCGTTTTTTCCCCATTAACTCTCTCACTGTAAACAAACACTGAGCACAATCCCTTGGCAACGAGCTATTTTCCTGCTTCAAGCACAGTGAATCCTTGCAGGTCAAGACACGCAGGAAGGCAAATGCCAGCTGCTTTCTGGGGTACTGCTGAAGGTGCCATGTTCAAAGCCCACAGCAGTAGCTAAGGGATGGGGGGTGGGCGAGCCAGGCACTGGGAGAATCAGTGGGCTGGCTGGCGAGGAAGAAGGGGAAGGCAAAGGGTGAGGGCACCAGCCTCACCTCGTGCCTCCTAAGACCCTCCTGGGTTTCAATTTGAGCAAAGCCCAGAAGATCCAAAATGTTCCAGGATTTGGGTCTGCAAAATTCACAGAATGCAACATGTTTCTTTTGTGTGTGTGTGTGTGTGAATCTGTTTTGTGCACACTCCTAAATTTACAGCGATACATTCTCTGAAGGTGAAAACTGGGCAACTTGGCACCCAAATGTATATGTATTGCATGACTGCCTGCAAACCAAGCAGCTGCTAATAGTCCTGACTGGCTTCAGGGCAGAGGTGGAGAGAGGCCAAGAAAGAGCAGCCAATGCCACGGGCGTAGGGACAAGGGATGGGCGGAGCAGCTTGGGCGAAGGGTGTAACCCAGCAGCGCTGAGCATCTGCTTTGCCTGCAGGAGGGGCCAGGCTCAGTCCCCAGACCCCAGGCAAGAGGGAATCAACACAGCAGCAGCAAGAGGCTGTCTTTTACCTACAGGGCCAAACCCACTGGTGGGCCAGGCTCTTGACCTGGGCAGAGGCACCATCATGGTTGGGAAAGGCTGGCACACTACTTCTCAGCCCCTCCTTCCAGCAGTGGGCAAGCAGGGGACTGCAGGAGGGCACAATGCCACGCTTCTTCTGCACCCAACGCAGGAGGCTCCGCCAGCCCCTTTGGCCCTTCCTCCACCATTCTTCATCCCAGTTCCTGATGCCCCCCCCCAACACCTCATCTCTGTCTTCACAGAGGGCCTTGGAAGAGCACGGTCCACCCTTGCAATACGCGGCTCACACCCTGCCAACCCACGCAGCCTTTGAGAAACAACAAACCCGCTAGGCTGCCGGGACGCCCTGCTCCCGGGAAGCGTGCCCAGCCCTGCCTTTCCACGCTGAAACCCAATCTGGGCCAGAGAAAAAGCAGCCCAGGAGAAACACTTTTTCTTCCTTGCAAAGAGCGGCTGGAACAAGCGCTGTGGCGAAGAGGAGCGATTTTTCCGGCTCCTGAGCTTGGCCTCTGCTGCCCCGCGCGTCACCCGGTTACATAAGCGCGCCAGTCCGCGTGCGGGAGGCGACGCTCCGGGGCACCGGCCGAACGCCTCGGCCGCCGAGGCTCTAGAGAGGCGCCCGGGCAAGTTTACCGGGATGCAGAAAGTTCGCGGCGCCCCGAAGCAGACCTGGGGCTCTGCTGCCGGGGAGAGGACGGCAGGCAGCCGCATCCACCCGCTCCCAAATGACCCGGGCACCGGCCCCCCGGAGCGGAGCCCGCGCCCTGCCCCGCTCTGGGCCGTCAGACGCACTTCCCGGGCTCGGGAGGACGCGCCGGGAGCCCAGCCCGCCGCCCCCGAGACCTCCGCCGCTCCAGTCAGGGCGGCGGCCTTCCGCGCGCTCCTTCCAGGAAGCAGCCCCCAAGGGCGGCAGAGCGGGGAGGGGGCTCTGATCCCACGGCAAGTCAGCTTTCGGGCGGGGGGCAGCCCTCGCGCCCGGCCTCCCGGACCAAAGCAGGTCCGCGCTGAGCAGCAGCAGCAGCAGCAGCAGCAGCGCCGCGCGCCTCCCGGGACCCCCCGCCCGCCGCCAGTCCCGCCGAGGCGGCGCATCCCGGAGCGGAGTGCGCGCCCTGCCCTGCCCTGCCCTGCCCGCCGGGGCCGCGTGGCCGGACCCCGCTCGCGCCTGCGCCTCCGCCCCCGGCCGGCGGGGGGCACCGCCCGGCCGCCTCTTACCCAGAACGGCGCGGAGCCGGCGGGGCCGCTGCAGAGCCGGGGGGCGCCCATGGAGCCGCCAGCCGGGAGGAGGAGGCGGCGGCAAGCGCTGCTCCCGGCCACCCCGGGCCCCTCGCAGGCGCAGCAGATGGTCGGCGGAAGGCAGGAAGAGGGCGGAGCGGCTGGCGGGGGGGCGGGCGCTGATTGGGCGCGGTGCGGCAGCCTCGGAGCCCGGCTCGGTGCGACGCGGGAGGGACCCGGCCGGCCTCGTCGGGGGAGGTCGCGGGCAGCCCCTGCAAGCCGGCTCAGGCGCCTCGCGCATCCCTCCCAGGGCTTCCCCCCCGGCCCCAGGCGGGGCTCGCGGCCAGCCCGCCCCTGCACGTGGCGCCTCCCGTCCGGTCGGGGGTCCCTTCCACCGAGCGCCAGGTCGGACCCCTGCCGGCGTCCCGGCCCCGCATCCCCCCCGACGCTGCTGCCAAGGCGCGCGTGCGCCCCCGTCCCCGGCTACAGGGCCGCCTTCCTCGCCCGCCACCCAAAATCCGGGAGCGGCGGGCGAGGAGCGTCTCACGTCGCCGAGGCGAACCGGGGCTTGGAAGGGGGAGACCGACGGCGCAGCTGCCCGCCCCCATCCCTGGAGGAAACGGCGCCCTCGGCTCAAGGACCCCCCAGGGAACGCGGCCTGCGGAAAGGCCTTCGGGCCCCGCGAGAGCTTTTTCGGGGCGGCGGGCCCTTCCTCCCGGGGGCCGGGCTGGGGGGCTCGGAGGGCAGCCTGGGCGCTGGAAAGGAGGGCGCCGCTCCGCTCATTGAAAGAGCTGCCCCCCCGGCAGATCTCCCGGCTGCGGCTGAAGCGCGGGGGCCGCCGCCTCTCCGCCCCCGGCTGGCCCCCCCGCTCGCCCTCCGCCTCTGGCGGGCGCCGCGCGTCGGGCGGGGGGAGTCCGGGCAGCGCCTCCAGGGGGCGCCCGCGAGCGGGCGCGGGGCCTGGGCGCGCTGACTCAGCGTCCGCCGCCGTCGCTGCTGAGTCAGCCTCCGCCGCGATTGGCCGGGCGCGGGCCAATGGGGGTGAAGGGCGGGCTTCGGCGGCTCCGGTCCGCCCTGCGTCGCAATCCGGGAAACCGCCCCCGCCCCCCAAGATGGCGACCGTCGCCGAGCTGAAAGCGGGTAACGGCGGCGCGGCGGCTTCTCCCCTTCTCGGCGGCGCGGCGCGGCCGGGGCCCTCCTTGCTCGGCCCCCCCGCGCGACGGGCAGGGATGCTGGGGAGGGGCGGGCGGAGGGCCGCGGCGGGGCTGCCCCTGTTGAACGGCGCCCCCCCTGTCTCCGGCAGCCCTGAAGGACGCGCTGGCGAGGAGCGGGGCGCTTGGGCAGGTGCGGGCCCGCGTCCGGGCCGAGGTCTTCGCCGTGCTGGACGACCCGGGCGAGCCGCGCCCCGCCGTCCCCCGCGAGACCCTCCTGCTGAACGAGCTCATCCGCGAGTACCTGCAGTTCCACCGGTACAGCTCCAGCGCCTCCGTGTTCCTGGCCGGTGAGGGCTCCTTCCTCCTGCAGCCCGGCGGGCGAGGCGGGGACTCGGGGGACCCCCTGAGACCGGGAGGGGGCCCGAGAGGTCATCCATCCGACCCCTGGGCCCACCAGGCGGGCCAGAGCAGCACACCGACCCCCGGGGAGGCCGCAGCTGCTCTGGGAAGAGGCGCCGCCCCCCGTGGCTCCGGGCAGCCCCTGGACATCCCAGACTGGAGGAGCCCTCAGCCCCCTTTCGCCAGGGAAAAGGTCGCCCTCCTGACTCTCGGCGCAAACCGAGCGGCCTCTCTCCTGTGTTGCAGAGTCCGGCCAGCCCGAAATCCCCCTGGGCCGGGAATTCCTCGCTAACGAGCTCAATATCGTGGAAGAGCCCAGCAGCAGATCCGTGTAAGATCCACGAGCGCCTCTCTTGAGGTTTTCCCCCTTGTTGGAACGTTGACCGAGTCTCAGCCCCAATCCCAAATCATTTGCGCCAGGCAGGCAGTTGTAAGTGGTCTTTGTGGTCTGACTAAAAGCAACCATTTTTCCAGCGACACCCACGTGTTTCTGGAGTTTGTTCACATTAGCATCTGGCTGGATCTTGTGCTTCGGAGGCTGGTAAATATGTCCAAATACCCTTCTTGAGAATGCTCTGGTGGGATAAATCCTATTGGATTGGGAGAGCTTTATTGCCGATTACGCTCAACCCCTTGTGTCGTATTTCCTTCCCACTGGGCGTCTCTGGAAGTCCCTTGCAGGCCCCACTGAAGTGGGGAGCTGCAAAGGAGCCCTTCCATGTAGTGCTGCACATTCCTCCCCCTCTTTAAGTATCGGAATTTTTTCTCTCTCTTGACAGGCCACTTTTGTATGGAATTCTAACCCAGCTGTTACGTGGCAGTGAAAAGACGGTCCCCCACATGTTCCCCAGAGCCCCGTCTTTGTCGTGTTCAAAGTGGACTGTCAGCAAGCCATCCCACCAAAGGAGCCAAACGGGTACAGTATATGTGAATCAAGAAACATGAAAATAATAATAGTAATAACAGCAACAACAACAACAACTTATTAAACATATTTGTTGCCTGACTGCCGATGACTCTAGGCAGCTCACAACAATCAAACAAAGTAAAATCAACAAAAGGTAAAAGATGGCCAGCGCGATGAAACAAGCGGCATCCCTCTCCCTCGCCAAAGGCCCGGTGAAGAGCCAGATCTTCATGGCTCTTCTAAACAAGAGCAGAGTGGGGGGAAATCCGAGTCTTGGGGGGGGGCTTGTTCCAGAGGGCAGGTATTGCTACAGAGAAGGCACGCTTCCACGGTGCCAATAGATGACATTGTTTAATCGAAGGAACCCAGAGCGCACCAGCCCTGCAGGATCAGATCAGCTTGGCAGATGCCATGGGATGTGCTAGACATTCCAGGAAAAAGAAATTGCTGTGCAGATCCTCAAAAATGCACATCAGTGGAGCAGTCTGGGTTGTGAGACCCCACTTAATAGGAGTGATGCATGCCTACCTGTTTGGTTCTTCTCTCCCTGTGGCTTTAAAATATCTCCTGCTAGCTGGTTTGAGTTCAGTGGGACTTAGATCCAAGTCATGGTTCATGGTTTTGCAGAATTGGTGTAACAGGACTGTTCTTAGCCCTGGCAGACGGGGCATGGGATGCCCTCAGGGCAGATCTCTTGTATGAACTGAAGTTAAGAGGCCAAGAATTGTGCATGAGCTCAGCAGCGCACTTCTGTCCCTGGAAGAGGAAATGGCCCCGCACTATAGAAGAGCGATTGGTTAATCTTTCTTGGGCTCACCGTGCTGCAGTCTCTACCTGGATGCTGATGCACCAGCCGCTTACAGAGCCTTTATCTTAATTTTCAGAAACCGTTCCAGAGTCCGGACACGTGGCTGGGGTGAGACTTGAAGATATGTGGGATTCACAGGGCATCCATAAGTGAAATAAAGAACTGCAAGTTTTTTTTTATGAGTAGCAGCTGTTTATATTTGTTATTGTATGAATCTCCTTTTTCTTTCCTATAAAAGTGGTTGATTCAAAAGGGCCAGAATCATTTATACACTTAATGCTTCTTTCAGCTGGTGTTGGGTCGTCAGTTATTTATAATTTTTAGTTACTTGCTGAAGTTTTACTCTGTCTATTTCTTCAACTATCAAAGCAACTTACAACACTAGGAAAAATATGCAATTTTTTTTAAAAAAAGAATTAAAAGTAAAAATAGACAGGGAAGTAACAGGGAAAGCTTTGACAAAAGGGATGTATTTTTACCATGTTCCCATAGATTGCAAAACTGGGCACACGTCTTGAGCATGTGCCCATTTTCAGTAGAACTTCAGAAATTGCTCTAAAGGACTGAACCTCACTGATTGGGAACTAGAGGAATTGTGAAATGGAATCGAAGAAGTTGTTAATGGATGAATATGAAAAGTGACTGCCAAAGACCAAGAAACAGAAGAAAGCAAACTTATTAGAAGGGGGGGGGGGTTGCCCAAGAAGAGAAGAAGAATCAAAGCCAAGAAAGACAAAGGAACCTAACAAAGAATTTCAGAGAGATACTAAAGAGACAAAAAGCAGTATTGCAACGAAGGACTAGGAATAAGAGACATTGCTGATGCAGGCTGGATAATTGAGAGGCCCAAAGAATACCGAAAAAGTCTGTATGTGTTTTATTGATGGCAAAAAGGACTTCAGTTGTGTCAATTAAGTCAAGCTGTGAAATGTCCTTGGGGAAATGGGGATCCCAGAACATCTCATTGTCTTGCGCAAAACCTACACACAGGAAGCCACAGTGGATGGAACATGGCAAAAAAGACTGGCTCCAGGTTAGCAAAGGACAGCAGCAAGGCTGTATCCTCCCCCCTTATTTATTCAGCTGATCTGCTGAATTTATATTGATGGAGCCTGGTTTGGAAGGAAATGGGTGTGGTTTTAGAATTGGAGGAACAAGCATCAATAATCTGTGCTAATGACACTACTCTGGTAGCTGAAAATGCAAATGATCTGCAGGCTTTAGTAATGAAAGGGAGCACAGTGAAAAAATGACTTAGATTAAATTTGAAGCAGACCAAACTAATGACAGGCACAGCAACCAACCTTAGAATTGAAGACATTGAAGAGATGGACAGCTTCTGCCTTTTAGCATCAACTGTCAACAGCAAAGGAACCCACAGTCAGGAAATGCGCTGTAGACTAGCTTTTGGTAGATATTCAGACCCCATAATGTATCTATACAAGCAAGAAACTGTAGGCAATGGTTTTCCCTGTGACACTCTATGGAAGTGAAAGCTGGACTTTGAAGAAGCAGGACAGAAAGGGTATTGATGCTTTCGAACACTGGTGTTGGAGAAGACTCCTGAGAATGCCATGGTCAGTCAAGAAACAAACAAATGGATCACAGAACAATCAGTCCAGAGTTCCCACTTGAGGTAGAAACGCCTAGGCTCAAGTTGCCGTATTTTGCACAGCACGCGTTATGCAAAGACCTACTTCTAAGTCCATAATGCTGGGAAAGGTGGAAGGAAGGAGAAGAAGAGGATGGCCAGTAGCAAGATGGATGGACTCATTTGCAGGGGCAATGGGCGCACCATTGGAAGACCTGAAGACCTAGACGGGACAGATGATCCTAGAGAAGCTCTCTGTAGTAGGTAAAAGTTGACACTGACCTGATGGCACATTATCAAGTCATCTGGCTGCTGAGCAGGCACAACAAAATTACAAAACGCATGTTAAACCTTCAGACAGGCTGTGCCAGTTCTGCTTTTTAGAAGGAGGCATAAATCAACTTTGTTAGGGAGGGGAAAACCCCTCAGTCAGGGCCTTGGTTTCCTGTGCGTTAATCTGCTGCAGCTCTTGACTAAACAATTGGATCTGGCATGCTTGCGGTGTAAGAAACACGAACAGAGGACCTGTGTAGCACGCAAGGGTGGCAGTCCTGAGAAAAGGAATGCCTGCAAAGGCGGAAGTGGAAGAGCTGTCCTTGCAACAATGAAAGATAATGTGTTTCTCACCAGAGGGGAGATCCGGGGCAGCGGGCTCCAACTCTTGAGTTGTGCTGGGATGGCCCAGGAGGTGAACCAGGTCTGGGCAGCCCTCCGAGGGCAGCAGGCTGCTCCTTCCTGGCCATGTGGTGGAGTTCACCGTCTGTCCGGGGCTGGCCCCCCAGGGGAGGGCAGGCTGGCCTGGCCTCGGGAAGGGCTACTTCGGGCGGGTGGAGCAGAGGACCTCCTTCAATGACATGGCTTCAGTTCCAAGTTTTCCAGCTTCTCCTGGGCAAGGGTGTGATGTGTGTGGGTTTCTTTAGTGTGTGTGTCTTCCACCTTTCATTTGGGAGGAGGAGGAGGAACCCCTGCAGTTTCTGTCCAAGTGGGTTGCAGACCCAGGCCACTTAGCTGAAATGTTCCAGCCTGGTGCTCTCCTGCCCCATAAATCATCCGTCGCTTGGGATTCTTGCTCATCAGCCAGCCGCCGCTGGACGTGAAGGCCCGGAAAGGGTTTCCACTCCTTTTTAAGTTGTTGCCATCGCAAGGTGCAGATATTTATGGAACAACTTTACAGCTCTTCTGAGAGGTGCTGGCTGCCCACCTTCCGAGGCATGTTGCTTTAGCGCACAGATTCTCAAAGATGTGCCCGTGAGAGGCAGCGGCTGCTGCTGACCCTCCTCTGTGGGTCCTTTGCCTTTCCCTGCTCAGTCCATCCCAAAACCTGTGCCAAAAAAGAGACGTTGCTAATCCAGCCTTACCAAGCTTGAATTGCTGGATACTGTAGGATCTGAACTCTGCCCAGCCGGGCCCAGTAGTCAGGATGGGGCCTGTAGCTGGACAGCATCTGGGACTGAGCTGTGCCCCAGTCTGTTCTTCCTCTTTATTTGAGATTGCGGGACGGAAAAAGCAAGCAGGGACACAGGGCTGCCCAGTGGGTTCCCCTTTGGCAAAGCCCAGTGGGATGGCAGGATCTGTCGCCACCTTCCCCAGCCTGGGGTCCTTTGGAGCATTGAACTTTGGCCATGCTGGCTGGTGGAGATTGGGAAGGGAGTTTCCGCACATCTGGAGAGCATCACTTGGGGTTCTGTAATGGTATATGAGAAAGCCCTTGAGAGACAGGGGAGGAGATGCTGCCAGGGGAACGGTCAGATTAGAGAGAGCATAGCCCGCAGCTGCATAATGGGTGGAGAAAGAGGCTCAGAAGGGACCCCCTCTAGTTTCTTGGACTGTAAAGGAGATGGGGGGGGGAGGTGTACTTTCAGACCTGCAAGATTCTGTTAATGCAGCTTTACAATAAGAATGAGCTCATCTGGTCGTGTTTCCCGTCTGGTCTACCTGGGAGGGCTGACAGGGTTGGGGCCCCTGCCAGGGAAAGCTGGCTCCTGGAACCACAGGGCCCTTGGGTGGGCCCAAAGGAGCTTCTGGCTTGGTTTGTGGGGTGCAAGCAAAGAGCAGCTGGGTTCACCCACAGTGGGGCTGCAATCCCAAAGGGGTGGCTTAGGCAACGGGACCCTTCTAGGATAACCATCATCTGTTCATCCCCATTTCTTAGCAAGGGTCGGGGGCAAGAAGCAAGGTGCCCAAAGGGCAGACAGGGCAATGCCATGTGAGACCTGAGCAGTTTCCTGGAGATCTGCTGCCGAGGTCAGTCTGCTCCCCTTTCCCTTCCCAGGTTAGCAGAGTCCCCTCCCAGGGCCTGGGGAGGGGAGCAGAGGAGCTGCTGCACAGCTGGAGAGCATCGGGCTGGGCACTTGCTTGGCAGGCAATGGGCCCCTTGGTCCTTGGGCCAGACTCCCAGGCACAGGGCAGCAAGTGGGTCAGCATCCTTGCCTCCCCTGGGCTGCTCCCTCCTCTCCTGCTTGGGAAGGTAGGCCTGCAAGTGCCCCCCAGCTTGGCCTTTCCTGCCTGGACTTGGGCTCCATATTTAGGCGGCTGCTGCTGCTGCTGCTGCTGCTGCTGCACATCTGCTGCAGGGACATTTTTGCATCCGGTACGTTGATGGGAATTGTTGGAGGATCCCAGTGTTCCCTATTTGGGATGTCTGAGAAGCCCAGGCGAGCATCTGGGGCTGGGGCTGGGGCTGTGCAGGGAGGGAGGGGTCCAAGGTTTTAGGGGGCCTGGTGAGGGTCAGCCTCTTCCCCCTCCCCACTCGGCACCAGTGGGACCTCCTGCCTCCTTCCCCACTGGGCTGAGAGGGACCCACCCCGCCCCCTTCCCCCCAGTGCCCCAGACCTTTTAACAGCTGTTTTTTGCCATTTAAGGGCAGAGGGAGGAAGCTGGGTATATTTACAACGGGTTCTCAGGAGCTGAGCCCGAGGCAGCCGTTGCTGCAGAAACAGCCGGGCACAAGCTGGGAAAAGGCGAGCACTGTCATTCCCGAGAGACGGGCCAGGACCAAAACTGCCCAAGGTCCCCGAATGTTACATAAACACGTGAGGAACACAGCAGACCTTCCCCCCTGGGAACGGCCTCCCCCACGGAGCAGGGCCTCTCTGGGCAGGCCCGAGCTCTGCATCAAAGCTGGTGCCAGATAAGAGCGGGTGTATTGCCAGGGAGAAGTAGGGGAGCTGCCTCTCATCAGCCCTCGCCCTGGGCAGCTCCCCTTGGCTGGCCCTGGCAGCACATGAGAAAGCAGGAAGGGTTAAGCCAGGCTCCTCGTATCTCTGGGCCAGATGAAAGAAAGCTCCATTTTGGGAAATTGTGTTGCAATGGGAAGGCAGATAATTTCCAAGCCATCCCATAATGTGATGACACAAGTTATTAGGGGGAAATGGGAGAGGGAGAAAATGCCTCTTAGCTTGACGGTGAACTCTGGCTGCAAACCCATCACTTAAACCCTCTCTCTTCTCCCACCCCCTGCCCAAGTTTTCATATTTTAGCTCCGGAGACACTGTTGGAGGGGAGGAATCTGTGGCCCCTCCCCAGAGCCCATCACCTCTATATAGGGAGGGGGCAAGAGCATCAGGCGCCGTCTGCCCAGCTGCTAGCAAGCACCCGCCTGGACGCGCCTGCATCTTCTGCTCTCCTCCTGGACCTCTGTAAGTACTCTGGCTGGCCCCTGCCCTGCCGGTGGCGAAGGAGTCGCTGCTCCCCTTCGGGCCAAGTTTACTGAGCCTCTTTGGAAAGCAGCAAAGCAGCCGTTCCCCCCCCGGGACACAGGCAAGCCCAGCGTTGCTGGACCCAGGCTGTGCCCTAGCTGAGAGAACCCCCTTCCGCTTTCTAAACACTGCCTTGTGCAATGCTGGGGCTGGGCGTGGGCTTTGGAGCGTCTTGTGGTTGCTGTCTGAGCACCCAAGGGGCAGTAGCGGGGTGAATGGCATGAGTGGGTGAGCCGGACCTCGTAGGATTGTGGAACAGGAGGGGACCCCAAGGATCACCTAGTCCAACCCTCTGCAGTGTGCAGGAATCCCCACTCAAGCACCCTGGGGAGGGGGCTGCGCATCCTCTTCTTAATAATTCCAGAGGTGGAGAATCCTCGCCTCCGTAGGTAGCTCACTCCGCCGCAGCATGGACCTGGCTGCCAGGAAGCATAGAAATGAAGTAAGAACGCAAAGTAGAGTTCACAACATCCCTAAGAAGCCAATGCCGTATTCAGTGCCAGATCTTTTTCCAAATGAATTTGCATAGAAAACAATCCCAAGTAGGACAGTTCCAGTGATCGAAGTGATAGATCCAAAATCATTTATGTTTCAAACATTTTTTTAATTGTTGGTATATACTATCAGACTCACATTTAAGGCATTTTTTTTGGTCAAATTGCCTCCATGAATTCCTGAATGTGATTAGTTGCTGGTAATTAAAGTACATTTTCTGGCCCTGAGTCCCACTGCAGTTGCTGTTCCCCAAAAGATCCTGAGCATTCACTCTGGTGCAGGTGAACTTAGCCCGCAGCTCGCTCCATCCTGCACGGCAGCGCAAAGGCTAAAGGTGCCTTCTCTGTGGCCCTTCCGGAGAGGAGGGCTTCCAGGCTGGGCCCCTCGTGGCAACACCCTGATTTTAAAAAGGAGCAATCGCAGCTGGTTCGGTGGAGCCCTCACAGCCTTCTTACCTAATTTAGTTAACGGCTTTGGTTTATATTTTCCTGAAAAAGGCGGTTAAACCAAGGGGGCCGTAAGATGCTGTGCGTGAAGGGAGAGATCGGTAGAGGGCAGTAACAGAAGCTCCCTCTCTCCGTCTTCCAGCCAGGCCTTCGGTGCCTGCTGAGGAATGCTCCAAGAAAGGGTCTTACCCAGCAAACCTGGAGTTCAGCTGAGCTCGCCGTTGGGAACCAGCCACGGCCATGCGGGCCTTTGGGCAAAGGGTGCCCTCTTTGCATGTCACGAATTTGGAAGTTCCCCAGAACGAACCTTCTGAAGCCACCAGGCATCCCATCCGGGACTGTGTAACCTCCTCCTCCTCCTCTTGTCAAACAGCGCAAAGAGAGCCTTCCCGTGCCGGAGAGTTCTCTCCTGAGGAGCCGGGTGGCAGGCTGCCCCCCCAGGAAGGCTTTGCAGAGGGGTCCCATTTCCAGGGCTGCTAATTCCACCCCCCACCCCACCCCCCATGGGAGCCCCACTGCAGGCCTTCTGCCAGGATGTGGCTGGAAGGGACAGCTCCCGCCAGCCACACTCCTGAACGGCAACCCCCTGTGCAGGGAGTGCGGATCTGGGGGTCCTGCTAGAGCCGTTGGATGTAAATGGCCACTTTTTTTAATAATTGTCTTTGGAAACTATTTTGTTATGCCCTAAAAGGTATTTGTTTTGAACTTGTTATCATTAGGGGCTTTTTTTCTCTTTTTTTGGCTGGATCTGCTCATAATGAGAAGAACGTGGCCATATATGGTAGCCTGCCTGCATCTGCAAGCAGGGAGCGTTTGTGGATGGCTCGCCTCTCTGCCTTCGCAGGTTTTGCATCCTCTCTGACATGAGGTCAAGGGAACCCTTCTGGCTCTCCCCCCCTCCAACGCCCTTTTATTTTGTAAGTGTGTGGCTGCTGCAGATTTTAAAAAACAAGTGAGCAGGAGCCCAGGGTTCATCAGAAGCTGCTCAGGACCGTTCCTTTCTGCTCCTTAAAGATCCCGGGGAGCTTTTTAAAAATCTGCATTCTGACTCCACCTTAATCTTGTGTGATGGATTCCTGTCTCCCAGGCTCAGAGTCCATCAGCAGATGCAGCTGACAATATTTATGTTGTTGTCAAATGTTTAGATTCTGCCTTTCAGCCTGCAGCGCAGGACCTCCAAGGCAGCTGAGAAACGCAAATTCAGAACACAGCAATAGAGTAAGAACAACGCAACTCAAAGGGGTGCCATCAAAACAACCTCAGTGAGGCCAACTAGATAGCATGACCAACCCGGCCAAAGGTGAAATGGCATGGCCTGCTTGGACGCTGCGCAGCATGCCAGCTGAGGCATTCCAAGGCTGGGCCAGCCCAGAGAAGGCCACGCTGGCAGTTTTGCTGGCAGTTGGAGGCCGAGCAGGGCCTTCTCCATGGACCCTACTGACCTGTGATTCATGTCATAAATATTTGACCAAAGGCCAGCCAGCCTTGCCAAACCAGCGGTGAAAGTTCCCAGCTCTAACCCGTTGGTAACACATGAGAAAGATTCCCTCTGTGCAGTTTGCAGAAGTTTTCCAGGCTGGAGACAGTTTTGATTTGCCACCAGCCAACAGGCCAGTGAGGTGTGGACAGGCCCGCTCGAGTGAGATGGATCCCAGTGGATGAGCAGCACCCTTTTGACCACAGGGTGCCCATTTTCAAAGGGAGGCCATTTCTGCATTTCTGATGCCAGCGGAGTAAAAGGGCAGTTTATCAACAGTGAAAACACTGCTGACAGTGGCACTTCCATGTTCCAAGGCAGTATATCTTTGACTCCAGATGCTGGGAGTTGGCAGAAGGAGGCCTGTTTTCTTCCTGTCTTGCCAGGAATTAATTAATTAATGCTTCTCTTGAAAAGAAAAGTTTTTGATCATTATCTGAGGCATAAAACAATTTTAAGGAGTTTGACTTTGTTGCTAAAAGTTGTCTTTTTTTTTATGAAGTTATTTTCACTGCAATTTGTGCATTTTTAATGTAGCTTGATAGAAGAATTAAAACAAAATCCCCAAAATAAGGATGTTTTTCTATGCCATGGAGCTGCTTGGGAGGCGTCCTCCCCTAGCCAAGATGGGGGGAGAGTTGCCCCATCCAACCAGCTGCAATTCTTACAACCATCCCTGTTTACTGAGGCAGCATCCTTGTCTCTCTGCCAGATGGGACCCCCATTTTATCCCAGGGTTTTGCTTTGCTTAAAAAGTGGCCATGGACTTTGCCCTGGTTCAGAGCCTTGAGATGTCTCTGGAGCATCAAAAATGAATGGAGGAGCAGAGGGGTCTCTTCTCTAGTGGGGTGTGCATGCGTGCACGTAACTGCACGTGGCTAGGAAGGCATGATGCCACGTGGAACTTGCTGTTTGAAACCCAGTGCAGCCACAGGCATCTGTTTGAAGCAGCTCCTAATGTCTTTTTAAGACAAATTATGCTGTTGCTTGGCTTTTAAGCTGGCACCGGGCAAGACCCTGCAGAGCAGGTGATGGCTGGCTGATTCCTGTACCCCTGTAGAGATGGCAGATTTAGACCGCAGCCACTTGTGGCCCTGTTTGGTGTCAGCATTGGGTTGATGGCTTAATGTGATGCGCAAACTGTACCCTGTAGCTTATTCAGCCAACTGTGAGTAAATGCACAGCCCTTGTTCCAATCAAGAGGGAGATGCTGTGCTGCCTCAATGCTTTGTGGGCAAAAGCGTGATGCGCAGCTCCCCAATGCTCTCTCCGTCTGCCGCCCCCCGCAGGCGCCCCCTGAGCCAAAATGGCACAGAAGAGCCAACTCAGCGACGACGAGAAGTTCCTGTTTGTAGATAAGAGTATCATCAGCAGCACAGTGGCCCAGGCCGACTGGTCAGCCAAGAAGCTGGTCTGGGTCCCGTCGGAAAAGCACGGCTTCGAAGCCGCCGGCATCAAGGAGGAGAAGGGGGATGAAGTGCTGGTGGAGCTGGCCGAGAACGGGAAGAAGGTGACCTTCAGCAAGGATGACATCCAGAAGATGAACCCGCCGAAGTTCTCCAAGGTGGAGGACATGGCCGAACTCACCTGCCTGAACGAAGCCTCCGTCTTGCACAACCTCCGGGAGAGATACTACTCGGGCCTCATTTATGTAAGTCCCTGAGCCCAAGAGGCCCCTGGCAGGGAAAGGCGGGAATCTGGGCCTGGGCTGCTGGCTGCCGACAACCAGCCTGGCTTTCCCCAGCCTGACGTCCTCCCAAAGCGATGGCTGTCCTCCATCAGCGTGGCCAAAGGGAGGGGGAGGGGCACCCAGGGCCCAAGTGACCGGAGCAGCCAGGCTGGGGAAGGGGTGTGGCTTTGGCCAGGGAGGGGCTTGATTTATTCTGGTGGCTGTCATGTACCAGTAAGGGGCACAGAAAAGGAAGAAGGTGCAGTGGGTGGGTGGGTAGAGACAAAGACAAAGGCCAGAAAGCAAAAAAGAAGCCCCAAGCAAAACACAACACACACACACACACACAGGAGAGACCCAGCCCCTCTGCTCCCCTCGGCCGTTTATTGCCGCGGCCCACATGCAGGGGAGCGGCCGGGCGCTTTCTCTGGGGCGTCCTGCTTTCTTTGTATGGCACTTTTCCCTCTCCACTGCTTTTGAAAATGCAGCAGGCCTTTGTGCATTTGTGCTCTCTGTCGGGAGTGGATGATGGGTCCTTCCCAAGGGCAGCGTAAGTCCTGGAAGCCCCCCATTGCTCTCCCCCCTTGGACCGCTTTTCGGGGGAGCTTGGAAGATGCCTTGCAAAATTCCCTGGGAAACCGTTTGGCAGGGGGAGGCTTCCCCCTGGTTTTTTCTGGGGCTTTCGGAGGGCTTTTGTTTTCAGAGAGTCAGCATCCCACGGGGACAGAAGGGCCTTAGTTTTCGCAGTTCTCAAGGTCAGGTGGGGATTGTCATCCTGGGGGCTGCCCACGTGTTTAGGCGCCTTTCAAACCCAAAAATGCACCAAGGGTGGAAACAAGGTGAACCTGACTGTGCCCTCCCTTGTTTGGAAATACGACCTGCCACCCGTGTGGCCGAAAGAAAGACGCGCTCTCCCTCCGAGGGTGGCCGAGGGTGGAGGAGAGGTTCTTTGGCCTCCTGCGGGGGTGCGTGTGGGGTTTCAGCCTTGAGGGAAAGGTTTATGCCCTAGTAAATCCATGAATCTTTTACATGCTGCAGCAAACACAGATCCAGAAGCGGGACATCGTAAATTCCTGTTTCCACATTTATTGGCCTTTGGCAGGTCTTGCAGGGAATAGTGCTTTTTTGTAGTTACGGTGACCATGTGCGAGGCTGCCAGGAGTTCCCAAGCAGAGCTTCTAAAGGCAGCCATGAATGAACGGGAAGGCTAAACCCAGGGGTGGCCGTTGGCAGGGCCAGGCTCAGCTGCCTCCGGGACTCTCAGCCAAGATGGCAAATGGCTGCTGGGAGAAACATGTAGAACATTGCACCAAACCAGCGGCACGTGGGGGTCCAGCCAGTCCTAATGACCCCTCCTTCTTTGCCCCTTGCCCTGAATATCGAGGCTCTCTTCACAGTCTCGCTCGGTGCTGCCTCCCGGCGGGCCTGTCTGCCTGGAAAGCTTCTCGCAAGTCCCTCCAAACATCAAGTGAGCACCCCAAAGTCCAGCGGGGGTACTCCAAACCGCTGCCGGCCCTCCTGGGAACCCAGGGCTCAACCCCCAAAAGGCATGCACTGCCAGAGCAGCCCAGGGCCCTGACTTCCCTGGCTTTGCCGAATGCCATATAAAGTGCTGTGTTGCTGTGAAATCTTTGGGACATTTCCTAATATGGTCAAGAAAAGGGAAACCCCGGGCTGCACATTTTGGCTCAAAGGCTTGCTTGATTTCAAGGTCAGCCTGGATGCATCCATGCAATTACATAGTTGGAAGCTCTAATAAGACATGTTTTGTGGGGGCGGGGGGGTGAACAGACAGGAGAAACCACCCTTATGGATGCGTGCATCAGTGGCCTCGGCCCCAAACCTTGACCAGAGGCATCGGGGAGGAGAAGAACTGAGACCACCCTTGAAAATGGGGAGGGGGGGTTGTGTGCAAAGTGCCGTGCGTTTACAGGCCATCCGGGCTGATTCAGAATCACACCTATTTCAGCCGCCCTTCTTTTTCCTGATGTTCCCGTTATAAGCGACTTTAAACCTGTATCATGTGGGAGACATGCCCTTCCTTCCCGTGTGGTGGCTCCAAGGTGAGGGTCCTGCCGAGAAGGTGCCCCAAGGCCTGAGGCAGGCGACCGGCTTAGTTAATGGTGAGCAGGAAATTCTCGCTGGGGCCGTTGTGGCTGCTAGCTGGGATGGCCCTGTGGAGCCTGCCTGTTCAGAAGCAGTCCATCCCCGGATGCCAGGCCCTGGGAAGGAGCACTCCCCTCTGAAGGGCAGGGCACCCCTTGAAGCGAGGCAGAGACACATCGGCTTCCCGGCCCCCAAACTGCCACGGCTCCCTGCAAAGAACTGGCCTCCCCCAGACGTTCAGCCCCCAATGGGAAAGGGGCAGCTGCTCAGGTGGTGGTTCCAGGTGGAAGCAGCCAAAGGCTGACCGGTCAGTGGGCTTTCCTTGCAGACGTACTCTGGTCTCTTCTGTGTGGTGGTCAACCCTTACAAGCAGCTGCCCATCTACTCAGAGAAGATCGTTGACATGTACAAGGGGAAGAAACGCCACGAGATGCCGCCCCACATCTATGCCATTGCTGACACCGCGTACCGGAGCATGTTGCAGGGTAAGGATGCACCACCCTGCCGGATGGGCAATGACCAGCGGCTTCTGCCATCCCGTGGCAGTGCACGGAAAGGCTGGGCAGCCCAGCCGTCACTAGTGGCTGCCCATCCCAGACCAGTGGGGCTCTTCTGCAGGGAAGGGCTGAAGCTCAAGGAAAGAGGGGAATGTGCCCCAGCCCTCAAGGTTGTGCCAGGGCAGTGGGCTGACAAGGAGCTGATGCGCCACTGTGCAGTTCCATTTAAAAATCCTGGGAATCGGGGTAGGGAGCCCCCATCAGGTTTACCATTCATCCCTTCTCTTTTTTTAATTAGACCCTTCCATCCGAAAAGCCCCCAAGGCTAAGCGTTTTAGTCCAGGCCCCTGCTGACCTCTCTGCTCTGCCTATTCGGTGGCCACTGGAGGCAAGGATGTGGAGGATGTGACCCCCATCTCGAACAATGTTGCCCTAAAATCCCAGGTGGTGGTGGGGCCGTGGCTTGTCTGTAAGAAGAGGGGCTAGCCAGAGGCAGGGCTGGCAGAGGCTTCTCGCAGCAAAGCCTGGCCCTTCCTGGGAATCCACCCCTGCACGCTTCACGTGCCTGTGAGAGTGGACAGATGGACCCTTGCTTAACCAAACGGCTTGACTACAGCTGCCCGTGGGGCTCCATCTGGCGGGTGGTTCTCGGGGGCACAGGGACAGGCTAGAACATTCCTCGGAAGCCTTTGGCGTCAGCGTCTGCCACCCTCAGCCACCCTGTGACTCAAAAAGGAAAAACTCTCCGTCCGCCTGTGCCGGGGCGCATGGCCAGAGAGAAACCCAACACATAGTTTGGCAAATAGGGGCATGGAGAAAGAGAGGAAGGCAGGCAGGCAGGCAGGAGGCCACCTCCTGGCTGCGGAGGCTCTGACTCCTGGTTGGAGTCTGCCAAACCGCCCTTAGCCACCTGGACTCTGAATTCTTCTCCTGAAGCCTCTGCCCAAATCAGAGAGACCATGGCTGGTCTAAGTGGTGTGGTCGTGCCAAAATCTGGTGCTTAGGCAGCTGGGTGCCTGGCATTGGACCCCTAAATCACACACACACACACCCATTTTGCAAAAGGGCCAGCTGGGCCGGCTGGACATGAGCTGGCCTCGTGCGCGGCTTCTTGGTGGAGGCTGCTCCGCGATGTTCTGCCACAGAGGCTGCTCAGCATGCAGAGGGGTCACAGCCGTCCCATGGCCGGGTTGTCCTTTCTTCTCCTCCAGTCAGTGACTCTTTTAACGGGGGAGCTGCAGCCGGCCGGTTCCCTTCTCCCTGGGCGGAAGAGATAGCTGGCTCCTGCCTGCTTTGAGGCCTGCGGTTTCCTCTCCTGGTGCCCTTTCTGGCACATGCAGCTCTCTGTTGTTGGGTGTCGCAGGAGGAGAGCCACGGGAGTCTCTGGCAGCCAAAAACCAGGAGGAGTCGGCAGCGCCTTTCCTGGCTAATAATGTTGATTAAAAGGCATGCTTTCGTGAGCTCTGTTCATCAGATGGGTGGCACAACCTAGTATTTAAACACAGAGAGATGGAGGGTGGGGGCAGAACAGGGGGTTATGCCGACAAAGCTTCCAAGGGACAGGTTACCGGTGCCTTATCGCTTGGCAATTATAATGTGCAAAAAAGCCCAACGTGCTCGTTGAGACCTGCGATAGCCTGAAACGTTTTGATGCACCTGAGTTCGGCAGCCGCTCACTCGGTTGCCCTGGAAAGGGTTCCTTGTTCCAAAACAGCTACTTTGAGATCTGAGATGGAGTGTCCCGGGAGGCCCAAATGCTCTGCGTTGCCCTGTCCTTGTTTTGAGTCTGAGGTCAGACTTACCTCCATAAACACCTTTGCCCAAAGGTGGACCTGCCCATCCTGGAGAGTCCGGAGGGGCGCTGCTGGCAACCCCCACGTGAGGAGGAGCACGGGAAGGTGCCTCGGATCTTGTGTGCACGTGTGTTGGGCCCTGTGGTGGTGCTGTTGGTGCAGATGCGGGGCAAAGGAGGTGTCTGGCTGGCTGCAGGGTCCGGTTCCCACGTTGGCATCGCTGTCCTGTTGTCGTGAGCATCTGCTTCAGGGTGGGCAGCTGTCTGTATGCAAGCACAGGCCTGCCCTCAGGGCCTGAGAAGGTGCAGGGCCACTGTCCACTTTGGGCTGTCCCTTGTTAATGTGGCCCCTGAGTGGCTGGAGCTGTTCTGTGGCCTGTCTTTGAACAGGTCTTCCCTAGGAATTTGACTGGCTCTGCTGGTTTGTCTCTTGACCCCGCTGGGTGGGCAGCTCGGGCTCCTGCGGGCCGGGGTCAATGCCATCCGTTGAGCATCTCGGTCCGGGGGTCCGAACAAATGCAGCTGCAGGGTAGGTTTGGAGGCATACTCTGGGTAGAAGCCAGAAGCATGTGGGCATCCCTGGTTTTCCATATGATGTGGTGTTTGTGTGTCCGTTGTGTAGTTTTATTGTGACATCAAGAAAGTTTGATAGAAACAGGCTTGTCGCTGGACTCGATTCTAACCTCCTTCCCAGGCTTCTTCTCAAGACTTTGACCAGGTCCCGCTTACCCAAGAGGTGCCCTCTAGATGTGGGGACTGCGACTCCTGAGCCCCAGACAGCCTACAGGAGAGGCAGGTCAAACACCCAGTCAGGGAAGCCCACGTGGAAACCAGCCGAGCCCAGGCGCTCCTGTCCCACATGGTGGTTTCTTGAATGCAGAGTTGTTTCCATTGTGAGCTCCTTCAGGCAGAGACCCATCACCCTGTCACTCCACCTAAAGCACCACCATATAGGATAGTTCGATCACCCTGCCATGTTGCTTGCACAGCTGCCAGAAGGATGGAATAGCCAATGTATAATTTAACATAGTTTATAAGCTAATGTTTGTGTTATCCAAACATGCCTGGAAAGTGACTTCCTGCTGATTTACTGGCAAATAATACTGTTTGATTCCTGCTGCATTTGTTCGTTATCCAACTTCACTTAACCTACTGGGGCTTCCAGCTGCCGCTATAAATCAACTGCATTGATTAAAAGTTTATCTTTGGAAATAACAGAGAGGGAGAAGTAGGGGGTGGGTGGCAGTGGTCTGCGTGCAACGGAGCTGGTTGTTTATGTCAGTGCCTGGCAGGCTAAGAGATCAATTGCAGAAGCTTTTTGATGACTAAGCTGCAGGGGAGGATCCGGGATCCACTCCTTGTCCACTTGTCTGGGGCGTGCAGAGGAAGGTGGGCGAGTGCCCATCACAGCTGGAGTTGCCTGGCCCCTCTTCTGTCCCCAAAGCTGCCCTCTGGCCCCTTCTGCCCAGCTGTGCCGCAGAGCCGTTTCTCAGCTGCAGCTCCTCCTTCTCGTCACCCCCTTCCTTGGCCCCTCTCCGGACCCCCCTGGGAACGCAGGAGCCCTTGGGGCCGCTGGCCTGGCATCCAAGCCAAGGAAGCTGCTGCCAGCTTGCCGGGTCCTTCTCTGCTCCCAACATCTTTCATCTTTTATGGCCAAGCTGCTCTTTGCAGGAAGCCCACAATTCCCACAGTGCTACCACTCTCTGGGGTGGGAGCACCAGCCAGGCTGATCCGGGGGGTGCCTAGTTCTGCCCAGGGAAGATGCTGCGTCCTGGGGAGGAAGGGCTGGTGGTGGGTCTCGGCTCCAGAGGCACAGAGTTCAGCCTCTTTTTGCAGGGGGTGTGGGAGGGAGAGGGATGCTAAAGGAGAAACTCTACCCCCCCCCCCGGTGACTCCCCAGTGGGGTGGGAACTGCGTCTCCAATCATTCCCAGCCTGCATGACCGAAGCTAAGTGAAATAGAGCCTCCATAAAATAAAATATATATTCCAAAAATATATATTCCTAACCATCAGTGACCAGAGTTGCATGCAATGTCATAAAATGAACTAAAGTATTGTATGAATAAAGTGATAGTTGGAGAAATCTGAAAGGCAGGCACAGCACTAATTGATTGAGTAAATAGAAGTATCAGATGGCCAATTATGCAATTCCTTCAATATGAGGTGCTGAGAGACTTACCTTCAAATTAAATTGTTTAGCCACTCATGAGCAGGTCCAGAGTAGGTGTGCCAGAACCTCCTGAAACCTCCATGAGAGAAGCAGTCTACCTTTCAATACCCAATTCCAGGGGCAGATCCAGTTGCTTGTGGACTCCCAAAACAATGTGGCAATATGGTATCTGGTGGCCTTATCCCAAGCAGCAGCCATTCTCTGGATGGCAGATCCAGATTTCTTCCCCATCTTTTTAAAATTTCTGCCCTGCCCACTTTTAATGTGCGTGTTTCATGTCAGCCAAGCTCATGTTTCCCCAACTGGTCACCCCATATCTTCTTCAAGGCCATCTCTGCCCTTTTTGACATTGGTGGAGAGAGATGGCCTGCTGGAGGGGCTTGGCAGGGGCCCTGGAATTCCATGCTGGCCTGCTTTGATTGGCAATGTCGGAAATTAAAAATGGGGCACTCTGCCGTTTCTGTGGCTTGCAGTTGGGGTGGATCAGGAAGCTTAGTCCAGCAAAAAGGGGAATTCCTCTAAGGCAGTGTTTCTCAACCTTGGCAACTTGAAGATGTGTGGACTTCAACACCCAGAATGCTGGCTGGGGAATTCTGGGAGTTGAAGTCCACACACCTTCAAGTTGCCAAGGTTGAGAAATACTAGGGGTGCATCTGAAAAACTATTTTTCCACAATTGCCCAACTGCCCCCCTCCCCTGCACAAGCTGTGCTGGTTGGCTGGAAGACCTCTGCTTCCTACTCAGATTTAGCCTCTGGCTTATTGACAGCCTGGCTTCTCATGGATGTCTCCACTCTGATGCATCAGCACTCCCGGGAGGCGGCTGAGGCTACGATAGAGACCTGCCTCTTACACCTTCCTGCTCTGAATGGGCAGCGCTGCTCTGCCATCACTGTTTCCCTCGGCTTTAGCCAGCTGCCTCTGGTTTCATTGGCCTCCATCACTGTTGCTTCGGCTTGGGAGAAGGTCTCTGGCTTTTCCCCTGTGGATTTTGGATTTTTGGAGGCCTAAAATCAACGTCAGTGGTCCATGGAAGGCAGCTTAAGACTCTTTGTCTGGATCTAATCCATAAATAGAATTGTGTGCATCTGTAACCTCATATCCTCAATTCTTTCCCTGTAGACACAAAGGCAAGAGGTTGGTTTACCAATCTGGAAAATGGGATAAAAAGTCCAGCGGTGATGGGTCATGGGGGCGAAGGGCACCGAGTCTCCTCTGTATGTGGCAAAGGGGAAGGGTCCGCCCTCTGCCTTGCATGCAGACTGTCCCAGTTCATCCCCCAGCACTTCCAGTTTCAAAAAGGAGCAAGCAATGGGTGGCAGAAGTTGCCTGCTCTGGGTGAGACCAGGATGACTCCACCTCTGCTTGCTTTCCCAGTTCCAGAGATGTCTAGACGTCTCCCTGAAAGGGCTCCGGGGGCTGGGAACTCATGGCTCTTTTCTTGTCCACAGATCGAGAAGATCAGTCCATCCTTTGCACGTAAGTAGAGCTAGAAGACTGGCTGTTGGCACGCACCTTGATTGGCTCGCAGCTCCCTTGGAGCCCCCTTCATGTCTCAGTGCCTTTTAAGGACTTCTAGGCACATCCTAGGCCTTCTAGGCACACCCTGACGACCAGGGGGAGGGTGCCCCAGCCGGCACGGGGCACGGAGGCTGTGGAGGACGGGGCAGCCCAACATAGCTAGAGTCCTAGGCTGGGGGAGCACTGCTTTGGATCAAATCCTAGCAGTCCCCACTGCTGCAGGCATGGTGCCTTAGGAGCCCTTTGGTCACCCGAATAATGCCACCAAGGCACAGGCAGTCCTCCCTTGCCCAGCCCCTCTCTGCCTTCCCCTTCTCCTTTCGGCTGCGTTTGGCTGCATGATGGTGGCTGACCCCTCCTCCCTGCGGTGGAGCAACATTTTCAGGAACAGCTGCTGTGGCTAACAGCCGGCCTTTGAAAGCTCCGGGAGGAACGCGACCCGAGGCAGAAACATCTGGGCAGATCCAGTACCAGCGGCTCCTGCCCAGGTGGGGTCGAGGGAGGAGGCTTCCCAGGAGACTGTGGGGGCAGGGTGTGATGGGGGTTGTAGTCCAGCACATCCAGGGGAGGCATGTCTGGAAAGGTGGCAGTTTGTTCCTTCCTGCTGGGAAAGGAAATGCAGTGGCAGGAGGGATGGCCAGAAACAAAGAAGTTCAAAGGCTCGAGGCGGTTGTAAAAAAATCAAAGGCGAGCGCACGCAAAGGGGATTTATGGGACTGCTTTCTCCATAAGTGGCCTCCCACCAGCGTGTTTGTTCTGGAGCAATTCCCAGAACACTTAACATTTATCAATACAAACCACAGTCGTCTTTGGGCTTCTGAGCAAGGCAACCGTATCCGGGGATCGGCCCCCTGCAGCCAACGGCACCCCCCACGGGACCCAGTTCAGCTTCTACCAAAGCCCAGGGGGAGCCTTTGCCTTCTGGTGTTGACCAGAAAGGGGGACTCAGCCCCTTCCTCCGCAGGGATGGAGGGTTGCCTGGCAGGCACAGTCCGAGAGCCCACCCACTGAACCTCGGGGGGGGCGCACTGGGCAGCACAGAGATGGAGCGCCTCTGGCTGTGGAGGCTTCCTTTAAGCTTCCTGCAGGGCTCGGGGCACGCTAGGACAGCTACTCTGAGGGACAAGGGAAAGAGGTTGCAGAGGTACTCCCAGCATGTACACAGGCCAATCTGCGACACTCCGGTGGCAAGTCCACCGCTGCAGACGAAGCAAAGCCCATCCAGGTTGCAGGAATCTCGTCCTCTGCCTGCCCTCGCTGGCCTGGGCACCCCCTGGGGATCAGAGGGATCATCCTTAAGAACAAGGAGTCCTGCAGGAAGCAGCCGCCTGGCCTTTTAAGGCTCTCTGTCCACTGGTGCCTGTCCTGTCTGCCTTCCTCTCGTCCACCCCCGTTCATCGGTGGGGGAGAAAAGGCGCCTCCAAATTAGGAAGAGGAATTGCGTGGCTGCTGGGTGCTGGTAGGAGGCCTCCATGTTTGGGGGGACTTGCTCAGCTGCACAGTCTGAGCCTTTCCAGGCAGTTCCTCCCTCCCTCCCTCCCTTGTGGAAGGCAAGGGGCTGGATCCCTCTGGCCAGGAGCTCCTCGGGCCCTCTGAGCCAAGCCAGTCACTTCCTTGATCCAAGCCACCCCATCCTCCTCAGCCGGAGAACGGATGTTTTCCAACAGCGTCACCCTGGGTTTGGTCGCAAAGTCATCATTTGCCACCAAAAAATGATTGCAAAGCGTGCATCTTAAGACAGATGCAGGTCCAGCTCTGGGATGCACCTAGACTGGTGCCACTAAAGGAACATACGGACAGGTGTGCGTGGCTGAAAATCGCCCTGCTACACCCCAGAGTGCCAGGCATTCAGTGGTATGCGGGGGAGCCGAACTAGGGGTTTGCTCACTTGCTTCAGCCCTTCTGCCGTGTGGAGGGCAATGATGGGGTCGGTGAAGGGACGTTCCGGGCAGAAGCTCTGGGCAGGGTGGTCCTTCCCCCTTGGGAGAGGTTTCCTGCTCCGTGCAGGAGGGGCTCCCAGGCTGTGACCACCCCCCCAGTGAACTAAAAGTGCCCACAAGCCTCTCTGGGGAGGGCTGGGAAAACTCCCAGGAGAGGCTTTGGGGAGATCTGAGTGAGCAAGCAGCCCAGCGGGAGTGCAATTAGGAGTGCAAGGCCACGGGATGCTGCGGTGTCAGATTTTGGCTTCAGTGTGAAAGCAAACGGTTCCACCCAGGGGTGTGGGGAATTTCCTAGGGCAGCGTTTCTCAACCTTGGCTACCTGAAGATGGGGCCTTCAAGCGGCCCAGGCTGAGGAACACTGCCCTAGGTGGCCGGAAGAGGCTGGACGGAGTGGGACTGCTGCTACTCCCTCCCGCTCTTCCCTCCCTCCGCAGCCTTTCTGGCTCCTCAGGAGACCCGTCTGTTACACGGAGGGCGGTGGGGGTGTAACAGTCTTCTCTCTCTTCCTCCCCCAGGGGAGAATCAGGTGCGGGCAAGACAGAAAACACCAAGAAAGTGATTCAGTATTTGGCCGTCGTCGCCTCCTCCCATAAGGGTAAAAAAGACACCAGCATCACGGTGAGCAAACAACCCCCCCCCCGGAAGTCTAGGTGGCAGGAGTGGGTGGGGGGGGCTTCTTTCTCCCTCTGCCCAGACTGGGGCAGCTGGTCCCAAAGCCATGCGGCTGACCGCTTCTCTCCCCCTTCGGTGGCCAAGGACTGAGCAGGTCACTCCCAGGGGTCGCCTCTCCGCTGCTGGCCTGGCAAGAAAAGGCTCCCTTGGAAGTCTGTGCCCGAAGCCCACCGGGAGGGGGGCACACGCAGAAGCTTCCTTGGGGGGCTCCTTTGCTGGGAACCGCCACCCGCCGCTGGCAGGACAAACAGCTGCCAGGCCAGGGTGGCCCCACCAACCTGCCCATCTCCCCCAGCTCTCTGGGGAGCTGAGGACCGCCCGGGTGGGAGGCCTGCCGTAGAGGAAAAGCAGAGGAAGGTTCTGCTCTGTCCCCACCAAAGGACTCGCATCGCTGGCCCTCCTCTCCCTGTCCCAAGTGGCACATTTTGAAAAACCCAAGGGAGCGAAGCTCTCAAAGGGGCTGGGTGGTGCTGGGGGCATGAGGGAGCACCCTCTCAGACCAACTTTCAGAAACAGTGAGACGACAACAACTTAGGGAACTAAAAGTTTTTTTTCCCTAAGATGTTGATTACACCACTGGCTTCCCCAAGCTGACAGCCTCTGGATGATCTGGACTCAACTTTGATCAAACTGGCCCAACCGCGGGCCGCCAAGAGTGATGGGAGTTGTAGTCTAACACTTCTGGAGGCTGCCAGTGGGGCAAAGCTGATCCGTCCGCCTGTCAGATAGTGCCTGCTTAGCGAAGGACAGGCGCTGATGCTCACCTTGCCAGGCTGAGTGGGTGTATTCTGGGAGGGAGCAGGGACTGGATGCGAAAGAGAACCTTCTGGAGGCTGGATCAGATCCAACCCACTGGTCGGTCCTTTGCGAAGATGCCTTGCGCAGCTGGAGACCAAGAGGTGTATCTTGTGAATATGGGTGCTTACACAAAGAAGCGTTTCAGGAAGTGACATGGGCAAGACTGACGCTTGTTTTATGCCATGTTTGACTGCAGCAAGGGCCGTCTTTTGCTTACGTGAGTAAACTGGATTCAGCGTGTGTGTCAAGGCACAGCGTGTAGATATGCATGGTATTCTTGCACTCCATCCCCCTGGAAGAGGGTCTTTGGGGCCCTGAGTATGCCCTGCCCGGAGCAACAGGGCACCTGATGGCTACCCGTCTGGTCCTAGGGCCTGGGTCCCAGCATGCTGTTTCTTGGGAGCAAGCGATGGGCGTTCAGCTGCCCTTGCTCCCAGGCCAACAGGATTGTGGCCCTCCAACCGCAGGGTTGTTCTGTGGAATAGCATCCTTTTGATTCGCACGCTGGAATGCTTCTGGTTGGGACCAGCCTTGGAAGGGCAAAAGGGCAGCCTCGGTGGGCGTGACCCAAAGAGGGGGTGTGCGGTTTGGGGGGGCTGATGGAAGCTTGGCCTTTTTCAGGCGGTCTTACTCCCCAGATGATCACCGTGTGCTAGTAGAATGATCGGCAACGTCTCATTGGCTTGCCACCTGCAGCTCTTTCCTGCTCCCTTGCCTGCCATCCTGCCCTTGTGGGGATTCCTTGACTACGGATCTTCTGCATGCTTTGCAACTGGCTGAGCGTGCCCGTCTTCCTGCAGAGAGGAGAAGTCTGAGCCTCTGGCAATTGTACTGATGCGGAGGCAGCTACTTGTGGCGGAGAAGCTGAGACTCCTAAAGCTGGGATGGGGTCCGTAGCTAAGCGGAAGGAGGTCCTGGCCCTCTCCCTGGTGCTCGGCGGAAGGACTCTGGAGGCAGAATTGCTGTCCCTGCCAAATTCTTCCTTATGCCTCTTTCTAATGTTGGAAGAGCAAATTGGAGGGGTGGGGGGTGTTGATCTGGCACAAGACATTGCACTGAGTCCTGGTTTGTTAAACAAACTACCATTGACTAGCTTCACCAATTGTGCTAAGCCCTGATTTAAAAACTACGATAATTGCGTTGCCGGCTTGTGCTAAGCACCGGCGTGCTTTGCTTAGAGTTGGCTCTGCGGGGTCTGACAATCCAGGCATCGATTTCCGGCCTGTCCAGACAGAATCAAAGCAGTCAAAAAGGGATCTGTCAAGAAAGCTCTCCCCAGCTCCAGCAACATTTTCCTACCCAGAAAAGTCCTGCTTTAAGCAAGCTTGTTATAAAATGGAGCCTTTTCTCCAGTGATGGGGCAGAGACCCTTCCCATAACAAAGGGCAACGATGCTGACCATAGTTTGACTACCTCCCTACCTATTTGCTATAAACCAGTGTTTCTCCACCTTGACAACTTTAAGAGGTGTGGACTTCAACTCCCAGAATTCCCCAGCCAGCTTTAGATATTTACAAGCCAATAGTGTCTTCTACAGCTGATCAAAAGGCTTTTCACTGACAATCTGATTTCTTGTTGATCTAAACTTACTCGCATCAGTCTTTGCTTTGAGACAGGGATAGGGAGCCATCCCCCCTCCCAGCTTCAACCTTGATGAAATTTTAAGAAAAAAATTGCTATTCTTTAGCGTGGCTTGCATGCATGGCTTTATCAGTGTGGACCTGCCTGGTGTTCCTTTTTCTGCATGGAAAAGTCATCTTATTTTTAAATATAAATCATGCATCGTCAGAGCCAGTATTTAGAGAGCCCTGCATTTAACCTGATTGATAGATGCCATGTAATCTGCTTTGGGCTGCATTATGAGGAAGACTGTTTGTAGCCATTCCTTCTGCCCCCTTGCCTACTTTCCATTGTCGTTTCCTTGCCAAATGAATGCTTCGGCGGCAATTGCAAAAAATAAATAAATACTTTGGTTTGCTTTGGCCTAATAAATGTGCTGGAAAAAGATACGGGTTATGACTGATTGCCACGGGTTGAAGAGGATCCTCTTTATTTTACCCAGAAGGCAGCAATCAGCCATCTTGACTAAAAAAAAAAAAAAAAAGACAAAATCCTACCAAGAGTAGAACAAGAGGCAAAAATGCGCCACAGAAAATCTCTGTGTGGGTAAAATGCATCCTGGTTGTGTTGAACAAAAGGTGCGGGCGCCTCGTTTCCTGCGCTGCATCTGGGCATTTCTCCCATCCCTGATGGGCAAATGCTGGTTCAAGAACAATGTGCCTTTTTGTGCATTTTATCCAGATGGAGATCGTTTCTCGGCAGGGCAACTTGAATAATACCCCAATCCTTTCCGATTCAAGCCTCCCTCTGCTGGTCCACGTATTTACAGTCAAACATCTGGATCAATTTTAGGGCGAGTTGGAAAAGCAACTTCTCCAGGCCAACCCCATCCTCGAGGCTTTTGGGAATGCCAAAACCGTGAAGAACGACAACTCCTCCCGATTCGTAAGTTGCCAACTTCTTGGAGGGGGAATTGGGGGGAGGGGGGGCTGGCAGAGCCAAATAAGTACATGAAACCTTCCCTGTATTGTGGCTCCAAGAAGGGAGAGGCTGGGCAGCAATCAAAGGCTCTCCAGTCGCCAGATGTGTCCCTTGCTGGCTGTTCTCCCAACTCTAATCTGGTTCTTAAGCCGCATGGGGTGAGGGGGGGGAGGCTGTATGACTCCCCTCCCCATATGGACCCCCAGGCCCCTCCAAAGCCCCCTGCGCTGCACCCAACTGGGCCGTCTCCTCTTGCCAACAGGGCAAATTTATCCGCATCAACTTTGATGTCACGGGGTACATCGTGGGAGCAAACATCGAAACCTGTATCCTTTGGCCAGACCGGCTGTGACTCTGGGCCGGATTCTCCCCACCAGGCCCCCGCGATGAAGCTCTGCTGATGGGATGCTCTCGGTCAAACAGCTTCCCACTCTGGATTCGGCAGATCATCTTCTCTCGGGTGTAGCAGCAGCAGCCTGTGGCCCACAGACCCTTTTTTTGCAGATCCCAAGGACTCCCTCTCTCTGAAAACAGGGAGCCCAGGCTGAATGGCAAAGAGATAAAAATGGAAGGGTAATTCCTAAAAAAATCAGGGTTAAAAAACACAGCCCTCCATCTCCCTGCCCCCCCTGCACACATGCCTTCCCCATTTGGGGACCCTTGGGCCACCCCCAACAGAGACCAGCCCTTGGCCAGCTCAGCTCTGAGGTGAAGCCCACACTAGGCACATTTTGCAAATGTTTTCCACCACACCTCGGGTTGGAGAACAACTTCCTTATCAGTGACATTTGTCCTCCTCTGCTTTTGTTGCTTTACAATAGCACACACACACACAGACACACCAGTAGCTTGAAGCGACGGCATGAAAGCAGCTCCTGAGTTTCCTCCTTCGCCAGAGTGAATCCCAGTTCAAGGCCACTGGCCTTGGTGTCCTTTGGGTCTTCTGAAGGGGTTCATGGGCAGAGTACAGCTGCTTCCCGCAGGAATGCAGTGCCAGTGTTTCCCATCCCTCCTACTCTGGGGCAAGAGGGGCTGCCCACAGCCGCTGCTGTTGCATTTGCGCAAAGGCACTTCATTTACAGAGAGAGAAACAGGCCTGGGAACAGATTCCTCCTCCAAGGAACGTCCTCACTGAAAAATCAAATGAGAAAAAACGTTTGCAAGAAAGTCCAATCTGCAGAGCTGGGGGAGGGCAGAGAACATGAAGGGGAGGATTGGAATGTCTCTTTTATCCCAAAAAGCTGGCAATGGGGAGAAACACGAAAAAAGAGCAGCCCAGTGAGAGAGAGGGTTGTGTTTGGAAAGCATAGTAGGAAATGGGGTGGGGGGGGGCTTGTTTGCCTGGATTGCAGGGAGGCCTGAATCGGGGAGCAGTGCAATGCAATGAGCAGGGGTGCATTTTGCACAAATCAGCGGACTTGTTCCCTCCTCCTCCTCCTCCCTTGCTAGGACCTTATTAACAGGCCCCACTTTTTAACGGTTGCAGCATATTGCTATGTATGAACTAGGGATCATGGTTTGTTTAAGGCCCAGCTTCTCTCTCCACCCCACAGCTGAATGTGGCCTTTTTCCTGCCAGCTTCCTTCGGGCTCCTGCACCTTCCCCATCCTGGGGCCCCAAGGCAAGGGCAGCTCGCCCTCTGTTTTTTCGGAACTCCCATTTGTTTGCTTCAGGCAACTGCCTTGTTTTGCCTAATGGCAGGTGGGCTGATCAGGGGTTATTTAACGCGTCCGGTCTGTTTGTTTGCTTGCTGAACCTTCACGGACAGATTTGCTGGAAAAGTCTCGTGCTATTCGACAAGCCCGAGAAGAGAGGACCTTCCACATCTTCTATTATTTGATTGCCGGAGCCAACGAACAAATGAAGAGTAGGGCATCTCTTCTGCCGATTTCTGGGAGGGTCTGCCAGGCGGTGGGATGGCTTGAGGAGCGGGTTCAGTTCGTCGTGGGGGAGCAGACTTGCCCTTCCCAACCTGTTGGGCATTTCTGCTCACACACGATGGCCAGTGGCTGCTTGTAACGGGAAGCCTCGTGCCCAGCTGGAAAACTCTGCTCTCGGCATTGGCTCCCCAGCGAAGGCAACTGCATTTTGGGGTGGGGAGGCTGTCCTTTCACTTACGTCATGAGTGGGGCTGCCCCAGCAAATCTTTCACGGCTGGGGCCGGGTGGTGTGGGGCGAGCGGTGTGGCCAGGAGGCCCCAGGAGTCTGGACCCAGAGCCCGGGAGCAGAACTGGGGGTCCCAGCTGGTGCTTCGGCTGACCCAGGTCTCGCTCTGTCCCCCTTGCAGAGGAGCTTCTGCTGGAAGGGTTCAACAACTACACCTTCCTCTCCAACGGCTACGTGCCCATTCCTTCTCAGCAGGACAACGAAATGTTCGAGGACACCCTGGAAGCCATGAGTATTATGGGATTCACTGAAGAAGAGCAAACTGGTAAGAGAAGCAAAGAGGATTTTGCCGCAACGGATTGCTTTTCGTTTGGAAGTTTAGGATAAGGCTAGATTTGCTGCGGTATCTTTTTGTCTCAGACACTGGTTCTCCCAAAGAAAACATAGCAAATAAACAAACCTCCGTCAGGTTCCACCTATCTGCAGCGAGGCTGGCTGAGGGGTTTTCCCAAACGTTCCTCTTTCTGAGCCTCGGCACGGGGAAACTGCATGTGTGGGGTGCTCTGGTGCCCTGGACCCTCCTTGGAACCCGCTCAGGCACCGGAGAATGTTGCTTTCCCCTCTGCCTGCACTCAGCGAAGTCTTGGATGGCTCCATGCAATTGGTGATGCCTCAAGGGCCAGATGGCAGTCTGCGAAAATATTCAGGGACGGCAGACGGGGAGAGCTGGAAGTCCTTATTCAGATCATGCAGGCTCAGGGCACCGGCTCGGGCGCTTTGGCCTTTATGAACTGGAAAACCGGGACTAGGTCCCCATCTCTGAACTCCGCAGAGCGTCTGGCGGGATAGTTACGGGGCAGAAAGCCTCTGAGATCGCGTGGGAGAGCTCACACACCCAGACTTGTCCTCTGAATTCCTCTCCTTCATAACGCGCAGCGATGCTGAAAGTCGTCTCATCAGTTCTCCAGCTTGGCAATATCATCTTCAAGAAGGAGAGAAACACCGACCAGGCGTCCATGCCGGATAACACAGGTATGTGCTGAGCAGCGGTGGAAGAACTTTGAGTTTCCCGGAGGAGGCCAGGGTGCCAGGTCAGCCCATACCTGGGTGGCCATGGACTGATACGGTCATCAGCATGGTCTCCATGTTGACATCTCTTGATTCCAGCTGCCCAAAAGGTTTGTCACCTGATGGGCATCAACGTGACGGATTTCACAAGGTCCATCCTCACCCCCCGGATCAAGGTTGGGCGAGACGTTGTTCAGAAGGCGCAGACCAAGGAGCAGGTGAGGAGCCCCGTTCCCAGCTCAGCTTATCAGTCTTGGGTCTCGATGCCTTGCTGGGGGTGCCGGCACGTCTGGACCCCGGAGGAGTTTGGCCCGGGGTCTCTTGCCTCACGGGAGGTCTTTCTCCCCAGGCTGATTTTGCGGTTGAGGCCTTGGCCAAAGCAACGTACGAACGCCTCTTCCGCTGGATCCTTACCCGGGTGAACAAAGCCCTTGACAAGACCAAGAGGCAAGGCGCGTCCTTCTTGGGAATCCTGGACATTGCCGGCTTCGAGATTTTTGAGGTAGGGCCTCGGGCTGGTTCCGGGGCATTTCTGAACGGGCCTTTTGTGGGCGCAGAGGCATAATCTGGTTTGGGTTTTGTGAGCGCAGCCCTTGGGTTGTGGGTAGTTCAGCAAACTGTTCCTGCTACGAGCCGTGGCTTAGTGTGATGCATGGATATAGGTCACCTTGCTTTCTCAACTGCCTTTCCAGATCAATTCCTTCGAGCAGCTTTGCATCAACTACACCAACGAGAAGCTCCAGCAGCTCTTCAACCACACCATGTTCATCCTGGAGCAGGAGGAGTACCAGCGGGAAGGCATCGAATGGAACTTCATTGACTTCGGGCTAGACCTGCAACCCTGCATTGAGCTGATCGAAAGGCCGGTGAGGCTGGCTTCCTTTGCTGGGGAGGCGTGAAAAGCGCAGCCCTGAGGCCTCCACCTCTCCCCATCAACACTGGGACCACCAGTGGGCAGGAGGAACGTGGCCTTTCGGCCGTGCTGGGGCTTGGGAGCCATGTCCCAGGATGCAGCGGGTCATGGCAGAAAACGTCGGTGGAAGGGCCAATAGCTTTAGTCTTAAAGTGTTCACGTACAAGGGGATAGAGACATTGGTTATATTAGCGATTTAAGTTTAATCCAGCCAAAATCAGTGTCGTGCTGGCTGCACTCCATTCCTCTGGGGTGGATCACCACTCGGTGATCAATTCAAACCTCCCTCCGCACCAAAAAAAGGGTCTGTTGAACAAAGCACATGGATGCTTGACAACTCGACTCTCCGCCGATGATTTCCTCCTTTGGGGTGAACGCTCCTCCCCCAGAAGTCCCAACAGCGCTAGACTGTGCGGAGGTCCCGTTCACTAGCAGCCTCACGCCGCCCGCCCTTGACGTTTCAGAACAACCCTCCTGGTGTCCTGGCCTTGCTGGACGAGGAGTGCTGGTTCCCAAAGGCGACCGACACCTCCTTCGTGGAGAAGCTGTGCACCGAACAAGGCAACCATCCCAAGTTCCTGAAGCAGAAGCAGCTCAAGGACAAAACCGAGTTCTGCATCCTGCACTACGCAGGAAAGGTACCCACCGGAGGGAGTTTCCCTTACGCCTTCCCTGTGATTCTGCTCTGCATTCCCTTGTGGCTGCCCTGCCTTGCTCGCCACCCGTGTCAACAGCCTCCGGGTGGCGTTCCTGGCCACTGCTTGTGACCCTCGTTTTCCCTGGAAGGTGAGCTACAACGCCAGTGCCTGGCTGACCAAAAATATGGATCCTCTGAACGACAACGTGACGGCCTTGCTGAATCAATCTTCCGAGAAGTTTGTGGCAGACCTCTGGAAAGACGGTAGGGCATAACTTGCGTGTGCCATAGTAACCCTGCCTGGGTGGGAATTAGGGGAGCTGTAGTCCAAGTTTTATGAAGGTGCCAACTGGGCAAGATGTTCAGGGGCCCTACAAAGTGCACCTCCGTGGAATTGTGAGGGAGCAGCTCTGCTTGGTTGTTCCACCTCGCTGGACGAGGACTGTTTGAAGCGGCGTGAACAGGCCTGGAGGTTGACTCTGCAACCTCACTTGTTTTTCAGTGGACCGCATTGTGGGCTTGGACCAGATGGCCAAGATGACCGAGAGCTCCCTCCCCAGCGCTTCCAAGACCAAGAAGGGCATGTTCCGGACCGTGGGGCAGCTGTACAAGGAGCAGCTGACGAAGCTCATGACCACCTTGAGAAACACCAACCCCAACTTTGTCCGCTGCATTATCCCAAACCACGAGAAAAGGGTCTGTACCCCAGCAGGTTTTCCTACCTGACAGATGTTTGGGAGCTCTTTCCTACACACGTCAGGCACCTCAGCTCTGTTGGACTCCAACTCTCATCCTGCCCAGCCAGCATGGGAGTTTGGGTCCAGTGCATCTGCAGAAATAGCTTTACAGGTTGGGGAAGGCTGGCACAGGCCTACACAGTCTGCTTCCCTACTTAAAGTAGCGTCGGACGTGGCACTTGGCCTCTTTCTGGTGAGGGGGCATTTCACAAAACGTCCTCCTTGATAGGAGAGCAGAAGTCGCCCACAGGCTGCAGTACAGACTAAACTGGTTTATCAGTTAATTTGTCCCTCCAGTGAAATCTTAGAAGCCTAATTCATGAGTTCCGTGGATGAGAGACCACTAAGGAATTCAAGGGCTTGTGGCTAGACCAAAAAGTAAGACAAACAAACAAACAAACAAACAAATAAATAAATAAAATAAACTGATCCCGGAAGAAAATAAGGCAAGCCACTTCCATACTTTTGTGAAGAACTTGCCCCTTTTACCTGTCCTTGGAAGACCCGTGGCATTTCAGGTGCACAAAACCGTTCTATGTATGTAGCACAGAGAGGCTCTGGAATCTGTTTTTTAAAGATTATTCATTTAGGGATATTGTTGTTGTGTGTTTTATCCCAGCTTCTCACCACAGGAACCAAGGCACCCCAGTCGACATCTCCCTCCCACCTCCTTTCCTCTCCTGCAGGGACGGTAACCTAATTCTTCATTTCTTCCAGGCAGGGAAACTGGATGCCCACTTGGTGCTGGAGCAGCTAAGATGCAACGGTGTCTTGGAAGGGATCCGCATCTGTCGCCAGGGCTTCCCTAACAGGATCGTCTTCCAGGAATTCCGGCAGCGGTGAGGAGGGTCCTTTCCAAAGACAGGCTTAAGTTCGTGGAGCCGATCCACACATGCAGGAGCTTGGGTACCTGAAGCATGCCAAGGCTGGGGGGAGATCGGCAGTGAAGGTTCTCCTGTGGAGTGATCAAGAATTGGGCGACTGTACCATGATTCTGGTGAACATCTCCCAGGAGAAGGTGGCTCTCAGTGGAGGGTTGGAGGCCTTGTGGGACAAGCCCACTGCGGGCTGCTTCATCCGGGAGGCCTTCCTCCACCAGAGTCCTTTCTTTGGAACCTCTTTGGCATCAGCTGCCTGAACCATAACTGCCCTGCCGCTTTTCTGTGGGGGGAGTCAGCGCACCCAGGAACACCGAGGTGGAAATGGTCGGGGCAGAACCAACCTGCCCACTAAAATACGTTAGTGAGGGAGAAGGCGAGAAAGGCAGACGTCATCTCAGCTTCCCCCAAAGAGCTGGGTCTTCAGAAGGCACACCAAGAAAGTAGAGAAGCCGTTTCACCCACCCAGATTTGTTTGGGGACCTGGGGGGCCCAAGCCATGCTGAATGTCACTTGGAGGTGGGTGGACTTCAACTCCCAGAATTCTCAGCCAGTGTGGGAATTCTGGGAGTTGAAGTCCACCCATCTTCAAGTGGCCAGGGTTGAGAAACACTGGTCAAAAGCAAGACTAACCCCATGAATTTGTCCCCCCAAAGGTTCAGAGTAGATCTGTAGGGTCAGGGCTGTCCAGAAGACAGTCCTGTGGTTTGGGGTGGTTGATATTTCTGGGTGCTTTTCCAGGACAGGACCAGGGAGAGGCCATGACAGGAATCCAGGCTTCTTAATGTTGAACTGAAACGGAGTGATGGTGCTGTTTTCCCTGATGCTTTCCCCACAGGTATGAGATCCTTGCAGCTAATGCCATCCCAAAGGGCTTCATGGATGGGAAGCAGGCCTGCATCCTGATGGTGAGCATCCCCCCCTTTTCTTTCTCTCCCTATGCACCTTTCTCTAGGATCACCTTGTGGTTTTGGCCTGCTGTTTTAAGGACAGTTTGGAATTCACTGATACCTGCATGTATCAATTACATAAGTTCAAAAATGCATTTGAAAAAAATATACCTTAAGTTACCAGCAGTTTTCCTCTGTCCCTCCCCCCTCCCTCCCTCCCAAGGAGGCTTCTGTGCGGTAAGTAATAGCTTTTTGGCATCAGAGGCCAAAACTCTTACCTGTTGGGACTTCTACTCATCAAGCAGTGCATACCGTGTTGGGAGGAAGGTGGGAGATCCCATTATGTTGTCCAACTGGGTATTGCCATCTCCTCTCCACCCAACAGATCAGAGCCCTGGAACTGGATCCCAACCTGTACAGGATCGGCCAGAGCAAGATCTTCTTCCGGACTGGCGTCCTGGCTCACCTGGAGGAGGAGCGAGACCTGAAGATCACAGATATCATCATTGCCTTCCAGGCCCAATGCCGGGGCTACCTGGCTAGAAAGTAAGGCGAGAAGCTGGCCTGCGCTGGGTCCCCCCGCCCCAGACCGAGGCCTCCCCTGCCCCCGTCCTCCCAGGGGAGCGGCCTGGCTACCCGCAAGCCACGCTCCGTGGCAGACTGAGGCCCGGAGGACCTGCTGCAACCCGAGAGGCAATGAGAGATGCCCGTTGGCCCTGCCATGACCGCCTCTCCGCCCCACCCTTGACTTTGGGGCAGTGCCTGGTTGGAATCGCCCCTTCCTGTCGCTCTGCCTGTTGCTTCAGTGGTCAGTGGTGCCTTTAGGGACCCGATCTTAGTGCTGAGTGGCTCCCTACGGGCTTTTCCCATGGGGATACAGATGGGAGAGGGAGGAGGCAGCCAGGAGACACATCGATGGGTTGGCCTCCCCCCCACTCGCCTGTCAGTGTTCAGCTGCCCCATGCAGCCCCCGCAGCCTTGCAGGGCCCTCCTGGCTCAGGGCGGTCTCCTATCGGTGCAAATGGCCCAGGTTTTGTGCTTAACGCCTCCAGGGCTTTCGCCAAGAGGCAGCAGCAGCTGACCGCCATGAAGGTCATCCAGAGGAACTGCGCCGCTTACCTGAAGCTGAGAAACTGGCAGTGGTGGAGACTCTTCACCAAAGTAGGTCACCAGCCCTGGGGGGCAGCCCCCCCGGCCCCTGAAAGCGAGACCACCCTGGGGAGACGGCCCCCCCGGGTGGGGTGGTGGGCTGCATTCCTCTCCCCTTTCAGGCCCCGAGGGACTGACCCCCGAAAGTGCCGGTTTGGGTTCCCTCAGCTCGTTGGGCCAGGCAGGCCGAGCCTTGGACCGGCCGAGAAGTAAGTGGCCCTGGTTCTTGGCTTGCAGGTGAAGCCGCTGCTGCAGGTCACGCGGCAAGAGGAAGAAATGCAGGCAAAGGACGAGGAGCTCAAGGTGGTGAAGGAGAGGCAGATCAAGGCAGAGGGTGAGCTGAAGGAGCTGGAGCAGAAGCACGGCCAGGTGAGCCCCCGCTGCTCCTGAGCCCCCCCCAGGCTGGGCCAAGCTAATGGGGGATGCTGGAGGAGCCCCCCCAGCACACCTGGGGGCTGAGTAGGGGATGGCTGCTCTTGAGCGTGCCTCGCCTGCCGGAGGTGCTGGTTCAGGGTGCCAGGCCCTCCCTTCGAGGCCCAGAGCGAAGCCATTGGCCCACCTCCCCTGCTGCCTTCTCACTCTGTAGCAGGTACAGTCCTCGCACTTAAAGCCTTTGTTCCAGCCTTGAGGGCTAGGAACTTGTTTTCATTTTAGAAACACCTGGAAGCAGAAAGGCCCAGGGGCTCCTGCGGCATAGCTTTTCCAGCCCACGAGAGTCCACCTTGGGTGGCTAGCCAAGCTTTGGCTGCCCTGGGCAGCGTGCCCCGTCCCTGGCTTAAAACCCCCCTCTCCCTGTGCCTCTTGAACAGCTGACCGAAGAGAAGAACCTGCTTCAGGAGCAGCTGCAGGCTGAGACGGAGCTCTACGCGGAGGCCGAGGAGATGAGGATCCGCCTGGCCGCCAAGAAGCAGGAGCTGGAGGAGATCCTGCACGAAATGGAGGCCCGGATCGAAGAGGAAGAGGAGCGCGGGCAGCAGCTGCAGGCCGAGAAGAAGAAGCTGCAGCAGCAGATGCTGGTACCCAGGCAGACTCTGGGGCTGGCAGGCAGCCCGTTTCAGGCCAGCAAAGCTGGGAGAGCTTTGCCTTAAGGCCCACCGTCACCTCTTCCGGCCTTAGGCCAGACAAAAATGGGTTTTCTTTATCCCAAAGTTGAATTCCTCCAGCCCCGTCAGAGGGGACTAACTGGAGGGTGGGGGGGTGGGCAGGGAGGGAAGAGATTCCTTGGAGCCAGTTAAAAGCCATGGCAATTAATGCTTGTACATTTTCATGGTCCGTTCCATATGTGTGAGGCTTGCAGGTGGCGAAGGAGATTTAAATCTCTGCCCTGCAGCCCCTGCGTAAGGCTGTGTCAGGAGCATCTGGCAAGCCTCTTGGCACCCCAGAGACAGCCCAGCCTGGGATGTCTTAGGGGTCCAAAGGCAGCAAGCTCGGCTGCGTGGCCAAGGAAGAAGCTGAGGGGTGCTTGAGGCCCAGGACCAGCTGGTGTCCAGAACGCACCGCCACGGGGGCCGCCGTTGTCCCCAAGATTTCTCTCTCCCTGCCTCACTGTTCTTTCTCCCCATCCTTGTCCCCCACAAAGGACCTGGAGGACCAGTTAGAAGAGGAAGAAGCCGCCAGGCAGAAGCTGCAGCTGGAGAAGGTCACAGCGGAAGCCAAAATCAAGAAGATGGAGGATGACATCCTGGTCATGGAAGACCAAAACAACAAGCTCTCCAAGGTCGGTGCCAGCAACTCATCCCCCCCTTTGCATCCAAGGTCAGGGAAATGTGCAAAATCCCCATCCCCCAGTGCAAGGGGGTGGCTGGGGGTGCAGCTGGTCCTGCGCTGGGCTTCCAGAGTCAGCATTCACGCTTGACTGTTTTGCCCCTCCCTCCGGCGGGTCACCCGTTCAGCCTCTGAAGGGTGCGCCCCGAAGATAAGCAAAGCTGCGTTCTCTTGTCCTGGTGGCCATCTCCACCACTCAACCATGCCCTGTGGACCCCCCTGCCCACGCACCAGCGCTTCTTCTGCCTGTTCCAGGCACCGAGAGCAGCCGGCGCGATGCCCTCTTTCCTCCTTCCCCCCAGGAAAGAAAACTCCTCGAGGAAAGAGTGAGTGATTTGACGACGAACCTGGCGGAAGAGGAGGAGAAAGCCAAGAACCTGACCAAGCTGAAGAACAAACACGAGTCCATGATTTCGGAACTGGAAGTGCGCCTGAAGAAGGAAGAGAAGTGCCGGCAGGAACTGGAGAAGATGAAGAGGAAGCTCGAGGGGGATTCGAGCGACCTCCATGAGCAGATCGCTGACCTCCAAGCCCAGATTGCTGAGCTGAAGATGCAGCTGGCCAAGAAGGAGGAGGAGCTGCAGGCCGCCTTGGCCAGGTGGGCGACTTGCAACCAGGCTGGCCGGCTGCCCCGGAAGGACGGAGAGCCTCCGGGAGGAGGAAGAGGACAGGCGGCCTCCACGGGGCGGGAGTTCAGAGGGCGCATGGTGGCTACCCTTGTTCAAGGGAAGTGGCTGGTTGAGCCAACGTGTAGGTCCCTGCCACATTTCGGACAATAAAACAGGACTGTCCGTTGGCTGCCATCCATGTGCCCACTCCGCTGACCTGCGCTGGAACAGCTAGAAAATCCCTCTCCCACCAGGGACCCGGTTTCTCCCCCCTCCTCCAGTCCTCCTGCATGTGGGAACTACTTAATCCCCCTTGGGATGAGAGAAGCATTTCTGCAGTTAAGCCGCTTGGTCTCAAGCATTTGGACTTGACGTCCATCCTGCTTCCCTCATCCAGGCTGGAAGACGAAATTGGCCAGAAGAACAACGCCCTGAAAAAGATCCGCGAGTTGGAAGCCCACATCTCTGACCTCCAAGAGGACCTGGACTCCGAGCGGGCGGCACGGAGTAAGGCTGAGAAGCAGAAGCGGGACCTGGGCGAGGAGCTGGAGGCCCTCAAGACGGAGCTGGAGGACACCCTGGATAGCACCGCCACCCAGCAGGAGCTCAGGTGGGGGCAGGGAGCCCGGGGGTCCCCCTCGGGGTGGGGCGCAGCATGATCCTGCATGGAAGCAGGCCTCGGAGGGGAACGCAGGGGTGCCCCAGGCAAGGGCAGAGGACGGGGGTGCCTCGGCGTGCACCCGGATCCATCACCCTTTCTGTCGGCGGCCCAGAGCAAAGAGGGAACAGGAGGTGACGGTCCTGAGGCGGGCGCTGGAGGAGGAGGCCCGAACCCATGAGGCCCAGGTGCAGGAGATGCGTCAGAAGCACGCCCAGGCTGTGGAGGAGCTGGCGGAGCAGCTGGAGCAGTTCAAGCGGGTAATTGCGGGTGGGCGGGGAAGAGGGCCCTTGCCTGGGGAGGCCTTGCCCGCCCAAGACCAGTGTCCCGCCCGCTGACTATCCTTGACGCTTTCAGGCCAAGGCCAACCTGGACAAGACCAAGCAGGTGCTGGAGAAGGGCAACGCGGACCTGAGCCATGAGGTCCGGGCGCTCAGCCAGGCCAGGCAGGAGGTGGAGTACAAGAAGAAGAAGCTGGAGGGGCAGCTGCAGGAGCTGCAGGCCAAGTTCGCCGACGGGGAGCGTGTCCGGACAGAGCTCAATGAGAAAGTCCACAAGCTGCAGGTGACCCTGAGGGGGGTGTCCCTCCCCACCCCCATCTTTAAACAAAGGAAACAGCCAGCCAGGAAAGATGTCTGCGGCGGTGGCCCTGCCTCCAGGTGGGCTGCCGCGGCCTTTCGTGCCCGTGGCTGGCAGGAAGCTGAGCTGGGTTCCACGGGTGCTGAACCAATGCCCTCCCCTTCCATAAGGGACTCCTGGCCAGGGGGCCCTGCTCAGCCAAGGCCCCGTGCAACACCAGCAAGACCTTCCTCTCTGCTCCCCTTGTCCTGTTAGTGCTGCTTCATCAGTGCCGCCGGGGCTCCCTGGGGCACCTTCGCTGCTGGGCGCGCAACAGGTGAACCCCGTGCTCAGGTGGTGGATCTCCACAGAGTGGTCTGCTTTCGGCTTTCTCCGGCTCTCCAGGTCCAGCAATAAAGTTAGATCTGTCTGCTGCGGTTCTGCTGTTTTTGGTCGCTTTTTCCCTTATTCTTAGCCATCTTCTTTTAGCAGCTCTTTCCTAGCAACACAGGCTATCAGCACTGGAAATGACACACAAGGTAGGTCAACTGGCTCCCAGCGCTGTTCCCCTTTTCTAGGCGGAGGCTGAAAACATGGCGGTTCTGCTGAATGAAGCTGAGGGCAAGACCATCAAGCTGACCAAGGATGTCGCGACTCTGAGCTCTCAGCTGCAGGACACTCAGGTGGGTGCCTCCGTGGGCTTCAGCTCTGGGAAGGCTGAGACGGGTCTTTGGGAAGAAGCTCACCAAGGGGTGCTCAACCGTCCAGGAGCTGCTGCAGGAAGAGACTCGGCAGAAACTCAGCCTGTCCACCAAGCTTCGGCAAATGGAGGATGAGAAGAACGGCCTGCAGGATCAGCTGGAGGAAGAGGCAGAAGCGAAGCAGAACCTGGAGAGGCAGATTTCCACATTAAACACTCAGGTATGAAGAGCTGTGACTGCCTTCCCGGTTTATCCTTGCACAGCTCCTGCATGGTTGGTTGCTTGCTTGCTTTTTATGCCTGTTCTGCGCCCACAGCAAGTGGTCATTGAACCCAACTCTACACCCAAGCAAGGTTACCAACTCAACGGTAGGAGTGGTGGGTCATGCCTTCTTTGTGCCTTGCTGTAAATTTGGGGCGTTCCTTAAATATTCCAAAAGATTGGGTCATCCCATTGCATTTTGTTGTGACAAGCCTGAGAGAGGAGGCAAGAACGTGGCAGGATGCCACGTGCCCGGGAATGGTGGAGCATCCTACTGCCTGCCTTCAAAGGTGGGGGCTGCTCCGCCGAGCAGACTCAAGCCGTCCTCATGGCTACGTTTCTCCGAATCCCACCTGCAGCTCTCTGACTCGAAGAGGAAGGTGCAAGAGTACCTTGGCACCATTGAAAGCATGGAGGAAGGCAAGAAGAAGCTCCAGAAGGAAATCGAGGGCCTCACCCAACAGTTTGAGGAAAAAGCTGCTTCCTACGACAAACTGGAAAAAACCAAGAACCGGCTTCAGCAAGAGCTGGATGACCTCGTGGTTGACTTAGATAACCAACGTCAGATGGTTTCCAACCTGGAGAAGAAGCAGAAGAAATTTGACCAGGCAAGAATTTAACCCTTTGAATGACCTACTGTCCAGCTATGGCCTAGTGCATCTGTACTTCAGCTGATGCGTTACTTAATGTAATGTTTCAGTAAATTAATCAACCTGTTCGTTGATTACAGGTTATAATAAATTAATTCAGTAAATCCACCAAAGCAGTTGTAGTAATGTTAGCCTTCTACCCAGTCCCCTGAATTTGGTAGGCAGGTAAGGGACAGTAGATGGCCCCACGGCTGCCACTCAAAGGGACCACCCAACCCCTCCCCTGCCTTCCTAGATGCTTGCTGAGGAGAAGAACACCTCTTCCAAATACGCGGAGGAAAGGGACCGAGCAGAGGCGGAAGCCAGAGAAAAGGAGACGAAGGCGCTCTCGCTGGCCCGGGCGCTGGAGGAGGCCTGGGAAGCCAAGGAGGAACTAGAGAGAGCCAACAAGTTGCTGAGGGCAGAGATGGAAGACCTCGTGAGCTCCAAGGATGATGTTGGCAAGAATGTAAGTCTCCGGAGATGCAGCTGGCTCCATCTCAGAGTGCAGTGACACCCTTAAAAGGAACCAATACAGCAAACTGCTGATGTTTGCCACTATTACTTTTTCCCTTAGTAATAGCTATCTTTTCAAAAAATTACTCTGGAGTCCAGGCGACCCCTTCTGAGATTCCAGCTGCTCATTGCGTTCCTCTCTTGCTGTGCTGCCAAGACAAGCCCCTCAAGGGGGGGTGGGGGGCGCAGGGTGGAAGGCTGGTGAAATGACGGGAGAGAGCAGCTGCCTTTACTGGGGGCGCTCCGGGTGTGGTGGACTACCACTTCCCATCGGCACAGAGAGTCCCAGGCCAGAAAAGGCCGATATAAGAAAAGCCGTGGGATGACTTCAGACGGGGTGGGGGGAAGATCGATGTTCCGGGGCCCGCAGACTTTTCTAGGGACTTCAGCTTCTGCTTCCTTGTTTTCAATAAGCTGCTTCTTCTCCCTCCTCCTGCTCCTCCTCCTTCCTGGGAAGGTCCACGACCTGGAGAAGTCCAAACGGGCCCTGGAGCAGCAGGTGGAAGAGATGAAGACGCAGCTGGAAGAGCTGGAAGACGAGCTGCAGGCGACGGAGGACGCCAAGCTGAGGCTGGAGGTCAACATGCAGGCCCTGAAGGGGCAGTTCGAGAGGGATCTGCAAGCCCGTGACGAGCAGAACGATGAGAAGCGCCGGCAGCTGCAGAAGCAGGTACGGGCGCCCCCGCTTCTCCTCCCAGGCGTTCGTGTCGTGCCAGGAGGAACGGAAGGACCCCTGCCTTCCCAGCTGGTTCATACCCGAGTGGGCATCCTCCGTAGAGAGCCCCAAGGGTCAGAGGCGCTTGCACTGGGGGGTGGCCTTTGGTAGCCTGTGCGGCTGCCCATGCTCTGCCACGTGGAGCCCGTCCTCAGGGGCCCTTCCCGGTCGTTCTCCAGCTCCACGAGCTGGAAGTCGAGTTGGAAGATGAGCGCAAGCAGCGAGGCTTGGCAGCGGCTGCCAAGAAGAAGCTGGAGGTGGACCTCAAGGACCTGGAAGGGCAGGTGGACTCTGCCAACAAGGGCCGTGAGGAAGCCATCAAGCAGCTGCGGAAACTGCAGGTCGGGAGAACCACCCGTGCCCTTCTAGAGCACCCTTCCCCGCTCCTCTGGGGGTGCCCTCCAGGGGCATCGGGCGACGACCTTGTGCCCCCCGACAGGCACCGTGGGGTGGAACTGTCTGAGGGAAGGGAAGAGAGTGTTGCTCAAGCAACAGTAGGGTCAAGGAGGGACAGGGGCTGGGCCCAGGCCAAAGAGCAACCCTCTGCCGCTTTGAACCCGCCCCCAGGCCCAGATGAAGGACTTCCAGCGGGAGCTGGACGATGCCCGGGCCGCCCGGGAAGAGGTCTTTGCCACAGCCCGGGAGAACGAGAAGAAAGCAAAGAACCTGGAGGCCGAGCTGATGCAGCTTCAAGAGGTGAGCGGGGGGGGGCGGGCGGGCTTAAAAACCAACCCAGAAGGGGACTTGGGTCTGCTGGGAGGGCCAAGGACATCTGCTGCACAGCTCCCGCCCCCAGAACACGCGTGAGTGCAGGAGTGGCGAGGGGGCCGGAGAAGAACCGGGGAGACCCGACTCTGACCACCCTCCTCGCAGGGTGGCTCTCGGGATAAATGTTGAGGTGGGAGCGCCGTGCAGGCCACCTCGAACCCGGGGGGAAAGCAGGAGAGCAATCTGGCTAAGCCACCATTTAAAATGTCCCCTCTGCCCAAGCTGGGGGAATTCTAGCAAACCAAGTGCCCTCTAGATGAGTTGGGTTATGGCTCCCCGCATCTGGGAGGGGTGGCCCCAGGCCCCCAGAGGGCCCTGGCTTGTCAGGCCCCATCTGCACAGCTGGCAGCCCGGCAGGGCCACGTCTAGCCCCGGGAGGTGGCTCAGCCTGTTCATGGAGCATCTCCCTCGGCAGGATTTGGCAGCTGCGGAGCGAGCCCGGAAGCAAGCCGAGCAGGAGAAGGAGGACCTGGCGGAAGAGCTGGCCAGTTCGGCCGCGGGGAGGTAAGGGGGCCCGACTGGCAGAGCACCCTCAGCCCAGCCTGAGAGTTGGCCCCCAGGCCCAGTCTGACAGCCGCTCAGAGGAGCTGCCCAGCCCTGGCCCTGGGGCTTGCCGCCTGGATGGTGACGGGCCGCCCACTGCCACTTTCAAACCCCTCCAGGACCAGCCTGCAGGACGAGAAGCGCCGCTTAGAGGCCCGGATCACCCAGATGGAGGAGGAGCTCGAAGAGGAGCAGGGCAACATGGAGGCCATGAGTGACCGCTTCCGCAAGGCAGTGCAGCAGGTGAGCCCCTCCCCTGCTGAGCCAGGCCAGAGGTTGCAAGGGGGCAACTGGCAACCCTAACCCTAAAGTCGCCGGCAGCCTTGCCAAGTCCTTTCCCTGCTTGGCCGCAGTCGGAGCAGCTGAGCAACGAGCTGGCATCGGAGCGTACCACGGCCCAGAAGAATGAGAGTGCCCGCCAGCAGCTGGAGCGGCAGAACAAGGAGCTGAAGTCCAAGCTGCAGGAGATGGAGGGGGCTGTCAAGTCCAAGTTCAAGGCTACCATCACGGCGCTGGAGGCCAAGATCGGCCAGCTGGAAGAGCAGCTGGAGCAGGAATCCAGGTACCCACGGCCGGAGGGCGGTGTGTGGGGGCTCCTGATGCCCGGAGTGCGTGCTGAGCTGCGTTGGGTGTTGCAGTAAACCTGGGGGGTGCATGTGTGGGCCTGGTTGTTTTGCACAAGTGCGTGCGCCAAACCTCAAGGCCTGACCTTGGGAACCCGCCTGGATGAGTTTTCCAGACGCCAGGCTAGACCCTTCTGGCAGACCGAAAAGCGCCTGTTAACTTTTCTCAAGGCCTTTGTAACTTTGTACTCAGTTCTGAGTAAATAAAAACCTTTTTTGTGGAAGTACAAACCGTGTGCTTTGCAACGATCTGAGGAACGTTCGGAAACGTTTTTAAAATGCATCCATTTTCTCTCCACGGCCCTGGACGCAGTCCACGAGGCAAAGTCTGTTCCCCCCAAAGGAACAAACACACGGGCCTGTCAGTTTAAGGGGGTGGAACTGCGGGGACCTTTCCCCCAAAACGGTGTCTCTTGACCCCCCTCCCGCCTGCGGATCTTGCTGGGCTGCTGCTTCCAAGCCCTGGAGAACTTCACGTGGACTAGCGCCTTCGAACTCTTCTCTGCCTCTCTAACCCCTCCCACCCCGCAGAGAAAAGCAGACGGTGGCCAAGGCGCTGCGCCAGAAGGACAAGAAGCTCAAGGAGGTGCTGCTGCAGGCGGAGGACGAGCGGAAGCAGGCTGAGCAGTACAAGGACCAGGTGCGCGCCCAGCCGGGCCAGGGGTCGGGAGGCATTTGTGGGTGGGCAGCGGCGGCAGCCACTCGGGCGAGGGAGTCCGGCCGTGCTCTCCTGAAGCGGGACCCCAACCCCGGCCATTCCCCCCACCCCCGCCGGCTCTGACACCCCTGCGGCCGCCCCTGCAGGCGGACAAGGCTGGCGCCCGCGTGAAGCAACTGAAGCGGCAGCTAGAAGAGGCTGAGGAGGAATCGCAGCGCATCACCGCCAGCCGCAGGAAGCTGCAGCGGGAGCTGGACGAGGCCACGGAGAGCAACGAGGTGCTCGGGCGGGAGATGGTGGCCCTGAAGAGCAAGCTCAGGTGAGGCCCCTTCCCCGGCAGGCCACCCCTCCGCCAAGGGCCCATGCCTGCACCAGCCCAACCGAACGGGAGCTGCAGAAGCCGTGCGGGGGAGGCGGGATGAGGGGGTTGCCCTCCCCTCATTCTCGCCGGGAGGGCTGCGCTGGCAGTGGAGCCGGCCGGTCAGTCCTGGGCAGGCCCGAGGGTCAGCCAGCGGTGCCCTCCCCGCGGACGGCCCGTCTTGGGCTAATGTCTCGGGACGCTTCTCTTTCAGAGGGAACCCAGAACCTCCGCAGTGACTGAGCAGGTACCCGGCCTTCCCTGTCGCAGCCTGCTTGCGATTGCAAAACCACAAACCAACACAAACACCCAACATCCCTTTAGGTTCCAGGGACAGCCACGCAAGGCGCCCGCAGGCGGCAGGGGCTTGGCCATCTAAGCGTTGGCGGCTTGTTCCGAGACAAATATTACAGATTTCGCTTCATAACGCCCCTCTTCACACAGCCCTTCTCTCCATCATGCCGTCCTGCAAATTTACACCCTCATTGCTCATGAAGTAATTGAGCCTCTGCAATACATCCCTCCTTGACCGATCCTCAGCCACACACCACACACACTCAAAAACCATCTCAGAGTGCTCTGGACCGCAGGCAAGGTCCAGATTTAAAGAGGCAGCTCACTGGCATTCATTGAGTCTTCGGGCAGTGATGCCTTTTCCCCGCTGGCTCACATAGGAACGTTGAGGAAGAACCTGGCTGCTGGCGTGGCCAATGGGGCCGTGCGGAGGCCCAGAGCGTTTCCTCCCATTGCTTTTGACACGTGGCCAGACCTAACGCTTGAGGTGGCTGCCACAGGGCACTGCCAGGCATGCTACCATCACGGGCAGCCTGGGTCCTACTGCTGCCTTGTGATGCCAAAGCACACTTAGGAACTGGCTCCTTTGGGGAGTAATGCACTGGTTTGGAACCTGCACATAGTGGAAGCTGGGCAGGGGTGCCACCGTGCTCCGGGCACACCCCACGGTCTTCTCTCTCTCTCTCTTGGTGTGCTGATGTAGTTCTGCCAGCCACTCCCAGCCGTGATCATGACCGTTCTCCTGTATCGACATGGGAATTCGTACGTCACTCAGTGTGTAAAGAAGTCTCTGAATGGGTTGGGTCACCTGTGTTCTGTAATATTTGTAGATTCTCCTTTGCAGGGGGATTCCTCTCCAGCACCACTCAGCTTTGCTGCTGCCACTGAGGGGTGTGTGTGTGTTGTGTGTGTGTTTGCAAAGCCAAATGCCTGCAGCTGCATCTCACACACCTCTTCAGCTGGCCTCTTCCATTTCTGCGCAGGACCAGGGCGGTCAGAATTGCGTCTTTGCCATCCTTGTTCATGCGGTTCTATTCCATGCATTCCAGAAAAGGAGAGCCAAGCGCTGGGAAAAGGCCGCTGGTCACTCATTTCTTGCTTAAATTTGGACTCTGATGCAAGGAAAACGTTTGGTCCTTTGTTAGTTTAGGGGGGAAAGGCTATTTATACTTTGGTGGGGAGAATGGAGGGAGAGAAGGGCCAGGAAGCAGTTAGCAGGGAGTTGCAGCTGGTGGAAAAAAATTCCTCCATCTGGCAATGCACTCTTAGCCCATGGAACTCTCTGCCACAAGGTGCAGTGATGGCATAGAGCGCAGAAAGGTTGGGCTAACTGGGGGAGAAAGGACCAAATTTGTCAGCAGCTCTTGGGCAGAGTGCATCCCCAAGGCCCCTTTTCCTGCTTTGGTCAGACATCCCTGAAAGTCTCCTCCTCCTCTTTGTGAAGGAGGTTGGCAGTTTCTCCTCTTAAGCCTGCAGCCATTTAGCACAGAGGGATTTCGAAGAGGCGCACCTTGACTAACACATGGGCACCTCCCTTCCTCAAAAGGATTTAGAAGGATTATCACCCTTTCTCCCAACTGCAGGCGAGGGAACGAGCCCACCCCCTTCGCCCCCTCGCGCCGATCGGGCGGCAGTGGCGGCAGGCGCGTGGTTGAAAATGCCACCGAGGGCTCCGAGGAGGAGGGCGACACCCGGGATGGAAACCTCAACGGAACCAAAACCAGCGACTAACCCAATGCCACGCTTGCTCGTTTTCATGGGGCACAAGAAAAAGGAGAAAGAAAAAAAGGGGGGGGGTATTTGTAGCACCAGGCTGCTTTGTCTGCCCCAAAGCCACGTTTGCCCTGAGCACAACCGCCTTTACTCCAGCGTAGACAGACACTCTTAGCTGCTGGGGCGCATCTTGGTCCACAGCAGCAACTCCTTGCCAGGGAGACCCCTGTGCCCATGGGACCAGGGCCGCCCCAGCAGCACCCCCTGCCCCCAGGCGAGAAAGCCCCCTTGCCTTGCCCCCAGACTCTTTCGCTTTCTGGTTGCTTCCCAGACATACAGACTCCCCCCACCCCCGAAGGAGACACCCCAACCTCCTGATTTTGCCCAAATCCAAGTCTTTCTGAGTGGGCACTGTGGGGGGCGGGGGTGAAATGGTAACTCAACCGTTACTACTTCGGATGACCTTTGTGCTTAATTAACACACACACACACACACACTAATAAAGGTTGTTAAAAATCAGAAGAGCGTGAGCATGATGTGTGCAGCAAAGTGTGCTGGAGCAAATATGTACCACTCTCAAGCCTGTGTCTCTTCACGCAGAGGGCTAGAAACTTACTGCATTTCCAAACCTACGTGGAGGAAGCCTGCTTTTATGTCAAGATTCAAGGGTATTTCCTTGCTGCCAACTCTCTGCTTCAGTTCTAGTGAATGCTGAGCCAAGAAAAATCAAGCTGGAAACGGAAGTACAGCAGTTTTGGATGGGAAACCAGTTTAATAACTCAGCAGCCCCCACACCCCCTTCCCGGTACATAAAAGGATACCTCATCCCAGAAACCCTACCCCACACTCCAAAAATAAACTTCCAAGGTGAAATAGGAATTGCAACCCAAATTTTGCCTCTGGGATTCCCCTCCTCCTGCAAACATTTTATAACCTGCTGTCTTAAGGCATCTTGGGTTATTAAAGTGCACTGATTTAAACGGGGAAACGGATAGGATGGAGGCACTGGAGGCACTTTTTACAGCAGACTTCCATTTCTCCAGATGTGCTGGACTACAACGCCTATCACCCCTGAGGCCATGTTAGCTGAGGATGAAGGGAGTCCCTGTCCCAAACTTCTAGTACTTTGCTTACTTAGCAAATTTATAGGGTGGCCCCCCTTAACCTCTAGCTCTTGGCAGCTGACGAAAAGCCTGCATCAAACCCTCGTGTTGCTAAGCTTTCTAAAACCCAAACTGCTTCTTCCAGAAAATGGCCTCCAGGCAGTCTTGGAGAAAGTCCCTGGAGTGGGAGCGTTTCTAGGGCCTAAGCAGGCACTTAGGAGAGGGGGGTGCAAATGCCCCTTCGCAGCCACCCCATGAAGGGTAGCCAGGGCCTGAGAGACCCCACACTCCATACTTGCAATGAGATGTCGGCGTTCTGCATCAGTTGAAGGATCCCTGCAGGCGTCACAAAAGAACCGACACGGGGCTTTTCCGGGAGATGACCCCCCCCCTTCGAGTGCACGGGCCCTCGCGGGGGGGCCCAGCGGGAGCAGGAGGGGCCAAGATGCTCTACCCTCCCTGCAAGGAAAGCAGGGCCTCCGGCTGGGGGAAAGCAGGCTCCACCCACTCAGGAAACCCGTCTCTGGCTCCCCCGCGGGGTCCTTGATGTGGCCCTCCTGCCACTGACTGGGATCAGCAGCAGCCACGGCCCACAGGCCGGATCCCACCCGAAGCTGGTGTGGGCTCCTGGGTCTTCTTGGGTCTGGAGCTGGGGAGAGGGGCCCCAATGCGAGGGGGTCTGCAGCTGCTGGTTCTGCTCTGGTGTAGCTCCCGGCGAGTCTGTGCCCGGCGTCGCTGCCTTCTGCACCCGGCACCCCTGCGCTGGGAGGCAAAGGAAAGCTGGGGGGCGGGCAAGGCGGCCTTGCTCCTTCTCCACACCCAGCCAGCTTTCCTTGTTCCTCTCCCCCTCCGTCGCAGGTGAACAGCCAAGACTGCCTCGGGATTCCACTGCCGGCTGCCAGAGCCATGGGCTGGCCCCAAAGTCCCTCAGGAAAGCATCTGGGCTACCCTCTGCGCAGGAAGGCCCGCCGGCCCAGCAAGGTTGGACGGCTGCGTGCTTAAATCCAGTCGTTTGGCCAGCCTGCAGGATCAGAAGTTTCGACAGTGGGATTGAGATCTTTGACCCCAGTGCCCTGGGATCAACTTTTAACAGTGGGAAGAGTCAGGCGAGAAGGCCAAAATCCACACCAGACAAGGGGAGAGCACAACCAGCTCCTGGTTCTCACTGCCTTGGTAGAAAGAGCCAGCCCTGGGCAAGGAATCGGCACCCTTCCTGCCCCAGGAGGGTGGGTTCCCTCTTGCGGCTCCAGGGCGTCTTTCTTTCACCCGATCTCGCCTCCTTCCCCCTTTTCACACGAGGCCAACCCGGCTCTCTCCAGACTGGGCGGGGGGCAGTCCCAGTTTCCAGGCAGCTGGGAATCTGGAGTGCACCAGGTTGCAGAAGGCAAGGGCCAGGTGCCGTGTTTCCTCCCTGTTCTCTCGCAACGGCGCTGTGGGGCGCCTCTTTGCCCAACTCCAGGGCCTCCCCAAGCCCTGAAGATGCTGGCCAGACTGACCTTGGGGCCCAATCCAGCAGGGCTCTTCTCTGGCGGGATTGAGCAGCCAGGGGTGGTGCATTTGAGCAAAGGGGCAAAGTCTTTAAATAAAGAGAATGCGGGAGATGCTTACTCAACCTGGATAAAAGCTGCTGGGCCATGCGGGTGGCTCCGCTAACATTGTGAGTGAAAATGTTCCACGGAGGTGCCAGCCCAGCTCAACAGCGGGTCTGTCCTTTGCTCCTGGTCCCAGGAGCAAGCGAGCAACCAGCCCTCGCCTGGGTCAAAATTGGGAGATGCTCCGTGCTCAACGACGCCAGCCCCTCTGGTGGCACCAGGAATGCCCACATTTCCACAAATAGGCTGAGAAAACCAGATTCCACTTGGTGCTGGCAAGACATAGTTTACGCCAATTCAGAATCCCCCATGATGGGGATTCCAGCCCATCCAGAGGACACCAAGTTGGGGAAGGCCCACCAAGCCTCCTTGGAAGCCTTTTTGGGGGTGAAGGTACACTGCCACACCTCGTGGCTCACCACCTTTAAAGCAACATTGACCTGGATGGGCCACGTGGAGCAACACCGAGATTCCAGCAGTTCTCCCCTCTCCAAGGTGGAGGGCTTCCTGTAGACTCACCCCTGGGAAACGCGGGGGCCGCTCAGCCACCTCTGGTACACATCCCTGCCCAAACAGGCAGGTGGGGGTGCCAGGCTTTGGTACGGAGCCTGGTCATACACGAAGTTTCGGCAGGAGGCCAGCTTGGATTCCAGCGCCTGGGGGCAAAGACAAAGGCTAACTCAGCCGAGGGGGAAATCGAGTGTGGACCCCACTCCTTGGCGAGCAGTGAAAGTTAAATCCTAGCCTCGAGTTACTGCTCCTTCCTCTTAAGAGCCCTGTCCCGACAACTCACCCCAACTTTCCGGAGGAGGTCCCCCACTATGTTCAGTGCTGATATCCGCGCCGCTGGCGTAAGCGGGGTTGCACTGCAGCCATCCTCGAAACCTTTTTTTGTTAAAAAAAAAAAAAGAGGCTTTATTTACAAAGCAAACACTGCGTGCATTGCGTAAGAAAAAGGCGTTTTTAGCTCTCTTTCTAAATGTGCAAGAAGCTAGTCCTCAGGACTGAAGGGCAGGGCATGAAGGTGCCAGAAGCCCTCTCGCTGAATCTTCTGGTTTTCATCTCTGAAGCCAATTCTGGAGAAGTTTTAAGGAGAAGTTTAAGGAGAAGGTCAGAAGAAACCTCAGGCAAGGAATTATTAAGAATCCATGGCCTTAAAAATTCTTAGGCTTTCTAAAAATCTTCTTCCTGAACTGGCTTTGTAACAGGGCTGGGGGGTTTTCTGTCCTGACTCAGTCCCAGGCCATTAGTGATCTCAGTCACCTTCAGGGACACTGAGGCACAATGCACGGCCACTTCTTCACCTTGCTCACCAGGGGGCACTATTGCTTCATGGAACTCTACTGGGCAAGACGTGGTTCTGTTGTCAGCCAGAGCTGACAACAGAAAGGGGTGTGTGAAATGGCCCTTTCACCTCTTCTGAAGGCTCCTGGGGTACTAAATCCAAGGCTTGGCCCTCGGGAGACCACAGGGGTTGACGGCCTGGAAAAGGCAGCTTGCACGGCTGTGTCTGTCTGTCCAGCTTCCAGGGAGCCCTCCGCCGCAGCCTTTGGCTTCTCCTGCTTCTGCTGCACAGCCAGCTCTTGGCGCAGATCTAGGAGGGCAAAGTGGCTCAACGGTGAGATGGCCCTGCCTGTCCTGCCCCTGTGGGCCTTGGCTCAGCCTGGTTAACAGGCGGGCACCCTCAAAGTGCCCCAAAGGGCCCAGCTGCCACCTGGGGAGCAGTGTCCAGCAGACTTGGTAGGAAGAGGAAAAGGTCCCCCAATCAGCCCGGATCCAATCCGTTCTTCTGGCTGGCCACCTACAGTAACAGGGAACTTGGCAGCGGGGCCCCTGCCCGCCTTGCTCCTCTTCCCTGTCTTTTCTTCTTTAATGTTGTGTCTCTTACACCGCAACCCTGGGCCTCACTGAAATGAACCGAGTGCTTTTGGCCACAGAGCGGACTGGGAAAGTGCCAGATACTGGACAAGGTACTGCTTACCTCTGGCTTCATCCTTCAGCCGCTGCACCGACTCCAAGAGGCTCTCTTTTTCGTCCAGCTCACTCTCAAGGAAGGCGTTGCGTTCGATGGCCTGGTTCAGCCGCTGCTCGAAGTCCTCCAGGGTTGTGATGGTGGCCCTGCGAGAAGCCCAGGTGGCACTTGAGCCGGGAGGGCCCCACTCGGAGGAAGTGAGTCCCTTGCCCCTGGGGACCTGTGGGGGGCCCCGGGGCCCATCTGGGCTCCCAGAAGGAGCCACACTGGGCTAGAATGTGACTGCCCCATTCCACCACTGGTACCTCTTGGCTCTTTCCAGGTCATCGTTGCCTTGTTCCAGCTCCCGGATGTACCTCTGCAGCTGGTCCCGGGAGGCCCTTGCCTGCGCCAGCTCCTCCTCCAGGGCCGAGACCTGCTGGTGCCCTGTGGCGTGTTGACTCGCGAGCTTCTCCTGCCCGACCCCAGCAGAGAGGGCAACACATGCATCACACAGTTCTGCTGCGCATCCTGGGTGTTCTGTGCCGGAGGGCCTTTGCACACGCCGACCCTCGTGTGCCCTGTCTTGCCCCACCCAGCTGGGCTTACACAGCTAAACCCCGCCCAGGCGGGATCCTCAGTGAGCCGGGCAGAAGACCCATTAAAGCTCAGCTGACCAGTCCCCCCAAGGGGAAGAGAGAGGCCTGGCGTCCCTCTGGGGCCTCCTGGACTTCACTGGGGGCCACCAGCCAGGCTGACCTGGCCAGAGGGAGACCCAGTTTGTCTTCTCACTTGGGGGGGCTAAACCCATGGCCCCTTCGGAAGCACAGCCAGTGCAGCAGGGAGGGGGTGCACGTTCATTGGCCCCCTGCCACTGGCCTAGATTCGGGCTCTGAACGCAAACGCTCCCCTTAAGAGGTGGACCCCTGACCTCAGCTCGGGCCTCTCTGCCGCCCGCCCAGTGCTCCCCACCAGCACAGCCACCTGGCAGCTGGCGCAGCATCAATGGGCTTCTGTTCCAGCACTGCTCTGGTGGGGGGGCACAGATGAATGAATGGATTGTCAGGAGACGCTCTCCCTGTCAGAGAGCTTCTTTCTTGGTTACGGACTGAGGGATTGAGGCATTAAAACAGGGCCCAAAGCGCTTTGGGAGAGACACTGAGGCTCACGGGCTGTTCTCCCCCGCTTTCACCTTCACCAAGCCTTGCGCCATCTGTTCCCCCTTCTTCCACTAGCCCCAGATGTGGCTGATGTCTCCCTGGCAAAACTCTGCCAACATCCCAAGATGGGCAGGGCGATCAGGACCCCCACATGGAGAAAGAGGCCAGGCCCACCGATCCTTCCAGCACCAACACCAACCCACCTCCATTTGCAAACTGCCCCACAGGGGACTGCGGCCTCCAGGAGTGCTCCCGGGCAGGGCCCCCGACCCCTCCCTCACCTTGACCGACTCCACTTCCATCTGCAGCCGGCTGTTCTCCGAGAGCAGATCCCGGTTCCGAGACTCAAGCTGCTGCAGCTGCATCTCCAGCTCGGCTTCGTACTCCCGGCTGCCTTCCTGGAACTCGTGCAGCTCCTCCTGGGCGCTCTCTGCACTGAAGGGCAAAGCGGGCAGACCCGGTCATTCCTGTCTCAAGGCCGAGCCCGTCTGGAAGGGGTGCGCGGCCCAGGGACTGGGCGGGTTGCCATGCGAAGGGGGAGGCTGCGCCCGCATGCCGCAGGGAGAAGCGGGGGGCCACACCCCCTTGCAAACCTTGTTCGACTTTCAGGTCTCCTGTTATAAGGTGTGGGGGGAGACAAGATTCCTGAGGAGGAAGAGGCCCCCCAGGCAGACAGCAGGCAGACAGTTCTGGCGCTTTCTGGTTTTATTATTTCAGCCGTCAGCCAAAGCAAGAGTAGTTAAAAACGATGATCAAATAGAAGAGCTTTTATTCCTAAATTAGCAGATCGTCCCAAGGATTAAAATAAAAGCTAACTCGCTTTGCTCTGAAGATGCTGTTTACTGGGCCAGCAGAACCTTCCCAACCTTTTATTACAATCCTAAAGCCGTGACGTATTGGGCCCAGCTGGGCGGGATTCTGGGAAAACGCATAGGCAGAACCGCCCTCCAAAAGAAAACATGAAATGGAACCAAAAGCTCAAACACCCTCAGAAAAATGCCCTCGACGTTTTAAAGGCTGCCCTGAAGTGGCTGCAATGGAGACGCTGCAAATGAGGAAAGAACAGGCTGTCCTCTTTGCCAGGCACCACTTCTCGGGAAAATCTCCCCCGCCCCTGCGCACTGGCACCCTGGCGCCCCTCCACCCGCCGGACGCTCAGAAATGCCACTCCTCAGGAACCCAGGGAAGCCGCCGAGGAGCTTTACCACTGCTTGTATTTGGCCGAGAGCTCCTTCCAGTAGCTCTTCTCTTCTTCTGCGGAGTTGAACGTCCTCCCTTCAGGGTCACTCATCGTAAAAGCCGCCTGGCATTATTTTTCTGTTGGGGGGAGAGGAGGGAACGCCACTGAGAGCAGGTTTGTGGCAAAGCCTGTCGCATATTTGGCAGAACCAAGTGTCGGGTTTAAATCAACCGTTGGATGATGCACCTCCCAACCCTGCTGCGGGAGGATCCGGACCCCGAAGCAGCGTCAAGGCCCCACTGGAACCCTGCACGCGCCCAGACCTGTTTTCCTGCACGCACAGGGAGGAAGAGGCCCAGAACAAGCTATTTTGGTGGAGCAGTTGGACGAGAGGGATCCTGCCCCACCCAGTGATCTTTCAAGCAAGAGAGCATGGATGGAATAGGCGGCAGCTTCTCCCCATCTCCAAGGGGACACCCACTGCCTCAAGGCCTAAAAACACGTCCCCCTTTCTTTAAAATGGCAGGCAGCAGCTTGTAAACTACAATACTATGTTATTCAGAAGTAAAACCAAACGCTTTCCTTATGTCAGCCCTTTCTCAGCCACTTTTAAGGGCTGCGAGGTGCTGCCGGGAGGCGGGGGTGGCCCAGTCAGCTGGCCTTTCCTGCGGAACAGGAGGCCCTGCAAGGCCCCCCGCGGCTCTGAAGGAGACGTCCAGGGGTTTCTGGCCACCGGCGGAAGTCTCCTGCAGGGTGGGCCCTCCTGTCTGAGGCGGTAAGGTGCACGGGGCACCAGACCGGCTGATCAGGAACTGGAGGTCTGACCGAGCTGGGTCTGGAGCCAAGAGGATGCCAGGGGCGGGCCAAAACGGGGGGAACGTCGGAGCCAGTCCTGGCACTTCCCTCAACCAGGCCCATCTTTCCTCTCCTTCCCCAGAGGGCTACCGGCCATTGGCCTCAGAGCCCCCAAGGGAAGGGGGCCGGTGCAGCCAACTGCTTCACGCTGGACCGCGGGGATGAGGAGGCAAAGAGCTCCCAAGGGGTTCGCAGGGGTCTGCCTGACCCGGAGCGGCGGTCCCGGCGGGCCCCCCCCCCCCCGCGAGAGCCTTTCCTGAGAGCGGAGTCAGGCTTTTTCCCCAGACGCTCCTTATGTTCGGCCTGCCCAGCGCCGGCAGCCCCGGGGCGGCTTGGTAAAGCCTCAACCCCGCAGCTGGGACGCCTCGCCCACCCCGGTCGGCTTCGCCCAGGCTAGGCGGGTTCCCCTTCCCTCCCGCTCCCCGAACTGCGAGGCGAAACCGCGGGGTTGGGCTGGGCAGGGCCGGGTGCGGACCAGGGCCGGCTGTGACTGCGCACATCTGGAAGGGCCCGGGCCGGGGGGCGGGGGCGGACGGCCGAGCGAACCCAGCGCCACCTCTGTCGGGGCATCCGGGCCCCGCCGGCGAAGCAGCGTTGGAGTCTCTCCTCCTCGCAGGGACACAAGACCGATACTACCCGGCGTTCACCAATAGGGGTAGCGGGCAAAGGTGAGCCCCCGGCGAGGAAGGGCGGCGCAGGAGACGTGGGGAGGCCCTTTCTGGCCCCCGAACCCACTCCGGGAGCAACGGGGGCGCCTCCCGGGAGACCCTCCGCATCCCAGGCGAGGGGCGCCTGGCTCGCCCGGGGTCTAGCCGCCTCCTGGCCCCGAAGCTTCGCCCCCGGCCCGCTTCCCTCCTCTCCCAAGGAAAACTTCCGGGCCCGGCCGGCCGAACAGCCACCCGCCGCCACTCACCGGCCCGCAGCCAGGAGGAGCCGCCGCCGCCGCCGCGCTCAACTGGCAGCTCTCGGCCCGTCCGAAAGAGCCCAAACAGCCGCTGTGCGGCCTCCCATTGGCTGCCGGGTCACGCGACTCCGCCGGGCTCCTCCAATCGGCACGCGCCGGTGGAACGTTGAAACTTTTGTATCTGTCCAGGCTCCCACTCCCGTTTTTCTCAATTGGGCGGTGGGGGTGAGAGAGCGCGCGCTCGGGCGTCGGGGGAGCGGGCTATTGGAACAGACCGCGACAGCAGCGCTTCCCTTCCCCGGGAAGCAGAGCAATCCGACCCCCCGAGTGCCCCCCCACTTTGGAGTTCGACGCCCAGCATCCCGAGCCAGTATAGTGGCTGCCATTCCCACGACCAGCTTTTGGCCATATGTGGCCAGAATGATGGGAGTTGGAGCCAAATGCCTCTAGAGCAGGGTTTTTCAACCCGGGCCTCTTTAAGATGGGTGGGGGATTCTGCGAGTCTAAGTCCACCCATCTTAAAGCCTCCCAGGTTGAGAAACCCTGCTCTGGAGGATGCCAGGGGCAAGTTCTCAAACCACGGGCCAGCTCATCCTGGGTAACGCGCCAGAGAAGGAACAGCGAGGGGAGCTGAGCCGGAATCTGCCAATCTTCCTGGGGAGAGTAAGGCTTTGGCCTGTGTGAGTGTACCCCCGGCTCCCTTGCTTTCTCCACTCTCATCATTTCAGCTCCTTGCTGAAGGCAGCATTGTGCCAGCCAAGAGTGTGCACCTAGGCATGGCCGGCCTCTTTCCTGCTGGCGGTGTCGAGCCCTGGTGAATTGCTGGCTTGAAGTGGGACCCACCTGGGCTGAGCGATGGCCGCGTCCCTGTCTTTGGGCTCTCTTGGGTGAAACAGCCGGTTGGACCAGACGGGCAGAGCCAGAGAGTCCTTTCCCTGCCCGGGCCGTGGGCTGCTAAGAAGGCTCCTTAGGCATGCCGGAGACCGACTATCACTCCGAGCCTGCTTGGTTCCGAAGACCTTCTGCGGCCTTTCCCAGCCTGTGCCCCTCCGAAACTTTTGGCTCACAGCTCAGGCAGCACAGGAAGGGCCCAGCATGATGGGAGCGGCAGTCCAAACCATTTGGGGGCACAGAAACTCAAATAGGCCAAAGCTGCTCTATTGTACAGAGTCTGTGCTGATTCCAGCCCCCCATTTCCATTCTTCTCCATCGTCACCGCCACCTCCTCCTCCTGCTCTTGTTTCTCTTGGGTCAGTATTTAGATGGAAGGCTCCTTGGGCCTGGCCTCTGGCATTTCGTCATGCATGCCGATGTGTCACTACAGAAGAACAACAGTGGCTTAATGACTTCCACTTCCTGGTGTGACCTGTCAGGCCTCTTCTGGTGAGGAGGGATGCTGTGCCATTTCGCCATCCCCGGTTCCTGCTGCCTATTAAGGCTGTGCTGATTCATGTGCCTTTCCTTCCCTGTAAATCAGGATCCTAATAACCTCACAATTAACTATGGCTCTTCCCGTGGGCCAGAATGAAGCACCTCCCCCCCCCCCCCATTCTCCAAGAGAACAGCAAAGGAGCCCTGAAGGAAGTGCAGGCCTGGGGGGGTGGATCCTGCCCTCTCTCAAACTGCTGTTCCCATTCAGAAGAGTCTTCCTGGGTCAGTTAAAAGGATGAGCCTGCCTGCTTGTCCCAGAAAAAAAAACAACGAACAATTTGGAGGGTGGGAGGGAGCAGCAACCTCCTCATTGGCAGCCATTTTGTGAGAGCACCCACACACCAAGGGCCAACAGCTGCTCTCCAATCACCATGCAAAGGGGAGACACGGAGGTCAGGCCAGCATTCTCCACCTGGCAGGGGATGCTGGGTGAAAGAGAAGCCCAGCCTGGGTCTCTGAGCCGAGCACGGAGGCCGGCCAGCAAAGGCATCCGCACACGCAGAACCGCAGTTGGCTTCCCCAGCCTGTGTGGAGACAGGTGGAAGAGCTGGCTCTCTAATTTTAGCCTCCCGTGGGCGTTGCAGCCCTGTTTCATCTAATTAAGGTCTAACGAGTTCACATTTCTTCCTGAAATCTAATTATCTTAAAACATTTGCAAACTGATTTATTCACACCACAGCCACCCAGTTCCCTTTCCTTCTTCGCCCCAGAAGGTTTTTTTGAGGCAATCTAACCCCAGCAGAGGGAAATACGGTAAGGCCGCCTTGTGCAGGTTTGGTGCCCACCCTTCCAGGCCTGGTTGGGTGGTCTTGCAGCTGGTCCTTCCCGGGCCAGAGCAGAATCCAGCCTTGCCTTTGCTGGGAGCGAAGGACAAGTGAGGCTGCTGCAGGATGATGGAACAGTGCCTGGCCCCCCGTCCATCTCTTGGGCAGAGCAAGGTGGGAGGGAACCCTGAACCAAACCTGATAAAGGATGAGCAGGGAGGGGGGAGAGAGGATGGAGGGCTCGCTGTTTCCAGGCTTCTGATCAGCCAAGGGAGAGCCCCCTCATGGCCCCAGAAAGGCTTCTCCATTTGTTTGCACAAACCTTTTCAGGAATCCTCAGGGTTGTTAGACTGGGGAGAAGCTGTTTCAGGGGAGCTCAGGCAGAGGAATGGTGTTTTGCCCTCCCAGCTTCCTCATAACCTGCTGGCCCCACAGCATTCAAGCTCCATGGGTTCAACAAGGGCAAAAGGAAATGGAGGCGGGTGCGGGAGGGCTCCAGACTCCTCTCTTGGTGTGCAAGAAACTAACAGGGGCTGAGCCTTTGAAAGCAGGGCCGCCTTCAATGGTGAACAACCAGGAAAGAAAGGGGGTCTTCTGACCATGGGCAGACTGCCTTTCCCTGCAGGCAGCCTGGCATCTCTGAGACCAGAACAAGGAGAGGAGCTGCCCTCCGGTGCAGCACCATCTGGGGCCTGGCACTTTTCGCCAAGGATGGGTGTTTCTTAAGGAAAGGCGGCCCCCAGCAAGTTACATTTCTGTGGGGTGGAGGAAGGCTGCGCTCTGAAAGCTTTGCCCGGCAGAGGGCAGCAGCCCACAGCCTCTTTTTTGGACACGCCGAATTTCTTTGGAAGCTGAGTGATATTTGTGCAGTTGCTGCTTCAGGAACTAACAGCTCTTCCTCGGAAGCAGGGCCCACAATTAAGCAAATTAGGGTGAATTGTCTGCTTCCCCACGTCATTCTCTGCAGCAAGCCCTCACAAATGTGTGTGGTGTGGTGTGCGTGTGTGTGTGCTTGAACTTCTCCTGACATCTGCTTCCTGTTACCACGTGTGACCCTGCAACACAAAGACGACTGACTCCCCCCCACACCTGCTGGATGTGCAAGGCTGCGATGCCCACCCCCTCCATCCCCTTCATCCCCACCCTGCCAAGGGGCCGGGAGCTGCTTCCTGCGAAAGAGATGTGTATCAGGAGGACTCAAAACCCTGTTCCTAGGAAAACATGGCCTGTCCCCAAGCAAGTGCCGGTTCGTCTCTGTCTTCACCGAGAAAGTGGGGGTTCCATGGAATTCAGGGACCAGGTCTGCAGGCCAGCCCCTGTTTCACACTTTCATCTCGGTGTGGTTCAATTTCCCTGAAATCACCCTTTTCAGAAAAGAAGAGAGAAACCACAGTTTCAGTCTCTCTGGAGGATCAGAAACCAGCTTCAGGAAACAGAACCGGCTTTGATGCTGGTAAGCGCAGCACTCCGAACGTCTAGAGGTTTCTTCTGAAGCCGCCTCCCCCAAGAAAAGAGAGCATCCTTCTTTAAAAAGGAAAATAAAAAACCCCATGCCAGAAAGAAAAAGGACACTCATTTGAGGACAACAATGTTCACATTTTGGACAGAGAAGATAGGTGGTTTGAGAGAGGGGTTAAGGAATCCATTCATGCCAAAGTGGGAAATCCTTCCCTCAACAGAGGTGGAGGCCTCAGACACAACTTGTCCCCCATTTTTCATGCTGCTGTTTCATCAGTCCCCAGGAAGATTAAGACCACCAGGAAGGTCACTCTTAACAATCCACTTGGGGATGAGCAAGGGATTTAGGAGTAAGACATCCCAAAGGCAATCCCCACCTCCATGGCACAATTAACAAGCCATTCAGGTGTAGGGACAGTGCAGCCACCCTGGAAGACATATATGGGGTCCCCTCACCAACCTTTGCCCAGACTGAAGAAGCTGCTTGGATAAGCAGCAAAACTTTTCTACCAAAAAGAAAGAAATCCAGTTGCCATGACTCAACCTACAGACCCATGCCAGGATGTGTTGCAAAACTGCCTGAGGCGTCCTGGCCCTTTGAATGGCCCTGCCTTGCTGCAAAGTCAGACAGACTAGGCTCCTGTGCTAGTCAGACATTCAACAGGTACTGATTTTCCCAGCCTGGAAACATGACCTGTTGCAATCCTGCCTGTTCAGAGGCTTTTTAACCTAAAAAGTGAGAACCAGGCCAGGGACATCGGAGGGGTGAGATAAATATCTGAGGCTTGTTTGAAAAATAGTTGCTGTTTGAAAGTTGGAGGCTCAGGTCTGTGAGGAGGTACGCTCAGCTCCCTCAGAATTTTTTCCTTACGGGGTTCTTTGCTGGGGTAAGCCCGCACCCACAGACACGGACCAGCGACAATGGTGAATTGGACTCCTGGACTTGGACATCATGTAAAGGCTCTCGTGTGAAAAGGGTTAGGGTGAAAAGGTGCATGCGCCGGCCCACAGTTGGCCCAAGGGGCTGTGCAAGCCATGATTGCTGGCTTAAAAGTGGCCGTTTGGAAGTCCGGCAGATTTCAGGAAGCTGCAGCGTTCGCAGCAGCCCCGACCTCCTTCCAGGAAAAAAAAAGTAACATCCTGCTTTTATTCTCCGATCTTTCATCTCAGTGATCAGTTTCTGAGATGATTTCCCAAAAAAAAAGGCTTATTAGAATCCAGGATAATGACACGTGCGAGGCAAGGGCTATTCTGGAAAGAGACGGTGTGTGAGTGAGGGGGGGCGGAGAAGGGGGGACTGAATGCAGGAGAAACAGCCTTTTACCCAAAGCAGGGCTGAGAACAGGGAGGGCTGCTCTGTTCCCAGTTGTGGGAAGCACGCCTGGGGGGGGGTGGAAAGGACTCCCTGGACTTGCTCCCCCCTTTACGAAAAGCAGCGGTGGGTTATAGGGTGCTCCTGCCAGGATCTTCCACTCTGTTTCGCTACTCTGCTGGGTCCCTCCCAGAGAAAGTGAGGAGGGGCAGGAGAGCTATTACCCGTAAATACCCTTCGGACAATATTTCACCCCCCCCCGCCTAGACCCCCCCATTTTTATGAAAAGATCTCTTTTGCCCCTTTAGCGGTTGCAGAAGCCGCCCTTGGCTTGAAATTAACCAGCAGCGCGGCGGCAGGACAAGAGGAAGCCACCGGCTCCAGACCCTCCCCCCGGGAGATTATGGATGGGCTGCCCGTCCGCCGGCTGCTGGCCCTCTGAACAAAAACTGCAGCGCGACTGCGACGCGAGACCTTCAACTGGGATGCGCTTCTTGGCCTTATTTTCCAAGGAGTGCGTTGGAAGCCGTGGCGCGTTTTCTAAAGAAGTCAGTGTTGAACGCTTTTCCGGTGAAGGCGCTTTTCCAAGGCTGGACAGTTGGATACCAGGAACCTCTGATGCGATGTCTTGCTTTTGGGTTTCCATGAAAAATACACACTTCTGGGAATGACACACCTGGATTCTTTGGAACCCACAAGTAACACCGTACAGGATGTCAACAGAGGAGGAAGTGCAAGCAGACGCTTTGCCTCTCATTGTTATGCGGCCCCTTCGCCAGCCACGCCAGCTTCCCTTTCGGCCAGGTACCCAGCGCAAACGTGGGGATCAGGGTCCACCTGCCTGCCCTCCCTGCTGGGCTCCTCGGCTGACCCGGCGGGAGGCAGGAAGCCGGGCCAAGGGAGGAGGGGGCCGCCCGGGTCTGGCCCAGAACGGCTGGGCTTGCCTTCTTAGGCAGCCGCCTCTCTGCTGTGTTTTCGCTGCCCGCCCGGGCGAGGTCAGAGACGCCGAGCAGCCGGCCCCGAGGAGACGGCAGAAGCCACCTTTCCAAACGGGCCATCTGCTCGTCCTCCCCGAGGCTTTAGAGGGAGGAGGGAGGGGGCGGCGGGAAAGCTGGGAGACTCAGCGACGCCGCCGCTCCACCGTGGCAAGGGTGGAGCGGCGCCCAGGGCTGCTCCTTTCCCCGGCCAGGCAGCGGCCCAGGCCGCCCCGGACTGCCTCCCCTCCCCCCTGCCGGCAAGACCGGCACACCTTGTCCCGCTTCTGCTCCGGGTCAGCGAGGACTCGCTCATGTCCCCCGAGCCGGGCGAGAAAAGGAAAGGAAAAGTCACTCGCGAGATCCAGCTGATTGTCGGGCACGCGCTTTCTGAGAACTGGAGGGGAGGGGGGCGCGGCTTACAATAAACGGACCGCTTATCCGGAAAGGGCTCCGCCGCTGTAGGGAGCTGGGCGGCGGCGGCGGAGCAAACGGAGATGTTTCGGGCCACTTTGGCCTCACCGGCCCCGTCCTCCTCGCCCCCCTCAGCCCGGCTTCCTAACGTCGCGGAAGACCCGGACCTCCGGCGTTTGGCGGGGAGGCTCTCTGCCGTGGCGGCCTCACTCCGAAGGGGCAGCCGCTGACCCGACCCGCTCCTTCTCTGCCCTGGGCTCGGGAACGCGGTGCTTGCAAGCCGGGACGCAGAAGCCGCCCAACCTTCCGAGCCCCCCGACGGCGGCAGCCCCCACCCCCAGGTCACGGATCCGATACTGCAGACTGTTCCAGACATTCTTCCCCAGAATGCGGCCGGTTTCTCAGAACGGCAAACGGGCGCCCTCCCCGCGAAGCGCTCCTCTTTCGGTCTCACTCTTGCTCAGACCTCCTCGCCCACGGGCCGCCGTTCTGCGCCGCCGGGCCGCCCGGCGCCTCCAGAGACCCTGCGGGGCTCCCGGCTGGGACAGCAGCCGCTGCCCAGCTTCCCGCCTCTCCGACCCTTTTGCCCTACCGACTGACCCGCAGTCGGGGCTGAATCTCTTCGGAACCGTCTGAACAACTGGAAATGGAACACGAACCTGTGTTAGGAAGCTGTAGTTTCACAAGCATGTGTAAAAGTACCGGGCGGGTGGGTGAGTGGGTGGGCTGTACAACATCCCTTTCAGACTCACTTGCTAGCTGCTTGGGATGAAAAAACTCACCTTTGGATTCTGGCCAGCCTTCCCTTGCCCGCCCCCCCCCCCGGCCTTTTTCAGTGTCCTGCAACTGACAACGTTCTTAGGCTCCCCAGCAGGCTTGGGGCTGCCCCCTCCCCTTTCACAGCCCCTCCGGCTTCGCCTGTTCCTACGAACGGGGCTGAGGGAAGACCGGGCCGACCAGGTTGTGTAACTCATCGCAATTCACCCAAGCCCGCCCCGCCCCGCCCCCTCTTGCAAGTTGCGGTTTTCCAGAAATTGGCCGCCGTCTTCCTAGCCCAAGATAGCCCCCTCGGTGGGGGTGGGGGGCGCTGTTCTGGCTCCGGGTGCGAAACCCGAGGCTCTCTCGGGCCTTCCAGATCCTTTTCCGGGCGCGAAGACTTGGTGCTCCAGGCGGGGGAGGGGGAGTCCGTGTCCCGCCTTAACCTGCAGGGACGACGGGGGGCGGCTTTTCCTCCGGGGGCGCCTGTGCAAGCAGAGAGGGGCGGTGCGGTGGGGGGCTCTAGCGAGGGGCCACCGCCAGCCCCGTCTCGGTCGCCCGACGCGCTCTGGCCCCGCGGACCAGGAGTCCCGCTTTCTCTTTCTTTTCCCCGCAGCCGCCCGCTTTCCGGGACGGGCCCGGTTCGAGAAGTGCCCGGGCGGCCCGGCGCGCCCTCCCCGCCCGCCGCGAGAGCCCCCGCCGAGCGCCGCCTGCAGCGCGGGCGCGGGGGGCGCCTGCCGAAGACCCGGCCCGCAGCTCCCCGGGGGCCCGGCCGCCCCCCCCGCCCCCACTCCTCCGCCGCAGGAGAGGGAAAGCGAAAGTCTGCCGGGAGGGCGGGCGCGCGGGGCGGAGCCTGGCGCTGGAAGAGCGAAAGCGAGAGCGCCCACGCGTTAAAAAGCCCCGGCGGCGGCCAGGCCGGGAGACGGGCGCTGGGCGCCGTACCAGCAACAGCGGCAGCGGCAGCGGCAGCGGCACCGGCACCAGCACCAGCACCCGGTTCGGCGCGGATGATGCGGCTGCGGCGGCTGCAGCGCCCCGAGCAAGCAGCGCGCACAGGCAGCGGGGCCCGGCCTTGGCGAGCCGCGGTGACCGGGAGTCCCTCTCGCCGGAGAGCTGAGGCGGCGGCGGCGGGGCGGCGGCCCGGCCTTGAGCGGCCCCGCCGCGGCCACCATCCGGCCCCGCGGCTCCGGACGGGGAAGGCAGCCTGCCGGCGCCGAGGCGTCCGAGGTAAGCGCCCGCTCGGGGCCGCGGGGCCTTTCCGGGAGCTCCTCGGCCGCTGCCTGGAAGAGCCGCGGCGGGGCAGCCGTGGAACGCGCGGGCGGCGGCGGCGGCGGCGGCGGCCGGAACGGGAGCCAAAGCGGCGGCTGCAGCTGGAGGGCCGCGGAGGGAGCGGGCGCCGAGCAGTCCGGCCTTCCTTGCCCCGGGGCCGCCGCCCTCGTCGTCCTGGCAAGCCCGGGCTGAGAAACGGCGTTTCCGACACTCGCGGCTTTGTCTCCCCTTCCCTGGCTGGGATCCCTGCCCGCCCCCCGCTCGCCCCTGCCCTTTGGAGCCGGTCCCCTTTTTCCTTCCCTACGTGTCGGCCCGCTGGGACGGGTGTCGGTTTTCATCTCCTGGAGTTCCCCCAAGGCGAGCCGCAGCGCGCGGGCCGGCCTAGTCGGGGAGCTTCGGGGCAGCGCAGGGCTTCCCTCCAGCCAAGCCGCTGGCGGGTCTCCCTCGCCCCGTGCCAGCCTTGTCCACCTTGCCCAGAGGGCGGCTGCGGGTTAGCCAAAGAGTGCAAGAGGGTCCCAGCAGCTTGCCCAGATTAGGGGCACCTCCTAGCATCGGGGGGGGGGGGAGGTTCAGTGGTGGCCCAGCAAAGGGCCCTCCAGCCTGAGAGGTGGGGGTCTCCTTGGGTCCCCTTGAACCTCCTCCTCCTCCTCCAGCTGACCTGAAGCTGCACCCACAAAGTGGGCCTGGTGATATTTGGTGTTTCCGTGCCTGTTGGCATGCAAGTCTGGGGTGCAGTGTTTCAGAACCCTCCTGTTGCCGATGCACACGCACAGGCACACACAGGCACAGAGGCCAGAGGGCTCAGGGCCCTGGTGGCAGAAATCCAGGACCCGTCAGTCCAGAAGGTCGCAAACCAGCCATTCTCTGGCAATCTCAGTTGATGAGAATGCAGCGCGAAGTAGGAGGGGCTTCCCAAACTGCTTTTCAGGAGAGTTGCCGAAGGAGCTGGGTGAAGCCCTTCACCCCTCTCCCACGGGCAGGAGGAAGCCTTTGAGTGTCAGCTTGAGAAAGAGCAGCTGAGTGGCAGGTTCAGGGTTCAGGATCTGTAGTCGTGGGCCTGAAGATGCCTTCAGGCGGGGGCTGCAGAGGAAGGGAAGGGGCTTCTCAAGGGGAAGATCTCAGATTACTCAGGAATGTGGCAAGCACACAAGCCATGTGGTTTGATGCTGCACAAAGAGGCCGTGGGGTCCACTTGGGGGGATTTGAGCCTGAGCTGTTAACCAGCCCTTGTGTCTTTTAGTGTGGGCTTCCCCGTCCATCCAGTTTCCCGAGAGAGGGAGGGAGAACGTCTGGGACAATCTGCTGGGACAGTCCTGCACAGACTCCACTGGGGGGGGGGGGCATCACCATGCCAGGAAAGCCTCTTTTGTTCCATGCATCATTTAGCGAGCTTCTACTTTTGATGATGCGTCTTCCCTCCTTCTCGTAACCATTCAAACTAAAACCAGAAGGAGGGAGGAGCACAGCCGCAGCACCAGGTCTCTGTGGTGAGGGAGGGAAAGCTGAAAATAGCTTGCCTTGAAGGTCAGGCTTTCACTCTGCCTCTGTTCCTGGAGAGAAGAAGGCAGGACGGAGAAGTGGCAGGGCTGGTGGTTTAACATCTGATGGGAAAGAGGTGGAACTGAGCTGGCAGTTCCTGTCAGCGGGCCCCTGTGGCCGAGGGGAAGAAACCAGGCCAGAGCAGGGGTAGAAAGGCTGCTTCGACCGCGGCGCCTGGCTTCCCAAGAGGGGCAGCCGCGAAGGGGGTCCGCCTAAGCCAAGGTTCGGTGCTCTGACAGATGGATGTGGGGTGGCCGCTTCAACTGACTCTGAGTGGATCCAATTTAACCCCCTTTGTCTTCTCTCTGATTTGCAGGAGAGCCCCTGGACAGCAGCCCCCCCCTGGCCCCCCAAGCGATGGGAGGCACCTCCAGAGGATCTCGGTTGTAGGATGGTAGCACACAGTAGCGTAACGCCTGAGAATGGAATTGCGAGGGAGCTGAGATGTCGGCTTGAGCCCTCTGTCCGGGACGCTCTGCAAGCCCGCCCCCACCCTGGTCTGGGCCCGGCCGGCGCTGTGCAAACCCCGCGGGACACCCACTTCCACACCTTTCGCTCCCAGGAGGACTTTGGCACCATCTTCCGCACCAGTGCCTTGCTGGACCAGTGTGGCTTTTATTGGGGTCCGTTGTCCGTTGGCGCCGCCCACGAGAAACTGAAAGGTGAGCTGGTGGGGACGTTCCTCATCCGTGACAGCCGGCAAAAGAATTGCTTCTTCACCGTTAGCGTTAAGACGGCCACCGGGCCAACCAGCGTGCGCATCCTCTTCCAGGCAGGCCACTTCAGCCTGGACGGCAGCAAGGAGACCTTTGACTGCCTCTTCAAGCTGCTGGAACATTATGTGGACTCCCCCCGGAAGGTCCTGGTCGCTCCGCTGCACAAGGAGCGCTTGCGGTCCTTGCAGGATCTCTGCCGCAAAAAGATCGTGGCGGCTTTTGGGAGAGAGAATTTGCAGCACATCCCTCTCAACCCGGTCCTCAGGGGTTACGTGGAGTCCTTCCCCTTCAAGCTGTAAGGGGTGAGCATTAAGCTGGGGATGCGCTGGAGAGGATGGGAGAAGGAGGCAGTTCCGGGTGCTGGAAGCTGGGCGTTCAGTGGGGTGCAATCCCAGCGCGCCGGGCCAGGGAGCCAAGGCCCGTTTGCGCATGGAGAACTGTGGGAGAAGCAGAGCCCTTGCAGCGGTGAACCGCAGGTGACACTGGGCACATGCATCGGTGTGGAAAGACGTGACGCAAACCCGCGTCTGGATTTTTATAAATGCCCAGAATCGATTGTGAGCGCATCTCATTTCTGTAGCAGTTCCACTGTATTTGAACACTTGACCACCAATGTTTACACAACTGATAAACTGTTTGCACAAACGGAGGCTCTCAGAAGCCTTGTTGGTAATTTTCTGCTGTGCAGAGCCATTTTTGTTACTTTATATCTATTTTTTCTAAAGTTAATAATAAACCTTATTGTAAAGGTTCTTTTTCTAAAAAAAAAGGTAACGCTTTCTCTGGTCTTTGTTCACATGGGATTTGGATACGGATACCGGTGAGAAGCATGCACACACACACAGTAGGGCTGACTAACTCCCCTCTGCTAAGTCTCAGTTACCCAGCTGGGATTTGCGCTGATGAGCCCTCTGACCCAAAGGGATCTCTGCCAGGAATGCCCGTCGCCCTGGAACATGGAAAGCATGCTGGCAGGGCAGGGCAGGGCCAGGCCATCTCCCCTGTTCCTGGGAGGGGGCCAGCAGAAGGCAGCCAAGGCCCTTCCTGAAGGTTCACATGGGCCCTGCCAGCTGGCAGCCCTTCCTACAGGAAAGACTCCCTGCTCAGGGTTGGACGATGGGCCCTGTGTCGCACAGGGTCTTCTGGGCACTTCCCAGGCACCTCTCCAAAGGCCTGGCCACCATGGGGCTGATCCATGGCACTCCGGGACACAAGGCCCATTTCCAAGAGGACGGTGTAAACCCCACCGCCCAGCCTGGGGGAAGGTGAAGGTTCAGGTGGCAAATGGAGTTTGGTGTGATGATGTCATGAGTAAGGATGGCGAGCAGGGGGCTCCCATCCTTACTCATGACAGATGTGGGTGGGAAAAAGCCTTACCCATCGGTTTTGTGTTCAAAGGTCAGCTTGGGGTCATGGCAGAAAAGTACTCTTGCTTTGGGAGGTGGGGTGCTATAAAAGCCTGGCACGGTTTAGCCTTCGATGGGGTCAGGCTGCAAATTTCATGCAGGACAGATGCTTTGATGCCTCTCCCTCAGCTGCCCACAGCCAGACTGGAAAGGGAAAGGCTGCAGAAGTCTGCCCACCCCCTTTAGCCAGCAGGGGCCTCAGGTGTCTGCAGTACCTCTGGGGTCATGAGGGAACACGTGTGCCCGGGTGTCTGTTCCTGATCTCCCATCCTGGGGTCTTTGGGATCACTGGGGAGCGCAAGGCCAGCTGCCTCGTGCCACATGGCCGGGAGGGAGGGGCTTAGAACGGGAGAGTCGGCAGCATTCCGTGCCCCTGACCCGCTGCCCCTCCTTGCAGGATCCACTTGAGGGGCGCGTTTTCTTCTCTGCAGTCCCTGGCCGGATCCAGCTCGTGGTTTAACGTGACCTTTATTTTGGTGGCTTCTCCATCCAAACCGAATTTGGTCTCATTCTGTTCTGGTTGTGGAGACTCATCCTGTTGACAGATGGTCAGAGTCCTGAGTTCTCCGGTGCACTGCCCAAGGCCAGCTACATGCGGCACCTGCAGTAAGGTTCCCCCTGCCCTAGGGCAGCTTCTGGGGCAATCCGATGATTGAGATCTCAAGGCTCAGAGGAAGGCAGGCAGGCAGGCAGGATGCAGGAGAACAGGGTCTGAAGCGTCACCTGCAGGGGACTTGGAACAGGATCGGGACCCACCACGGAAGTGGAGAAGTCCTGTTCCCCTTCCCCAGGTGACCTCCTCCTTCCTGCTCACGTTCTCCAGCTGCTAACTGCTTTCAGGGGTGGCCCCGCACCACTAAGCCTTGGACGGTCAGCCCCAGCTCCTCCTCCTCCACTTCCTTCCTTCCTAACATTGCCCGAGTTATTGGAGGGGAAAAATACTCAAGTCGTGCACAACAAAAGGCCCAAAAAATATTTAACTAGAAAAACTTAGTTTGACAGCAGAACTTCTAAGCGTTTTCCCCCAAAAAAATTTCAGTTGGCTCTGTGGAAAGGCTGAGTAAGGTCTAATAATAGAGCAGTTACAAGGATTTAGTTGTTACACGGAATTGTGGAAACTGGAGGTTCTGTAATTTCCTGAAGTTCAGTGCAGGGCAGTTCCAAAGAACACGATGCATTTCTTTAACCTTCACCATCTATCTTTCCATTTGTTTCTCATTCTGTTCTCCATAATTTCTCAGGAACAACAGGTCACTTTCACCAGAATCAATACTGGTTCCTTAAATGTACAAGCCATCTTTGGTCCCTTCACAGTCAAGCAACAAAGTAAGAGGCACTTCATCCCCAAGACCCAAACACTTAAAAAAAAAAAGGGGGGGGGACACAACAAAAAAATCAGCTTTGCTTTGGTGCATCTGGACACAACAGTTTATTTGTCAGTGCAAGGCATCATCACATTTGTTTCAGAAGGCTTTGGTTTTCCCGTGGTCCCTAATGTGGCATTTGCTCTCTCCATGTCCGCAGCATGCAGTCTGCACCAAGTAATCTGTGCACCTTTTCCCAGCTGGACACCACCAGCTCAGAGTCTGCTCAGTTTAGGTCAGCCTTTCTCAACCTTCTGACCCTGGAAGATCCCTGGAAATATTTTTCAGGCCTCGGGGAAGGATCCCCTGCACATTCAGGCTCAAAGATAGGCCAGAAGTTGCAAAATCATTATATTTGTTTCATGGGTAGGCCTGTAGATATGCATTCACAGTGTTCTTAAACTGAAAATAAAGAATGAAACTGACCTCTTTAATGGGAAGTTGCCCAAATTTGAAATAACTTTTTAAATAAATCGTGATCCCCCAGGGAACCCCTAGGGACCTCTTGTGGAACCCCAGGGTGCCACGGAGCCCTGGTGGAGAAACCCTGGCTTAGGTGGTTTGGATCCTGGCCCAGCCAGAGACGCCCTGCAGCCACACACCCCTTGCAGGGTGAGGTGAGGTGAGGGAAGAGAGAAGGCAGGAACCGGCTGTTCCCTCTCCGGGTCTTGCAGAAACTGAGAGCCAAGGCACAGGTAGGTCGAGCTGTCCTCTTGGGCACCGCCAGCAGACAGGCACTTCCACGGCCAGCCTTTCACATCGGCGCTTGGTGCACGGCTGCCCACCCACTGCAACCTCCCTGGGTAGAGAGCTCAATGAGTGAAGCTTCCAAGGGGAAGATGCCCCTCACACTGCCCCCTCTCCTCGCCTCTGACCCACAGGAGACCGGCTGCGTCGAGGGCATGTGGCGGGAGGACGGCCTTCCTTCCCCGGGGGTGTGAACAGGGGATAAAGATCAACTTTCCCTCCCAGCTGCTTTCAGCCAGTCGTGTCTGAGGGCCTCAGCCAGTGGCTGGCGGTCCTCCTCCTTCCAAGAATGGCAACTGCCAACAGACGAAACCATCTCCTGTCAAAGGGAGGTCCAACGTGGGGCTCCTTTTCTGAATCCTGCCACCCTCCAGCACGCAAGGTGGGGAAAATGCCCAGGAAGATTCTGGAGAGACTCCAGAATTGGTGGTGTTGCAGCCTCGATATTGTGGGAACAATATCGTTCCCGTTCCCCTGCCGCATCAGGTCTGAGGGAGCAGGTGCTTTCCAGTTCTCAGTGGCTTCTTAGGAATTTAGCTCGGGAGTGCTCCCATGCTGCTCTCCTGGCCGGACGAGGCCAGGCCGTGTCCTTATTTGAACAACGTTTGGTCAGGAAAGGGAAGAGCTGCCCAGTTTTACGGACCGTGGGTGGCGTTTTGCAAAGGCCTTTATGAGCCTGACACGGTTTATCCATAAAAGCAAGACTGGTCTGCAGGGCTGTGTTTAAATTGCTTAATCGGCTAGAAGCCTCATTCACCAACCCTAAGTCGATCCTAACTTAGTCGGGCAGCAGGTTTTGATTCTCTCCAGCCCATGGGAATGCCAGGATGGTTTTCACTCTCCAGCATTTGCCAAAACTCTCTGCTCCTTTACCCACTAGCAAGATGTGCAATTTTTCAGTCTTCACAAGGAGCAACACTTTTGCCTGGGCCAGATGATGTTTTCTTTATGGCTTGCAGCGTGAGAACTGGTCATGCACTCCTGAAATGCTGCAGGGTCTGGGTTGCGCTCTCCAGAGTCTCTTACATCCACTAGGGTGTTTTGCAAACTTCTCTGACCTCCTGCCTTCTGCCAAGGTGCATTAGAAAAGCAGCAAGCAGGAACCACAGAAAATTTAGTTATAAAGTAAGGAAAAGTAATTGACAACGAATGTACAACCAGGAATAAAACCACAGCAAAACACTGCCCTCCAAAGAAGGAGGGCTGGGAAAGAGCCCCTGCTGTGCTGTACCCACAGGAAGTCCCAGGTGGGGCGGAGAGATTCTTGCCCGGGACACAGGAGAGCTGCTGCTGGTTGGCCGGAGCACCAGCCAGACTCTGTGGAAGGCCTTTCTCTGCTTGGATGGGGTGGAGTGGGGGGTCATTTTCTGAACATGCCCCCCCTTGGCAGATTCCACAGACAAGACAATGCTGAACTGAGATGTTAGCACCACTTCTGGCTTGTTGGGCACACCCTGCCTGCCAACCCCAGGACCAGGCCTTAGAGTTGCCTGGGGCCCTTTGAGGTCATGGGGAGGCTGTAGGGCCACCTGCTATTGGCACATCTCAGACACACCTCCAGTTGTGCCCCAGGCAAAACCGATGCTTCTCTTAAGTGTGCTCCCTTCTGCCAAGGCTGGGCCCAGGTTGGCAGCACCCGAGAGAACCCTCCCCATGATGTTACAGTTCATAGCTGGAGCGGCTGGCCTTCTTTGTAGCGTACCTGGTAGACAATAACAAGAGAGGTTCAAGAAGTTCTGATCTTGGTGATTAAAACAAGCCACTTCCTTCCTGACAAACACACAGAATAGCTGGGTCTCTTTTCTCCGTGTACAGAATGTGAGCACAATTGCAAATGAGTGTGCTTCCCACAATTGCAGCTTCGCTCTCTGCCTCTTTGAGTTTGCGTGCAGCCATGTCAGTCAAATCAGGACTTTCAGAGACCCAGAGGCAGATGCAGAGGAGCAATGGCCTTGGAGGAGCAGCCTGGCCATTTCCTAGGTGCTGAGCATCCCCAGGGTTGTGTGTGTGCGTGTGCGTGTGTGTGTTGTATCCTGCCATGGCTAAACTGCACAATCCTGGAAACACCACATGGATTTCAGATCAACAGACAGGAATCAACCATTCTGGAAGAACGGTGGGGCCTGCCCAGGGTCGTCTTTTCCCCACCTAATCCAGGAAGGCAAGTTTAGCACAATTTGGGTTACGTTTCAAATCTGACAAAAGGATAGGAGCCAAGTCTTCATATGAGGAGGAAGAAATGCTCAGAGAGGCTGCAAGGTCTCAACTAGCAAAATTACAGCATTCTTGAAACGGTGGCGGAATCTGTATTGTGGGACCCAGAAAATCCAAAGGATCATCTCCGGGTCTGGGATGCAAGTCCTGAGGTTTCCATGCACCTGTCCGAGGCTGTTCTTTTAAGTTACTCCTCGTATTGTGGGAAGGGAGGATTCAGCAGGTAAAGCCGTCTGACATGCAGGCCCAGCGGCACAGAAAGAAATGGGGGGGGGGGGGGTTGGATTTAAAACCACCAGTTGCCCCACCTCTGTCTTTCCTAAGGGAAGTCTCAGCTGCTGTTTCACATCTCCTGGTGAAGAAGTATAAGAAGTTAAGTTTCCTTTGCTTGTTGAAACCCCTGGTGTTAGTAATCCTGCTATGACTGAGGCCATTTACAAGAAGCAAGGCTGCAGTTCCTGCGAGCACCGCTGCCCCCTTTTCCTCTTTCAGTAGCAAGCTAAAAAGAAAGAGGTGGCATCCTGTAAGCCGGCAGACACTGGCTGACTGTATCTTGCCATCAGCGCTGCTCGTCAGCAAGCACTCAAACCATCCCGCCCAATCTGGTTGTCTCAGCCTGCCGGCCAGCAGAAATTAAAAAAGTCCGGGTGGACGTGAAAAGCCCTGGCCCAGCAGCTCACCCCGACGCAGCCCCCTTCCTCCTCTTGCTCGTGACCCCTTGTTGGAATTGATGGTGCCACCAGTTCTCAGAAATGGGATGAGGGAGTTACTAGAAGCAGGACCTGGAGCGGTCTGCCTCTTCGAGGTCTAGAGGCAGCTGCAGAATTAAAGCTGTGCCAAGGCAAGGCATGCATATGTTGGGGGTGGGGTGGGGGGTGGGGAGGAAACAGAGATTGATTGGGTAGCATTCTCACCCCAGGCCAAAGTCTAGCCCGGTTGCTAAAGGGAGAAACCCCGCAAGGATGTCTTCGCGTGCCCCAGTTCAGAAAGGGAAAAACAGTTGGGCTGCCTTCTGCAAAGAGGGCAAGGGTGGGAGGGAAGTCCTGAGGCCGTGTTGAAACTCACCCTCTGCGCAGGGCCAGGAACCCAAAGTTGGAGCATCCTCACAGACGGCAATACCCGTGTAAGGTCAGCCTTGCAAGAAGCCAGTCCAGGTATTTCTCCTGAGCTCCCACCAAAAGCCACCCTCTTGTAACATAAACCTTTTCCAGAGCAGCACAGAACCAGCCTGCCCCCTCCCCCGTGGGACAGACCTTCAGACTAAACAGTCACTCAACCTTCCCCATAGGAATAGGTTTCCAGACGCACCGCCCCCCCCCGTCTCTGCCAACCTAACACCACCCTTTGCAGAACCAGTTGATATGATGGATATTTTCCCACTGGCTGGTGCCCCACTGAAAGGGTTACAAGACTCCAGCGGACTTTCTAGATAGATTTTCCACTGAGACCCTTTAGGGATTTTGTTTCACAATCAAATGGAAGCAGTGGATTAAGACAGAGAGTCTGCCCAAAGTTTCAGCACCGCAGACTCAAAAGGGCCTCTGGAGCAGGAGAAAAGGATGTGATCCGTGGGTCCTCCCTTGGATCTCCTTGGGATGCCAAAGAGACGAGGAAGTGAGCAATACCGTAGCTGCAGGGGTACAGCCACCCTACCCCATGTCCGTCATTTCTAATTAGGCAGTGGTGCTGGCTCCCTTGACGGCCTCGTTCCTCCCAGCTACTAGCAATGGTGATTTTGTGGCGGCCACTTGCAACCACGTTTCCCAGGGATGCCAGGAGTGGCCTTTGGCCATAGCAGGCTGCTTCTCTCTCCAGCCCCAAAACGTTTCCTTGGAGTGATGGTGGCTTACAGGGTCTTGGGCAGGCTGAGGTTCCCGACACTCTACCTGGGACCTTCTCTTACAGGAGCCCCATTGAGGGGGGCAGCGGGCATGCTGGAGCCTTCGCCACCCTTCTACCCGACTCTTCTGTCTCTATGGCTGGGTCTGCCAAGGCTACTGAGCGGCAGCTCCTCCAGACCTCTGCATGAACCTCTCCCTTCTTCCCGGGACATTTCACAGTACCCAGAACACCACCACTGCTTTTTCCTGGGCCACAGCCCCACTGGCAGACAGGTCTGGGGGGATGTTCCTGCAGTGCGTTGGACAGTGTCCAGTCAAGGGCTAGCCTCTTTCACAGGAGAAGACCAGGGGAAAAGGGTCTTCTCCCTCTGGCAGAGACGGTAGTCAGCTGTGACTTCCCTTTGTCTGAACTTCCCTTCCTTTCAGCTTCAGTTTCTGCTTCTCCAGCCAATAACCAACTTTCCAGGAATCTGCTCTTCTGAAAGATCTGCCAGCAGGCCAATGAATCTTCAAATGTTCCTCTTCTGTTTTTGTTTCTTTTTAAGGGAATTCTTGCTGCTTTCTGAGAATCCAGGGACACCATGTATGTTGTCTTCAGCTCAAAATCCCAATAAATACTTTGCCCTCTTAATACTTGGGACTGGAGGGAAAGGCAGAATGACAAACACACACTTGGCCATCAGTGTGATTTAATCAGTAACAGTGGAGACATTTGGGTGAAGCAACAGGCATCAGGCTCTGCCAATTTACAAAAACATGTGGTGTGCTCTCCAAGGCCCTACCATGAAGACTACCTTTCTAAATGTGGCTGCTTGCAATATTAAAAGAAATGGAACGTACTTCCTTGTACCCCCCAATCCTGCTGTTTGGTACCAGGCTGATTAAATTATTGGGGATGCATAGGGTGGGGGAGCCAGAATCCAGAACTGGGAATTAAAACAATGCAAAAACAGTTCCTGCAGTCTTCCTCTGCCCAGTTCTCTCCACAAGGGTTTCTCCCAAGCCTCCGGAGCAGGATACGGATTTCTCGCCACGAAAGTCAGAGAATTACAACCGTCCTGAGTAATGGTTTCCAGTAAAACAGCTGCTTTCACTTTCCCCAGCACATCACTGTTTACTCTAAAAGGTGGCTCTGAATCGTTAGTGGCTTTGCTAACCACGCACGTTTCACGGTGGTGGAAGAGCAGTCTGCCCCTAACGTTTACCTGCACCAAGGGGCCACACTTTCGAGGATCCCCAAGACAGGTTGAAAAGTGGCCGGGGGTGGCCCTACATGAATGGCTTCCTGAACAGATGAAAACAATCCATTAAAAAGATACCGAGGGCAGCAAATCTTTGGAGAGGAAGAATTGGGGAAGAGCTTCAAGCAACTTCCCCAGAAAAGGATGGCGTGTTGGGGGTGGAATCGTTCAATGGGATGAAGGAAAGGGTGCAGGTTTGCCCAGCTGAACAGGGCAGCTTCCCCTGAGACCTGGCCTTGCCCCACCCAGTTACCACACCTTAGTAGCAAGCATGCCGTGGATGATGGGCGTTAGCAGCACAACCCATCTAGACGAGGAAGGATGGCAGTCTGACAGCGGCGGATGGAAGCCGCAGCCCAGCACTTCTGAGTGCCCACCAGGATGGAGAGCGGAATGGCCGTGCTGGCTGAAGATGATGGGAGTTGCAGTCCAACCATTTTGGAGGGTGCCTGGCGGTGGAAGGCTGCTTGTGTCGGCTCTTTGTGCAGGAATCAGCCTTCTCTTTCAGGGCGGGGAACCCAGAGAATTCACTGCCTCTGCTTGTTCTGAAAGGCACGCAGGGCCACAACTAGGGGGTGCAAGTGGGGCATGTGCCCCGGGCACCGCGCTGGGGCGGTGCCAAAATGAGCACTGGGGGGGCGTCAAAATGGGCACGGGATCCACATTTGCCCCGGGTGACACAGACCCTAGTTGTGGGCCTGAAGGCCTGTTTCCTGGCTTCAGAAAGTGGACTCCATACTGGGAATGCCCGAAAGGCAACCTGGGCCTGCCCAGCAGGCGAAAATGGGCTGCAGAAGGGAGGAGTCAGAGCCACCCTGGTGTTTTCAACTTACCTTGGCAAACCTCCCCCGTCCCGGCTCATGACCCCTTTGAGGACCTTGAAATGTTCCTGAGTTAGGTTTTTAAAAAAACCCATTAAACTGGATGGGATATTCTGAAGAAAGAAAAAAAGAAGTCCATCCCTGCAAGAGACTCCGGAAATTCCCTGTTCAGTTCTTTCAAATTCGTCTGTCTGGCTCTTGTGGCTGATTCAACTTCCTTCGTAAATTCGGAGCGTGCAGCTGGTGGCCCTGAAAGCAGGGTGCAGATCTGTTCTCTGCTGTGGTATCCTCCCTCCCTCCCTCCCTCTTTTGACTCCCACAGCTATAAAGCATTTGGATTCACATATCACATCAAGACAGAAGGTGGTTCGCTTGATGGCTCTGCTTTCGCAACACACTTTTCTATCACTAACCGCATAATTACCTTGTTTCCACAGCTTACTGACCATAAAATAACCGCAACATGCTAAAACATGCACACATCAAAAAGCACTATTTATTTATTTAAATTTTTATCCCGCCTTTATTATTTTTATAAATAACTCAAGGCGGTGAACATACCTAATAATACTCCTTCCTCCTCCTATTTTCCCCACAACAGCAACCCTGTGACATAGGCTGGGCTGAGAGAGTGACCGGCCCAAGGTCACCCAGCCAGCTTTCATGCCTACGGTGGGACTAGGACTCACAGCCTTCTGGTTTCTGGCCCAGCACCTTAGCCACGAGACCAAACTGGCTCTAGTTTGGTCAAACTGATCAAACACTACATGTGTTGCATGCAGCCAGCCACTCTGTTCAGTGGCTTTGTGTGAAGTTCTTGCCTGGCAAATTGCAGCACAGCAAACAGCACCCCACAGAGCTGGTCCTTGTGGGATCTGCTTGGTCTGCAAGATCAGAGCAGCTTTCCCACCCCTGAGAAGGGCCCCAGGGGCCCTAGCTTGGCGCTGGTGCTACGGGGCCCTGGGGAAGTTGAGGAAGGCCGACCTCCTCTGACCTGCTCTTTTCTGAAGAAAAGGGTGAGCAAAGGGGAAATGCCAGAATTGCGAAAATTAAGGGCTTTATCCTAGGCCATCCTAGCTTGGCAGCATCCTGGGCCAGGAGGGTCTTCGCACTTCCCCGAGGGAGACTCACAGACTGGGCTGGCCTCTGCCTGGAGTTTTGGTTACGACTGAAGGGCACTCGGAGAGATGAAAAAGACGCTTGGAGAATGGGAATTGGTGGTTCTGTTTCTCAGGCAGCTCAAATAGCCTATAAAAAGAGGTTTAAACAGCTTACTTTGGAGAGGGACAAGGGTTCACTCGCACCTGCCCAGACCCACCGCGAACCACAGGGGGCTTGGCTTGGCCTCCCTCCTGCTTTGGGCACCTGGGCCACTGCTCTGCACCCGGCCCAAGGGCAGCCCTCCAGAACCAATGGTGACCAGTGCTTTGGGGAAAAGCGCTGCCCCTGGAAGTGCCACCAGGTCAGGGGTGGCCTGAAGGGAAGGAGAAGGCAGAGCTGGCACTTCGGTGCAGCTCAAGGTCACGGATGCGCCCAAGCGTCCGCTGGGGTCTGCCGCCGCTGCCTCTCAACCAGAGGGCCCGAGAAGACCACCAACGGCAGGGCTTGTTTTGGTCCGAGGGCTTCTAATCAAAGGAAAGGGTTTGAGTTCTGGTCATCTCGGAGGCAGCGGACCATTCCTCCTACGGAAACCTGCCTGGTACCTCTCTCAAGATGTTCTCCGGCCTCTGCCTTGAACCCGTGAATCTCCTCTGCTCCACCACCAGTGGCTGAAAAGATCTGTTTCCATCCCCCTGCAGGAGGCATGTGGTTCTGTTCTCCCATCTCACTACCGCCCCTCGCTGCCTTGACTTCTGGATGCCGCTTCGGGGTAGGAGAGTGGAGACAGCTGAGCCCGTCTGCCTGCTCCTCGAAGAGCTAACTCAGAGCAGCGATTTCCTCGGAATTAAACAGAGGGAGGAGCTGCCCTTGGTCAAACAGAAAAGTTGAGGGTGGGCGTGGAATCAGCTGGAGGGCCAAATACTAGAAACAAGAGGAGCTGGGGTGGCATCAGCCCCTCTGAACTTAACCACAAACTGAGCACATACAGCAAGCTTGGTCCGATCCAGAACTCCTGGATCCGGCCTTTGGCACTCAGCTCACCCCACTTGGCATCCCCCTTTGCAGGCAGAGACCAACCCCTCGCGTTAGACAGTGCGGACGCTGAGGTGGCCCTCAGAGCTGTGCCGGCCTCCAGAAAGCCTCGGAAATGCTCTGGCCCTCCCAGAAGGGTGGCCCGGCGGGGAGAAAAAGGGGCTGCTCCCTTAAGGCACCCTGGAGACCTTTACAGCAGCAGCAACTTTTTTCAGCCCCCCCCCCAGTTGAAGTTAATGGGCAACAGGGAAGGCTGTGCTTGTGCCCGGCCTGAAGCACTTTCCTGATGAAGTTCAAGCGTCCACAGCCAACGAACCTGCCTCTGGAGTGTGGGGACGTGTGTGTGTTTAAAGGGCGGGGGACGGGGGGAGAAAAAAAACATTGTCAGAAAACCCAGGCACGAAGCAGCCCTTCTCAGAATTCAGGTTATTTGAACACTGAGCTCTGCCCTCCAGGAAGCTTTGAAAAAAACTGCCTTTCAGCCAGACATGTCTATTGCAAAGGTGTGGGGTGCTGCATTAAGCCACCAAAGTAATTGCCAGAGAGCATGGTGGGGAAGTTGAAAACGTGAGGAGATATTCCTGGAAATGGGGGTGGGGGTGGGGGGTGGCCAACAGTGAGCTGATTCTGGCTAATCTGGAGGTCGGTTTCAAGAGGGGAGCCGCCTTCTCTTGCCCACCTTCCTGCCCACGTACGAAGCTGACCGGAACGCAGGAGGACGTGGGCTGGGGCCAAAGCGGCACCTGCCCAGAGCCGGCTGCATCCCGGCTGGGGTGATGCCACTCTGGTTCCCTTTCTCCCCCATGTGTGGAACCGAGATGGGCCCTCACAGGGATCTTGGGCATTGCTTTTCTGCCCAGGGGACCAGCTGTGCCTGTGGGCAAGGGGCGAGGGCTCTGACCGCCAGCTTGGCTACACGCTTCGTTTTTAGCAATAGCATTTTAATGTGTCCACTGAGGTGCTTTTGCAGGCAAGCTCTGCCGTGCTGCAAGTGCGTATCTGCAGTCGAGCTGTGGGCCTTGACAAAGGCGCTGCCTTTCGCCCATGTGACAGAAGGTCCGGTTGTTTAAAGAGTTGCGCTAACCTTCGGGGTGGATTCCTTATGGCTGTAGCCCCTCTTCTCAGGCTGGGTGGGGGGAAGGAGGGAGTGGGTCCACGTGTGCAAGATCCGAGGAATTCCTCCTGAATTGTTTCTGGAGCATGCGGGTGCTCAGTGGGACTGCACCTGCACCTGCACCTGCGTAGGTGTGCGCGCACACTCAGAGACCAGAGGGGGAACAAGTTTGTCCTTGTGCTGTTCTGTCTTTTCTGGAAAAGTCAGATTTTTCTGAGGAGTGAAAAAGCACATAGCCAGCCCAAGACAGCTGGTGAAGTCATGTTGAGAACAAGAGCACCACCCTCGGCAGCTCTGGAGTGAAGGCCCGAGCTTCCATTAGAAGCACCCTGGTGAGGACATCCATGCTTCCTGCATGTGTGAATGCAGATGAGGTTGTGCTAAGACGTTCCCGAGCAAGGTAGAGATGGAAGTTTTTAGAGAACCTCCGAGGACCTCTAGTTGGCTCTGTTGGCTGGTTTCACCTAAATCTTCCAGTTATCTGTACTGACCATCTGGCCTCCGTGCCACCCTTGTTGCCCACCAGAGATATCAGAGAGATCCAGGCCATCCCACAAGATGCAGAGAAGGTGTAAAATGGAGGGTGTTTCCCCAAGGGCTGTTCCTGAATGCAGATTCTGCTCTCAGGTGGCTCTCCTCCTTCTCCTTCTCCTTCTCCTTCTCCTTCTCCTTCTCCTTCTCCTTCTCCTTCTCCTTCTCCTCCCCCAGAGCTTCTATCAACAAGTCAAGTGGAAAAAAGGGAGGGCCATTTCTTGGAAGAGATCAAGGGAGCTTTGACAGTGAAGACAAGATGGCTATCAAATGCTGGCTAGGCAGATAAGCAACTCAGGGAGATTGTAATATGATAAAATCAAACCCCACACATTGATGGCCCTTTAGATCAGCAGAATTGGAAGACTTCCTTCAACCTGAGGCTGGATGCCAACATCTGCAATCCTCCACTTGCTGCTGCAAGAATGACAGAGCTTGGCCTCTAAAGCATCTGATGGGCACCAGGTTGCAGGAATCTGATATGTGCATCTCTGCGTTGATCCAGCTGCCAGTGCAGGCCAGACATGGTTGATGAGATGTTCCTTTTGGTTTCCTTCTGTAAAAAAGTGTTCCTTTTTTAATGCTTCATCTTCCCACTTACTTTCATTTTCTCTCTTGCCTGTTCTGTTCCATTGACCCCGTGGTATCTCGCATCAGCAGATATCCTGGCTGAGCGTAGCCCCACCCTTTCCTCTAATCTGAACCTTGTTGGGCCAGAGGGGTCCCCTAATTTTTTTTTGAAGAGAGGCCTTCTGGGAATCCCTTGACTTTCCTACCTCAGATCCAGGGATGGAGAGATGAAGAAAGAGAGAAGATTCTTTCCCCTCCTTTGGGACTCTGAAGCCCCCAAGGGAGGGGCTGTTAATCCAGCAGTAATGCAACAGAATTCAAGGCCATGGGGATAACAAGGCATTTCCTCCAAGGCTGGGGGCAGAAGACCAGCAGCAGGAAGGGGCAGAGGTCTTTCAAATCCTGCTTTGAGCTTCTTGAAACGTGCCCAGGAAAGGCACTTCCTGTCTGGCCCTGAACTCAACCAACTGGGGCACTTCTCAGCCCCGCTTCCAAGAGCAGGCTCAGGGCTTGCCAAGATCAGGATGGGCCCATCCTCTCCAGCCCCTCTACTAGATCAGGCCTTGTCCACTTGGACATTTCTCTGTCCCATTCTTCTCTTGTAGAAAGGACTCAGGATGGAAAGAGACCCAGGGCTGTGTTCCTGCACAACGTGGCCTTCCTTGAAAGCTGAAAAAGTGGGACTTGTCCAACCAGGATCTCATGAGACCTGGATCCAATCTGTTGCCTTTCCCATTTCTCAGCTCCAGCCACACATCAGGGCCAGGACTTTCCCACTTCTCAGTCGCATCATTCTGAGAATCGATCAAGCTGTTCCAAGGGAGTCTGTCAAGCCAACATTCCCGTGGGAAATTAAACCCCAACCTCGGGGTTGTGCCTCTTCACTGTCAAGACTGGTTGCGCCCCAGAATGTGTCCTGTCTTAGGGATATTATCCACTCAATCCTTCCTCGACCTGGTGCCCCCCAGCTGTGGTGGTCTGGCACTCACACCAGGGAAAGCAGTGTGAACAGCCTGCTATCTTCACTGGCCTCCCACATCAACGTGGCTCTCCTAGCTTGCCCGCATGATGTATGTCTGGGCCATGTAGGAATTGCTGGAGTTTGAGATGCTTGAAAGCTCTGCTGGTCAACCCCATTTTCACTGCATCTCCCCATGTGATTACCCCCCTCCACAGTGCTTCTGGGTCCCTGAGGGACTCTGGGGTGCAGCCAGCGGGGTGCAGGGACCAGGGGTTGTGTCTCCCCAACTCTGTAGCCCCTTGTCCCATTTCCTCTTGTCCTTCTGGTTCACCCAGGAATGACCCAGTCTGGGGGCTGTTCAAGAGCCATCCTCTTGGTTCCAACTCCCAGTTCGAGCCACTGGAGCAGAGAGGCCACCCTACCATTGGACAGAATGAAGCAGCTGCAGTAACAGCTGTTGGAGAGGAGGATGTTCCTGGCAGCCTTCAGCCCCAGCAGAGGATGCTCCATCTTCTTCCTGCTGAAGGAAGATTCAGCTCCAGCTCAGAAGACGTTGGGAGCTGAGATGGTAAGGGGCACCAGGGCAGCCCCCCAGCAGCAACCATCAGGAGGGCAAAGGATACAGTTACGGGGTGGGGATCGCTTGTGCCCTTGGCCCACAGGAAGAGGCAAAGCATTGCTGCTGGCCCTGACTTGGAAGAGGAAAACATTGCCTGCTGTTGCTTTAAGGCAGAAAGAGAATAAGTTCGAACATTCCTGGTTGCAATTCCATGTACCTCATTCTTCTGGAATCTGTTTATCTGGACTTTATGGCTATGTGGGATTTCAAACCACTGATGCTGCAATTCTTTCCTGATTTAGAATTCCTAAGGCCTACTTCTAGGGAAATGCAGACAGAACTGCAAGGTTATTTTACTTTCAATTGTCTTTGATTTGTCTTGATTTCTCTGATGCTTAGACAGGAATTTTTCTCAGAGCATAAAATGCATCTGATGGTGGTGGAGCAGTTGCATCTGTTTTGTTCCACGTGCCTCCTAGATCACGGAGGTGCCTCCCGGCCTCCCATTTCACACTTCTGCTGCTCTGCTACCTTCAGTTTGTGACAGCCTGTTGGGCTACAACTATATCTTCCTTCGCCCAGCCACAAGAGACGCTGCTCCCGGCAGGCCACACTCGTGCAGGATGGAGTGGGGCAGCCCCCTGACAGCTTGCCAAGTGCTGGTGTCCCCTTGGGGGGTGCCATTGCCTGTAACAGCCGAGCCAAGCCACTTTGACAACTGCGATGGGGAGCCCGAATGGCCAAGACCCACCATGCCAAAGCATGTCTGGGCCAGAGGGACTCGGGTCTCAGGAAGCCACCAACCCAAAGAGTCCTTTGGACATCCTGCTCATGGGACACCACGAACCCCGGGGCCTGGGCAGAGCGGCCTTCTGCAGCTGAGGATTCCTTCCTTGTCAAGGCTCAAGACTGCCTCTCCTCTGTACCTGTTTCTGGGCAAGATGTTCCACCCATCCTGCCCTGTCTGTCTCTGGGGATGAGATGGCCGCTCGGATTCATCAGGGAGTCACGCAGACCCTCTCCTCGTTTCAGTTAGATGAGCCGCCTCTTCCTTCTGCTCCTGCATGCTTTGCAGCCTCTCTGCTGGGCTGCTTTCCTCCATGCAGACTGGGACTGTCCTAAGCCAACATCTCAAGCCACGTGCAAGACACCAGAAGGCAGGGAGTGGAGAGACTGTGCTGAGGAGCACCACAATCCAAAGGGAGATCTTGGGAGCCGGGGGCTCTGTCTGATGCAGGCTGGGCAGGCCTGCCCACACCACTTCTCCTGCTAGGGAGCCCGGGGGAGACGAGAGGAGACGTGAGGAGGACGACAGTGGCTCCCATTTGCCAGGGCAAATGAAACTCCTGCCACTTGGCTGTCTCAGCAGTGGCCCTGACTTCCTCTGTTTTCGATCGTGACCCTGGAAGGCTGCAAGCCAGGGTCAGGCTGTGCAAATGTTGCATGCCCGCTTAATAAGCATCCCTGTGTGTTAGCACCAGCCATTACCTGCTGCAGCCAAGGCTAACTTGTCTCTGGGTGACACACAACCCTCGCAGAGGCTTTGTGAGAAAAAAAGAGCAGCTTGCCAGAAGCTGCCCTTGCACTTGGGGGGGAGGAGGGGCTTCCTCCGCTGCCAAAGAAAACGCTGTTGGGAACCAGATGGACTGCAGAGACGTGGAAAGGAAGGCCTCACCAGCAGATTTAACTCTTCTGCACAGCTTTAGGGGACCCCAGCCCAGAATCAAAGGCTGGTGCAGGATCCGCGCTCACCAAGGCACGCAGCTCCGACTCCAGGTGGTCTGAGCTCCCTCCCGGCCATGCCAGCACAACACCCCTGCTAGCCGAGCCGGGTGGCTTCAGAAGATGACAGATCACCTAACCCAAATGACAGCGATGGATGGGCAGAACGAGCTGGAGATGGCAGTCCCACCAGTAACCCAGGCCTGTGCCATGAAAGCCTTTTCAGGTGGTAAGCAGCACCTTGAACTGCATGCTGGCTGGGGGATTCTGGGAGTTGAGGCTTCACAACTCAGTTGCTGAGACTGAGAAACACTGGTCTAATCAAGGGGTGGCTGAGGTGTGTGAGGAAGATATGGCTAGAAATGTTTCAGAGACGATACCTGGATTATGCACATTACATATAGTGAAGCGCAAGTTTCTTCACACTGTTTTTTAAAAATGGGCAAATAATGGGAAAGGAGAGTGAAGATGCCCAGAATGAGTGGGCGCTGAAGTGAAGGCACTTCCTCAGCCAGGCAGCTCAGGGCTGACCTTGGATGGATGGACAGACTTTTTGCATCATCGTGTTTGGAAAAATGGCTGTGACTTCCGCCTGACCTGCTTACCGTTGCACCTTCTGGACGTCCTGGACACCCACCATTCTGGGCAAACGCTCTGTTCGCTGCCTGTGAAAAGGTGCAGAGCTTGGCCCGTCAGCCCCATTCCCAGCGTGGCCTCAGCCTCCCTTTGCCCAGAAGCCCCTGGATGAGGCTCCTCGGGGGAGAGGGGCCTTCCTGGGACCTCGGAGGTCACCCTGCCTGCCCCCAGAGCGCCCCTCCTTTCTTCTGCCTGCCCCCTCCGGCTCAGCACCTGGCAGGGTTTCTCTACACCCCCATATCCATCATCCCCATCCAGCATTGCCTGCAGGAACTGAGCTTGAATCCCTGCCCCCCCATCGGGTGGGGGAGGCTGCTCTGAGAGCCAAAGAAGCCAGTTGTACTGATTACCAACGGATGGCAAAGGAGGAGAGACTCCTTTTAATCTGACAGCAGTGCGTGGCCTGGAGGAAGCAGTTTAAACAAACACGAAAAAGCCTTTGGTGGAAATGGTTCTGTCAAGCTCTTCTAGGGAAATTGCGGATGGATTCTTTCCAGCAGTAAATACTTCGAAGGAACAATCAGGAGCCCCCCCCCTTTTTTAAAGGAGCACTCAGAGTCATAAGGAAGGAAAGTGGGGGTGGGGTGAGGGGGAGAGAGAAGTACGAGACAGGCCAATTTAAACAGCAAGAAGCTCTCCCCACCCCCAGATTCAGCCACCAGACTTCCCCCACCGCTGAGCTAAAGGGCTTTCTCTACCATTCTTAAGACACATTGGATGCTGTGGAAGAAAGAACTGGCAGGTTGATTTGCAAAGAAATGGGATCTCCTTCAACTGTGGCAGAATCTGAATCCCAATTTGAGCTCTGGGATCGCTTTGGGAGGTGAAAGGCCTCCAAAGCCCTTCAGATGAAGCATGGGGGCTCAATGGGTGGGAACCCTCCGGTTCAGCCTCCTTCGATGTCAGCCAGCCCTGCCCTGCCCTGCCCTGCCCTGCCCCCCTCAGAGTGAGCACGGGCCGGCTCCCGTCTTCCAGCCACTGGCAGTTCCAGATGTGCTTCCTCCGAGCAAGGAGGTTCCATGGGGGCAGCTTTGTTAAAAGCCCTTATACGCTCCTCTTCTGCCACTGCCACTGCCCGCCTGCCTCCCTTATACGCTCCTCTTGTCCAGCCAGAGACGCAGGTGACCATCCACCTTGCAGCTGCAGTAATTCCATCTCCTTTGCACAAAAATGCATTTTGCCCTAACCCTTCACCTCAGGAGAGGGCATGCCAGTGGCAGAGCCGGCACTGGTAGAAGGGAGAGCAAGCCCAAAGCCAGGTGCACCAGGGCGGCCTGGTAGGAGGGGAAGGGCAGACCTGGTGCCAGCCACGCAATTTGCGGGCGGAGCTCTCCTTGCTGGCAGCTTGGGACTCCTGCACTTGCTCTTGAAATGGCTGAGCCAGGAGGCTGGATGGGGGGGGCTGTGCAGGACCCTCCCTGTTCTCAATCAGCCTGGCAGCACCCCATCAGCCACCTCTAGCCACGTGCGGGCACAGTGGCACCAGCCCTCGTGGAAGGCTCTTTCCACACCTACACACCAAGATGGATTTCCCAAGACCACCGTTCAGGACCACCCAGTATTTTTCAAAGTGTCTTTTTCCTCCTTTCTGTTGGCAGCTGCTGGGGAGAGGATTTGACAGCTGGTACTTCTCTGCTTCAGGGTTTTAGGATAGCTTCGAGGAATGACAACGGAGCCCCAGAAGCAGGGTCCTGAAACAGAGAGTGATTTTAAAGAATGGGTAATGGGAGATGCCTAGGATCTAAAACCCAGGTGGGCAGGAATGCACGTGGTCTGAGTTGGGCGACTGTATAAATGTCCTAAATAAATAAACAATAAATCCAGGAAGGGAATTCCAGAACACAGAGACAAACTGCCCTCCAGCCAGAGTCCCCTCGGAGTATCTGGAGCAGCATCCCGCCTTCTTTGCGGAGGGGCCGTGGGACGGGTATTGCGTAGCCAGACCCACCAAGAGTTTCGCAGCCCCAGGATGACAAGATTCCGAGGAAAGGCTTATTCTTGTTCTTACTGCCTGGCATCCGTGAACCAAGCCTGCAGGGCACCTGCTGCCGTGCCCACGTTAGTTCTCTCATGGGCACTGGGGCTGCTTGGACCGCAGTTAGATGATGCCCTCCACCTCTCACCTTCCCGGCCTTGCGAAGGAGCACAAGGCGAGGGACCTGGGACTTCCGGGCGGGTCTGGAGACGGACTGGGCTCTGCTCCTGCTTGGCTTCACCGAGGGGGCGCCCCACATAAGGCAGCACCCACCCAAAAAGCTCAGTGATAAAGAGCGGAGCAGGAAAGAGGGTTCCCTCCCCGGCCAGCTGTGGCTTGGCTGGGACATGAATGCCTGCCTGGCCCCCTGCGGGGAGAGGATGGCTAGCAGGGGCTCCTCCTCTCTCCCCATCTGCGGCACGGCCTTCTCCCTGGCAGAAGGAGAGCCGTTCAGTGGAAAAGAAGCCGACCCAGTTGGCACAGGGCCACCGGGGTGTGGTTGGCCCTCCGCCAGGAAGCTTCTCTCTTGCTCGGGAGGAGCCAGCGAGTGCTGCTGCTTCCAGAGAAGTCAGGCAGGTAATTAAGCCAGGGAGAAAATCATGCAAAGCAGCTGGTGGCCATTTTGCCCAGCAAGCATTTCACGGGCAGGGCAGGGCAGGGCAGGGCAGGGCAGGGCAGGGCAGGGCAGGGCAGGCGTTGATGGTTGTGCTGAATGAGTTCCTTTTCCCAACCCAAGAGCTGCTGCCCCTTCACCTCCTCTGAAAGGTAGATGCCCATCTGGGCCTGGCATCTTCCGAGAGACATGGGTGGAGAGCGAGGAAAGCCCACCAGGAGGACACACTCACACCCCTCAGCACCACCAGGACTACCACCCCAGAATTCCCTTCCTAGGGGGCATTTCATCTGGCTTGTGCCAGGGGCAAGCAAAGGCAGATCTATCCCTCTGGGTTTTTCCTGACTTCTAATTGAGGCAATTCCATCCAGTCTGGTTCATTTTCTAAAGTCTGCACCAAAATGCATATACGCCTTAGATGCGCTCTTCTCCTGGCAGTTCAAATCCAAGACAAACTTTTCAGTCTGAAGGCTGTTGTGTCTCTGACCTGGGACCTTCTGGATAATAACAATTTCCCAAAGGTCTGAAAAAGGAGGCCCACACCTCTCCCCGCCTCTTGCTGCGATGCGGCACTCTGACGCAGGCAGCCTGGACACGGGGAAAGTGGAAGACACTCTTGGGGAGGAAACAGAAACTCTGCAATTTGATCCCAGGCAGAACTGGCTGGTTGAGACAGGAACCTCCCCGGTCTGGGGACTGGGGACCACCACCTCTCCTTGGATGCCAATAAGAACCATTTTGTTGTGGATATGAGTTTGTTGTGGGCTGAGAAACACCGTATGCAAACTCAGGCCAGATAGCAGCACTCTAACTGCAGCAAAAGCAGCCCCAGCCCTGGGCTATTAACCCCCACGTTTAGGAGCAGCACGTTTTTTGCAGGGGCCTGGCTGGCCCTGGGGCAAAGTGCTGCTGGGGAAGCATGTCTGGAGGCCCCGACTGTCAAAGTCCTTGGCAACAACCGGATCTGGCCAGATGTGTGGTCTGTGGCGCTGACATCGTGAGAGGGCGGGCACATGGAGATGCCCCAGGGAGAGATTTGAGGACAGGCAGGAACAAAAGGAACTGCTTGGCCGCCTCACTCAACAACCATCTCGGATGTCTCTTCACACTCAAGTGAGGAGCCTGACTGTCAGAAGGGCCAGGGAGGCCCAGGTGGAGCCCTTTGCTAGCAGGGCTCGGACCATCAGACCGTCCTCTGCACACGCTCTCCAGCAGCGCCTGTGTTTTCCCAACAGAGAGGAAGGGTGGGGGGCTCAGCTGGTGCTTTGTCCTGGGATGACCGATCGTGCAATGTGAAACCGTCCGCGAATTACTAACGGCTCCCCCCCACCATCATCTGGCCTAATTCTGGCCTGGCCCTTTCTACGCCAGAGAAGAGAAGAGCAGAGCCCTTCTGGAGGGCTCGGAAGTGCACCAGCGCAGCCGTAGCGGGTCCTCAGCAGGGCAGTGAGGCCCAGCTCTGCAGGTTTGCTGAACTGGCATTTTAGAAAAGCTTGGGAGGAGCAGGCAAACACTGGCATTTCCTTGGTCCCCAAAGGGATTTTGGTCGCTGTGCCACATTCTGTGCTGAACGTGGCCCTAAGAAAGGAAGGAATGGAAGTGGGGCCAGGCATCACCCACTCAACGTGGCAACCTCCTTGGGGCTCCCTCTTTCGCGAGGAGCGTCATGGGCACCGACGTTTCTGCTGGTAGAGCATCTTGGCTTAAAGAGATGTGCCCAAGGTGCCCTGCAGGGTGCAGCTCTCAGAACCCTTCTGGGTCAGCCGTGCTCCGAGCCTATTGGGGCAAAAGAATCCACTGTCACTGAGTGTAGCACGATGAGTAGCAGAGAGGAAAGGCCAGCTCCCCACTCCTGCAAGCTGCGGGGAAGGGAGAGCCAGTCTGCATGTCAGTCGGGGCAGTACAGCAGGCCCCCAGGGTGGGGCGGGGCGGCGACTTTGTCCAGGAAAAAGCAAAGCATGGACAGAGGCCCAGCACAAAAGCCTCTGAATGTGCGTGTTGCTCCCCCCTCCCCAGGGCTAGAAAGACCAGTGATGATGCTCCTCCTCCTCCCCTTTGTGCTGCTGAAGCAACCCTTCTCTTGCATCTCCCATCTGCCCATGTCCTTCTGGTCTGGCATTCCAGAGACAGGGTGGTCCCATCTTGACCCTGAGGGCAGGGGAGGCCGCGTGGATTCCATTCTGCCCTGACCTGGCAGGTGGCTTCTGTGCCTTGCCCTGCAGGAACAGCAAAAGCCCAGCCCAGACCCCCTCACCAGGAGGCCACATGGCGTGCAGACTCAGAGGCGGCCACGGCATCTGTGCTGGTCAATCCAGCCCGGACATGGGGACGAGGAACAAGGTGGCATAAAGCCCCGCACCCTCCAAGGGGCTGGGTTTCTGCATTCTCCCAGCAACTTGTGGGCTGAGGGATCCAGCACCCTGGCTGCTCCTGCTCTCCTCTGGACCAAACTGGATCAGGGGGCTTTGGGAGGGACAGCAAGGATCCTCTCTAACCCCTTTTTCTGTCAACCAAGCACAGCAGCAAGAAAGCCACCGACTTCCTCCAGCCACCTTGGCACGGGCAAAGGCTCTTCCCCGCCCCAAGAGTGCTCTTCTGCTTGGAGAGCGCCAGGCAGAGAAGTTGGTTTCTGGGAGAGGGGAACGGCGTGAACGAAGCAGGCCCACCCGTAGTTCCTTTCAGAAGGCTGGTGTGACGTTCCTGCTTTCCTCAGCCAGAGTGGTAGGCCGTTTGTTTGCCTCCAGGATGTCATAAACAAGGGAGCAGGATGGATTAGAAAGAAGAGTTAGCACAGTATGTAACGGCATGTCCTTGCTGGGAGAACAGATGAAAGAGGACTTGAATGGTACAAGAGGAGCTACCAGATTCCCAGATGACGTGGTTTGGTTTGTCATCTGACCCATGTAGTTCGACATAGCCTGGTTTTGTCCATGACAGCATCAGCCACGTGGCTCCCTTCATCCCCAGTAATCTGCAAGGGCTCCTTGGGGTTGGGGAGATGATGCTGGCAGACTTGGAATCCCAAGAGCCAACCCGGGCAGGAACATGCCCCCCCCCATAGGCAAGGGGCCATGTCCACGGAGAGATGGCAAGTGGGGACTAGATGCAAACACTGCTCCTATCCCCCGGCCAGCCATTGCCACAACACCCCAGTGGGAAGGACTTCTGAAGTTCTTCTCATTTAGATGTAATTACTGTAATGAGGGCTTTGGAGGTAGGAGGTAGGATGGGGTGGGTTTAACTGAAAGCAGCATCTACCCACGGAGATTCCAGGAACAATAATTTCTGTTGGCATCTCAAACTTGTCTAATTAACTTGTCTAATTAAATCCTTTAAACGAATGGGTCTTCTTGTATCTTCTGGCCTCAGGTTCTGAAAGCCCACGTCCCCAGCCCTGTCCCAAACTCACTGGTATTCATTTTCACTGATTCATCATGGAGTGGGGGGAAGCTTTTCCCTCTCTCATCTGCCCTCAAACTCTGTCCTAGGAGTGCTCCTTCCATGAAAGGGTGCCCAGCTGTGGGGCCATTTTGCTGGCTCTTTTGCGGCCTCCCTGTCCACAAGAGAGAGCCGGGATTTCTCTGTGGCCTTATTTGGACTCGTAGCATTCAACTTCACCCTTGTGGGAGCGTCAGAAAACTGCTCAGGGTAGATACTGTCAGAGTAAGAAAAGAATCCGATGTTTGGGAACAAACAGTTCCACTTTCGAGGAATGCGGTCTGCTTGGAATGTGCAAGGAACCCAAGAGGAGAAGGTGAGTTCCACACACTTGGAAGAATTCCTGTAGGGAACCCAAGATCAGCCACCCTGAGCTCCTGTACAAAAGGCAGGATATAAATCCAATGCGTAAATAAAATAAAGCAGGGAGCATTTGGCTTGACTGACATCTGGTGAAAAGTGCACAACTCGCAGAAGAAAATCACACAGCCAAGACCAGCCAAGCAACACGCTGCTGTGGGCAGACGGCCACGTTTGCACAAATGCGACATGGTCTCTGCGAGTCCTCCCTTGTCATGACAATGACGTTCCTGGGTTGGGCTGGGACTTTGGGGGTATCTGGAGGAGGAGGGTAATAGGATGAAGCCTAAACTAACAGAGGGAGCCCTTTCCCAGGGTCTCCTGCAGGATGATCAACAAGTTCAGGAGGGTCAGGGACTGGAAGCGGTCAGATGCCCGGAGCGTGATGACAGCTCTCGAGCGGGAGGATACGGGGCAGGGAATACAATGTCCCACAAGCTGCCAAGTGTGATTAGATTTCCCAAGGATACCTTCCCACTTGGATCCAAGAGGAAACTTCTTACACTCTGGAGTGAGAGGCACCCTCCTACCCGCAAGGTTGGGTTCCCAGTTCTTGGGCAGAGCATGTCCAACTGAGGATGCCTTCTTGCTTGTTGGCCAATTGTTCTCAGCAGTGGCCCCTTCTCCCGCCATTGGTCAGAAAGCTTCATCCAACAGGCTTCCTTCAAGATGGGGCACACGTGCCATGGAGTCAGCTTTGGGGCAGGAGTGGCCTTCCCCGAGCGGCCGGCTCAGCTCAAAATCTGCCAGAATGGGGTGACTTCCCAGTCAGAAAAGATCCAAAGCACGGCCCAACTTCTGGCCTATGAAGGGCAGGAATTCCAAACATTCCCAGCTGGGAGTTCCAGTCCTGGCATCTCTGGAGCTCACTAGATGGGTGAAGGTAACGTTCTGGGGCAAAGGGCAGACCCTTTAAAGGTGATGTTCATGTGATCTTGGCCTCTCAATGAAAGAGTTCGCGAAGACTGATCGGAAGGGCCTGGAAAGAGAGCGAAGGCTCCCCACAGAGCTGACCTGGCCCCAAAGAGACTCTGCTGGAGCTGCTGCATTTGGCGGGCTGTTTGACTTACAGAGTAAAATTTGCTCTGACATCCCTGGGCCAGGTCTTCCTGGCTGGGGTCGACGGGCACTGTGATGCCGCCCATCTGCAGAGCCCTAGGCTGCAGGGGAGGTGGAATGGCCGTGATGATTTGGGCTGCGGGCCAAGAGCTGAACCCAGAAGCGCTTTTCCTGGTTCCTTCTCAGGAACTCAGCTAACTCAAAACGTGTGCTGGGGCCAACATCTTTCTCAGGAAAGGACAGGTCAGATAACGCATTCATGTGGAGGAAGCTGGTGCACAGCTGATGGCAGGAGGGCCAGCCGTGGCAGGAAAAGGGAGCTGGGAAGGGCAAAGCCACAAGAGCGGCAATCTGCAGGGACCGCCGAGGGCCACCTGCACGGAGCTCTTTTCTGCCGGGCAGGTGATCCTTACCTTAGTGAGCCAGCCCCACCAGGGTGTTACATCACCACTCACTCGCTGGGCATGCTAAGAAGCCACTTCCTCTCTCTTTACGAGCACTTGCAACAGAATACCAAGAATTCCGCTGAGCAACATCCACCTATTGGCTTCTTTTCACGATTATTACGTACCGTGCACACCGATGACCAGACGGGGTGAGTGGACGAGAGATCCTGGGGGCTTTGGGGCTTGCTCATGCCCGTTTAGAGGGGGCAGGGTTACGCATTCTGCAAAACAGATAAACCCACCCACCCACGAGGATCCTGCTGAGAAGCCAAACACGATCCCCATCCCACTCCCAAACCGTAAGTATCCAGGACGTTGGCATCATGTCACATCCTGAAGCAAAAGAGTATTCATCCCTGCTTTGCATGTGGCTGCATGTTTTGGGTGGCGTTTGCGTGGTTGGCCACTGGGGTGGGGGCCCTTAGAGAATCACCTGTGGGGGAGGCACGTGGACATGCATCTGGCTTCTGAAGCTCCGCCCCCCCAGCATACCTGTAGACGTGGCTCATCCCTTTTCTGTGCAAAAGGTGGGAATTCTTTGCCTGGGGACACTCCCTGGATTCTTACTCGGATTGGAAGAGGGCCAGATTTGAGCAGTGACTCATTGTTGCTGTGGCTTCAAAGAAACACGACATGCCACGTCATGCTGTGGAAACCTTTCCGTGCTCAGAGGTGCTGGACTATAGTTCTCCAAATTCTCAGTGGGGATGGCCAGGCCAGGCCCAGACCTAGCACCATCAGTATCCCAGTGTTTCTCAGCCGTGAAGATGGGTGGACTTCAACTCCCAGAATTCCCCAGCCAGCATGTTGAAGTCCACCCAACTTCAAGTTGCCAAGGCTGAGAAACACTGGTCTATCCAAAGGGCCGGGCGAGCTTGTTCTCCACCCGGGGCTTGGGACACCTCCGGTTCAGCTTAACGCCTGGCCCCTTGGAGCCTTCTGCCTCCCTCGTCTGCCGCTTCCAGCGGTGACCGAGACACATGTAAAAATGTTGAATAAAGATGAACGGATTTGGTGTGACACCATCAAGCCTGAAGCCTCTTCCAAGAGAACATGAAGGCAACCAAGAGGCATTGGAACAGTGTGGCCTATGGGGGATAAATCCACCAGGAAGGCTTTCTGTGGAAATGCTCTGGTTTCACAAGATTCTTTACTGCTTCAAGAAGAGCCTGTGATTCAAAACCCTGCTCTCCCACCTCCCTACAGAAAACGTTTGCAGCTGCATTAATAGCCATGGCACAATCCCCATATTAAATGCCATTTTAAACTAAGTGCCATCACACAGCCTGGGCTCTCCCCTCTCCCCAATTAACAGGGAAAGCTGCAAAGTTATCCCAATCTCTCTTGACAGAATCCAGCACTTAAGAGTGCAAGATGGCTCTCAGGGGGCCCGTAATTTGTCTCCAGCCTTTGCCAGCTACGTACTTCCAGCTGAACCCAGCCCATCGCTCCTCCAAAGCCCTCACTGAACAGGAGAGAGAGATCGACCTGCCTGTTGATGGCTGCCTGCACATCTCCACCTGCTTGGGCTTGAACAGCTGCTGGCCCCCCAAAAGAGGAAGACGTTACTTTAGCACTATCTAGTGAGTAGCACTGGCTTTCCCAGATTTGCCTTCTTTGCCTACTGAGGCAGCCCCAAGGCAAACCGGCCAGAAGAAAACACAGGGTGGGGGATCCCCAGCAAGAGAAGGGGCCCCTGCCATCTTTGTAGGAATAACTTTGGGCAGCTTTCCATAACCTGGGGCCTCCCAATGTTGGGACAACTCCCAGAATCCCCAGCACGCCTCCTTATCCAACATCCAGGAACTGCTCCCCCCAGTCCTGGAGGGCTGATTCATGCCGGGACACTTTGCATGTTGAGCTGGATCATGAGTCGGCCCGAGATTCCAGTCCCACCCAGAACTGACTGATTATTGCTCAAATCTCCTTTCCTCTCCCTCCTTTGCCAAAAGAGTTCTCCAAACACACCTTTGGAACAGCTCAGCAACAGGTAATCCGGTTTCCTGGATACACGAGAATGATTCGTAAGGCCGCCTGACTTCACCCTGCCTTCATTTCCCAAGCCTGAAAGCAGGATGGGGGGAGTACGCGTGGCAGGGGGAGCCCAAGCCTCCCTTGGGCAGTCTCGGGAAGGAACCGTCTCGGGCGCAGCAACACTTCTGCATCCACGGCACCAGGGTGTGGGACATTAACGCGGGCCGAGGGCGCTCAGGGTGTCTTGCTATTTATGACCCTCGCCTCTGTCCTGCCCGCCTCCGCTTTGAGGTCTTAGTGCTTTGCCTTGGATAGGCTACGTACTTACAAAGGATGATGCTCCTTGGACTGGCCGGCAGATTCCAGAAACAGTCCTTAAATTCAAGCTCCACTCCCAGGAGAAGTCCAGCTTCCAGGCCGCAGGAGAAGAAAAGGCATTTGAAACCAAATGTTGCATCCATGACGTTCTCCTCCAATTAGTGAAAGGCTGTGACCCTATATGAGGGCTAAATTTTGGCACTGCAAATATTAAAGGTAGTGGCAGAGCAACGGACCTGCTAAAATGCAAGAGGTGAGCCCTCCCGGTAGGATCGCTTGCTTTGACTTTCAGGATTCCTTGGACAGCGGGTCCGCTTGGATCACCCAGGTGTGTCCCAGGAAACTAATGCCAGCATAGGACCGCAGGTAGACTGCAGGCTGGCTTTTTAAGCCTTCCAGCCCGTGAAGGAAGTGGGGAGATGATCACCTCCTGCGTTTTTTTTGGAAAAGGAAGACCCCACAGTGGCCTGACTGGGGGGGCTCGGTGGACAGAGGGAGGGGCATGCCCTTCCCCAACCTTTCCTGGCCCCACATGACAAAAACAGGGGGTGAAAGCAAAACAGTGACTTACAGAGTGTTCCTAAAGAAGTTCCATTTTTCTGTTCAGAAGCCAGGAGAGAAAGCCATCAGAGATGGCAATGTAGTTTCCCCTCTAGATTAATTTTGGGAATTAATCTGAATCGGTTGTGGTGTTTGCGTGACATTCTACTCACCCCACTCCCACCCAGTGAAGCACGCTGCGGACACACACACACACACACACACACACACTCACACAATAACAAAAATGGAATGAAGGACAGTATCAGTATGCTAAAATACTTTACATTCCTCTGAAATCCTTTACACAAAACTCCTGACAACATTCCTCCATGTGTTCACCCAAAGCAGCCCTTAAGATGTACGCAAAAAATCTGAATTCTGTATTTGCAAATCCCCACCCGTAACAGATGTGTGTGTACAGCTTCAAGTTAAAATTATTTCACACGGAATACACACAAGCTCAATGTTGAAGTTTACAGTGCTATGAGTACAAATGGCAGCTCAGCTAGGATTCCCACAGACTATCGTGCCCTCAAGGAAAAGGAAAGACACAAAGAAAAAAGAAACTGGGAGAGGCTGGTAGACCAGAAGAGTTTTGCTCTAACGGCGTGTCTGTGTTCGTGGGGGAAATCCCTCTGGGGCAGAGCAGAAAGTGGGACGTTCGGTGAAGATCCAGCCCAAAGGAGCTGACTTGGCTTTGCCGGCAGCAAACTCAGTAGAAGCGGAACAGAACAAGCGGCAAGGGAAAAATCCACAGGTCCTTCAGAAACCCCTGCTATTTCCAGTCCCTTAAATTACGCCCTGCCGCCAGCGTCCCATACCAGTCCCAGGTCTCACAGCTGCCTCTTTTTTACCTTTCCCGTAAAGAAATGCTGAAGGTTTGCCTACTGTTTGGTAAGAGAAGCAGGCGACACGCCGGGGAGGTCACCAGGCCTCGAGAGCTGCTCACGTGGACGAGGCCCGACTCACCCTCCAACTCGGGGTCGCACTCTGGCGGATGGCTACGGCTGCTGCTCTGGATCCGGGCAGACACCCAGCTCTGCAGCCGGGGGCTGGACGCAGCCGACAGCAAGAATGCTGTCCACAGCCACTGGGGGGACCAGCGTCAGCGACTCAGTGCTCAGGGTGTCCGTGCTGTCCTTGGAGATCAAGGAGATTGTAGGCTGTGGGGCAGGAATCAGGCTCGGAGACAAGTTTGCCGGTTCCGCTTCACTCTTTGCATGGTTCTTGCCAGATTTCAAAATGGGCAGCGAAGAGCGATCTACTGTGGATTGATGACCGGACGAAGAGGGCTGAGATTGCTCAAGTGTGACCGAGTCATCTGCAGAAGAGGAGGAAAGTGCGTGAGCCTGTTCCACTCGGGCGTAATGCTCCAAAGCTACCTGGATCCCCTCTCCCTGCCCAGCAGCCTGGAGCGTCCGACTGTCGCACCTGGACAATCTGGGCAGAACAGCCCCGGAGCCAGAGGACTCTGTGTCTGTCTGGCACCTTCACAAAAGCTTAGGGCTACCCTGACCTTTCTACGGTGGGATTCCTGGGGCAGCTGGTTGGCAAATGGGAGGACAGTTAAGAGGACCTCTGGGGACCTCCTGGGCGTGAGACACTCCTGGCCTTGGGATGGCGTACTCCGCACCGTGCCTGCAAGCGTAGCTTCTGTGGATGGTTGCCTCCAGCAGCCTTCTGCAATCTAGTTCTCTGGGGGAAGCCAACCCCAGCTGCACTACCAAGATGGCCAAAACCCAGGAGGTGATGGCAGGTGTAGCCTAAAACCCCTGATGGGCACTTTGCTGTGTCTGGGAGACCACTGGCTGAAGGATGAGCCCCACTTTCCAAAAGATACTGGGCCCTTTGACATCCTCCCTTTAGGGCAATTCCATTTTGTATGCAATGAGCTTCATGGAGAAAAATTTGCAACTATCCCATGATGCCTGAGCCATGTCAAGTGATGGCAGAGTTCTCACACACCAAGAAGAACACCGCCACTTGCCTGCACCGCCTCGCAGTTGGTCACTGTGCCCATCAGGAAGGGTTGTTTCTGTAAAACCATGGATGATGGCTCAGCATCTGCTTAGCTTGGGGGGGTTACTTTTCACTAACCCAGGGATGACTTCCTATTTATTGAGAACGTCACCATCTTTTTCCCATCTCACAGGCTCTTCCCTTCATTTAAAGCTTCCTTTCATCTTGGAGCTGCCCTCTTCCTCTCTGGACCTTTACCCAGCACTTTTGGAAGCCCGTTTCACAGAGTGGCAATTAATGGTCCGCAGTCTCCCCTCCCCTCCCCTCCCCTCCCCTCCCAGCTATGGTGACCTACAAGCAGGGAGCCCACAAAGATGCCTCTCTCTCTCGCTAGGCCTGATTTTATCACTCACATCTCAATGCATTATCGCCTGCGTATCTGCCTGTGAGGGGGTGCGTGTTTCTGCCTTAAGTTTCCCTGAGGTTCATTTCAGACAGAAACACGGCATTCCAATCAGGCAAGGAAGTCACGAACAAAGTCCCCTGGTTAGAATCTGACAGCAGCTGCCCCAGTTCTGGGTTTCTCCCCGGTGAACCAGGAACACCAATCCCTTCCCAAAGAGCCCCACCAGCTCAGTATTGTCTTTGTATTATCTCTGAGCGAGGTGGGGTTGACTAAATTTGAAATACAGATATAAATTCTAAAAATCATCTTTGTACTGCAGTGAAAGGTCCCTGCAGAGCCCTCCCACCGGGAATGCAGAGCGTGGCCATTCCCTGCAGGGGGAATTCTGCTCTAGCAAACCAGAAACTTCAAACAGGAAGAGCAAATGGGAGAGGGAAGGACTGGAGAGTAAGATTGAGGTAAAAGGCAATCACCTCAGTGAGAGAATAAGGAAGAATGCGCAGCATGCAGAGTGGAGGACGGGACAGAGTGCGACTCCTGTAGAGCGTGTCCGTTCTTAAAAGGCCCCCAGCCCACGGGGAGAGGGAGGGATCTTGTGAACAGAAAGACCCTTGGGTTTTCCAGGGCTCCTTGAGAAGAGCCCCGAGGCCCTCAACCACCCCTTCCCTTCTTTTGGAAAAACAAGAGTAGAGGCTCGTAGAAGAAGAGGCCTCTTGGTGGCTCGAGGGCTGAAGAAGAGAGCGAGAGCAAGGCTTGCGGGGGGGTGCCCCAAGTGCCGCACTGCTCCGGGAGGCAAACCCATTTCCTTGAATTTGGGCCGGCAAATGTGGTCCAAAGCGGTCCTGCCGGGGGTGCCTGATCTCAGGAGCTGCAGAGGCATTCTGGAATTCTCACTGAGGGCTGCTGTGTGGGAACTGCCAGGACCTGCAAGTCGGCTGCCAGAAGTCCAAGCGTTTGTCCGCTTCCAGCTGGTGGCAGAGCAAGCCTGCTGAAATACTTGGAAAGGCTCGTCTGGGTCTGTGACCAGGAGACTTGGTTACAGCAGACCAGATTTCTCCCCCTCCCTGCCAGGATGGCCAAAGGCCAGCTGCTGTTCCTAACAGGTTTGCTTCGTTGCTGCAGGAATCCTGCTTTCCAGGGACCAGGCCCATCTCGGCGGTCTGACACGCTGGCAAGCCGAGGTATTTGCTTATTAACGAAGGCAATCTCTGCAGCCCACTTCAGTCAGCCTGGAAGGACTGATCCGCTTATCAATGCTATTGACTAAGGCCTTCACTGTAAATTAAAATCAGGCCTTCAAACTGTCACTACGGATAACCAGGAAAAGGCTTCTGAGAACGATCCCACTAGGCCCACCTTCCCCACCTGGTGCCTTCCTGACGGCTCCACGGGCATGGCCGCCTGGTTGTGGACAAGGGTGCCAGGAGTGGGGTGGGGTGGGAGTGAGCGAGCTCAATATCCTTGGCCAGCTGGGATGGGCGTTCAAGAGGCAGGCCAGTTCTCTCACACCGTCACATTATTTCGTATGGCTGGATGAAGCTAGAGAAAGTGTGTGTGTGTGTGTGTAGCAAGAAAGGCGCTGGGAGAGCAAAAGACCCTTTTGGGGTCTTGCCACCTGGGCACATGGCTGAGAAATTTGCTGAACGGTTCGGCTGGATGCCCTGGGCTCGTTTTCAGCAAGGTCATTCCCATCTCGGAATATGAGCACATTTCTGAAAGCCTGAGCAGAAGAGAGTTAAGGCCAGGTGTGGGAAGAGGCAACACACTGCTTTTGCTGAAAATTATCTGCGCAGAATATCTTTCTTGCCTGAAAACACTGCTTTTATCCACTTCACCATCTCTGGAAGACCTGCTGTTTCAGAACAGGCAAACCCTCGGCATGGCCACCCAGGTGGAAGCCAAAGAGCATTTCGTACGAAGGGCACAGACTGCCCCAGTGGCTGAAGAAGGAGCCACGTGGAAAAACGGAGAGGTTTTGGCAGAGGAGCCCCTCATGGACCCCTACTCTACAAGGCATGGGCTTGGGCCAAGACAAATGAGATTTCAAAATAGGAAAGGCGGGAAGAAAGCAGTCCTGGGCAGAAAGCAAAATCACCGCAAATAAAACCAAGTAGCCAACGGATGCAAAATGAAAAATGGCCAATACCCAATGTATAAATTACAAAAACAAAAATAAGCCACTCATGCTAAGAAACAGCTTGCCTGAATCAAGCCATGTTTGAAGTTTTCAGATTTGGATTCCACTGAATTTACCTCGAAGCAGCCCTCGATGCTACGGCAAGGAGGGAGACCTATTTCCACTGACTCCCTGGGCCTGATGTGGTCCCATGCGCCCACTTAGCCTTCGTTTGCTACTGGGCAAGCGCTGAAGGCCTTGCTAGCTCCCCCCAGACACCACCAGCAGAGGCCTGAGGTTTCTTCTCTTCACAAAGGGGAAGAGCTGCAATTCTTCCAAGGAAAAAAGGGAGAACAGAAGAGAGGCAGTGCCCAACTGGAATGGGAAAATGCCCCGCTTGCCCAAGAAGGGGAGGAAGCCATTTCCGTGTGTGTGGAAGAAGATGCCACGTTAACACAGAATCCGGGTGGAAAGAGGCGCGTGCGCAAAAACACATCCGAGGAGACCTGCCTGAAAGGGTTCTGCAAGGACGGTGGCAGCTGCTGCTGGACGGCCTAAACCCAGTGTCCACCGTGACTGTCAGCCTCTGAAAGACTAAGCACTCTCCGGCGTCCTTTCCTGCCAGGCCTTACTAGAGGGAAGCACAGGGAGATATCATAGGAAGCCTTGAACAACTGGAGCGGGGAGGGGTAATCACGGAAGGGAGGAAACAGGAAGGAGGACATGTTAGAGTGTCAACAGAAGCACCACCAAGGCAGAGACGTCGGCTTGCGGGCATCGCTTGCTTCATTAACCCAGGAGGGTGCCGGTTGCCGAACACCGGCACACCCTCAGCTGACTTGAGGACGGTGCCCCGAGACAGGGCAATGTTCTCGCTCGCAAATGAAGCCAGCTCGCTCTTTTGCAGACTTCTGTTGGGTTAGCAATATTCCACCTCATTTAATGACAACGGACTCCTTGAAGGCACTCTCCCCAAAGTGGGCAATAAATTGTATCACTGGAGAAATTTATCCGTTCAGTACCAAGCCTGAAATACCGCACCTGGAATACAAAGCTAAATGTGCGGCTTCATTGATTTAAACCAAAAAGACTACCTGGGAAGCAAGGGTGGAAAAAACACAGAATTTGGCATGCTGAAATAGCTGGGAAAGTATTTTGGGCGACAGGCAACAGGGCATGGAGGAAAAGGAGACAGGGGGTCTATTTTCTACCTTCTCCTGTTTCGTGAGACCCTGAGCTTTTCCCAGTGGTACCCAGATCCCTCACATGTAGCTCCTACCATTATCTGCTCCGCCTGTTTTCAGTATGCAAAGCGCCACAGAACTCCCAACAACTCCTGTGGGGTTATACAACCCAGCGGGTCCTCTGGACAACCCCACACACACCCATGGGTCAAGGTCAGACGCTCTTCCGCGCTGAAGCCCTCCATCTGCCTCTTCCTCCCTTTAGGTTTTAAGTAGGGAAACCGTTCAGATGTCCCCTGCCGCCAACCACATGCACTTCCAAAGATGGCTGGCCCTGAAGGCGACTGTCGGGCACTGGGGGAAGAAAAAAGCCCTTCCTCGTGAGAACCGGAGGAGTGGCGCGTCCGATTCTGCCCCCACTTAATGCTCACATGTTGAGCACGTGTTCAGCAGGCTGCTCCATTGCGCAGTGGGATTGTTCTGAGGCCCCGGACTAGGAAAGCCGCTGCAACCAGGTGGACTTTGCTTTCCCACAGCCCGGGCTGGTGCTTGCCGGAGCAGTGCCCGAAGACGGCTGGGCCTGGCGCCAGCAGCCCTCAGACAGGTGTGGCAGTGGCGGAGAGCAGGGTGGAGGTTGAATACACCAATGGGACAACCTCAGTGGACTCAGCACTTTTTTTCCCCGTAAAGACTGAAGTTCCAATAACTGCAGGGTAATTCTCTCCAATTACCAACTGCAACAAAGGCGGAGAAGTTCGGGGAATGGACTTTGATCCAAATGAAAGTGCTAAAATCCCCTTCGAGCTCTGCAGCAAATAACTGGTCCAAGGGACTTTCCTTGGTGCCAGAAGGAAAGCTTCCTCTTTCACCCTCCTAGGGCCTGTTAAGAGTTCTCTAAAGAGTAGCCGGGGTGCAGCCAGAGCAAAATCCTTTGATTGAAAAGGGAAAAAAGAAAAGGAAAAAGCAAAGCTCGCAGTCTGCAAGCACCCTTGTGGGACACCTCATTATCAATGGTTCTGTCTGCACGGCTAGCTCCTTATATACTACGCATTTCTCATTTTTAATTTCCTTGCCTAAAGACACATAAGATTTTTTTCCATCATCCAATGCATTTCTTGCCCATTTTATAAATGGCTTGCCACCCATTTCTTGCCACAACTACCCACAATCTGTTTCAGCCACATCTCATACCCTCGTTTTGGCTCTGTGAGGGTTCAGCAAGCCGAGTTACCCTCGGAGCAGTGCTGAAAGGCCAGGGATTCATCTGCTTCCAAAGAAGTGCAGAGATCAGACTGCCAGGAGCCTGGTAGCACCTTTCCAGAAACGCTTCTGCCTTTTAATGAAATCTGCTAGCTGGAAGAGGGGCCACCAGGCTCCTCCTGACTCCGGGCTACTGCAGACTAACAAGGCAGCACACGATGTGAAGTCAAAAGGGGAGAAGCCCTTTTCCCTGGGAATGTCTGTGACTGTTGGTAAGCATTTGGTTTTATAAATTCTTTTTTTTTCTTCAGAATTCATGTTTGTGAGCCAAGTTTAAGGTCCCTAAGACACAGAGGAACTTAATACAGAAGAGTTCCTTGGAATACTTTTAGGGAAGGTTTAAAACAATTTACCACTTCTAGGCACGGCACAGGAAGGCCTCCAGAATGATACTGGAGCAGATTGGTTGTGGTAGAAATCTACACTTGAGCTTTGCTAGAGGGCTTCTGAAATCAAGCTCAGGCTGCAAGTTGCCCCCCTTCCCCCCAACGGAGGCCACCATCCAGGTGGGCCAATTGGCTTGTCTCCAAGGACCCTTCTAAAAGGACATTATTTTGAAATGTTATTTTCACTCCCCCGCCCCACTCCAGCATGGAAAAAATTCAACCCAAAAAGAAAGAACCTGACATAAAAACAGGCATATCAAAGAGCAGAATAAAATAAATTTACATGGATTATTTGGAAGGCTTTGAAGGGTTTGGGTTTTTTTTAACATTTATGGTAATGCTGCAGCCCTATTAATCATTTACATAAACCTGACCTCTAAATTCGTGCCAAGGAAGGTACAAAATAAATAGTGGTGCCCACACATCTGCCTGGGATGCGGCGGCTTCATCGTGGAGCAACCAAGCCAGCCCCTCTGTGTCCAGGACTCAGCTGAGGACAGAGGGTGTCGGCGTGGGGACAGCTTGGAGCAGCGTGTCAGGCAGCTCAGGATGAGCCCCCCCGTTAACCCAGCACTGGTGGACTGTCTGCCCTCAGACCTCCCTGTGAATGCAGCAGGGCAGGGATTCAAAGTGAGGGCTTTCAGACACGTAGCTGGTTTGGTTTGTCCAAGCCAAAGAGAAGCTGCTTCTGAGGAAAAATAACTTGGCAGATCACTTTACGTGCCTGGTGTTTTCCAGAACATCTGTCTAACGAAGGAGAGGATTTGTATGATTAAACAGCCTCATTAAAACCTTGTAAGTAGAGTTCACACTGAGAGCTGCATGAGCTGGAAGCCCAGGCTCGAGTACCTGACGGGCTCTGTGTAACGGAGGGCATGGACGTGGTACTGGCAGCCGCCGAGTCGCAGCACCCGGTGCTCCTGCTGGAGGAAGGGGACAGCGATGACGACGAGGAGGGGTTGTGCTGGTTGAGACAGTGGGCAACAGCAAAGCCTGCAAGAGAGGAAAACAGGACTTACACGGAAAGCCTGTGGCAGAAAGGCACCAGTGTCCTTGCGCCTGAAGGAGGCAGCCACAATGCCGGCAGAGAGGAAAGAGAGAGGCAGGAGGGGGAAGTGGGTCTGGCGGCTGCCGGGCAGGCGATGCAGTGCCTCGCTGCAGCATCCAGGAAGGGCCCTGCTGGGCAAGTCAGAGATTCCTCTCCTGCATCCTGCTTCCGGGAAGATGCAAACTATGGGCCAGCTGTCCTCCCTGAGGTTGCCCAGACCACTGAGGACTCCAGTATCTCCCACCTTTCCCACCAAGCAAGCACTGAATATTGCTGCCCTCCCACCTTGGGCCACAAAGAAACTACTGGCTACCCAGTGAAACATCTTCAGTGGCCATCAGAAACAGAATTCAGACAGGGATTGTTCCAGGCCTCCTACAGAGGCCATGGAGCCAACGTTCTGCAGTTTCTCCAAAAAACCTGACTAATGCGTGAGAAGGAAGAATGCTGGGACTCGGAATAATTCTCCAGCCCCACGGGGTCTGCTTCTGGAGGAGGTTCTCAAAGCTGCAGCAAAAGCCTCTTTTCCACAGCGGAATCGTGCCCACGTCTCCCCGCAAGCTGTGCCACAGGCAAGCCAGCAAGTAAGCAGCAAGACAGCGAACGCTGCGGGAAACGTTTCTTCCATGACTCATCTTGCTGTCAAGGAACCCAGAAAGAGGAGGGACAGCTGCTTCCTTCCAGCCAGTTCTCATCTCCTCGAGCAGAGGGCAGTTTTCACGGCCAGGGCGTTTTTCCCATGTTAGCTGTCCATCTGCAGGATGGGGCGTTCAGCAATGTGGCCAAGCTGCAAGTCTTGGAGGCTGTCCCATGCCCACCTGCTTGACCACCCCACGGGCACCGATGGACCAATCGCTCAGCTTTCCAGGGAAGGCCAAGTGAAAGAGGCTCGCTTCCCCTGCCCAGAAGCGTCTTAAAAAGCAAACAATGGAAGCAGCAGCAAAACTGAACGGGAACTGAGCACCAAAGCGCGGCTCACGGGGAACTGGTGGTTGGGCGCTTTGGAAATGGAACAAATGACCGTCAAGCGATCAATCACCCTAACCCTTGATAAAAATTCCGGCACTGAGGATCCCAGACCCTTGACCTCTCTCTCGAGGCCATTTCCGGGAAGAAGGCAGCCGCCATCTTCTTTGGCCAGGCAATGACAACGTGCTGAGCAAAATGCAAATGAGGTCAAAGCCTCGGGAACACAGCTGTGCAGTGAAGCCAGACACGGGAGGTCTCCTCCCCAATTCCATCTCCAGCCTCTCTGATCAGGGGAACACCCCGCCCCCGGCCAGCACCCCAGAAGGCCGCTGCCACAGTCTGGCTTCAGGGAGGACTGCGCTTTGCTTGCTCCCTGTGTCTGTATGCAGGGCGTGCACGGACCCCATGAGTTGCCAGGGAGTCCCAAGGGTTGGTGCAGCCGCCCGGACAATGGCAAACTGCCGCCAGCCACCAATCTGGGGAAGTGCTGCCAAGCCAAAAAGGCACTGGATGCTGTATTCTGGTTCCTGAGAATATCAGCTGGCACTTAAAAATAGTTTCTAGCTCTTACGACTCTAAAACTAGAGTCTAAACTCTGGAACTGAGTTTAGTTCTAAAAATATGAGGGCAACACCATGAAAATCTAATCAGCTGCAGAGAGGTGAAGCGCCTGTGGGCAGAATCGGCCAGGGGCCTGCCAGTCCAGCCTCCTTGCCCGCTTCCCTGGTTGGACGTTCTCTCTGAGGCCTGCTTCCTGCAATTCAAGAGCGGGTGTATTGGTGACAGTCCTGTCTTCCAGGACCCCGACCCCATTAAAGGGGTGACTTGGGGCCCCAACCCTTCTCCCCAGCCGCAGGGGGTGCACGATTTCATGCTTTGGCTCTAAGCTCAAAAACTGCCTGCACCGCACCCCCAATGCTCCTCTGGGTTTCTGGCTTTGTCCCCGGCCCCTCCCATGAATCTGCATACACTTCACACTTCAAATTCATCTCTGCACAACACAGCATATTTGTTTACTTCAAAAGCTAGCATGAAGGGTCTCCTTAAGACTTTCCTCCAAAGGAACTCCCGCTAACTGTGGTGGCAGAGCCCCTAGGGACCAGAGATACATAAATTGATCAGCAAATTTTCTGGGCGGGGGGGAGAGCATGATCTTCCTTTATTGCCCAAGGCCTGTTCTGATAAACGGAACATTTATAGAACTTCTTTGTAAGTGGCAGGCTGAAACAGAACGGGGGAGCTCCACTCTTAACACAGTGTTTAATCTGCATGTGTGACTCACTTCCAACTTCCTCCAGCTCCCCGCTGTTTACAGTAGGCGTGTCCCTCTCTGCTATTTTGGAAATGGCAATGTGAGCCAACAACCTTCACTCCCCCATTTTCAAGAACTTCCAAGGAACAGGACTTCCACAGGCCCCTTCTCCCGAGGCCCCTGCAGAGGAGAGGAGAGAAGCCACAGCCCTCGTGGCCCGGTCCCCCTTCACCTCCATTTGACGGGATTGCACTCTCAAATGACACCAATTTTAAATGAGTGGAGACGTACCTACGTTCTGCCCTTCAACAGCCCAGCCTATAACTTGAGCGGATGCCCTGAAAGGGCTCAGCGTCATTAATGCAACCAGGGCCCCACATGATGGCAGCCTTGTTTACTGTTCTCTATAGTTATTCTGCCCATATGGCACAATCTGGAACCACGATGTGGCAGCCTACGCAGAGGATATGCAAAGCCCTGCTGAACACCTTGCCAGAACCTTCTGCTGCACTAAAGTAGCCCTCCGCAGTAACAGGCAGAGTCACGTTAGGACGGTGAGGGTGGCCAGAAGCGCCAGGGGCTTGCCAAGGGCACAGAGAAGCTGCATCCCCAACGCCAAGACCCTGGTGGAAGCAGGGGCCAGGCACTCTGTGGCAACCATTTGCTGCTGCGCAGGAAAAGCCTGCCGCCCCCTGCCAGAGCCCCTGGGAAAGCAAAGGGGAGGGGAGGCAGCCGAGCCCCTTTAGAAAGGGCAAGGCTGGGGAGGCTTTTTACGACACCCCACTTTACCTGGCACATGACAGCATGACCAGCAGGGGCTTTCCAATTGCACCAATTACAGGTGAGCTGACGCCATGGTCAACCGTCCCCACAAAATGGGATGGCCAGTCCAGTGAGAGCAGGGAGCCCGGGAGGGGAGCACTGAGCCCGAGGACATGGCCACTGAAGCCAGAAAGCTGCCCTGCCAGCAAGGGTGGGAAGGCATGGGCAAAGGACTGGCACCCTAACCAGCAATCCTGATGCAATTGTACTCTGTTCTGCAAAAAACTAAAGGCAGGCAGCTGGGGATGCTGAACTCCCCAACTGCTGGGAGTCGGGCAGCATTTGCACTAGATAAGCAAACAAACACACACTTGCCGAGTCCCCAAGACCTCTCGCACCTCGCAAACGCCACCCAGACCTAGTCACCTGCACCATCTGCTTCCTGGGGCCTATCAGTAGGATGGGACTGGGAAGAATCAGCGTAAAGAGAGAGGCTGTGCTTAAGCACCCAGGTTACCCTGTAAGACTCCTAGCAAAAAATTAACAAACTGACTTGCACAGGAAGGGTGCTTCTTCTCCTGCTTGTCAGCATCGTCCACTGCAAGAGTCATTCCTTAAAAGTGAAACAGAAGTGGCAGGGGCGAGCCGTACGCTCAGGCAGCCGGGCTACATGGATGATGGCAGCTGTGGTCCAATGCCCAGCAGCTGTCTGGCTGAGGAGGCCGCCTTGAACTGGACCTGCCAAGAGGACTGAGGCCACAGAGGTCTCTCAGTCGGAAGCCAGGGGAGCAGGAACGGTGCCTTGCCAAGTTGCCCTTCAGCTAGGAATGACCTCAGGGCTTGTTCCAAGCCAGGCCAGGGAGATTTACTCTGATGGGCAGAGATTCCCCAGGATCCTGGGCAAAGAAAGATGCTGGCAAGGACCGCTGGCATGCAAAGCTGCCAACTGCTTCTCATATAGGCAGCTGTTCTGCTTTCAGACTGGACAGACCTGGCTTGGAGGGGGCAGAACTGAGGGTCTGGGAGTGGCTGCAGTGGGCTTCCTTCCATCGCAGCTCTAAAAGGCTTGCGGGAGGGCCAGAGATCGAGCCCGCTGTTTGCTCTGCCCCTCAGGGATGCTCGTGCACAAATTGAAGACAGTGGCCATGGTGGAAATGTACCCAGAATCAGGGGCAGTCCAGGGGCTGAGAACAGGGGAATGCATAATTTCCCTAGAGTCCCCAGGTGCCCTTCATTGATAAAACAGTTAAATATTCTGAAGTTAACTCAATCACGTGCACAAGGCTAGACATCTAGCTGGTGGTTGTGGAAACCAAAGGCTGGATGGAACTGGGTTGGGCGAATTGAAATCCTTACACACCCTGAGTTCACTCCATGTTAAATGAAGCACAAATCATGGTTCCTGGCTGGAACTGGGAGAGGAACTCTGCAAGCAAGGAAAAGTGAGAAGCCTGCTTTGAAAGGCCAAGCCTCCTCTTGGCACCAACTCAGGAACAGGTTCCAGGCCTCCAGCTATGTGCCCAGTGATTTGGATGCATTACCCTAGCGTCTAGCTTGTCACCTTCAACTGAAGAGATAAGAGATCTATGAAAAAGATTCTTTTTTAAAAAACCAGCAACAGGAAATGGCACCTATGTCTGCCAGAAAATACAATACTTTTGAAAACCACAGAAGTCAGTAAACCTGTTGTTTAGTAGACCTTGGGAACACATCACAGTCTAACAACCATTTGTTCATGGCACCCAGCAGAATGAAGGGTATGGGTATGTTTAACTTCTGCAAAAGGAAGTCTTCTCCCCGCTGACCCAAAAAAAGAAAACCACTCTACTGTAGCAGGAGACCAAGAAGTGTGATGGAGCCGTCTGCGAATCCATCAACACTGCTGGGGAAAAGGAAAAAAATTCCGAAAGCAAGAGGACCAGGGATGCTGAGAAATGCCCCAAGTGCAAGGATACTGCTTACCAGGGAGCTGTTCTGGATACTGAACCAGAACTGAGGGAGGGCGGGCTGAAACTGGGTTGCAAAACCCATGTAAATTATGAGCTCTTGAGAAGTCTCACAAGCGTTCCTGCCCACCCACCTGTTTGTCAATCAACCATTTGCAACACATCATGGATAGAATTCTGATTTGCAAATGATTCCTGGCCTAATGACCTGCAGAAAATTCTTACTCGTTACACAGCTTACACATCTGGGGTAAGAAAGTTGAGGGAAAATTTATTGTGGTTAAAAGATGGATTAGCCTCAAGTTCTCTTAGACAAGCTTCACAGCACCCTGTGGGATGCAAAATTAAGCTCCTGGAGTATTTTCAGCTTTGGTACAATGAATAAAAACAAGCCTGGCACACATTCAGCATGAAGAGGCACCAAGTGTGTAGGCGGGCTTGCTAAAATCTCTGGAGCCAGAAGAAGATGCTGAAACAGGATTCCCGTGCGGGTGGCGTGGGGGTGGAACAAGGCGTGGTCCTTCTGCTAATTGCCTGCTTGGCCCTTCCCCTTGGCTATCAACAAGAAAATAAAATTGTGCAAAGCAGAAACAGCGTACAAATACAATGCAAGAAATACACATTTGCATATTTCTAAATATATTTAGATTGAATTCAACAGCTGTGGGGCTGAACTTTTCTTGAGGTAGGATATAATTGTTCTGAGTAGTTTTTAAGACACTCGCAGCTCTAAAACTAGAAATTTGACACCAAGCATTTATTTATTTATATTTCAAATTCCTGTCACCGCCCATCTCCCCCCAAAGGGGGGCTCTTAGACAGTAATAACTTTGCTCTAATTGCCTATTACATTTCAGTCACACAAAAATGCACTGCAGGGCTGACTTTTGGGAAAACCCATTCATTGGCAGAGATGGGAAGGGAGCCCAAGAAACCCGTCTCCCATTCTGGGGCTCTAGTTGTGAGAGAAAGGCTGTCCTGGCCTTCCTCAATCAATTATCTCGACAATGCCAATTTCAAGACCTAAGAATGCGGTGGTCCAGAGGGGGCAGCTCAGATGGCCTCAGCTGCCTTTGCTCAGGATGTTTCATTTCTGATGCCTCCAAGACCAGGCACCTGGGGGACAGCATTTTCTACTCATTGTTGACAGCTTGGTCCTTCCACCTTCACTGTAGATGGCCAGGAGGACAGGGCTCCAGGAAGAGGCTTCCACACTTTCACTGCCATCTTCATCACTAGCACTCTGGTCCTACCAAAATGAGCACCAACTGCTGCAGATGCATGCACCAAAGGTGCGATCCTTGCTCCAAAGAGAACAGTGAAGCTTCGGCATTTCCAAGCATGTCCTCTGCTGACTGAGGTCAACTCTCTAAAAGCAGGGAGGCTTACAGGCTGCTCCTCCCAATGCATTGTCTGAAAATGGACCATGAAATATTTTTACAGTTCTCTGTATCAAGTTATAGCTCTCCTCCAGAGATTAGTCTGGTTCGTGTAATCTGGTTTCTGAATTATAGACAGAAAATGCCCCCACATCCAACACTGGAGAGTCTTCAGAAAACAGTGGCTGCATGGAGAGCCTTAAGAGATGGAACTCGTGGTGGGACAAGGCAATCCCCAAACCCACCATTTTTTGTGATCTACTAGAGGCCCTTCCAATCACAAGTGACAAGAACTGTGGTGGTCTGATTTCCAAGCAACAAACACAACACAATGGTGTACCCTAACCTCCATTGTAAAACAGACTACAACAGCTAAAAGGAAAAAGGAAAAAACCCAATCACCCCACCCTCCATGGGAACAAAACAGAAATACCAGGTTCAACTCACACGTGTGATGGCACTGGGCTTGCTTTGCATCACAGCCTTCCAAAAATTGTTACATAACCCCATATCCCTAAATATTACCCACCCCTTCCCACAGCCCTGATAGCAGTCGTTTTCCAAGCAAAACCGAGTGGGTTTCCATGGGTTTCCAAGGAAAACTGAGCAAGGAAGGCTTGGCCTCTGATGCAGAATGACCAAGAGGGGTTAGCACTGAATGCTGTGTTACTAGTATACAATTGTCTTCCAGACAGTCTACGGGAAGCAAGGCCTTTCCACACATTTACTATTACCCAGCTACTGTAATTAAAAGTAGTCAGGAGAACCATAAAACAGTATTATGAAATCCCCTGCCATGCAGTGCAAATCAAGAAACAGGATCTGGCCTTATCTCACTTGGAGCCATCAGGTATATTATCCCACTTTTCTTTAGAAATGCTCATTTGGATATCAGAAGGCCAAGCAGCATAAAGTCACTTTTCACAAACCCTATCAGATGGGTTATCTCATTTATAACTTCTATGGAAGGACACATCATCCAGTGCAAAGAGACTGTTTCTGTTTGTAAAAAGGAAAAAAAAAGCTAATTACAGCCAATTGTTTACCTAAAAAGGCACCCTTTTTCTACTGAACTGCTCTATTGTATTGCTGTAAACTTGGGTAATGTGTCTGACTAAAAAGATTTCAAAAACAGAGCTGAGAAAAACCCCTTAGGAAGTGGTCAAATACCAAAGTATACAAGACTGGACTAAAGGCCCAAGTGATTAACGTGGAGGCCCCAGAGCTTCAAGTCCTGCTAAAGTCTCCAGCCTGTCCAACATACAAATCCTGCACTAACAGGGCTGGAAGTCGTCCCTGTCCATCGCCTCCTCAGCCCTCCATTTACACTGGTGCTTTTCAAATACAGTCCTGGGTTCCCTTCCTTCCCCTCCCCATCACTGAAGACAAGGTCGGTAGAGATGGTTGTTTTTTTTACTGTTCTAAGCTTCCATGCATCATTTTCCCCCCAGTCCATGTAAGCCTGGTTATTTTTCTTCCCACTCAGCAGCCTCCATCAACTACAACAGCTGGTTTGTCTCGCCTATCTTGTCCTCAAGCAAAGAAACTGGAAGTGGTGGCGGCGATGAGCTTGGTCCCTTCTGAGAAGTTTCTTCCTTTGTGCCCCTGCTTGTAAAAGAGATTTGCTCTCATGTAATAAATCTGCCCAGGACCTTGGGACAACTCTTTAACCACACCTTTTCCATTTGTGACAACATTCACACTAGGTAGCACCAAGAAGGCACTGGCGCTTCTCCCCGGGCTGCTGAAGTGTGACGAAAGACTTCAGTTGTGGAACTGGCACAGTGCTTCTTCAGCGCTCACCCAGAAGGCCCAGTGTTCCTAGTCCAACAAAATGCGGATGATTGGATCCTCATTCACAACTGTGGCCTGGAGGGAGCGTGTCCAATCAGACTTTCCAGTTCAGGAGCCACGGGAGATGATGGTTTAACAGCCTTCCCTGTGCTGGGCAAGCCAGAAGCAAAAGGAACTGTGATCCCCCTATCCCTGTTTCCAGCCAGGTAGTGCTGGGGTGGAAACACGACATCTGAACTGAGCTGTTAACAGCTGCCAGGACTGCGTACAAACCTGGGCAAACCCCTCCCTTGTGATTCTCAGCCAAAACACACAAACCAGCCCCCAGAAGCAGATTTCTGTTGATGCAGTTTATCCTGCCAAATGAAGCCTAGATTTGTGACTCCTACAGAAGGGGGAGCCAAGGAAGCAGCCCCCGCCTTCACAAAACAACGAGCCTTGCTCTGTGCTGCCAAACACCTTTCTTCAGAGCCGAGGAATCTGCAAGTGGCCTGCTCAGGAGAGTGGAGCGTACACCCGTCCCCGTCCCCTCCCACTGCCTACAGAGCCACTGACGGTGCAGACCGGCCCCTTTCAAGGACATCTGAGAAGCTGCAGCCCTGTGGAGCTCCAGCTGGGTGCCTCGAGTCCCGGGGCTTCCCTCGAGCCAACGCCGGCCTTGTCTAGAGAAAGCACCAGTCTGGATGGGCTCAGAAAGCACCAAAGGGACCAAACCCAAGCAGGCAGCGGACGGTTCCCCATATTCCTTTTCACTCAGGCAATCTGACAGCAGGGCACGGGCTCCAGCAAAAGCCCTTGGCAGACCCACAGCAGCAGAGCCCACTGAAACAGCTCGCGGTTGAATGGCCAAATCCAGAGCAGTGCGCCTGTCCTCGCCTTTTTGTCAGACCAGCTTCCTAGCATCTAAACATGACAGGTTCACTGCTGGCGCAAGTGTCGCCCTCCAGCCACGGCCTGCACACCGTGCCACACAATTGACGTGACTCATGCCTGTTGCGCAACGACTGACCCTCTTGCCCCCAAACAGGCAGAAGCTGTGGTTTGCTCTCGGCCTCCAAATCACAACATGTTTGGGAGAGGCAACTCAGGGACCTGAGAAATTCTGGAGCTGCAGTCCAGTTGCATCTGGAGGCTGCCCGGCTGGGAAAGGCCACCCTAGAAGAAGCGTTCCGGGAGCACCCCACAGGGTGCAACCGTGAGTTCCGTGGAGGGGGCGGGGGCGCCGTCTGCTTCCCTTCCAGCATTCCCCTCCTGGACCATCTGACATGTTGTGTTTCTTGCCAAAGGCCACCATTAAGGGTTTCTCTAGGTAAATGGCAGATTATGAACAGGGTGAATATGAAAACAAATGGGTTTAATATACCCCAGAACTATCAAGGTTTTGCTTTGGCTTATCTATTTTGGGCATTTCATTTTTTTTTAATATCACTTTCTCACATTATAGGATCTTTCTCACAAACACACAGTGTAAGAAAGGGAATCACACCCACGTTGTAAGAACGTATACTTATAAAAATTCAATTAAATTGTAGATTATTCATTATTCAAAATGAGCATTCTTCTTAGGCAGTAAGAATAGGTAGCAAGAGGAAATTTGATTTAAATCAATGATTTAAACTGTACAGTTTCCTAGCTTTATTAAATTGCAGATTTAAATAAATTTGACTTCAGCTAATCTGTTTTACGCATCAAAAAGCAGAGTTTTAGGGGATTACTTTTATGGGATTCATGGACCAGAGATATAACGAACAGGATTCAGAACACAGCCAGCTGCAAATAAAAACACTAGATTTAGATGCTGCATGTAAATCGAACAGAACCAGAAATTATGGAAACAAAGGATGTTAAATTATCTACACGCAACTGCTACCGCTGGGCTCTTCCTCCTGAGCCTGTTCGCACACACCTCACATCTGGGCTCCATTATATGCAGTCTCCGTTAAATGCTTCTTTCGAGAAACAACAAGGCAACATCAGAAGCGGAAGACGCGGCCGCACAAGCACACAATCTAACCGAGCAGCCCTGCCGAACCAACTGAAAAGGCTGAAACGGAGAAAACTGACACCTGCAAAAGCTTTAAGAAGTTACACAAAAAACCCAAAAGAGATGATTATTTCTCAAAATGGATAATGGAAGAGGAGGGAGCTAAAGGGAAATCTCTCCTCCAGAAGATGCTCACATCCCTGTGAGGCTCGTGAGGAGGTGCCAAGCAGCGCTGTCAGCTTAAAGGGTCAGAGAGCAAATGATGGGAGAACCCGGCCGGAAAGGGAGAGTCCAGGCAGATGGACCAGTGACCTGACTTTGGGCAAGGAATTCTGCTCCTGAAACTGGCTAGAAGTTGTGGAAGTTGAAACGAAGCAGCAAACAAAACCAGAGAACTTTATAGGCCTGTTCACCCAGCTCTTCCATATGAAATAGGGGCATGTCTCACATGACCTTCTTCCTTTGAGGATTATCAAGTAACATACCTGGAGCATTTAAAAAATCCTACAGTGCTGGAGAGATGCCAGGTTGCTATAAGCACCCAGGAGTCCCCCCCCCCACTCCCGGCTCAAATCTGTAGAACTCATTTCCAGTTGATGCTCCCTGGGCCCCACCAGGATAGGCTCTTCCAACAAGCACTAAACCTGGAGTTTGTTTTGGTTTGTGTGTAAACAGCACTATCAAGTTTTAATTACTCTTTTTAAATGCTATCATTCTATTTTTTGTTTTTGCATTTTTAACCCATTTCATTTACTATGTTTTCTGATTCTGAATTTTCTTACGTCACCCTCTTGCTAAAGGGTGGCAAATGAAATTTTTAAATGAGTACGTTTTTAAAAATAAGATTAGTATTACAGCAGCAAAAGAAATTAATTTGCTGGGACACTTTTCTCTGCCCCAATACTGTAACTTCATTGTGGCAACCTACCTAAGTTGCACAGGGGAAAGGAGGAGGCAAGAGGGAACTCACCTGGGACTTTGTCGACAGATGCAAACACCGAGCGCTGCACAGCTGGGTCGCAGCTGCTTCGCCGGGCTTGCTCATAAAACCGGAATGGCAGATGCTGTGTTGCAGCAGCAGAGCTATGTCCAAAGCCCATCACTTCATTGGCTGGCTGGACTGGCAAGTCTAGAAGAGCTGGGTTCAAGTAGATCACATTTTAACTTTCTGCTAAGAAACACCTGTCTCAACTGCACTTGCGTATAGCTAAGCCAGGCACCTTGAACGGAACACCTTAACCTTAAGTTCTCTCCCATTTGCTGTTAGAAGACTGAGTATCTAAACAAGCTATAGATGAGCCTTCATGGTTGATTTACTGTGACATGTGAACTGTGATTCCACAGTTGCTCTCTCAAAACTAGCCAGGAATAGGAAACCAAGAATAAATAATGGCTTCTGACTTGTTTGGAAAAAAACAGGCCTAATTTGCAACAGAGGTCCCTATAGTGTTTTTTTGTTTGTTTTAAAAGTTAGCAAGATGAGCTAAGCAGAAGTGATAGAAGCCTGCTTGCCTGTTCACAGTGACCAAAATTCTGAAGGATTCTGTCTTATTACAGATTGCTGCTGTCTCACTTTGATAACATGTAAGAAATAGGATTGTTTGCAGGGCCTTCATGCTGGAGAACAAATGCTGATTATTTCAAAAGTTAAGAAGACAACAGAGTTCATTTTGAGAAGCACTCGTGTTCAGAATTCCTTGGACATGGCAACATTTGTTTAAATGTTTTTTAATCCTGCTTTTCTACTTAAAAAGCGCTCAGAAAGGCTGCCTGAAAACAACTTGAGAGGCAGCAACTGACTGAGGGGGCAAATGTGGATGCCATCAAATATGGCAGGATGAGAGACTGATGGCATGAGGCATGTTCCCGAAGATTCCTTAGTACAAGTCACATGGCAGTGAATAGGCCTGTGAAAGGGCATCACAATAAAGAAACGGAATCCAGGGAGGTGAAGAGGTCATCAGCCCTCGAACCTGGCAGCTGTAAGAAGTTATCAGCCTTCTACCCACCCCTCTGTTCACAGAGGGAGACCAATGAGACACTGCAAGCAACAGGCGGACCAGGCCGGGTTACCTGCAATTCTTTGCATTTTCATACGCCGAGCCTGGATGCGTCCCTTGGCTAAGCGCTGCTTTGCAATGATGCAACGGATGTGATCTGAAAAAATGAAGGTCGCCTGAAGGATGGGGAAGGGTTTCGAGTGTGGGCTGGAAGCCGGCTTGTGTATGACGATGTTCAGGGCCCGGCTGTCATCTTCCACTCCTGTCACCTGCATGTCCTGGAAGGGGGAAGGAAGGAAATACATTTGATTGGCAAAGACCTATGTGTAGAGTTGAGATCCAGCAAAGGCACTAGAGCTACACTTGCAAAAAACAACAAGGCATATTTACCCTTTTTTACTATAACCAAACCCAGACCCCTTGCTGTTGCTCCTCTCTTCCGGTGAACGGATAAGGTTAAGCACTGGAGCACTAGATCAGGTGTCCAGCTCAGAGACCTCATACTGATTGTATTCACACGACACATTAGCCTAGCTACTGAATTCACTCACTTCTTCTGTTTGCACAATACACGGAACTGTAAACCAACCCAAGGGGCTGAATTTGCATAACACACTAAGCCATGGGAAGGAACCAAGGTGAACGCTAATTGAGCTCTGGGCATTCTGCAAATGCAGCTGCTGGATCTTTTGCTGACTTGCATTCCTTCCTTCCTTCCTTCCTTCCTTCCTTCCTTCCTTCCTTCCTTCCTTCCTTCCTTCCTTCCTTCCTCCCTCCCTCCCTCCCTCCCTCCCTCCCTCCCTCCCTCCCTCCCTCCTTCCTTCCTTCCTTCCTTCCTTCCTTCCATTCATTCTTTCATTCATTTGTATAGCCAGCCATCTCAAACCAGTAACTCTGGGCAGTGAACAATCATAAAAATGATTAAAACAGTTAAACGCAATACAAAAAGAAATTAAATTAAAAAAGCAGCCAACAGATATTATAATCCGTTGGTGTCAGCACAACCATGAAACGGGGCCCTTCGCACACTTGGGACCCCGGGCCCAGGCACACAGTCAGGTCTTCAAGGCCTTTCGAAAGGCCAGCAGGGTCGGGGCCATCCTAATCTCGGGAGGGAGGGTGTTCCAGAGGACAGGTGCCATGGCAGAAAAGGCAGGTCTCCTGGTCCCCGCCAGCCAACAATCCTTGGCTGATGGGACCTGGAGCATGCCCAACCTACCAGATTGAATTTGATGAGTAGAAACTACTGGGAGAAGACGGTCCCTCAGGTGACCTGAGCATTAACTAAGCACTGAATGGAGCCAGTCAATAACAGAATGACATGAAAGTACAATGCAGGTTATTCTTGCTGCTTTAAAGTCAGTAAACTGAAAGCTAATTAACCACAAGCGAATACTGGCAAGTCTCCGCTTGCACTAAATTGTACATACCAGCAGGCTGCTCAGCACATTAAATCAGAATAAAGTAAGCAATCTGCCTTAGATAGGAACATGGTGAAATAGAAGGTGGAAGGGTGGAAAACAGCCTTATCAAGCTGCCACAAATTCATGGTCTGAAAACATCCGATTTGTAGCACGAAATCAGTTGTTACCCCCATCCATTCTTCATTCTGAAAAACTCAGAAGGGGTCTCAGCACCCCTCCTTTTGGGAAGCACGCAAGAGCTCAGGGGCTGCTCTGGGCAGGAGACTCATCCCTCCTCACTTGGGGGGAAACGCTGCTTAGTCAGCACAGGTGACTAAGGAAGTGCTTTGCTTTGAGGTTGCTCTAGGTGACATTCGCCAGAACATGCACACGTGCATACCTTTATACAATCACTGAGGCAGCTCAAAATCTGAACCATCTGTCGATTTTTACAACGTTCATGCTCACCTGGAGAAGGCCAGCAAATTTAACAACTCCCCAGCCTAAGCGTCCAACATCTGGCTCCACCAAACTCATCTGGTAAATATCCACAGCCAGAAACCTCTGGACTTGACCACTGTCTTTGGTGATCACGGTGCAGGCAATCAAATCACTGTTATCTGAAGGAAGAAGAGCAAGAAGAAGAGCCATTACGGAGGTAATTCTGTGGCTTTCCTAGAAGGAGAACTCTGCATTGCATTATTTCCAACTTTTCAGCTGGTTCTATTGACATTCACACCCCTTTGCTTGGTGCATTTTATCCTCCGATGCTCCCTGCCGTTGGAATAACCCCGTTTGTGTGAAGGCCCACAAAGGGACCCACATCCACCAACCTGAGGAAAAGGCTGGCCTGGAAGGGGATGCTCTGCCTTCCCCAGAAGAGCCTGACTGGTTAACTAAGATCTCTCTGCGCTGCAGATGGACTCCTCCTTTGCTCAGCTGTAAGTAACGTTTGTCCCTTCTAAAACAGCATGTCTTTCTCCGCTACAGAAGAGAAGAGAAACTATGCCACATGCCAACTGTGGTGCCTCTTCTGAAAGCTTCTGCACTAAAAACAAGCTGGGTGTATGATAACTTCAGTTTGTCTATTTTAATGTTCATGGTTATCAACTAGAGCACAGAGCAAGGATAAACTCTTTGCATGTGCTGAAGGAATTTCTGGGTTGCAATCAACGGCTGGCCAACATCTTCTGCAAGGCGACGGAGCAATATAATCATTGCAGCTTCTGCCTAACGGAAACTGGCTGGTGCATCATTTGAACAGTCCTGGCTGGCCCACTAAGTGCCAGAGGTCTGTCTCTCAGTCCACAGAGACACAACATATTCTTAAACCAACAGCAAGTCTCACTGAGGCTGAAAACAACTAGTCTCCACAGAAAATAAATGATTTGGCTTCCAGGAAAAATAACCAAACCAATATTTAATCTTTGCAATCACTGACATATCAGAGAGTTGGGAACCGCCTGTTTAGACAAGAGACACTGGGAAACTGAACTGCAAAATGCATTTTAATGCACCAGAGCCCAGTTGTGATTGTTCTATGAAACAGAGCAAGGTTACAGGAATCACATCAATGAGCATCACTGAAAATAAAAAAAGCGGGGAGGGCAAAGCAGGTACTAATCAAACAATCAATATGTAGGAAACAACAATATCATTCCATTTGAAAGCCAGAAGGAATATTGTAATTTGATTTGTTTCAAGAACATGCATGTAAAATAGTTGGCAGGCAAATTTTAATTGCATATCCAGTTAGTTTACAAGCTGCTGGCTTAAATTCTGCTCTAGGAAGCTGTTTCCTGAGAAGGTTGGGACTAGAGCAAATCACAAAAAAATTCCTAGGAACACAAGAAATGGCACCAATGTAGTCTTGTCACTTCCTAGCGTGTGGGCAGGGAGTGGCATCCAGCCCGAAGGCCTTCCCATGGGGGCCAAAGGAGGTCTGCATTAATCGCTGCAGCCCAGCGTTCTGGTCTGAGACAGTGAAGCCTCTTTCCAGTTGTTTTTCCCTGCAGTCCCACATGCTGGGAGGTGCCCAACCAAGGGGTCCGACACTATGCTGGACAACATTCTAGGAACATCTCTGTCCTGTTCCTCCTCCAGTTGCTCATCTCATTTTCTGAAGTATAAAGCCAAGAATGGTCTTTCAAGGGAAAAGATGCTCCGATTCCTCTTATTTCATTCAAGTTTCCCCACACCTTTCCAACAGGGGACTGTTGAGGCAGGGTGACTGGAACAGGAGAGTTCAGATGGCAGATGAACCCTAGCCAACAACGGCAGTTTGTTCTGACCCCTCCCCTCTACTCCCATAGCCACTGCACGTCCAGATGTTTTCACTGAATCTCTGCCACTGACCCAAAGTTCAGATGGCAAAAGAAAATATCTTTTCAAAGGACACTGAGTGAGGAAGTGCTCAGTGGCACTGTGCCTACGGCATTTCCTTGTACCAATAAAACCTGTTGCAGGGGGAGGACCAAAATGGCACGCTCGGGAGGAAACGGCTGTCCTGCTGCTTGAAGTCACTTGGGCATTCTCGCTTATTTAGGGCCACAAAGCCAGGTAAAACAATGTAGAGCTCAACTTCCTAAAATACCCATTACAGTAAAATAAATTCTTTAAAATTACTACCGTAAACAGGACTGACATTTTTCTATTAATAGATACTGTGTGTGCCAAAATGAAAACAAGGGCACTATGTTTCCTAGCATACACAATTTATTGTCATAATAACGAGTTATTACCAGAATACCATGGGGCTATTTTGGGACTCATGACTTCCAGTTAGTGTTACTGTGACAACTGGTGTTTCACCTATCCCAGACAAAAAAGGGAGAAAAGTTACAAGACACACAGAGAGCCACAAAATGCCATTTGCGAGGGAAGAAATGGCCCCTTTTTCAGCTCAGCCAGTCCTCCTGATGCTACACTCACATGACCTCCAATGAGGGTTACCACGATAGAAGAGCTATAGGTGTCAGGCCTGGCCCAAGAGCAACGAAGAATCAATCCAGTTCTTCAGTTCTTTATTTGCTCATGCTGTGTAGACCGAATCTCGCCAGACTAAAGCAACTCCACCTAACCTCGGAGGAAATTACCTGGGAAAGCTCCAGGACAGTGCTATCTGAACCTCCTAGTTTTCCCACAATGCTTCCCGGGCTGTGTTCCCTCTTATCTTGTCCCCCTCCTTGGAATGTGCTCCCTCCTTCCTGAGAACCAGCAGCATTACTGAAACCCACCACAGTAGGTGGCCCCAAACCCTTCTCCCTCCTACCCAACTATCCAAGCCAGGAAGACCCCAACACGCATGGAGAGAAGGCAATCCATCAAACGCGGAGAGCCTGGTGTTTTGGAGGCACAGAACTTGAAAGCAGGAGTGAAAGAGATCCTATTCGCTGCTGCGCTTTAATTCCTATTTTCCCTCCGGAGCAACACATGGAGTCGAGAACATGGCCCGGTCCCCTCATGGTGGATACTCACTCAGATCCAGGACGTCGTCCGTTCTAATTAAGTCCTCCTCCCTCGTCAGAGGCAGCTGCGTCTCTGGCTCATCCTGAAGATGCAGTGATAGAGAGCGCAGCATGAAGAACACTCGGATGGCCTGCAGACACAAAAGGCGGCAGCAAAGAGGCTCAACCAGGTTCAATTTACGCAGTTAAAGGAAAGGGAAAAGATAATGCGTCTTAAGGCAGCTGCACTGAATACCTGGCATAAAAAAAAAAGGAAAATGGCAAAGGCCACACTTTTCATTTCGAGCCAATTCATTTTCTCTGTACCTGCTTTTTTAACTGTTTGGGTAGCCCGTAGTACAGGTACACAGGAGCAATTCGGGAAAGATATGGCGGAATTGGCAAAATTAGGAACACTAGAAATCCAGCCCATCTCCCTCGGGTTTAAGGACTGCAGCCTTCTTGAATAAATTCCCCAGAGGTGGATAAAAAGAAACAACTGCTAAAAGGCTTTACACAAGCATTCCCCAACCGTCAGACAGAGGTGGCTTCCAACTTCATAATCTCCAGCTAGCATGTCGAAAGAACTGGATTCAAAGGCTAGGCTGGCTGGGAATTATGTGAGTTGCAGTCCGGCATGTCAAGCGTGACAGGGCAGGGAAAGGCATTTTATACTGCATTTGTCATGTCCATTTTCTTAGAATACAAACATACAGAAACCCAGAAAAAAACCCTGCAAATGGCTGCCATCACTTTCCACCTTACCGTATGATCTAACAAATGAAGACCAATGAATTTTTTTTTAAAAGCTGTAGGTTTACTGTAGGTCTGCTTGGCAAATCATTAACTTCGAACGGATTTGCTGCTAGTAAAAAATAACCAGTCTGTATCCGCAAAGTAATCATCCAAATGTGCCTTGTAATACTGGTTTTCGAAAAAAAAAGTATGAAAAGACTGGTATCTGAAGTTTTGAATTATCTTTTTCTGGACCCAGTTAAGGCTACTGGGAGGGTGAAAAGAGGGATCAGTAAGGAAGGTGGAAGGCCCGAGGCTCTCCTGGGCTACCTAATATTGCCCGTGAATGCTCCAGAGGAAGCCTCACCAAGAAACTGCTAAGCGCTAGAGTGGGACATCTGGACACATCTGTGCAGGTGTGAAAGAGAGGCCAAGGCGGCTATCCTAGGCAGCCACACCTGGCTTTTTCAAACAGCCCTTGAGAAGATCTTGAAAATGGTGGGTAAATGGAGGAAAGAGTGACCTTCTTTAGGTCCCCGAATGAAGCCACTGAAGTCTTCCAAGGTGAGTATCTTGAATGGGCTCCAAATTAAACTGGTAGCCAGTGCAACGGCTGAGAACCGGTCGTGCGCATCTTCCCCGACTGCTGGTCTGGCCAATTCTTTTCAACCTGTCCTCATCCCTGAGACCTTTTCAAAGGCAGCCAATGGCAACTATGAGGCCAAAAGGATGAGGTTCACGCAACGCACGAGAGCAGGCTGGGCACTTTAGGGTTTAGCACGTTGTTTTGATTGACTCAATTTACTAAAATGCCACATTTGATCGCAGGAGGATTTATTTGTCTGCGCAAAGGATGTAACATGGGCACAGCAACTGTATTTTATTAACTCAAGGATTTAGTGGGTTGTGAATCCAGCCAGAAAATGTCACTTGGGTCATTTTTAGGGGTGCTGGCAAAAAGCAAGAAGCAACGTAGGGCTCAACAAGCGTCTGCAAAGGGATGTGGTTTGTGGCTTCCTACAGACAAGAGATGATTTTTTAATGTACTTTATTTGCACGTGTTAGAATGCAACCTTTGTTTGTAAGGACAAAATCTGGGTATGAAGACTATCGCCACCCTGTATTTCTGGAGAAAAGATCTAAAACGTTTGTTTCTAAACAGCAGAAACTCTTGCTTCGACAGTCGTCAAATAAGAACATTTTTTTTTCAGTGTTCAAGACTGAGCGATCTCAGGTTCATTACAAGTGAGTGTATAGCTTTTCTTCCCTCCCCCAGCTATTCAGAAACCCCATAAAAAGGGAATAGGTTTTGTTCTAGGAAAAAGGTTCCTTTGCTTTCACAGAAGTCCGGTTGTACGTGAAAAAGCAAGATAAGAGATAAGGTACCAATGAGAGCTGTATAAACAGAACTATTCAGAGACCAGCCAGATAACTAGGATTTCCAAGAATGCTCTTCAGGCCCTGAAGATCTCGTCAGTCTTCTAGAACTCCCTCCCCCAGACAGAGCCCACTCTATGTGCGCTGAAAGCAAAGAGCCCTCAGGATTAGATCAGAGGATGTCACCAGAGCAACGTAATCAGGCACCCGCACACAGGGCTGCGTTTTCTATGCAAGAGGAAAGAAGCAGACACCCCGGCAGGAATTCTCCGAGTACAAACCATTCAGTTTGCTCATCAACAGCTTTACAGCAAGGAGAGAAGAAGAGAGTCTGCGGACCCCAGAGCTGCTCTAATCACGCGTCAGAAGGGCCATTTCTTTCTCTTTTTTTACAGCAACTTGCGAGCCGATTACAGAGGCTGTGACGCAGGTCTGGGTCAGACGCTCCTGCCGATGGGATGGGTCGACACACTTCAACACTTTTGTCATTCTCCAGATGCACTCTTCAGGGGGCTGGGTGCCTCCCTGCTCTGCATCGTGTGTGCGGGGCAAGCATAAGGGCCCCTGGCTCAGAGTGCTTCTGCCTCTAGCCTCATGGCTTCACCTCACCCCTTTCCTCCTTGTCCAACCATCCTTTGCAAAAGCTCATGGGGAAAAGGGGAGAGAAGAGTTTGAGCTGACTTCCTGCCTACGTCATAACCAGGGAGGAAGGAGCAAGCTACAGATTTGCCTGCCACCGCCACCTCAACCCCCCACAGTGGCAGTACCCACATTCCTCCCCTCCTCTTATAAAGTGAGCAGGGTTGGCTAGAGTGGCCAGCTAGGAGTGACCCATGCAAGCCTCTGTCCAGCTGTTCCACAGACAGCAGGAGAACCACTGTGCCCCTTGAGGTCCCTGAGGGGCAAAACCACAAGGGAGGTGCACTCACCCTCCTCGTTCTCTCCACGTCTCCACAGGGGAGCCTCTTCACAAAGTCAATCCCTGTGAGGGGGGTTCCTGTGGGCGGCAGCAGGATGGAAGCATCCATCATCAAGTACTCCACGTTCATGGGCTTCAGCTGGAAGAGAACATTCTACACTTAGTGTGCAACACAACTGTAAACTCAACATACAAACCCCCTCGATCCTACCTTCTCCTCCTCTGAGGAGACTATGACAGAAAGGAGACGAACTTTCCATAGAAGCACAGAGAGTTGGTTCCAGTCTTTCAGGCTGTGGCCAACATTCCCTGTGGCTTCTATCCAGTTAAGGAGAGAGACAGCCTCACACTGCTTGGTGCATTCCCCTCCCCCGCTTCTCAAAAGAGAGCTTAATTGGGTTGGATGGGGGAGGGTCCCCGGTCCTGTAGAATGCCCAGTCAGTTTCATCCCTACTCCAGCTTCACCAACATGTCCACTTTTCTCCCTCTTCAACTTTTTGCTGTTGGCCCAACTGTTCCATTTATGCAACACTATTAATCTTTTATTGATATTTTGCATATTTTACAGGTCTTCTTCAATACTTCCTTCTCTTTCCATAAAAGATTACTGATAAAAAACTAGTAACAACAACACTTTTAAACAAAGCTTAGTTTAAATGGTTTGCAACAACATTCCAGTTTGTCACTTCTGTATCTATCTGGTGATTTATTACTTACAGTCATACTTCTATATTCATCTTCAAACATATCCAGAAAAATTTCTTCTCCCTTTAAAGAAAATAAAGGATTGCATTTTTTCCTGCATAAGCATTCTTAGAGTGGTAATGATTCTCATTCGATGGGCTTAAATCAATCTTACTTTCCACTAATCCACATTCTTGAAGATCTAGTTCAGCTTCAAATAAGAATGAGTACAATTCCAATACCAATTTTCTTCTTCAATTTGAAGAAATGTTTATTTGGAGGCAAGGTCATGCCTCACTAATTTGCCTTGCCTGCAAAATGGGGCACTTGCTTAATTGTGCAACTGCTTTCAAAGTATTTCTGTTGTGCTTCCTGGTCTTTTGTTCCCAATCAGTGAAGGACCAATTCAGCTGCCTCGTAAGAACCCCTCACCAAGCGAAGAACCACTTTTGTGAAGCAGAATCTCCACAAATATCTAAAGGAGTTGATTAAAACCAGCTTTAAACATGCTGGAACATCTGACGGCAAGACAGCCTTCTTGGGCAAGAATTACAAACCATTTAAATCTTATTCTTTGGAAGTCACAGCTAGCTCCCTCAGATGTTTCCAGTATTCAATCTAGGAGAGTTAAGGACCCGAGAATACCTTATAAAAACGCCGCACCAGATGAACGCTTTCTTCTCTTGCCCCCTAAATAAGAAAGAAAAATCCTCAGTTCAAGGCACAAATGTTGAGGAATGGGCTACAGGATAACAGAAGTAATATACTCCCTCCCTGCATGACACCCCCCCCACAACACATGCACTATTTGCAGTAGAGCTTTCTCCCTAAAAAATTATTAAGAAAGGAAAACATGGGTCATGATGCTTATTAGTAAGGATTATATAGGCTGGGAGAAAAGGGGCTGGCATGGATCAAATGGGGGATCAAAGGATCAAGCCTATTAACAGTGAATTGCTATTTGCAAGGATCGCAAATCAAAAGGAACATGGATTGCAGGGTCAGAAAAGGGTCTCTCTTCCTAAGAATCTGGACAGTGGTGGCCAGGCAGAACAGGCTCAGCTGGCAAGGGAGAGAAGAAGCTTAATGTGATGAGGGGATTTCCTAGGCACAGTGGTTGGACACTCACGATCCTCAGTGCCTCGCTATCAGTTCTGCCTGTGGAAAAAGCAGGGACAGACTCCGGCTGCACAAAGAGTTCCCATGGAGAGACGATTGTTCACGCAGTTCTGCAAATTACTCTGGAACAGGGATCAGACCACCCCAACGTTTCCACAGGAGAAATTGTGACTCACCTCCAAGCAGGCAAGGTGCACGTCTTTTATAATGCTACCGTGCTTGGTCAACACCAGCTGCTTCAACAGCAGGCAGCCAAGATCCAGGGTGGCCAAACGAATTTTGCCATCTGCAGCGGGGGAGGGGGGCAGGGCAGGAGAAGATTCAGACAACACTTATTGTACTGGTGTCACGTCTTCCTGGCCAACTCAGTTTCAGTTAACAGTTTAGCACCTGTTCCAAACCAGTTCAAGTGGGGCAGGTTTAACACATCAACAGCAAAGTGCTTTCTGCCCCTGAAGTTAGAAGCATCAAAGGAAACTTGCTGAAAATTTCACCAGGCATCTAGAACCAGGTATTTTATTTAAAGGTGGAAAAGGGGCAGACTGATTTGGTCCTTCTCTACCAAGCCACTTTGTTGTGGGCTGTGTTTTTTACTAGTCCAAGAGGGTAGAAGCCTATGCTGATATACAGAGGGAAGCTTTTCCCTTCTCTGCAACCAACTCTGAGCAGGCTAGTAGTTTTATAAGTTGCCACAGAATCTCCCCTCAAAAAATGGGTCCGTTCACCATCCCAGGAGACACGCTCTGCTTGAAATGACTGTACGTCAGACAAGATTTGTGGATTTACAACCAACACTCCCCAATATCTTTAACCGCCCGCTTGCTGCTCTACGCTTTTATTGTCATAAACTGCTCTGCGATCCCAGCTTGGAAGGAAAGCTGTATGTTTCCTTCTTTTTCAAAAATTAGTTTTAGACAACACACAGCTGCCAAGTTGCAGGACTGACCGGCAGAAAGAGAAGACGGTGCATGACAAACCCTCTACCTGGCTGAGCAGCATAGCTCATGATCCTGATGAGCCTTTCCGCAAGCCCGGGGTTGTACGAGTTCTTCTCCTCGGCTTCCTGGGCCGATAACTGAATCCTCTCCAGGGTGATTGGCTTGATTCCTTGGGAGAAACAGGAACTGAATGTGGTACCTACAACTTGGTTTGGCAAAGCATAATTCTAAGGAACCACCAGCAAAAAAAGTGCAGCTCAGCTTGTGGTACAATTTAGCAAAACTGCCCACACAAAGATTTGGAATGCTTAGGAAGCAATAATTTATTTGTTTGTTTGTTTCATTAGATTTGGGAGCCACCCAACTCCAACACGACTCTGGGCAGGTAGTGAAGATAGTGAAACAGCAGCCCCATGCACACAGTGTAAATGAATCAGCCTTCCTCTCTCCTGATCACCCGGGTTCACCTTTAGCTTCCCTCCAGCTCATGACCCTGCCATGAGGGGATGGCTAAGGGCTGTAGTCCCACACACCACAGGGCAGCAGCCTAAGACTGTTGGCTTACTCATCACATTTGTATCCTTAGTCTTCCTAAAATATTTCAAAGGAGTGGTCAACTTCCTAACATAACCTCACGACAGCCTGTGAAAAGTCCTGAGGGAGATGGGCTGGCCCAGGTCACCAGATGAGGTCTTTGATGTCTGGATGCTGCAGTCCAAGCCAAAAGCTACACCCACCGGATTTTAACCACCAACACCAGCATCTTGGCCACACAGGTAGGTCACAACCAGTACTTCCTTTTGCCCTCTCTTGCTTAATAAAAGGACCCCCTGGAAAGAGGAAGCCTTATGGGACAATCTAAAGACATAGGAGAATGGAGAGAAGAGGAGCAGAAAGGTACAGACTAGTACCTGTATCTGTATTGTTATCAGTATAGTTACATGCACATTGTGAAATGAAGGTCCCCTACAGCTGGAGGTTGAAAATGACAGCCAAGATCAACAAAAGCTAAAGACCTTTGTATGCATGAGCTATGGAACCAAGATCAATTAACAGATGCTGGTTTGAGCGTACAAGTTATTTAAAGCCACATAATACAGCAAGCTGTTCCTGTAATGCAGTGAGGTTATTTCTCAGAATAGACTGCTTTGAAACAAGCTAGCCTCATTCAACAATGCTTGTGTCAGTAATGACCTTTGGTCATGCGTTAAGGATAGCACACAAAAGTTCACTGTTGTAATTCTACACAAAGGGGAAACCTTTTTGTAAAGAATGCAGAACAGTGTGCAATTCTCCATTTCATATCAACCAACCCTGAACTCCGTGGTCCAGAATTTCCAGCAGAACCATTTGTGACTAGCAGTTAATGAATTCACGAACTCCAACTTTAGGAGTTTAACACTTTAATATCCGCTTGTAGCAGACTTTCTTGCTCAAGGCCTCTACAGGCCTCAGATTGCTTCTGTCAGAGAAAGGAGTCTCTCAGCAAGGAAGCCCTTGATTTTCTCCACCGTGTTAATACTGCTCATGCTCCTAGTCTTGGAGGAGAAGGACCTAACTTCCAAACTCTTGTAAAAGTTGCATCTCAGTGCGGGAGAAACCAGGGGGCCACTGCGAGTGGCGGAGCTTTTGATCCCCAACGCCAGTGGCAGTCTCTCAGAGACTCACCCCAGAAGAACAGCGTGGCTCAAACACCCACCACTTCCCCTCCAAAAATTTCACTTCTTTTGCTGATGCAAATTACCACTGCCAAAGCAGTGGAGGAAAGGGGACTGGGCTGAAATCTAACCCCACCAGCCAGCGGAAGGTGTCAGACCAGCAGAGTGGGCTTCTGCAGCACCACTGCTGCTGGGTCCCCTTGCCCATAAATGGGGCATTCCGGTACATCTCTGACAGCAACAGGGAAACATTCGCAGAGCTATGTGGCATCCACACTGGAGAGGCGTGTCTGCCTTGTCGTTATTCAAAACCACAGCCCAGTAGACTCTCTGCCCCACAGCTCGACGCACAAGGACAAAGCGAACGGAGCTTCACACCGCCCTGCCCTCCCCGCCTGTGTTTCAGAGGGAGGTTCATTTCACAACAACACAGAACTACTGGGAAGAAACATGTCCGTGCCGACTTTCTGGAGGTCATCCACTAATGCCCAAGCTTGTGCGGTATGCCGACTGATTTGCCCAAGGGAGAGAAACACGCGATTCAGTGACTGCCCCACGTGGAAGCACAAACCAACTGGCGGCAGAAACGCCAACAGAAGCCCCACACTCTCACATCTCAGAGCAGGGTAACACGGACTATCTGGTCGGCAGCACCCCCCCCAAGCGCTTGAGAGAGTGGCGAGCCTAAGAAGCTTCAGCCAAGGAAGGAGGGAGGACGGTTCATTGGGAGGAAGCCAACAGGGTGGCGCCAGACCATTTCTGAGCCGTACCCTAAGCTGCAAAGGAGCTGGGCATTTCCCCCCCCATGGACAATCCGTTGAGGGCACCTTCTTCGGCTCACTGTCCCTCTTTCGCTTCCCTCTTACTCCCATCCACCACCCCCTTCATCCCTCACATGTGCCACGGCCGTAGCTCCAGCTCTGCATCTCAGTGTCGATGCTTGCGGACGCAAGTCCACTCTTCCATCCGGAATCCAGACTCTCCGGAAGGAAGTTTGCCTTCACAGAGAAGGCACCGATTAAACAACCACCTCTTAAATGGCATCACAGTAATAAGGAACCGACCTGACGCAACCATTTTCCTACAAGTCAGGACAGCCAGGTCGAGCAACCCTAGCAAGGGCCAACAAGCAGAAGGCCCACACTTTACCTTTGTTGTGAGACATGGCGTAGAGAAGACACAACACAAAAAGAGCATAATAGTCAAACTCAGCACACTCCAGGGCATTATACACCATCTCCAGAAAAGGCCTGGGGAAAAAGAGAGGAAACGTTTTAAAAATCAATTTCTGAGTATTCTGCTCTTTATTTTTATGCCCGATAACAAGATTTCTGCAAGCATAGGAGGGCTGGCCTGGGCCTGAATTGTAGTTAGCAAAAGGGTCCCTGGAAAGCTCTATGAAGGGATGAGCCCCTTTTCCTTGCCGGGTTACAGGTCGTGGTCCCCAAACCTTGGGAGGTTCCTGGGCCGGATAAAAGGGAAGGTTGGACTAACAGCACGCAGGCTGGAGAACGTTACGGCCAGGGTGCCACCCGTTCTGTGGCTTGGGAGGGGAGTTTCAAGGGATTGCTAAGGGCAAGGCTGGAACATAGAGCGGAGAATGCCGAGCTGGGTGGCTCTGTGCTCCTCTGCGCCTCCTCCTTTCTCTCTGGCCTAACCTCCCCCCCAATACTCATTTTGTCTCTAGCCAAGAGAGCTCAAGGGTGTCCTACGGCTTCCTACGTGACGTGGATCTTTAAAAATTCCTCACTTAGGCAGCTTAAGCATAAGATGTCTCAGAGGGCATACTACAATACACACTAAACTGGAAAAGGTCTAATTCAGCAAGGAAACAGAATATAACCTGTAAAACAGAGGAACAGTCCCAAAGTGGGGGGTTGGCTTGGCACCAGAAGCGCCAGACTAAAAGCCCTCGTCTAGCAAACGGGACAACCGGTCCTGATGCTTCGACTACCGGTGTCAGAATTAATGTTCCTGAAATGCGTGTAATTCCTCACTGTTCTAGCCCGGAGACCAAGGGAGGAAACCGCTACCAGTTGTCTGTCTCTGTGACCTGGAAAGTGAAGGGACCATGCAAAACAATACCAGGCCTACTCTGCGAAGATAAGGAGTTAGGGCTGACCCTAACCCCGGCAAGGGCTGCGCAGCGGGAACCTGGCTGACCACCACCGATCCCTCGCCTACCGGTTCCAACTGGACGTTTCGGAAGCAGCTGCGCTCTTCTCCTCATCTGTTATGTTTTGCTCTGTGGCAGAAATTAATTTGCAGCGTTCCATGATCACCATCTCGATTTCTGAAGAGAAACATCAGAGCACAAATTTTAGAGAGAGGGGTTTGTTCAACAAGAGAGAGGCAGGCAGACACTGCCCATGGGTGGCTGGGATCCTGGCCAAATGAAATGGAATAGGTCATCAGGATCTGGTCCATGTAATCCCAAAAAAAGAGCTCAAAGGATCCCTGCAAATAGATTAGTGATGCCCCAGCTACGAAGAAATCCTGCTGCCTAGTAGGCTGAAAACCCAGGGATTCTACGAAAACCATCAAGACAAGCAGATTATGTAGGACCAAAGCCAGGCCTGCTACCGGAGCACGCAAGGGCAGGGCTGCCTTTCTTTCCCCCACTGGCATGAAGAATGTGCCAAGCACTCTGCAGCGGGAAGGGAATCCCGGTCTGATCCGGAAGAATCTCCACAGGGCAGCTGCAGAGTCAAGACAGCAGGGCAGAGGGTAAGGCAGGCAAAGACAACCAGAAGAATTGGGAATGGGCAGCTGGCACCAGGAGACACACTCACCTTCACTCTCCCCACTGGGCTTGATGCCTTTGGAAGGACTCTCTGTGCCTTCTTGGGGGTCTTCCGGGACCCGCTCTTCCTCCTCATCCTCCCCAATGTTTTTATAGTTGGGCCTTTTCTGCAGTCTCTTTTTTCCCTTCTGTTTATTAATTTCTAGAGAGCGCTCCAAGGTCTCGGAAGGTTTAATGAAGCACCTGATGCCCGTCTTGATCTAAAACATCAGCATGAACAAAAGTCAGAAGGAACTCGGCTCCATGGCCTTTCTAGCAAAACGAACAGGCTGAGCTTCAAGTGGAGGAAAGTCATTCGTCTGCCCCGCTCTTTTAGAACTGTAGGAGAAATGCCAAGCATCCGTTTAGTTTCCAAAACACGGTCTCACTGGCTGATTCCTTGTCTGTAGCACGTGGCTAGGAAAAGGGATCCTGACAACTCTGCGCTCTTACGCAACAGGGGTTCCTTCTATTGATCTGATGAAATCATCTGGTCCACAAAACCTCAGTGAAATCAGCTAGCCTTTCGGATGCCACAAATCCCTTGTGGAGGCGAGGGAGGTCTTATTGTTACATTGGGGGGCAGTAAATCCAACAATACCCTTTAAGAAAACGGTGGCAACAATAATCACAGACTGCTGGTCTCACCAACTACTAGAAGCCTATACTGTTTTATTCCATGTCAAGAACCTTGTGGAACACGAAGGGGATTATTCAAACCCCACCTCACAACAGCATTTCTTCTGATTCATGAACATTCGATCAATCCCTAACCAAGTCACAATTCTAACTATAAATGGCATCTTTCTTATAAATGCGAGGGGTCAACCAATGCTTGAAATGACTTATTCTTGCCCCACAGAGATTCACCAAAACCCAAAAGCAGTTTTAAGGGTATAATCTGGGAAACCTCTGTTCTTTCTTGCAAGCGAAAGACGACGTTTATAGTCAGAAGAAGAGAAAAGACAGATTGATATCACAGTTGGACAAAGCTCTCAACCTAGAAAAAGAGGCCTCGGTGTTACCGTTCTTAATGACTTAACTATACTATTTTTCACTTCCAGCATGCATTTATTTGGGGGGACACGTCACATATTTCCTAACTCTACTTAGTTTGGTACAGTGTTTCAGCTGAGACTAAGAAGCAAATCATGCAGAGATGAGTATTTATCACTGGTTGCCTAGTTGGGTGAGACTGTTTAGCCAACTATATACATTTAAATTTAGGTTGGAACATCTGCTTGATAAGCCAAACCTTTCTAGGCCCCCCTCGGGGTTACAGAAAGGAGCGAAAGTAGGTTAAGCCCAGGCAGAGAGCAGCAGGAACAAGCCACATCCGATTCAGGCAGGAAGCAAAGCAAAACCAGTTCAAAGGAGGGAAGGCAAGTGCCGAATGTGACTTTTGGTCCAACTCATGCGGGGTGCAGTACGAAGGCGCATGACTCACCAACCCCAGACAGCTAGGAGACCACCCTCTTCTGGCACTTCCCACTGCTGGAAACACAAGTGCGCTTCTCGGATTTGAAAACTGTCTCATAGCAAGAGGAGCACTCTCCTCCAGACCACCGATACTTTGAACAAAGGAGTGTGTCAGCTATGGGGGCTGATCACCAAGCCCACCTCTCAGCTCACCGAGATATGCGAAGACGGGGGGAAGGGAGATAAACCGCACACTGCTTTCCCAGTTTTCTCAGCTGCTCTAAGAAATGAATGTTTCCTCCGCCACTTGCTTATCCCCATTTCTTTCCATCTAATGATGCCATGGCTTGAACCTAAGGCCTTCCGCTTACTAGTATCAGCATATTCTGTGGTACTGCCTGTAAAGGGCAAACAGAATTAAGCCAGAAATGTCCAGCCATTGCTACCATCTGAGTTGTTTCTACAGAGCAGGCAGTGATTCTCCCAAGTGGCAACACAGGGGCACCTGAATATCCCATCTTCGTTCTGCTCTGCTCCACCATTTGCCTTATTGCCATCAATACTGGACAGGGCTGCTGCTGTGTCATGGGAGGGGCTTCTTTAAACCCACTGGTATTATAGTTTCAAAGCAATCTACCCTTACCAGCCGTTTTGCCTGCCCTCACTCAAGAGGCTTCTTTTACTGGGGGGCAACGCTTTTTTTGAGAGTTGCAGGACAGCTGACCAACGTGCGCTTGTTTTGGTGTGATACGGGATCTGCTTCATGGAGCTAGCCATGTTTCTCCCACCCAGAGATTTTCAGTGACTGTCCTATACCAGATCTGCTTCCAGGGCTTTATGGACTCGCCCCTATCTTACTTAATAAACGCTACGACTTATGTAACATTGGTTGCTGGCCATAATATAGAAATAAAGTCACAATGCAAAATTAGCTCGTGGCCACAGCTGCCTTTTGAGGGATTAAACTTACATAGAAAAACCACTAAAATGACATCTCCCACTGCTAGTAATTCATCTTCTCACATACTTTAAAAAAAAGACCAAGAAACTCTGCAAAATACATTCAGTGGAAGTCAGACTGCTAGAGCAGAAAAAGTTGACAAGCTTCTGACCACAGATTTCCCAGTAACAGAACCCGCTAAGCAAAAAAAATGGGCAAAACCCAGAAAGAGTCTGCGTACTGTAAAGACAAGATCATTTTCATGTGCAACTGTTCTTTTTATCTTCCCGCTTGCATGAGACATTCTGACTTCTAAAAAAATGCCAAGATAAAGGGGACTGAATACAAGAACCCAAACAATACCTCAGATGCCAGGCCCTGGAGGCAAAGCAGATCCCCCACAGCCCCATTCCTGCCAAGCAAACAAAGGAGGTGTCTTGTGGTCGACAGAGGGCCTTTGCACTTACGGAGTTTTTCTGGATATCCTGCTCCGCTTTTGAAAAAAGCACAGAGAGGTCTCCGTTCAGAATGACTTCAGCCAATGAATTCACCAGGGGTGCATAATGTATGATTAGGAAAACCTGTGGGCAGAGGCAGAGAAGCAGAAAACAGTTAGGGGGGAGCTGACAGAGGGGATGCAGATTAACATCCCAGCTATCTTGTCCTTTTCCTCTTCTCTACAGTAATTCCTTTAGGCCAATTTCACCATGTGATAATCCTTTAAAGTGTGTGGGAGAGAGGGGGACAGGAGGAAATATCTCCCATCTGAATGCTTCCTGACATTGTGCTGAAGAGCTAGCAGTTTTCTGTAGCAGGGAATGTGGTTTGTAAACCCAGTTCTAACTAATCCAGGAGTTGTCACCCCCATCACCCCAATACCATGTTCAGCCTGTTTGCCTTGGCTCTCTTTCAAGGCCTCTTCTGAATAACTCTGGTCTCTTTACTGCTGTTCCACTGTCCCAACCCCATCCCAACTCGCTACTGTAAAATGCCCAACTCTGTCCTTTTTTCCCTTCATGGCTAGCTTCATCACAATGGCTACAGCGTTGTTAAAAAGTAGAAGGAACCCTCTTTCAGATTCTTAATACAGGATCTAGAGTCAGTCCTGGATCAACACTTACTTGGGACAACAGATACAGAGAAACCTGGAGGCTTATTTTTGGCCGTTCTCCAGCCTGAGGAGGAAACAATTAAGAAATGGCTTTTAACTGTGGGACATTATTGCCTTTCCCTTTCGAATCACACACATTAAAACCCCTCTCCAAAACACATGGCACGATTAGCAAGGAAAAACGTTTGCTATGACCTCACCACTGCTTCTAGGACAGAAGAATTACTCAATCATAGAAAGGGTTCGGGGCAATCATGGGAATTGGGATGAAGTCCTCTTGTCTATAGGGAACAGAACCAGGTGATTCAAACCAAGGGCAAGTTCATGTGACTACTTAAGCCATGCTTCTTCAGTCACTAAAAGGAACCCTAAATAAAAACTTTTAAAAGTTTCCAGAAGTACTCAAGGAAAGTTTTGTTTAGAACCAAACACACTTCTATACACCTCATTATATTAGGGACTGGCGGAGCAATCAAGCAAGCTGTCTTAATCCAACCGCACTGCTAGCTGGCTGCAGTGCACACTGCCTTCTTACTGTCCCCAGAGACCATTAACAGAACTGCCTTCCTGAACTAGAGGCTTTGTATGTCCTCGGAGGAAGGCCAAGTACAGGCAGTCCTCACTTAACAACTGCCCAAAGTTACGACGGCCTCGGAAAAAGCGCCTTACACTTACAACTGTGGCATAACACTGCACCACCTTCGCAGTCACATGATCGCAATTCAGGCACTTGGCAGCAGGCTTGCATTTACAACCAGTAGGAGCATTTTGCGGTCACGGGATTACAATTTGTGACCTTTTTTGCCGGTTTCTGGCAAAAAACGTCCATTGGGGAAGCTGGATTTGCTTAACGACCATGGTGATTCACATAATGACCCATGATTCACTTAACAGCCATCATAAAAATGGTCGTAAAATTGGGTCCAGTCACATGGTGACTCACTTAACGACTGCACCACTTAACCAGTTTTCCAGTCCCTATTGTGGTCGTTAAGAGAGGACTAACTGTATAAATATAAGTAAGAAAGGCATAAGCTGCTAACGAAAGCAAGAGCCCTTCTTTGTTGCTTGTGCCCAGCATCTATAAACCCCACAGGGAACAGGCGACCCACAGGGCCAGGGCCTGCATATGAATGCTTCCAACCATCAACCTAGAAGGAAAAAGACAAAAACCCGAAGGTTTAATCAGAACCCCTGAGGTCAATTCTGTGGCTATCCAAAAGATGACTAGCCAATGCAAGCCACAGAATGACTCAGTGTGTGTTACTACGTCAAGAGGAATTTAGAAACCTTTGTTATGAAAGAACTTAGCTGGCCTTATCATTTCAATTGCATCATATGTTTAGGGTCCAATGCAGGATGCTCACTGTGAAGTCATGACCTCCCGTTCTCCTTCACCTCACCCTGACACGAAAACCGTGACCCTGCGACCTCTCTTGCAAATAGTGGTGAGAAAAAGCATGTGTGCATTGGAGCAGTTCTCTCTTTCTTGTGCTGAACTGCCCATGGTTACTGATATAAGCGATAGTTATTTTTAATAAGATAATGCAGTTTCAGGTTTACGACTCAGTGAGAGAGACTTTTTGCTGCACTACTGCAGAAAGATTCCCCAAGGCAGCCAAACCGTTCGGCTCTCGTAAAGCTACCTCGAGCGAGGAGAAGGCGCTTCAGACAGTAACCCTTACCTTGTCCTGACTGACCAACGAGTACACGTAGAGCGGCAAGAAGAGGCTGTTCAGCAAGTGGTCCGTCAATACATCGTTTAAGAACTCACAGTTAATAATTAGGATATCATTCAGGTAATGAAGGTGATCCAGGTGCTCAGCTACAAGGTCACTCAGCTTGCCCCTGTTTCTGTGCCTGCAAAAAAAGTGTGTGCGCTAAATAGGCAGCCACCACCCACCCCGCCCCAGAAAAATGGAACCATGTTACTAAGAAAGGCTTACTCCTCATCAGTTTGAACACAGTTGTCCAGTTCTATCACGTGACTTCCAATAAACCAGACGAGGTTGGAGAAGTAAGGGACAGCAGTCTTGTCTCGAATGTAGTGCAACATAGCCTGGTTGTCCACTGAAGGCAAACATTCCGTTACATTCATGTATATATTTTTCTCCAAATATTTTAAAAATGAATCCCTTCCTCTAGCTAGCTTTTAGCAACATGTGCCAAAATCAATTCTACTTCATGCTTAATTTTCCATCATAGTTTTTGGGAGGGTCCAACGGCCCCTCAAGATATTAAACCAAAGCGTTACAAAAATGCTGAAAACAGCTGGTGTCTACTGTAACTGAGAAATGCCTCACTTTCTTTCTAGGGAACTGGATAACAGTACAAGGATAAATGTACAATGGCGGGAAAATCGATCAGCAGACTTACATGACACTGTTTTAAGGGACACAGGATTCATCAGTGAAGAAAGGACGAGAGGAGACAAGAAAGACAACACAGTTAACAGGGTTAGGAACTCCAAAGAGGTCAGTAGCTAAAGCAGGAAGCATCTAGGCTAGAAGAGATGAGTCAGAAACAGGTAGCAGTCGAAAAACCTCCGTCCCCAGGCAGGCTGCCACAGGGCCCCCCCACCCCCACCTGCACATCCTGGGGCAGGGCAGTGACTTTGCTAGCCCTTCTGTCCTCCTCCCTAGACTTCCCAGAAGCTGCTTCTAAGCGAATTCTAAGGAATTCTAAGGAATTCTGTGTAAGTACAATTTCTAGAGTGCGTGAGTGAAACCACTCTTTTGAAGAGGCCCGCCTCCAATGTACAGGTTTTTTACATGAGGGACAGGCAAATCCAATGGCGCTCCCCCTCCTTGGTTGCAGGGTTCCCTAGGTTCTGGACACCAGCTTTAAATGGGCACGAAAGCCAGCCAAGAATGCTTTCCTAGCTTAGTAACTCTTCTCCCTCTGATTTCTGGATTCCTACTGCATAACGAAGAGACGCATGGCCCCTTTGTCCTCCAACAGAAAACATCTGGCTGAGTTCTACGCTGCAGGACGCTGACATTTTCTTCACTGATGAACAAGAGTGTGTATGCGTAAGGCATGAGAAAGCGAGGGGTGGAGAGAGACTCTAAATATTCCAGGAAACTGCTTTTGGTTCTGACCAAGCAACTTAGCATTTCTCACTTTCACATTCTCAAGAAGAATTCTTCTGAAAGTGCAAAGCCTCACGCCAAGAGTGACCTCTAGTGGCCATCCCCGAAGAGTCTCTTCTGGGCAGAGCTTCCGCGGCTCCCTCTCAGCTGAGGTGAGAGCAGCGGTTTAAAACGCCCTGCTCTGGAAACCAAAGCTTCTGGCGAGAGCGTGATGTTGCCCACGGGGTCAGACCAGGTTTTGCCCTAACCTTTTCTTGCTAAAACTGTGGACCCCCAGAAGTCCCAGCTCCCCCTCCAAACAAGGGTGCAGTGCTGAAACCACCCCGGAGGACGCTTCTTACCTTTGTAGACATTTAACGTGATGGTCCTAACTGCAATCCTGACCATGCTTTCTGGATGGTTGAAGAATTTAATGGCCTCCGTGTACAAGGCAAAATCATTGGTATGCTAACAAAGAAGACAGTAAAGACCACGGGTTACGTGTTTCATGCATTCTGATTACGCGCGTTCAGACCCTGTACTGCTACAGCACATTCTGGGGCCTCAGTAGAACAAGAGGGTTCCCTTTGTGTCCGATCTGGCCTATAAGCTTTCAGACGGAATTTCAAAGCATCCTTCCCCCAGGCTGGGTCCCTCCAGATGTTCTCAATTGCAACTCCCTCCAGCACGGATCACGAGGCAAGGAATCAGGGTTATCGGAGTGGCGGTCCAGAAGATCTTGCAAGGCTCCGCTTAGGAAATGTAATTCTAGAGGTGAGCACCTGAAGTGGGCTTAAAGAAATGGGCCCAACCATAAGTATGGGACACTAAAGGAACTTCCTCTTCACTTCCAAGCCACGAGCGAAAGCAGCCCGAGCTATGAATGACCAGACCAGCATCTGCAGAAAGAACTGTCCTGCTGGAATTCCTGGGTGGAGCAGCTACAGGCTAAAAAGGCAGGCAAAGGACCTGCTCCAACAGAACAACAGTTCTGCCAGAAGCCTCCTCCTGAGGAAGCTGCAGCCTGTCTCTAAGGAGAGCCCCCCAGCACCTCTAGATCAGTGGGGCCGGTGTTGAGAAAATGCAACAGCACGGACTGGAAATAAAGATCTAAGGAAGTCATTCTGCAACTTCAGTGACTAGATCGCAGAACAAGGGGAGAACACAACCTGACTGATTTACAACACTGCCTTCTGCCCTGCCATTAATGGATTATGGAAAGCAAACTCTAGACACTGGGCAACGTAAAACTATGACAAAAAGAAATAAATAACAGTTTTGATTCTTGATAATACTAGCTGCATATTTATGCAAGTTGTCCTTCTTTACTTTTTCTCATTGATGATCTTTTTAAATATTCACAGATTTGAAATAAACAATTAGGGCACAAAACTAATCACATTCACTTCTCAAGTCTTTATACATTTGGCAACAATATATAAATTACCTTTTTAATACTATATAAACCCTCTCTCCAGAAAATATTTAACCTACTCTCAACAATCAGAATTTACTGGCACTTGAAAACTGCATTTGGTTTCCAACCTGAGACTCACCTCATTGTAAAAAAAGTGAACAGTGTGATTATTGAGCTTCAGAGAAAGTGTTTTTAGGAATGAAATATAGTATGCCATGATTTCTTCATCTGAGAAGTCAAATTTGTGCACAATGATAGAATTCACATAGTTGTTAGACAGTAGATAGTCTGAGGACAAAATACAGATAAAAATTAAGCCAACAAATTAAAGGAGGCACACAAAACATTCTAGCAGACAGTTTTCTTAAATGAACATAGTCATCTCTGAGCTTTCCAATCAGAAACAAAGACAAAAGGGAACAATGAGAAATCTCTGAAATTGCCAGTCATATCTGGCAGAAGCACATTTGGTCATAAATGATTACACCGATATTTATTCTACCCTCTTATTTATGTACTCTGAGTTCTCTTGCCTTGCCTAATCTTGATGATGGCATGCCTCACAGACCACCACCCTTCTTCCACCTAAGGGAGCACAACAAACACTGCAGTTAAGTGCATAAAAGAAAAGACTTTGCTCGCAAAACCCCTTTTCAATTCCACACATTTTCTCCCTTCTCAACATATTTCAAAGGAGAACTTTCTGTTCATAGTTTACTGCTTTTTTATTCAGGAAAAACAAGTAACAAAACACTTTAGAAGGAAGCTTAAAGAAATCTTTATGATTTATACCACAAGCCTTTTTGCAAAGGTCGTGTCTCCCCATGAAGAGAGAGACCACTTGGCCTAACAAACACAATGTAATAAAGATTAAGCAGCCAAAGAGAACCGCACGTTGAAGAATATTGACCATTCCAAGTCTCAATGTATTTCATACATTTACTGAAAACCTCGTATAACACTTTTCATTTTGTTTGGGATGAATGAGTAGGTTTTTTTCACGTCCCAACATAATCCTAGCTGTAAGAAAGAGAGAAAAAAATCTTTGAGGCAAGGCTCAAGTTCCACAACCTTCAAGACAAAAGTCGAGAAACTTAGTTACGTGTGGAGCTCATGTGGCGAGTGGCTTTTCAACAACAGTGTGACTTTGTATAAAGTGACAAGAAATGTGCATACTTACACAGAGACGTTTCGTGACTAATGTTCTCAAAGAGGATATTCAAAGTCTGCAGAAGCTGCACACACACGTAGCGGCCCGACCTCTGACGCAAGATGTTCAGGAAGAACACAAACATGTTCTTCTCCAGGAAAAAGCTAGAAGGCCAAACGGGGTACCAGTTTACTGTGTCTTACTGAGGACATTTCATGCGAACGTCTATTGGCGGAACAATGTGATATTGGTGAAGAGAGTCACAATTGCACTTCAACAAGCACGAATAGGGCCGTATTGGTGTAATATTTATCTATTGGCTTCTTAGGCCACTGCAGTCAGGTGACTCTCAGCAGTGTACAGAAAATAAAACATCCATAGTACAGTAACATAATAAATACATATAATGAAAAAAGCATTCGTCGTTAACTTAAAACCAGAGCAACATACATAATTTACCTCTTTCCCATCATTGCTGTACAAGAAAACACTGAATTCTTTTTTTGACAAGAATAAATGACTTGGATCAACAGACCTCAGAGCTGAAACACTTGCCTGCTTTTTGAACGCCCCTGCTTCTTTTCTATCCCTTCTTTTCTGCCACTCTTTTTGCCTGATGAAGAACTCCAGAGAACTAAAGAACGGGCACATCCTGTACTGCTTTGGGGTCATCCCTAAGAAAGGGGCTGCCTCTTAGGGAGGTGGACGATTTGGAACGTGGGTCATTACCTTGTCTGTCTGCAAACACATTCTTGAGATTTTTGCAGTGACTAGAATAAGAAAGAAATACCACAAAAGGCTTTTTTTTGGAATTAATGTGACTTTAGGAAGAATACATGGTAAGTTCTCTCTGGAATCTAAGCTTTTCAGAGGATACGGAAAAGATCTGCCAGGAGGCACCAGGGCAGCTGGTGCCCAAAGCAGAATGCCCAAATGGAACCCTCAATTCTAATTCTGACTCCTTGGCATCAAGCACCATGAGCCGACGGGGACTCAGCTTCTGAGGAAGCCGAGGAAGCCACATCTGTCCTGTTGGGTGGTTCACATTGACAGCTTGCTGTACAGTGTATACATTTCAAAGCAAAATCATACAAGCTCTTACTCAAAGACCGAACTGTCGTTTTGATCTCCCCAGATCAGGATCTCTGTTATCGATCGAATGGTTTCCACCAACAGGTTGCGGTTGTGGTCAGTCACAGTGGTATTTTTGGTCAGAATGTGATACATATATCTGGAAGACAAGAAAAGAGGGTCAGGTTGGGCCCTCCAATCCTGGCATTCACAGGCAAAGGGTCTGGCACAGGACGATGAATGTGGAAGGTGAAGCCGGGGAGAATCTGTGGCTCTCTGGAACCATTGGAGAAGCAATCCGAATACTCTGATCTCTCTTTGTCTCTTCTTTAAATTCATTAAATTTTCTCTGGTTTGGCATATGCCACCCTGTAATCAACTCCTCTGGCACCCAGGGCATCCTCTATGCTTCCTTCTCTTTTCCAGGCATTTTCCCTCCAGAAAAGGCAATCAAGGACTCAACCAGAACTTTTTCCAGCTAAAGAAAGGCCAGAGGAAATGCCTAGGAAGCCGGCAAGTACCAAAGCGTGCCCTGCTGATGCAGACAAAACTTAGCCACAACTAGCTTGAACTATACATTTGCTTTATACAAACTGTTCATTTATGGTTTTATAGAATTATGAAATCTATGAAAATAAACCGCAGACTATGTCTCAGTACACAGTTTAAACTTGGAACACTGTATTGTGCACCTTAAGAAATTCGTACAGACATGGAATGGTGACAGAAAGCAATCTCCAAGATGATCAAGGGACCTGACAATCCTAGCAGAATTTGTGGGTTTTTATGGGTAAAGAATAAGACAGAGGCCTGACAGATTATGCTTGAGTGGAGAAAGTGGTACCAGAAAACTTTTAACATTTTCAAAATTCTGAAAGAATAATCCAATAAAGCTGAAAGGAAGTAATTCTTACTTACATAATGAAATTGTCAGATTCACTACCAGAAAACTGCTTTGGCATTCTTTGTATCAAAAAGTAGAATAAGAATACTTCAAGTAAAATAAATCAATACAATACAGTGCTGGCCACCAGTTTGGACACCTTTAGAAGAAAATTACACAAACGTACAGCAGTTAAAACTGCTGGTCATGACGACTATGTGTTACCTCAGAAAGGCACACGATTTGCCTCTCCCTACCAAATGCAAGGGGCTGTCTGAGGGAGGGGGCTGTCAGTTCATGCTCTGCTTAGAGGCCTCCTTCCCAGCATGGAACTGACTGTTGAAAGGTAATCTTGGCCTAAGGGGGCCTTCGTCTGACCCAGCCTAGGCCTTGTGATCTTACGTTTCTTTGGCTGGGTGAGACGGAAGCCTTCCCCAGCACGATGTCCCCAGACACACCGGATCACAATTACAACAGTTCCCACTCAACACACTAGCTGGAGTATTAACAGGAAGTACTGTTTTATGGTCATTTGGGCAAATTACCTAATTTATCTTCTACCCACAGTGTGTGTTATTTTGTATAGAACTAATAATATACCAATAAGCTGAGAAAAACAGATGCAGAATTTCCTTTTGATATATAACTTCCCTTTACTATTAGACTTATGCTGTTTGGATTTTCCTGTTCTTGCAAAATGCTTATGGCTACAGAGATGGGCAAAATTGTAAGTTAAATTACCCACCGACTTTTGTTAAATGCTATTGTTAAAGTCAGCAAAAGGTTTACGGGAGAACAGCCGGGTTGGGTCAGTCCAATTCTGGGAGTTGAAGTCCACACATCTTGAAGATGCTGAGGTTGAAAAACGCTGCCCTAGAGCAGGGTTCCTCAAAGTGGTCAATATCGACCTCCAAGGGGGTCAGTAAATGTCTGAGGGCCAATAGGTGGGTGATAAACAAAGCTGATTGGGGTCAATTAATCTTCTGGGGTCTCTGCAGAGCGCCACACCAGTCCCTAGTCCTGAAGGTGAGGCGGCTAGCAGCAAGGCAGCGTTCCCCAGGGTTGGTCAGCCGCAGCGAGAGCAGCCTTGAGTCGTCTCTTATTAAGTACATGCTGTTACAGCGATGTTTATTGTTTTCCTATAATCAGTGCTTGGCGGTCGATGAAGGATCTGAAACTGGACGGAGGGGTTGACGAGCTGCAGCGTTTGGGGACCCCGCTCTAGAGGAAGGGCTGGGGGGTGAAGCCCACCCGCCTTGAAGTTTCTGGCCTGACAGTTTAGCACAGTGTTGTTCAACCTCAGCCTCTTTAAGATGGGTGGACTTAAACTCCCAGAATTCCCAGCTTGGCTGGCTGGGGAATTCTGGGAGTTGAAGTGTGGCCAAAACCCGCTTTAGAACGAGTCTTTTCAGGAGGCCCCGATGTCGACGTCGACCTGCCCCGTCAACAAGTACCTGCCTAAGTGCCCGCGGATCTCCCCAAACCTCCGACGACCCAGAAGCCCCAGAGAAGGGGCGGCCAAGCCGGCCGGGGGCGCTGCAACGCGGCTTCTCGGCGGGGGCGCAATGAGCGAACGGGGCTCCTTGGCGGATTCCGCCCCCGGCCCATTTCCTCCCCGACAGCCCCGCGGCTCTCCCCCCCGGGCCCGGAGCCCACGCTCCGGACGCGGGGCCGGCTGCGGACGATGGGCGCGGGAGTCCCGCAGGCCGGGCCGCGCCGGGACTCACTTGAGGTGCTCGAGCGAGTGGATGTTGCGCGAGGCCTTGCCGCCGCCGCCCCAGCTGCGCGAGCGCCCGAACATCGTGCGCGGGCCGAGCAGACGCGCCTCCGCTCCTACGGTCGCCGCCGCCGCCGCCGCCGCCGCTGCTGCTGCCCCTCCTCGGTCGCCTCGTCCTCGGCGGCCGTCGCCGCCATCCTCCCCTCAGCCCCTCAGACTAGCAAGCCGCCGCCGCTGCCTTCCCCTCGGCCAACGCGCAGGCGCGGGGCACGCCGGGAAGCGCAGTCTCACGCGCCCGCGCCTGCCCGGACGCCCGACGCCAGGCGGACGGACCGCAAACTCCCTCTCCCGGCGCCCCCTGCGCGCGAGCAGTCCGGAAGACGGCGGAGCGGGCGGGCCTTTGTGACCCAAGGGGGGCGGGGCGAACACGCCAATCAAGCGCTGCGTCACGGTTAACCCCCTCGCGGCCGCGCTGCAGGCGCAGCGGGGGGTTGCGCCAGGGGCGCCCACGGTCCTTGGGCCGGGCGTGACGGCAGCGCCCGAGAGTCCGGCGGGCCCCTTCGTGCCCGGGCGGCGGCCAAGCCAAGCCAAGCCCACCCTGCCGGCTCCACACGCAGACACCGGGCCACGAGCCGGCCGCCCCGCGGAGCCTGGCGGGTCGCGCGAAAGCAGCCCCGCGGGGTTCGTCGGTTCGCGATGACCGGGGCAGGCGCAGAAGCCCGGGCGGCGCCCGCGCCCTTCGGGGGTTAGGGAGGGGCCGTGGGGCGCGGCCGCGAGGGCGCCCGGGCTGCCCCGATGCCCCGCAGCGGCCCCGCCGCAGCCCTCCGGCTGAGCCCCGCGGGGAGCGGGCGAGCGGCCCCGGGAGTCGGGCGGCTCCCCTCAGCTGCCACTCACGGCGCGCCTCCAATCGGCGTCGAGGAGGCGGGCGGGAGCGGCGGGGCTCTGCGGGAGGGGGCTGCGGCAGAGCGGCCGGCGGGGCCCGGGAGGCGGCCGCAGCGGGAGCCTTGCGCGGGCGGGGCTGCTGCCTCTCCGCTGCGGGTCCGCGAGGCTCGCCGGCCGCTGGGCTGCCGAGGTCGGCCGGGCCGGGTTCGCCGGCGGAGGGGCCTCGCTCCGCCTGCCCCGGGACTGCGGCGGCGCGCCCTGCCCTGCGGGGTCGGCCGGGCTCGGGTCGTGCCAGGCAGCCTGGGCGGGCGCGCCGCTGGACGCCCCCGCCGCCCCCGCCCGGCCCGCGCCCTCGATGTTCTCCGCCGGCCTCTTCCTGGTCAACCTGCTGATCCTCTACTACGCCTTCCTGCTGGAGTACATCGCCCTCAACGTGGGCATCGTCTTCCTGCCCGACGACATGGACCAGGCGCTGGCGGACCTCGGGCTGCTCTCGGACCCGGCGCTCGGCCTCTACCGGCTGGACAGCGAGGGGGAGCCGCTGGACGCCTTCTGGGACTAGGGCCGGCCGCCGCGGGGCCGGGGCAGGAAGGCAGGCGGGCGGCCGCGCGGCCCCTCGCCCGCGGAGGTAGGGGCGCTGACGGGCGCGGGCGGAGCTGGGGGGCGGTCACGGCCGGCCTTTACGCGCCCTTGAGCGAGTCGCTCGGGAGGGAGATGCCTGGAATGTGTTGCGACTACAGCCCCCATCATCCCGAACCAGCAGAGGGAAGGCTGGGCGGCTGCCCCAGGCAGGGGAGGCCAGAGGAGATCGCGGTGGGCGAGCTGAATTTTCGGGAAGGGCACCCGGGCCTCCCTCCCTCCCTCTTGAGCCTTAGAAAAGGAGTTCACCAGACCAGGATTGCCACCATGTCCCTTTGTCAGCCGACTTCTGGGTCTGCTTGGGGAGAACTAAGCTATCCCACTGTTGGCCTTTCAGCCCCGGGGGGCATCTCCTTCAGAGCCCCCAGCAGGCCCACTTTGCCTCTGGACAGGAGCTTACCATATACAGCCTGTCTCCCTGCAGGGAACACGGAGCCATGCTTTTACACTTGGTTTTAATTCAAATTTCTACAGGGTTGCTGCACGAGGGAAGAAAGGATAAAAGAGTCCAGAAAGGAACACGCAGATCCTGGCAGGCACGCTTCAGGCATTCCCGGGCTCCCCAGGGAAGCTGGACTGAGGATGGGACCTGCCCATTGCTGTAACTCTTGTTTCGCCACGGTCCTGCAATTCTGAATTCATTGAACACGATATCGGGGCTTACCCAGAGAATCTGGAGGGGCTTCTGGCTACACAGAGCACAAGGGTCTAATTTGTTACACTGAACAAAGGCATTTACCCCTCGTTTGCAGACTCCCAGGGAACAAGAATTGGTTCTGTTGTTTTTGAAAAGCCAAAGGTATGTCCAGAACTAGCTTAGATTCTTAGGGAAGGCAAGTGATGGCTATGATGGGGTGGTCAAGTTTTGAGGGTGCTGGAAAAAAAATGGTGAGACCCTGAGGTTGCTTGCCACAGCACATGTTCCTGAACACAGAACCGTTCAGCAGTTGAGAGTTGGCCTTGCGTCACAGCGCAGAACCCAAAATCACATTTTCCTTGGAGGGCAGTAAAATTTAGCCCTCAGTTATCAATACTATCCATATCTGTGAGAGCTTTTAAAAAAAGAACTTCCCTGTCCTTGGGGGAAATGTTTTCCTTCATGTGGAAAGCTAGTGTGACATTAGTGAAGCCTTCTCCTAACATGCTAAGTTTCCCGCTGCCGGGAGAGGCAGATGTGGAAATATGGTGAAACATTCAGTTTGCACACGAGCCCTTAAGTATTTTTAGCCACGAAGTCTCCAGTTTCTGCTCTTTCAAAACGTGGAATTGTTGGAAGTCTTGAACTGACAATCTCCATTTGCTGTGAATGATCAGGTTGCACTTCTTAGATTTTATTTTTTTATTTTTCGGATCCCATGAGCCTTGGCAAAGCCCACAAAATGTCCGCTTTTTAAAGAGGAATAATTTAAGAAAAAGAATTGCAGGGATTTGGGGTGTTTCTGTCACACAGTGTTACGAACTGATTTTGTAAGTATTTTTGTAATTTTGGAGAAGGAAAGGAGGCCTCGTCACTGATTACTACAAGTTACTTTGGAAAATGTTCAGATGCACTGTTATGTAAAGCAGGAAGTGTAAAAAAAGCAATACCTCGATAACCAGACCTCTTTCAAGTGCACACGAATGCAGGTGAGCTACAAGAAGTCTTGCATATCTATTGATTGCGGTTGCTGGGGTGATTTCAAGACAAGGGCTGCAGCTGGATTGCCCTCTTGGGACCTTTGCCTAATGCATGCTTAAAAGTGGGGATTTATCCCCCCCCCCCCCCCCGTTGGCCAGAGAGGCTGCACGGCTCTAGCAGAAGAGGGCTTGCCTTGGCCACTGCCGGACACAGGATGCTGGGCCAAATCAAACTGGGTATCCATAGGATGAGCTGCAAGTGACTATCAGCATGTCATGCCAGTAAAGACAATGAATGCCGAAGTACAACTTGAATTCTTGCATTTTTTCCTGAAGGTTGCAAGCCGAAGGTATTAATCTCGAGGGATACTAAAACCAAAACGAAAAACAAAATGCTTGGCCTTTGAGAGGAGTTCAGACAGATGGAAATTGTGAAACAAGCTCTACTGGATTGAAGACCCAAAGGCCCATGTTGCCCAGCAGTTCGGGGTGCAGATGCTCAAGGCAGGTCCCGTTCCTTGCTGTCTCACAAAATTCCTTTTAGGAGCAACCACCAATAACCCCTTTCCCCTCCGCTTTGTCTACTCTCCTTCAGAAGCCATGGCAAAGCTACCATCCTTCCTCATCTTCTGCCAGTTGGTTCCTACAGGGAAGGATGCCTTGCATGAAGTCAATGCAAAACGGCCAGTTTAGCTGCTCCCCCTGAATTTTTAATCCAAGACTCCATTAATATTCCCATTTCCAACAATCAAGTCAGACACTTCTAGAAAAAGATTTAATGACAGTTCCTGAGGGGGATGAAAACTGAACATTAGAGTTCACTCTCGTAAGACACTGTAGGGTCAAATAGTCCGAGAAATGCTCATAGGCACAGAGACACACCAATACGTTTGCATCCCTCCACGTTTGCTAAATCTTAAAATGACCTCTCGCTTGGTCAGGATTCTTCTTCTCCCTCACCTGTTTGTGTGTTAGTTACGAGACATAATTTCTCCACAGTTTTAGCAAGTGGTGAGTGGCTGATCTTCTTAATTCATGCAGAAGTACTTCGGAAGGGTACCAGCACTCAAAAGTTAGCTGAGTTTATTCAGGAAGCACCAGATTTTTTTTTTAAGTCAGTTGCTTATTCTCCACAGATACTTCTGCTAAGTCAAATAACAGAAGCTCCTATCCATCTACATGCACCACACCATTTTTATGACATCCTTCCATTTGCCTTCACCAACATCACAAAATTTAGGACCTACAGTCCACCTACCCTGGAGGGTACTTTCGGGAAGGTGAAACGGTGGTTAATGGTTTAGCAGCAGAATTTCCTCCTGTGAGAGAGAAAATGGGGGGGGGGTCTGTCTTAAAGTCATGCAGTTGCCATCTGAAGTTTCCTAGCCCAAGGATTAAAAGTAAGCCGGGTGGGGGGAGTGACTCTTCAGCCTGATTGATCCGGGGCACCCTTTTAATTCAAAGTGCTTATTAATCAGTTCCATTGATGAAAATAATGGAAAGAGTTTTTTGTCCCAGGCCAAATGAAAAGTTTGGATATCGGGGGTAGGGGGTGGGGTGGGGTGTTCAGAATGCTTATGACTATAAAGAGCTTTCTATGATTTATGGGACTTTCAAAGGGGACCCAAGAGAGCACCAGCCCCCATTTTGAGAGATTGATGACTGGGAAGAGTGCGATTCAGCATGTATTCCAGTGAGAAGCATTCAATGGGCTGGATGTAGAACCACAGAAGCGCCAAGATGCCCACCCACGTCAGAATCCAAACCTACCAGTCAGTGGCTCCCTCTAAAATCTCCTGATTCGAGAATCCAGCTGCTGCAGGTGGTCAAGAACCCCGTGAGGAATAGTTGGGTTCCACAACCTAGGGAGGTTTTTGTAAAGCAAGATGTTAAAGAAAGATGAGCATCAAACGCAGCCGGAAGGAGCATGTCTCCCTAAAAAACACCACCAGCTTCTGCTACTCAGGGCAGACCGGCTTTCCCATCCCGTCTGATTCTGGCACCGCTGCTCTGCAGCTGGCTGGGAACCCTAGAGTCGCAGAAGACCCCGGGCGAAAGGATGCTCTAGCACAGCATGGGCAAATGAGCTGCCCTGCGCAGAGCCTCCTCTGAAGCCGGGCCCACCGGTCGAACCCGGTGCAGTCTGTAGGAGACTTTGAGCCTGCCAGGGCCCAGGACTCGGTCGCAGAGAAGCAAAGACTCACGCCAGGCTCTGGATGCGAGGGCACTTCCTCAGGCAGTCTGTCAGACGCTGGGCTCCGGCAGCAGAAATCTTGTTGCAGTGCAGGCTGGGGGGGAAGGTGGCACAGGGGCCCTGTTGAGCTGCAGTTGCTCCCTCCCTTTGCCAGAAACAGGCAGCAGAAGGGCACTCGGGGCAGGTGGGCCACGAGGAAGATGGCAAAAGGGCTGAGCAGCAAGCAGTCTTTGGGCACCCTCCTTGTTCTAACGGGCCTCCCCATATTTGGGACTCTGGGGTGCAGGGGTCTCCCCGAGAGCCTGGTGGGCAGAGCAGGGACGGGCCGAGGCACTCAACCATCAGAGCAGACTTCCCCTTCTCCCCCTGGACTCCCCGCCCCATCGAGTGGCCCAGCAGGCTGGGGGGCTATAGCTAAGGTGGTTCTGTATCAGGGTCCAGGGCTTCCAGTACTGTGCGAAAGGCTCCTCTGGGTCCCGGGAATCAGACCTCCGTCCCTCCCAGGTCTCAGCCACAGACCCTTCCATGCTTACTCCAAAACCCGCAAGGCACTCATCTGGGGCAACATCTCAGCAAAACGCCCCGCTCCAGCATCCCCGATGTTGTTTTTGTACAAGCTGCAGGAGCAGAAACAACCAAGAGCTTTGAGAAGCCGATCCAGGCTTTTCTGTCAAAGGCCAAGTCCCCCCCCCCCCTCCCAGCAATCTGTTGGGGGCCTTTAGGAGGCAGGGGAGGGGCAAGAAAGGAGGTACAGCCCCCCCGGGGGGGGCGCTTCCTAAGTCTCTCCAGATTTCTGATCTGTCCCCAGAGGCTCTGGTGATGGGTGGAGGGCTGCACGTGGTCACAGCCCCGGTCCAGAGTTTGCAGACCCCGAGAGGACCAGGCCTCACCTGAGCGTCTTCAGCAAAAGCAGGGACGGGAGGGCTCTGGCCAGCGGCTCTGCGCCCAGATCCGTGATCTTGTTCCGGGACAAGCTGGGAGCAAAACACGGGCACGTTCAGGACATTTCAAACAGTGGGAAGTTTCTTTCCCTTCCTCTCTGGGATGCCCTGTGTGTGAGGCTGGCCAATGGCAGCCTCTTCCTAAATAAACGTCACTGTTTTATTGCTTTCTGTTTTTAATTCTGTTTATAACCTGTCCCAAGAGCTTTGGCTGTTAGGCACTTTGGAAATGCAGGAACCATTCAATGGTTCAACAGGTTTCACGCATACACACGCACACTTCACAGTGATTCTCTGGGAGATACATTGGGGGGGGGGCTCCTCACCATGACATTACTGGCTTCCTGCAACCTGGAATTGCAGAACTGCAAGCTTACTTTAATGTTTCCAGAGAAGCCAAGCGAGGAAGGATGCCGCTGAGGGACTTCATCCCGTCATCTCCGATTTCATTTTCATCGGGGGAATCCAAGCTGTGGAACAATTGGGTGCCTGTGGTCAGAATGACTGCAAATGGTGCCTCAGCCATCTGGGGTCAGGTTTTGGGGGAGAACGCAGGCCAGGGGGTGGTGCGAGAGGAGGAGACAGGCTCTGCAAAACATCCCACAGAGCATAAACCCTCGCAGGCTGGGGTGCTTTGCTTCCCAGGGAAACTAAGCAAGGAACCACCTTGACGTCACTGGATCCGGGGTGTGTGTGTGTGGGGAGGGTGCCAGCAGGATTAGGAATATCCCCAGAGCCCCATTCCAGCCAGGCCAACTTATCCTGAAGACTGGGCAGGGCAACGCTTGTGGGGAGAGAAGGACCCGTAGCTTCCCGTCGCTGGGGTCCTGATGTGCTCCAGGTCTTTGTGCACCCAACCCTGGGGCCTCCTTGTCCTTGCCCCCCCCCCCCCCGTTCAAGCGGGGCCCCTTGGCTCACTTACTCCAGATGCTGAAGAGCCGGAAAGGCAACCAAAGACTCTGCCAGCTTTTGGAAACCCTCCAAGCCACAGCTGGGTCCGAGGCTGCAAGGCACATGGGGTGAGGAAAACAGTGGGTGCTGACTCCTGATCCAAGCACCCCCCGCCCATGCCCCTGCAGAGCATGTCTTTCCTTCACTGTTCATTTGGCACAGAAGTCACTGAAGACCCAATCTCCCCAAAGAATTCCCCAGGGCTGGAATTTGTAGAAAGATGAAAAGCCAAAGGCCTTTTTTTCTTGCTACAGAACCAGGAATGCCAAATTCCATAACTGGGCGTCCTCTAGAGCAGTGTTTCTCAACTTTAAGATATAGGGACTTCAACTCCCAGAATTCCCTGGCCAGCATGTTAACACACTTGCCTGCTGCTGCATTTCCCTCTGAAAATGTGCCCCTATTAGCTTACCTGAATTCCAGTTTCAGGAGCCCGGCAATGGCCGGAATGAGATGGCCACTGGAACCCACAGGGTCCTCCCTGCTGAACCGAAAAGGGGGTGGGGTGGGGAGATGGTCAGTGTGTGACACTTTGAGAAGAGAGGAAGGGCTCCAAGGGCAGGACCTTTTTGGTGCAACGATGGCTGCATCTCCTAGACTAGACCCACCAGCGTCCTCCATCTTTGCCAGGCTTTGCGAATCTGCTTGGCGAGCACCATGCCTGTGGCTCCTTCCATGCCACGTCAGACCCTGCAGCCGCTACGGCCGGGGGCAGGCCCACCCCTGTGTCACAGTCACCTGGCGCTTTCTCCCAGCGGTCAGACCCGAGCTGTGGCCGAGGAGCACTGCATCTGCTCACTCCCCTCCCTACATCCCCCGATTCCAAAGTCAGTGTGTGGAGCGGGAGTGGGACTCTCCATGCCACACACACTGCTCATCCAGAGACCTTCTCTTCATGCTGCTCTTTGGGGGGGGGGGTGTCAGATTGCTTTGTAGGTTGGGCTCTTTGTGGTGAGCTGTCGCCCCGCACAACCCCAGCCCAGCTCAGCGGGATCGCCTTACCCTTCCGCCATTTCTCTCTGCAGCTGCACCAGCTTGAGAAGTGAGTCCACGTCCTCCATTGTCTGGGCTCTGAAGGGCACCAGGAGGAACTTCTCCATGGCGGTCTGCAGGGCTCCCCTCTCCTTGATTCCCCACAGGTGCTTCCAGAGCGCCACTGCCTCGCCGAGGGACACCCTGTGAAAAGACCCCCTGAAGGAACTGCGGGAACTGCAGTCTGTCCCTCTCACACTGGAAGGTCTAGGTGGAGATTCAGCCTCACCTGCTCCTCCCGGCTTCAGGGCAAGAAGCTCCTCCTCTGTCTTGGGGACGGAAGGCTTCCTCGGCCTTCCCCTGCCTATCTGGTTCTGCCTTTACCTTGGGAAGATCTCGGGGTTGGTCCTGGCCTCATCAGATGCCCTGCGGTACTAGATCGGGTCTGGCCTGGGGCTGCTTCCTGGGTACTGACAGCAGCTGCGCCCTCGCCTTCCCAGACCTTCAATCCGTTCTCTTCCTGCCTTGGCATCCCATCAAGCGAAGATGCCTTGAGTTGTTCCAAAGACAATTTCACGGGCATGCCAAGGACGCTGGCCCTCAGCCAAAACATCTTGAATTTGATTTTGCAATCTACCTCCAGCCTGGCCCTTTCTCAGAGATGCAAGTCTCATCTCCCAGCCACTGCCAACTCAGCCATGTACCAGCAGGCAAAAGGCTCCATGCCACCACTCACAAGCAGGAGAGGTGGACCTCGTCCCACTTGCTTGGGTTGTGTACCGTTGAGCGTGGCCAGGTAGGGGCAGAGCTATCAGAATAAATCCCATGGGAAGTCCCTCAAAACTAACCTCTATCTTTAGAAGCATTTTCAAGCTGTAGTTCCAGCCATCTCACCAGCAGGCCCCAAAGACTGGCCCCATCTAGACTCACCCACTAGATCCACTGCTTTTTGGCCCTTTATTCCTAGCATCTGGTCCCCAGACCTAGTGACCTGAAGCCCAGTCCTCACCCAGATGCAACACTCAGAAAACTCCAGCCAACCTGAACTTTGTGACATTCTTCAGGTCAACAAGGTTCCTGAGTCCATCCACGTGAACGCAACTCCCCCTCAGGTCTAAAGTGAACTCTTTGGAGCACCTTCTCAACACAGACTGAAGGACACTGACGTCCGATGGAGTGAGTGGAAAGCCCAAGAAAGAGAGGTCTGGCCTGAGCGAGAAGGTGAAGTGGTTCAAGAGGCTTGGGTCTTCTGCTTCATGGACACAGTGGAGAAGCTCCAGGAGCTTGTCTGGACTGAAATCCTGAATGGAAAGTTTCCGGATGAATTTCAAGAGGCTTCTCTGCTTCTTGGTGATCATCTTCTCTGTATCTAGCTCACCTTCCTCGCCAAAAAGGAGAGAACTGCTGAGGTCATCCTTTAAGAACAGCAAGCCAGACAAGAAACGGGGCACCAGGCCCCACGAAGAGAGAAATTTCCTGGACCTGGAGCCCAAGCCAAGGTATTTGGTGAGTTTTTTGCCCTTCATCTCTTTGGCAAGAGTCAAGTGCAGGGCCACCAAGAAATGTTGGACCCCAAAGTTGGGAAAGACATATACCCCCCCCTCCTCCACCACGAGCCCAGCCTTCAGAGCAAAGTCCTTTACAGCTACAGAAGGGAACTGGTTGCTGAGGAGGGCGTTTTGGCAATGTTGCCCAAGAGACCAGGAGACCTCAGCCAAGGCCGTGAGGTTCTGGTGCTTCGAGGCCGCGCTGTTTGCAGTCAAACTCGCCAGCTTGCGGAGGAGGAACCTGGTGAAGAGGCCGGTGAGGGTGGAGGGCAGCTCTTCGCCGCTCATTCCGAACACCGCCTCGCAGATGAGCTGGCAGAGGCCGGGGTTGTGGCAGTGGCTGAACAGGTACGGAGAAGTTCTGATCAGGTTCTCCTTCTGCTCCCCGTGGGGGGAGCCTTTGAAATAGCGAGCCAGGTAGAGGGAGGCCTGCTCCGCAGAGAAGCCCACGACTTCCAGAACCGTGTCCACCCGAGGGAGACATGGGGGGAGCCTGTCTTGGGGCCGTCCTGTTAATAGCAGAGTGCAGCCGTTGAGAAGCTTCTTCTGGAAGAGGGCAGCCAAGAGGGTGCCGATGCCATGACCCTCCCCGTGGGATGGGCTCCCCGAGGCAAAGCCAGCCAGGTCCTCCAGTTCTCCCATGCCGTCGAAGAGGAGGAGGACCCTTTCTGGGTTCTGCAGCATGCGCTCATAGACATCGTCAACACCCTCGCAGAGCCCCCCCAGGACATCCGAGAGCAGGGGCCTGAGGTCACGGTGGGCCCCATGGAGGAGGCCCAGCCTCCGGCAATCAAAGCGGAAAACAAAGTCAAACTGGGCCATCTGGCCGTTGGCCCAGTCCAGGCAGATCTTCTGGGCCAGAAGACTCTTCCCCATGCCAGCCTTCCCCAGGACCACGATGATGCTGCCCCCCGGGTCCCTCTTCCCGGGCATCTGGAACAGCCTGCTCCTCTCCACGGGGGCCCCCTGCATCTGCCCCGGGTTGCAGAGTCTCAGGTCCGCATTCCTCCTGCCATCTGGACGATGCCGCACCAAGGCCCCCTCGAGGTAAAGATGCCCTAAGAGCTGCTGGGGCGCCGACTGGCACTGCCTGCAGAAATGTTCCTTCAGCCGTTTGCAGAAGGCCCTCGCCAGCTCTGGAAAAGGACAAAGAGGATCAGGGACTGCAGAGCGGATATGGAAGGAAGCCGTGCCTTGAAGTCTGGGATTCCAAAGCCCTGCCCTTACTTCAGAGTTCCCCCCTCTTGTGACTCCCAAGGTACCCCCACTAGGGAGCACGGGCTGAGATTGGAAAATGCCCACAGGCAGGAGAGCCCGTCAGCTGGGCAGGCAACTCCTTTGCCAAGCCAGAGCGGGCAGACCCGGCAGCAGGAGCTTGTCCGAGACTTATGTGGGCCAGGTCAGCTGGGCTTCTTCAACCAGCCATGGTTTGGATTGGTTTCCTTAGCTGAAGAGTTGAAGGTGGCCTTCCTAGTCCTCCCTCGTCCATTTCTCCTCACAACCACAACAACTCTGGGAGGTAGGATGGGCTGGGGGAGAGGGGCTGTCCCAAAGTCCCAGGGCTGGAACGGAATCTGGGTCTTCCCCATGACTTATGAACCTGACTTGGGTGACCCCGCCGAGATATTTATCCTTCGTGGGTTTTTTTGGTGGTGCTTTCGTGTCCTGGTGGATCCAGGACTGGCACAAAACTGGGGAGCGTGGGGCTCACCAAGGCTTTGGGAAGCTTTACTATAAGTAAAGAAGCGGCCCTCGAAACAGCCAGTTGGTCACCCCCCTGTCCCCTGCAGGAAAAGGAAGCAGGGAGGGAGGACCTCCATGAACACCAGTTAACCTCTGGTCAACCCTAGTGTGGTTTTGTACAAGCATGGTTATTTGTTGGCACCGCCTTCTCCGAGACAGGCTGCCAGGCAACCGGGGCCTTGTGCCTTGCTGGGCAGAGCAGTGGTTCCGGGATCCAGCTCCTGTGGAGGTGGCTGGCGGCTTGAACAGAGGAGTCACCTGGGGCAGTTGGTGGCTCAGGAGACAAGGGGGGTTGCTGGGCATTTTCAAAGGTGAAGATCATCTGGATGTTGCTCATATGTTGTGGGAAGCACCAGAACTCTGGATTTGCAGAAGACCCTGGAAAAGAGAGAGGAAGCAGGTCTACGCTCAGCCCTCCTTCCTTCCCGCAAGGAAGGGACTGAAGCCCGGCCAGAGTCAACCGTGAATCCTGGTGGTGCCAGTCCAAAGCTTTGAAGGCTACCAACTGCGATGCCCCGTTGCTGTCAGTGGGCGGTGTTGTTTTGCCTGCACAAAAGCGGACAGGGAGTTTTTATGCCACCTGAACGGGGCCAAAATACCATCCCTGCCTTGTGCCAGAGACATCTCCAGAACAGACCTCAGGGCTGTGAGAATGGGTCTTGCCTGCGCCATCTGAATCGGCCTGCCCGGCTGCCTCAAGAGACCACCCCAGCACTCTGGGGGCCAGAAGCGGCCGACCAAGATGGTGAGAAGACGGAGGGGTCTGTGGCAACAGCCTCTGGGTTGGCGTCTCTTCGGCGGAGTGCACCTCTTCCCCCGCTGCCACGCAGGGGCAGGGACTGAGCTGAGCCAAGGGCCCCAAGCTGGGCAGCCCATGTTCGTGACCCAGCCCCGGGTGGTGGAGCGGGGAGAGCCCGTCCCCCTCCTCCTCCATATCAGCAGCAGGCCAAGGGAGAAAGAGGGAGGGGGGCCTGAGACGAGCCCCCAAGCCTGGCATCTGCTCCAGCCCCTCTCTGGAGCTCAGCCCAGACGCCGCAGGCCTGCGTGGCAGGAGAAGATGCCACTCCTGAACCCAGCGGCTCTCAGCCTGGCTCTGCAGCTGCCACTTCTCAGCCTGAAAGTCACGGCTGCATTGAGACCCGGCCGGACACGCACTTCAGCAGGAGAGCGTTGGCATGTCAGGCCCAGAGCGCCAGCCCCTGGATGCTTCATGTACCGAAGGCTTCCGGAGGGCTCCCCGCAGGGCCAACCGTGGCCACCAGAATCTCCACGTGGAAGTCGGGTGGCGAGATGGTGCCATCCTGGCAGGGGTTCGGAGGGATGGCAACAGGGTTCCCGCTCACGATGCACAGGGCTGGTGAGTTTGCTGTGGGAGAGAAGCAACATTACCCGGCCTTCCCCACAGGGTGCCACAGAAGGGAAGCCGCCTGCCAAGGGAGCAGCCACTCACCCAGCCTTGGGCGCTTGGCCTCGGGAGCCTCTGAGGAGCAGCCTGCAAGGGAAGAAAGGCAAGGTGAAGCCAGGGCCACTTCTCTGCCGACGCCTGTCTTCGGGGAGGTGGGCGGTGGAAGCCCTGGCCCCTCGGCAGCCCTGCCCAGTCCGGCTCTGTAAGTGAGGCTGGCTGAGGGCACCGGGTTGGGGGAGGATGGTCAGGAGCAGCGTAGCACCAAATACCCATTGTTGAACTAGTACTATTGATGCTTCTTTGGGACCCTGGAAGGCAGGCAAGCTGAAAGGGACCCCGTTGCTCTCTTTCAGAGTTCAGCAACAGGCAATCCCTTCACTGGCCGCATTCACACAACATGCTGAGCTAAGTGGACAGGGGTCGAGGGGGCTGGTGGCTCAACACATGGAAGAAAATTTTGTTTTAGCACTTTCTGAGAATCAGCCCATCAGTCGGTTCCTTTGTTTGGGCATACAGTGCTACGAACTTGGTTTACCTGGGTTAGGCTTCATCTGTTGTGTGAACCCAGCCATTGTGTTCTTTCAAACAAGCCAACTGCTGATGCTTTAGAGTGTTTGAATGTGTTTTGTGTTTGTCCACAAGATGCTGAAGAATGCACACTGCAGGCCACAAATGCCGTACAGGTAGTCCTCGACTTATGACCATTTGACTGTTCAAAGGTACAACAGTGCTGAAAAATGTGACTTGTGACTGGTCCTCGCACTTAAAACCATTGCAGCATCCCCACAGTCATGTGATCAAAATTTGGGCGCTTAGCAACCAGTGTGTATTTCCCAGGGGGCTGCTGACAAGCAAAGTCAATGGGGGATGTTGGATTCGCTTGACAACTGTGGCAAAAATGTTGTAATATCAGGCACGACTCACTTAACAACTCTATCGCCTAGCAACAGACATTCTGGTCCCAACTGTGCTTGTAAGTCGAGGACTAACTGTATTCCATTTTTGTTTATTAGTCAGACTGGCATCCCCCACTCTAGCAGCTCAATGTGGCGCTCACCGCATTACCTTCTCTGCTACTTCCCCACAACATCCCTGTGAGGTAGGTTGGGCTGAGAGACCACAACCACCCTAAAGTCACCCCTGGGAGCTTCCAGGGTTGAGGGTGGACCCAAACCCGTCTCCGGTCGTAATCTAGCATCTGGAACCACTGGAAACCCGAACTCAACCAGGCCTTCTTTGCTGCTTGCTGCAGCCCTCTGCCTTCCTGCTGTGCTCACCTACCCCGGTTCTTGGCCTCTGCGCAGCCCCCCGAGCCTTCAGCAGCAGTGATGTCCGACAACAGGCTCTCTGGCGCAGCGTTGTTTCAAGAGGGAAGAACAGGGGGTTCGTGTTAGCGCCAATGGGGCTGGGAATGGGGGGAATGGAAAAAAAGAGGGGGACCGAGATTTCAATGCAAGGAGGAGGCCTTGGGGAGGGGCAGTGCCAGGCTTGGGCATCCCTGGATGGAAGAGGCCCAAGGGGCCAGTCCCAAGAAGGGCCAGGAGGGGAGGAGGAGCAGGACGGGCATGGAGCCCTTGGCTGCGGCGGGGGAATTCTCTCAAGAGGAGAGGCTGGTTTTCCGCTGCACCCTGGACTGGATCCATCCTGGCCAGAGCAAAGCCAGACCTCTCCCAAGGGGGGCCTTGCATGCGGCCCCTGGAAGAAAAGGGCGGCAAAGGAGGGGAAAGACGACACTCACCAAAATGCTCGTCTGCTGGGGCATCTTGCTGGTCTTTGAGTAAATATTCAGCCAGTGTAGCTAAAGATGGGTGGGGGGGACATGACATAAAACATCAGGACCACGAACCCTTTCTGAAGTCCAGACCTCTCACCAAACGCACCGCCCACAGCAGGGACATTCTGCCGCCCACTTAAATTCGGCTACTGGAGGGCAGGGGGCCTTGGCTGGGCTGCTGATCCTGCCTGCAATGGGGGGGGGGTGATGCTTCAGGCTGGCCTGAGGCACCCTCCTGCCCTGCCTTGCCCTGCCAGCCCCCCTGATGTCCTCAGCTAGGCGTCCTAGGTGGGCCCATTTGGGCAACTGTGTGCCCAGTTGGGCTCCTGAGTCTGGTGAGTCGCTGCCCTGGCTGATGATGCAGAGTGAAGGGCACCTTTTCCCATCAGCTGCTGCTCCCAAGGGGAGGCTTTCTTGACCTCTATGCTAGAGCCCCTCTGGGATTGCCCTGGCCAGCTGCCTCTTGTCTGGCTCCACCATCGAGGACTCCACCGACCCTGGGAGGGCACCCTCGCCCCTCTCTTCCCTCGCTTAGCCCGGAAGGTGTGATCGGAGCAGGAAGGAAAGTGGCCCTCCAGGCCCAAACCAGGCCATGAACAGGTGGCTCGCAAAAGCTCCCCCTTCCCTTCTGGGGTCCCAGGAGGCAGCGCAGGTGAGGGCACCGCATCTGCTCAAGCGTGCTTCCCGCTGCCAGGAGGATGGGGCATCTGTCTGTGCCCTCGCAGAGGGAGGGCTGCTCCTGCCTGCTTCCAGCCCCTGGTGGCCTGCCTTGGCAGACGGCTGCCTCAAACGCCAACCCTAATGCCAGCCTCCTGGCACTTTGGCATTAGCAATGGGGCCAGGGTGGGGGAGAAGAAGGGCACCAATGTCTCTGCTCTGTTTTGCTGACAATGGAGCAGGTGGATATATTTTGCGTCCAGCTGTCACCAGGAGCAGCACCGGAGACATCAACATGAGTGCCAGCCAGCAGACAGTGGACTTCAGCCCCTCTTGGATTTCTTCAAGGGTGCCAGTTTCTCACTGCTTTCTCCGGCCTGGCCCACTATAAGTTGTCCATTATGACACCCAGACCAGTGTTTCTCAAGCTTAGCAGCTTTAAGATGGGTGGACTTCAACTCCCAGAATTCCTCAGCCAGCATGTAATTCTGGGAGTTGAAGTCCACCCATCTTAAAGCTGCTAAGGTTGAGAAACACTGACCCAGACTATTCTACTGGGAACTATCCGGGGCTGCTTTGAAAGATGGCTCCGAAGCTTCAATGGGTCCAAAAGGTGGTGGTTAATCTGCACCTTTGGAAAAAGGCATTTGGGAGGTGGGTAACCCCCTGGATGGAGCCCCCCAGTTGTGGGATAGCCTTCCAGAAAATAGGGAACCCTCCAGCTCTCAATCGTCCTTCTTCCAGGTGCTCTACAAACTTGGCCTTGATGGAAAGGACGGGGCGAGTGATTTTTTTTAGCCAGGGCATCTCCCCCTGCTCAGATGCTACTGACCCTGAACATGTTACCCACCAATTTTACTGTAGGCCTCCCCCATGTCGGAGCACAGGCAGACGACTTCTCCACTTTCATCCCTTTCCACGGTGTAAAACACCTCTGGGTTGTCTTGATCGTCACCGATCACCTCAGTGGCTTGAACTTGTGGGAAGAAAAAGAGGAAAGGCCAATGGTGAGCAAAAGAGGAGCTGTTCCCTTGAGGTCTGACCAGCGGAGCCCCACCTTGGTTCCCCCCTGCCCACCTGCAAAGAGAAAGGCCACCATCCCTGGAGATGGGCTCAGCCTGAGAAAAGCCCGAGCAGCCAAGCCCCAGAGGTGACGGGGAGAATCTGCTGGGATGGGAGGCCACCAGGGAATGTCGGGTCTGGGCGTTTGGCCAGGAGGTTGAAAAGCGCCCTCCAAGAAGGCGGTGGGAAAGTGCCTGATCGGTTCCCTGCAGCTCCAGCTCCCCTCTTTCCCAGCCTGTCCACCCTCCCTGGGAATTCTGGGATTGTAGCCGCAACCTGCCCACCAGAGGCACCGGGTGGGGGAAGGCTGCACCTGACCCAAGGGATGCAGGACCTCTTGCCTGTCTGGAGGGGACACGCCTTGGTGCAGAGCCCGGCTAAGTCAAACCAGCAAGAGACCTGGCTGGGAGGGGAGGGGAGGGGAGGAGAAGAAAGGGGAAGGGGAAGGGGAAGGGGAATGGAAGGAAGAAAAAGGAGGAAAAAGGAGAGAAAAAAAGGAAAGGAGAGGAGGCTTTCCCTGTGCCAGGGTCAAGCACCTGCAGGAGCCTCGGCCATCTCTTCCACCAGCTTGCCCAGAAGCGAAGGCTGGACCTCACTCTGCAGGCAGTCCCAGCAGTGGGTCTCTGGCAGGATCCCCGCAGGCGTCACATCGTCTGATAGGGAAATAGCAGGGGGCGGGGGGGGGGAACCTGGTTGAAGCTCCTAACAAGGCGAAATAACTTTTCAATTGTTTGCCTTGGGCTATTGAAAGTACGGGCTGGTTTGAGAACATGCCGCCTCCTGCTCTGGAGAGAAAGAAATGCGCGCATGTTTCCTCTTCCTGACCCTCACGCCTGGCTCCCCTTTCCAAGGATCTGGAAAAATCGTGCAGCGGAGGGAGGCAACGTTCTTCGGGGCTCCTGCACTGAAAGGGAACTGGGATGCAGGTCTGTGTCTGGCTTGGGGTCAGTGTGCTGATCCAGGCTTTGCTTTATTTGGGTTTACTGAATAAACCATAGCTAGATAGCTGGCTTCCTGTGATGTACTAAGCTCTAAAACACGGTTTACAGTCTGGCTGGGATGATCAGCCACCCTGAAAAGCGCAGGCTGGCAGAGGGCCCAAGAGGAGGTAAGGGGCATCCAGGAAATTATCCTGCAGGGTGGGGATCCCCCAGGAGGAGAAGCAACCAAAGAGAGAGCAACAGAGGGACCGCTCTGCAGGGTGACGGGACCCCTGGGGGGCTTGTGGCCATGAGCTCATCCCGGTGGGAACAGAAAAGCTGCGCTTGCACAATGTGTGGACCCAGGATTGCCTGGATGTGCTCCGTTCAGTTGGCCCAATTTTCTGGGGTTGTCTGATACCCCGAATCCAGATGGGCAAGGTTCTCACGAAACGCTCAGTTCAAGGGTGGCTGATGAGAGAGAGAGGGTCAGCGTGTTGTGTGAACACAGCTGAACCAGAATGAGTTCTCGGATGCCAGCAGGAATCCTGTGGTGACTCTCAATCCCATGGAAGGACGCTTCGAAGCTGTTTCATTTTTCCGAAAGGACAATGAAGACCAGCTGGTGAGGATGGCCTTCAGGTGGAGCAGCTTCTGGTGAGGTGGGGGCTGTTTGAGTCCTGATCCACCAGAAGTGGCTGATTTCCCTGGGCTGGATCATGGTTAGTGATGGCGAAGAGGACGCCAGAGCAGTCCTGAGTTGGGAGGGGCACTTTGGCACCAGTTATCACCCCCACCTGAAGAAAGAGGCCCCCCACTTTACAGTTTGCAATAACTTTGCTTCTAAATTGCCCTTCCCACGACTGACTTCTCTCGGACCAGAGACAGCTCCTGCCTATGATCAAAACAGCAGCCTTTGTGGAGCCTCTCAGGGACCCCCAGGTTAAAAATAGCCACTAGCCAGCAAAATACGGCCCCTGCAACTCTTTGATGCACCTAACCCTTTTTTGACAATGGGTGGTTCAAAGGAGTGCGTTAGACCACACAGCTGTGTTCACACAGAAAAAGGAGAACAGAAAGCAGGGCCTGGACCTTCTGCAAAATGCACATCTTCTATAAATATCAACCAAAGGTCCAAACCAATTGGGAAATCAAGCCAGAACTTTGTTGAGGTGGGGGATTCCAGCTTAGTTCAAATAAATGGTGCTCCACTCATGTAAAGGAGGGCAAGAAGACATCCCATTTTCTTGGAAGCCCCCCCCCCCACAAATGTAGGGGAGCTATGCCACTTGCTGCAGCTCAAAAGTGTCCCTTGTTGCATTGATGGATTTGGGATCTCAGCTGTAACATTGCATCTCTCAGCATTTGAAATGAGGATGGGGTTAAGAGTACATGGGTGAGCACGCGGGTTCCAGGGCAAACACCTGCCCCTTTGGAGAGCTGCAGAAGAGGAGGCAGATTGCCAGCCTTACATTTGTTTACAAAACCACAGGTTGAGTTTAACCAGCTCCTGGTCAGCTGCCCCAACCAAGCCTCTGTCCATCCAGAACCTCCGAACTCCTGAACCCATGTCTTTCCCTTTTCAGATGATAATGGAAGGCAGGGTCTCCCTCTTATCCAAATGGCCAAATAGTTTGCTTTCCAATGGTGGGGAATGGAAATAATTGCCTTCTTTAAGCAAGCGCAGCTCACCTGCCTCTTCTCTTCCGCACACCCCGCCTGACGGGAGGGAGGGACACACAGAACAGGGACTCAGCCAGAGGCAGAACTCCAAGACCCCACCCCTCAACACTCAGATACAATAGGAGTGGGGACTAGCCCTTTCTTGCCCTCCTCCCTGAAAATCTGAGCCCTCTGCCAGCTTTCCGGTTTATGGCAGCTTCTCTCCAGGCTTCGGAGTCACTAGCTTTCCTTCTGCCCAAGCAACGCTATCAGCTGAACTTGCTGGCATATCCGAGGTCAACACGAGGGTGATCTTGCCCGGCCCCTCCTGAGAGTTTCCTGGGTGGCAAAGGAGGCATTTGGGTGTCTCATGGCAGGCAGCAGAGGATGGGGAAAGCCAGAAGCAGAGACTGCCCACACAATGCCATCCTGAGGCTGCAAGAGCTGAAGACTGACCTGGCAGGAAATGTTCCAACTGTCCCTTCTGCAAACAGGGTTGGATGGGGGGCTCCTGATCACAAGCCATCCTGGGTGCCACCAAGCAACCCTGGATGTGTCCAGGCTGCCAGTCTCTTTGTCTTGCTGCAGGAGGCTGACTGTAAACATGCTGGGAAAATCCCAACAAGGGAGTAACGAGGAATTTCCCTCTTATTCTGCTATGAGTGTTTTACAAATCATTTATTGAGAGCTTTCAAGGCTGGCAAGTCCCACCCTCCACTTTTTTTAGATTTTTTTTTTACCCCACCTTTATTATTTTTATAAATAACTCAAGGCAGGGAACATACCCAATACTCCTTCCTCCTCCTCTTTTCCCCACAACAACAACCCTGTGAGGTGGGTTGGGCTGAGGGAGAGGGGCTGGCCCAAGGTCACCCAGCCAGCTTTCCTGCCTAGGGCCGTACCCTTTCTTAACCTTGTTCCTTTCCTGAAAACAGGGGACTTCCTGCCTGGCAAATACCCAGGTTTTCTACTCTGCCTGACCACAAGCTCCACATTCCCTGCAGTGCCCAAGTACGTACCTCATGGCAGCCAGACCCCTCACCAGCAGACTCAAGGGTAAAATGTTCAGGACACACAGCAGGCAACTTGGTGGAGAACTCACCTACTTTCTGCCTTGCAACTAGGCAGGGCTGCAGAACCGAAAGTGATCTGCGGCAAAGTTTCATTTTCTCTCCTTAGTGATCCAGATTCTTTCAGGTCCACCCACCTACCTCATTGCAAGCAGTACAAATTTACTTCTCACACTTCCTTCCTTGTGAAAACTTTCCCTCTGTGCTTTCCACGTGCTGCTTCTCCCACCTGTTTGCACCGGACAGTTTCGCCTACCCTAGAGCCACGGTGCGGCCGGCATATGGCTGCCATGTGGACGGTTGCACCACAACTGCATCGACATCAATGCCCGTGAGAGAAAGGGGGCTGAAGCGGCCCAGATCATCTCCCAGGTCACTGTTGTGGGAACAGAAAGTCACTTTCGCCTTCCAGAGGAAACGTGGAATATTAATTAAAAGAGTCCTGGTGAGGCTTATGATGACAATTAGCTGCAGTTCTGCTCTTGGCAACCCCCAGCTGTGTCAGACTGCAATTCCCATCATTCTCAGGAGCAGCAGCGGTCACTAGTGCTGCCCTCCAGCACATCTGGGCCTTGCTGGAGAAGAGGATGCATCACCAGGGCTCAGCCTTATGGCCAGCAGGGAGGCCCCATCTGTCTGCCACTCCTCTGCCCCTCTGCCCGTCTCCCTGGGGAGGAGAAGGGGTCAGGGGTGGGCGGGGTGGCAGGCCCTTGGCCTGTACGGTCAGAAGAGCCGACCAAGAGCTTGTTTCTCAGCTTTCCCTCCTTGATACGACCTTGCCACCTCTCCTCCTGCCCCGCTGCTCTGTCCTGGAAGGAGGGCGCTTCTGATGGACACCAAGGACTGGCCCATTGCACTGCTCTCCGCCTTCCAGCTGCCAGCCCCCTCCCACCCACCCACCCGGGTGAGTTTCTGTTGACCTCCTTCTGGAGCAGCAACTCTGCGGGGCTGCGGAGCTGCTGCTTGCCTTAAGTGCTCCCTCCAGTCTGGCCAGGCTCCAAACGTCCAGTTGGACCAGCATCCGAGGCTGAGACAGAAGCCCACCCGCCTTTCCCCGCCGCTGAGCCGCTCCTGCCACGAGCCGCCGAGGAGAAGCCCCCGTCTCCAGGCAGGGGACGGAGAGGGGCTGCGGCGGCTCCCCGGGCAGTGTCCCTCCTCCTCCTCCTCCTCCTCCTCCTCCTCCTCCTGTCTTGGCAGAGACAGCAAGGCCGGGGCGGATGCGGCTCTTTGCTCTGATGCTGTGGGATGGGGGGTCTTCGGTGCCCCCCAGAGAGGGGCCCAGGATGGCTCGGAGCAGCAGCAGGAAGCAGGAGGAAAGTCTCAAACTTTCCAACAAATTCATTTAACGTTAGAGGGCCATTCATACTGAAACACTTGATGAGAGCTGCTGGTGTCCTATTCTTATCTCGCAACTGGGCCCCGTTCAAAAAGGAGTTTGTGGGTGGGTGGGGAGGTTAGCAGAGTCAGGGCCAAAAGGAAATAAATAGCTGAAGCTTCACAAACCCAGTCCAATATTTCTATTGGCCATCGCTGAGGTTCCTGTCTCAAATTAATTAAATGATTTTTTTTAATGCTTTCAAGATTTTAAAATGAGATTTCAGAATGTCCCCTGCCCTATTTGTGATGATAAATTGAAACTCAACAATAATATTTAAACCTTAGATCCAAGTAGAAACATAAGGTCAAAAAGGCAATCAGAGAGATAGATAGGATTTATCCTATTTCAGAATTAAATTAGCGTTTACTGATTTTTGAATTAAATTTAAATTCGAGTTAGATCTAAGTACCTACCTATCTATCAGACAAAGCAGCTGAAATTACCAAACTAACCTTCTGATATGGCCATTTGACTAATCAATAAAGTTATTCTTCTCCCAAACTAACCAGGAAGAAGGTGTTGCTCCGAGAATGAGGTTGGATGCACCTTACATAACTATTCCCTCCCCACCCACAAACATTCAGTGCACAGTGAACCATATTATATTTTTAACCAACCTTACCAGTCAAGTTTCTAGTGTCCAGCGAGACTGCTCCATTCTTAGCATTTTCTGTAGGATTGCCAGAAAGCTGTAAACAGGAGTGGCATGTGGAATTTGAACGCTCAGCCTGTTTTCCAAGAAGGGTCAGAGCAATCTTCCTTGCCAAATCATCAGTGTCCTTTTCATACAGTAATGTCTGATAATATTCCTTTGAAATAATTCCTTCCCCCAACATGTATTCCAGGAAAGTTTGAACCTGTGGGGCTGAAGCATTTGATAAAATCTCCCTAACCTCTGGTAAGATTTCCTTGAAAATATTCATCTTGGCAGCAGGAACGTTTGGATTACTCTGAATCAAGTATGCTGCACTTCTGTGTCTTTATGTGGCAGACCTCATCCCAAAAAGATGAAGTGAAAAAGGAAAATCATAACAATACATTTGATTTGGGGAATCATCAGTATTATTTCCTCATTTAGCTGAATGTATGAATGCAGCTTCCAAGGAAGCCTCAACAGATTCTCACTTTTTTATTTCTAAACATCGATCTCAGCAAAAATTGATCTACAGCTTGGATACTTCCTTGACTGCAGTTAATAGCAAAACAATACACCGCGGCTGTCTTTTTAAAAAATCTCCCAAGGGCGGGAAATTCACCCAAACCGTGGGTAGAGCCGGAATGAGGGTTTTGTTCAGAGGGGGTGCGAGAGAGAGCCTTGCCGGTGAAAAGGCACGTTTAATGTTGCTCAGCTGCAGAGACAGTTTGCAAACTGCCTTTGGGACCTCCCTGGGTGCGGCGAAGGCGACAGAGAACGCCTCGAGCGCAGCCCCAGGGCGAAAGACCCCCCCGCCCCTTGGCCTCGACCGGAGGGGTAATTCCGGTTGATAAGCTGGTCAAATGCAGGCCAGGTGCAAACAGACACATGCCTCCTTCACAAAGTTTGCGGAGGGGGGGGGAAGCGGGGAACCCCGTTCCCACGCTTCGCCTGAGCGGCAGCTTGTCTGGCCCGGTTTTGCATTCTAGGCTTTGCATTCTTGGCTGGATTTCGGTTGTGCGGTGTTGCATCAGCTGCTTCGCTTTCCCTGAGGGCGGCCTGCTTTGCAACGGGGAAAAAACTCCTCGGGCAGAAATGAATGATGAAGGTTAATAGAAAACCTCACTGAACGGGCGGCGGATGGACCGGAGCAAGTGCAATAGTCCGACAATGGGGGCCCGAAAGGGCCGGCCCAAACCCATTCAGGGTCGGGGACTTCGGTCCATCGGGTCCATCGCCCCGAGGCTCCCCGGTCTCCCAAAACCAGGCGGCCCTCCGCCTCCCGGCCGCACCGGCCCCTTGCTGCCTGGCGGCATCCCGCTCCGGTTGCCATAGCAACGGGCGGGAGGCGGCAGGCAGGGGGATCCGGCATCACATCCGCAGAGGCCAGAGGAGGAAGAGGAGGAGGCCGAGCCGAGATGAAGCAGGTGGGGGAGAAGGTGAAGCGGAGGGGGAGGAAACCGAGTATTATGGGCTGGCTCTGGGCCTGCAGGATGCCTGGGTGTTGGGGCAAATGGCCCGTGTGTCTGTGTGTAAGCAGGGGTACCAGGGAGAGAGCTTTCCGCTTTCCACTGTCCCGCCCGAAGGGGGCCTGGGAGAGTCTTCAGCATCCAGCGCGCAGGAACAGGACCACAGAGACAAAATAGATAATGTGGCAACCAGGTCTGGGATTAGCTTATTTTGAAAGGAATCCTATTTCTGGAGGAAGGCCTTGAGCATGGATGCCTGTGCGTGCATGCCATTTCTGCCAAAGAAAGGGAGGGGGTCCCTCTGCTTCACGAGCACACAATGAACCAGCTCAGCCATTCAGCAAAAGCAGCCGCTTCCATGCTTGGCAAGACTGGGAAGAGGCGGCGGCTCCACGCATGTAGGCAGCCAGCTGGAGAGGCCTGGCAGGAAAAGAGGGGAAGAAACCCCAGGTGGGGGCCAGGCACAGCCCCAGGAAAGTCCTGAAAAGCTATCTGGTAAAATTCAGACAGGAGAAGGGCAGGAGGGGAGCCGAAGGGGTTCTCCGCCAGTCTCAGACTGAAGGACAGAGCGTCGGGGAGGGTCGGGGAGGGTCGAGGCTCTTTGGGGATGGAAAGAGGCCTGGTCTTGGCTGCTGCCAGTCCAGAGTCTTCAGGACTGGCTTTCCCTCTGCTGTGGCCAAGCAGAGGAGGAGAACGTTTCATTATGCCTTTCCTTTAATGCATTTCTGTGCTTGTTTCTGTGTGTGATGCTCACGGATGGTCCATCCTTTCCAGACCTTAGATGACACAGAAGATGTGTCCCTGGACTTTGGAAATGAAGAGGAGCTGGCCTTAAGAAAAGGAAAAGTCAGGTAAACAGAGTGGAAAGGGTGCCTCTTCTAAGACCATGCCATCGCCTCCAGCAGTTCTTACCCGTTTTGGAAACGTACCTATTTTTGATGCATGATGCATGCGTGTGCACAAACACACACACAGAACGCTAACTTCTTTTTGAGTTTCTGCTTGATTAGTCGAGGTTGTTTTTTTCTGCCCAGTTGACTTTGGGGCTCATTTGGTAGAAAGCAGTGTTAGAATTCATGCTTTATTTTGTTGTTACAGCATTGTATTGCCATTTTTATGGAAGCTGACCTAAGCCTTTGGCATTCCTGGCATTTACTAAACAGATTTGCCAAATTAATTAGCTGCCCAGAGTCATGGAGAGTTGGGCGGCATACAAGTTTAACGAAGTATTGTTATTGTTATTATTGGAATATAGGACAGCAGCCTAGACATTTTGGATTTGCTTTTAAAATGATCTGATTAATTAAATACTGTGACCTTATTTGGGCCCAGAACTGTCCAAAAGAGTGTTCTTTTACTGAAACGTACATGTACAAATAAAATATTTCTCCTTGCTCCTTGTAAAATATCAGCTCCTTGTGCTAATAGCTATGTGAATAGCTATTATCAGCCCATATACCCGGTTGGACTTTCTTCCCAATCTCAGAATATATCCCAAGGTCCTGCCAACTGTTGCAGCAGAGCTTCACCAGAAAGTCAGCCCTCAACAGTGTTCCCATGGCCAGCCAGCTCTCTCTGATCCTCACCCTCACCCAGGGGAGCCCGTAGTGAAAGTAGCAAAGAAATTCTGCATTAAACAAATGTTAAAAACAGGACAGGACACCTGTTTTCCAAACTTTTGTGGAAAGATGATAACCATAACAGCAATAACAATAACGTTACTACCATTGAAGCTAAAAATGGTCCCCTCTTGTGTGACTTTTCCGTATCTACTGAATTCTGCAGTAGGAAAGCTGCAGGGCCATCTGTTCAAAACCTGTCTGGACAGAAGCTACAGAGCTCTGAGGACATGAAAAGCCAGGGCCTGCTCCTTTGGACCTGTGCCCAACCTTTTGCTTCTTAAAAGGCGTCCCAAGGGCCTTCACTATGAGAAGGCTGTTAGACAGACCTCCCTGCTCTGAGGCATCCTGGGGTGGGTGAAGAACCACGCTGTCTTGCTCCCTCTCCTCTGATCAATTTCATAGACCACACCGAGGACCTCTTCTCCCATGCTTTCCTGAGGTTCTTCCTTGTTGTGGTTGGTGTCAGAGGGTCTGGAGCTGGAGGTGACATGGAAAGTTGAGCCAGACCTTTCTTGTGCCACATAAGGATGTGCGCGTGCGCATGCGTGCTTGGGGAGAAGCTTCCAGCCCTTATGGAGCTCCTGTTTTCCAGGCAGAACTTCCGGCCCCGATCCAGGCACTGCTGGGAAAGACCCCTCTGAAACTCTGGGGAGCAGCCACAAGGTTGGGCTGGGGGGCCAAGAATCAGTTGGGAGAAGCAGCTGCCTATCTTCTGGACTGTTCCCTCCTAGGTACCCGCTGGCCACCTTCTTCCATCTCTTCTTCCGTGTGAGTGCCATCATGACCTACCTCTTCTGTGACTGGTTCAGCAAAAGCTTCATTGCCTGCTTCCTCATCATCCTCCTCCTCCTCTCCTTCGACTTCTGGTCTGTGAAGGTAGGCCTGCTTTTGGCCTCTCCCCAAAGGCGCTGCCGGGCCGCCTCACTCTGCTGTGCCCTTAAACGTGGCAGCTAGCAAGGCCAGGGAACCTCATTATCCCCAGCTACCCAGAGTCAGAGCTGGTCAGCTCCCTTCCATTTCATTTTCTCTACCTCCGTGTAAGAAAACTGAATTCCATTGGCATGCAGATAAAAGCACTGTTGAGGAAGCAAATGTTGTAATTGCTTCATTGGATACGAATCTGCATTTAACAAGCACCAGTTATGGAAGAGGCCATTTCCTCTCCTAGATAAAAAGGGAGGCGGCCTCTTGAAGGATGGTGCGCTGGTCATCACCAGCTGTTTAAGTGGACTAAGACAGGGCCAAGCATCCTGAGAAATGGATTTAAATGCCAGAGTTGCAGCAAATGCAAAAAAGGAGAAATCTTCCTCCGTAGATTGCCATATCCAGTGAACCCGGGGCCTGCCAGACTGTGGGCCATCAACTCTCTTAACCACAGCAAGCAAAGTCATCGTGTTGCGGTACCAGCCCTTGATGGGGGGGTCTGATGGGCAAGCGATGATCGACTTTTCCAAATTATGGGGCAGGGACTCTTAACCCATGGAGAATGGAGAGATGCGGGTTCTGGTGGACCCAGCCTGGTTTAGCTAAGCTGTGAGGGCCTCCTACATTTCTGCAGTTCAAAAAAAAAAAATCAAAACTGATGTCTTTGTTCAACATGGTCTCTCTCTAAAGTGTATGTTGGTTTTTATCTGTGCCATTAGAATGTCACTGGAAGACTGCTAGTTGGTTTGCGATGGTGGAATCAGATTGACGAGGATGGGAAAAGCCACTGGGTGTTTGAAGCAAAGAAGGTAGCCCTTTACGGTACCCTAATTTCCCTCTCCAAGACATGAACCTTTTGATCCATTTATGAAGTGGAGCCATTTGCTATTTAGATGCAAGAGGGAGAGAGGAGTTTGGAAAGAGGCCTTTCTCCCTTGTGGTATATCAGCATCTTCTTTCCAGCCTGGGGGCAGTGAGATGTTGGAATGTAGCCCTCGTAATCCCCAGCTAACATGACCATGATAGTTGGGAACGAGAGGACGTGCAGTTTCCTCCCTGGAAAAGGGTGGTCTAAAAGCTTCCCGTGCTTTGGAGCTCCTAACATTTCAAAGAGATTTAGAAATTAAGTTTTGTCTACTGGACCATACAGTGACAATTGAAACATCACATTTTGAGGAAGTTTGCTGCCTGGCATGAAGAAGTGAATCTGTTTTTTCTTAAAATTAGACTGTATCTGTTCCCATTTCTGATTAATTGTTTTGTTTTGCATAGATGTGAGCTGAGAGCAACGCTCACGTGCAAACGCTTTAAAATAATTCGCTTTTTCCTTCTTTTAAGGGCCTGTCTACTGTAGCTTCCCCCACTGAAGTGGAAGCGCGGATCTTCTGGCTTGGGCTGATCATCTGTCCTGCTATCTGGACCCTTTTCTTTTTTAGCACCTTATTCTCTTTGAAGTTGAAATGGCTGGTAAGGGCTGGCCAACACTTGGCAGAAGGGAGTCCCCCAGGACTTAGAGAATGTTAAGCAGCCCTTCAGAATGTGGCACTTTTGCCCAAATGTTTGGCAACCGTTGCCAGGTATTTTGTGAACGGGTGGAGATGAAGCAAAGCCTGCATCAGAGGCTGCTTAGGGCCTTGTATGGTGGAGGGCCGTCTTGGTGGGACATAACACATGCTAAAACAATTCCCTGGGTGAGGAGGTGGGAAGAGCTCTGTCCTCCTGCTCTTCTGGGTGGCCTTTGACAAAACCCTTGTTTTGACTCCTGCAAATCTTACTCAACCACCTTCCTGAAATCCTCTGCTTTCAGGAAGAGCATTGCACCCTTAAAGGACAGAAACTTAAAAAGACCCTCGGGTTCTCAGGAACATGAATTTGTAACAGAACAACCTTGTGTAGAAAAAGACTGTAAGAACTTTCTGAAAGTCATCCTCATCCACCTAGCCATCCAGTTTATTGAGTGAGGGGTCCTCTCCCAAGCCACATCGGGGGTTTTCTGTTTCCTGAGGCTTTGAAGTCTCTAGAAATCTGCCTCTTGGCCTGCTGCTCTTAACGCTTTGTGTTCCAGGCACTGGTGATAACTGGCATCTGTCTCCAAACGGCTAACCTTTATGGCTACGTCCACTGTAAACTAGGGGGAACCACGCAAACCATCTGCAAAGTCACCACGCGCTTCCCAGCGCAGGAGATCTTCCAAACGGTGAGCTGGAGAGCCTGTTGTCCAACTTCAGGTGAACTTCGGGGTGAAGCATAAATGGGGAAGAGTGGAAATATAGGTGGCTTTTTATATAGAGGGGCAACTTAATGGGCAGAAAAGGAGAGACCCTCTCCCCATTTCAGCTCTATTAATCACCAAAGGACACCCAAAGTTCTCTGCATGGCCTCAGCATCCAGAAGCATCTGATGGGCCAAAGGAGCTTTGGAGATGGTTCGGGGCAACAGATAGGAAAGCTACTGCACAAACAGTCCCGCTGCGCCGCAACGCCCATCTCCACCCGGCCTGAACGATGGGAACCAGCGTGGGGAAGCCTGGAGCAGGCCTTCCTCTGCCCTTAGCGTGCAAGGTTTTCTCCAGCCCTCCAGCTGTGAACCTGATAGGCTTGCCAGCTCAGTACTGATGGGTGTCTGACGGGACCTGCTCCTTCCAGGAAGGCACGCAACATCCTAAGCCTCCCCTTCTAAAATGGCAAAGGGGAGTGGGGGACTTACAAAACAGGAAGCAGCCTCTCTTTCTTGGGTAAGAATTCTGACTTCAATGCTGCCCATATCCCTTTTTTTTTTGAAAGCAGATCCAACATAATTCCAATGTAGACTCTTCTCTGGGGGAAGGAAGGGGAGGAGAAACCCTTTCTGAAGCTCTTGCATCTTTCCTAGACAAGGAACCAGAATAGGAAGTAGAGAAAGTGCTAGGCTGTAGGATGCAGCCTCAGGAGGAAGCGAAGTCATTGGGTGCAACAGAAGGGAGAGGGCTAAAGTGAACCAGAATTGCTCCTCAGGGGATCCTGGCAACGACAGGGTTAGCCAGCGCAGGCCTGGATTCTGCTCACAGGGATGTAACGCATCTGCAAAGGCGGCTGAAGTCGGTTTGCTTGGTTTTCCACCTCTTTGGCACAAGCCTTGTTTTATTTCTACTGCAGGAATCATCGGAGGAGTGTCAGAAAAAGGTCCTGAAGCATCTAGGGACGCAAAGCCATTAAAACAAGGACGTCTGGGAAGTCCCTGGTTTCTGCGTTAAACCCAGACAGGCTGCACTTCACTTTAGAAGGGCCAACGCAGCAGCAGCAGCTTCCTCCTCGCTTCACATCCCACACGACGCTTTCTGGCGTTAGTCTGTCCCTAGGGAGCCGTCCTGGCCCCTTCCTCTGCTGGAGCATCTGGCACGCTGATGCCGACCTCCAAGCTCTGATCCCTAGCAGGAATTTTGGCTTCTCAGGTTGCAAGGAAGGAAGGGATACCCCTTTCTCTCCCCGCAACTGCAGAGGCGTTCCCCTGTAGCCTCCCCGCACAATGGCTTTAGATGCTCCCGCGCAGAACAGTAGGCCTCCAGCAGGCCTGGCCCAAAAGCTCAGCCCAGCTCAGGTTTCGTTACATGCCATGCCAGCATCTATGGGTGGCTTTCCGTGGCTCTCCAGCAGGGAGTGTGTGCGCACACGCACGCACACATTTTTTAAAATCCCCAGTACACCTGTGGGGGATGTTGGGGGCACCAACCAGTCCCCTATCTTGCAAATCTCTCCCTGGGAAGCAGCGAGGGGCATGACGGGGGGACCCTGCCCACAACCTTTGTCTTCTCTCTGCTTTCTGCAAGAACATTTGATCTGAGCAGCAGATGGGGAAATGAAACAGCGAGCCGTCTGCTTGTAACTGAACAGACACAAACAGAAGACGAGTTATTTTTATTTGTGGTCTTAAAAGAACTAATATGGTATCTCTGAAGAACAGAACCCTGTCATTATCACCCTTCTAAAACACCTGAAGGATAAGACTAAAACAAGATCTATAGAACCGACTTAAAGCAGTCCTAAAATAGGAAAAAAAAGATGTGTCTCTCTCAATAAAAGCCACCTCAACCTCTGAACATGTCTCCAATGGCTGATAATAGTTATTAAGGGAAGTTCTCAAATCACGATAAGCAGATCTGCTCCTAGGAACAAAATTGAGCCTGTTTTGGAAAATTTAGAAGCTCTGTCCTCAGAAAAACATCTCTGATGGGCAAGTTTATTCAAAGGTATTTATTTGCACATGCCTAGTTGTGCACCTATATAGATATGCATAAATGATCCATGTTTATTTGCTACTCAAATGGTTTTTTCTTCCGGTGGGGTGTTCCGGTTACAGTAGTCCTGGATCCCTGCAAAAAGACCCAGAGCAAGAATTAGACTGAGATGTCTCCCCTTTAGTGGTGCCCCAGCCCCCATGCACAAATGCCACGCAGTGGCTCTGAGGCAAAAGAGGCAAACGCCACTGAACACATCTCGGGGGGGCCATGGGGAGTTGTTCTCCATGCAATGTGAAGAAGGGGAGGCCGGAAGAAGTGCTTGGATGGACCCTCCGAGGGGCTGAACTCACTTTGGATAATGTTCCTGAAGGACAGGGTGGCTGGAGAATTTGGTGCTTCAGATAAGAAAGGGTGTCCCATGTCACAACTTTTTCCTGCTCGAGTAAAGGGGAAATGGGAAGAGGCGAATTCAGTCACGTGAGCAAAAAAGAGAAACACGAACCCCTCTCTTCAGTACCCCACCACGTTGCCACGTTAAGGAAGAGGGACTCGTGCTGTCAAACTGCTTGGTCTGGTGGCCAATCTGAGCAACCGTTAAAGCCGCCTGGATTTCACGGGGTCTCCCTGAAGCTCTTGGGCTTTTGAGCAAAGACAAAAAGTGCTCCTGCAGGTCACCTTACCTATCTGAGGATCGAGAGGCACTTTTCCCAGGAGAGGCACATTGAAGGTGTGGCACATCATCTCTGCACCCCCAGTTGTGGGAGGAAATATTTGGGACTCTTTCTGGAAAAGGGGAAATCGTCAAACAGGCTCTGAGTTGTACCAGAAATGGGGCCTGGGGCCTGAATGTTTGTGCCATGGAGAGGACTCTTTCACTACAGCCTGGAGCAGTGAAACTGAGCCTGTGGCACCCTCCCAAGCAGGGAACCCGCCCTCCCCCGGCCAGCTGCTCAGGGCTGGGGAGAAGGCATCGGCCTCAGTTGCAGGGGCCCGGGAGAGAGAAATGGGAAAACGAATTGAAAGCTTGGCTGAATGCAGAAGCTCCCTGGAATTAATATGACAGCCATTTTGGCAGCACCAGGGAGAAGGGGAGAGGAAATCCTAATGACCAAGCGGGGAAATCACAGAATCTCACCATAAGAGGGCTTGACTCAGCAGGAATAACGGTCATACTTAAAAAGGATTTCTAAAACGATACCTTACATTTTGGGCATACGAAGCTGCTCATATTTTCAACAACTCCAATGATGGGTAGCTTCACCTTACGGCAGAAGTTGATCTCTTTTCGAACATCCTGAAGCGCCACTTCCTACATGAAAGGGAAAAAAAAATCCCAGCTGAACATTAGTTTGGACCTCCTGCACCGGAGAACTCCCCCTGAAGAGCAGAAGCGGCCCACCGACCCCCTGCCCTTAATCTTCGGCTCAGCCGTCCTGGAAGCATCGCTGGGTGAACCCGCACGTGCACATCCATCTCCCGCTCTTGCTGCCTGCAGCCTTCCCTCCTCACGTGACCTCTGCCTCACTGATGCAGTGGCTCTCCCCAGCATTGTTTCTGAAATTCTTGGCATTTCTACTCTTCTTTCAAACAGGTTCGTTCGCTTTCCACTAGCTTCTTCCTGTTCTGATTGCGCTGCCCGCTTATAAGGAAAAAATGGGGCAGCTGTGGGGTCTTAATCAGAAGGCCATGCTGATTAAAATAAAGGTCTGTTTCCTGCAGTGTGCATCTGGTAGGCCTCAAGAGGCATTCTGCACTATTTATTTACCCTGTTACAAATACGAACCTTTAATTCTGAACGTTAATATTCCAAGTGTTCACAGCTAGCGCTCCTCCAGGCAAAGTCCAGAAGAGTTTCCCCAGATTAAAGCAGCTCTATCACTGCTACTGAACCAGCCCACGAGGTTCTAGAGTCACCCTACGATCATCACAAACTACCAGCAGCCATGAAAAGAAAATTATGAGCTGCTACGCAGAGCTCGGGCCACCCGAGGGAGACGGTTCCACCATCACGGGGTCAAACTAAAGGTTCTGTACTTGGGGCAGTGAGGTTTTCACAAGTTAAGTAAGCGGAACTAGAAATCTTTGGTGGGCCTGGAAGGGCAAGAGGGCCCCGTATCATGGGGACACTTCCTACAATGAACTGATCTACAGCCATCCACTGAAAAAAAAAAAAAAAAAACTAGAAAAAAAATACTTTCTTCCAGAAACCAATAAAAATGGAAAACCACTTGGAGATCAGCATTTTTCCATATTAAGAAAATATAATCAGCACTATTACCTTGTAAGAAGAGCTTGTACAACTACCTCCAAAGGTGAAATGGAATAACTTAGCAACGGAAGTTCTATTTCTAACAGCAAAGTTTGAAATTTTTCTAATTCTTTGTCATCTCAAGCTGCATGTGACACCTCCCAATTATAAACAACTGAAATCAAAGCAGCTAGTCCTGTTGAGAATTCCAAAACGGGGTTGCAAGATTAGCCGAGCTGGCCTCGTGCTCATCTATATTTTTACAGGCCAACCAAACTGCAGCTTTAGTTCCATTGCTAGAGTTTTGTATCTTGCCTGGGGGGTGGTGATGATCACTGCCCCATCTATTCTGGCACTGCTGAGAAATTGTACTATTGATAAATGTTCATCTGATGTTCCTGGAGGGGTATCCACAATCAGGTAGTCAATTTCACCCCAGTCCACATCGCGAAGAAACTGCTTAATCATCCCTAAAAAGAGAAAATGTATCATTCATGTCTGAAGAACTGAGCAATCACCATATCCATTAAGCAAGTTAAATCATGACTAACCCTTACAACCTCCACAAGGTTTGTCTGAAAACGGAGTTATGGTGCATGACTTTAAGCAGGTATATAAACTACTTATTACAAGGTGAAAATTTTATTTATATATATTAAAAATAAAAATATATAAAGGGAGAAAGTGGGTGTTGTGGGGGGCTAAAATTTACCCGTCACCCACATCAAACATGTCTCTATGCTGCAATGTGTGTATTTTTCTTAATTCATTTTCACATGGCCACTAGACAAGAGAAATATTATCAACTAGTTATCAAGCTCTGTAATTAAAGGTTTAGTTAAAATTGAAACCTGTGGAAGTCCCAGAAACGGAGAAGCAACTGCCATTCACATACAGTTCAGCAGCTGACATTTTATGTAGGTGTCAAGAGAGACAAACCATTTTTTTTCGGTCCTCTCCAAATGACAGCATCATCAGGGCTGCTCAACAGGAATCCCACTGACATCACACCTAGGTTTTCTTCAACATACTAGAAGACAGAAGCACACACACAATTGACAAAATAAAAAATCTTGAACGTATTATGATTTCTGGACATGAAGCAGCTGTCACCTTATCACTCCTAGTATAGGTAAAGGTAAAGGTTTCCCTTGACATGAAGTCCTGTCGTGTCCGACTCTAGGGGGCAGTGCTCATCTCCATTTCAAAGCCAAAGAGCCAGCGTTTGTCTGTAGACACTTCCTCCGTGGTCATGTGGCCAGCATGACTACACGGAACGCCATTACCTGCCCGCCGAAGCGGTACCTATTAATTGACTCACATTTGCATGTTTTCGAACTGCTAGGCTGGCAGGAGCTGGGACTAGCAATGGGAGCATACCCCGTCACGCAGATTCGAACTGCTGACCTTCCGATTGGCAAGCTCAGCAGCTCAGCGGTTTAACCCGCAGCGCCACTGCATCCCTTTATCATTCCTAGAGTTCAAAAATAAACCATCCCCATATCTAGAGCCCAAACTTTTTCAAAAACAAATAAATGTGTACTCAAGCAGTAAGCTAGCACAGGGGACTTCAGCACCCAAAATAGGGGAACGCAGGGGAGGCCATCTAACGTCCACCCTTTTGCGAATGAAATGTAGTTGCATTTTCTTCTGTCTGGAAGTGGCAATCGGCAGAAAGGAGTACTCATACAGCTTTCTAAAAAACAGCAACAGCAGCTCACCACTGGAGACCACCCTGATCCACTTTGATGGACCTGAAAAGGAGGTTTCAAAATGTTAATATGTGCATAGCACTCAGCATCACCATAATTTGCTGTTGTGCTAAATCTGTAATTCAAAGTGACAGGTGACCTAAGAAATGCTACTGACAAAATTCATGTAGTTAGATAAAAATCAACATATAAACTCCACAAGACTAGATGTTAGTAAGAGACTGATGATCTACAAGCATCACCCCAGATCAGGGGAGAGGAGCACAGGCAACCCATTGTAGAAACACGCAAGATCTTTTAAGTACATCTTAGTATTAGTTTCCAAACAAGGCTGGTGCCCACTTTGCAGAACCACTGAACCAAAAGTAAAGAGTGTCCATGTTATTTTATTCTTGTATAGAGAGCTTTGTTAAAAAAAGGCTGCAGGGCACAAGACATACAAAGCCACACCTGTTCTCCCTCGAGGCCCATGATTTTCGGGATGGATGGTCCACAAATGTCAATGTCCAGCACAGCAATCTGGGGTGGGAAGAGAGAGTCAGGGTTTGCAATGTTACTTTCAAAGCTACCACAAAAATGCGTATGGATTGTTGCAACCCTTTCACTGATCAGAAGGATGGCTTCAGGAAAGGACATAATAAAAAAATTATTGCTTCACCCAAGAAGACAGAAAACCAGATTAAAAACAGCTTTCCTTTATCCTATGTGCTATCGAGCAACATTATTTATGTAGCTGGTCTTCCTCAAGAGGCCATCACAGAGAAATGGCTTGCTTCTCCTTGTCTCCATGGTCATGGCCACCATTTACAACAAGCTTTAGGGAAGAGCATTATGCGGAAGACACTCACCTGTGTAGTTTCATCCTCCGCTAAGCCGTGGGCCAAGAGAGCAGTGAATGTGCTCTTACCCACGCCTCCTTTCCCAGAAAGCACCAGGAGCTTGTGCTTCACTGTTTTCATTTTCTCCTTGATTTCCTCAATAGCTTCACGGAGGAGAAAAAAAACAGAAAATGCTTTAATAAAACATATTTGTATCCGAGGATGGAGAGTCAGGTATGACACACAACAGTGCCTTCCTGTCATGGCTGAGAGACCCTTCAACAGGCCTAGCCCCTAGCCTGCCATTGAGCTTTGCCTCCGCCTCTTAAGCTCCCACCCCACACACAGCTCCGAGGCACGTGCAGAAAGCCGTTCTGGAAACGCTGGAGGCTGCCAATCCCAGGCCCCAGCCCCAGCCCATTTCCCCATACTCAGTTGCATCACACGTACCTGGGTCAGGGCCGGCAAGTTGCCCTGAGGAACACAAGCCCTGGTTGGGGCATCCTTGGCAGGCATCTGCCTTGCCCGCCTCATCGCTGCCAGTGCCTGGACAGTCTGAGGGGGACATGAAAAAGGAGAATGTTCACACTGGAGGAAGAGGAGGAGCCCCAGGTGGATATGGTGGCAGCTGCCTGGGGTTGAAAAGTTACCATGGTTTTCAATAGGACAGGGGAAAAGAGTCCAGAAGAGAAAAAGGCTGGGTGCTGAAAGATGGGGGAGGGGGGGAACTGGTGAGGAAAAGGGAGCCTGCTGAGGTCCACATTCAAGCAGCACTAGCAGGTGGCTGTCCAGCCTGGTTTGAAACTTCCATGGAAGGGGACCCCCCTTTTCTCTGGAAGGACAGAGGACCCGCTCTGCGAGGCCCTTCAAGGACCTCAAAAATGCCATCCTATTACACCCCCCCACTGCCTTATGTTTAAAGGTAAACCTTCCTTCTATCCCCATCTTCCCCCTCCGAGACTCCAACGGCCCCACCCTTTCAAAGGGCCCGGAAGCCCCGGCTCTTCGCCCAGGGCTTTGGTGAGGGAGACTGAAGTCCCTGTTCCTTCTTTGTTCCCACCCACCTGTGTCACTTCTGCCAACTTTGTTCTTTCCTTGTTTTTTAAACGTTTTCAACAATTTGTAAACTGCCTAGAGTTGCTGGGAATCACGCAGCATATGAATTTAATTATTAGATTTTAATCCCACTTTTTATTTATACACACACAAACACGTATTTAAAATTCAAGGCTGCAGATGTTACTGTTATTGGCTCTCCGGTTGTTAGTGTTGTTTTGTTGTTATTCCTGCTTCGAGGGCAGGGCCCAGATCTGGACACGGGACTTGAGGTGGGGCCGGACCAAGGCTGAAAAGGGGGCCCCCCCCTCACTTGGCAGCCCCGCCTCAAGGCCTTTTTCAGGGGCACCGATACAAGCCGGGGATCCTGGAGGCTCCCAGCCCGCCACAAGGCCCGAGCGAGGGGCTGGTTCAGAGCGGCGGCGCGTCCCCCATCAGCCCAGCGCCGCTTCTCGCTTCTTCCAGGCTAGGCCGACTTTGGAAGGCAGTCGCGGCCCGGCGGCCCTCCTCCCTCCTCACCGTGAGGGCGGGCGTCGAGGGCAGGCCCGCTTCCCTCTGCCATGGCGGAGCCGCCGTCAGAAAGAGCGACCACCCACTTCCGGTCGAGGGTTGGAGGGACATCAATATCGCTCCCCGGCGGTGCACCCGAAAGAAATCCTCCCCCGGAAAATGGGAACGGATGATGATGTTCCGGGCTAGAGCGCGGGGAGAGGCTGGCTAGGTCGAGGGAGGAAAGGGCGGGGCGGGTGGTGGGCGGGTGGTGGGCGGGGCCTGGCCGCCCGCGCGGGTGCGCCTGCGCTTCCCCGGCGGGCCCGGGCACGTGACGCCGCCTGGCGCTTCCGATTGGTGCTTCGGGGCTCCTCCCCCGAGGTTTGAGTCCCTCCCCCGGAGGAAAGCGGAGCGGGAGGCACCTACGTGATCCCGCAGTCGCGCCCGCGCCTTCGTGGGCGCTTGAGGCGGGGTGGACGGTGTTGTGGCGCGGCCCTCCTGTCCCCTTCTCCAGCTCGCCCCGTTTGGAAAATGGGAAAAAAATAATAATTGGGCTCGTTTCACCCGCGTTAAAAAAAAAAAGCGGTTGCTTACAACCAAATGGGCTTGCCTGTGCAAAGGCGCCAAAGAAAGGGGTAAAGAGGCCTGTGAGCGCTTTTAACCGAAAGAGGGTCTTCCTAGTTACTTTTTTTTCTTTTTAGGAAAATAAGGCACCCTAGGAAATAATCCCTTTTTAGGCTTGTCGTGGCTGTGCTCCCCCCACCCCCGTTGCACTAAGTTGCGGTTCCTTTGCCAAACCGAGGCGTGTTGGCTTTCACACACCCAGGGGAGCTGCAAACCATGGTTTACGAGGGCTTGGTCGACGACACACGCTCAGCCGTTACACCAGAAGACGGCTGAGCGGTGGGGGGGGCACCTCGTCGCCACTTGGGCTGGTGTGTCCCCTCAGCAACTGCAACTCACCTTGACTTGGGGCCACCTGGGTCTGGGAAGCTGGCGGTTGAGGCCTGAGCACAGGACAGGGTCAAGGCTTGGCTTAGGGCAGTGTTTTTCAACCCGGGCAACTGGAAGACGGGTGGACATCAATTCTGGCTGGGGAATTCTGGGAGTTGAAGTCCACCCGTCTTCCAGTTGCCCGGGTTGAGAAACCCTGGCTCAGGGCCCTGGGGAAGCAGGGAGGCATTTTAAGCAGGCAGCTGAGTGCCTTCAGGGCCCTTTTGTGACACCAGCGCCAAGTCACAGTGCCTCAGCCTCAGCTGCAGGGGAAGAAACCCCCCAAGGTGCAGCTGCACCGCTTTTGGGCCTTGGGCTGCCAAGGAGGTTGGTGACTCCCCGCGGCCTTTGATGGAATTCCTTGGCACCACCCAGACGGCCAGCTACTGTGGACCGAGGAAGAGCTGCCTGCTTCCGGAGGTGGCCCCCACCAGCATCAGCCAGGACAGCTACCGGGCTTACTACCTGCCGGGCTACCGCTACCTGAACTCATGGAGGCCCAGCTTGTTCTACAAAGTCTCCTCTTTCCGACCCATTGACGAAGGCGTCGGGCGCGTTAGCGCCCCGCTGCGGCCCCCGACCATCCTTCCCTCGGTGAGGTCGTCCCTCTTTGCCCGCTACAGTCCCCACGACTGGTACAAAGCGAACACCATGCAGATTAAGGGCTCGGAGGCATACCGGCACTGGGCCGGGCGGCTGAACGCGGACAGCGCACGGCTCATGCAAGACAAGGACCAGCTGACTTGGCAGCAGCAGGAGGATTCTGGGAAGAACATCGGGCAGAGGCTGGCCGACATCGATTTCTGGCGGTCTGAGCTGACCTACGAGCTTGAGCGGCTGCTGAACGATACCCGTGCGCTGGACACTGCCAAGAGGCGCCTGGAGTGTGCTGCCGATGAAGCCCAAGGGCCACTTCAGGCAGGTGTTGAGCCCCCAATGCTCTCTGGTGCCATTAGTGTGGGGTACTAGGGAGTGCGTACTGCCCCTCTTGCGGCCACTGCGGGGGGAGCAGTGATGCCTCGCCGGCAATTTCCCCTGGTGGGAGCTAAGTTAGTTCTAAAACGTCCTCCTTTGTTGTAGCATTGCAGCATCCTTCAAACCGTGGGCAGGCCCTTGCAAGTATAGCTATGTACATTTTGCTCTTGCCCTAGTGCTAAACCAGGCCATCCAACTGAAAAAACGAAATAGCAGTGCAAACTATCTACGAGTCAGAAGCAATAACGGGCAAATCTTAAAGTCTTGCGTAGAAGCAGCCCCCAGAAAAAGGCAACATAAAATGACCTTTGCTATCTGCCAAAGGCAGTCTGGGGAGACTGAGACACTGTTCCTAGTTACAGATTCCACCGTAGAAAAGGTCTCTTCGGCGTTCGCTTTTAAGAAGCGTCTCAGAAGAGGTGAAGAAGACTTAGGCAGGTTGCTTGAGAAACGGCCATTCTGCTCTTCGTCTTAAAGACGAGAATAACAGTTTCACTGGAGCTCAGAAAGGAGGGGTAAGCTCCGCAGATGCTGTGGGAGCAATGTGGTCTTCTCTGCTGGTGGCAGCACCAGCCCAACCGTGGCTTGGAAGCTAAGCAGGCTTGTGCCTGGCTGAAAAGCAAGTCACTGGGAGTCAAGTCATACCGACTAGACCAGTGTTCCTCAACCGTAGCAACTTGAAGATGCATGGACTTCAACTCCCAGAATTCTGGGAGTTGAAGTCCACGCATCTTCAAGTTGCTAAAGTTGAGGAACACTGTACTAAACCTAGTCAGAACTCATGCCACATAATTTTATACCAGTTTATATTTCTGAACTGCAAGTAGGTGGAAATGGTCCTATGGAGCTGCTCGGAAGCTTTGCCCATGTGCTCAGGAGCAATTTGTAATGTGAACAGCACTGTCGGTACCTTCTCACGAGATGTCAGTTGTAGAAGAAGGTGGTGAGAATTTCGTTCTCTTGAGCAGCTGCCTACAGTGTAGAAAAGCACTAGGACTCAGAGAATGAAAGGCCGTCTTTTTTCTTTCTTAAGCGTTAGGCATCTGCTAGAGACGTTGAGCGCATTGTCCTGACCCTGCCCAATTCAGTTTTGCTGTGAGATTAAAACTGGCCATCAGGTGGCATAGCAGCTTTCCTCTTCAAATTGTTTCAGGACATAATATTGTTGACCCAAAAGCAACTGTTACAGGTCTTCTCCTTCCATCCAACGGTGGCTCCAGAGGCAGGAGCTTATCATCCCCTCTCCCTACTTTGCCACCTTTGCTCATCTCTTGTGATCAGAGGGGGCCATGCTAGAACCACCAGACTCGAGCTGCAAAAGTCCAGACAACCACTGTAGGACAGCAAAGAGACAGAAAAACAGACAGTTTTGTATTTGTATTCATGTTTTACTGTAAACCGCCCAGAGTCCCTTTTGGGAGATGGGCGGTGATAAATTTGATTAATAAATAATAAATAAATAAAAAACTAGTGGACACCCAGAGGTCTGCTGCCCAGATCCTACAGTAGCAGTCCACGCAGCTCTCTTCTGCATCCAGCACAATTTTGCTTTAGCTTCTTCTAGCTAGTAGGCTGGAGAAAGAACACGGGCTGTTTAGCCTGCTTGTGAGGACGGCAGAGATACCAGCCTTTTCCTGAGCCACCTCCCCTAGTACCTGAGGAGGAGGAGGGTAAACCACATGTCTATAGTGAAGGTGAGGGGATGTAATGAATTGATTTGGAGAATAAAAACAAAATACCTAATGACAAAAGCTTGTAGTTGGGAGCGTTAGCCATACTTACGTACGGATTTGTCTTGCTTGCTCGCAGGTGGCCCTGGAATGCTTATACAATCGGGAGAAACGAATGGGAATTGACTTGGTCCATGATAGCGTGGAAAAGAATCTTATACAGGTACAAGTCTTATGAAATGGTTTGCAAGCGATCGCCAAAAAATAGCATTTAAACTGTAGGTTTTGTTTGCCTGCTCTTCCTCGTCCGCAGTGTTTGCTCGTGGAAAGATAAGCTGACCGGAAATTGTTCAGAGCAAGAGAGAATATTTTATCAGCTTGTCTGAAGACATCTGGTGTGCATATGAGGAAGTTTTTTGTTTTTTTTAAGCACAGGAACTTTTCGTATGAAGAAAGTTGCAGTATTGTAAGATTAGTCCTGTGGAAAGACTTGTTTAAAATTCATCTGTCAATTTCAAGAGGGCTAGGATTAGTCTACAGCAGGCTTCCCACATCTTGGGCTGTGTTGGACTTCAGCTCCCATCACCCCCAGCCCTTCAGACTTAACTGGAAGGCACCCAAAAGATAATGGCTCGTGACAATTCTAGGTATGGCTTCACTGAGTTACGCATCAGCTATGTTAATTAATATCTGTAGTGCAAGACAAAACTTTTGTCTCAATTCAGATTTAAACAAATATTCTCAAGGCTCCTGGTGTGTTCTAGTGCAGGAATCTCAATCTGGAGTCTCCCTTGGATCATCTGATAAGCTCCACATTAATTTAACATCCCTGCTGGTAAAAATGAATGAGAATCACAGTTCCCAGCAGCAACTGAATATAAATGCAACAGAAGGATTTTTTTGCACTTTAAGTAAACAGCATGGACTTCCAACGTCTATATACATCCTGGAGGAAGACCAGGACAAATCTCTTCTGCATTGCTGCTAAAGAAATTACATGGATATCTCCATAACGTTACCAGGAGTCAAAATGTCACCAACACAGTTCCAAAGGCCTTTCGTTCTCTGTCATCTTTAGTTTCTGGGCCTTTGCAAGGAAGGAATCCTCCCCATACGGCTTTTCCCTTCACTTTTGTAGACTCATTGACACGGGTGTATATTCTATTACAGGAGGTTGATTTGATCAGAGCGTGCCAAGAGAAAATGAGGAAGCTTGCAGAAAGAATCGACCAGCAGATTAAGTAAGCTTTTTAAAAAGTAACCCACTATTTAAAGGAGGCTGATGAGCTGATCTGATTGATTTATGCTGTTGATGATGCAACAGCTGCCACAGTTAAAGATCAGCATTATGCTTTGTGAAATCTCCCTTAGGGTGTTGCCTTCAGTGAACAGCAGTCAGTTCATTTAGCAGATTCTAGCAGCAAGAACTTTGTACTCGCCTGGGTCGTGGGCCAACTGGAACGTACCCGGATGGCAAATCAGAACTAGCCTTCAAAGGCAGGAAGTGCAGAAAGGGGAACCGCTAAAACACCATGATTGTTGGGACTGTTATTCCTTGACCACCATCACTCACCCACATACTTTACTTTGACTGCTGCAGTAGGCAGAAATTCAACAGGTAGTGGGGTGAAACTCCTTTGTCTTCTCTTTTGTCTTACTGAAGGAATGTGTGATAAACAAGAAGTCAATAAGCAACAACATGAGAAGTTTCTAGTCAATTACAAATTTGTAAAAGTCACAAAAGCATAGGGCAAAATTCATGGCTTTTTTCTTTTTTACAATTTGGGAGTATAGAGAAGTTTTCTGCCCCTTTTTAATGGGTATTCCTTGACTCCTTTAAATAATGTTAACATAGAAAATATGGTAACAACAAAAATCTTTGTTCCAGCATTAACAGAGATGCTCAACATGCACTTGAGAGGGATCTTGGTGATAAAAGTTCAGCTCATTTCATTGATGAAAAATGCTATAATTTGAGAAATACTTCTGACAGTATCAACTACTACCATGGAATTGAAAAGATTGATGGAACGTAAGTACACCACTATCTCCTCATAATCATTTGAGTTAAATGAATGAGAATGTAAGAAAAAACAGATCTCAGGAGGTTTATCAGTGCTGTTTCATTACTAATTGAACACTGGAAAAGTGTCATCGCCCTCTATCTTACCGAGTGCTTTGCCTGCCAGAACAAAAATCAGGGGAGAACACCTTAAAGCATTTTTACTAGACTGAAATGCATATTAAAGCATTTGAAGTCAACCTTAGATCCATCCTGTACAATTTTAGCCGGTGCTTATGTTCCACATTACAGTGGACCTGTTCTCCAAGGTGGAGCTCCCATATTCTCTGGTTGTCTGTTTTCTTCTCTGAGAGATGGTTTTCACCATCCAGTACTCAGTAAGAAATTACCCCCCTGCACTTAATGGAATGCTTTATATCCAGCAGTGTACTTACCAGTTTAAAGGCAACACTGAGGTACTTTGGCCACATCATGAGAAGACAGGACACCCTGGAGAAGATGCTGGTGCTGGGGAGAGTGGAGGGCAAAAGGAAGAAGGGCCGACCAAGGGCAAGGTGGATGGATGACATTCTAGAGGTGACGGACTCGTCCCTGGGGGAGCTGGGGGTGTTGACGACTTGACAGGAAGCTCTGGCGTGGGCTGGTCCATGAAGTCACGAAGAGTCAGAAGCGACTGAACGAATAAGCAACAACAACTTTCCAGTTATCGGTGTTGTATTATAATTCTGACAAAGTCTCCTATAACTGTAAACAAAGTTCCCTTTCTGCAAGTTATGCCCTGTTCAGCGTAAGCTACGCAATTGTGAAAAATTGCCCTTTAGACTGCAGGCAGAAAACCTTTAATTAAGGGCACCTTTAATTAACTTCCTCTAAATTGCTTTACTTCTCCACAGTGGGCGTCTGGCGGTGTCAAAGCAGAACCAAAGTCAGATCTGAAAAAGGCCTAGGCTAACAATACAGGAGATGCTACACTCTCCGAACAATCAGCATTGTGCTGATGCCACGTACAAGCACAGGCAGCTCCAGAACGTGGGGCTTTAGTGGAAGCAGCCTTCATGTGTGTCGCCTTTTTGAAGATGTTGTACTGCGGATTAAATTAGACCTGGAAGGATCCAGCGACCCCATCTCCTCCTGTTCCAGGCTTCCCCAGTTAAAGCGTCTTTCATCTTTGCATGGGCCCATCGCTTCTCTGGGTTGTTCATTTCTGTCAGATCTCCCAAGCCGCAGTTGGTCCTAGAGACCAGCAAAGGAACAATTCTTTCTAAACTCAGACTCATCAGATGTATTAGGAAAAAGTGGAAGGAGGTAGATGGTTCCGGCAAGTAACTTCGCTTCCAAATGTAGAAGCTGAATTCTGGCCCTCGACGTTTTCAGTGTGACAAGGAGACCAGTCTCTTTTGAGAAAGCTAGCTAGACGTTTCTTTGTTTTGTTTACCTTCTCACTAATGTCAGAATCCTCTCTTACTGGTAGGTCGTGTTAGGAAGCTTTTTCCAGCAGTTGGACATAATCTGCCTTCCAGTAACTTAAGTCAATTTATTATTGGCCATTTCCCCTTTTTTATATCTATCGTTTTATCTGCAAGCCACCCAGAGTGGTTAAGGAGTGGCCTCAGCATTGGATAACAATAAATAAATGCATATTATTTATTTAGTTATTAATTTATTTGTATTTCAGATTTAGTCACCGCCCGTCTCATTCAAAGAGCGACTCTGGGCGGTTTACAATAAAAACAAAAATAAATACTCATATTTATTTGGGTCAGGAGGGATAATCAGTCCTGGGGGTGGTTAGCGCCTTGAAGACGCACCTGTAAATTACATGAATTTAACGAAGAACTACTTAACGTCCCCATCTTGGATTTTATATTTATATTGTTATTTAAGAATACTGTTTTTACTGTATTTTAACCGGTATTTATTTTAGTTTTACTGTAAACCTCCCAGAGTCACGCTCGAGTGAGATGGGCAGTGATGAAATTTGAAATATAAATAAATAAATATTACTGTATTCCATGTCTGGAACAGTTGAATAGATATTGGAGGTCACGGGTGAATGAGATGTCAGATGCAGATCAAAACACTCTGAAACGTTGGGCAGTGTGTGGCCTTCAGCAGTAGCCTGATTCTTACCTTGCAGAGTCTCCGTCCCTGAAACGTGGGCAAAGTTTAGTGATGACAACATCCGGTATTCCCAGAACGCCCGGGCCAACTCAGCCATCCTCTGTGAGGAGGCGAACCACACGCTGGAAATCACTTCGGATGACATGTGGAAGCAGTGGACAGACAGCAACCTGGCCTTCACCTCTCGCATATCGGAAATAGCAGATGCCAAGAACCAGCTGCAAGCACAGCTGGCTAAGGTAGGACAGCGTTTGCAGCAACCTATTTGCTGACCGAACCTGTGCCGTTCGATTTTTCACGTTCAGAAAAGCTGTCAGATTCTCTAGATAAGACCTGTCTCTAAACGTTTTGCTGTTGGAAGTAGCAAACCGAAATGACACGTCCCTTACTGCATGCATACACACAGACGCAGACACACACAAATTTACACAGGGCGTTAACCTCTTGGAAATCTTCCTGAGCATGTTCTTACGTAGAAGAACTTTCCCTTGGAAGAGCAGCCCATGGACCTCCCCTCTCCATTGACCGTGCTTTAGGAACCAAGGAAGAACATGGGGACCTCCTGTGTGATTCAAGCATCTCTGTCAGTGATGGTCTTACTGGGTGCTCTGCGAAATGGCTGTTGAGGACGAATGGGGAGGCTGGCAAATTGGGCACTACCTGCTCAGGCTGGCATGCTGACCTTCTGTGCTTTTTAGATCAAGAATGAGCCGCATAGTCGTTGGTCTGCTCTGCCCACACTACGTTGTGATGTCACAGACCCAGAGGAAATGCAGCAGCGAGGGGGGGAAAGGCTTTGTGGGGAAACAAATGGTAAACCTCCCAAAAGTGTTGGACAGTGTGGGCAGGCAGGCTTAGCATGAATAAGTTTCTTGTTCCCATAACTTGCGCAGCAGGAGAACAGTCACAAGCACGGTAATGAATCGCTGCTTTCAGATAAACCTTTGTCAGTGTTTCCCCCAGTAAGTTCTATAACGTAGGGCTGTATGAATCCGGATTAAACCAATTTAGTTAGACAGAGAAGGATCATCCATCTATTTCTTATTTAGGTTCCCTCACTCTGAAAACTACATCACATTCAAGAGACACTAAAATGTTTCAAGTGACGTCGTTGGTGCTTTGCGTGTCGAAGAGGCCACAGGTTGTAGCATTTCATGGAAGCAGGAGAGTTGAGAACAAGGCATTCCTGTATAAAAGGAATGCGTGGCACTCATCCTTTGCCCACAGTGGAGCCAGAAGGGATCTTGATTGAATAGCTAACAATGCCAGTGGGCAAATTTGTATCTATTTTCTGGAAGAGAAGGGTATCTGTTGAAGAGCTATAGAAATTAATCCACAGCTACCTCTGAACTGGTTTGTGTCTCTGAGTTCCATCTCCTCTTTTTTTGCACTGATTCCTGATCCTTGAAATATGGCTCTTCAGTGATGCAGAGCTGTTGACATCACCTGCTAATCTGATTACGCTCTTTTAACTGATGTGAATTATTTTGCATGATGAATTTATTTTTAGATATTGTTGACATTAGGTGTAGATAAGATCCCCAAGATCACATTTCTGCTAGGCAATAAGACTGACTGCATTGCAAGTACAAATCCATCCCCTTCCTCCTTTTTCTTAGTTCTTAATTATACTTTTTATAAGCGGGATCGGGCATGTTGCATCTCAGAACAGAATATGACTTTAAGTCATACCTGTTATAATGCTTTCCGATGAGGTTTAAAAATGGTTGAATATTTGGTTTGGACGCTGGGTTCATGTTTGAGATGCTGGAGAACTGTTGACTGCTTGTCAGTTATTCTGTTTCTTGGAGTGAAAGTCAGCAGGAGGTTTTTCCCCAGAAGACAAAAAACAAAGCAAAACAAGAAGTGAAGCTGTGCTGAAGAGACAGACAAGCCAGCCCGGTCTGGATCTGCACAGTTGGTCATTTTGCTGGGCTGATGCTTAAGTACGAGAGCAGCCCGCCTCAATCGGATATTTTCCCCACAGATGCACATGCCCTGTTTGCATCTCGGCTAGAGTGGATTGTATTTCTCCTTCAGACTGTTTTTTTTTTTAAGTATCCCTCAGGAGGAAGAATTATCGTTTGGGATTATTGGCCAACACTTTGCTTAGTATGCTTACTGATTTGCGATCCAGTTATGGGAAAGTTGGAAGCTCATCCTTTTTAATGACTCATTGAATACTAAAAAGAAATGGGAACAAGAAATTTTTCATGTTACCATTTGGTTTGCCTTTCCAGTGAGGTTCTGTGTTGGAAGAGCTCATGGGTTCAGGACAGCTTACTGGGGTAATATTTGATGTTTTCTTGATGATGACTGTGTTCTTGTGCCAGGTTGGGGCCAGTATTAATTTATAGAGAGCTGACATACAAATTATACTCGAAAGTACGTTCTTCATCTTAGTTAAGCTCATGGCAGAAAAGGCCCTGTGTGTCCAAACAGGCTGGGCGTGAAGCAAAACATACAACATGGACAGTGAAGGATTCTGAAATATGTAGGACGTTATCATGTTATACGTATTTCCTGTACTCTAGCTGCTACAAATCTGTGAAAGAATCTTGAATCTCAGCCATGAAATTGTTTACATACTAAGTATATTTTGCTTGATGTATGCACAGATATTTCAGTTGCATTACTCATTTTAACTGAGAGAGATCAAATGTACTCACACAGATTTATTCTGAGCCCAGCTCCATTAGGCACAGGCCATAGCAAGTGTAGTGCTAAATTTTCCAGACCAATTAACATAATATTTTTGGCCTGCTTGCCACACTGGGAGATTTGACTGGCTTGCCTGGGGCCATAGAACAAAAGCAAAGAGGACTGGAACAAAAACTAAAAGTGTTTTAATTAAAATTAATGTTGATTAATTAAATACAATGATTACTCCATGTGCATTTAATTATTTTCTCCTTCTGGCAAATTAAAAATTGCAATTCAGTATTTTCAGGATCTCTAGGGGTTCTGTTCCCAGGTTTTAAGTTATGTATTCCCCAATTAATAGATGAAATTAAAAAAAACAAAAATTTGCCTTTGAGTGAAGCTTGATCCCTAGTCACTCCATGGATATGTGCGTTTTTTACCTTTTGGTGGATCCACAGCTGGCCTGAAAGCCAGACTCAGAGTCATCCTCATCAGACCGGGCTGGATCCTGGGCCCAGGACTCTCACTAAGGGCTATATGAAGAAGTGGAGGAAGGGTTAGTAGATGGGCAGATAACACAAAACTGGACAGAGTAGCTAATACCCTAAAAGAAAATAATTTGTAAAAAAAAAAAATCTTGATTGCTTAGAGCAGTGTATCTCAACCTCAGCTACTTTAAGATGTGTGGACTTCAACTCCCAGAGTTCCCCAGCCGATAAAATTTAACAGAAGCCATTCAGAGTTCATTACTTAGGAAAAAGAAATCAGGTGCATGGGTACCGGGTGGGGAATACCATCCTGGTCAGAATATGTGTAGAAAAAACGTTTTGTGGTTGATCGCAAGCTGAAAATAAGTCAGTGGCTGTTATGAAGTCAAATACAGTTTTAAGCTGCATCAGTAGACATAACGGCTTCCAAATCATAGGAGCTAATAGTTGCACCGTATTCTGCACTGGTCAAAGCTCACTTTGAGGATTGTATTCTGTTTCGGGTGAAACTAAAATAGATGGAACTCTGTGATTTTGGATAATTCCAGTTTGCAGGTGGTAATAGCCCAAAGGATTTTCCATTCTGTCGTGCAGCTTTTCCAGACCTTTGCGGAAGAGGATTAGAGGATGGTAGTGAGGATCCCGTTAAGAAGATGGCAACCTTTTTTCTTTTCAAAACTGCCACTGATCTTTACTTTGCCTTTCAGACTCTGCAAGAAATCTTCCAGACAGAAAATACAATCATGTTACTGGAAAGAGCCATAATGGCCAAAGAATGTCCACTCAAGGTGGCCCAGACCCGTCTTGAGGCGAGAACCAGGCGGCCCAATATGGAGCTATGCCGTGACGTCCCACAGTTCAAGTGAGTGCTGTAGCTCACTTAACTGCATCCTTTTGCGGTTGCTGCATTGTCCCGGGAAAAATGTTGCTGCTTTAAAGAATGCCGATGGGGTTATGCTTGGGCTGTGAAGCACCATTGAAATCAAACTTGAGGCCCTGCAGAGCCTGCTCTGTTGTTCTCTCGTCTGCTGAGTTTTGAGAGGCACTTCCTGTGTCCGCCTAGTTGCCAGTCTGGCTCGGGCGGTTTTGTATCTTCTCAGGTCAGCTCTGGGCTATCCTGGCTGGTGCTTCTTGCATTGTCTCTTTCTGCCTCTGTATTTTGGTTCAGAACACACTAAGCTGAACGTGAGCCAGGCTTCCATATGAGTAGTGAAATTAAGGGTAATAAAATGCAGGATTGATGCAGAGGCAGCCAGCGGACAGCTCCTCGGCTTCTGATAGGGCAGGAAGAGGAGGGAATCCGCCACCGTTGCAAGTCAGCTGTGCTTGAAGGCTTCCTTTTATCACTGTTAGTCTTGAAAGCTTCCTATTAGTCCTGGCTAATTTGTTAACATTTTTTAAGCACTGATAACTGATTACATTAAGAAAGAAGCAAAGAATAAGCAGGTCTCTCTGCACTTATTACGCAGACCCTGTGCCTCTGTCTTTCCATGGTGGTGTCCCAGGATAGCGTCTTCCCATAAAATCCCCAGCAGTCAGTACAGGTAGTCCTCGACTTATGACCATTCATTTAACAACTGTTCAAAGTTACAATGATGCTAAAAAGTGACTTACGACCAGTCCTCACACTTACAACCATTGTAAGTGTCCCTATGATCACGTGATCAACATTTGGGCAGTTGGCGACCAGCATGTATTTACGATGGTTGCAGCATCCCGGGGTCACGTGATTGCCATTTGCAACCTTCCCAGCCGGCTCCCGACAAGCAAAATCAATGGGGAACCATGTGATTCACTTAACACCATGTGAGTCGCTTAACAACTGCAGCAAAAAAGGTCGTAAAATCAGGTGCAACTCACTTAACCGCATTGCTTAGTGACAGAAGTTCCAGTCCCAATTGTGATCGTAAGTCGAGGAGTGCCTGTAACCTGTGTCTTTCTCTTCCCTTTTAGGCTAGTGAATGAAGTTTTCACCATTGATGACACACTGCAGACCCTGAAGTTGCGCTTGCGTGAAGCCCAGGATACGCTCCAGCTGCTGATCCTCAACAAGTCAAAACTGGAGCACGACCTCATGGTGAAGGCCAACAGTCTCTTCGTCGACAAGGAAAAGTGCATGGGGATGCGCAAGACCTTTCCCAGCACGCCTCGCCTGGTCGGCTACACCTGAATTTGCAACGGTCGCCTTCCGTGCTTCTGTGACATAAAAGATTGAAAATCACGGGAGACATTTCTGCTCATTTATTTTTTTTGTAGCAAATGGAAGAATGAGAAAGAAAAATAAAAACCCAGTGGAAATAAGCCTTTCTTGCTTGCTGAAGGTTGGAGACGGATCCCTCCCCATGAAAGGAAGGCAGTCCACAGTGCCACCTGGAGAAGCGTAGAGCTCTGGAGGGCGAACCTTATGGCAGAAGGGTCTGCTCCTCTGGTCCTGGCCCCTCGCCCCGAGAGCTGCTCTTTCCCCGCTGGTTTAGCCCCAAGGAGGCTGGGATCTGAATCCGCAGATTGAGCCTGGAGGCCTGGCAGCCTTCGTGGCGAGAGGAGGAAGCGCTGTGCAAGTGCGTCACTAGACCGGACACAGAGTGGAATAATGCCACTTGCAAAAATAGGTTTCACTGCTAATCTGCTTGGGCCAGAAGAATCTAGCCTGCTGAAGGGCAGAGTGCAGCATGTGCAAATGCACCATGTGAGTAGCTCAACATTCATCCTACTTATTGAGCACGTATGAATCTGATCCGTGTGTCTGTCATACAAAGTACAGAAAAGGGTCTGTAACTCAAGGATCTTCTCACGTTTGCAAAAGGGAAAATAGAATGCACACAACAGAGAATGGCCCACCCTCCCCTCAGCTCTATTCTTTACATGTTACAGCATAAAGGTAGCAAAGGGTACAAACAGCTAAGCCGTGATAGGCATGCGAGTGTTTGCTCATAGGGGATCCATGGTAGAATCATGGTTTCCTCCAGTTCCAGTTCAAAACAGTGCCATTGTCCCAGGCTTCTGCTCCAAGTCCCTCTGTATAACCTTTCTTCCATTTCTAAAACATTACGTTTTAAATTTCTGGACAAGGATATACAGTTAGGATACTTTCAAGTTTAGATACTGTACGTTTCTTGCTAGCAGTTTCCAGAAATTTAGAGAACAGAAGGTAGCTCACTTGATGGAAGAGGGGCCCTGTGTGAAGTCAGCTTCCTGCCTTTCCTTCTTCACAGGATGACTGCAGGAGATCTTAAGGCCGGCTGGGCCAGCAGTAGTGAATTGTTTAGGTCAGCCTCCCCATGCCGGCTTTTGGAGAAGGCTGGTTGACAAAGATGGACCTAGAGATGTTCTTTTGACTCTCCCCTGAGATTATTAGCATTCAGCCTGAAATATCATGCTAATCTGGGTGAGAGAGCAGGAGTAATTTGTTCCTGTAGCTCAAAGACTAGAAGTCCAGGCATTTGGGTTTTTTAAATAAACAGAGAAGCTAATGTAATTGCTGTTGTGGTGTGCATCTCGTTTTCCCCCAACAGTATCACTGGAAGAATATCAACTGAGTTGTTATTTTCTGAAATACCTAGCTTGTAGTACCACATTTTTATTTATCCCTAATACCATTGCTAGTTCTTGTAGTTATAAGCTATGTTGATTGAGTGTGGTGAAGGTGTGCACATAGATGGATTTAATTACCTTATAACCAGAGGATATGCATATTTAATTACAGGGTAACTTGTGGGGTCTGGATATTAAACAGCTCCTCGACACTTCTGTTTATTGCAACTAACTCCTGTGACCTGTCCAGATTTACCTAAACGGCACTGCTGTGGTTTAGTCTCCCAATTTCCCTTCAGAATGCTGTTTCTTCCATAGTCCAGCCACATCCTTTCCCTCCCTCTTTGCAATGTCATGATTATGCTGAAAACAAAGGGATATTTTGTTCTGTCTTCTGAATTGTGCTCAACAAGTAGCCGCTTAGCAGCCATGGGGAGTTGGGGGAGGCACTCAGATTAAGCATTTAAGATGTCCTTTCATGTTGTCCTGCAAGCAGAACATCTTTGAACATTTGCAAAGCTAGCACTACATGCTGATAAAGATTTTGGATACAATCCCAGCCACTGCCTTGTTCTCCCTCAGTAGAACTCCCTGAAAGCGTTTGCCGCAGTTGGGCACAGGTTGCAGTGGAGCAGGACCACCAGGTAGACAAAGCAGAATGGGCGGTTTTGACTGGAAAGAGTCACCTGCCATCTGTGATCTTATGGTGGAAATGCTGCGGATCACAGTGGATAAACTGCAGCAATGGACACTATCTAACCTCCAGCATTTCTCCGACCTCCCTGTTTCTGCCCAGTTATGGGTGCATCTGTACTCCTGTCTCCCCCTATACTTTATGCCTGGCACCACCAGATTTTATGCTGTCAGGTACCTCAAGGCGCTGTGTTTCAGTGCGCGCGGGAAGCTTGGGTGGCCCCTCTTTCTGAGGAGGGCCAGAGCCAGTTACCTTTCAGAAGCTTCTTGGAAGCTCAGCATCTCTGGCATTCCTACATGCAGGTCACTGTGGACTGCCGTTCCGAGCACGGGATGGCTGTCTTTGCTGAATGTGGTTCATACCTTCCATGGCTATTCGCAGGCCACGGAGGAATCATGCAGTGTATCTGGTTGTGTGAATCAGGACTGAGGAACCCACCCATCCTCCCTCTAGAATAATATGCAGCATTGTGCATACAGCACGGCTCTCCAGCCCAGCCTTAAAGTCAGGGGGGAGACTGAAACGTTGCCAGAACTGAGGGGGAACTCGGCATCCTCACAACTGAGTGCGCGAGGCCAGAGTTCCGCATAGCTTTCCCCACTTAGGCTGCAGATTAAGAGAGGGAAACCGTTCTTGTGCCGCCCAAAGAGAATTCCCTCAGAGCAAAATGCCCGAGCTATTTGACATGACGTAAAAGAGGAGCTGGCATTCAGACGCTGAAGGGGAGGCCTTGAACGCTTTGTATGTACAAAGCAGCCAGAAGGCATGAACCGGTTCAGAGGGTGCTGCAGGAAGCCAAGAGGAGCTGCTCCTAGGAGACAGGAGTGTGTGGAGCAGGTGAAAGAAGGGACGGGCCCGGATGGCTCCATATTCTCCACGTGTGTATTGCAGGAGTCCGAGAGTCGTCAAGACCAGCACGGGCAGAATGGTCGTCTAGCATCTTCCTCCAGAAGGTGCTGGCCTTCTGCTATCTGCCCCTACCAAACCAGATGGGCCAGGGGTCTGATTCCTGGCAGCAGTGTCCTTGACTCTCCCGTAGATTCTGGGTGGGAAAAGCGTCATCTTTGGAATTCTGTCTGCTGTGCAGAGCGGGGAGTGGAAAAGAAAAACGTAATCAGGTGCTTCTGGGTTTCCTTACTTCCGCTTCTCTGCTGATACTCAAGAGGAGGCAGAAGATAATGGGTTGGGGGTGGGTGGGCTGGGTGGTATCATGAGGTACAGGTGCAAGACTAGGTGGTTGGACTCTGTTTTCCATCAGTGCAGCACGCGCATCTACTGACCACTAACAGCTCCGGGCCCTTCGTCGAGCACATGGTGCAAAGGCCTTTGCTCGTTCCGCCATTCATCCTTCCGAGAATATGTTCAGCCCAGAGCTCTTCCACTGTAAACAGGCCCTTTGTCCTGCACCCTGCAGTCTAAACCTAGAGATCCTTTAATACCACGTCCCCCTAGCCGTTCAGAGTGGTGGAAAGAGGAGGGGGCAGGAGGCACAACTGAGGTGGGTGGAGAGACTTTGCTGGGGTTGTGCTTCTGCGAAATGTCATCTGGCGTCCAACGGCCTTGCCGTTTGCACAATGCAGATCTCTCGCCGTTGCGTGTGCCAGTGGCCAAGTATTCAGAGAACTATTGCCCGTGGGTGTGTTGCAGCTCTGGAGATAACAAAGACTTTCAGAGAAGAATGAGTGCCTGTTCTGAAGGAAGGAGTCTCAGTTCTTCACTTGGACCTAAACAGAGGGTTAGATTGAGCTTTCGAAAAGCCTGACGGCAACATGATTAGGAAAGCCTCAATTACGGGCTGCAGTCTGGAGAGAGAGCAGAGAGCGAAGGCCCGGGGAAAGCTAGGAAGACAGATCGGATTATGACAGGGTCTTCCTATCTCCCAATGTTTCCATCCATCGTGCCACCCACAGCCGGTGGGAGGCTGTTCTGTTCTTTCACATCTCCTGTCTTCCCTTGAAATGGGCATCTGAAAGTGAACCCTCTGATTATGACACACGTTTTCTGCCCTATTCAGGGTGCAACTTGCCGAATAGCCTCGCTGGTGTGATTTCCCTCCAGCGTGGCCCATCGGCCATGCCAGCTGTGGGTGGCATGATAGAAGCTGAGGCACAACTCGGGAAGGGTGTGGTACACGTTCCTAAAAGTCTTCTGTCATACCCTTCAAGCCCAGTGAGGACATCTAATAAAAATGAGTGACGGGAGAGTCAAGAGACCATGATGCACTGCTAAAGAATAGAATTCTTTAGAGCCATGAAAGGGATCTTGGGCTTGGCTTTATTTATTTATTTATCAAATTTGTCACCGCCCATCTCCTCCAACCGGAGGGACTCTTTAAATACCCTTTTGTGCCATAGAGGCCAACATGGCACCTGCTACCCTCTATATACCACCCTGTTCTTAAAGACATGACTGCAGCCTACCTGGGGGTGGGGTGGGGTTCTGATAATTTGGTCTCAGCATTCGCTGGTCCTGATTCTGCGAGCGTCACAACAGTGCAGACATGCTGCCAGAAATTCAGTAAGAGAAGCCTCTGATGCTGGCAGGATATCATCTGGATTTTTCAGAAGTGACATCTCGGTGTTTATTTACAGCAGAAGGTCTGGTCAAAGTCCAGCCTCTTAAATGGCTGTCAGTTGTTCATGTGACTGCATTAATATTTGCCATTTATATAGCATCTATAATTAAGTTGCCAACATCCCCCCCTTCTTCCTGGCAGGTTGCCTGGTCCTCTAGCAGTGGTGTAGGAAGCCCCCCCAAAAAATCAGCCCACCAAAGCTTTCCTCAAAATAGAGGTATAATGAGGTCGAGGAAGCTTACCTGTTGTTTTTCTACGTGCCATGCTGCTATCGAAGGGCCAAGAGAAAATTTGCATGGCAATTTGTTTAGACATTGTGCACTGCTATTCACGGGGGTGGGGTGGGGTTCCACTCCATCCTGAACAATAAAGTTATTTCTCTTGAGCTCAGAGGGTAGCAGATGGCCATGTAGGCAGAAGCAAGCCAAATCTTACTAGTGCCACCAAAACACACACAACAAGGCCATGGATACAAAGCACTCCCCAGGTTACTGCTGCTGATTTTGGAGGTAGGGTCCAGCTAGTAGCCAGAGACCGCCTTTAGAGCTATGAATGTATTAACCCATCTAAGATCTGTGGCCCAGACTACGTCCTGCGGCAGCGTCTTCCATCTGGCCACCAGTCATCACCAAAAAGAGGAAAATTGTTCATTATTTCAGGAAGACCATAGAGCTTGGGATTTGACCAAATGGGTGCTTAACTTAGGGTCACCCCCCCCCCCCCGGAGATTCTGACCTGGTTAACTCTGCTGAATCCTTTTGTCCCTAAAAGCTACGGTGGCTTACTGGAATTTTCTTGGAGGGAAAAGATTTCCAGCACATTTGTCAGAAAGTAAGTCCCCCCTGAACACAAAAGGACTTACTTTTGAGCCTGCAACCCATCTCTTTGTTTCACTTTCTTATCCACAACTTCCTCCGAGGGCTGCTTCCATTTTAGCATCTGGATTTTCTTGGAGGGCGTTGATCTCTCCCTTCGCTGGGTTCAGGTTCCCTGCAAATGCTCTTGGATGAAAAGGACACTGGCCTTTCCCAGGAAGCAGCGAGCCCCCTGGGCCAATCTCCCAAAGCTTGGTAGGACCAGGACTTGGACGGGAGACCACACGAGATCCCAGGGCAGGGCTAAAGGCTAGATGGGGAAGGAGGAAAAATTCTGGAAGGAGGCAATGGGAAAATACTTTCCTACTGTTGCCAAGAAAATGGTCTCAATGTGAATTGCTGCGAGTTGAGCTCAACTGGAGGGCACTTTATCGCATTATGTCTGATACCACGGTGTTTGGAGGTTAGAAGGCAGTGACTGAATGTTCTCCGTGGCCCCCCAGCTAGGGAAGGCTCTTTTGGGAAGCCACTGGGCACATTGCTGACTTTACTCTATTCTCCCAAATGGTTAGGAATTCCCCAAGAGTTTAATGCTGTTTCATTACTTTTTGCTTGTCTTTGTTGAATGGTTGAGTGACCTTTTAATCATGGCTTCTTGGGGTTTTATTAAACATTTTAATTGTGGTGTAAATAAGCTTCTACCTTTTGTTTACCACACTAGTGTAAGGGATTTTTTTTTTAATTGAAAAAGTTGGCAACCTTAAGGAACAAACACACAAAGGAAGGCTAATTATACACGCCCCCAAATGCTGCAAGCTGCGTAGCTTTCCTTTCTAAAAGTAGACACCAAAATATTCCAGTGTGCTTGGCGAATGATTGCAAAGGCGACAGCTGCCATGAAAATATGAATAATAAGAACTTGGGAATAGCATTTAGGAAGAACAGAGTGAGCTTGATTTATTTTTATACCTCCCTCTTTAGTAACTCAAGAACAGGGAGTTCTCTTCTGATAAACTGGGGGCCCTGCCTCCCCGGTGGGCCCTGCTTGGAATGGCAGGAAGTGTCCCTTTCTGTTCGCCCGGAGACTTTGAAATTGTACTGCGCTGCGTACTCTGCTCAGAGACCAGCGCCCATGTCTGCAAGCTGTAATCAAGAGATGAGATGCCCCAAAGCCGGTTCTGTTGCAGGAGTCTCATTAACGAGGAGAGAGTAAGATTTCACCAACTCCTTTGTGCTTTGCCCGGAAGGAAGGGTGGAGCCAACTTTGGAAGGTGAGGCAAATTCTTTCTCCACCTCCATAATCTTGTTCAAAAGAAAAAAAAAAAAGGGAGCACTGTAGCAGAACAAGCATATTCAGTGGAATGATCCTTGATGATTAATTAAGAACTGTCTCTGTTCCCAGTTGCCTCGGTGAGAGTTTTTGGTTAATGCTTCTTGAAAGCTAAAAGAAAATACTGTAGAAGAAGAGGATGCAGCCCATCTGGGTGCAGAGCAAGACTTTGTCAGTCGGCTGGAAACTCTGCTTTGGGAAGGGTCATTATTCAGCCACCTCCCTCCCCGAAATATTTTTCAGTGGGGTTGAAAAATAAATGTTCCTCTGTTGGCTCATAACACGAGTTTGCATGATTAGTCTTAAGGCAAAACTGGCTTTTCTGGTGATAGAATCCTATGGGTGGAAACCTGTTTCTCAACACAGAAGCCTCAGCCTGCAGGCCGGTGCGTCTGCAAAGTGGTGTGAGAAAGAATCAGACAGTGGGGTGCTGGCAAGAGGGATACCCCTTGATCAAGGGCATAAGTATGGGCTCTTTATTTAGCCTGCATGGTTGCTGGAGCAGCAACCCCCTGACACACCCAGCTTCCAGCCAAAAAAAAAAAAAAACCCAGAAGGAAAAAGGACACATTGAGGCACCACCACGCCTTCCTTACACCTGGAGGGACTGCGAGTACCCTTGAGAAAACCTGTTTCTGCTCTCACCAAGCAGGTTTGGGCCTCTGGAAGAGGATGCGATGAGTCAGCCAAGTATTCATGGAGTGTCAGGTGGTTACTTGGGCTTCCAAGACAGCGAGGGAGCTCCGGAGCTTTGCTTAAGCCAACCCAACCAGCATCCCATAAGAAGAGCCAGGGCTTCTGCAATGATTTGAAAAGCTGAAATCAGCGTAAGACCACAGGATCTGTTGGCGGAAGCCTTCAGTGTCTCCGTGGTGAAAACAAACGGTCTTCGTTTGATACACCTCTCTGGGCAGAGACGAGCTTCGGGTGCAGATTCCTTGCTCTGCACGCAGGAAGTCCCAATCCGGTCCCTGACGTCTCCACGTAGAGTCGTATGAAACTCAGCCAGATCCTGATTCAGGGGGTGCCATCTCGGCTCAGTGGCAGAGCGTCTCCTTTGCAGCCAGCAGATTTCACGTTCCAACTTCTGCTTTCTAGTCTCTCCCAGGTGAAAACTGGGATGTGCTTCTAAGCCCCTGTCTTACAGCAAGGAGGGCTGTCCTGCCAGCAGTCTGTGATGAAAGTTTTGCCCCAGGCCTCCATTTTGCGTCACCTGTTCGCCTTTGATCCAGAACCAAGAAGAGGGCTCATTCTTTGGACCCGCGTGACAGTGCGGGGTGGGCAAACTGCTGCTTGTGCACATCAACACATTCGAAGATGCCTCCCTTGGCTTTCACCAGCCCCTTTGCTGGCTGCTGTTTTATTTGTTGTTTGTCTTTAAAGCTGGCAGCTGCAAAAACAAAGCACTGGTCTCTGGCTTCACCATTATCTCTGCTTGCCTCTGAGCAAATATAAGTGCCAGATGGCTGCAGGGAAGGTAAAGGCAAGACAAGATGGTAGGGGACAGCTGGTGGGGGACTAAAGAGGGAGACAGTCCCGCCACTCTGCTTTCTGATAGCTGCGTCTTTTGCTGCTGAAGGAATGAGAGGCGCTCCCAGGAAAGCCACCCTTGGGGCGAACACTCACAATGTGCTCTTAAGATTCCTGAATGTGTCCATGTGCCCAAAGACCTTTCCACCCCTGTTGAAAAATAGTCATTCTCACAGTTCCCCAGTGAGTCGCCATCCAGATCTGTGGGGTCACCACACTTCTCATTTCCAACCAATCTGGCAACGAACCCAGTCTCTGTGGGCCAGCACATCTCTGGGGGAAATGATGGAACTGAGGTCCAATGCACCTGGAGTCCAGAGAAGGCTGGGTTTGGCTAACTTTCCCAGAGAACGAATGGTGTGGCCACTCCCACCATGAGCCCAAACCTTTCGTACCACCCAAAATTCTTTTCTCCTGCCACTTAGAAAATAAATCCACTGCACCCTCTTCCTCTTCCCCCACCTCTGAATCAGCCACACCCAAATCATTTATTGCCTTTCTCTTTCTTAATCCTTCTGCCCCAGCCCAGACATGTCTCTGTTGATTTCTAGCTTGCTTCTGCATTGAACATGTTCCTTGGCATGCTCCGGAATAAACAACACAGAACCCAGGACGTGCAAAAAAAAAAAAAAGAATACTCGATAAAGGAAAAAAAAAAAGTTTGAGTAAAGTTAAGCAACAGCGGGTTGCCCACAAATCCTTCCGTACCCCGCAAGAGGTCACAAAAGAGAGCAGACACTGCATGTGCTGATGCAATGTTAGAACAGTAACTGTGATTTAAATATGCTTCATTCAACACAGTTGTCTACGACAAGCTACAGTCAATGCCAATTTTAAAATTCCGGTTTTATCCGTGGAAGGCCTAATCTGATGATTTTGTACTCCATTCAGAGAGTGCTTCCCTCTGGGTGAGCCCCCACGTTTGCCAAGATGGGCAGGGGTGGCACAACTGCACCCATGGATTCTTGGTAGAAAAAGCTTTTTCCCAGTGTTGCTCTGAAGATGCTGGGTCAGATTTCAAAACATTGGGTAGTTGGACAGTTCTCTTCTGCAGGAAGAAAAGAGTGAAGTTTTCTGTTTTGTTTTTAGATTTGTGCCTTGCTGCGAACAGAACAAACAGTAATTTTGTGGTTAATTGTTTTAAAGGTCCTTTCATCTCCTTTATCTAATATTTTTACCCTGCAGCACTGATGTCCAGGTAAGTTGGAGAAATCTCCCCCCCTCCCTCTGGGTGCTGGAGCAGGAGGTTGAGTGGATGGTGGGACAGTTAAACTGTTTCAGTGCGCGGTATGCTGGCCTGCAAGGATGAGCTAGAGCAGGCGGGGATGGTTGGGCCAAATGCCCAGGATTGTGAGGTTTGCAGGTGAGCCTGGCCGTCACGCTCCTGAGAAAGAGCCCCATGCCTTGGGATGTCCTAAAACAAGCCGTTATCTGCCCTGTTCTCAACTGACGGAAATGCTCTGCTGTTTTGAGCCACCTGCCTGTCTGATGTGATCTGACGTGCCCCAACAACACCCTCCCTCCCTTCCCACCCAACCTGGGGCTGGCAAAGGAGGGGAGGCGCTTGCTCTTCACCAGTTGTGCCCAACATCCGCAGGATGGCGGTTGCTCTGCAGGCTTGATCAGCCTACCAGATCCGGGCAGGAGAAAGCTGGACAGCCTTTCGAGGCAGCACCGAGCTCGTCCTTTTGTGTCTCTTGGGTGCCACCAGTGGTTGTCTGGATTTTTCCAACCCAGAGATGGTAGATACACAGTTTGGAGCATGCAGGAAGAGAGCAAAGAACACTTCACCTGGCTTTCCCCAGCCTGTCATCCTCCAGGTGTGGTGGGCTACTTTCCCCCTTATCCAAGGCAAGCGCAACAGCACCAAGCTGAGGAGAGGGATTCCTGGTTGTGGCCACGGTTCCTTTGAGGTCAGCCAGGTGCTTCTGGGGAGGCTCTCAGGCCAGGCCAGAAGCTGGAGAGCCCCGCTGGTCACAGGGGACCATATACGGCAATACAGAAAACCAACATTGAGAGTGGGCTTGGTGAACCTCGGTTGCGCTGCCAGATACTCCAGCAAGCCTTGACTCGGGTGTCTGTCTACGTCCCTGAACCTCACCTGCCGCCGAAGCCTCAGTACGCACACTGTGCTGGGAAATCTGAAGGGAGAGATGGTGCGGCCTTTGTCCGGCAGTGTCTTCTTTTGTTGTGATTATGAGTAGAGAATATACTCTTGAAGGATGTGGCATTTTGCAAATTGATGTATATGAACCAGCTTTGGTTTTAATGTTAATTTGCTTCTATTTGTTTTACAGGTAGTCCTCACTTAATGACCACAATAGAGACCGGAATTTTGGTTGCTAAGAGAAGTGGTCATTAAGCAAATCTGACCTGATTCTATGACCTTTTTTGTGGTGGTCATTAAGCAAGTCACTGCAGTTGTTAAGCGAACCATGTGGTTGTTAAGCAAATCACAAGGTTCCCCATTGATTTTGCTTGCCAGAAGCCAGCCAGGAAGGTCGAAAATGGCGATCATGTGGTCATAGGATGCTGTGACGGTCATAAATGCGGACTGGTTGCCAAGCACCCAAATTGTGATTGGGGATGCTGTGACAGTCGTAAGTGTGAGCACTGGTTGTAAGTTGTTTTTTTCAGCACCGTCGTAAGTCTGAACTGTCACTAAATGAATGGTCATTAAGTGAGGACTACCTGTATTCTTTTGGAGAGGGAGGGAGAGAACTTTGCTGCATCTGAGTTAATTTTAATGTCTTCTGTTTCGCTTCATCTTGCTGGAATGTGAGTAACCATTCGCAAATAAAACATAGCTGCTCTGATCCATGGGCAGAATAACTCAGGTGTCAGCAGTTTCCTCCTCCCAGGAGCAGGGTTCATGGAAGGGTTCCTGTCGTGTGCCCAGGCTGGCACATGGATAGCAGGCAGTGTTGGGGGAGGCATTTTGGTGCTTGGGATCCTTGAGATGCAGCCATGCTGAGATGCGGCATAGCCAGAAGGCTCCATTGGCCAGGGTCTGATTTGACACACAGCTGCTTTTGGTGTGTGTGGCTCATTATGGTTCCCAGCTACTCATGGTTTTGTAGACTTGATTTTGTTAAATAGATCCAGCAAATCCGTCACCAATGCTTGGCAAGTTTCTGCTGGAATATCCACAGGGCATGTGTAACCTTTTGGCAAACTCTCATCGGGCTGCCTCCCTCCTTCTCCTCCCTGCCCCATCCAAATGAGTTCTTAAGAGGCAAAAAACAGGTGGCCTGGCTTTGGGCTCACCCAAGCCCCAACGGCAGAATGAACTGGCTTTGGTCCTCCGTCTCCTTCACTTTGCTGCCTGAGGGAGAGAAATTGGTCGGTGCACACCAAAGGGTGCTCAGCATCATATTTCCTGCTTTCGAAACCAGGAATTTGCCTATTTTCAAGAATGTGTGTGCAGTTAAGGAGAAAGGGTTTGGCACGTGGGATCCCAAATGTGCGTGTTCGTGCATGTGCGCATTAAATAGCATAATCCTAAGCTCCCCCTTCCTTTTGGCCTGGTGGCCAGAAGAGTTCTCCTCTTCAATAAACACCGATAAACGTAGGCCTTAGGTTCTGGCTGTCTCATTTAACGTGGCCCATTCTGGTTTACCTGAGTTGACGTCTTGGCAAGACAGCCAATTTAGTAGGCTTCATTTTTGCTTGAAGAGCTTCAGGTTGTGTCCTTGTAAAATGGGGACCTCTTTTTCAGTCCAGGCCCCTTGGTGACCAGATGTCTTGCAGCTTTGATCCAGCCACATCATGCCCTCCTGATCCACTTGTGAAAATTCCGTCTAAAAGTTTCAGCCCCATCCATGCAGTTTCCTTGGCAGAAAGGACTTCCCGGTGCTGAGTCTGATTCTGGAGCTCCCTGTCCAAAGCGGGCAGGTTTCCTTCATACCTACAGCTGCAGTGTCTCTAACCCCACCATCCACCATCCTTATTTCCTCCTCCCCTTCTTTCACCATCATGGCTCTCGGGGCCACTGCATCGCCTTCCCATCTGATCAAGGTGATAATTTCCTGACACTTGTGCATCTGCTAATTATTTTTTTTCCTTTTGGAAAAAGACAAAAAGAGTGTCAGACATGGAAATATTTAAAGAGTTGAAGCTTCCTGAGGCAAGAATCTGTCTCCTTAGGATCTGTAGCAGTGTTTCTCAACCTCAGCAACTTGAAGATGGGTGGACTTCAACTTCCAGCACTCAGGGAGTTGAATTCCACACATGCCAGCTGGGGAATTCTGGGAGTTGAAGTCCACCCATCTTCAAGTTGCTGAGGTTGAGAAACACTATTCTGTAGGCACCATTGATGGTGCTACGATATAGCCAGTGGGATTGTCTTGTCTATCCAGAATGGACAGTAGCCCGGAATTAAATGTTATATAAACCTGGACAAGGTCAAGCAGCATCTCTTTATGTGCATGTTGGCTGCCCCCTTGAAAGAGACCTGAAATGAGACACTTTATTTTGACAACTGCAAAAGACACTGGCTGGGGAATGATTGCACTATTTTCCAGTGTCACACCTGGGGGACATCCAGCCATAGACAGCATTCTCCTTGGCATGGAGGTGAAGTTGCCCAAAGATCTGCCCGTAAAGTGTATTTTCCGGGGGCTTTTGTCGACGGAGGAAAAGGGCACCAGAACCGCCACCTGCCACTGGGGCAGGGATGGCCCGTGAACATCAGAGAGCAGGGTGGCTGTCCAAAGCAGCCACAGTATTTACAGGAGCATCAAAATGCCTGTCTTGAGGCTGAGGTCATGGCTGTGGCTGTGCTTTGGTTTCGTCTGTTCCAGGAATAATATTTCCAGAAGTGGCTCCCTCCAGCTTGTCTTGGCTGAGCGGCTTGTTGGAGTGTTTGATGGATTGCAGGACTGGCCATTTGCGTGGCATCCAAGATCACAAGGAAGAGACAATACAAGGAGCTTTGCCTGTAACCCAGTAAACTTGGGCAAAAGGCTTAGGCACTTTCAGAGAAAGGCAGAAAGTTGCGTTTGGACCCGAGGCCCATGCTGGATATGCTGCCGCGAAGACAGCCCTGCCGTCTTAGAGCCTTTGGCCTTCGCTGGTCCCCTTGCATCTGGGAGCCCATCGGAAAGACAGGCGCCCTGTTCACACCCTCTCTTCTTGCATCGGTGTTCACTTCTCCAAGCCAGCCCCTCCTGACATCGTCACTTCTTGCCCGAGGGTCTTCCTGCAGGCTGTGCAGGTGCTTGTCTTCCTCTGATCCAAGAGCAAAGCAGGTGCTCTGTTGTCCTGGCCATATTTATCAAGATGCAATTATCTGAACAATAGCTTTATTGAAAAAGGCCCCTTGGGTGCATGAAATGGCAGGTATTGGTGCATTCTTAGTGCTCCTATGTTCACTTGTTTATGCATGAAAGTAGCATCTACTACTTGGTGCCTCCAGATCTGCTGGATTAACCTCCCATCACGATGAAGCAGAATGGGCACCGAATGGCCATTTAATTGACTTGTCTCTCGCTGGCCAGCAGTCCACTTGGCTTCAGAATCTCTCTTCTGCTCCCTGAGAAGTGGGAGGCAGCCACGTCATCTTACTGTCTCTGCTGCTGCTGTTTAGCAAGCCAAGGTGCTGCCTTAATCCAGGCTGGAATCTCTGGAGTGTCTCTCTCTCTCTCTCTCCCTCCCTCTCTCTCCCTCTCTCTCTCTCTCTCTCACACACACACACACACACACACACACACACACGGTGTTTTTTTAAAAAAACTTGATCTGCTGGCAAAGTCAGCCAGGATCTTCCATCTGAGACCCTCCAGGCCAGTATTTCTCGACCATGGCAACTTGAAGATGTGTGGACTTCAACTCCTAGAATTCCCCAGCTAGGAATTCTGGGAATTGGTCCACACTTCTTCAAGTTGCCAAGGTTGAGAAGCGCTGCTCCAGGCCCTGCTCTGAAACAAAGCCATGCAGCAGCCTTAGGCCACTCAGATCGAGCATTCTGAAAAGGCACCAGATTGTTTGTTTCTGATTCATTGTGCCTTTTTTCTGCCAGGGAGGTGGAGAGACGCTTGTGGAAATTTCTACCTCGGAAGCCAAAATAACTTGGCCGTCCTTTCGTACCCTGCAGCTAGGACGGTGGGAGGGGCCGTCATTTGCTGCTGTTTCCTGCAGCACTGGCATGAAGTGGCATGGGTCCCCTTGCCCCCAGCCCACAGTCAATAGGGAAGACAGCCTGTCAGGGATGCCCAGGATGTCCAGCCAGTTGGAGAGGCTCAAGAACCCCCCTCTTAACTGGTTCCATTTGCACTTTTAATGACCTGTGTCAAAATGCACCTGCGCCTGATTGATCTCTGTTGCCCCCCACCCCACCCCCAGCCATCAGAAGCCATTAAGGAAGTGACTTGGTTGGTTAACCCCCCACCCCCATAAAGTTTTTTGTCACAGTAAGTGCCGGACGCCCATCTGTGGAAAATGGTGCTAATGTTTTTGGTTTTGTTCTTTTAAACTGTCCCATGCATCCAGTGTATTCCAGTCACAGACCAAGATTATGGGGCGGTTCCAGAAATTTTATTTTCTTTGCCTTTTTCAGCAGGGTCTTGGGCTACTCTCTTTTTGGACAAGAAGAAAAATGCGACAAGGTAGTTATGTTGAGGTCTACCATTCGGAGAAGCCAAATTTTGATTCACCTGTCCAAAATGGAGGGTGGGAGCTGGCGGTTGCGAAGGGGAAGGGGTGCGAAATACCCCCTTTATTAGGGTAAGAGGGAAAGGGGGGGGGAGAGGGGGGGAGAGGTGTCTGCGGCCTCTGGAAATCAACTCTTGGCTCCTTTCCTTTGAAGAAGAAGAATAAAGGGCACGACCAGCCCTTTTCCTTCAAGGAGGGGGGCGGCCTTGGCGGTCCAGCGCCCCCAGCAAGCCTTGCCCTTCCTGGCCGGGCGGCGGCGGCGGCGGGGGTCCCCTCGAGAAGCGACAGCGCCTTCTGGCCGCCCCCCGCCCGGCTCTGCGCGCCGGGCCGGCCTGCTCGAGGCTCCCCCAGGCCGCTGCGCCTTTTCCCCTCCTCCTTCCCCACCCAGCCTGGCTCCTGACATCAGCCAGCCCAGGAGGCGGCAGACGGAGGAGCGACTCCCCGCGCCCAGCCGCCGCCCGCCCGCCGCTCGCTGCCTCGGCCAGCCGCCGCCACCGCCCGGGCCAGGACCCAGCGCCCCACCGGCCGGCCGGCGGTGAGTGGGGCCGACCCCGCGGGCGGGAAGGGCGCCCGGGGATGCAGCCACCCCCCGTGCGGAGCGGGAAGCGGGTCGGACGGAGCCTCCCCGGGGAGAAACGCGGCGCTTTCCCGCACAGGCGGCGGGCCGGCCCCGGGGGCGAGCAGGGGCCGGCGGGGGTCGCTCGTTCTCCCGGGGGGCGGGGGGCCCGCCAATCCTCCTGTTCGCCGCAGTTCCTCCGGGGAACCGGGGAGGGAAAACGCACGTCGGGAAACGCTCTCCCGCGCGCCGAACTCCGCGGCCGCGGCGACGGGCTTTGCCTCGCGGAAGGGCCGGGACAGCGCTCGAGGAGCCGGGAGGAGGCCGCCGCCGCCGCCGCCGCCGCGCCGGACGGCCGGGCTGACGCGCCGGGATTCCGGGCGCCCAAGCGCGGTTGGCCCCGGCAGCGCCGCGCGGGCACAGGATGGGGCGGGGGGCGCGGCTGGCCGCCCCGCCGTCTAGCGGGCCGCGAGGGAGCTTCCGTCTGGGGTGGGGGGCTTTTGGGAGGCTGGGAGAGGATCCTGGGACCTGGAGGGCGCCAGGTTGGGCGCGACGGTCTAGCTTGTCCCCCGGGAGACGCCTGCCCAGAGCGGTGCGTGCTTCTTGGCGCTGCCGTGGCCGCGCCGTCGAGGATGGCAGGACCGGGATGGGCACGCGCCTCTTCTGCGCTGTGGAGGAGATTCAGTTCCCGCGGGCCGCCAAGCACCTGCCAGGGGGTCTGTGACTCGTACTGTGCGTAGCGCCTCTGCTCCGTCCGTCGGGTCCAATTGTTTCTCGGGGAAGGGAGTGATTGCACACGCTGATTTGCAAAGATCGGGATGCCAGTGGGTGGTTTGAGGAGATTTTCTGGTGCTGGGGACGTCTGCAGATTGGTTAAGACGGGCTTGAACAAAGCGACGTCCAGTTGGTCTCGCTTTTCCTGTCCGTAAAATGGGGAGCTACAGGCTACCTGTAGATTACCTGGGTGATAGCGAGTGCAGCAGTGCTTGGGCTCAGACCTTTTAATGACGGTAAGGCATGGAAGTGCGGGCCGTGGCAGGGTTCGGCTGGAGAAGCCGTGTCTTGGATTCCCATTCAGAAAATGGGTGTTGTAGGGCAGTACCCCTAAAGCAGTGTTTCTCAAGCTCGGCCACTTTGAGATGGGTGGACTTCGGCTCCCAGAATTCCCCAGCCAGCCTGGCCTAAAGTGGCGGAGCTTGAGAAACACTGCTTTAGGGGTGCCCAGTTAAGGAAGGCTGTGCCTGTCACACATTGCAGAATCAATTTGGGGAATCTTCCTCAGCGGGTGATGGCTTGGCTTAGCATGTGAGCCCATCCATGCTGCTTTGTAAACCGTAATTAACTGGTTTAGCGTGTTTTGTGAACCCAGCCAGTTGTGACATACCCGGCAAACTTAATTAAGCAAAGCATGGCCTAACGTGTTGGGTGAATTACGTTTACTGGAGAAGGAAAACTGTTAATCAGCAGCAGTGAGATATGTAGATGGGATTTGCATGTGTGTGTGTGTGTGTGTGTGTGTGTGTGTAGGGGGGTGAGCAGTAAAGCCACTGCCCTCTGCACGTGCTCAGCTTCAGAGGCAGTGGGACTGCTTTTATTTCGTCTGTTACAGGGCAGAGCTTCGTTATGAAAAAGAGGGACAGGAGTTTAGCCTTGTCCAGCCTCTGATGTAGCCGGTTGCCCTGCTCCTCTTCCCCACGGCTGGCTTCCTGGGCCTCCCATCTCCTGACCGGTCCCTGGTGCAGAGGCAGAGCCGGGGCTGCTTCAGGTGTGGGAGTTTGGCCAAGGCACACCTGTCGTCACCTTGCCACGCTCTGCATCTCACCTAACAGGGAGGAGGCCACTGCCTGATAGTCCTCCGGCTTTATGCGCCTCTTCTGAGGAAGCTCCCCATTTGGCCTTTGAAAGGGAACGGAGGGGAATGGCAAGGGGACTCGGAAGCTGAGAAGGGGCAAGATGCCCAGGGAAAACCTGACCTCTGCCAGGTGGGGACCCAAAGGGGCAAGATGGGAGGGTCTGAGGGCTGCGTGAGCTGGGCTGGTCACAGATCTGCTAGGAAGCCCTCTGCCTTGGGGCTTCTTGGAGGCCAGCAGTGAGATTCCAGGAGACTCTCTTCTGATGTTCTTGAGACTCTCTACAGTCATCATAAAAAAAAATAATCATTGGAACAGTAGGGCAGTATATTCTTGAGGGGGAGGGAAGGAAGTGACCCCAGGGACACTGGGCCCAAGCATCTTTCCTCCTGAACCTTGCTGGTCCCTCAGTCCCTTCTTCCACGGTGGCCAATCAGGTTTGCGGTTGGGAAGTCCAGGAGGAGGACATTTAGGGCACCCAAGAAGATGGCTGCTGCTCTGGATTCCCTGAAAATGAACCCAATGATCTCCCCTAAAGGAGCCACCTGGCCAGAGCCCTTGGCCATGAGTCAACATCTTGGCTGCAGCCAAGCGGCTTCCAGTCTGCGTCCACAAATCCTGTGCCCGGGCTTTTTCTGCCCCTGTTCTAAGTGGGAGGAAGTGGAAATTCTGCTGTTTGAGTAGTTTAACAAGAGACCTCTCAGAATTGTTTTGTAATATATTTTTTTTCAGTTTGCATTCCTGCCTGTTTTCTGTGCATTGCTTTGATTGGTAGATCATTCCTTGTAAGCTTTCCAGGAGCATCTGGCCAGTTGCTCTTGGACACCGCGGTACAACTTCTTTTCCTTCAGAAGGACTTGACTTCCTTACGTAAAACTGCCAGATTAAATGGATTGGGCAAGGGCGGAGGTCCCAGGCCACTGACAAATCTAATTGGGCCGAACTAAGCTGGCCTGGGGGTGGCCTTAGCAGGTCTGGTGAGCCCGACCCTTGTGGTCTGTCAGCTTTGGCTTGAGGAGATGCAGGGTCCCTCCTACATTTCTAGGTGTGTTTAAGGCAAGTGTTGCAAGACTTTTTTACACCAAGTAACAGCCTTCTTTCTGTGGCATGGAGCAGATAAAACAAAGAGCAGCAGATAAATGTAAGATAAAGCAGGTGGCCAGCAAGAAAACATATGCAGAACCAGACAGCCCTGTCTTATCACAAGTTGGCTTGTTACACTCATAGCTGGCACGGCTTCTTGCAACTGCAGGGAGCCGGGATCCTGATTTAAAGTTCTCCTTCTGGCCACTCCCTGGTCGGGCAAACAGACGTTTCTCGGCGCAGCTCCGGATCTAGAGAAAGAGGCATCATCGTGAGGCCTCGCCATTGGCTGAATTGCTCCTGAGGCAACCCATTAACAAATACTGTTTAGGAAGGCCTGGACAGAAATGCTCCACCTCGCTAGGTGCTGTTAGGTGTGGCCACACAAACTGCTCACTGTAAGAAGGAGTCTTTTGGCTTTACCCCCCCCCCCCGCCATTTCCTTCCCTTCACTCTGGAAACTCTCAGCTGTGGGTCCTTTACCCCAGAGAAAAGATCTGATCGAGATCAGCAAGTGGCATCCTTGAGGCCGGGTCCTCTGGGTCTCTGCATCCTTGCGTCCTTAGCCAACAGCGTAATTTCAGTCGGGTGCCTTTCTTCGGAGGGGACAATCGCAGGCAGGGTCGGTGCCTTCTCCGCATGGTTCGGTGGCACCCCCAGTGACCAAGTAGCAAACGGGAACGGTTTAAAAGCAGTGCGGCAAACTTCACGGCATGCAAAATAGAAACAATGTCTTCCCCTGGGCACATAATCCGGCCTCCTTGGAGAACAGAGCACCAGACCCAGGATCTTCTGCCTGCAGGGCTGCTGAGCTGTGACTTTCTGCGTATCAGCTCTTTTTAAAGCAGCCCCCCCAATCCTCGGGTGGCCCCAGAGCTGTGAAAAAGCTGCCACCCAAGATGTAGATTGTTTGAACACGACAGGAGGGAATGTCCATGGAGAGTAATTATTACTAGAGGTACCTAATGAACTTCCATTTCAGTCGAATGCAGGTGCTGGTTATTTGTCCTGCCCCAGTTACTCTTTCTGAGGTAGAGCACTCCGTTCAAATGCCAAGGCAGAGGTTTGAAAAAAAGTTGCCCACTGTGTTCTAAACGAAGGCTGGGCTGCTAAGCAGAGGTGGATGCACAGGCTGCTTTTCAGGGCCAGACCTAATCCCAAAGCAACAGTCAGCAGATTCAAGGTTTCCACAGTACGCACGATGAGCTGATAAAAGAGCAAGGCCCAGGGCGGGCGTTCACATACCGGCTGGCGGAGATAAATCTTTAAGGCCTCTTGAAGGCCAGCAGAGAGGACTTCATTGGCACGTTCGTTGGGGCCATCCTAGAAAAGCGAATCCCTCAGTCCTCTTCTGTTAACCCTGGCTGGCCACTGCTCCATCATCTCAGGCCGAGGAAGACTAGCGTGCCCCAAAGGCTGAGGCTGGAGAGAGGCTAGATGGCGACCTGAGTGGCATGTGGTTAAGGTGCAGATTGGGTAGAAAGATGGCCAAGGCTTCAGATGTTTGTATTTAGCAGGAATAGTTCCCTAAAACAAACCAGGCACACTCCTGCTTCACCTTTGTTTGGGTAGTCCTTGACTTATGACCACAATTGGGACCGGAACCTCCCTTGTTAAGTGGGATGGTCGTTAAGTGAATCATGCCTGATTTTATGACCTTTTTTGCTGCGGTTGTTAAGCAAATCCGGCTTCCCCCTTTGACTTTGCTTGTCGGGAGCCAGCTGGGAAGGTCACAAATGGCGATCACATGACCCTGGGACGCTGCAACCGTCGTAACTAGATGCTGGTTGCCAAGTGCCTGAATTTTGATCATGTGACCACAGGGATGCTGCGATGGTTGCGTGAGGACCGGCTGTAAGTCACTTTTCCCAGGACCGTCGTAAGTTCAAACGGTCGCTAAACAAATGGTCGTAAGTCAAGGACTACCTGTACTCTGCTTATACTGTAGGGTTCTGTGTTGCTCTCCCTAATATGTTTTCACTGCGGGGTGTACCATCCCAGAGAGCTGCAGTCAGTCGAGAGGGAATAAAAACTTGAAATTCTTTAATTGAGGTAGCAGGAGACTGGGGCTAATTCCGCGGACTGTCCTCGCCACCCTAAGCCATGTCTTCAAGTAAGCCAATGTTGGTGGGCTGATCTTGCTGTGTTCTGAGAAGGCAGCTTAGATTTATGAAAATGATAGAACAGAGTATCCAAGTGAAGGAAGCAACAACTGTGGCTTGACTAAAGTAGCAGAAATTTCAAGACAACAGCAGGCTTAGCATTGCAGGGCGTAATTCTGACATTTTTCCTCTTTGTGTCTAAGCAGCATTGCATTCTCCTCAGTGAAAGAAACACCCCCACGCCAACATGCTGATTCTCCTGGCCTTTATCATTGTCTTCCACATCGCCTCAGCTGCACTTTTGTTCATCTCTACAATTGATAACGTAAGTTGCAGATGCCGTTTTTGGTTTTGTGTCTAATTCCAAGATTAAAAGAATGTCCTCAGAGCAAGGAAATTAAATGTCTCAGACCTAAGTCTCTTCTCATCTGAAATACAGGGATAATGCTTTTAGCCTAAGGCAGTGTTTCTCAACCTTGGCCACTTGAAGATGGGTGCACTGCAACTCCCAGAATTCCCCAGCCAGCATGGCTGACTGGGGAATTCTGGGAGTTGAAGCCCACCCACCTTCAAGTGGCCAAGGTTGAGAAACCCTGGTCTAAGGACTAAAGGACTAAGCCTGGCAAGACATTTTGGACAGGACTTTCCTGATGACCAGAAGAAGGAAGCTGACCTATAGTCTAGGTGCTGCTGAGAAGGTCCCTGTCTTGCTTTGGTGCCCAACTTTAAAAAAAACACAGTGAATTAAGATTCCCACTTTGGGGCGATCCCTACTCCACTGAGCAAAGCAGTGGGACATATCAGGTTGATCAGAAGATGGGTTTGCTCATGCATCTCACAAATGTGTGACGGGCACCACTTTATACAAGTATACTGGTTGAATGAAATTGAGGAGGGACAGGAAGACAAAAAACGATTCTGATCTTTGAAGTATCAGTTATCATCCCAGGAGCCGCGTCTTTCTCCCTTTGTCTCTCTCCGATTTATCAAGGAGTGGGCTGGGGATGCATCTGTGGAGGGGTTTTCACTGGTCATGAGTCATGTGTAGACAGAGCTTGACAGATTTACCCAGGGCTGATAGTTCAGGCTTAATAGAAACCAAATACTGACAGCCAAAACAAACCACCACCTTGATTTGCTCAACAGCAGGCATATGTGCATGTGTGCACCTGCACATGCACGCACACCACGCACCTACACCCAGAGCTACTTCCTCACTCTTTTCGTAGATATATTTATAAAGTTCTCTCTCCCGAGTATCCATGGACGAATTCACTAGGCAATAGCCACCAGCCCCGAACACTCATTTAAAGTTCATCACAACACATCCCATTTGTTTGGCTTTTTTTAATTTTAATTTTAAAGCTATTCGCTGGTCTCCTGAGTAGGCGGCCATTAACTTCCTGTGTCTTTTTCACATTCTGCCATAGGCCTGGTGGGTTGGTGATGGCTTTTTCCTAGACATCTGGCACCAGTGCTTCAATGAGAGTAACTGTACCGCCCTGGATGGGACCTTTCCGGGTGAGTCGTGAGGAGGCCTTTCCTGCTTGCTGGGGGCGGGGTGGGGGAGAGGGACGCTCCAGTGGCACACACAGGGGTCTGTTCTGCCCTCCCCCCGGCTCCAAAGTCTTCTAACTAGCCTGCGGTTGCAAAATGCCATGATATCATGGCATTTGTTTTACGGTTTTATTGTTGTTTTCTAGTTACCGGTTTTACTGTGGTTGTGAGCCACCCAGAGTTGTTTAAGATGGGCACCCATATAAATCTTTCAAATCAAGCAAGCAAGCAAGCATTTTCCCAATTGCACAGGAGAATATTGTTTTACTGTGCTTCCATTTTTGATGCTGTTTCACGGGGGTAGCATTTGTGGGGGGTGAAGAGGTCCATGCCGTGGCCCCCTCTGCTTCCCCAGGTGCCTGTCTTGTCCTGGCCCCACCAAAAGCCCCTTCCTCTGGGGTCCCCCCCTTTATCCTTTTGAGGAGCGGGGGCCACAGCAGGGGAAGCTGTGTTTTGCCCGGGGGGGGGTGTGTGCTTTGGGACAGAACAGGAGGAAGGAGGTGGCCCCTTGCTGCCAGATGCAGAAGGTTCCTCACAGTGGATGCTGGCTATTTGTCCTGCGGAGGAAATAGATTCTGGAGAGCTGGCAGGGGCGGTGGGTTTTTATTGTCCTTCGGCATGAAATTGGCACGAGGACGTCTCTGGCAGGATGCGGGCGGGCCCGAAGCCGGAAAGGCGGATGGAAAATGAGCCGGGGCTGGGGGGGCACCAAGGTGCCGTCTGGAGTGAGGAGAGGGCTGGCTCCCACCGACCAGCAGAGGCCCTCCCAGACTGGGCGGGGTGATTGAGGGGAGCTCGTCCTGGACTGTGCGTCAAGCCATCAATCCTGGTTTACCAGCCATAGCATCTTGGGCCACGCTGTAAGGCAAGACCACAAACCACATTAGGGCCGTGTAGGGACCCGTGGTATGCACTGCTGGGCATTCGGCGCGCGATCTGCCTGAGAAGCACAGCTTTGGGCAGCCTGGCTCAACATGCGTTTTCATTCCCCCGCCCCCCAGACTACCCGAGTATCCAGGCAGTCCAAGCCACGATGATCTTGTCGACGATTCTTTGCTGCGTGGCCTTTTTCGTCTTCATCCTTCAACTCTTCCGCCTCAAGCAAGGGGAACGGTTTGTTTTAACTTCCGTTATCCAGCTCTTATCCTGTGAGTATCCCTGGTTAAGCATCCACATTCCCAGTCATCCCAAAAGCTGTTTTATAGGGCCATAGAACGAGACCCACGCCTTCAATGTGATTGCTAAATGATGGTTTGGGTAGGAAACAGTCCCTTTCCTCTTTATCATGGTGTAGGATCTATTGTGCTGGGGAAAGACAATATAAGAAAACCAAGGTTTCTCGAAGTCTAACCAGGCCCAAAGATCAAGGCACACAAGAACTTTCTGCAGATTTGGCATACAGGTAGTCCTCACTTAATGACCATTTGTTTAGTGATGGTTCAGACTTATGATGGTGCTCACCGGTGCTCAGAGTTATAATGGTTGCAGCGTCCCTGCGTTCACGTGATCACAATTTGGGCGCTTGGCAACCAGTTCACATTTATGACCTTCACAACATCCCATGGCCATGCGATCGCCATTTTTGACCTTCCCAGCTGGCTTCTGGCAAGCAAAATAAATGGGTACAGCATGATTCGCTTAACAATCAGATGGTTTGCTTAACATCTGTGATTTGCTTAGTGACTGCTGCAAAAAAGGTCGTAAAATCAGGTCGGATTCACTAAATGACCGCTTTTCTCAGCAACAGAAATTCCAGTCTCAATTGTGGTCATTAAGGGAAGACTGCCTGTATGGTGCGTGTCCTTCAAGCATCCTACGAGGCGGGTTTCTCATACGCGTCTCTGCCCTCTCGCTCCCGCAGGCCTGTGCGTCATGATTGGGGCTTCCGTTTACACCGACCGGCACACGGAGCTGCACCAGGGTCCCCAGTACGACCTACTGGATGTGAAGAGTGGCCGGTTTGGATATCCCTACATCTTGGCTTGGATCGCTTTCGCTTTCACTTTGCTCAGCGGCCTCATGTACCTTATATTAAGGAAGCGCAAATGAAACTAGTAAGGGAGAGGGAAAAAAGAACCCCCCACCCCCCCACCCCCAAAGCTATCCTTGCAGTACTGGAATTCCAGTCCCTCTTTTGTAAATAGACGTGTTTTGTGGTAAAGCTGTTGTTTGTTCCTTTCCCTGTCCTTGGTGTGGAATAACAAGGCCGACGGGAGGGGAACAAAGGTGGGCGGACTGGCGCCTCTCGCACAGGGATGCCCGGCTCCAAGCAACCGGCCCTCGTGCCTCGGGGGACTGAGCGCCCCGGGCATGCGGCCCCCCCTCCAGTTCCGCGGCTCCTCTTGTTCCAAACAACCACCCTGCTGCTGGGCATTAACAGAAGGTGGGGGTCTGACCGCGACTGGCAGAGTGCAGTTGCTCGAGCGTCTTCGCTCTTTAGCCAGTGTCCAGCTGACAGGATGCTGGGTTTGCTTGGACGACGTGTGAAGGGAGAGGCCCTCAAAGCCCACCTTGTTCTTGCACCCCCTCCCATTTTGTAAAACCTTGTGTACTGACATCTGACAACCGGCCGTTTCGCCAGCCGAGGAAGAATCTGAGAGATGTTTGGTGCAACCGCAGCAAATCTCAGCGCCCTTCTGGGTACTGAGCGCACTGGCGTATGCACTCCTCTGATCTGTGCCTTGATGCACTTCGCACCGCAGACCACCCATGCTGGGGCCGCAGCACATTCCGCTGGGACCAATGCCCGGGGGCATCCCTTCCCCGAGGTGAAGCCACTCCTTCCCCCGAGGTGCATGTGTCCTGAGCTACCTCAACATGTGCCACGTTGCTTGCGGTCTTGATCTGCAGCTGGAGCATTTTTCTGTTCATCTTGGACACGGAGTCAAGACAGTGCTTTGTCCAGCCAGACTCTCGGCTCAGCTCCACACTGGCGTAGAACTCCTTCCTGTTTTGACCCTTTCCCCACGTCCTGAGGAACTTAAACATCCCTTGCGAATGCATTGTGGGAGGAAGACAAGCCTCAGGCCCTCCATTCGAAAAGCATCCTGCGGAGCAGACCTACGGGGCCCTGGGGATGGCTGCCCATCAGTGCAGGGAGACGCTGGGCTACGGCCGGCATTCAGACTGAAGTGGGCTTGAGGGCATGTTTTTGCAGGCCTCCGAGGCCATGGAACCCCTGGCAGAGTTGTGGACAGATTTAAATGCTTGCTGATCTAGACTGAACAAACTGCTTTGAAGCAAGAGGCTTGGTTCGCGGCTGGAGGAAGGGGGGGGGGTGCCAAGTTACCCCCCAGGAGCAAAGTGGAACCCTCAAGCTGTTCTTACAGATCATCCTAGACCAGGCACTTCACTCTTCTCACAGGCAGATGCCACAACATCCCTACTTCCTGCCTGCGTATCTTCTAACAGCCACCAGCCCGCTCGTGCTAGCAAAACCCTTTTATTTTTACCAGATCGTTACCGATACCAACACTGTGCTCTGAAGTCTGCATTCCTAAACTTTCTAGCTAGGAAACAAGCTCCAGAATTATTTGGAGCTGCTTTATGAACATGAAGAACAGATCAACTTGCACGAATGACAGATGTTGTTTTTTAAACAGCCACTATGTTAAACGTGCAGACGGCATTTTAAGATATCTCAATGAGCGGATATTTGGAGCGAGCAAATGAGTTTATCTTGACCGGAATAGCATCCTCAGGCATGGGTGGGGAGGGATATGTTGGGAGAAAACTCAGTTCCTGCTAGACATAGACTCATCCTCTTTGGCCTTTAACACTGCCCATTTCCACCACTTCCTTCTTGTCTCTCTTCGTCATCCTGTAGCTCTACACGGGCTTTAAAAATAAGTTTCTGCTCGTGGTGAATCTTTATTCAGAACAACTAACTCCTCTGGTGATTTTATCATTGGAATTTATATTTATGTAAAAAAAATAGCATGGGTACACAAACTTATATAGTATTTACAATTACATGACTGATCCCTTCATAAAAAGCAAATAGCAAGTCATCGTATAACCAGACAACCTGCCTTATAAACAGAAAACATCCCTTTTTAACCGATGCTGTTGCAACTCTACCTGAAGGGAAACGAACCTCTTTATGCAGTGCTACCAGTTTTTCAACATTTAAGCAATCAAGCATTTGGGGTTTCTCGGAGGAGAAACCTTAAGATAGCTAGCTTAACTCCACCAACAGTGCCTCAATGGTTTTGTATTTTATATACCTATCGTATATGGAAATAAAAATTACAGCCAGTATTAGCCTGACTTGTTTCATTCTCTTTTGGCGGCTTTCTGGTTAAAATTAAAGGATGGAGGGAAAAAAACAAACCACGTTGTGTGCCTGCTGATTGGCGTACTAGCAGGAGACAGAGTCGGCTTTCCTAGAATGCTGTTAACGCTTCTAGACTTCACAGGTGGGGAGAAAGGCTTGAAAAGAGGCATCTATTGGGATCCTCAGCTGAAAATTGTGCGTTGGGGGCCCGAGGGCGTCCAGGGTTCCAAGAAGGCGGCCCAAACGTGGCTTCCCCTCGCCTGGGTCCTCCGCTTCCAGGTGGCCAAGTGGGCCCAGCAGGAGGATACCCAGCGGGAGAGGGCTGCCCGAGATCGTGCTGTACAGCACGATTGATACCAAACAGACATTTATACCAGTTCTCAGTAACAAGCAAAGTTACTCCCTGGTGAGCAGCGTTTTTGCACTGTAATCACTTTTTTTTTACAAGCAAGGAAGGATGCTTGGAATACGTCTGCACAGACACAGTTACTGCTCACTGCCCTCCAGGCCATGGGCACCGCAGAGGCCATGCGGCTCAGAGGACCCAGAAACGAGGGGGGAAGCCGTGTTCAGTTACTGTGGCCCAGCTGAAAGGCGGGCCCCCTGCCTGGCAGTTTACCCAGCCCTGGACCCAGGGTGGGCCAGGAAGGAAACACAGAACACGCTGCTCTTGGCTTGAAGCACCAAGGTGGCAAGACCCTTGCCCTTCTGAAAAAGCGGAACGCCTTTCCACTGAACGACTGGCTCTGAAATTCAGCCTTGCTCAGGAATGGTGCATCGTATTGCTTTGGAAAGGGGGGTGCAGTTAGAAAAATGTGCTCCTCTTGCTCCGTTTTTGAGACGCAGAATTAGAGAAATGTTGCCCTGGACTGTTATCCCCACTGTGCTGGAAGGGACAAGCAAGGCGGAGGCCTCCCGGTTCCCTGGCCCGCTAGATCGTAGCCGGCGGGACCCCACTATTTCAGCCCTTCAGTAATGCGGCTGTAGGTCAGGAAATCACTTCTGGAGGGAAAGGCGGTCGTTGGGGCGGGCGCACACGACCCACCCATGACAGTGGACCCCGATGAGAATACGGTGGCCACGTTAAACCAGTGCTAATCGGGCCTTTTACAAAATTAGGAAAATACGATAAGCCCGCAGGAAAACCCAACATAAAAGGCACTTCATTTAAAAAAAAAAAGATTTTTAACCCACATGGCTTTGGGACAAGAGGAACACTCTGCATGTCTCTTCTTGCCGGTGAGGGAATGAAAACTAAACTTAATGCAACCTTCCCCTACTTGGTGCTCTTCAGGCCTCTTGCACTGCGAATCTCACTGTTCTGGACAGCCTTGTGGACTGTGAATCGGGGAAATCTTAGGCAAGCCTGTTTGGAGACCTCAGCTTCCAAAGGCTGGCTTCATGAACCTCCACCCCGGAGTTCTCCTGTGCTTGCTGCCAGCTTCGTGCAGGAGAAGATGGCCAACGGCCAACCAAGAACTGCATGTGGTGCTTTCAACACAGCGAGCTGGGGAGAGGACACCCCTAAAGAGCATCCAGGAAAGTGGTGTCAGTGGGAATGGGTCCTGCCTCGCCCCCAGGAACAGGCTCGCTCCATCTACAGGGCAGAGATGGACTGAATCTCACAGAAAGGTCCGTAGCGCCCGTGAATGTCCTTGGACTGCATGGTGAAGTAACACTTGGCCGAACTTGGGAACTGAGAGAGCAGGCAGGCCATGGGTAGAGGCAGGGCCTTGAGGACACTGGTCCTCTTCCAGTCGGAGGTCGCCCCGCTGCTGGCATCCTCTAGGCAGATGAACAAAGAAAAGCTTTCAATGGGAGCACACCTGGGGTCCACTCGGCTGACGTTCCACTGGAGGGCGATGCCTTTGGGCTGGTTAATCTGAGCGACCGCCAGCTCCAGTTTCTGGGGCGGCAGCGTGTCTCTGAAGTCCTTCAGGTGCTCTGGGTCGGGCTCAACGCTTGGCAACGGAGGGAGGTGAGGAAACCTCGAGGGCACCTAGAGAGAGGCAGGAGCCGCAGTTCGTAAGCGGGCAACGAAAGGGACAATCCTGTTCATTAGCATTCAGAAGGCAGTCCATGGACGCCCACCTCAAGCAGGTGTGTGAGTTATGCAAAATGGTCCATATGCAGAGCAGGAAGCTTTGGGTGGTCCACATCAGACCAAAGGTGCATGTTCCAGGATCAGGGGCTGTGGGGAAAAGCCCGGCCTTTGATGAGCAGGAAGAGGGGAGGGAAGGGGAAGGGAAGTGAGAGAGAGATTAAGGGAGTGGGGAGACTGGCCGATGGGCTGTGCCCGACCCCCACCAAGGAGGGGAGGGGTCAAGGCCTTCCCTACTCGCCCACAACCCCTCTGCAGATGTTCTGGTTCTCAGTTCACCTGGAAGGGTCTGGCCAGACCCCTGAAGCAGAATGTGTGAGAATCATGCACAAAACGCATTTTCTGTTTCACACGCCTCCCTAGTCCCTGGCAGACGCATCGCCAAGTGAGCAAGCCCCAACCCCCACCACTCTGTTAGCATGGAAGCAATCTCCCATCTTCTGCTTTCTGCCTTCCAAAAGACCTGCCTGCCTTGCCTGGAGATGGAGAAAATGCCGAGCAACGGATGTGCCACAGAAGTGGGGGACGAACTACAGTGTGCGCGCTCCTGCATCTCAGCAGACCTGGCGAAATTCCTAGGGCAACTGAAACTAGGGTCTCTGTCCGTTTTACTTCACCGCTTTCCCTGATGAAGACTTCTGGAGCGCTCAAAACCTTACATGCCGTTGTGTGACCTTGAGGCAGGGCTGAGAAACGTACCATTGTAGTGGGACGTTCAGAACGCTTGAGGACGGGTGGGCGGGCAGTCTCACTAAGCCCAAGCGTGTTCTGAGTCCAGCTCTTGCTTCAGGATCCCTCCTCAGAGTTGAGGGGTCAAGCGCTTGGCCTCTCCCACTGAGGGCTGCTCCACTTGCTCTGCAAGGCCCCCCCCCGCCCCCACGGCATGGGGAATAAAACCCACCCCTTTAAATTTAAGACTCATCACGTTAGCTTGTGGTCGCTGGGGCAGCGTGCCGTACAACCCTATCCTCTCTCGACCGGAAGCAAAGGGGTCTGGAGGAGCAAGGCCCAGCCCTTCCCGGGGCCGCGCTCTAAGGCCGCGGAGGGTGGCTCAGTGAGGACAAGGCTCCCAGGAGCAACTTCTTCCACGGCCTGCTCTCTGTGCTTGCTGCTGTGTTGGGGGTGCCCCTCTAAAGCTGCTGCTGGAGTTTTAACAGCAAGAGAGGATGACTGGATATGCAGGGAGCAGTCAGTTAGGCAGAAATTAACATACTTTAACCTCCGATGGACGGTAAATCTAATTCGATGTACAGGCAGTCCTCGGCTTAACGACCACAACTGGGACCAGAATTTCCATCGTAAGTCGAGTCACCAAGCGATAGGCCCCGATTTTACGACCATTTTTATGGCGGTTGTTAAGCAAATCCAGGTTCCTCAATGGGCATTTTTTGCTGGGAAACAGCAATAAAGTTGCAAACACTATCACGTGACTGCGGGTTGCTGCAACCGGTCATCAATGCAAACCTGTTGCCAAGCGCCCAAAATGCGATCATGTGACTGCAGAGGGTGGTGGTGGTGTGACGTTTTGTGACACTGGAAGTGCTTTATAGGCCACGCCCCCATTCTGAGGCCGTTGCAACTTTGGACTGTCGTTAAACGAATGGTTGTTAGCGAGGACTACCTGTAGTTGTTCCTTGGCTACATATACTTTTTGTAGCCTGGGCAAGACATGCAGAGGCCAAGCATGGCTCTGGGCCATGAAAGCCTCGCCTCTGGTCATGGACCTGCTACAGGACCTCTGGATGGCATCCCACGGACACTTTTTAGACCCAGAGCCAGGCTGCTTCAAGTAAGGCGCTCACACCACCTCCCAACTCCGCCCTGAAATACTGTACATCGCAAAAGCTCAGCAGAAAAAAACCGGTCAGAGACCGTTTTTCTCCCACGGTCTCCATGGAGAGCTATAAAGGCCAGGGGGAAAAAGTGAAGTCCAGTTCAGAAAAAAATCCTCCCCACCTTTACCATGGGGGTTAGCACCCACGCTCAGACCTGCCTGCAGGGGACAAACGAGTGTTCACAATTGGGGGATTTCATTTAAGTACCTGATTTGGGGATTGTCTCCCAGGCTGCGGAAGACTCGCCGGCAGGCTTTCGTGGGACGAACGTCTCCTTCCCGCAACGTTTTTCTTCCCTTCTTTGCCAACACACACAAAAAGAATTAGGACATTTTAAACATTGCGCTAACTGCTATTTCATTAACGGGCGGCACGTCAACCTCGGATGGCCTCTCACAACTGCAACACCAACAACAACAAAGGCGCTAAGCTCTTGACCTTCGAGGGCAGATGAAGAAATGATCCCCAAAGCCGTACCAATGTTCTGCCAGAAGAAACATTTTATTCCTCCAGAGATACTTGGAACATTTTGAAGCTACTCCACCACATTTCCTTTGCACATTTCTATGATTTTTAGTTCACGGCTTTGGGAAAAAGCAGCATAGAGCAGGGTTTCTCAACCAGGGTTCTGCAAGAGGTCACTAGGGGTTCCCTGGGAGGTCACAATTTATTTTTTTTTTTCAAATTTGGGCAACTTCACATTAAAGAGGTAAGTTTCATTCTTTATTTTCAGTTTAAGAACACTGTTAATGCATATATACAGGCCTACCCATAAAAAGAATATAATAATTTTGTAACTTCTGGCCTATATTTGAGCCTGAATGCGCAGGGGTTCCCTGAGGCCTGAAAAATATTTCAAGGGTTCCTCCGGGGTCAAAAGGTTGAGAAAAGCTGGCGTAGAGATGGGAAAGCAAAGTAGTTAAAATTAATAATCATAAACAGCAACTATGCATGACCATAAAGGTATGAAAAAATAGTCTATTCACCTTTGTAAGTATTGTTGCCTTCGTCCGTTAACTCAACGAGAAACACGTTCTGTAATTAGGAGAGAATGCAAATTAAACGGATCAAGCGGTTCATGGTTTTGGTCTGCAAGCACCCTCTTCCGACCAAGCAGCAGTTCCCTATGAACGGCTCCTTCAGAGATAGGGGAGGATTACAATTGTGTTTGAAACCATCTCTTGATTTTTGTGTAAAGAGCTAAAAATCTCACGGCCGCAGATAAAGGAGCAACAGATTTAACAGCAGCCAGACAAGAAATATGACCTGCTTACAGCTGGTGGAGACCAAAGTGGCATAGAAACCCAAGTGATTTAGAAATGGAAATAAATACAAAACGCAACAAAGATACTCAGAATTCTGGCTCTTTTGTCACCGCAGAACAGGAAGAAGGACTGAGAAGGGTGAAGGGACGGAAAGCGTAGCATGGCTTCAAAGCTGACCTTGGACTCGCTCACCTGCTCAGCTGGAGAATCCAGGCTTCCGGCAGCTGCTTTTGTTGGATGAGCTACAGGAATGTGACACAAGGGAGCGCAATTTTAAAACTCTGATTTTGTTTGATGGCTCAGAAAGAAAGGCAGGAGCAGCACACGCCTGCACTAGGTGCGAGAGTAGCCGGGAGTTTTGTAGGCACCACCCCAGACCAGCCAGACTCCTGACTTTTCTGAACAAGGCTGAGAAGCCCGCCATCGAGAGGTCTGTGTCTTGCCAGGGCCAGATAAGGGCGGCGTTTAGAGAAGTTGGCTTGTGTGAGTACCCAGAAACTTTTACCTCCCTGGAACCATGCAAGGGAAAGGCGTCAGAGATGGGCCTTTGGTTCTAGCCATGGGTCTCTGAACATTCAGGAAGGGAGCTCCCCCTCAGCTGCAGAATCGAGTCACAGGCCTGAGGTCTGCCTGGAGCCACGGCCCTTTCTTATTCCTGGGCCGCTCCATCATCAAGCAACGGAGGGCAACTTTCTTCCCCAGTAAGGGAGCTGACTCAAGCAAGCTGAGGCCTCTTCCCATGCACCAGTTCATCCAGGCACCCTACGAGGCACCTGTGGTCACATTGGACCCAGGCGCTTCCATGCTCCGCAGGGGACAATGGTGGGGCCGAGCAAGCAGCCCCTGCCGGCGCTTTAGGACCTGTGCGTCTGTTCTGCTGAATTCCAGGACATTCAGGGCTGCCTGCATTTGGCCTTTCCCAGCCCCCAGCACCAACTGCCAGATTCTACCCCTTGAGCGTGCTGTCATTACACATCGCTTAGTCCCAGTTACTTTTCTTTTCTTTGCAGCAAAGAAAGGAAAACACACTTGGGGGCCCTTTGAGAAAGGCCTGCCAGAGTCTTGTTACTTAGTTCGCTCATCCGGGCACATTCAGATCATCTCAAATTACGCAGTGGTTTTGATTCTTTTTAAACGTGTTTGCTGAAAAACAGAAATGGGGAACTTAGCCTCCACACCTGGAGCCCTCGCTGCCAGCACCCCTGAGCTTTTCTTCAGCGCATCGGCGCAAGGGGGCTCATCAGCCTCAGATGACCTGATCGAGAAGCATCCAAAATTATTCACAGCATCCAGCAAGAGATATCAAGCAACATGGCCTCTCCCGCAAGACACCCAAAGCCTTAAAAATAAACTCCCTGCAATATATTCCACGCTTGGGTGGCTTCTTTCCCACCATGCCGAAGTTCTCTAACATCACTCAGTATTACAATACCGTGCAACTTAAAATGCTCCATCTGATAAAAATGTGACCAGACAAAAGAATTGTGCGAACAATGCCTCGTTTAGATAACCTGTATTACCAACCTATCATCTAAACAGCTCTGCTGAGTACAGACAGTGGGATTTGTTGTCCAACATGATCGGAGGCCGAGGAAGATTGTTACCAAGGAGTCGGCTCACGTTGCCCATTTTTACAAAAGCCCGGTTGTTCAACTGTATTTCCCAGGTAGCACTAGCCCTTCTACTTGTGTGCACAGGATGCTAAGTGCTTGTGCACTTACCCTTTGAAATTTCCTGATGGGAACTTCACCTGTTAGCCTACACAGAAATAGCTCTCAACTGCTAGAAATTGCTGATAATCAGAAGGACCTTTGCATTCACAATTTCGAACACCCAGACCCAGCCTCGTACAAAGCAACATGGAGCTTATAAACATCCTGGGATTTCTTTTCGGGGCACGTGGAAGTGATGCCACCCAAGCAGACTGCCTCGGAAGCAATCGACGGTCGTTCTTTGCCACAAACCTTTCCACGGCTGGAGAGAGGGTTTCAGCTGATGTTGGCTTTTTCGATAGTGCTGGCTTACCATCTGCCGTGCCAGGAAGCAGCGTGGCACAATTTAATACTTTACTTTGAGCACGTGCCCCGGGGTGGTTGACCTGGGGAGGAGGAAAGGAGAAAAGCATTTATTGCCTAATACGGGAAGAGACATCTTGCCACTGGTCACGCAGCCTTGCCCCAACTCGTGATGCCTGGCTTCTCTCTAGCAGCTGAACTCTCTTCTGGCTTCGTAAGGACCTCTGTGTAAACCTTGCCTCTGAGATAGTTTTGTTTTTATAACTACACCTCGAGACCCATGCCTCAAAAGCAAAGGCTGGAGAGTTGGGAGCTAGAGAAACCTCTAGCTGTTATGTCTTGTTATGAAACCTTCGTCCTGTTCCGCAGAATTTTAGGGTTTATTACTAACGTCTAAATAAAGGTGACGCTAGCATTTTAGCATGGCGTCTATGCCTCCTTTTGAAGTTTAGGAAACAGTGTTTTTCCTCTGTGCCCAAGCCATTTCCTCTGATGTGCACAAAGTAGCCTTTTCAGGGACAGTGATGAGAGCAATCAAACCACAGGACTGTATTCTGAGGTCCTTGATCAAAGCTATAAGCATTCAGAAAGAAACAAACCCTGGTGGGAAAGGAGAAGATGTAACCAAGTTTATCTAAAGATGCCTGTCTTTTCTCATGTCTAACAAAAACAAACGGAGCCTTCATCGCACATCCATGAGTTCTGCCAACTTTTGGGGCAACGGCCCCATTGCCACTGAAAGGAAGCCCCAGCATCGTTCGATCCCACTGTTAGATACAGAAACGGAGGACAAGGTCGTTTCGTTCTGTACTGCAAAACACGGATGCACGCTGCGCGCTCGGAGGCCGAGCAACTGCTGCGGCTGTTTTGATCTGTGCCAGAGCATTGCTGCTGAGCGAGCCTTACTTTCCCGGATAACTCTGTCTGCTGGAAAGATACCACGGCATTAATGCGCCTGTCGAGTCTGGAGAGCTTCTTCTGCAAGAAAACAGAGGGAGGTTCTGCCAGAACCAGGGAAGCAGCGCTCCAGCTGCACAAGCGGGAGACCTGCCTTGAACCCGTGACCTGGCCCCCCCCACTCCCTGGACCAAGACCCCCAGCCCTTCCCCACTGGGGTCCTTACAGGGCGAAGCGAGGCTCCTTGGAAGGGGCCAGCGGGGGCAGCCACAAAGACACAAACAGGCTTGTGTCCTGTCCTTCGTGCACGAGGGACACACCCACAGCTTTAAAGGAAACGCGTGCTTACTACGATCTTAATTGCGATTCCTTCGTGCTTCCGCAGGCACTGCGTACGAGCAATCCTCTCACTTAAATCTTGGAGACCGTGTTCCAACGCTCCCATGGAGACCTCCAGCTGATTTTGAATAAAGCACTTGACCTACAGCAAGAAAAATACACAAATGGGGACGTTTCCGACTAGAAATTCGTGGCACCCCACCTCCACCCCAGCGCAATAAACTGGAAACGGGATGCTTTTCGGATGGCAGCCCAGCCCGGCAGTGTTCAACTTGTTTTCCTGTACTGACCTCTAGTGTTTCCCCGCCTTTTATACATACGGTGCTGTGTTTGTTGCAAAGTAGACGCACCGCGTGAGAAATTATTATTGCATCTGTAGCTGCTTCCATCGTTGCAGCAAGCACCCCTGCCCAATCTTGCTGCCCCTTCTGCTCAGTCCAAACCAAGACTCCACGGGCATTTAGGATCCACAGAACCACAACCCCGGCCCCCCATGAGTTTGGGCTTGTGTTTCTTAACTATGCCCCCATGGAAAGCCATTCTTGACACTGAATGAAAACTGGCAATTCGAACTCCCCAAGCCCCTCTGGGCGTGTGCGGGTCCCTGCTGTTGGTGAAATGGGCTTTCGGGATCTGGATCGAAGACTGAGGCAGGAGCAGACAGACCCCTCACCACTTCTGTGCCAGCTTCTCTGGCGTGGGCAGCTCCTCCCGCCACCAAGATTGAGGGGAGGTCTATCTCTGGGGCCACTTAAGAAACTTGCAGGGGGGTTGATCAAAGCCACCAAGCCGCAATCTCCCTCTCTAACCAGCCTTTTTGGCGGGGGGAGGGGAGTTGCAAGGAAGACTGGGCCAACGCTGAGCTGCACTGGTTGCCGATTTGCTTCCGTTCAGTTCACAGTGCTGTTCTTCACCTTTAAGGCCCCACATGGCCTGGGGCCGAGTTATTTGGGGAAGCGCCTCTCCCCGGTTGGATCTACCCATCCCACCAGGGGCATGCTGCAGGTCCCATCCGCTAAGGCACTGTTTCTCAACCTTAGCGACTTTCAGATGTCTGGGCTTCAGCTCCCGGAACTCCCCAGCCAGCATTCTGGGAGTTGAAGTCCAGACATCCTAAAGTCGCTAAGGTTGAGAACCACGGCACTAGGGAGTTCCATCTGACGCTGACGGGACCCAGGAGGCGAGCCTTTTCTCTGTGGACCCCCCTCTGGAGCACCATCCCCACCAAGGTGAGGTCAGCCCCGACCCTACTGGCATTTAAGAAAACATGGTTCTTCCCACAGGCTTGGGGACCCCAGAGAAACGTGTAGCCCGCGAGACGGTTCCACTGTGGGTGGGGTGGTGGCCTGTTCTCCCGAGGTTTTATTTTTGTGTGCGTTTAGCTCTCTTTGACTATTGTTTCAATTGGTTATCTCTCGTGCGCCGCCCAGCGTCAGACCTGCTTCTAAAGCCCCACCTGTGCTGGCTTGCAGGAGCGAGAGTGGTGAGGAATCAGTCCAATCCACAAAGTTTCTGGAACGTGTCCTTCGGAGACAGAACGTGCCCCGAATATAGCCAACTCAAAGCTTTTCCGAATCTCCTAAAACCGCGTGCCTCCACAGGGCAGAATCATGCGCACAAATGACGCCAGCCAGAGATTCGAGGAACAGGTGTGGGCTGCTCCAGACTGAAAACCTCGGGGCTTCACCCGGAGCAGGACCCCCCTTCCCCTCCCCTAATAACGCGCCTGCGACAAGCAGCGTTACCTGGAGACGTTTCCAGCCCAAGGAGGGCTTGAAGCGAGCTATCAAGACAAAAACAGTGGTTACGTACAGCCAGCAGGAACAGCTCAAACCACATGGCGCGGCCTCTGAGGCATTCACCGGCGATGTGCCTGCTAGAAGCCACAGCGCTGCTGCCGTCACCGCCTGCCTGCTTGGGAGTGCTTTGGCGTGGCCACTACAGGAAGCGGCGCTTGCGAGAGCCCCACAGCGCAACCGGAGGAGCGTTCCGCAACGTGAACTTCCCCGTCACCCGGGGACCTTTACCTTTCCCAGGCCAGACTGCGCTTTATCCAAGCCTGGACTGCCATCCTCCACAGGTTCGCTGGAAGGTTTGATGCGCTTGGAAAGGACATCTTCGTCACTGTTGGCAGCTGCCCTCTTCCTCTGAACATCACCTGCAAGACGGGAGACCCTCACTGAGGGGTTTGGAAGCCCCCAGGCGGGCCTTGTTACAAGCCTGAGCCGTGCCAGGCCGTGCTAGAACAAAGTTCCGGAACCCCCCTCAGAGACGCCTTCCACGATCTTTCCAAAACTTTTTTTTTTTTTTAAAAAGAAAAAGGAAAACCGCAATTGTGCAAACGTGCCCCCATTTTAGGGAAGGCTGCAACTGGCCAGCATCCCGAAACAAACGCAAGCTAGGACCGAGCTCCGATGTCCAGACCACGCGTCTTATTTCTTCAGTCGCTTAAAATGCTTCCGAACTCCTCCCTACCGAAACTAGGGTCCTAATCGTTGTGGGGTGAAATAGTGTTTGGGGCGGGAGATCTGGAAACTGCGACTCCTTTCTTAGCACTAAAACCTGGTCTCGTGCCCATCACCTCGACAGGCCACACACAGGGCTGCGGAAGGCGCTCTGGCATGGACCATTCCACACTCGGACAACTGGTGTCACACAAACCCATGCTGGAACTGAAGCCCACGCGCTTCGAAGGTTTGCGCCGCACCTTCGAAATCCAACAGAAGGGCTTTATTTGGGCCACAACACAGAAAAGCCAAGAGTGCTGGTGACTGGGGGGGTGACGTCACTCAGAAAGGGAGGGCAGGTGAGCCACTGAGCTGCATCACGCTGGCAAAGAGAGGGGCACATATGCCTTGCCCTACTCGCCCCATAAAACGGCTCCATGGCCGATTTACAACAGTGTGCAGAAAGAAAACCTTCAGGTAGTCCTCACTTAACAACAATTGGCAGTGGAATTTTGGTTGCTAAGTGAAGTGGTCATTAAGCAAATCCAACCTGATTTTACAAGCTTTATTGTGGCAGCTGTTAAGCGAATCACCGTGGATGTTAAGCGAACCACGGGGTTGTTAAGCAAATCACGCGGTTCCCCTCTGATTTTGCTTGGCAGAAGCAGGCCAGAAAGGCTGAAAATGGTGATTGCTTGACCACAGGACATTGCGATAATCATAAATGTGAACCAGTTGCCAAGTGCCCAAACAGTGATCATGTGACCGTGGGGATGCTGCGACAGTCATTAAGTGTGACAACAGGTCATAAGTAGGTTTTTTCAGCACTGTCGTAAATCCGAACTGTCACTAAATGAATGGTTGTTAAGTGAGGACTACCTGTATTTTCTGTTTTTTTCTACCCTCCCACACTACAAAAATTAGTGACTAAGGCAACAGGTTGGGATACAACGGAGGGGTGAGATGAAAATAATTAGGAAATGAGGACTGCTAGAGGCCCAGCCCAACAGCCTGCCTTCTGCTGTACCCGGGGGTGCTCGCAAGCTCCCCTGCGGGCATCACTCATACGGGGGTACAGAGCCGGCTGCAAGAGAAAAGAGCAGCCAGGAAATCTTTTTAAAATGCGTTTATCGATTTTAAAAGCTACCCAACCTCACCTGGTGGCGTTGCCAGAGCGTCCTCTTTTTCAGGCACCTGGAAGTGGCTGTCTTCCCGTTGCAACACTGGGATAGTTTGGCGGGCTGGCGTCTCTCCCGCTGTTTTGGCCACTGCATCCACGGCAGCAATTCGGTTCGTGGAAGAGGTGACCGGGAGCGGATCCGGAAGCTGGCCAGCTGGTTCCGAGTGCACCTCAGCTGGCTTCAACGAGGGGGACCCGGATTCTTTTTCGTACCAGCGACAGAGCATATCCTGCAAAGCGCTGGCGTTCAAAAACTGCTTGACGTCCGGGCTCGGGAGGTCTTTGAGTGTTTCTCCGTGATGGTTATAAATACTGATTTCGGAATTCACAACCACGCTGGCCACCGGCTCCTTTGCCGGGAGCGGCTTCTGGCCGGCACCAGTCTGGCAGCCAGGTTCGTCCTGGGAACCGTGGTGCAAACTGTTTGCTTCGGCTGCCGGGAGGCAGACGGGCCTCTCTTCAGCCGCCGTTCTTTCTGCGCCTTGGACCATCTTCAGGTTGTTCAGCAGCTCCACCTGCTTCCGGCTGCTGAGCGCCATCGTCTTCTTGGCCCGCAGGGGCTTTCTGGTCTCTGCCCCGGGATTCATCCTTCTGGCTGAAACACGAAATTGCACTGTGAAGCCACAGCCCAATATTGTGGCGCTCCTGTTGCTGCTTAAGAACCCAAGTGGGTCTCTCCCATTTAGGGCTTTGCATCTGGAGCCTGCTCTGTACCGGAGGCCCAGCCCTCTGGTCAGCCTGCCGCGGGGTGGGGGCCAAGGGGGGCCCGTCTCCAGCGGCTCTGGCAGGAACCAACACCACCCCGGCTGACATGCAAGCTCACCTGGCAGTTCTTCTGGGGTCTCAGGGCCTCTGAATGAGCTTCTCAACCTGCTTCCCAGCAAACGAGCAAAACGCGCACCCCAGAGGAGGGTCCGAGGGTGTCCTTCCCGCGGGCTCTCTTCCCTTCCCTGCCGGAAGGCTGCCGAGCTCCGGACCTGCTTCTGCTTTCTGAAGTCCTTTCCGGCCAGGATCCACAAGGCCTGCCGGCAGTTCAAGTCTACCGGCCCTGCAAGGAACAGAATCGGTTGGCTGGCGTTTTAAAAGCGGGCTGCGGCTCTGCCAACCCAGCTGGCCCTGGAAAGGGATCCGAGCCCGACCCGCCCCAACCGGGCCCAGGGCTTGGCGAGCAGGGGGCGGCGGAGGGGGCGGGCCGGTTCCTCCCTGCCCCCCCGCCCAGCATCCCGGCCGGCCAGCCGCTAACGGGGCTCGAGCCCCAGGGGGCCCAGACGCCCCGGCCCCCGGGCCTCCCTTCCACGGCGCGGAGCATCTTCCCCGGCCAGACCGGCCCGGAGCGGAGGGTCTCCGGCTCCGGCGCTCCCAAGAAGGGCGAGGCTAGAGCCCCCCGACCCCCCCCGAGCCCCTCCAGCTGCCGCCCGCCTCGGGGGCTCGGCCTCCCCGCGCCCGGCACCTGCGGGCACGTCCGGGGGGGCGCTCGGGGCTCCCCGCCCGGCAGCCGCGGCCGAGACCGGAGGCGGCGGAGCCCGGGACGCCCCTGCGGCCACGCGCGCGGCCGGTCCGGCGGCTCCGGGCGCGTCTCAGTGGGCTGCGGGGCGGGCGCGCCCATCCCCTCACCGGAGGGGCGGCGGGCGCTGCCGGCCGGCGACCCCGACTCACACGCGACTCTGCGCGCGCGCCGCGACGGCTCCCAGCTCACTGCCGCCGCCGCCGCCGCCGCCCGGAACGCTCGCGCCGGCGGCGGCGGAAGAGGGGCTGCGCACGCGCGAAGCCGGCGCCAGCGGGGGGTGGCGCCGTCACTCACGGGCTGCGGGCCGGCGAGGAGAGTTCCCCGGCCAACCGGGAGCCAGAGGAGGCGGGGCCTCCCCCTCCCGCCCAATCGGCGGCGGGTGTGGGCCGGACCTGGGCCCCGATTCGCCAAGCCCGCTAAGCCGTGGTTTGTCCGACCCGGGTTCCCCGCGGGAGCCGCGAGGCGCGGCTGCGCGTGTGAAGGCGGAGCGGCTGGCGGGTTCGTGGTGGGGAGGTCCCCGAAGCGCCGGCCCGGCTGCGCTTCCCCGTCCGGGGCAACGGAGGCAGCGCCGTAGCCGCGGCCGGCGCGGGGAGCGGGGCGGGCGCGGAAGGCGGGCGCCGGAGGGGCTCGGAGGGGCTCGCGGATCCTCCGGCCGGCCGCGCCGCCGCCGGCCCCGCGCGGGGCTCCCGCGGGAGGAGGCGCGGCAGGCGCGGCGCCCGGGCGTCCCCCGGCGGGCCCTTCGCAGCCCCGCCGGCAGGGAGGCGGGCGGGCTGGCGGTGCCGAGCGCGGGCTCGGGGGCCGCGGGGCGCCCCAGCCGGCCGCGGAGGCGGCGCTCCGTGCGGGGCGGCCCGGGCCCTCGCGGACTTGCCGGGAGGCGCTCGGCCGGGCGCCGGGACTGCCCGGGGGTCTTCCGGGGTCCGGGAGGGGCCGCGGCCGGTGCACGGGCGGGGTGCGAAGGCCCCGCCCCTGCCGCGCAAGGGGGGCCCGAGGCGCCCGTCCCGGCCGGCCGGGCCCACACCCGCCCCGGGGCCCCGGCGAGCCTGCCTCTCCCCCGCCGGCCCCCGTCCACGGGTGTCCCCTGCGAGGCGGGAGGGCAGGGAAGCGTTGCAGGGCGCCCCACAGAAGCTCGGGTGTTGCTGTGTAAAACAGGCGGAGACTCAGATCATCGCCAGTGGATCCGAAACATTTCCCTTTTATTGGGGCCCTCTGATCCAGCGTTTCTCAGCCTGGGCACCTTGAAGAAGTGTGTGGACTTCAACTCCCAGAATCCCCCAGCCAGTGTGCTGGCTGGGGAATTCCGGAAATTGAAGTCAGCACCTCCTCAAGGTGCCCAGGCTGAGAAACGCTGCTCTAATCTGTGAGGCTTCCCAACACTGACGCGTGATATGCCCGTTGTCGTGGTGTGCTTGGGAGGGGCACCATACCGGATAAATTAAGACCTAAGGGAATCATGGAATATACCAATCTCGTCATTGGGTCTTGTCGCCATTTACGTGACCATTTGGGGAGGATTCTAGCTGTTCCTGGACATTTCTTGATCATGGAAATTCATGTCCTGACTCTTGATGTTGTTATCCATAAGTCCCTTTGATCTTCTGGCCTTTGGCACATCATTGTTTATTCCATGCTGTTGCATTTCCATGCGCCTGTATGTACTTCATTAGACTGAAGATTCATCATATAGTGAATTTGGCTCGTTCTCCATCAGGATCACTAGCAGTTAGCAATTGCCTGGGAAAATGGGGCCTCTGGTGCAGCTCCCCCTGCTGTCTATATATCCAGAGGACCCCTTCCCACCGGCCTTTGTTGCACAAGCATCTTCTGTTCCCCTTCTGTTGCAATATAACCCCCACCTGGGGGTTTCGAACAGTCCCTCCTTGACCAGAGCTTCCTGAAAACTGTTTGTTCTGTGCGGTGGCAGCTGCTATTTGCCTAATTGGCCAGATTTCTGAGGGCTCCAGAAATGTCCTGGAACGCCTTGCTCAAAAATCCAGCCAGCTCTTCCTCCTCTCCTGCTAATTAAAAGATCAGAGAAAGCAACCTTCCTCTGCCCATCCTGCTAATCTGATCCTGTCTAGAGTGAAAATGAGGGAAGGGGGCAGCCTTGAAGTCTGCTGCCAGCACGATGCCCCCCTTCCCCAAGTAAATGCTCCCACCTTCCCTTTGTGGTTCTTTAATAACGTATGTATTTGTTAAACCAGGTTTAGCGACACATGGACACCAAGGTTATGAATACTGCTTGGGGATCAGTCCAGATCACCTTCCGTTTCCAATGCTTAAGTTACGCTGGATTTCTACGCTGCCCTCGAAGTGGATTGTTTTAATACAGTAGCTAAGCCTTTCCCTCGGTTTATGCACACAACGAATGGATTTGCACCACAAGCTAAACCCAAACTAAGCTAATTGCAGCTTTAATGTGACTCATGAAACCAAACCAAGATTTCTGTGACTTACCTGGTTTTATCAGCGTGGGTTCCTTTAAAGAATTGGCCAAGAGTCTCTTGCTAGGCTCATATAACACATTTGCCCCGTTTAACTGAATGTTTCTTCACCTCAATGTTTTGGGTTCTTAGGAGACCCTGAGTCATGACCTAACCACAAAGCCCTGGGTAAGTGGTGGTTGGCTAGCCTGTGGGTCAGCGTGTCTTGCAGCCCAGAGCATCTGCAGGGGTGTGCTTCAAGATGGCGTCTGCAACCAGGTGATAAAGCCTCTCTGCTTGCTCCAGGCTATGCACAAAAAAGCTTAGATTGTGCATCATAGTTGCCATTTTGGCTGTTTTGACCTGTGCCGCCCCCCCATGCTCCTGATGCAACACAGCCTGTGCCCAGTTTTCCTCCTTGGCCACCCTCCTTCCAGTCAAGCAAGAGGTCCAATGCATTACGGGGTTGACAGTTCACAAGAAAAAAGGACCTTTTCCAAGGGGGGGGAGGGTGCAGGGGGAGGGTGATGGACATTTCCTTCAGTTTTAATCCAGGAGGAAGGTTGTCCCTGCAAACTCCAGTGGGCTGTGCCCTTAACCTTTCTGCCATGCTTGGAACCCTCTTAACAAACAAGCAGGTTTCCCTCCAGATGTGGCCACTCCTGACAGCTGTCGTCCATTATGTCCATAGTTTTCAAGTGGTCCCAACCTTTCACTTTCTATTTTTGACGGATCACAATCCCTGTTCCCTGCGGGCTATCAACTCTGTGTATTATTAATTCACTTGCTCCAGCAACTGTACCTGGCAGCCTTTCCCATTCAGCGTTAAGGGCCTGTGGCCTCCTGCCTTTCTAAGGAAGGGGAGCTGGGAAATGTTTTAACCCTTTTTTAAAAAAATGTAAAATTCAGCTGACCGTTTAGACATCTCAGATCTATACTGAAACCGGGGGGAGTGTAATTGATTGAAAGGCATTAGTAATCTGGAGTGGTTTTGTGTTTTTCATGGTTATACTGTTCCAAGCCATTGTGACATTGGAACAATCCTCAGAGCAGAGCCCACCTGCCAGAGGCGAGATGGAAGAGATCCTTTCCCAGTCCTTTCTTGAACTTTAAAAATGGTGTGCAGTTGACAGTGGGGCTCCAACGCATATTTACGAGAAATCAACATTGGTTGATTCAGATGACAGAGTGACCTGCTGTGCTAAATCACAGTCTGGTTTGTGAAAGCCATGGTTTATAGTTCAGCCTGATGGGTGAATCCTGCAAGTTGATGTTTATTCCTCACATGGTTAAAAAACAGTGGTTTAAGCATGATTTAGGAACCAGGTCAGTGAGATTGGCAGCACAGCCCTGGGCACATTTCCTTGAAAGGAGAAGTGCGTTCACACTGGGAAGTCTGAATTGTCCCATCTTGGCTGTTTGGATGTTGGAGCCCATCACAGCCCGCCTACTGCCCTGTGCAGTTGGAAATGTACATCTTAAAATATTTTTTTAAAAAAAGCAGGGCAATGCTTGCCTACCTACCTGGAAGAAAGCTCGACCCACAATTTCTGTCAATATCTGCTTGGCTGAAGGGGTAAAACCAGTAGCAGAATAGCTACCAAGCTAAGGTCTTAAGGGGCCGCTGAAGCCAAGCAGGCCTCCTTAATAGCTTGCTTGGGCATTTGCAGATGCCAGCTCACCAGTTACCTCAGCACTTGTATTTTTAGATGAGTCCTAGGGTACCCACAAAAGCTGACTCGTGCCAACCTCCATTTTGTAGTATTCTCACTACAGGCAGAAAATCTAACCGGTGTTGTGATTGGCATGTGACATCATGACTGCCCAGCATTTCTTATACTGCTATATAAAGGTGCTTTGACCCTTCCTGAAGGGGGCAGGGCCTTGTGATCAGATAAACTTGGCTCAAGCAGATCGGGGGTCTCCACTCAATTGGGTTGTGGGGAATTTCTCCCTTTTGTGATGCCCCCCCAAATACCTTAAATGGCTGTGAGGGGGCCGTTTTGAAGGTTAACACGCTGAGGGGGCCAAGTGAAGCTTTCCTGTTACCATCCCTTAAAGCCCCTGTTTTAAAAAAAAACATGCAGCGGCCCTGATCTTCGATTTTGCTGAATGAAGGAGCTTCGCCGATGGTTTGATTCAGGTTGACAATAGGTGGAGCTCTATAACAAATGTTCAGGCTGGGGGTTCTACCTTCGGACACCGGCCTCTTCCAGGGGAGCCCAACGGCCTTGTAGCGCGGCTGGTGAATGGCACAACGGAGGATCAGGACCGGCACGGCCCCTGTCGGTTAGCCCCCCCCACATTTTTATTTATTTATATTTCGAATTTCGTCACTTCCCATCTCCCTCAAAAGAGGGACTCTGGGCAGTTTACAATGAAACTAAAATACATACAGATTAAAATACAATAAAAAGAGTACCTCTTAAATATAAATATAAAATCCAGGATGGTGACATTGAAAGTTCTTAATTTAAATTCATAAATACACGGGGGCTTCTTTAGGGTGCTAACCACCCCCAGGATTGATTACCCCCCCTCCTGCCCTGTTGCAATTCCTGGCTCCTCCAAGTCGCCCCAGGGCTGGCCTCGGAGGGCGAAGCTCTGTTACCATTCGGAAGGTGGCTTTTTATTTTATTTTTTATTTTTTATTTTATTTTCTATCCCACCGCAATGATTTTTTATAAATAACTCAAGGCGGTGAACATACCTAGTACTCCTTCCTCCTCCTTTTTTCCCCACAACAACAACCCTGTGAGTTGGGTTGGGCTGAGAGGGAGTGACTGGCCAAGGTCACCTGGCCAGCTTTCAAGCCTAGGGCGGGACTGGAACTCAGAGTCTCCTGGATTCTAGCCTGGAGCCTTAACCACTAGATCAAACTGCTTTACTGCAGCTCAGGAGTCAAATGTCAGAACCAGGGTGGAATTTAAACACAGTTTTGTTAATGAAGAGGATTGTTGCACTTTGCCTTCATACAATTTTTTTTCATAATGCAATCTGCTTTCCATTCATTGTCAGAATATCCCCACCCTTCACAAAGCAATTCATTTTTGCATTTTCTAGCTGGGGGAAAAATGCCATTTCCACCCAGTCCTGCTGCTGGGCTTTCAGCAACGGACAACCTTGGAATACAGGAGTTGTAACTCAGCATCCTACTTATGCAACACAATACAACGAACACAGACATTTTGTCACTGAGAAGTTGGTCAACTCAAAGAGTTAAATTGAGGAAAGAAAGGGATGTAAATGTGGTAAGCTAATTAATGGAAAGAAATTCTGCTAACAGTCAAAGATTTGTTCCCCTTTTATTCATCACCAAGGGAGAGTGTCTCTACCTCTGAAAATCCTCCTCTCATTTTCTATGGAAAACACAGTGTGCGTAACAGATTGTGAGATCTCTGTGACGGGTGCTGCCCAAGGCGTGTCTCTGGGGAGATGTCGTCTGTTGTTAGCAGACATCTCAAAACCTTGGCCAAAAGTGGGGAAAGAGGTGATGTGTGGTTGAACTGGTGCATATCTACTCCAAGTAAGCCCTATATTATTTGGGCTTTCCTTGCACATAAGTTTGCAGCGGATCATGGAATTTACCCTGTGCAAACGTGCTGTCTGTCACTGAAAAACACAACATCAGCAGGACCTGGTCGCAGGTATCGGAGAGAAGAGAGGGAACCAGCAATGCAACAGCAGTTTAGATCTGGGTCACAGATCTGGCGCAAATAATTGGCGTAGCACTTTGGAAATTGCTGAGAAGGTGTTTTGAAAGTCTTCCCAGTCATCGGAAGATGTCTTATTTTAAAAAGGCATGCCGGCAGTCACTGGCGCATGAGAAATCACTGAAAATCTAGATCAGTGTTTCTCAACTTCGGCAGCTTGAAGATGTGTGGACTTCAACTCCCAGAATTTCCCAGACAGCATGGCTGTCTGGGAAATTCTGGGAGTTGAAGTCCACACATCTTCAAGCTGCCGAAGTTGAGAAACACTGATATAGAGGTTGCAAAGGATGAAAGTATTGGTTGTGTTGGCTGATAAAAATGCGTGCTAGAGAATCATCCCCTTGCCATACAGGAGATCCTTCCTCAGGGGTTGGAAATGGAAGATTCCCCATCGATCAGCCCAAGTGGAAAATCTTGGTCTGGGTTTGCTTTCCTCTTCCCTCCCATTCCATGTTCCTCTCCTATCATGCTTATTAGATTTTGAGTTGGAGGGCAGAGACTCTGTTCTCTTTGAACATCTGCACTGTGTTCTGAAAAAATCAAGGCTGTTTTTCTATGTTCGTAAATCGCCTGCTTGCTGTAAACAGCCCTTGGTTGGTGCGCTGGACACTTGTGGCTTTACCATGCATGATTCGCCTACCCTTTCCCTGGTATTTTTCTGGACTTCCTGTTGGGTGAAATTGTTAAACACGGTTCCTGCTGTGGCATTTCAAAAGGGCACATTAAACCTGCCTTGCTGGACGCCAGATCGCACGTCCATTGCTGCAGATGTGCAAAGGCGCCTGCTGGGATGGCTGCTGGCTCCAGCAGGGGGTTAAAACATTATGGCTGTATCTCAGGGAGGGAAGTCCTCTGCACGCCTCGGTATGGCCAGCTTTTAACCGACCTCCAAAATTGTCGGCTACATTTGAGGCAAAGCAAGGTGAACAAAGAGATTTCTTGTCTGGGAGCAAGAAATAATTACCAAGTTTCTCCAGTGAGCTTCCCCTGCCCGTAATAATACAAGGAAGGTGGAGGGTGGGGGCTCATGTCTTGGGGTATCTTCCAGATTATGCCAAGCACCGGTTCCTCCTGAGAAGCTTCCTGGCTAAAAGGAAGCAAGCAACGGGAAATCCTCTCTGCAAGTTTTGCAGCAGACGGCACAGATCTGGCTCGCACATTCTGCTTGCTTACACTGTTTAAAAGCATGGCTTATTTATTAATTTAATTTTTATCCCGCCTGTATTATTTTTATAAATAACTCAAGGTGGCAAACATACCTAATGGAGTAAACCACAGCTAGCTGAGATTTCACAAAATGCTAAACTGCAGCTCATGATTTATAAACCTCCTTGACTGGATCACACAACAAACTAAGCCCACTTTACTGATTAGGTGTTGTGTCCACCCTGTAGCAGCCTGGAGTGGGAGGACCAATGGTTAGGGCAGCCATACGGGCTGGGTTTTGAGACATGCCCTTAGACCTGTCTCCTGGGTCCACCTCTGTTGTGCTTGGGAGCCAGTGGGGAGACCACCTCCACCCCAGACATGGTGCCCAGGTTACTCTTCAGTGACAGCGAGCTGCATCAAGCCAGATTAGCCAAGTGGGTCTGAAGAGACTCCCACGGTGGTAGGATCTGAATGCCCGCTGGCCTCTCTTTGGCGTTCCCAGACTTTGCGGAATGCGCAGGACCCACGCCTCTTCACAGAGAGGACAAGGCAGCAGCAGCGGTCGGGAGGATTTGGGCGTGGGCCTCAAGGAAGAGGCGGCTTCGGACCCCCAGGCACTTCCCTTGCGGAATGACTTGGCACGTTTGGCAGGGAGGACTGAAAAAGGGACAAACCCCTTTGCCGTTGGGTGGAGGGGGGACATTTGTCTCTCATAATGCGAATGTGGGAGTCGCCCTGTGAGAAACGTTGAGAAGGGAACCATTCCAGGAGAGGGACTCAAAGGGGCTTTCCCGTGATGCCTAATCAGCGTATGGATGTCACTGCCACGAAAGCCTGGCAGTTGGCAGCCGAGATGAACGACCCCTCATCTGTGGGATTGTGCAGACTGTGGCCATTGTGGCAGGCTTGGCCTGTCTTCCGTGCTGGCGCTTGACTCCAGCTGGCGCTCCTGGGGCAGGGATGGCCAGGGTGATCCTAGACACGCCTACACGGACAAGCTGCCTTGAGAAATGATGCCCAGGTGCTTGGGGAACGATCACGCTTTTCTTTCTGGACAGAGAAGTATTTCTTGATTCATGTAAGGAGGCAATGGCCTCGCTCGGGCCTCTGAGAGGTTAGCACAGCTGAGCGCAGACCGGTCCCTGCCAGGCCTGTTGGGATGCGGTGCCCATCCTGGCTGTGGGCCATGGAGGCTTTAATCCAGGTGTTTGGAGGGGTCCGTGTTTTGGCAGGACGCAGCAGATGCCCCCCCCCCCAGGTTTCAAGAGGCTTGGAATCTGCTATGCTTTTTATTGCTCCATGGTAGCAATAACCACCCCCATTTCATGGCTTCGGAGGCAGGGGAATGAGGGGGCAGCAAACTGGGCCCTGCCTGAAGCAGCTTGCAGTCAAAGAAGGCCCCCGGTTTATTTTCCTGAGCTCTTTCCCTTGCCCAGAGAGTTGGAAGCCCCCCCCCCGCCAAACAGAGTCGCTTAGTACAGTTTTCTATTCTTCCTTGGAAAGTCACTTATTTTGGGAAGCGAGAGTTATGAGCAGTCCTCCTGCTGTCTGCGAGGACAGAGGCATTGATGAAGCTTCTGCAGCGGGAATTCACAGCCCCTTTAATCTGCAAGGAGAGTGAAAGAGAGATGCTCCCGCTTGCCGCCTGCCCAAAGGGAACACAGGGCACAGAAAGGCTTCAGGAGGGGCACCATTACCCTTCTGCCCCGGTGACCCACTATGGCCTCCTGGCAGAGGATAAAAGTATGGAGAGGCTCATGCCACCTCAGTGGATCTGATGTGACCTGGACGTCTGCTGGCTTCATCAGGGCCGCTGAGTTTTCTGAGATTTTTGCACAGAAATCAAGCAGAATAATTGTGCTGCCTTGCACATGTATGCACATCCCTCTGCGGTCACCAATGTTCCCTTTTGCCCAAAAGGCCTTCTAGGACATTGTGATGCCATTTCACCACTCTCAGAAGCATGTTAAAGGTAGCATTTGCAGAAGTTGTACTTAATTTTTTTTTAAAAAAAAGCTGCTAGCTCTCATGAGTTAATGTTTGGTAGGATACAAGAGATGCCCACCGACCCCCCAGATCCTAAGACTGTGTCTGAAGAGGAGTGAAAAGAAGCAACATCGGAAGGGTTTGGGCACTCAGGTGCCAGGTTCTGGCTGTGTGTTCTCAAGAGGTCAGGATCACCTGTGGGTGCTCCTCTCTTCAGCTGTGCGGTTGCAAAGCCATGATCTGACCCTCTTCCTTTGTACATTTAACAGTACAATCCACAGAATGAAGTCCGGTTGATTTGGCGTGACTCATTTGCTGGGTGAGTGAAGATAGGATTGCAGCTGAAGTCGGGGCATTGTTAGGATCTTGAAAAGAAATCACTGCCCGGACAAATAAACCATCTGTGTTTCTCTCTGGCCTACCTTCAGAGCGGCCTTTTCCACTGAGCCGTCGCAAGGCTCGGAAGCCGCTCTGCTTTAAGCTCTCTCTAGCGCTACCTAAACCCAAAATAGACTCATTTCCGTTCGAAGGAATTGGATTCTGCGAGATGGTGTCCTCTGCCGCATTTTGATTATTCTTGAATTGAAAGTGTGGTGTCTTTTATATTATGGGATGCTACCAGTCTTCCCCCCCCATCTGCCCACTTCTTTTGTCCTCTCCGTAGGGCAGTTTAAGTCCATAACATTTCCAGGTGGTGTGTTCTGCCCAGTTCTGACGGAGGCAAGAACAATAGCCAGGCAGAGAGAGACAAACAGGAGAGAGAGAGGGAGAGGGAGAGGGAAGGAGCGAAGGAGGGAAGGAAGGAAGGAAGGAAAGGGAGGAAAGGGAGGAGGAGGAGGAGGAAGAGGAGGGGGAGGAGGAGGGGTGGTATTGCTTATAGGCAACTGCCACTGGTGTCTGGAGAATGGAATTACCATTTCAGGGGTCAGATGACCTGAGGAGAAAGTAAGATGCAGTTTGGGAGCCCCCCAGTGGAGAGGGCCCCCCTAGCTTTTTGCACTTCCTGTGGCCTTCTGTTCAGCTGCTGGAGGGTGGAAGCCTTAGGGGGAGGAAGGGACCCAGCAGAGGGCTTTCTGTTAAAGGCAGGGCCGCAACTGGGGGAGGGGGGCAAGCAGGACATGTGCCCCGGGCGCTGCACTGGGGGGGGGGGGCGCCAAAACGGGTGCGGAATCCATGTTTGCCCAGGGTGACACAGACCCTAGTTGCGGCCCTGGTTGAAGGGACCCCCCAGGAGGCAACTGGGAGGCAGCAACTTCTGCAGGACACCTGAGACCATCAAGAGCTCATCAGGCTGCAGAGCCAAGAGCAAGACAGAGGGCGCCTTGCAGAGCATCGTGAGGGCACTGGCGCCTTCTGGAAATGGCCTCGCCCAGCAGAGGCTGCCCAGGCTGTGGCCATCAGTGGCCCTTTGGCAGGAGGGAAAAGGCCCTTTTCTGGGCCAGCTCCTCAGTCCCTCGTGTGCCTGAGCCCTGGCAGGGCTAGCTTTGGTGGCTCAGACCCAGCGCAGCGCCATCCTTGGCGGGCGGGCGCTGGGCAGAAGGCGGGAGACTTTGGTGGGTCAGGCAAAGCTATTCAGCGGTTCCACTTGCAGTGTTTAGGCTGGGCTCCCACAACACTGACGGTTTGATGAACAATTCCAGTTGCTGGGTTGGCACGACAAGCTAAGCCAGGAACAAGGAAAGGACCGCTTCATGTCTGTGCACGAGGTCTGCTCCGTCTGGTGACTGGCCACGCCAGGTCGAGGCCGAAGGCCGAAGGCTCGGGTCACGGTTCCGTGGCACGCAAGGGCCGCCTGCCAGACTCTGCACCGCTTCAGGGGCAACCCTTGTCTCTCTGGCCCGCTTTAGGCTCTCCACGACTTCTTATGCCGGCTTGATTTGCTTCCTTTGATCTGTTGCCTGCAGCCTTATGGGACAGGAAATCTCGCTTCCCTCCGGAGGGGCTGGTATCTGAGGGTGGCGCTGAAGCCACCTGGAGGGAGAGGGCAGCCCCCACCCGCCCCCTCCCAAGTCTCCCAGATCCGTCCGGCCCAAGGGGGGTCCCCGGCAGAGACGCTGCAGCCGGGGTCGACTCCCCGCCGCCCCGACCGGCCCCGTCCTGCTGGGTGAAAGGCCTGGAGGCGGCTTCGGCAGAGCTCAGCCCGGCTCTGCTGGTCGTCGAGGGTCCGCGGAGCCCAGCCGCGCCCGGACGTCGGAAGGCCGGGCGCCGAGGGGAGGCGGCCGGGCTGGGGAGCCCCACGCGGGGCCCGGGCTGCGCCCCTCGGCCGACCCCGCCCCGCCCCTCCGCGCCGGGCGGGGGCGCCGGGGGAAGGGCCTCTCTCTGCCAGCCCGCCCGCCCGCCCGGCGGCCGGCTGGCTGGCTGGCTGGCTGGGCTGCCGCGCTGCTCAGCTCCGCCCGGCGCCGGACTGCAGCGCCGCCGCTGGTCCCGGGCGAGGCAGCGGCCGAGCGAGCGTGCTGGCAGGGCAGGCTCTCCCCGCCGGGACCGAGGCGGCGGCGGCGGCGGCGGCGGCGGCTGGCTCTGGCTTCGGGGCGGCGCTGGGCTGGGCGCTCGCCCGGCGTCCCAGCCGGCCGGTGCCCTCGGCCCGCGCGCTCCGCCAACTTGCCCGGAGGCGGCGGCGGAGGAAGCCGCGCGGGCGCTGCGGGCCGGGGGGGAGGGGGCGCCAGGCGCGGCGGCGGCGGCGGCGGCGGCGCCCTCCTGCGAAGGAGCCGAGCGAGGCGCCCGGCGCGAGGAGTGGAGGGCCGGCGGCGGCGGCGGCACGCGTCTGCCTGCTGCCCGGACGGCCTCGGAGATGCGGGGCGGCCGCCCCCCTGGGCATTATGGCGAAGGCCGGCGCTGCGGTGAGTACGAGGCGCGGCCGGGAGCTGCTGGCCCGGGCGCCCCCTGCGCCCCGCAGGCGGCCTCGCGAGGAAGGGCCGGATCGGCGCCGCAGCGGCTGTGCTCGCCCTGCGCCGCGCGCTCCGCCTCGGACTCGGACTCGGACGCGGGCGGCCGCCCCACCGCAGCGCGGTGCCAACTCCGGCGGGCCGCTGCCTGGGCCAAATGCGGGGCTCTCGGGCGAGCGCGGGAATGTGGGGAGGGGGCCGCGGGCTGCCCCCGGCCGGCCGCGCAGGGTAAGCCTTCCCGGGCGAGCAGGCTGCGGAGGCTCGCGGCCGGCTGGCAGGCGGACTCGCTGCGCCTCCGCAGAGCCCCCTCCGGGTTTTGCGCCCTCCGCTGCGAGGACGGGGGAAGCGCGCGGGGGCCGCCTGGTTTCGCGCGCCCTCGGCGGGTTGGGAGGGCCGGCCGGGCCGGGCCGGCCGAGGCAGCGGGAGCGGGTCCCGAAGAGGATGGCGCGGCAGCCGGGGGCCAGCAATGCCGCCCGCCTCCTTCCCCCGCAGGTGCCCTCCAGAGGGGCTGGATCACAGTTCCCAGCCGCCTGGGCTAGTGTGGACGATGGGATTTGTAGTCCAGTGCTCCTGGAGGGCGGGCCGCAGTGGGGAGGGGAGTCTCTGGGAGGGCGTTTAAGCAACTTTTCCAACTGCCGCCGCCGCCGCGTGTCAACGTGTTTGTTCGAGACAATGTTTGCTTGTTCTTAATGCGCGGAATGGGTCGCCCTTCCCACCCCACCTGCTTTGGGGCTAACGCGGCCGGCCTTCTTCTGACCCGCCCCCCAGACCCTGTTTGCAGGGAGAGCCCCCGCGGCCGCGAGGCGAGGCGATGCGGAGCCCCGAGCCCAACCCCGGCGACGGCGCCTTTGGAAGGCAGGACGGCGGCCCCCTTTGACGCGCGCCGCTGAGCAGCCCTGCGAAATGCCAAACTTTGCGGCGGCCTCGGCTACCGTTTCTCACGACCCGGGTAAGGAGGAGGGAGAGATCCCCTCGGCCGCGGGAGAGGAAGGGAGGCAGGCAGGCGGGAGGCGCCCGGGGCCAGGGGGCGCTCTGGGCTTACCTTTCCCTTCGGCCCGCGAACGGGATGGGGAGCCAGGAACTGCGGGCTGCAGACTGGGAGGTGGGGGGCTTCATGCGGGGGGGGGGAACCCTCATCACCAAGCCAGCCAGCACGGTGCATCGTCGTTTAGAAGAAGACTGGGAAAAACAGAAATTAATGAAGCGAGTTTAAAAGGCCCACTAGAAAGCTTTATTGTTTCACCAGAAGCCTCTCCTTTTTAAAAAATTCTCGCCTGATCTGACTGCAGTGTGGGGGGGAGATGGTAAATCTGCCCTGCAACAGATCCGACCTCGGAGGCTGCATCCAAATGCAGTCTGCAAAGGCCGGGCGGTGGAGGGGAGTGGGCAGGGGGTGGCAGCGAGCCCCTGGCTCACACTCCCCCCTCCCCCTCCTCTGCGGGAAAGCGGGTCCTTTAGGAGCCCTGCTTTGCTGAAGCTGCGGTGGGGGGGTTGGTGGAGGTGGCACTCCGAGCACCGTTCAAGCTGGCGGGGGAGGATGGTCTGCTGCCCGGGAAGATGCAGGATCCCTTTGGGAGGCTCTGGGTCAGCAGCAGTCCACCCCGAAGGCAGGACGGGGAGGGGTGGTCCTTCCATGGAAAGGCCTGAGCTGCCACCCCCCTCCCCCCGGCCCTGGAGGGCCCCTTTCTCCCTGCCCCCTAAGTTGCTGGTGCTTGGAAAGGCCCAGGTGATGGACCCCAACACAGTGCCCACAGAGGGAATTGGCCTGGAACAGAAGAAGGGAACGGCAGAGGAGGGGCGGCTGAGGATGGGGTCCAGGCAGGGGACCGGGTGGCACAAGGCATGCTTGGAGCTGTGCCAGAGGTGTGGTGGGTTCCACTAGAGCTGTTAGCCCTCCAGCGTGAGAAAGGCCCAGAGAATACCCTTCCGGGGGCAGCACCCAGGCAGCAGCAGGGCCGGTGTCTGCCGGTTGTCGCCTTGGTGGCTGCAGCAGAGGGGCCCCAGGGCTTCTCGTAGGCCGCAGCAGCCCCCTCTCCCCGATTTCTGGCCCCTCTGTGTGCCCCCCCCCCCCGGCTGGGCTGCTTTTCTTTTTCGCCTGTTAAGGGAGGAGTCAGAAGTCACTCCTTCATGGAGGCAAAGGTGGTTCCGCTCTGAAGCCAGCAGGGAGCTGGGCTGAGGCAGGCTGGCGCAATGCTTGGCCCCCACTCCCTTGGCGGGCTGGGGGGGGGTCTGAGGCCGGTCTGCCGATGGGCTGGCCGACCCCGCTCGTTGAAGAGGGCACCCGGGGTCACTTTTGTCCAGTTAAATCTGACCCCCTTTGCAGGGCATGGTGCTGGCCAAGATGGCATGTGCTTGCTGGAATCTCCTGGTGCTCCAAGCGTTGTTGGCGGATCTGGCCCTGGTCCACGGGGCGGAGAGAAGCTCCCCGATCCTGAACATCGCGGTCATCCTGGGAAGGACCCCAAATGTCATGGAAAGAGACATTCGTGTCCTCAGCAGCAGGGATGCATCAGGGGGGCTCCCCACCGACGTGAACGTGGTGCCCCTCCTGATCAACCAGACCGACCCCAAGAGCATCATCACCCACGTCTGTGACTTGATCTCGGGCACCAAGATCCATGGGGTGCTGTTTGGAGATGACACCGGCCAGGAGGCCATTGCCCAGATTTTGGATTTTATTTCCTCGCAGACCTTTATACCCATCTTGGGGATCCACGGGGGCTCTGCCATGATAATGGCAGATAAGGTACAGGGACGGGGAGGGGAGGAGGCTGTGGGACGCCGTAATCCCACCGCTCTGGGAGGCTGGGGTGGGAAAGGGCCTGCTGGCCTTTGGGGTTTGGAAGTCTGCAGTGGTGCCTTCTGTGAAGGAGTTGCTGGCAGTGACTAGTCCCTTTTTGCCACCCGAGCGCCGGTTTCCAGGTCCTCAGTAGCCTCAGGGCCAGGCTGTTCCACGTGTACCTCCCTGGACGGTGCTCCTCAAAGTCTGGCTCTCAGCTGGGAAGGCCCGGCAGGAGTGTCCCCATCGGGGTGGGGCGAGCAGAGATTTCTTGGGGAGACTCAGCTGCTGGCCTCAGGGGAGAGCTTGCAGTGGGGGCCAGCGTGGAGAGAGGAGGACTTTTCCTTGGAAGGCACCTTCATGATCCAGGCCAGCCATTTGCCCACCTGGGTGTAAAAGAAGGTCTCCGTGCTGACCACAGTGTCTGTCTTGTGCAGTGGGGTTTACCTGCCAGATTAAGAATCCTGGAGATGCTCATGCTGCTGGGGGCAGGGGGCCAGGGGTTCCTGCCTGAGCCCCCAGGGCCCAGGTTCCCTTAAGGGAGGGTCTTTCTGCATCTGATGCACCTGTGCTGCTTCTGAGCTTCTCGGATGTTGTTGGACACGCTTCTGGTGTTCAGATGTCACATGAATTAACCCTAAGCAGGACCTGGACCCCAGGATAGCCATGGATAGGTCCTAAAGACTTTGTGGGCGCTGTCCAGAACTGACGCCTTGGTGTTGCAGGCCTCTGGTGTGGCAGCCTTCTGTGGCAATGCCCCTGTGCAGTGACTGTGGACTGGGAAGAGAATGTGACATGTTGATGTTGGGACCCACCAGAGGATTGGAAAGGGGAGGACTTCTAAGAGGGGTCAGATGGTAAGAGACGGTCCTGTTCCAGGCCCAGGGGACAAGTCATGGACCATGTGGTTGGCCTGCGAGTTGAACCCCTAAAAGGCTGCCAAGTTGGAGAATCTGGTCTGATTCTGTAGCACTGTTGTCCCCCAATAGAGGGGGTGCCCTGTTTCACACTGTGGACCACTAACTTAGGGAAGCTGTGACCACGTGGCACGGAGATGCTGTTGCTGAGAATAGGGATAGATCCAGGCTGGACTGCTGAGTTCTTGGGGGCCTCCCACCTTGGCTGCCTTCCTGCAGACGTTTCGTTACCAGGCTGGCAACCACCAAGGTCGGAGAACACCAAGAATCCCAGGGACCTGGAGATGCCCACCAGGGTGGAGCCTCTCCCCTGCTTGGGTTATGGGTGCCCACTGGAAGTTCCACACCAGAGAGGGCTGACGGCTGTGGAATTGGGATGCTGGCTTACAAAGGTCTGATTGGCGCCTCTGGGCATGCCGTGAGGGTGGGCTGGCTCCAGAAATCAGCCTCTTGTATGGCTAGTGGGGTGCCTTGTCCTGGATGGCCTCCTCCCTCTTTGTACCCCGTGGGGCTTTCTGGGTTCGCCTACCATTTCCACCAGTGGCCGTCGCCACATCACGCAGCAGTGAACCCCAGAGGGCAAAGGTACTTCGTGCAGGGAAGAGCCCCCTTTCGCTTCTCAGAGGGGCTCAACCAGCATATCTTGGGAACCGCTGGGAATAAGAGGGGCCCACAAGCCTTGCGGTTGGTGGAACAGCCGACACGGGTGGGGCTGTTGAGGATCAGGGCAAGGCCAGAGGGGGACAGTTAGGGGCACCAGATTGCCATTGCCTCTCTGGCCGCCCCCCCCCCCCCGATCTTTGGCCTCCCTTAGCTTCCCTCAAACGCTTCCTTTTTTTTTTTGTTAGTCCTGAGCTGCACCAGACCTGCCGGGTCACAGGTCCGAGGCCAGTCTGGCGCTGCCATCCTTGCCGCGTCTGGGTCATGCTGGCTTTTCTTGGGGCTGGCTTGCTCAGGGCTGCGGGAGAGGAAGGTGCCGGGGATGATCCCGGGTCTTCCAGGTGCAGCCCTGAGCTGCCCAGCGTCTTCTCCTGAACACCTTTGCGCATGGTGTTACCTCCGAATTGCTCCAAAACCCACGTTGCCCATGCGGCGTGTGGGTGTGGTGGAATCGCCACATTTCTTGCTTCCTCGTCCTTGCTCCTCAGCCGAGCAAAGGGGAGCAGCTGATTCTGGCCAAGGCTGGGCGCTGCCCATCAGCACCAACACCGCTGCAGGCTCATGCCCGTTGGAATACAGCATGGAGTGGGCTCAGGCAAGCCGAGCGGCATTGCGTGTGGGGACGGGTGAGCACCTCCTTCCTCCGCAGCTGCACCAGCCTCAGCTGCACGCCGCCATCCTCTGCAAGGGGGCTGGTGGGCCAGCGTCGCTGCCTTTGCTGCCTGCTGCCGTCCCTGAGATCTCGGCTGCTGCCACCATCTCCGTCTCCGTCAGGGCTTCGGAGCCAATCTGACTTGCCGCTTATGTAAACAGTTGATGAGAATTTGGGGAGGGTAGCTTGACTCGAGAGCCGCTTCTGGCTTTCCAAGAAACGCTTTCTCAGTTCAGCTCCAGCAGCCTGTTTCACAACAGCTGCTGAGCTCCCCCATCTCCCCAACAAAGGCGAAGTTGGGGGGAAAAAGCCCCCCCCGTTTGCCCCTCTTCTCTGCCTCAGAGGTCAGTTCTGCACTGGTGAAAAGCAGGAGAGAGCGAGTGGCCTCGAAGCAGAACTGTGGATTCAAGGAGCTTGTGCGCGTGTGTGTGTGCGTGCCTGGGTGCCTCAGTTCATCCCCCAGAATGCTGTGTCTGTCCTGCAAGGGAGGAACTGCACGACTGAGGCGCCGCCGGTGAATTGCATGGACTGGTGGCATGCCTGACTGGAAGGGCCTCCAGGAGGGGCCCCCAGGGCCCCTTCACATTGTCCTGTCCACAAGGACTGCAACCAGACAATGTCCAAGGGTCGGTCACGTCTGATTCTGATGTTCTTCCTCCAATGGTGGTCAGCTAGAAGCCTTGTTTGTTGGCATGTTGGACAGTCAGCGATAGATGGCCCCTGCGCATGGAGGCTTTGTTTAGCTGCATCTGCTGAGTTCTGTTCTGAGCTTTTTAGCAGTTGGATGAGTTGGCCCCATGGTGGTGTTCCTGCAGCTGGGGCCTCAGGGGGGGCCGGCCTGGTGGGGCCGTTCCTCGTGCAGAAGCTTCACTGGCCAACCCGCAGCTTCTCAAGAGCGAGCAGGCATCCTCCGGCAGGGATGAGTGGCTGCAGAGCGGAAGGCTGGTCTTTCAGCAGGGAGGCCTCCGGATTCCTCTTGGCTAAAGCTGGCCAGAAGTCTGTAGAGAAGGGCGGAGTTTGCACTCTGCGCTCGGGCATCATGTTCCCTGCTCAGCTGTGTGAACTTAGCCACTCGCAGTCCATTCAGCAAGCTAGAGTTGGACAAAGCTTAGCTCGGGAACAAATGGGTGTCCTGGAGGGCCACTTCTGTCCCCCCCCCCGGGTGGGCAGGGCCAATGGAGTTCAGAGGGAGGTTAAGAGGTGAAATGCTTGATTTAAGCCACCTGTATGCCCCGGTCCCTCCCCCCATGACACACCGGCCCATGGGCTTTCCCGAGGCACAGGGGGTGCCCCCCGGCCACTCAGCTCCAGGGCCCTCCTAGGCCAGCCTTCTCTCCCCAGGACATTCCGTTCCCAGCTGCAGACTCCTTGACCTCCGATCCTGGAGAAATGTCCGTGGCTACCTCAGTAGCTGTGGCTTGCCTGCTCTTCCATGAATTTTCTCCAAAGCCAACTGCGCAACCATAGTTGTTCAACTAGGCTCCACTAACTTATTTCTGTCCCAAACCTCCCCCCATTCTACTTCCTTCGATGCCCCATTGACGTTGTTCTTCCCTGTCCTGCCTCATCTCATACGCTTCAGTCCGGTGTCTCTTCCTCGTCTTTCCTCTCCCCTTAAGCAAAGTCCTAAACCGGGCAGCTTCTCCGCGGAGGAGATCTGCTCCGGCCCCACCGTGCCCTCTTCCACATTGTGTGCCACCGCTCCTTCTGGGCAGCCCAGCTGAGGAGGAGGTGACCTCCTGCTAAAGAGGTTTCATCCCTGAGCAGGCCTCGATCCGCTCTCAGCACCTCAGTAAAGAAGGGGCACCTCTGACGGCAAGAGTTACGGTTCAGATTAGTCTCCCCAGACGGAAGGCTGTTGTCTGGCCAGCTTTGCCGCTTGGGAGGCAGAAGGTGCAAATGGGGCGGCCGAGTGGATTTTACCCATTGCATTTGGCGCTTTGGGGCTCTGTCCTTCCAAGGAAGCCTCTCAGACCCAGAGCTATCCAGTTAATGGAAATTAACACAAACTTCTGCCAAGAGTGGGTAACAAATGTCTAGTTTTAGATGGGTTGTCCTCAGATAGGGAGCTTGATCTTTGGAGGGAGCGTGCTTCCTCTCTTTTTGGGAAAATTTGGCTCAAGTGGAAAGTTCCAACTGGTTCTGAGATCTTTAGGTGCGACTGAGGCATCTTATTTGCACAGACTAAGCAGAAGGGGGCCCAGATTGGCTCTGTCAAGCATGTTTTCTCTCTCCGCTCTGTCATCTATTAAGGGTTCCTGGGAACATGCTAGCTTTAACTGGATCTGACAGTTTAATAGTTTCTCTCTTTTCTTTCTTTGTTTGGGCGGAATGGGGGAGAGTAATGCGGTTGACCAAGTCCATGGACAGGCAAGGTTTTCAAAGCTGCTGCTGCTGCTGCTGTTTCAAGTTGTGGCAGTTCTGGATCCGAGTTGGGCCCCTCAGCTCCGCAGCCAATTCTCTGGAGCGGGGAGCCACGTGCATCGTTGTTGGCGAGGAAATAACTGTAAAGGTTGACAAATGGCCGCATTTGGACTTGTGCTCATGCTCCGGGACCAACATCATTTGCCAATTGGCAGGGGAAGTGCCCGGCTGAAGGACGTGCGAGAGCGCTTGGATCAAAGGCTGAGCTCAAACACGTTCAAGCACGGTTTGATTTGCTTGCTTACGGCTTATTGTGTAAGCTTCCACTGGCTGGGTATGTGTGGCGTGCTCAGTGAATAGGCACGGCACAGGGACCATAACGACGGAACGCCCAAAGCCCAGTGTGCCGCCACTGAGCAAACCACTTACGGCTCGAACCCAGTTCAAGTCTTGGTTGCTGCTCTGGGTAGAAGGAGGGGAACTGATAAACTAACTCCCAAACAGTGATTGCGGCTTGTGTGGGAGAAAGTTAGAGGAAGCGTGTTCTGTTTCTGCACCTGGGGCACAACAAGTACGGTTTGTTGGTTTGGGTCTTAGCATGTTGTGGCCAGTGAGGCGTTGTGATTCTAAGCTGTGCTTTCTGGCTTACTTTGTTGTCTGCATCCAGACAGTTTCACTAATGCAGATGGCTTGGCTTTTGGGCTGAGGCCCTGGGATTGGCAAGCCGTGATTTGGGACTGAGTGCGTGGTGTGAACGAAGCCTTGCCGGTTTGGTTGTCTCCCTGCAACCCCAGTGAATGCTCCCAGCGCCATCCCATGCAAGAGTCTCCCTTTCAAAGATGGCAGATTCGGAGCTTCGTAGAGCAGTGGGGCCTAGGCAGAGGTCTCCTGGGGACTGGGGTGTCTCCCTTGCCACCTCCTCAGCCTTCCAAGCAACTTCCTTCTGCTGGGGCCCTCCAAGTGCTTGGAGATTCTCCTGCTGGCTGGGAGTCCTGGAGGGCCAGTCGTAGCACCTCGCGAGGGGTCAGAGTTGCGCAGCGGAAAGGAATGTAGAGATGACCCTGGGAAGGGAATGGATGAGCCACCGAAGGGAGAGGAATGGCAACACAGTCCTGGGGAAGTGGAAAGCGTGAGAGAGAAACCAAGGCGTCCTGCCTTGATTCGGTTTGGCATAAGGCGGGGCAGAGGGGAACTCTTTCAACACTCTGTTAATACACCTGACAGTGATCCAGTAGCATTCCTGGAATCCCTGTGGGGTCTGGCCTACCTCAAAGGGCTGAGAGGCAGGCTGCTTAAACACTGTTCACCTTCAGAGCGAGTGGAGTGAAGGATTGTTTTGCGATGGGGACCAAAGGTCCCAGGTTTGGTGGCCAAGCTCTCCAGGGAGCAGGCGGGGAGACCCTTCTGGCTCCTAAAACCTTGCAGGAGGCCAGAGGGACAGCTGTGGATTGTGTGACCCGCCTGCCCAAGGTCCTGGCCTTCTTGGCCCTTTGGATCTCCAGCTGGAAGGATCCATGGCCGTCATGCTGAGCCAGGCCTTCTCCGCAGACCTCATTTCCTTTGCTGCGTGGCTGGGCAAGGGCCAAGGAGTTTTAAAGGGAGAGAAAAGACAGTCTGTTTCCCAAATGGGTTAATTACTCCAGGGAAGGATGGATGGCCATTTGGGGCCTGGCTCAGCCCTGGACCTTTGAGTGGTGGGCCAGAAGCCGCAATCCCAAAACTGGACAGCAGAGCCAGGATGAAGCAAGTGACTGTAGCTCCATTTGTTTTCCGTAACTGGCCTCTTCTGTCATGTTAAGAATCCCAATTTAGCAGTGACTTTTAGAGGCATGTGTGGAATGGCACACCTAACACGCTGGAGGAGGTCCAATTGTGTGCATGCTTTAATCCAGATAAATACAAAGGGATGCCCTCTGGCACACGAAAGAGCATGCAGCATGATTCTGCCTTGCCACCTTGGAAGCAAGGCCCGAGTCCATTGAAATGTGCCCAGGGTTGCAGCCAAGGTGTGTTCGGGGACAACGTAAAGATCAGGGGGTGGCGGGCGCTGGAGGAACCCTCAACTGCACATCTGCATTGTTGGCTCAATCCCCCCGATGGCGTGAGAACAGGCAGCATCGTGCTTCGCTCTCTGCCAGCGAGAGAGGCAATGATGTCATCGGAAGGGAGAGAAAAAGGATGGTCGAAATCTTTGACTCCGCTCATGCTACAATGGAGAGGTGCGAGGGAGTCTTGGGCGCATTTGTGTTGCCAAAGAAGCAGTTTTGTCTTTCAGTTTGGGGCAAAAGAAGGAGCGATAATGGCCGTCCTGGAGAGGGACCCTGAGTGCGACTGGAAGCATCGGGTTAGGACAGGTGGGTTTAAATGTTTGAGGTGGGGCTGGAAAGCAGGCCACCAACGGTATGGGGCTCTAGTAAGGGGGACGCGTCAGTGAGTGGGCTGAAAATGGAGTTTCCCACCCAACACTTCAGGTCCAGCAGTCCTCCCCACCTCAAGGAGCGCTTTCTCCTTGCGCCGCTGACAGCAGCCAGCCCCGGAGGCCCCGGAGAGGATGGCCTTTTTGGTTAGGATGGGTCTTAAGGCACGCGCATGGCAGGGCAAGGGTGGGGGACATGAATGTTTCATGGCGCTAGGTGCTTCGTGTGGAGACTTCTCCCTTATGGAACCCGACTCCAGGAGCCGGCGTGTGCTGTGCAAAGTGGCCGGATTGCACGTTGCCGTATCCACTCTAAAACGGCAGATTTAGTTAATGGAGAATAACGGTTTGGTTTTTTTTCCCAAGCAAGAAAAGCAAACAGGTTTTAGTAAAGATAAATAAATAAAAACACATGCTGGATTTCTTTTTTTTTTTTTAAAGGCTGACAGCCAGCTACAAACTTCAGCTCATGTGCTTCATTCAAAATCACCTAAGTGACCCCGTGCATGCCCCCCACCCCTAATCAGTGGCAGCCCCTCCTTGCTCTTCACAAGGTCGTGGTTCCTGCAGTTGCAGGAAAGAACTTGGAAGAGCTTGGCTTAGAAAACAAGGTCCATGGGGAAGTGCCTAGAGAAGTGGGATTACACCACCCCTGTAGGTTGCCTTTCTGAACGATGTGTGCTCTTCCCTTTCAGTGGGAAGGTGTCTAGTTTTGGGTTGGGAGACCCAAGGCCTTTTCAAGATGATTCTCTGCTGGAAAAACAACTGCACCCCTGTGTGTTCTTGGCCCTCTAGACATGGCTTGGAGCTTCCCTTTCACCCTGATCGAGAATGCAACGTTGTCTTTGCATTTAGGCCATAGAATCTCTTTTTGGGCCAAGCCAGGCCCATTGGGGGTGAGAAGAACCCTTCCTCCCCGCCTTTGGTTCAGGAGCTAACCTTGTGTAAAAAACAAAGCATTTGCCCTTTTTCTGATGGCTGTTGGCTACCAGCTGTCAGAGGTGTCTTAACAGCCAGGTCATATATTTCTGCAGCTATTGTAAAAAAGAACAGTTTGGTAGTTGGAACGAAGCCTGAGAGGAGATCAGAGTTGCACATTTTAGCAGCTGCCAGTGAGCTCCAAGGAGTGACTGATGCTATTTATTTAAGGAGTCCTTGACAGTCTGTCTGTTTGTTTATTTGAGAAAAACACCACCACTTCTATAGAATTTTATCTCCAGGGCACGATTTGGCAATCTGCTTCCTCCTCCCTTCGCCCACTTCTGCCCTCTCCGACAAAAATGCTAACAATGCCTTTCTGTAGGAAGAGCTGTAAAAGTGGATCCCACCAGTTTTAATCCAGCATTTTATTTCCTGTAGTGGCCGACCTGTTGCCCTTGAGGGGTTCGTGAGCAGGAGGCAGAGACCTTCCCCCCTCTCCCTGTGCTTTGGGGCAGATCCCCCCCACCCCCCAGGCCACCCCGAGCCCCCAAGGCAGCGGCCCCTGGGCAGGTGAGCAAAGGGGCTGTGATGGGTGGGAGGGGCATCGTGGTGAGAGGAATACAGAACTCACGACTTGGTCTTCAGCAGCGCTCAGGGGACGTAGAGAGTCTCAAATGCCATCCTGTTGGAAAAGAGGATAAGTTTACCCAAAATAGATTTTGAAAACATGACCTAAATCTCTGCCGCTCGCTGCATCTACCTGCCGTGTTCCAGGCAGGCTGGCTGGGGCGATGGGGGTCAAGAGGCTTTGGGGTCTGAACCCCCGATGGTTGGATCTGTTCCCCTCCTCTGCACCTTTATCCTGCCGTGCCTGCAATGGCAGCAATATTAAGATAGGGTGGTCAGGTGGCTCCCAGGGTGGCGTTAATGCTCTGCCCTGGCATCCAGACCAGCCGCCTTGGCTGTCGTAAACTGCCTTGGAAGCAGCCTGGTGTACCCAATTTACAATTTTTTTAAAATCCGTTCAGTTGTGTCTGATTCTCGGAGACTGCCTGGATGAGTCCCTGCAGTTTTCTTGGCCAGGTTTTTCAGAAATGGTTTGCCATTGCCTCCTTCCTAGGGCTGAGAGAGAGGGACTGGCCCAGGGTCCCCCAGCTGGCTTCGTGCCTAAGGTGGGACTAGAACTCAGGGTCTCCTGGTTTCTAGCCTGGAGCCTTCACCACAAGGCCAAACTGGCTCTCTTTTTACAAATAAATAGCAACAAATAAATTGCTGCATTGGTTCTGCAAAGTTGCCTGTTGCCCCTGAGAACTAAGTGGATGCTCCATGTGTAGAGGCAGTCTACCTGCAAAGAGCAGTCCCCCCTGTGGCTCTCGAGTGGGAAGCGTCTGGTGGGAGGGTGAGAAGAGCCCATGCATGCTTTTGGAGCAGAAGGGAGGGCTGTAACCGAAAGGGGACAGGCATAATCAGCGCCTGTTTTCTGTGGCTTGCGGAGAGGTCGTATTGTAGCACCCAAAGTGAACTTGTGCAACCGGCGTATGGTGGAAGAAGACGGCAGCGAGAACCAGGACTGGCCTTTTTTGGAAGGGGAAGATTCTGCCCAGAATCTGAAGCAGGACCGGGCACTGGGCGTTTCGGGGCGGTTGACCGGGATCGGACATTCTGGGTCGACTGATGGGATTGGAAAGAAACAAGAAGTTTGCTCAAGTTGACCTGAATGCTTGTGGAGGTTTCTAATCCCGCTCAACTCTCTTAATTAAAACGACTGCAGCCCCTTCCCCGCCCGCAATTTGGCTGCAACGAAACACTCCTATATGCAGTTAGGTTTTGATTAAAGGCAAACAGTGCCCAGGGATGGAGAAGCTCCGAATAGGGTTGAGAGCTTGAGGCAGCGGTTCATGCAGGAGTACGTTTTACTTCAAGGTGGTTTAAGGAAGAAGGTTCCGAGGCCTCCGGGTGCAGAGCTGGGGAGGGGTAGAAAATCTCCTGAGTGAGGGGCTCTGGTCACGTGCTTAACGCATTCAAAGGTGTGTCCTTGAGCGTCGCCTCAGTGTTCCTGTGGACCTTTTCCCTTTTTTGCCTCCTTTCTTGTCACCCGAGAAGCCAATGCCACCCCAGGCACCTGATGGCCTGTCCTTTCAGAAAGTGCTTCGTTGTGTACCTTGATTAAAGTGTGATGTTCCCTCTGCCAAAGTTACAGTGAGGGTTGCTAAGAAGCAGGTTTCTACCAGCAGAACCGCTGCCCATCGAGCAAAGCGTTGCTTGGGCTTGGCAGCCCTGCGGTTCTCTTAGCCCTGCTGGAGACGGCCAGATCAAATGTGGAAGATGTTGCTTGCAGAGCATGTCCTCTGCTTAGGCAACTTTGGAGAGGGGCCTAGGCGCAGGATCTGTCGAAGGGTTCATCGTCACGCAGAGCCTCTGTCTGAATGCCCGGCTCAGAGTCAAAAGATGGGCTAGCTTTGTTGGCTTTTGTGTTGAGACGATGCGATGCAGACTCAGAGGCAACCTTGATGGATGGTTGGGAAGTGCCATTTCTAGGTCTCTAACCAGGACCTGTTCTGTTTTGCGGTCCTGATGTGTCTTGGCCAAACTCTTAGGTCCATGCTGAATGTTCCGCTTCTTCTCTGGAAGCCACTCTTGAATGGAGCTGTAGGCCTTCTGCATTACTTCCTCTTGGACCCGAACCAGGCAAAGACGCCTCTCTATCCTGGCACCTCCATGCGGCACAAACACCATTTCCAGCTTCCTCATTCCCATGTGTTGTTTGTGACCTGCAAAACGTTCCCTGCTTCTTATGTCACCAGAACATTTGTTCCCTTTGGTCCCTCAATGCATTTTGCTTGTGACGGCATCTGTGTCCACTTGGCTTCCTCTGTGGCAGCGAGGTTGTTTTGGACGAAGCAGAAATCTTGGCTCTTCAGTATAAGGACAGCCTTTGGCCATGTGCTAGACTTCTAAGAACACTTCCCGTATCTCCCACTTCCTTTTATTTTTCAAGATTTGTCCCAGGGGTGAGCAAATGGCACTTGAGGACATTGCGTCTGGGGTGCCTGAACATAGCATGGTGGGCTTGGGCAAGACACAAGGCCTACGAATTGAATTCAGAGGGATTGGCAGCCTCCAAGGGGTGGCCACGGACAGGCTCTGACATCTTCCTGCTTGGAGCATCAGGGAACCACAGATGTCCCCCTTGCTATTTCATTGGTGACCCAAAGATTTGAGAATCCTCAATTTACAATGTTCAGAATGGCTCTGTTCATTTAATGGGAGGCTGGAACATCTGCATCTTTAAGCCAGTTTAAAAAAAAATGTGATCAGGCCTTCAGGACCTGGATAGAGCCTCATGCAGGTTCCCCAGAGGTGGCTTGTAAGGATGGGCAGAGGCTCCATCTGCAGAGACAGGGCCTTCAGGCAGGATCTCTGGCAAATCTCAGAGCCTGGTGCATTAATTCATTGCAGATGGTCCTTCAAATAACCAACTCTTGGGGGCCCTATATAGATACCATATTGGTATAACACCTGCAAATAGCTGGATGGCACCAGCTGAAGCTCCGACCATTTTTGAGGGACAGCACCATGTGGAGTGTATTCAGATTGTGCTATCAGGGCACAACCTGGTCCTGGAGGACTGCAGGAAGAAGGGCCCTGTCCAGACAGGGCTGCCACTGGGAAATAAGCCAAGCTGACAAAAGGTATCCTGGGTACCTGATGCCATCTGGGCTTCCCTTGACAGTGCCAAGTGCAGGAGAACCCAAAGTTGCACCTTTGGCCACCTGGTTGAAAGAGCATCCCATCTGGCGTGCATTTCTGGGATTCAGCCATGGCTCCGTTGCCCTTCTCCAGCCCCAGATGGCCTCTGGGCACCCGTTCAGACCACCCAGCCTTTCGGAGTCTGGGGCTGTGGGTCATCAGCTGGTCCTCTGATTGGTTAACAGTAGCACAGGCGTCTTGTGCAAAACTAGGCTTCACTCTTCTGGCTAGAGAAGCAAAAGTGCAGAGCCTGAGACCTCCAAGGGCCATTTCTGCCTTGGGTCAGGATCCTTTTTGTGGGCTACCCTATTTAAGAACAGTCATCGGACATTAAAAAAATAAAATCTGCGTATTATATTCCTGATCGGAATGGGGAAAGTGCGTGTTTCTGTCACATTTCCTCCCACTGTTCTTGTGTGGGAGAGCGAGGTTGGTTTGGAAGAAACCAAGGCAAAGACTCTTCCCCAAGATGGGAACTCAACATCTTCTGCTGGGTCTCACCGCATCTTTGCTGCTGCTGCTTTTTTCTACTCCCCACCCCCCAATTCTTGTTTCAATTCCTTCTGTTTCCTGCCAGTTGTATCAGCAGCTGTCAGAGTTTGTTCCTAAATGCCGTGAGTCCAAAGGTGGCATCGCACCCGAGAAGCGAGTCCGAATTTGAAAGGTCTCTGCTGCTGTGCCTGGCCTTGGGCAGGCTGTCCCCTTGGCTTCTTCCTGCTCCGGGGACCAGAGGGAGGACTTCCTAGCCCACGGTTGGTGGCTCTGAGTCTTTGGACCAGAGAGACCCCGAAGAAGTGCGCGAGAGGGCTGTCGATAGGCCGCAAGCTGATTTCAGGGATGGCTTGTTAATCCAGCGAATGTTGTGGAGAGTAATGTTGTCTTTCATAAGGTTGATACCCCAAAGCCTTGTATCTCCTTCCTGAAACAAAGTCAAAATGATTCTATGGTGGCATCTGCCTGTAGACTGGGGGCAAGGGGAGGTGGAATGGCCCCCTTTGGTTTGCATCCCGAGTTCTCCGTGGGGCCCTCGGGACTCAATCTCGAGCCCGTGGAAACCAAAGCTGAGCACTGCGGAAAGTCTGCAAAGACCTCTCCTTGTGTGGAAAGGGCGATGGAAGGTCAGCTAAGCGAGAGGCCTTTTTACATACAGCCAGCTGTTTGGACAGCGATCCTCAGAAAGAGGCCAGGTGGATTTGGGGCACATCCCAGCAACCTCACAGTTGTCTGGCGACCGGTCGTGGGAGACAGCGTGTCCCTTCTCTCAGCCGGGGTGCCTGGGAGGGTGGTTTGGCCAAGCCCATCGGCTGGTTGGGTGCTGAAAGGCGATGGCCCAGACCGATGTGTGTCCTTGGATTCCAGTCTGTCGGAGCTGGCTGAGCGAAGGGGATAGGTCCTTGGGTCGGGTGGGGGTTATTTCAAACGTGCTGGAGGGCAGATTTGAGGCTCTGCTCCAGCAGGGTGGCATGTGCTGCGTCTGGTGCAGTCCTGCCCTTCCTTTGCCGCTTGATCGAAGGGAGCAGTAAGACCTCCCGCTTAACAGAACTTCCATGCACAGAGAGAGGGTATCCCTGAATTGCCAGTGACTGGCCCTCGGGGATATGCGATCTCTGGGCACGGAAGTTCTGTTAACCACCAAGCTTTCAGTTCCAGATTTAATCAAGGTGACACGTCCCAACCGTTGGACTGCAAGCTTCGGAGCTCTCGGTCCCGCTGTTGGAATCTTGCAGTTGCCGTCCTTTGGAAGATGCCATATTGGGGTGGTGGAATTAGCAGTTTCCTCTGGCAGACCGGGAAAGGGCCTTGGAGCCTGGGGGTGGCTACAGCTGCGATCCCCAGGGGAGATGGTCTGAACAAGATCCCCCCACCTGCCCACCTTCCATATCCGTGGAACTGTGTGACTGCTGTATCAGGTCAAAAGAAGACTGGATGTTCAGGAAGACCTTGGAAACTGGAGGGTTCTTCTGATGTTCTCCGCTTGATCGAACCCCCTTGTTCAGAGGCAGTCTTCCTTAAGTATCTCTGAGAGGCAGTGTTCTTGTCTTCGTGCCCTGCTTTGGGGATTCCCTGCAGGAGTATCCCCTCCAGCCACATTAAGATTTTGCTAGCAAAACCAATTTTTGTACCAGAATCATGCTGTGCCGAGTGGGTACTTTTTCTGGCAATCTATTTTTGAGTTTTGAGTGTGGAGGCGAGGATTCTCTGGAGAGGGAACAGCCTGTGCATCTCATTCTCTTCGTAGTGTTCAGCCAGTCTTGGGCAGGGAAGCATGTGTGAGTAATGCCCACCTCAGTGTTGGTCACCTTAATGTTAGGCTGTGAGGGAATCTTTCTCCCCCCTCTCCTTTCTTCCCTGCCTGAAGTCTTCTTTTGAGTGCTGAGTAGGGAGAGGCCAGAATGCTAACAGTGCTGGGTGCAGAGGAAGTTTAAGGCTGGGCTGATGGCTCCGGAGACAGGGCTCTGCCACGTCGGTTCCTCTTCTCCCTTTGTGTGTCATCATCCACGGGAAGAAGGTGGGGGAGCTGGGTTTGACTGAGGACCGGGGGGGCGGGGGCAGGGGTAAATCTCAGCCCTCCCTTCCCTAACCAGCACGTGGGGTGGTTTCATACCTGGTGGGCAGGAATGCCAGTTCTGCCACTTAATGGCCATGTGGTCAGACGCAGACCCTCTGTCCCCCCAAGGCAAAGCTGGGCCCAGCTGTGGGCATCTCTTTGCAATGGTCATACAGTCTTTAATCTGTGATATTAACTGGAAACTACAGTTTCAAGGAGAGACTGAGAGAGCTGGGTATGTTTCCTCTGGAGAAATTCACATTGCAATGGTTTTCTTTATGTTCCTGAGAGTGTTTCTCAGCCTTGGGAACTTTAAGCAGTGTGGACTTCAACTCCCAGGATTCCCCAGCCAGCAATTCTGGGAGTTGAACTCCACTTAAAGTTGCCAAGGTTGAGGAACCCTGGTTCCTGAAAGCATCACCCATGCAGGGTGCCGAATAAGGGCCTTAAGTCATGGCAGACTCCACTTGAATGTTAGAACAACCTTCCTGATAGTGACAGTGGTTTGAGGAGGATCTGGTTCCCAGGGAGAAGAGCTCCCTTTTATGAGAGGTGGTCAACTGAAGGCTTAATCTGGCGGGACCTGGGAGACCCTGCGGTGCCATTCAGCTCTATGATGCCAACTGCTGAGACCGCGCATATTCAACTCCGGGGTCGGCTGCAGATTTTCTGGTTGAAGATCCTGGGGAAGAGGGGCTGGTGGTTAAGGTCAGGCCCACCTTTCTGCTGTTTGCTGTTTGCTGTCTGCAGCCTGCTGTTGAGTTTTGCAGCTCAGGAACAGGCAAAGGGAGCCAGGATTGGTTGTGCATCCTTTGGTCCAAAAAAAGAGAAAAGTCTGTTTGTGTGTGCTTGTGGAACAGGGGTTGTATTTGTGCAGGGTGAGATAAGAATTGGCAGTGCCACAAGGCCTAAATGGTCTCTCAGGATGGTGTTCAACACCTTAAGTCGATTAAGGCCCCGATATTTGGGCTCCATTCTTGCACTTCAGAAGATGCAGATATTTTTCTTTGCACAGCCGTTTCCTTTCCCATTTTCCCAGGAGCGTTCAGCTTGCTTGGTTGTCTGCAGTGGATGCTTCCAAACATCACTTCAGCACTGGCCAAAGCAGGAACAGTCCAGCCGGTGCCCCCAGTTGTCGTAAACTGCAAACCCCACAAGCCCCCCCGGCTGTTTCGGCTGGCCTCCAAGCTGGCCTAGGGGCTGGGTCATGGGGAAACGTTTGCCCCGTGCGGCTGGCTGAGAAGGTGGTGCCAGGCAGGTGAAGGGGCGAGCGCTAAAATGGGGCAGATGGCAGTCTCCCAGTGGCCAGCCTTGGGGCCCCTGTGTGCTGGGCCTTCATTGGGCCCTGTGGGGGCCAGGGCCGAGGGGGGTCTGGGGCCGGAGATGTTTTCAGCTCTCCTACTTTGGTTTGGAGCTGCCTCTCCTATAATTTGGAGGACATATTGGAGGAAACGTGCCCCCCATTTGGGATGCCAACAACAGTGTGTGCAAGGAAGGGCCACCTTTCCCTGGGCCTGACTTTTGGGACATGGCCTTGGGGGTGGGGGTGGGGGGGCCTGGATGCACCCCAAAGCCTCCTGGAACCCGAACCTTTGGCAATCACGGAAGGGCTCTTAGAAAGCAAACCAGCGCCCACACGAGTTTTCTGTATTGTGGACACAGATTAAAGCCACACTCGAGCACTGGCTTGGCCTGAAGGGAGGCCCAGCCACCAGGTATTTTCTCGTGCCTCCCCCCCACCCCTGGAGAGGTCCGTGGGGGCATCTGGAGGGGCGCTTCTGCTGTCACTGTTGTGCCCTTGTGCCAGCTCCGTGACGGAACCGGCCAATGTTGGCAGCTGGAAAAGAAGCCGATCCTTTATCAGCAACAGCGAGAGGGTGGGAGCCCCCAGTGGGATGGCTTTGGGCATGATCTGGGATGCCAGTGTCCCCTTGGCAGTAGGGTGAGACCCTCCCCCCCATTTTGAGGTGAAAGTAATAAGGCTCCAGTGCCTGCGGTGTCTGTGCAGAGGGAAGCCTAGAACAAGGTGCCCAGCCTTTGGGGCGCTGTAGGCTCTCCTGAGGCTGGGGATCAAGGAGACAAAGGGCACAGCCTTACCAAGCACATAGGTGGAGTTTGGGCTTTCTTTGGAGACGGTGGTGATGATGATGATTTTCTTACGCTAAGCCTCTTTTGGAATTACATACCATTTTTAAGTGTTTCTCATCTGAAAATGGGAAGAAACTGCTACTGATTTCTGGCACTGATTCCCCAGAGGGGCTCTTGGGGAGAGAACAAAGGGGTTCCAGGTGCCCATTCCTTGCCCACATGGGCCTCCCAGAGAGGCTGCTGTGGCACTGAGAGCGCCTCCCACAGAGCCCCTTCCTGAAGCGCACAGTTCCGTGTAGATAAGGAATGGGTTTCCCCCACCCCCATCAGAGTGGAGGCAGCTTTTTACTTCTGGGGTCGGGACCCCCCCGGGTGAGACTTGGCATGTCTCCTGCGGTGCAGCACACGTTGGCAGAGGGCAGCTTCTGACGTAATCCCAGATAATTAGAATTAGGCCCTTTTTTCTGTCTGTCTAATTGACAGTTAATTGTCAAGCAGGCATGTATTTTAAGTGAGAAAAAATAATCACAGTTAATCACAGCTTACCCCTGTTAATGAATCAAAGCCTCTAGGCTGTTTTCAGATAAAGGCCTATAATTTACTATTTAAGAGATTAATTTCCCGAGGTGTGCGTATGATTTCCTTCTCTCCTCCCACCCCTTGATTTTCCAGAAGTGTTTAATGTAGTAGAATTCCACAGCTATTTTGAAACTTAAAAGGGACTTCAGGAAGGATCTGAGATTCCTTATCTAGACCCACCGAGTACTTAATCTGTACTTCTGAACAATGATAACAGCTGTTGTTGTTGTCATCTCTCCCCACCCCAAAATTTGGCTCTGCTCAATTGTTCTACGGAAGACCATCTCTAACCCAAGAACGGCTTTTTCAATTAGACAGAAAAAAGGGCCTAATTCTAATTATCTGGGATTATGTCAGAAGCTGCCCTCCGGGTCCCCCAGATCTGTTGGATTTCAACTTCCATCATCCCCAGCCAACATGGCCTTTCAAAGGAGAACTCTAACACATCTGGAGGACCCGGATTAGAGGAAGCAACTCATGTGCGGCTTCAGGTGCAGTTGTGCGATTCTGTCGCTGTCTTTGTTGGAGATTCTCCAATTCTGGGCAGGTTCTCCATCTTCTGTCCCCTGAGGTTGATCTGACAAGCCATCCCTATCACGATCTTGTTGGGAGTGTCGACATCAGCTTCCTAGGATCACCAGTCTCGGAGCGGATGGGTGTTCAAGTTGGCCACACTCAGAGAAACTGTACCCCTGAGGAACCAAATGCCATCTTGAAGGCTCCGTTGCCAGGAAGGCTCTACTCTTCACCAGTACCAGCCTCCGTCCCCAAAACAGAAGGCTTTATACACGGGGCTGTTAAACGCCTGGATGGGCCAGAGCACAACCTGTATCTTATGCAACGCTCAGTTGGTCCTCCCCTGTTCAGGGAGAGATTGCCTTTGAATTTAGAGGTTCCCAAACTAGCCAACAGCTGTGACAGATCCTTGATCCATAGAGCTGGTGCCCCCCAGATGTATTGGGCAGGAGTTCCCATTCTAGGCTGGGGGAGGCAGAGCGGCCCTAGATGGGCTGGTCTGGCCAGAAGTCCTTCCTCTGTCTCCTAACCCCATTCCTGGGTGGTGTCTCTGAGCCACTCCCTCCCTGTAATACATCCTGACTCGGAGAGCTGCCTCATCTCTTGGTCAAGCAGCCCGAAAAAGGGACTAACCAGTCCGAACCTGCCCTGCGATTGTCAAAACCTCCCTCCCTCTCTCCCTGCAAGGCTTTTTCTCTCTTTCAAGATTGCAAGCTTTTTGTTGTTGTTGTTGAAGAAGACGACATCCAAAGAGTTTCTTCTTCAGGCATTTTGCTTTGCATCCTTTGATCTGCAAAAGCAGGCCACTCAGGCCAAATAGGGCCTTTAGGGGGTTCTTTGTGCTCCTCTGGGAGAGAATTATTTTTTTATGACTCTTTCCAAAGACAGGAGATCAACCATCTAAGATTGCTGCAGCAAAGGCATAAAAAGGTGAGCTGTCAGGTGTTCATCCCCTATTAGGGAAGGGTGTTGTGGATGCGGGGGGCGGGATGTCGTATGCCCCCTGCTTGATTGCAGAGAGATAGACAAGGATAATGTTGCCCACTGTTACCATCAGAGATGGGAGAGAACAGGGTAGATCATCCTGTCCCTTCTGGGGCAGATCATCCGTGCATCTGGGAGGCTTCGTTCCTTCTGCGGTTTCTTCTAACCATCTTATTTTGGAGAGATGGAAGAAAGGAAGTTTGCCGGGGAGCACTTTTTTTTAGAAGACACTAGATTTTTTAAAAGTTTCCGCATTCCCTCATCAGAAGACAGTTTGGCTGTCCCTGTGACGTCCTTGGGACTGATCTCCCCCTCTTCTCCTGAACGAACCCTGCCAGGATTCATCTAGGGGAGCACCAAGCCAGGGAGCTCACTCCTGGAACTGTTTAGCTGGGGGGGCCCCCTTGAAAGGCTCCCATGCTCGGGCGCATGTGCTCGCTTGGTCTCGTCATCTGTTGTGTGGCAAAACAAGGTCCCCACTGGATTCTCATTCTTGAAAGGAGGAGCCAGCAAACGGCAGTTGGTGACCCAGGTCAGCGGGGCCGGTTCACACGGTTGGTAACGTGGGTTTCTCTGGACCCGCCAATGTGATCCTGTTCTTTTGAAAGGCTGCATCTCAGTCCCAAGAGCCCTGCTGGGGGCTTGCAATCAGGAGTTTCTGGAAGCATTCAAGAATATTTTTTCCTTTATTTAGGATCTTTGCTATCTTGCTCTTCCTTCGTAAACACACTTCTACGCTGAGACACAGTTTAAGGGGCTTTATAACAAAATGAGCAAATGACAACAGATGACAACAAATTAATCCCACAACAGGAGCAGATAAAAAACAGTTCTTGTATCCCTGTGGAGGGCAGACTGCTCATCTTTCTCTAAGTTCTGTTTCTCGTTATTTTAAAAATTGTTTGATATTACTGGTGCCTCTTTTAATCTCTTCAGCACCTGTTATTTATATTTCTTTATGTTGCTACTTGCCTTCAGGTTGGGGCAAAAGGCAAAACCAAGAAGAAAATGCATTTAAAAAAATACATAATTGGGTATTGGGTGAAGATGGATTCCTTTCGCCCTTTGCCTGGAACGTACCGTTTATCAGGTTCATTAGATTGGAAACCTTTGGACAATCTTAGAATAATGTTATGAGGCCAGAACTGATTCAGGTTGGCCTGAGCCATTAATTAAGCACTTTCTCTTTCTTGTTTTGTGCAAAAGGTATTTTAAGAAGGAATGTTTCTTATTAGCTCAGGGTCTTACTCTGCGGAGCAGTAAAATAATGTCTTAGCAGAAGGCAGGAAGGAAGAAGGAAATGGAGGAAGGCTTCTGCAGCCATGAAGGATGGGGAACCACCAGCCCAAGGAGAGGCCGGATGTGATGGGTGAGGCCAGCATCATCTGGAGGCCTCCTCCGGTCCTTCTCCTGCAGTAAGTCCCGGTGAAAACCCTGCCTCTGAGCAGAGTTTTGTAGAATTGACCCACTGAAGGAGAAGTTGGAGAAATCTAAGGAGATATTTCATGTGAGACTCCATTTAATTAAAACCTGGCTCTTAATTGGCAGTAATGTAGTATGTCTATCCTGGCTGGAACCAAGCTGGGAATGAATTATTCAGACATTGATAATTTAACAGAGAGCAGTGAATGGAACTCCAACTGACGCCCCATTTCCCTTTAATGGTTTCTGTCGTCCTCCTTTCCCCCCTTTTCCTTCTCCCGATCTGGCAGGGATGGCAGCTAAGACATTACAGAGCAGACTTATCAAAGCTTCTTGGGGTCTTAACAAACCCGGTTTGGGAAAAAGCGTGGATGCTGGAAAATGGAGAATGGTGGTGCTTAATAGAGCGGTTCCCGGAAACTTTGGCAGCATCGCCTCTTTGCTTGAAATACAAACGCCATCACTGGAACGTGCAAGCAAGCCAATGGTATCCCCATCCTCTCCCCCCCCCCGCTTAATTAGCTTGATCAGGGAGGAATCGGCTTCATCAGGGCTTGCTCAGCCAAGCCTGTGATGATGGGCAGCCTTGCAGAAGTGACGAGACCCCCTCCCATTCAAGGAGGAGACCCCTTCCAGATTTCAAAGCCTCCTTGCGCACTTTTCCAGCAGGTTTGGCTCCATGCACACTTCCAGGGATCCAGCAAGCGTGAGCTGCATTTGCACACCTACTGCCATTCTGTTTGATCAGGAGCATGGGGGGAGGGGTCTCAGGGTATGTTCCTGTTGTGAAACTCTGGTGGGGAGCAAAAGTGTGAAGCTCCTGCCCTGCCTGGGGGTCTCAGAGCCCCTTTTGGTGCTGGGCCAGGGCTCCTCAGCATGTTTTGTGGCGCTTGTGGGTGGGAAACAAATTAAGCAGAGGCCCCAAATGAAGAAGCCAGGCAAACAGCAGACCCAGGCCCTGCTTTCCTCGGCCATTGGCTTTCCCAGAACGTGTCTGGCCGCTGGGTACCCAAGGGGCCCCTCACCCGAGAGGAGGCTTGTGCAGAAGAAGTTAAGGGTTCTGAGCAGACGGGCCGCAACGTGAGGTTTGATCGGTGCTGGATCATCCACGCTCTCTGCTGTGAGCAGCTGTGGTGGCAAAATGATGAAGCGCGTCGTAGGGACATTTCTGAGCCTCTCAGCTGGAAACAAAGATTCTGCAGGATTGGGAAAGGTGCAAAAATGGGCAACTTAAACTAGCAAATGGTGTTCTATAATTTGAAAAAAATGACTGAGGGAAGAACGCAGGAGCAGTTTACAGAGGGATGATTGGCGTGGAGAAGATGCTTGAGGAGAGGCCTGCCCCACCTTCACCCTAGAGGAACCCGGAACCCTTCATAGAAATGCCAGGGGGGTGATTCTGGATAAATACAAAAAAGTACTTCTTCACCCCACATCTGCTAAATTCAGGATTACAAGGTACAGTGATGATCAACAACTTGGACAGCATTGAAGGCCCACAAGACAACCCATCTTGGGGGCTACATGCATGATAGCACGATGTCCAATGTTAGAGCTAAGTTCAGAGGACCCCAGAATTCAGCTGGGCTGGATGTCTGTTTTAGGAACTGTGTTTCTGGGCTTCCCCTTCCCCCTCTTTGAGTGCGTGTCTGAATAAATCTAGGGCCCTGCAGCCAGCAACTGTGTAAGAACCGGCACCCTCAGTTCCATTATTGACCCAGCTCACGCACAGTTAGAATATGCAGAATTCAGGTTTATTGAATACAAGGGCACAGGACAGAAGAAAGCTGTGATTAAGAGATTCTTGCCGAAACTTACCCATTAAAACATTCCAACACCCAACTCCCCCCTCCTGTCTCTTTCTCGCCCAGCCTCTAACCATCAGCCATACCAGCCACAGACACCTCTGGCAGTACCATCTTGACACCCTCTTTTCCAGCCCAGACAACAGCGATTCACACGCCTTGCAGTTCCCCCCTCCCAGCTTCCTTCTTGACACATGTTGGTCCACCATTGCAGACGAACATGATCAGACGATTCAGCAATCTTTTGATTGTGGAGTCTGACAAACTCTTGTTCTTATTTTAAATCCATGCATAGGTAGTCCTCACTTAATGATGGCAATAGGGACCGGAAAACTGGTTGTTAACTGGTAGAGTCCTTAAATGAGTCACCACGCAACTGGACTCAATTTCACAACCATTTTGATGACAGTCATTAAGTGCATCCAGCTTCCCCAATGGACTTTTTTTGCCGGAAACTTTTTTTGCAAAAAGGGTTGCAAATTGTGATCATGTGACTGCGGGCTACTGCAACTGGCGTAAATGTGAGCTGGCTGCCAAGTGTCCGAATTGCGATCACGTGACTGCGGGAGTGGTGCGACATTTTGCGACAGTTGAATGTGTGAGTATAGCACTTTTCATGAGGCTGTCGTAACTTTAGACAGTAATTAAATGAATGGTCGTTAAGGGAGGACTACCTGTAGGTTTGATCTAATTAAGTGAGTCCCTGGCATTTGAAATCCTTAGCAAACTTTTTCCCTTAGAGCAGTGTTTCCCAACCTCAGCTATGTTAAGATGTGTGGACTTCAACTCCCAGAATTCTCCAGCCGGCATGGCTGGCTGGGAAATTCTGGGAGTTGAAGTCCACACATCTTAACATAGCTGAGGTTGGGAAACACTGCCTTGGAGAGTGCTGTCTTGAATCACTTAGCTGCTTTGCGATGGGCTGCTTCCTGCAGCTTCCAAATGGGGGGGCGGGCTGGTAGTCCCTTCCACCAGCATCACGTACAAAGGGACAAAGCTTGTTCAAATTCCCAAGGCCCAGCTCCTTCTGCAAGGACACCACATTGGCCATTGGTGTTCCGTCTTTATCTCCCCCGGCAGATGGAGAGTCAGCAGCACTATGAAAATGTTATTTATTGCAGTTGCTCAGTTTCCTATAAAAATGAACATTTGACTTGGTTTATTTCTGAGAGAATTACATCAGCTCACTCAGGACAGCCAAGACATAGCCAGCAGTTATGAAGAGTTTAATTTTCATCTGGAGTCTGGAAAGGCCGGGCAGTGATTGAGAGTTATGATTTCACTCCAGTCGGTCAGGAGCCAGACATTTGCATCGGCACAGGATTAGACCCTGGCGGCCCCAGCACGCTCATCACGGAAAGAGGGAAGTGAGCAGCGAGCCCAAAACTGGGGACACAGTAGAAGCGAGAGAAGTCTCAGGCGATTAATCCTGTGAGCTTCTCATTTCCGTACCCGGGCACTTTGAACCACTTAAAAGCAACAGTGAAATGACAAACAAATCAAAAATCCTCCTTTGGTTTTGTTTTGACATAGAGAATCTGTCCAAGTGCAGTTTGCGTGCTAGGCCTACACAGTGGCTTCAATTCTGAATAAATGGAATTAAATTATTTTGGAAAGTGTCTCTGGATTGCCTTTTTCCTTTCCAAAGATGATTGCAACTTGTAATTTTATTCACAAGCATATGCTTTCATTTTCTCTTTTCCAAAGCCCCACAGAGTGCAGAGAAATGCTGTCTCTTCCTGTTGCTAGGTGTGTCAGGGGTGCAGTTAGCAGACAGATCACTTGAAAGATCTTCTAAGGATCATGTGGAGCATCCCAGTGTAATCAGTACCATAACAGATTTTTAGAACTCGCATGTTTTTTCATTATTTTTTTACACATTGCAGGCAAAATACTATACCATTTTTTTTAGAAAAAGACATGCCTCTCTCTCCACAAACACTGCCCTGTCCTAGGTCTTTGTAGCTGCACAGAAGTTGGTGTCAAACAGCCCCAAGTTGAAAAACCAGCCCAAAACACTTCCAGCAGTCTGACGCTTTTCTGCCCTCTCGCTCTGGTGTTTGACCTGGGAGTGGCAGCAACGCTCTCAGGGGCTCAGCAGCTGAGCCTGTTCTTGAAGTCAGAGTCTGGGAGAACGGGATGGGGAAGGGGCAAGTAGGTGGGGGGAGTGCTTTTGCCAGACTCTCAAAGCTGGGCCCTGGCAGGTGCTTGACCCCCTTCAGTTGCTGCTGCTCCTCAAAATGGGATTCATCCAATGGGGGCCTAAGACTGGCCAAAACGTGGACCAAGCTAGGCTAGTTTTTGCAATGGAGCGGTTTCAGGAAAGGAATAATGGAGCGCACATATGCAGATGTTGGTACCCGGTAACGACAGCAGTCATGACGATAACGAGAAGGGAGAAATGGGTGGAGCAATGGTACTGGAGTCCTCGAGGAAAGACCACCAATGTAGAACTGGAGGTGACCCAGGAAATGGGAGGATTATAGGGATATTCTGAAGGAACGAAGAGGCCAGAAATTGGGAAAATGGTGTATAGAGAGCTGCAAAGGAGCCCACTCTCCCTCTACCATTGGAGCGAGCCCACCCACCCCAGCTTGTAAGTGATGGTTTCAGTCAAGGCTGTGAGCACAGGGATCCCCCTGTTTCTTTGAAATCTGCCTCCTTTTTAAGGCAGCGAAGATTCTCCAGGACAAAAATTTCCATCGGAGCGGAGAAGCCTTTTTGCATGATTAGAATTGAATGATGGCCAAGGGAGAGGGTGTGTTCTTCATGCTTGCCTGCCTGCTTGCAGATCTTGTCTTGGAAATGAATGCTCCCCCCACCCCAACCGCCCCGTTCTGGAGCTCTGCTGTCTTCTCCGTCCCAATTTATTGCTTTTGGGAGATTCCGGTCAAAGATTGCAGGAAGGGATGGCTTCCATTCCTGTCCCCCCTCCCTCCCCCCCTCTTTTCCCAATAAGAATAATAATAGGACAGATTGGGTGCCCGGATCCTCAGTGACTAAGTGATTGCTCAGGACTGCTTCCTCCAGAACCTCTACATACCCAAAGTTCACGGCCGTTGCAGCCAAAGATGATGGCCCCAGTTCCGGAGAATCTGGGTGAAGGGAACTGAAGCAACCAGGGCCATTTGGGGAGGGGGGTGGGAAGGTTCTTTCATGCTGGCCTCCCCAGGCCAATGGGGCAGCGTCTGCCCAGCGTCTTGGGATTGTGCATGGAGAGCAGTCCTCCCCTCCGGTCGCCTGAGGGCTGCTTGGGGTCTCTGAGTTGGCCAGTCTCGGCAGCTGCTCAGGCGTTGCTGCCTGGGACCGGCTGAGCTGCCTGATCTCAGAGCAACGTTTTAAGAACAATTTGATTTTGGCTTGCCAGTTGGAATGGTTCTCCCCCCTCCGCTTGGCCCCCAACCTTGGTTTGAAGGCCCCACAGTTCTGTTGAGGTGTCTGTCTGCATCTGCGCAGCTGTGATGTGCATGTGGAACCGTTGGGTCAGTTCTCTTTTTTTATTATTTTGAAATGACTTGGTGTGTTGCTTTGACTGGGTGAAGGCTGCTTTGTTTGCGGGACATAAAGAGAAAAATGGGAGACAGTCCCTTCCTCCCATCCATCCATCCATCCATCTCCAGGTTTTCTGTGTGAATACCTTGTTGTACACCCTTTTTCCTGATATGTGTAATTAAAAAATGATCAGTTCCCTTATGAGGAGAAACTGAGCTGCTGAAGTGGAGAATGGCTTTTGGAAGGACCAGTTGATTGATGAACGATATAGAAGGAGAATAAGCCATTTGGTAGCATCCGTTTCCCCAAAAGCCAACTCACCTCCGCTGCATTAGCCAGATGCAAATAGTAAAGCTTCAGTTTCCGGCACTGGAGGAATTAACATGCATTTCCATGATGAGGGATGAAAATGAGACTTGGGGTTTTTTTCCCCGTGTCCTTTAATGGTTGACACTCACACTGCGGGTCACACGCTCCTGACCCACACATACGTGCACCCCTACCGTTTACTGAGGCAGGTGTTGCTTCTGTCTTGATAAACTGTGTGTTTGCATTTAGATTAATATTACACTAACTGGCCTTTTTAATTCTTTAGAGTTGTTCTACAGTTTCTGTCTGGCTGCTTGCCACAAATTAGTGAAGTGTGTGCACAAAAAGAACGCTTGAGTTATGCTGAGCCGGGCTCCGAGTTTTTGTCTGATTGTTCTTTAGATAGTATTTAAATGGAGGCAGAGATGATTCTCAATTAGCTCTTTGGAGCAATGAGTTGTAAAAGCAAAATGAACGGAAAGTCTAATGCAATGTTTTCCAAACTTGGCAACTTTAAGATGTGGGGACTTCAACTCCCAGAATTCCCAGAATTCCCCAGCCAGCATGCTGGGAGTCGAAGTCCACACATCTTAAAAGCTGTCAAGTTTGAAAAACATGGTCTAATGCATCCCTAGAAAAGGTGCATCATCTGGCTTTAAGCATGTACAGAGTTTGAAGAAAAGATGGCTTGCGGTAAAATGCATGATGAAATGTCATAATTCCAAAACAGGGACAAATCAGCATCTTGACTGGCTTGTTGGTTTGTGGCCACATATGCATTCCAAGTGGGGTAAGCTCAGGATGTAGTCTCAAAAGGGAAGCAAGCGTCTCTGAGCGTGAAGGAAATGAATCCCAACCCCTCTGGTGGACGCTAGATTCTGGAAGATTGGAGCTTAGTCTAGAGAGAAAGAGAAAGGGGGGGGGCAGATGTTGAAAGTGACCATCTTAATTGATGTTCATCTTAGGAGAACCTCTGTAACTGGTCTCCACAAACGTCCAATGAGGTCCACCTTGGTCTTTGATCATCCTGGCCCAGAAGGGCCCGGACAACTTTGCTTTTGCGCCTGGAAGGACCGCTCCTCCTAGCCCATGAAGTCTCCTGCTCTCCAAGGGCCACGTGGCCACAAGAAGATTCTCTGGGTCTGAGCTCCTGGGTTTAAACCCCACTCCCAATAGGGTAGCTGCTTTGGAAGTCTGTCCTTTGTCTGCTTGGCTCCCTCGTGCCCCTAGGCACGGTGACCCCCGACCCCACCATGAAGCCCTGAAAAAGTGCCAGCTTGTCCCTTCTCATCCTGAGTCTCCTGCTTGCCTGCAACAAAAACCATGTTCTGTGCAATTTCAGCCTGGCTCTTAATTTCTGCTTTGTAATTTGCACATTCTGGAATGGAGATTGCCTGTTCTGCATTAACCAAGGAACGAGCGCCAATCAGCAATCCCCTTTTCTCTGTCCAGGATTTAGCAGCTATTGCCAGTCAGTATCGTGTGTGTGTGTGTGTGTGCCAGGCTCAATGCTCTTGCTTCCATTTTTTTCTGGGCAGGTGTGTGGAGGCAAGGCCGGGGCTGGCAGTGAGGGACAGATATTCCTGGACTCCTGGGTATCCTCCGCCTGCCTCATCTAGCCCTCGCTGCTGAGCTGAGCTGCAGGCAGGGGAGCCATAATTAGGAATGCACTTTCAGAAAAACGGAAAGATTGCGGCACCCTCTCGAGAGCTGACTGGGGCATATTAAAAGGCACGCCTGTCTAGAGGAAGATGGGGACTTTGTGCGATGGCAAGCATTGCAACAGAAAGGACTGCCTTTGGGGAGACCGATTGTGCAAAAGATGCTTGCTGGAGGGTTGGTGGGGTGGGGGGTGGCCAGACAAGCTTCTTGCACAGGAGAAGTCCGGAGAGGGTTGACTGATCTCGGCATGCCAGCTGGGCCCCCCTTGGTGGCCTCTGACCCCTGTTCACGATGAGTGCAATGCCAGCCCCTGCGGGTGGTGGCGCTGCAGGGGCCAGGCGAGACAGGCAGCCAGGAGGGCCCTGGTGGAATTCGCAGCTGGATCACCCCTCCCTGGCTGGAAGGCAGCCGGACTTTCCTACTTCTGCCTCCCTTCACGGCTTCTCCAGAAATTCCAGTCCAGTCCCTTCTGAACGTGGGAAAGGACTTGAAACAACCCTTGGAAAAGCCACAGCTGAGCTTCCAATGTTGTTTCAATTCCAGGGCCAACGTGAAAATAACAGTTTACTGTTGCTTTAAACATCTCAAGGGGGGGGGCTTTTAAAACCTGTTTCCAGCATGGTGGTGCCAGTCTCCTTGTCCAACGGCTGGCTGGGGCCTGCTTCCTCACTTGCTCGGGGCTGCAGGGGGCCGGCCAGATTCTAGGGGAAAACTTTGACCGCAGCCTCTGGATTTCCAGCCCCGGCTTCCTTTGACCTGCTCCGTCAGCAGCTGCCCTCCTTGTGAGCAAACCCTGGAGAGGCTCCCGCCAACAGGAGCAAAGGCTGGTGAATCACTTCCAATTAGAGCTGATTTGATGTTAATTAGCCCGATGCTGCTTGCTAAGCTCTTTAGCATTGGTTAGAGGTGAGAGATGAAAGTGCCTGGGAATTGCCAGCCCTGCGTTGGGCAGGCGCCTGCCTTCGTCTTCCGGAGAGGAGCTGCGACCGCCAGTCCCTTCCCAGGAGCCAGCAAAGCAAGGCAAAGCCAGGCCAAGCCCTCCACTGAGCCGAACGGAAGAAACGCAGGACGGCCGGATCAGGGTTGTTCTGCTGTAGGTGTGTGTGTGGGGTTCTGTTATGGAGCCCCCCACCATGAAGGGAATCTGGAGAAGTCAGCGTAGAGTGAGGGGAAAAGGGGGGGGGCTAGCAGAATTGGAGGAGATCCTGGAAAGGTGGGGTCAGAGTGGGAGGGTGTCTAAAGCCACTCCCATGGACAGGGAGTGGATCCGCCCTTTTTTGGCTTGGATCGTGGAATTGTTTGGCTTGTGGTTACTCTAGAGCAGCGTTTCTCAACTTTTGCAACTTTAAGATGGGTGGACTTCAACTCCCAGAATTCCCCAGCCAGCCATGGGGAATTCTGGCTGGGGAATTCTGGGAGTTGAAGTCCACACAGCTTGAAGTTGCCAAGGTTGAGAAACACCGCTCCAGATCACATCCAATTTCCTTTTCCCCACCCTAATTTCTGCTGACGTTGGCCCTTGTTTTCAATAAAACCATGGTTCCCAGCTGGAAGAAGGGGACCGTCCCGACGTTCATTACAGTGGCATTTGGGATTCCTGGATCTGAGCCACCGCTGTGCTGGATCCAGCCTTCACTTCTCCCCCCGTTTGGCATCCCCTGCAAACCAGGCGTCTGTTTTTCTTCCTCATACTTCAGGGGGTTTCTGAATTTATTTGAGGGTGGTTTTTTAAATACCCGTTATTGTTGTGAGGTGGCAGATGGGGTGGATATTGCTGGCCACTAAGAGATTCCCGCTCTGGAGCCATATGGTGGCCCCAGTGGTTAGATCCCGTGAGGTGATACACTCAAGGAACAGCATCGGATCCCTCTTAATCTTCTGTCAGTTAGTCATGATGTGGCATGAGAGACCTGCCTCTAAACAGATTCTCCCAAGATGCCAGCGTTTAATTTTTGCTTCATTCCATAGATCATCCGGAGGTTAATGCAAGTTAACAGCCATAAATGGAGGGAGGGAGGGAGGAGGAGCAGCAGCAGAGGAAAAAAATCGGCAGAGGCAGCAAGTTGGGATGCTCTCAGCCGGAGCGCTCGCGGTTCTCCTCCTCTTCCTCGCTGCTGGATGAAGAAGAAAGGGGTCAGGGGCTTTGGGCAGCTGCGCGGGCTCCTCTGAGGGCTTGCTGTGGGGGAAGGGGGCAATACTCCCCAGCAGCCTGGGCCCAGGGCTTTGCACCGCGTATGATGGGGGTGGCGGTGTTTCTTTTCTGAGCCTCCATGCCTGGGGCCGCCCTGCTTTTGCCTGGGGGGGGGGCGCATTTTAGAAAGCTGCGAAGGAAGGATGACACCCTGCCCTCGAGTTAGGGTTAGGGTTAGGAATTGGTTTAGCCCTCACTGCTGCAAAGCCGCCTTCCTTTCTTCTCCCCCTCCAGTAATTTTGCCTAATGCCAGTTTAAAACCCTCTAATTGGTGGGCTGTCGCCACCTCTCCTGGTCTAAATTCCCCACCCCCTGGTGGCTGTTGGTGTGCCCCTCCCAGAGCAACCCCCCTCTGGCTGGCGCTGGGCATGGCTGCTGGCCCTCCACCCCCAGGCTGGTCCCAGGAGTTCACTTGGTCTCTCTCTCTGGAGAGTCTGGATGGGAGGGGGGGGCATTGTTTTGGCCAGTCCTGCCTTTAGACGCAGAAGGTCGGGGATAGGTGGCGCTGAATCGAGAAGACAAAAGGCAGGTTTGCATCTCCGGCTCGGGCTCTCTGCTCTCTGCAGGGAGATCCTCTCTGGAATACCGGTGAAGCATTTGTTTAGCTTAATCCCCTTGGGGGTATTGCCAGATAATGAGTATATTCCTGTGTATCCAGAGCTCTCAGTGGGCTAAAGATGCTGAGCACAGGGACAGGGCCTGGGGAGAAACTGTGTAGGGAAAACTAACATTTTCCTAGCTGCCAATTGAATAAAAATATCAGTAGGTTTTTTTCTTAAAGGAAGTATGCTATACAATCCTTCTCCAAATAGGAAACAAAATCTGTTATTGTGGTTCAGCCCCATATACACACACATTTATTTCTCAGTGACACCAGAGACAACAGAACATTAGAGGCCACCTGAATGTGCTGTGGAGATGGCTGGCTGGCTGGCTGGATAGAGTTGGAAGCCTTCACTTGTGCATCTTTTTTGTGTTTCACTACTTGTTCTTCCATCTTAGTGCAACACCTAAAGAAGAGCTAAGAGAACAGTTTTCCTGCCCAGAGAATGCCAAAATGTATGGCAGGCTGAGACACAATTGAGCCAGGAATTCTTCTGTCCATTTGTAAGGAGGGTCTGAACTCAGAGGCCCCCGTCTGCTGTGCTTGAGTAAACCCCCATGGTCAACTCCTGGCATTTCCATGGAGGACTCTGGAATAACAGTGCTTAGCTAGGCAAGGCCGGTGGTCCGGGATAGCGCAGGTGACTTGTCTCAACCCCCGGCAAGGATGGGAGGATGTTCAAGACGACGGCTTGTGTGTATCTGTGTGAATACCCTTGGGGTGGTGCCAAAGTTGTGTGTACCCGCCCCGGCCTTCAGTTATAACATGGAACACGCGTCTTACACTTCCGTCCTCCGAAAGGATTCTCTGTCTCCCAAAGACACCCCAGCTGTGCTCAGAACAACTTCTAAAAAGCAGTTATTCTTCTTGTTGCCTGGTTTTTGAGTGGCTCATCATCCAACACTTCCTTTTGCCAACTAATATCCACGTTTATTAATTTTGATTATATTACCCTCCACTTCACAGAGCCTTCACTGCAAGATGTAAACAAACTGAGTTTGCATCCTCAGCAGAGGTAACTGGATGCTGGCTAGTCCTGGGAATTGTTGCTTGAAACTTACGTAAAACAAACATTTTCGCAGCACAAGTTTGAATACAGTCAAGATACTGTGCCTTACGGGTCACCCTTTTCTTTTCATCATAAGCCTCTCCCAAATAGGCCTGAAACCCTGGAAACGAGCAGATCCGTGCAAATCCAGCTCAGTGCATTCACTTCCATCCTTTCTAATCTCTTCAGAAAGATTTTGTCGGCTGCACTGATTATGTGCGTATTTTCCCACTGGGTATGCACGTGTCTATAAAATCCTAAAAGATGATGCTGTTAAAGTGCTGCACTCAATGTGCCAACAAATCTGGAAAACTCAACAGTGGCCACAGGATTGGAAAAGGTCAGTTTACACTCCAACTCCAAAGAAGGGCAATGCCAAAGAATGTTCAAACTACCGCACAGTTGTGCTCATTGCACATGCTAGCAAGGTTATGCTCAAAATCGTACAAGCTGGGCTTCGGCAATATATGAACTGAGAACTACCAGAAGTACAAGCTGGGTTTCAAAGAGGAATGAGAGATCAAATTGCCAGCGTTCACTGGATCATGGAGAAAGCAAGAGAGTTCCAGAAGAACATCTACTTCTGCTTCATTGACTACACTAAAGCCTTTGATTGTGTGGATCACAACAAACTGTGGCAAATTCTTAAAGAGATGGGAGTACCGGACCACCGGACCTGTCTCCTGCGAAACCTGAATGCGGGTCAGGAAGCAACAGTTAGAACCGGACATGGAACTACCGATTGGTTCAAAAGTGGGAAAGGAGTACGACAAGGCTGTATGTTGTCACCCTGCTTATTTAACTTATATGCAGAGAACATCATGAGAAATGCCGGGCTGGACAAATCACAAGCTGGAATTAAGATTGCCGGGAGAGTTATCAACAACCTCAGACATGCGGATGATACCACCCTAACGGCAGAAAGGGAAGAGGAACTAAAGAGCCTCTTGATGAGGGTGAAAGAGGAGAGTGCAAAAGCTGGCTTGAAACTCAACATTAAAAAAACTAAGATCGTGGCATCTGGCCCCATCACTTCCTGGCAAATAGAAGGGGAGGACATGGAAGCAGTGACAGATTTTATTTTCTTGGACTCCAAGATCATCGCAGACGGTGACTGCAGCCATGAAATTAAAAGGTGCCTGCTCCTTGGGAGGAAAGCTATGGCAAACCTAGGCAGCATATTAAAAAGCAGAGACATCACCTTGCCGACAAAGGTCCTTATAATCAGAGCTGTGGTTTTCCCAGTGGTGATGTATGGCTGTGAGGGTTGGACCGTAAGGAAGGCTGAGCGTGGAAGAATCAATGCTTTCGAACTGTGGTGCTGGAGAAGACTCTTGAGAGTCCCTTGGACTGCAAGGAGGTCAGATCAGTCGATCCTACAGGAAATCGACCCTGACTGTTCATTGGAAGGACAGATACTGAAGCTGAAGCTCAAATACTCTGGCCACCTAACGCGAATTGGGGACTCGCTGGAAAAGACCCTGACGCTGGGAAAGACTGAAGGCAAGAGGAGAAGGGGACGGCAGAGGAGGAGATGGTGAGATGGCATCACTGACGCAATGAACATGAATTTGTGGAGGAGAGAAGGGCCTGGCGTGCTGTGGTCCGTGGGGCCACGGAGGGTGGGACACGACTTAACGACTGAACAACAACAACAACATACACATGTCTTTACATGGTGTGGAGCTGTGCCAATATCCTTTTCCTTGCAGCCAGTAGGGCTTGGTAAAGTTGCCAATCTCCAGAATGTATTTCGAAGAGCTTTCCAAAAATAACACACAGATTTTTCTGCACTTTTTAAACTGAGAAGAATGGAAGGCAACCTTGGCATTTCAACATGAAATAAATGTATGTTACACGGTAACGTAAAAAAAAAAAAGTAGAGGAAAAGGTTTGTACCCATGGCTATGATAGCTGAAGGGTTTCAAAAACTGGGGCCATTTCAGTTGTTTTTAAGCAACTATTGCACGGATAAATGAAAGCAGAAAATTGCACGAGAACAGTCTGTGTCAGTGGAGCAGTCAGACACTGGCTGGAACTGCCTTCCAACAGACAAGAGTGGTGAATGGCCCATCGGGTTGGGCCACCATCGGCAACCTGGCGTTCTCCTTATATTTCGGACCCCCCTCCTCTTGGCCGCATTGGAGGTTGCCTGGGGGTCCAAAAGACCTGTGTTCTCCAGACTGCACCTTCATCTGAAGCTTAATGCAGACAGGGCACTCCAAAGCAGACATGTCCTAGGGAAGGTGTCGCTGGGCTATCACAAATCAGGCTGGTAGTGTGTCTCCCTCGTCCTGTGTTCAGATGAAGATGAAAAGATGGCCCGCATCCTGGTGCCTTCTCCTTTCTCGTGTGGTTGAGATGCTTCAGTCCCCCCTGGCCTCCTCTTCCTCAACTGGTCCTCCTCCTCCTCCTCCTCCTCCTCCTCCTCCTCCTCCTCCTCCTCCTCCTCTCAGGGCTGGCTGCAGAGGCCCAGTGCTTCATTTGCCACATGAGCTAGAAGGAAAGGCATTTCTCTCCAAGCTGATGGTTAAATGAAAGAGCCTCTGGATGTAACTTAAGGGGAGAAGTTAATAATGAGGATTTCTGTAATGTAATTGGGTCTGACATCCTGGCTGTTCTGGAAAGGCTTAAAAGAGGTTTGAAAGATCTTTGCCTTCACCATGTGCCTCCACAGAGGGACTCCTTGTTTGCAACATGCAAGAGAACCTGTAAGTGATGCTGGAGGAATCTGATGATGTTGCTGGTTTATCAAGCCACTGCAGTCTCCGTTCTGTAGCAGAAGGGTGATGAAGAAGTCTTGACTTTGGCTTTGAGTTATACCTGCAGCCCAGCCCAGCCCTTCTCTTCTGGTTCCAAGAACTGACTTGACTTCCCTCAAGTGAGTCTCTTTGTAGATGGAGTTAGGCCAGGGATCTCCATCCCATCGGTGGAATGGTGGTAGGGGAAACCTGGTGTAGATACCGTCTCCCCCAAGATTTTGTTTTGGGGCTGTCTGAACTGAGACGGGGGCCAGCCTGGGGCTTATTGTGCAGGAAGCTTTTCTTGAGCTGGGCCAAGAGCAATGATAGTCCGCCTCCCCATGTTCCTTCCAACTTGTTGCTTTGGAGCCCCACCAGTGGCAAAAGAGACATCCCCAAGATCCTTTGTCCCCTTCCCCTCCCTGGGATCACGTACCAGAAATGCAGCAGGGATTGGATCCTAACAGGTGGCTTATTTAACAACCAGCAGGTGGCAGGACTCGGCCCACCTGGTCTGGGCTATGAAGCTAAGCGCAGTCAGGCTAAGCTGGTACTTGGATGGGAATCCATCAGGAAATCCAGAGCAGTAGACAGAACAGTTGAAAAAAATAAAGCAGAAGAAGGCTTGGTTTCCATACAGTTGCCAGGAAATCTGCCTGGTTGCATCACCCACATCCTTGGCAAGTGACCTCTGCCTTGGGCTGTGGTTGGGGTCCTTCAGATGCCAGGGTGGTCTTTCTTTCCTCTCCTGCCAGATGTTGCCTCGCTCTGAGAAGGGAGGGTGAACCTTTCTAGATGTTCTGTGGCTCTGTGTTGCTTTTTTTTCCTGGTTGAGAGACAGAGACCCTCCCCAGATCTGCCCTCCCCTCCCCAAACTGGCAAGGAGCGTCATGAAAACTCTCACAGGCCACCGGAAAGCTGCACCCTTAGAAAAAGTCCTTAGCTGTGTGAAGAAAATCTCTGGCTTTGCCCCATCAGCTGGTATCTGTTCTGTCAACTGTGGAGCAGAGGAAGGGAAAACCCGGTCTTTTCTAACTGAGCCCCCAATTTGGGGGCACTTGGCATTATTCTTTGGGGCTTGGATTCACTGTGGTGGGTGGTTGGTTGGGAAGAAAATAAAACAGCTCGCTGCATAAGTGGGATGAACATACTGTGAGCAGCAATGTAAGAATGAAACCCTTGCTTCCAAACCACTCTGATGAACACAATTTTAAGCACACAATACGTGAGCTGCTCTTAATTTAGGTGGGCAGTTAAACCCAGTTTGGTAGGCAGCTAAAGCCTAAATGCAGGTCAGTGGTCAGTCGTGCCCTGAGATTCAGGCCGAATGAACTTAATTACTTTTTCTAAAAAGCCCCTTTGTTAATTACTCATTTTTACAAGTTAGCCTGTCGTATGCTGAGTTATGAAACAGATTAATTTTTCCCTTTCTGCCTTCAGCATTCCCTGACTGAGGAGGTAATGCTTAAGGTGGTGTGGTGAGCATGTGTTGCCATGTGATGTGCATGAAAGTATTTTATGTGCAAATGACAATGGAAGGAAGGCTGGTGGGGGGGTGGGGGTTGGCAAGGAGAAATTGTTCACTTTTTAGATGAAAATGCAGGGATTGAAGGAGGTCATATTCATTTGAGACCCCCCCTCTCTCCACCTCGGCAGTTGTGACGGTCCAGTCAAGGGTGCGTGTCCCAGAATCCACGAGTTGAAGGGGATAGCTCTGCTCCGTTTCAGCTTCTGAAGACATTAACGGCTAAAGATGGAGAATTTGCTTTGGTGGCACAAATGTTCGAGATGAACCATGAGCAGTTATTCTTCTGGCTTTGCAGCACCCTGGCCGGGCAGGGCAGGGCAGGGCAGGGCAGGGCAGGGCAGGCCAGTTCCTTGGGGTGAGGAAGAGCAGAGTGCAAATGGTCCACTCCTGCAAGTCTTTCCAGTTTTAGATGGCTTTGCTTGGCCAGAACGGTGGCCTTTCCTCTCCGGGGTGGGGTGGGGTGGGGTGGGGGAAGCAATAGCCAAAATGTTGCTCTCCTGCCCCCAGATCCATCTGGAATCAAGGCTGTGGGGTGGCAGTCCTCTAGAGGTCATCCTCCCCTGTGAGCTTCGTGGCTCTGGCCAGGCCAGCAGATGAGGCTATGTCAGAAACAAGCCCACCTCTGGCACATCCTGTTTGGTTTTATCCTGGTGCTCCCCCCATTTAACCCGGTTTCTTTCCCTACGCTACTGAACGTGGGTTTCATTTTGCTATCTACAAAGCAGGTAGCCAATGGCTCGTGGTCACGCTTATGCAACTTGGAGAGTTTCGGTGCCTCCCTTTACCCCTGCACTCGCTTAATAGGCATAGCGTGGCTTCTGAATTCTGCCTGGCACACGAGTCAACATCAAACTGAGCAAATCCAAGATGAAAGTGCCTGAAACCCAGCTGAGCACCATTAGGAATGGAAAGTGTGGCATTCCCTCCACCATGAGCTGAATCTGCAAGAATTGTTCTTTGGAGGGCACAGTGGCTTCCTTTTGGTTTTGAAAGAGGGCCAGGCTCATCTATTTTCAATATTTGAGTGAGGTATGATGACCCCGCTGTGCCCTATTTTCCCGTTTAGAGGGTATGAGGAGCACCCTCCTTGATACGGCCTTGGGGATCACCTCTCATTGTGCGTCAGGCCCCACAAAGGAGACTATCCTGGCTTTGAATCTCAATCCCCAAGGACCCGGCCCAGGGGTGCCATTCCTAGGGCGGAGGCTTCATGTTCGCGGAGTCCTGCGGGGTTCAGCATAAATGCAGCGTGACATTTTTCAAGTCCAGATGTCCTGACGCCTGGAAGAGAAGCAGTGTGCAAGAGGGCACTGCCAACAGGCTAGATGGAAACTTGAAGCTCTGCAGCCAATGGTGAGGGAGCTCTAAGGAAGGGGAGACCCCCCCCCCACCAACCCATCACATACAGGGTGATGGGGAACCTTAACTCACCTCTGGAAAAGGGAGGAATGAAAGACTGAAAGGGTTGACTTTGCATTGTGCCCTCCAAGCAAAGGTTTTCATATCCATCCATCCATCTCCACCTATCTCCATCTCCATCTCCATCCCCGTCCCCATCTCTCTCTCTCTCTCTATCTGGCCAGCTGAGGATTCTGGGAGAGATGGGCCCCACATACATCTCAGAAGTGCCAGATGAGACCACAGGACTAGACCAGTCTGAGCTCCTTGGATCTCTACAGTCACTTTTGGGACGTGCTTTGCAGTTCCAATGAAAAAGCTCAGCCAGAGATGGCATGCAGGGAAAAGGCCTCGGGACAAGAGAATGCCTCTGTGTGATCCAGCTCTTCTGCAGCGTAACCCAGCCAAGGACGGGCTTGTGGGAGAGAGAAACAAAGACGTGGTTTTGGAAAGTTCCTGTGAATTCAGTCACCCCCAGATCTGGTTAATTTGTTTGGCTCTCTGTAATTAGTCTGCCTGGCTTTCAAAAGGAGACAAGCCCATCCATTGTTTGGAGGGATGCAGAAAGCAGTGAAATAGTAATAAAAGTTTTCTCCAAGGGGAATTTGAGGTAGAGTGCCATCTGCCTTCTTATGAGCAATCAAAGGAAATTAGTACCATCTCCCACTTCTGCAGAATTTGTATAAACACATAAATTTCATGGTAAGGTTGGGCCTGTCAGGAGTGGTTAGTGGAACACCATTTTTTAAAAAGCAGGGTCTAGGGGTGAAGGCTCCGGGCCAGAAACCGGGAGACGGTGAGTTCCAGTCCTGCCTTAGGCCTGAAAGCCGGCTGGGTGACCCTGGGCCAGTCCCTCTCTCTCAGCCCAACCCACCTCACAGGGTTGTTGTGGGGAAAAGAGGAGGAGGAAGGAGTGTTCGGTATGTTCGCCGCCTTGAGCTATTTATAAAAATAATAAAGGTGGGATAAAAAATAAAATAAAAATAAAATATGGGCTACAGGATGAAGGGCTTGTTGAACAAAAAAACTTCTCTGGCTGACATAAGGGGACCAAGATATCCAAGAGAGAATACAGAATTCAGACTTCCTCAAGCCCTTTGAGAGATCAGCTCTGCTTCCTTGCAACCACCACCACCACCACGATTTTTCTTCCAATTCCAACAGTTCCATCCTGCAAACTTTTTTTCAGTGGATAAATCAGCAAGCATTGGTTAATCGGAAGAGGCTGATCTGGGCATATCCGAAACCAGCTGAGCTGCAAGTGAAGGTCCTCAGCTGTGATTTTACCCTGGTAGCCCTCAACAGTAATCACTGCATTAGTCGTAATAGTAGGAGTTATTCAGGAGAATCTCCAAGCCATCAAGGAGAGTAATGGGGGGGGCAGCACACCTCTGCAGGCTCCAGATCCAAAGCCACCCATGGAGGCCAGGGAGAGTTGCTTGCCCTGCAGCACAAGCTTTGGGGCTCAAGCTTTAAAGGGGGTGGTCTTTGGTGACTGGTCCTCAACTGCCAGGGAAGCTGGAACTGCAGCCCAGGGGGCACCCTTCATCAGCTGATTTGTGCTGGAAAGGGAGGGGGAACTGGTGGCCAGCCAGACGTCGCTGAACATCAGCTCCCAGCGGGCCTGGCCATGGCGAGGAATGCTCGTTGGACCACCCGTTCTCCAGCTGCCCTATGAGAAGTGGGTGTTGAGGTTGCAGGAGATTAACGCTTGGGGCAGAGCCTGGTTCTGGATAAACTTGCCCCGCCTTCAATCCTGCACTTCTTCCTTATAAAACGACAACAGATTTTTGACCACTGCACAGCAAACTTCCTTCAATTTCCTCCAGTGGTGCTGTCTTCCTCCCGGCAAGATATCTTGTCTGGCCTGCCAACCTGGGGGTGCTTCTGTTTGCGTTCCTGGAGCGTGTCCACAGGACACACATTCCCCGGTCAGCTATGACCAAGAATGACCAACTATGCTGCAGACACCTCTGATTCAGGAAAGAAAAAGGGTTAATTTCAGGCCAGGCTGGCGAAGAGCATTGTATGAATGCCAGAACGATCTGTTACCCTCCTTGTTGCCTTATTTTTGGTACTTTCCCTTCTCAGCGCTGGAAACGTGGCTATAATAAACCTGCCACTTTCTGAAAAGCCCCTTGTTTGCTCTGATGCGGTTGCCCAACATATCTAACCTTCTGGTCCTTCAGGGAGATGAGCTCACTAATGGGCCTTTCTTCCCATTTTGATAGTTCTAGGGCAAAATTTGGAATTTTGCACAGCTTCTGTTCGTGAACCATAAAGAAGTTTCCAGAACAGAAAACCCAGAAGGCGAGTGCCAATTAAAGCTTAATGCACACCTGCTTGACGAGGAAAAGAAGAAAGGCTAATTTATTTGGGGGGGTTGAACTGCTCTTATATTACATTCCAGTGAAATGTCTTGTTTCATGAGCTTCATGTGCAAAAGCCAGAACTGTTCGATTTTCAGGTTTACAGCAGCAGGTCCAATAAAACCACCTCAGTGGCAGCGGCTTATTAATGGATGTATTAATGGATTTCGAGAGTTGGGTCACGTCCTTCCTTTCTGCTGAGAACAGCATTTCTTGCCCCCCCCCCCTTCTGCAGCTGCTAAGTTTTTCTTTAATCCCTGTTTTCGGCCACCAGCTGCCACCGGGTGCCTGGTGTGATAACGTGAATGCTTGAGGGCACCGTGCCCAGAGTAGCCATTGTGTGAAGCAGGGAACCAACTAGCCGGAGTTTCCTTCGTGCCCGACAGATGTGCCTTTTCTCAAGGCAAAGAGAACACGTGGAATCACAGCTTCAAGATGGGGCTCCAGTTTTTAGGCTGCTCTGGGGAGGGACAGACCCCTGGTCATTATTGGTGGTTGGGGTTAAGTGGATCTTCAGAAGCGGGATTTGCCAGAGGTGAGCTGTAGACAGTGGGAAGGTGCTGTTCCACCTCCGTACTCTGCTGAATCCTGGAGGAACCGGCTTCCCCTCTCAGTGTGATTCCTCAAGGTGAAAAGATTCCTTTTCCAGTTGGCTGATTCTTGTTCTGGCATGTGATCCTGCCCCTGGGCGCCCCTGGGATTTTGGGCCAGAGTACCCAGAATTCCCACCAGTGGCAAATGCCCACCAGGCTGGGGAGGGCTGTGACAGGATAGACGCTGGAAAGCGGGCCCCTTCCCTTCCCAGAATAAAGACCTTGCCGAGAGTTACTTGCAGCCAAGTATGCAGAAGACAGCAGCGTTAGTACAGGCCCAGTTGCCTTGAAACAGGTGGGAACACTTGCTGTGGGTCAGGAAGCCTCTGATCTCCCCTGTAGTCTCAGGAGGTGGCTTTGCAAACGTCAGTCCCAGCGTCAGTCTTCCCCTCGCAGTGCAAGGCCTAGTACCACCCTCCCACCTTGGAGGGCTCTTGGGTTCATGGCAACTCTGAGGATCTTTCTTAATTCCCTCTCCCCTCCAGAGATCTGTCACCTCACTGTGGCGAATTCCTCTTTTTGACTCTTGTCTGCATGATGGCCCCCACAATCTGTTCTTGGCTGTTGGTGGTGATTTGGAAGCGTTGCTGCTTAGCAAAACAGGGATGGCTTGTTGAGGGTTTAGGTGGTTTAGAGAAGGTTAATCTACTGCCACGGAAATCTCACATTGTTGGGGCAGAAACTCCAAAGAGGTGGCCCCTCACCACAGGTGTGTGGGTGTTCAATGAGCTCGGCCTTCTCTTCCCACCCATGAAGTTTGCGGAGATGAAAGCACATTAGCTGAGCTGTGGTGAAAGGCCTTTTCAGGAGAGGAACGTGGAAGGACACCCAGAAGACCAGGTCCTCTGGTGGCCTGTTAATTTGTCAGAAGTGACACAGTGATGTTTGCAAATCAGATTCTGTGGACAGTTTTTGCAGCCACAAATACAGTTATGAGTAACGGAGGAGCTGGCTTCACATAGGTTTTCTGATTTCTCTACGTACCTAGTTATGCTTCAGGACGAACTGCTTGGATGCGTTTCCTCCTTTCTTGAGAAATCCTCTTTTTGTGGGGTTGATCCGACAATGCATGTGCACGTGGGAGCTGGCCACTCAGATAGACAGACTGGACAGGGCATCTGTAACTGTTGCAGGGCGGTTTTGCCCACCAGCGATTTCCTAAAGGGGAAGACTACTCTTGCTGACTTTAATCCTTGGAAGAGCAGAGCGGCTGTGATGAAACCCCACTTGCTCTCCAGGCTAACATGAAGCAACCTTTCTTTTCTTTCTTGCCCTTTGCAGGATGAGATGTCTACCTTTTTCCAGTTCGGGGCATCCATCCAACAGGAGGCCATCGTCATGCTGAAGTTCATGCAATACTATGACTGGCACATATTCTCCGTGGTGACCAGCACTTTCCCTGGCTACCGGGACTTTATCAGCTTCATCAAGTACACTGTGGAAAACAGTTTTGTGGGCTGGGACATGCAAAATGTGGTCACCCTTGACACATCCCTTGGGGATGCCAAGGCCACGATTCAGCTGAAGAAGATCCACTCTTCGGTCATCCTGCTCTATTGCTCTGGGGAGGAAGCTGTTTACATTCTGGATGAAGCACGATCCTTGGGCTTGACGGGTTACGACTTTTTCTGGATTGTCCCCAGCTTGGTCAGTGGGAACATGGAAATCGCACCAGACAAGTTTCCTTCGGGGCTGATTTCAGTGGCCTATGATGAATGGGATTACAGTTTGGATGCTCGGATCCGGGACGGCCTTGGGATTATCACAACAGCTGCCGCGGCCATGCTGAAAAAGTATTCCTTCATCCCTGAAGCGAAGACCAGTTGCTACGGGCAGTTGGAGTACAGCAAACTCCCATCTCACATGCTTCACAAGTAAGGCTGCTTTTGTTCTTTGAGGCCAAGGGAAATAAAGCAAGGACAGAGCAGTTTTTGAGATGTTGAGCAATGCTTGTCTGTTGTCAACTGGGAACATGCTTCATCCATCTGGCATGGGACAGGGAAGCATTGGTAGAAAGCTGAAGCCTTAAGCAGTTGCACCCTGTGGCCTTGTGGGTCAGACCAGTTTGATATTGGCTGTGGTAGGAAGGAAGGGAATTAACCCAATCTGACTGGTGAATTTGGCATCCTGAAGAATTCTGTGGGTGGTTGGCAGCTGGTTCAGGAGAACTGGGGTGGCTTCAGGCAGATCCTTCTAATCAGGGGCTTTGCGCTCATCAGATGCTAGCCATCGAAGTAAGAATTCAGGCTGCTTGTCTCAGCCAGACTTCATTCCTAGGGCCTTGAGCCAGGAGGAGACGACCCTGTAGCTGGTGATGTCACTGGATACAGAACGGGTGGCCACACTTCAGTAAATTCCTTTGAACTGACCTTTGCCATCTGTCCAAATCAGCACACACTGTCTTTCTGGGGGTGGGGCACACGCACTTTCCCATTTGTCTTGGTCAGTGGCCATGCCCTAAACTATCTACAGATTCCAAACTGTCTCCGCCAGCAGCTCCAGGCCAAAAACGTTACATTAAGCAACGCTAGCCGGTATCAAAGCACAGAGCTCTTTGACCGGGTGGTCTTGGTGGAACAAGGAAGAGTGATCTTGGAAGTAGGACGTCTTTAAAAAGAGGAGGGTTGAGATCCAGGAAGGGTCATATTAATGTTCAGAAGTCATTCCACAGGAGTCCTGGAGATGTAGCCACCAACCTTGACTGCTGCAACCTGAATAAGAATAAGAAGTATGTTTGAAAAACGGGACTTGCCACCAGAACTGTTGTTGGGACAATTTTATGTTTATTTGTATATTTCCTTTTTTAATGGCTGATGACTTCTTTCCCTTGATGTTGGGGATCTCCTTTGATGCTGCAGAGAAAGCCCAGAAGTAGCCCCTTCAGAAGGGAAAGTATCTCTGCAGCTATGAAATAAACATTGATGAATAATTGTTTGATGCACTGCTGGGTTCATGGCACTTGTGCTAATGTGGTTAGCAGATACCTATCTTCCTAAATCCCTTTCCCCTTCTCCAGGGGGGCACCTCTCAGCAGCCTCTCTCCTTCATCTCTGCAGAGTGCCAGATATTGATCCTACTATTTTCAAATGTTGTCCCCTTTTGGCAACACAAATCATGAATATGGATACAGTCACCTATGTACTTGCACTCAGAGTTCTGCAGCCAGAAGGGCTAGAAATTTACCTTAAAAATACATGAAAGCTGAATCTTGCCTCCTGTGCAGTGGCTCCCACCTTCCATGAGAGCTGTGTGAATCCACAGCAAAGGATCGAACCAAACTGTGGTCTCAAGGCTCCCTGTGGAAGCTGGGGTTTGTTTCTGTTGTCACAGCCACATCCTTCTGCTCTAACAGGGGAGGGAGCTCAATCGGTGGCTGGGCTCCCAACTGATTCCTGATACTGACCTGACACCAAGGCCACAATCCCGCACAGTTTGAACCCTCCCCAGGCCCTTCTCCAGGCCTGGTTAGCAGCCATCAAGGAAGAAAGCCGCTCAATGGGTGCTGCAAATAGCAGTTGAACCTCTTGCAGTGGGATAGAACAACTGTGGCGTCTCCTTCAATAGCCATTGTCTAACCCAGAACGGTGTTCCTTGACCACCCTGCTTCACCCTTCCTGGTGGCCCTGGCCCTCAAAGTCATGTGGTTGCCTTGCCTTGTCCCCCCTAACTTTAGTTTTGGAGTGGGGAGGCCGGCAGGCAGAAAAATGATGCTTATGGATGTGGGTGCCTGTAGGTGTCCCTAGAAGCTTGAATCCCAGTTAAGAGGGCCCTTTTCAGGTTCTGGGAAGCTGGGGTGGGGGCAGCACGTTCCTCTGAGCCCCCATCCATTCTCTTCTCGCTGCTGTCACTGCCGTATTTTTTCTCATTGCTCTTTGTGCCCATTGAAGCCATGGCCTTGTAAGAGAGAGAGAGATACTGGAGTATGTGCTTGGTATTCCTATGATGCTCCCTTTATTAACTGTTACCTGCCTGCACAGCCCTTTATGCACAAAACTCCTCCTTTTTTATAGCGTGCTATCTGGTTTCTCTTTCCAAGGACCATCAGGCAAATCCCTGCCATCTAAAAGTAAAGGAAGGTGGGCAGCACAGAAGTAACAGCCGCTATGGCTGCGGATTGGCTTCTCTTCTCTGCTCTCACTTGGCTACAGGGTTGAGGAACAAGGTTCTGATACCTGAATTATCTGGTAACTTCCAAAGATTTCATGGAAAGGCAGTTTGGAAGGGGAGGAAGTTGTGAATTAAGGGCAGAAAAATGGAAGGGGAAGAGCCTTTTAGGGAGTATGAGAGATTTAGATGGTGGAAGGTGGTTGAGCCTTCCAGTGTAGAGCGTTGGGATGTGAGGGTAATAAGGGGTGTGTGAGGGGGGGACCAAAGACAAGCTTCTTTTGCTTTATTTTGTTTAAAAAAGGGGTTTCTCTTGAGTTGAGCTCAGTTCTTAGCAACAATATGGGAACAGTTTGCCACCGACATCTAGAAGGTTTTTCCAACTTCCTAGTCTAATCTATAGTCTTGGGATTTTCTGGTGTCCCCCGTCCAGCTACTAAATAGGTCCAATGCTGCTTAGCTTTTGAGATCAGCCATGGATTGATGGGCAGAAAAGGGGGGAGGTACAGGTTGAGTATTATTATTTGATAATTAAATTATTCTGGGAGTACCAGGACATATCTGGAGATGGGAGCATGTGTTGGCTTTCTGTTTTAAAGATAAACAAGAGGGGGAGGGGGGAGGAGTGTGATGATCAAACTATTGAAAGATCCTGTTTCCTACTATCTGAGATTTTAAAGCTGGAATTAGGGACCTCCCCTTAGCTACCCCATTATTTAATATTAAAGGATGCTCCTTTCTCATTACACTTGGCCTATGTGTACACTGCATTAATTTACTCTGATGTTACTAGCATTCCACTGATTGAAAAGCCAAGAAGGGGATGCCAACAAGGCTGTATATCAATTGCGGACCAAATTTACATTATAAGTTGAAGTCAGCCGTTATGGCAAAGGAGCCCTGCGGCCATTCCAGCAGAGCATTCCCTGGAGAAGAGAAAGTTGTAGCCCATTTCCTTGATTAGAATGCTTGAGCTGCCAGGAGAGGGAACAGGCTTGGATGGTTGAAAGGACTGACACAAAATTAGGGAGCTTTGCAATATGGGAGAAATTTAGACCAGATAGGTGAGTAATGAGGAGAGGGAGTGGGGCATTTCGGTTGGCCTTACTCCCCAGTTCACACTGGTGCGCCACGTTAATCCCTCCCCTCCTTTTGGGTGAGGGGGCAGGAACAGGAGCCGGCTGGGTGTCAGATGAGGCTTCACCTTCTTCCTAGCCGTGAACGCCTGGTGAAATGTGTCTGTTTTGCTGCTGGTTAGCCATGATAGCTGTGTATTGTTTCCAGAAGAAGGGGCAATCTTTCTTTGAGTTGGCAGGGATAAAAACCTGAGAGGGAGATTCCTTGGGCCCTTCCAAAGGGGTCAGGTTGCCCGTTATGAGAAACCTGTTGGGGATCTGTAGCAATCCTGGGAAGTGACCAGACTCTTCCAGCTGGATTTTGGCTAAGCTGAGCTCTGCACCTGGTGCGTTTCCTTGAGCTGCATTCCTAGCTGGCAGTGGCCAGAAACAGGAGCAGCTCCAGCCTTTTGAAGAGGATTACTCGTTAATGGAGATCTCCAATTAGGCTTAAAGCAAAACAGCTGCTGCCAGAGTGCCTCCTTCAAAACCTTTGCACACATTGCCAGCTTCGCAGCGAGAGGGCCCTTCTCCCAGCTTCGGAGCTTCTGCTGGCCTCCAGAGCAAGAACGGTTCTAGTGGTTTGCAAGTAAGGTGGTCGGTTGTTTTTTTTTTTGGAACTGTGAAGAGGGGGAGAACTTGGACCAGAAAGCCCTCCTCCATGAATGAATAGCTGAATCTGGAGGATTTTCCCTCCAGGTGCTTGTGTTCTGCTTTACTAATGTACCATTAATGCAATCGGAAGAGATTTACATAATTCCTCTTTCTTGTGCGTTGCTGAATCAAGGATGGTGAGGAATCCCACAGGGCAGGGATGCTCTCCCCTCTCTGTTGTGAGACTCATTGCTTCATTTAGTTTGGTTTTGTCCCACCTTTCTACTCAGCAAGTACTCCAGAGGTAACAAAACGGCTAGATGTTAAAAGCATGAATTAAAATGTTCATTAAAACAAATCAAGGGCTACACGCCTGGTGGAAGAGATGTGCCTTTACGTGAGAGGAGGGGGAAGGAGCAGGCAAGCCCTGTGGGTGTGTGTGGGTGTGTGCTCCACATCCTGGGAGCAAAGCAGCAGAGGCCCCCTTGCATGGGTGAGACAGATGTAAGATCCAGTGGCAGGAATTGCGTGATCCACCTGCTTCTGGCTGGTTGGCAGCCTAGTCGGCTGCGTTTTGCATCCGGGGGTCAAGCGTGCTGCAGTAATCAAGATGGGACCCTGCAATCCAAGTATGCCTAGTTTGTCACATACTTATCATGACCCCCTTTCCCCCCTTGCCACCCTCCAGCTTGTTTCAGGATGGTGGTGAGCAGTGGAAGTACTCAGATCCAGTGTTTAAAACTCAAATATCACGCCCCCCCCCAGTATAAGGAGATCGTTAGCATGTACTATTTCTACCTTGCTTCTTAACTGCCGTTGCAATATTGGCGAGTGGGATCCCTGGGATCATGCACTCTGCACCAGAGTATATTGCACCTGTGGCCATGCGCTGTAACATCACGTTCGCTGCCCTGCCCGTGCAGTGCTGCCAGGTTGGGGATCCCAAAGGTGATGTTCAGCTGAGATGGCCTCTGTCCTGCATTATTCCTGTTCTTATTTTATCCCCTTTCTCTAAACTCCCAAGACAATCATTTTTCACTGCGTTCCAGTTTTTGTGGCAGCTGGCGTTCCAGGGCACTTGCAAACCAGGCTGGGCCCTCTGAATTGGGCTGGGCATATGCAAGTTGTACTCTGCTTGAAAGGGAGGGGTCAAACCAAACCACAGCAGGGTGGACACGGTTTCCAACCAACACACTGCTGGGGATTTGGAGAGGAGGCCTTCCCCTCCCTCCCTGCTCTTGCCAGTCCCGTTTTTTTTTTTTTGCAATATTTTTCATAGCTGGCCACAAGGTGTCCCTCTTGCTTTGCCAACTGCTGTTGAAATACCTCCCCCCGCCCTTTTTTTTAATAATTGCATTAAGGATTTATGAGTAAGGCTAGCTTTTTTTTTTTAAATGATTCAGTCCACCTCTCCGATGTCCCTGTCCAGGATAGGATGAAAATGTTCGTGGGGCAAACTCTCCAGCAGCTTGCTCCATCTCTCTCCCACTCTACCCGGCAGCCTCACTCCAAGGCTGGTGGTGTCCAGTCACTGGGTCCCTTTAGATTTTTTTTTTAAAGAACCTGTTTTTAAGGCAGCTGGGGGAAGTAAATCGCCATTTAAAAGTCTGTTTTTTAATTCAAGAGCCTTTGCCGGCCCTACCTGGAGATGCCGCAGGTTGGACATAGGATCTGGATCTGGGTTCCTTTCGATATTGTGAAGAGGAATCTGCTGTCCATTTGGGACTCTTGTTTTTTCTGTTATAAAGGTGCCCAGGCCGGCAAAGTGGTGAACGATACAGAACTGCTGTTACTCCAGTTGTCTAAGGGGGATTGCAGAGGACGGGCAGCCTTTCGTCCTTGGGTAGCCTAACAACTTGTTGCCTCTTCCAAGCCCCCCAGCTCCTCTGGGGCTTTGCCCACAAATCCCCTCCTTGCCACCGTTCACCTTGTAGGTTCACCCTTGGGCAGGAAGTAAGTGTCACTCTCTTAATGGGGCTGATTGCCAGGCATCCACACGATGGATTGGGTTCTGGCTCCTAAAAAATGGGTTTTTCGCAACAAAGAGAGGATTTATAGCATATGTTTCATCAGAGTTAATCCAGTGACTGAATTAGCTTGCTCATTAACTGCGGGACAGCTCATTAATTTCTCTTTGAACATTTCCTTTCTTTCAAGGTTTATGATGAATGTGACCTGGAAAGGCAGAGACTTATCCTTCACTGCAGACGGCTACCAAGCACAGCCGCGGCTCGTGGTCATCGTCCTAAATCAGACCCGGGCCTGGGAGAAGGTAACACACGGCCGCTGGGGGCTCGGTCAGCCAAGGGAGGAGGAGATGGTTTTAGAAAGCCTGCGTGGTCATTTGGGGCAATGGGTGTGTGCGCAGTGGGCCTCCGAGTTTGGGTTCCCTTTGTTCTGGTCCCCCTTTCCCCTCTCTTGAACCGCTGGCCTGCCAGATGCTTTGGTTAAAAGATGGACGTACACATAAGGCAGGTCACGTCTTTCTTTTGAGAGGCAACAAAAGAGCCCAACTCATTTCTAGAATCACAGGGATCTCAGATACAGGTGGAGGATGTCTTGAAATCAGGGACCCTCTGGTGCAGGTTAGGAACACCTGGTCCGGTGTAAGGTAATGTCAGCCCTACAATGTAGGCCGGACTAAGAAAGGAAGGCCATGTAGGTCAGTACTACTCTTATTGTAAAGCTATAGGAGCAGAATGTTGCAAGGCTGAATGCGCTTTCCTCCTCCCCTCCTCTATCTTTGTGTGAACGAGGGAGGGGCTTGTCCGAGACGTTTTCTCATGTTGCGTTCTTGCCCCAGACTCAGGCCCCTCTTATCTGGCTGTTGCCTTGGCAGCGGCTCTTCCTCCTGTCCCTCGAGGCCATTCCCTCTTCCCTCTACAGGTAGCCCCCTTGTTATCTTCCGATTTCATCTGATTTTTTCCGGTGCAGCAGAACAGGGGTGCACAGTAAAAACACCTACATGTCGCAAAGATAATTTTTTAAAGGCCCCCAAGAAATGGCCTTTTTGCTGCTGGAAGCAGCCCTTTGCAGCTTCGGTGTGCACTCGCCTAAAAAATAATAAAAATAAATTCTGCTTGTGGTTTAATAGGAACATGTTTCCTACCTTTTTTTTTGCCCATTAAACAATGCATTGGCTAAACGTTGCCATTTAATTATGATTAATAATTATTTTAATGCTGGAGCTGGTAGAACGTTACGTGGTTATTTGAATTTTGTCTATATGTGCATTTGTGTTATTCTGAAGCTCCATGGCAGGGAAGGTTGGGGCGGTGTAATCCTTGCCTCCCACTGCGGCCCCAGTCCAGTTCAGGCTTCCTGTTCCTGCATACGTCGCACTGTCAAGTGTGTGTGTGTGTGTGTGTGTCTACTTGAACAATGCAAACTGGGGACCGTTTTGTAACGGGGAAGTACTTTTGATGGTCCCTGTGACTCTAGCAAGAATTCCTGGTTGATATGTGAGCAGTTCTGCGTCTCAGAGAATTCATCCTTGCAGCCTGGCTGTGCTGTGATCTCTAAAAAGCGATGCCTGCCCTTTTTAGCTGCATTTGTTGCTGCAAACAGGGATAAAGGAAGAGAAGGAAGAGAAGCTGGTCAATTCCATTCCTTTGCTGCCTATTTCCTCCTGTGGTTCTTTCCCCAACTTTTGCCGTGTCTTCCTGCTGTGCCCAAGGGCCATTTGGACTCAGACAGAATGCAGGATTTTCCATCAGGGCAGTATAAAGTCAGAGTGCGTTAATTCAGAGGAACCACAGTTCTCGGTGCTATTAAGTTTAAGCCTGGTGTGTGGGGGTGTAAGGAAAGATTGTCAAGGGCGCAACTTGGTGGAAGAGACCCAACTGACACAGAAGCAGTGTGTCGTGAGTTAAGTGGGGATGACCCCAGCATAACAAGCGAGCAGATGAACCTGCATGGATCGTTTGAGTGCATCTTGTTGACAGGCATCAATAGACAGCGCATCACTTCCTAGAAAGGCAGCACAAAATATCAGGGCTCATTCCTTGCCAAAAAAAAGTCTTCAGTCCTTTCTTTTCTTCTTTTTTTTGTGCAAAACAAAAACTACAACGATTATAAAACGCAGAACTTAAATAAAACCCAAGGACAAAATCAAAATCAGTTGAAAAATAGGTAGGTAAGGGTAGGTGTGTGTACGTGTGTGATAACACACACACCCCATTGCCAACATACCAGTAGAAGGGGACCAGATTAATAAGACAGTTTGGAGACTTTGTTCAGCCTTTGCTGCAGGAACACCGCACTCAGCAAGTGACTGAAGTGATAATGAGGCTTTCCAATTTTACTGTTTTTTAACAGATTATAATATAAAGGGAATTACAACAGGAGTGGGTGGATGCTTTCTTTTTCTCTGATGTGCAGTCTGTTCAGCGAGTTTAGTTTTCAGCCTCTGTCTGCATCTGTCTGCTCTCTTGATACAGCAGCCTTCAACCCCAGGTGCTCCCTGGTCACACCTGGTTGGGGATTATGGGAATTTAAGTCAGGCCCATCTGGATGGTCGCAAATTGGAGAAAAATTATCTTGCCTTTCTCCTCAGTGAGAATTATCTTGCCTTTCTCTCTGTAAAACTCCTTTTAAAATGTGCTTATAAGGGTCCCTGGGGCCAGCAGCTCATGGCACATTGTGGGCCAATCTTTTCTGCCTGGCCTGCCTGGTGCCCGCTCTAGCTTGCTCACGGGTTACAGATGTTGCCCTGTTTTTTCAAATTTTCTTCTGGTAGTGGGCATGCCCCCTTCCATTTCAAGAACAGTCCCTGGTTTAAAAACAAGTTCCGTTCCTGTCCTTGAGTCGCATTGGTATGTAAGTCGGAGCAGTTATTTAGCATCAGTTAGTCAAATGTTTGTCTTAGTATATAGTATATAGTTTACTTTTCTATGCCTATAAAACACTTAAGAAACACTTCCCAGTACACTAAAACATCTTAAGCATAATAATACGCAAAGTAGCATGGTGTATTTAACCCGAAACGTTGTACTTAACTCGTATTTTTAATATAACAGTCTTTATGGCAGTCCGTTCTTAACTTGGAGTGGTCCGTAAACCGGGGCATTCTTAAACCGGGGGCCTGCTGTACAGTTAATGCTCTTGTGAACCCTAAAATGCTCTGTAGACAATCATGCTGCCCCTCCTAAAGTGGAGGGAACCAGAAATAAATTTTCCCCTGCAGCAAAGGATGCTCTTCGTTCCCGAAGGCCAAGGAGCAATTTTGCCTCGTGTCATGTCTGCAGGGAGCGTGCGGTTTCAGACCCACCTCTCGCCCTGAGTTTCTCTGGTTGGCCAGCCAACGAAGAAGTCGTTTCAGGAAACGTTTTCCCTTCCGCTGTTCTCGTGGTCAGTTCCGGTGGGATTTCTTGATCTGGCCTGGGCAGAAGGGGAAGAAGCTCTGCACAGCCCTTGCCTTGGGGTTTCACAGGGCGGGTTGCACATGAAGCAGGCTGGGAAGCACCAGCACTGCTCTAGGCCAGGGCAGCAGGGCGTCTGCAAGAGGGCTAGGAGGCTGCTGCTAAACAAGGGGCACCCTAAAAACACTCCGGCCCTTCAGCTGGATGGACTGGAATGCTTTGGCCTCGTCTTGCCTGGAGCCGGAGGGCCAGGTAAGGGTCCGAGGGAGGGAACCAAGGGGAGAAATCCAGATACGTTTTTCTTGGGAAAGGCTAAAAGCATCCGGAGAAGACAGGATGGTGAGGAAGGGACAGGAGAGACATCTTCCAGGTGGACCTCTCGCAAGGTCAGAGCAAATTGGGAGACCTGAACCCAAAGGCCGAAGGGAGAGTTGGCGAAATGCTGGGAAGAACGTTCTGGGGCTTGAGCAGGGGAAGAGTGGAGCCAGTTGCCTCGGAAAGTGGGGGATCCCTCCCTGGCGGATTTGGGCTCTTCCCTTTGGCAGAGATTTTAGGGCCACAACAGGGTGGGCTGGAGGGCCTCTGAGTTCCCTTCCAGCCCCGCGACTCAGAGGTCCTCTGGCTCGAGGGCTCCCCAGTATTGTGGGCTCTCGGGTTGGGGGTCAGCCTGGTGGAGCTGCACTAGCGGAGAAGTGGAAGAAAGAGCTGAGGACGGTATGCTTAGCCTAGAAATTAATTTCTGTGGTTTACACTGAAGTTTGTACGTAAATCTTTTCCGAAGAGATCTTCCCCCATCCCGCACTTCCAAGCATTTTAAAATTTCAATGGCCAAATTTAGGAATAAAAAAGAGTGTCTTTTTAATGTCGCTGTTGTTCAGCCGGTTGAGAGGTGGGCTCTGATTGGTGGTGAATAATCCGGGGAGCTACGTGAAGACCCCGGGACCTTCTGCCCCCCCACCTCCCTGCCCCTGGCTCCGGCTCCTCCCTGCTCCCCTCTCTTTGCGCTCCCCAGAAGTGTGGCTGCTGCTCAGCTGGGCTCCCTGTTGGCTTCTCAGGTGGGCGAGTGGGAGAACCAGACGCTGAGCCACAAGTACTCCGTGTGGCCCCGGTTTAACTCCTTCAATGACAGCGACCCAGACCACAACCACCTCAGCATTGTCACCTTGGAGGAGGCCCCCTTTGTCATTGTGGAGGACATGGACCCTTTGACCGAGACCTGCGTGAAGAACACCGTGCCGTGCCGGAAGTACGTCGTCATTAAGTAAGTCTGCAGGTCTCTTGCCCTCCACAAACCCCGAGTCCCCTCAGTTTCCTGAAGAGCTGTGTCTTCACACTTGAGCCTTCTCCCTTTGCCAGGGGCTTAGAGGTGGAGGTGTCCTGCCCCAGCAGCGGAGGGTCCCTCTCACCCTTATGAGCAGGAGGTGAAGTTTCTCCCAAGCGAGCTTGCCTCCTGATGGCTCTTTGGCACGCCCGTGGGTTCCCTTGGCAGGGGCTGGAAGGGGTTTGCGGGGCCTTCCTCCGGATGCTTTTTCAATTTCCCAGTCTAGCCACGGCCTTGGGATTTTCTGCTGGCCTCCCATCCAGATACTGACTACTTAGGTTTTCAAGATCAGTCCAAGCTGATTAGGGGCTGCCACCCATCTGGGTTTGCAACAAAAGCTGTTAATAGACATGCTTTCTCCCTCCATCCACTTGGCCCTCCTTTAAAGCTAAATGATTAAACGGATGGAATGGAATGGAAGGAAGGAAGGAAGGAAGATTTTTGTGGTTTGTTTGTCTCATCAGCAACATCACCAAAGAAGGAAAGAACATGAAGAAATGTTGCAAAGGGTTCTGCATTGACATCCTGAAGAAGCTCTCAAAGACCATCAAGTTCACTTATGACCTCTATCTTGTGATCAATGGGAAGCACGGGAAAAAAATCAACAACGAGTGGAATGGAATGATTGGGGAAGTAAGTCCTCGCGGCGGACAGGGGTCTCTTGGCTCAGCCAAACTCTCTCTCTGTCTTGGAGCGAGTGGGCTGGACCTTCCCTGTCCCCTCTTTCCTCTTTGCCGACAGGTGGTCAAAAAGCAAGCCGTGATGGCCGTGGGGTCCCTCACCATCAATGGCGAGCGCTCAGAGGTGGTGGACTTTTCGGTGCCGTTTGTGGAAACCGGGATTAGCGTCATGGTCTCCCGGAGCAATGGCACTGTTTCTCCGTCTGCGTTTTTAGGTGAGTTTCCCTCCCTCCCTCCTGCCCACCCTTCTTTCCCTCCCTTGCTCATTCTCCTACCGACGGATTTAATTCTGCTTCCTGCAAAGACTTTCCGTGGACCTTCCACTCGCTTTTGGGAGAGGGAAGGCTGCCCAGTGAACTGAGCAGACCCGTGACACATTCCTGTCAGTTTTTAAGCTGGGTGTTGAAAAGTTGGGAGGGACAGCGGGTTGGCTTGAGATAGCACTGCGGACGAGGGTAAAAATTCGTGAGGGAGCTGAGAAGCGCACTTCTGCGGCATTTCCCACATCTGTCCCAAGATGAATCCTGAATTTTTCTGGAGGAAGGGGGTACATTAGGGGAGATTCACCCATGAGCAGGATGACACTTCTCTGAAGCAGCTGAAAGAGCAGGGTGTGTGTGTGTGTGTTTGCTTTCATGCCTGTGTGCAGCTGAGCAAGCTTCTTCTGGACCGATGTGTTTGTCCCCCTAACGAAGCCGGTCATCCGGTTCACACGTTTCTTGAGAGCCAGGCCTCCGCTCAGCTCCCAGCAGCACTTCTGCTTGTTGTGATCAAAGTCCCCTTCTAACAAACTGGGGTGGGCTGGTTTGGCTGGGCGTGACGGGAGGCAGAGTCCCTCACTTCTAGCAGGTCCCATCAGGCTGGCTCAGCCACCCACCGGCCTCCCTTGCTTTGCTAACAGTGGTCGAGCGTTATGGCCAGCCTTCTGGGGTCAGAGGATCCTGGTGACGCTGGGTTTCAACTCTCTCCAAAGCTGGCTTCAGGATCCGAGGCAGCTCAGGGTTTGCTCGGCTCCCAGGGCGGAGCTCTGCTTTCTGCTGGCCAAGTGAGTTGGCAGGGGCCTCCTCTGAGCTCCACGTGTCCACCTTCTTCCTGCAGGAAGGGTCAAGAAGGAACAGGGCATCCTGTTGAAGGAGACGGGTTGCTTGGTTTTTTCTCTAAGTCAGCCTTGCCCATCCCAAGACTTGGCCTGGGGACCTTGCCTGCCCCTGGCTGAATTTGGACAGAAAACATCAGTTTGGAAGCGTCCCAAGGATGCAGCCCAAGAACCGGATGATCCATGCCCTGCCCAGCGCAATTGCATGCCTCTCTTCTCTTTCTGATCACAGGCACCCAGCTGGACTTCCCTCGTTGTGGGCTCGGATGGTCACAGCTGAGCCCAGCAGCCACCCTTCCCTGAAGTTACTTGGGGGGGATGTTTTCCTTTTCCTACCCCCCTGCTCCAGCTGCAGAGAGCTTCTGTCCCTGGCCTGCTGCTCCGGGCAGCTCTCGAGCTTTCCCCCCCCGTTTGCCACTCTCCAATCTGCATTGCGGCTCGGGAAACGTGGCTGTGTTGTCAGATGAGCAGCTGCAACTGGGGTTGTGCGGAACGATCCCCTCCAGCAAGCCAGCAGAGGGGATGGGCGGCGGGTGGTGGTGGCAGGAGGTGGCAGCTGGCAGCTCAGGGTCTCGTGTCATTCTTCTTGCTGCAGACAGGCTGTTACCCTGGGCGCTTTTCTTCCCACAGAGCCCTTCAGCGCGTCCGTCTGGGTGATGATGTTCGTGATGCTGCTGGTTGTGTCGGCTGTTGCCGTCTTTGTCTTTGAATACTTCAGCCCAGTGGGCTACAACCGCAACTTGGCCCAAGGGAAAGGTAGCGCATCCCCCCCCATAGCTTCTGCTCGGCCGTTGGTGCTGCCCCTTGGCTCCACCCCCCGGCCAGGAAAGCGGCAACGTGGCCCCAGGCCTGCCTTTCTCCCTGGCTTCCCACTCATGGGTGACTCTGGGGCATCAGCCCAGCCTTTTGGAAAGGGCACCTTTGCCCCCAGATGGGGGGGGCTAGGGAAGCTGTGCCTTAAATGGGAGGCCCGGGGCAGAGCCTCCCCAGCATTCCTCACCGTGAGCCGTGCCAGTGCCCAGAAGGTGGCAGGATCCCTGTCTCTGAGCCAGGAAGAAAAGGAGTCACGGTTCCTTGATGGAGCCTCCAGATTCAAGAACAGTCTGGGTGGAATGGGCTTCTAGCCTGGCCCCAGATGGCCTTTTCTTACCTGCTTACTCTTAGAGTAGCTTTTTACAGTGAGTCTGTTCTTGGGCCCCCTCAGTAATTGGGGAGCCATCAGGCTGGCGCTTTGTGGGCACAGGGTTTCATCAGCAGCAAGCTGTGCCCAGCTGGGACATTGGACAGAGGGGCCATTGGCTGTGCTGGCTGGGATTGGGGTCCAGTAGCGGCACAGGGCATCCCCCCCGCCAGATCCCTTGAGTCCACTCATCACAACCACGTGTGGCCTTCTACCGCATAGGCGTGGCTCTGATTTCCCTCAAGGCCACTGAAAATGGAAGGAAGTTTAACCACTTCAAGAGGATTCCTCCCCTGACCCCCGGCCATTATTCTGAAAGTCTCCCAATGGGAACGTTCAACCCCAGGTGAATCCAGTCTTAAAAGGAAGCGCTGTGGTTATTATTACTTACCTTAGGGCTATTGTTATTTTATTACTGTCATTCGGTAGAGATCATCAGCATTCTTAGCAGAAATAGGGGGGTCCTTCCCACTCCATCTGTTAATCCATTGGGCCATCTCAGCTCAATGATGGGCAGAGCTAAATCACTCCAGATGCTAAAGATGCAAAACGAACACAGCAGCCATAATGGTTCGGCAGTTGCGATGCATGTGTGGAATGGATGCCCGAGCTGAAGGGACCCTCTTGCCTCCTTTGTCCCACCAGATGCGCATGGGCCCTCCTTCACCATCGGGAAAGCCGTGTGGCTCCTGTGGGGCCTGGTGTTCAACAACTCTGTGCCGGTGCAGAACCCGAAAGGAACCACCAGCAAAATCATGGTCTCTGTCTGGGCCTTCTTTGCGGTCATCTTCTTGGCCAGCTACACGGCCAACCTGGCTGCCTTCATGATCCAGGAGGAGTTTGTTGACCAAGTCACGGGGCTGAGCGATAAGAAGGTCAGTGGGTCTGGCTTCGATGTTAGTTTCCCATTTTTTCCGAGCCTCCAAGGCCTTCTGCTGCATTCAGGATTAGGACTTTATATGGCAAAACCAGTAGAAAGGCATAGATGTGCACATTCCTCCTAATTCATGCATTTTGCACAGGTTTTTTTGATGCATGAATTATTGCTAGCAGGTCTTTTTCCCCCTGATATGCGCTTTTGCACACATTTCCTTCTCATTAGTGTATTTTTGCATGTGCTTGCCTCTGGGATATGCTTTGTTGTACCTTTTTGTTGCTGCAGCGAACTGCGTTGCAAAGTTCTGGAAGGTTCAAGTGAACTTCCATGATTCCTATATAAGTCTGGGAATGAGCAAGGTTTGGATCAATAAGTTAACTGGATGAATTTCTTCCCTCTCCGTGCTGGGACTTTCAGATGCTTTCTAACACATCTGGAGAACCGGGGTGGGATGGGAAGAGGGACTTAGGGTCTGGCTGCTCAAGGCAGCATCAGTTGAGGTGGCAGCTCAGAGGCAGGCCTGGCAGGAAGGTGGGGTGGCCTTTCCCTGGCTTTTCCAGGTGCCCAGAAAGACCTTCTCGAAGCCTTGGTGATCCTCCGGGCCAGCTGGGGCTGAGAGGTGAACTGCAGATCCTTGGAAGATTTGTAAGCTGCCGTGCCTCTCTCTTCCCTTCCCCAGTTCCAGCAGCCATACGCCTACTCCCCTCCTTTTCGGTTTGGGACCGTCCCAAATGGGAGCACTGAGAGAAACATCCGGAACAACTACAAAGAAATGCATGCCTACATGGTGAAGTACAACCAGAAGGGAGTGGAAGACGCCTTGGTCAGCTTGAAAACTGGGTACGTGAGACAGTGGCTTTAGCAGAAGATGTCGCTTGGCCGTGCCAAATACCCAGGGGGGTAGAAAGCGGATGGATACTTGGTTTGTTCGGTTCCACGCAGCCGCTCTTTCGTGTCTGCCTTTCTTAAGAGCAGCGGACCAGGGTGCTGGAAAACGCGTGACGGGCCCCTGACTCGAGTGTGAGGAGGGGGGGGGGCTCCAGGGCCACCTCTTTGCAACCTCTGCGGGGAAGGAGGGAAAGGGTGCCTGTGTCATGTCTTGGGCCTCCAGCTCGCTTCTCGTGGCAATGCTGGTGGAGACGCCCGCCTTACATGCGCGCAGAGTGAGGCACGTGCGAACCAGCTTCCGACTTTGGCCATTCTGGAAGGTGGTTTTCATGAAGTGACCTCTCGCCCTGCCCCAGAGGGGGTGGGCTGAGAACCAGGAGGTGACAATGGCAGGGAGGCAGCTTTTGGAGGATGGACCGCTGGGCCTCTGCTGGACAAATCGAGGCAGAAGCCGTGGGGCTTCTCTTGGCGGTCCCATGGCAGGGCCCGTGGAGGCACCCCCGTTCTTTCCAGAGGTTCTCGGAATCTCACGGTTTGGGTGGATGGGGGAAGATTTCTAATCTCCTTTGAGCACTGGGGGTCAGGAGCTTGGGGACAGGGGCCTCCTAGAACAACCGGAGTAAACAGCTTTACTATTTATTTGATTTATTTGATTTCTGTAGCCCACCTAATACAGCTTCCCCCACCTCTGGAGTTGCTGAGCCCTCCCGGAGGGGGCCTCCTGCTGTCAGCTGTCTCTCGGCTGGGACGGGGACTAATGGCTGAGCCTCAGCGGGCCCCAGATGCTGCCCTCCCTCCCTCCCTCCCTCCCTCCTTCTCCTGGAAGAGAGAGAAAGAGCTGGGTGGGGGTGGGGTGGAGGGTGTGTGGACAGGCCCTTTCCCCTTCTTCTGTGGTATCCAACAGCTCAACAGGATTGTTGGGGATCATACGAGGTGGCACCAAGTCTGCCAGGGGGGTAGGGCCCCTCGAAGAACCTCCGCCTGAGCCCGCTGCCTTCCCAGCACCCAAGCGGGCATGGTCTTGGCAGCCCTGGCCGTCCGTTGCCCAGGACACCCCCCTCCTGCTCCCCTTCTCTTTCCCGATTGGTTCGCGCTGGAGGTCCCCAGGGCTCTGCACCACCTCTGCCGATGGACGCTGCCTGCGGCAGATGGTGCAAATGGCCTGTCATGTCCCAGGATTTCGTGATCGATAGGCGACACGGATGACGGCAGGCTCCAGAGCATTTGGGCTCTGCTCCCGAGGAACTTTGGGGAGGGGGAGAGGGGGCTGTGCCAACGCGCGGGCACAGAAGCCCTGCATTCCGAACAACATCTGCATTATCCTTTAAGCCAAGAAACATCAAGTTCTGCCGGTGGAATAAACGGAACAAACAGCAGCAGGCATGAGCAGAACGGCACAGGAAGGCCTCCTTAATCACGGTCTCCCAACCGGAACGGTTTATTTTTAAAAAGCGTCTGTGCTCCCCCTGCACCTGCTGGGCCCCGGGCAGGGCCTGCGCTAGAGTTCCAGCCCGGCACAGTTCTCGAGGGGGCCGGGTGGAGAGAGGGGGAACAGGAGGCGGTTGCCGGGCTCCCACCGCATCTCCTTCCTTTCAGAGAGGGCCCCCAACGGCCCCCCCGGCCCCCAGTTCCCCGGGGAGGGGCAGTCTGCCCGGTGGGCTGGTTTTCTTGCCCAGAGTCCCTGGAAGGCTGCCGTGAAGACACGGGGGATGGTGTGGGGGGAGAAATCTTCCCTTCCCTGGCACTGCCTGCCCACTCAAGTGCCTTTGCTGGCAGCCGGGAATTGCGGGGGGTGGGGGGCGGGTGGCGGCAAAGGGCCTTGTTCCAGCTGCGCTGTTTCAAAGAGGACCAGGGCTGTCTCTGGCAGGCCTGGCGGGGGCAATGGCAGGACCCCCCAGAAGCATGCCGGGTTGGTGGGGTCTGGTGACTCAGCTGGGCATCACCTTCGAATCTGCCTGTGGCGGGGTGTCCTTCGTGTTGGTGGTGGGATGTGATGCGTTCCTGGCTGGGAAAATGACATTTTGGTTGGGGAGTGCCCAAGATGTCTTCCTGGCCCGGCCATCGTTCCAGCTTCTTCATCAGAGGGTGGGGGCAGCCATTTTCAACTGGGAACTTTAACTGGGGGGGGGGTACTCCTGTTTCGAATGCGGCCCTTCAGCAAAAGAGGAATCACAATCCCACCCCTTAGAGCAGTGTTTCTCAACCTCAGTGACTTTCAGATGTGTGGACTTCATCTCCCAGAATTCCCCAGCCAGCATGCTGGCTGGGGGATTCTGGGAGTTGAATTCTATACATCTTAAAGTTCCTAAAGTTGAGAAACACTGCTTTAGAGAGCCTTTTCCTTGTCTGAGACCACCATTCTGAGCTGGCACGACACAAGGGCAGGGCAGAAGACAAGAGCTCTGTTGTTGGGTTGCTCCCCACCTTGGCACTTGAGAATAGACTGCCTCTAGTCCTGGAGGTTTCATTTAGGTGGCATAATTCCTCCAGCTTAGATACCTGATGATTCCCGAGTTCAGCCAGTTAATAGCGTCGTTCCTTTGCTCAAAATGTGCTGCGCATCAGTGCCGCATTATCCCGGATTCAGCCGAGGGTGGGGCCCATCATCTTCTCGCTCTTTTCTGGGGCTTGTGAGGGGAAAGCCTGTGCCTGTTTTCCCCCCTCCCCTTAATGGAAATCCACGTTTGTGTTTTATTCACTGTCAAGTGTCGTTAAGGACGTTATGACTGTTCTATGGCTGAATAATGAAGCTCTGCGCAACTGACAGGGCGCCGTCTATTCTGAGTTATGGATGCAGTAGCTAAGAAATAGTGTCTGTGCAAATTGGGGGCGGAAGCGTTCCTTCCTGCTGCTGCCCCCCGCCCAAGCAGCCCCCGGGGTTCTGGCCTATTGGGAGGTTGTCCCTCTGGGGAAGGCTGGCAGAAAATAGCCTTTTATTTTATGCTACAGGACATCTAGAAGGCATGGTTTAGTAATTATTCATAGAAGTAATTGTAAATCACGTTTGGCCCACCCAGAGCCCACAGTGAGGCACACAGAGAAGGAAAAAAAAAGTAATAAAATCACAGCAGAGCAGTGACAAAGGCCAGCGTTGTTTTAAACAAAGGAGTACGTGACTCAAATCTAGCAAAGGTCTGATAAAGCAATAGCGATGTATTTATTAACAGAACTCTTCAACCCCCAGCACATGACTCGGGTTGTGTGCAACCTAGATTTGAAAGCAATTCCGCGTAATAGATCTCCCCCCCAACCCCCAGCAACCCCATAACAGAATATACGCAGGATGGCAATCAATCGAAATCAATACCACACAGTACTATCTTTATTGCATTGCCTGAACCCCAAAGGGAGTCCACGGACTTTCTGTTCAGAAGTCGGTCCAGACTGGATGCAGTCAGAGCAAGCCCTGTTCCACACCTCCAGCCACTTTTGCAGCAGGATGTGCCGCAAGGCTTGGATGAAAAAAGCAGATGATAAAATACAGGCTGTTCTCGTTTAGGAATCACAGTGGGGACCGGCAACTCAGTCATTAAGCGAGCGGTCGTGAAGTGAAACTGCGACGGTGCTTACGATCTTCCTTCAGCCTTTCTTTGCTTTGCAGACCTGTGAAGGTCATAAATGCGAGGACTGGTAGTGAAATGGCTCTTTAATCCCTGTCGCCACTGCAAACGGTCGCTGTATGAGGCAGTTGCTAAGTGAGGACTACCTGTAGCGTGATGACCCCCATGGAAGGAGCAAAATACGCCAACCTGGATTGGCCTGTGCTCTGATCCAGCAGAGAACCCTGTGATTTAATGCCAAACATAGCTGGAGATGCTGTTTAGATCAGGATCCGGGGGGTGAAAACACGGTGGCCATTTGTCACCTGTGGTAACTAGGAAAATTATTTCAATACCATTTACTTCATTACGTTAGACAGAATGAGTCCAGATCGATAGATCAGGCATAAGAAGAGCCCTCGCTGGGGAAGATAGATTGCTGAAAGATTCTTCAGGCAATATTTATAGATCGCCAAAGCAGCGTGTTCTCGGGACGTTGCATCCTGGTGCTTCCCAAGGACCCCACCTTGATTTCTGTTGCAGCACAACCAGCTTTGCCCCCAAAAGAAGCAAAGCCCCCGTGCTGGGGGGAGAGCAATGCACAGAAGTCACTTAGCAGTTTGCCCTTCGACTGGGTGGGGGGCGCATCAGAACCCACCCGGGATTGTGTCCCTGCCATTTTAAAAACGGTCTGTGCCCCCTTCTTTCCGCCCAGTGGGTGAACCTCCCTTTCTTTGTGTTCCAGGAAGCTGGACGCTTTCATATACGACGCTGCGGTGCTGAACTACAAGGCCGGGCGGGACGAAGGCTGCAAACTGGTGACCATCGGCAGTGGCTACATCTTTGCCACCACGGGCTACGGCATCGCTCTGCAGAAGGGGTCGCCCTGGAAGAGGGCCATTGATCTGGCACTGCTGCAGTTCGTAGGGGATGGTGAGTAGCAGGATAGCCTTCCCTGCTGGTGGCTCCTCAAGGAGGCACCTTCTTTGGAGCCAGGAGGAGAAGGAAGGACTTCCGTGCCCGGTGCCAAGTTCAGCCTTGGCATTTGCTGGTCCCATGAGGTGGCCATGGTTAAGATGGCTGGAAAGAACTGGGTGAAATGAGAGGGCCCCAGCCCAGGGGGCTGCTTACTCCCTCAAGCCTTCCAGGTGGACCAGCTCCTGAGCAGTAAGGGAGAATGAAGAAGAGACATGGCCTTCCTCCCCCTGCTTGGGAGCCTCTGTGATATTGGTGGAGGACCAAATGTGAAATCCAGCTGGGGGGCTTCTTAGGATTTGGGTTCTCCTGGTAGGGGGCAGCTTCCAGCCCCAAATGACCTTCAGGAAAACTATCTAGGATAGCGAGATCTGAATCCTGCTGAGGGGGTGGGGAGATTGCCCACTGCAAGGGCATAGGCCAGTGTTTCTCAACCTTGGCCACTTTAAGATGGGTGGACTTCAACTCCCAGAATTCCTCTGGGAGTTGAAGTCCACCCATCTTAAAGTGGCCAAGGTTGAGAAACACTGGCCTAGAGGGTGCAATGCAGTCTCTAATCAGCCCATCTTTGCTGTGAGGATGATTGCAATCCAAGTTTGAGGGCAGGACCAGTTCCAGTCCTTTGTGATCCTTGAACCAAGGTTGATTCCTGCACAGGTGAAGGTCAAGAGCAGGGCATTGGCTTTCCTCGGCCTTCTTCCAGATGGGACTTGTTGACTCCCCAACCTTGAGATTCTCTAGGCTCTCATTCAAGCACTAAACAGCCCACGTCGAACTTTTGAGATCAGCCAAGATTGGCTAGGTCCATCTTAACAACTACCGTCAAAGACATGAATAGGGGGCATTACGGATTCTGAAAAGTTTTCATCACGGCTACCCATCTTTGGTTTTATGGAGACTTTCTTCAACTCCATTCCGATGTGGTGGATCCAGCTCACTCTGTGGTGAGGATGCACTATTGGTCACTGTAACTCTGACATAGCTGATCTTGATTTTCTCTGCTGGGTTTCGTTTAAGGATATGACGCAATCTATGACGGAAAGCTGCGTGCTTGGAGAACTGAGCCTGAAAATCTATACAAGCCCAACCATCCCGGCTGCCCTCTAGTTTCACCCCTGTTCTCCCACACACAACAGCCCCATTTAGTTTCCAAGTGTGGACAAGATCAGGAAGGGGCTGATCACCATTGAGGCTCTGGAAATGTTCAATTGTTCTGGAGGGAAAGAAAACTGGAACCACCCAATAAAAGCCTTCTTTTGAGAGGTCTCCCAAGCCAAGGCAAAGAAAAGCAGCAGGATTTTTAATTTAATTTAGTTTTGCTGTCTGTCCAGATGCTTTTTCTTAATTTGACCCTGCCCCTCTGGGGAGGCACTCTGGCACTCACCAACCATGGCAGCAGGATTTGGGGGTGCTGATCCCCTGCATTTTGCAGGCTTTACTTTCCTCTCCTGCCATCTGAAGATACTTGCTGCTTGTCCAGGCATTTAATAACCTTTTGCTACTCTATTCGCATTAGCCTTGTTGCAAAGAGAGAGAATTCATCTGGCCTCAGCCGTTTTATATAGGTCCTTTTTCCCAGTTGAGAAATGACAACAAAACCACCGGCTTTCTTTGCTTAAAAAAAAGGCAAAAAAGAAGAGAATAACAGTTTCAGGGTCTGCACGTGTTTTTTTACTACACCATAATTGCATACACTCTAGTATTCCAGGTTGGTTGGGAGAAACTCTTTGTCTTCTCTCCTTTAAAAAAAAAGTCCGCAACAGGAGGGGAGAGAGGGATTGTGACAGGATCTCCATAAGTTATTGCAACTAAGCTGCATTCGTGGGGGTGTGGAATGCCCTGAGCCGAGCTGGAAAACCGGTTGCACGCAGACAAGCGAGCTGCAGCAGAGTTAATGCAACCTGCATGTGATGCTCAGCTGTTATTCAGATCACACTGTGGGCTGAGTTAAGTCAGCTGTGGGTAATAATATGTGGACCAAACAGTTCTGTGGAATGTGGGGTGGGGGGAGCGGAATTATTATTTGCCCCTGTGCTTTAAGATGCTTTAATCTACTCCTGATCATAACACTCTTTAGGAGCTGTTGAATTGTATTTATTTTAGTATTTGGGATTTTATTCTTTTGTCTCACCCTGGCTTTCTCACCCAGCTTGGGAGAGCAAAGGTCCATTCGCACAATTAACCCCAAGAGGAGATGAAAGAATAACGAAAAAGGATCCTCAGCTGGCCGCAGATGAGGAGGGGGTCTCTTTTTGCTGTGCCACAACGAACCCGGCTGTTTCTCTGGGGACATTTTAGCTCCACCGTTCTTTGAAGCACAACTTCCCATGCCAGGCATGTGGCACAGAGGGTGGCTTTTGCCCCCGACATCATCTCGCTTTTGATGCCTGGCTCTCTGACCTTCCTGGGCATTTCTTTCTAGGGGAAATGGAAGAGCTGGAGACCCTGTGGCTGACGGGCATTTGCCACAATGAGAAGAACGAGGTCATGAGTAGCCAGCTGGACATTGACAACATGGCCGGCGTGTTCTACATGCTGGCTGCTGCCATGGCGCTCAGCCTGATCACCTTTGTGTGGGAACACCTGTTTTACTGGAAACTCCGATTCTGCTTCACCGGGATGTGCTCGGATCGGCCAGGGCTGCTGTTTTCCATCAGCAGGGTCAGTATCGCTCAGAATGTTAATTATACCCGTTAATGGTCAGGGTGCAAAGAACGATGGGGCTGCTTCCCAGGGCCTTAGCAGGCAGTCTGTGGGCCTTTGTTTGCAAATGCAGCACGGAGCAGCACAGAAGGGTTGGTTAAGGCGTCTCTGCTCCAGATGATGATGAGGATGAGGATGATACCTTACATGCCACCGGACTCCCAGTCACTCTGGGTGGCTGTTGACGGATGTGGAGCAAGGAAATTGAGGAAGCTCATCCCTACCAGGTACAAGAGATTCTTGTAAATAGACAAATCAGCAAAACAGGAGCCCCAAAAATTGAAAAAGACCAGTCCAGGAGGTGTCTCAACTGTTGGAGGGTGAGGAGGGGAGGGAAAAGGTTACAGAATCTTATTCAACCTCACTCCCCAGCCCATATTCTACTCCAGAGTCCAGAGCAGCCAGTTTGTCTTGAATTTTCATGTATTCTGTAGGAGAGCATCTTGGGCACATCTTCCCAATTAATTACACTGCTTCAGTAAGTGTAATTAGCATTCTAAATGAAGTTACTTGTCCATGAGGATTCAAACCAGTTGGGTATTTAAAAAAAAAAGTCACCGGTGGATTTTTATTTCCAGATAGGTTTGTTTAAATGCAGGTTGTAAATTGGCTTAAAGTTTGCAGTGGTGGTTGGGCTGGCATGCTTTAATTAGTTAATTGACTCTGCAGTTCTGTTCTTGTCAAAATTATACAGAAATAATTGGATGGAACTACTGAGCTATAGACCTAATTATCTGAGAACAAGGAAGGAAGGCTTCAGGAATTGTATCACTCAAAGAGAACACCCCTTTTCCGATGGTTTGAAGAATTTCTTAGGATGCAGCCGGCACGTGCCTGGCGAATGGGTTTCTGGATTCATCCCACCTGCTCAGTCTGGCTCCGTGTTGAGAGTGGTGGCCAAACTCACAAGCCACCAAAAAACCACGGTGGGTGGTTTGTTAGGAGCAGCAGTTGTAGGTATGTAGTTAGTTAGTTCTGAGTACAGGTGTTACTAATCAGAAGTCCTTGAAGATGGACTGTCTGGAGTAGCAGATCTGTCTTTCCATCTTTCCTTTTTGACTCCAATGCTACTTGACTTCGCTACTCCCTTGGTTTCATTCACAAGGTGGTCATTGCGAAGAGTCAGCTTATTCTAAGTTGAGCCCTCCCCATAATAAAAAATCTCTACCCAGCTTGCAGGAATAGTTTTTCCCCCATGTGGTTTGAAAATCCAGGCTGTGCATTAAATTGACACGGTGCTCCCATTAATGCCATGTATGAAGTGGTTGCCCCTACGGTAATTCCTCCAAAGAACTGGAGACTTGACCCAGGGTCTGATCTCTGTTGCTTCCACCGCAGGGTATTTACAGTTGCATTCACGGAGTCCACATTGAGGAGAAGACAAGGTCTCCCCACTTCACTCTGACAAGTTCTCAGAGCAACATGTTGAAGCTCTTGCAGACGGCCAAGAACATGACCAATGCGAACCCCGGGCGGATCAGTTCCCCGCAAAGGGCAGCCGAGTTCATCCGCCGGGGATCTTTGATGATGGACCTGATGATGGACAAGGGGAGCTTCATCTTCTCGGACAACAACCGCCCTCTGACCCCCAAGGAGAACGTCTTCGCTGACAACACGAGCGAGCTGCAGGCCTTCGCTGGAAACCGCCACCCGGACAACCTCAACAACTACGTCTTCCAAGGACCGCACCCGCTCACGCTCCACGAGTCCAACCCGAACACGGTGGAGGTGGCTGTGGCAGCAGGGGCCAAGGAGAACTCCCGCCCAAGGCAGCTGTGGAGGAAGTCGCTTGAATCGCTGCGCCAAGAGTCCTTCCGGCAGAGCCACAGCTCTCAGAGGGACAATGGCACGGGGGGCAGTCGGCGGCACTCCTTGAAGGGCCCCAGGTACCTCCCCGAAGACGCTCGCTCCGACGTCTCCAATTCCCCCAGCAGAGCCACTGGCCACGCAGAGGAGGAAGGTGACAGCAAAGCCCTCAAGTCCAAGGACAACGTGAAGAAGAGGCCTGGGTCAAAGTACCCCAAGGACTGCAGCGAGGTGGAGCTGACCTATCTGAAGAGCAAACAGGCTCCGCCCCGGGACAAAATTCACATCATGGAGGCGGACCAACAGCACAGCCTTCACCAAGAGGCTCCCCCTGAATATGTGGAGAACATCATCCTTCCCGAGCCGGCCGAGTTTCCCGACCTCTATCCGGATCACGAGGACAGCTACCTGGGGCCGGAGCAAAGCAACCCGATTCCCTTGCCGAAGAAGGAAGGTCTTCCAAGCAACGACCAGTACAAGCTCTACCCAAAGCGCCATGGTCCGAAAGACAAGAACGTGGCCTACGGAGAGGCCAACGACCGATACCGGCAGAAGGCCACCCACTGCCGTAGCTGCCTGACCAGCCTGCCCGGTTACGCGGGGCACTACTTGAGCCGGTCGCCCTACCGATGCGGGGCCTGTGTGCGAATGGGCAGCCTCTACGACATCGAGGAGGGGCAGATGCTGCAGAGCCCCGCCGGCTCCTGGCCACGGGAGGAAACGTGCCAGCAGGACTGGGCCGGGGGGGACCAAACTCAGCCGCCCCGGAAGAGCATGCTGCTGATGACCCGGCAGCATTCTTTCGACAACATCTTCGGCAGGCACCGGGAAGGCACCGGGGGGCGGCCGGCGCGCAGCATCAGCCTGAAGGAAAAGGAGAGACTGCTGGAAGGGGGTCCTTACGCCACTCTGTTCCGGGCCCCCGAGAGCAAACACTCAGGCGGCAAGCTCCCGCTGTTCACCCGCACCTTGGACGACAGCAAGAGGATCAAGTCCCTGTACCTTGAGTGCTCGGCCGAGAACCCTTTTCTGCATCCTTATTGTGACGACCGGCACTTGGTCCGGGCGCCGAGCCCCACCGGCCCACACAGACAGTCGGTCTACGACAGCTTTTCCAGGTCGTCGATAAAATCGATGGCCTCGTGCTGTTCCAGAGACGGCCGGGTCTACAACGACGTGTGCGTTTCGGAGCACGGGATGCCTTATATTGCCCATCAGAACAGCGTGGGCTCGGCTCCGAGAGGGTTAAATTCCTCCAGCAATAGACGCGTGTACAAGAAGATGCCCAGCCTGGAGTCGGACGTGTAGCGTTTCCACTCGCACGTTGATCTCTAGGGGAACATAGTTGCCAGCATCTCAGAGGCCAGAGAGGACGTTCCTTAGCAGAGCGTTGGAGAAGGGGGAATGCCCAGTTGCCTTCCGTAGATCCTGTTCCCAGGGGCTTAGTTCCACCAGAAAGAGGTGGCCTTGGGAAGGGACAGCCCACCCACAAAGGCCTGCTGTGCTGACTGTGCGACCCACAGTTCTGTCTTCCCCGTGAGCCCCCTGTGAATTGAAGTTTGGCAAAAAATCCCTTGCTTCCCCAGTAGCATTCTAATTCTTGATCCAAAGGAATAGCCATGCAAACGAAGGTCAATCTGTAGAGCAGATTTGCCCCCCAGTGATGGTTTACAGCAGGACACAAGTGGCCACCATTGATGGTCACCGTGTTTGGTAAAGCCATGACACGTGTTGGCAACTATGTTATTTTTATATCAGGATGGTTATTTTGCCCTGTCTGTTGGACTCTGTCCTTCTAGCACTTTCACCCCATGTAATTCTGTCCCCCCAAATTTTATTTTTTAATAGAGAATAAGCAATATGGTATGCATGTACTTTGACACAGAACAAAAACTGAACAAAACAAAAAGCAAGTTAAGAATGCGTTTGCACACTTACAGTGGTAACACTCGTCAAAGAGATTAGAAAGATAGTCTTTTTTAAACAAAACAAACTATATATCGCTATATAGCTCTATGATTTAACCTCATATTTATTTTTAAACGCAGTCAAAAGAAAGCAAAAAAAAAAAAAAAGAAAAAAGAAAAAAAAAGAAAATCCTCAGGGCCCATGAATGGAAACAATATTGTCTTCATCTTTACCTGTCTTGCAGAGACCGAGCTGCAATTCACCGTGGACCCCTTGTCTCTCTGCCAGGTCTCCTGGCAAGCCATGGAACTGGTGTAATTGCTAAGGCAGGTCACCTGCTCCTCAGAGAGCAGCCCCACGTGGGGCCTTCAGCCTGGAGGGGGGGACTTTTCTCAGGAAAAGGGGGTCATTGACTCTTTCCTGCACCCATCTAAGACAGCGGAGAGACCCTGCTAGGCTGGCACAGTGGGTGGCCGGCTGACCTGGGTGGTTTTGGACCAGCTGCCAATCTGAAGAAGGCACCGAGTCAAAGCATCCAGAAGCCCAGATAATACCCAGATACCAACCAACCTCAGATGCTGGAGGGTCTTTGCTCCCTAAACGACCCTGCGGAGATAATCTCTGTGGGGGGTCTGGAAGGCTGGGATTGACCTTCATGATGATTCCAAAGTAGAGCCAATTGGGTACACCCCAAAAATAAGCATGTCAGAACCTCCCTGTCGGTTTAGACAGCTCACATTCTTTTGAGTGATGCTTAGTGTTGGTTTATATCTTTCAGCACCCCCTTTTTAACCCATGCCCAACTTCTTTCTTACTGATCCTGTATGTTTCATGTTACACAGAAAGTGAGCAGTGGGTACAGGACTTTGCCCAGCCTGATTCTCTCTGTGAAGCTGCATCTGTAGGCATAGGATCAGGGCATTGGAATGGAGCAATAGGGCGGGCAGTCCTTTGAGGAAGCTGCTGGGATGGGAGGTGGTGATGACGATGGTTGTCACACAGGGAGACTCAAGGTGGCCTTTTCCTGGTTGCTTTGTTGGTTTCTGTGACTCCTTAAGCAAGAGGAACGATGTCTGGGAGGTTGTCTTCTTACAGCAGAAATCTTGCTATTTTGCTCCAGTTTCTGAAAGGATGGGCATTTTGGCACTTTAAGGGCAGACCTTGGTAGGAACCATGCCAGGGCTGATGTTTCAGCAAGGGCTTGAGTCTCAAAGGGATCTTGTTGGCTTTATTTATTTATTTGTCAAATTTCTCTGCCGCCCATCTCGTACACAGTGACTCTGGGCGGCTTACAAATAAAACAACAGTCAGTAAGAAACAACCCAATATAAAATCAATACTGTGTAAATATACTTAAATAGCAATAAGCTTTGGGAATGATAGGGGTGGACCCCAATATTGCCAACAGAGCCTAAGGGGAAAAATGCTTCCCTGTGTGGGAAGACCCTGTTACATGCGTGCTGGCAGTTGGAAATGGAGACTGGGGACTGGGTCTCCAGCTTGGGGTGCTGTTCCGAGTATAGGAGGTTTTACTGTAGATGCCTGCCAGAGTAGCTTCCAGACACTGCAGCTTCAAGATGGTGTCACCCAACAGTGGCCACCCCCCCCCCCCTGCCACAAGGCCAGCCTTGTTATGGCTGGATATACCCTTGGCCCCTCCCCTTTCTCTGGAGAGACGAATCTGGAACAGAAATGACAAAAACCACCACCACCACCACCACCACCACCACCACCACCGCTGGAATCCTCGTGGACCCAAGGCATTGGCTTGTAAGATGTTGGTTCCTATGCCCTGCTGCTTTTGTTCTACTCCACAGATCATTCCAGTGTGCACAAACTTCACTGCCCAACTTTGCAGCTAGAAGGTCTTCCCATCTGTGGAAGGAGAGCATCTTTCAGTCTTGGCGTAGGGGGCATAGCTGCGTAGCTTGTAGGCCTCATAATTTAACTCAGTACCTAAAGTTTTCACACGTTGGTGTCTCGATGGTGGTATCTCAGGGCTTTAGCATCTGTCTTCCTCTTGTCTCCTCACCGTGATTCAAAACACACACACACACACACAGCGGCACTTTCACCCAAAGAGCTGCAACTTACAATGTTGATGACACTAGAACAGAACCCACCCAGACTATCCATGCCCTCTTAATGTCCAACACCAACAGCCACGTGCGCTGAATGGACTTCACTGGGGCAAGAACGTCTCCTCTGCCAGTGGCTTGGGAGCATCTCTGTAATAATGGCTTGCTTCATTCCTAAAAGTATTGTGGATATCTGTAGGTTTGAAATTTCTGTTGACTTCTCCAAACAAGTTTATCTCAAATATTGAATATATGCACCCGACTTCCATACTTTAGTAACCTTGGAGTGGCAAGGGGAACATCAGCCAAGTCTTCCTAAAATAGGGACACGCTCCAGGTCTGGGTTGTTTTGCAAACTTGCATTCAAGGCAAGAATATAAAATCTGCACTGTGAATAGCTGTCAGCTCAACCTAAAAGGTATGAAGTGAAACACAAACTAAATGTAAAGGTTTCGGGCATCCGTTTATCATCCTGCTACAGCTTGAGGTGCAGGTTGGTGGGCGTGGGGCCTGAAGCCCAGGAGAGGGGTGAGGATTGACTCCACGGCCTAAGTGAGAACTGCCAGGGAAGGGTCCCAATCCGCTGCTATTCAGCAGCACTTTTGAAGAGGCAAGTTGGAAGGAGCGGCCCAGTTTTCCACCCAAGAAGCAGCAAGGAGTCTCTTGCTGACAGGCAGCCTCTGGTCAAGTGCTGACCTCTTGGCCCACAGGAACTGGTTAGTCCTCTTGGAAATGTGGCCTTCAGCGGACCTTCTCTTCAAGGAAGGTCAGCATTTAGTTGAAGAACCTTATTCTGTAGAGTTAGACCAATCATCTCAGGGTTGAAATGAGGAAATGGAAGGATGGGAAGCTGTAGTTTTCATACAGAAACTGCAGTTCCAGATAGCCATGTTTACAACATTTGCTGCTCTCTGTTGGGGAGGGAAAGATACGGGGCAATGCTCAGGTGAGGCAGACGGAGGGTCTGGTCCAGCCTCCCACCGTTTTCCATTCTCTTGCTTTGTGCACAACAGCCTGGGTTCCATCGTTTCAAACCACCACACCCTCCTCCAGGCCATCTAAAACCTCACAGAATTGCTTTCAGGTGGGATCTTACCTGGTGGAGGCTGTTGTGGTGAATGCAGTATTAATTTCAGTTCTTAAAAAAGAAAGATCAGTGCAGGCACAGGGCAGAAAGTAAGTAGTACCTTTCCGATTCAACTGCTGAACATTTCTGTCAAGATCTCCAAAAGTTTCATGGGTGCCAGGATCTCCTGGATCCTGAATCTGCAGTGAATATGTCTTTTAAAAGAGAAACCCCTAGTGGATTGTCTCAAAAATAAAAACTGCACCCCAGCTCTTACACTGGACCACTGAAAACACAGCCAGTTGGCTTGGATATCAGCGAAGCATCCACATTTTGAAAAACCAATAAATCTTCCGTTAGATAGTTGTAATATTCTGCCCCTCTCCCTGACCTTTCTGGAGCTGTTTGCTGTTGCATCCTTGAGAGAATAATTCCTCAGAGGTTAAAGTGTTGGTGTGTCAAATTGGTGCATCACACTACATGGGCAGAGAAATCTCTAGCTAGCTAGCCAATAAATAGAGCATTTACAGGTGGAGTGAGAAGTGCACGTAACTCCTTTTTTTTTTTTTTTAAAGAGGTTTGGGTGAAGTCATGTGCGTGTAACTGTTAATTCCTCAATACTCCATTCCCAAATGAATGCCAGCCCAGGTTTGTTAGGCAGTAAATTGAGAGCCTAAAATGCGATCCCCCCACCAAAGCATCTCCTAGGTAAGAGTAGCCGAACCCTTGAAACCCAGAACTGTTGGTTCTAACTGTATTGCTAAATGCATCTGAAGTATGATTGAGAGTGATCCCAATGCCAGGCATCGGTGTCTGTCAAGCCCTCTCCCTCAGCTGGGCACCTTCCAGGTGTGTCAGGCCAGGAGCTCCCAAATACTAGGAGCCAGACCCCAGCACATCTTCGGGAGTTGGGGCTGGGGAGAGTTTGCCATTTCCGAATACAATTTGCACAGTGTGTATGATGGTGAGAAACCAGATCACGAAGAACTGAATGGGACGCTGATCAATTCACTATTTCATGTATGAACTTATGGTTGAATCCATTTAAGACAACACCACCGTGTTACAACAAGTTCTGTGGTGAATTATTTTCTATTGTTAATATGTGAAGAATGTGGACTTCTGGGTAATCTCTTTTGCATCCATCAGGTGGGATCTTCCAGGAGGTACCCTACTGAATTGATATCCTCCCGAATAACCAGTTCATCCCCATGACGTATAAGTTGACCTATTGAGTTCTCTTGTGATTCTATCCTACACACCCTATAAATTGTATTAAATAGACGTGAAGACTCAATCCTATAGGCAGCTATGACTTGTTCTGTTCCGATCTCTTCGGAGCCATAGGTCCTGATGCATTTTTGTCCTTTGGAGTCCACCGTAATCTTTCTCAGTACTTCTGGAGGTGCTTGTCATGCAGCTTGTTCAAAGGAAGCAGTGAGCAGACACAAATCCTGGTGAGCATCCTTGTACGATATTCATGTATCCAAGCACCTGCTCGTTGCATTCATGTATTATGCATTTTGGATGTACATGCACACCAACATAGGTATTTAAATATACAAGGAAGTCTCTACTGGACTCACTTTACTAAAAGTTGAATTGACATGGCAGCCCTATCCCTGAAGGTCCACCTAGAGCGAACCATCACACGCAGAAATCAATACTCGGTACTGATGTCATCCAGCAACACACACATGTTTTGTGTGAGTTGGCTTTCAAAAGTGGATCATACGCATTTTCAACACACAAAGCCACAGTTGCAGGTTTTAAAACTCAACCATTCTGAAACAGGCACACAGACACTCAAAGGGTCGTGAATGAACAGCACACCCATCCGCACACTTGTAGACGTCTTTAAAAACCTTATGTTGATAGTTGGATCTGCTGGTCTAAAACAGATACAGGATTCAGGAAAAATTTCATTTGTTTGTTTCTCTGTTCTATACACTCTCTCAACAACAAGTTCTGTCTTCATCTGCATATTTAAACCCAAATGCATGACTAAGCACTTAATGCAGTATAATATTTTCAGACATATCTACAAAAACAAACCCACAGATGTTTGCTTTAAACTTTTGTTGATAGAAAAAGGTATATAATTACTACTATTGTCTTCAAATTGTATTGTATTTTTCATTTTTGTTAACTATAACAAAGAGAAGAAAGAGGGAGAGAGAAAGATGCTAAGGGAGTGCTGGAGCTGCGTGTTTGCCTGTGTGGAAATGTATATACCTGTCAGAGAAAACACGTGCCAAGTATAACATAAATGTACAAAATGTAAATACATGAAAATTTCATTTTTCTAATAAAGATAATTTCTGCCAGTTGATATGCAAGTCAAGGCGGGGGGAGGAGATCTCTGTCACTGTAGTTTTTCATTGTGGTTTTCTCATTCTGTATTCACGGCTTGAGCTCACAACTGCCTGCGAACGCTGGATAAGAAGTGCTCAGTGGTTCTGGGTGATGAGCTGAGCCAGCCTGAAGGTCCTCTGGGGCTGGTTCCATTGCCTCTCCATCCTGTCGAAGCTCTCCCTTGACTTGTTCACCAGAGTTGCAAGGGGGAACATCCTGAGATCCTAAGCATGTAAGTAGGTGTAAGCGAGCCTATAAAATGGGGGATGTGTGGGTCCCGAAACACTTGGGTCTATCCGCATGAGCCCTGAAAAAGTATTTTCCAGGTCATAGGCTTCGGGGGAGTGCTGGGAAATCAGTAACGCAAGGGCCGAAGGATTTTGGCAGCAAAGGTGCCTTGGGCAGGAAGGGGTTGCGATGTTTCGGTCAAAGGAGGACATCTGGCTGCCGCTGGCTGTGTGCTTTGGAGAGACATACCGGCTTGGCTGATCTGAGAGAGCAGCAGGCAAGACCACAGGTCAAGAGGAGAAGAAATTTCAGAAGCTCTGAACTGTCAGATACTCTGTGAGCACTCCCCTGCCATGTTCAGCATCAAGTGCTATGAATTATAAAACAGTTTCACAAAAAAATAACAACAGTAGCCTCTAGCCAAGGAATGGCTGATTTGTTCTAGTATGTCCATAAAATGCAGCTTCCATTGATTCCTATCTTCTTTCAGGTGATTCTCCAAAAAGTTTTCTCCTCTAAGGTTTCCTGGTGTTCAGCCATTCCTTACACAAAGCTATTCTTTTAGATCCCAGTCAGACTATTTCCCCTTCCTACTTAGACATTGAAATTGAAATATTCCTACAGTTTAGGGTTCTGGGGGCGTGAAATGCTGTGTAGCCTTCCATGCCATTCTAGCCAATCAGCACCAGGGGCTGCAATATCACACGCAGGTTGAGCTAAACGTGGGCTGGGGGTGGGTGTCAGTTTGCTTCCAAAGGTGACATCTGTTCCTGGCCAGGTGGCTGCTGCTATGAACCTCTTATGCACAAGCCTGTGTCCATATTCACAGCAAAGGCTTGTTGGGGGTTGACTTCTCCAGACAGTTGTACGCACCAGCAGGAGACTGGTGATCTTGCTAAGTTCAGCAGGAGGGTGGAGAAATTTTATTGCACAGCCAGCAACTCCTGCTCAAGATCACTGGAACCAGCTATCATTCTTCACTGCCAAATAGATCCATCTGAGCCTTGGGGGAAAATGGGGTGAAGCACTCACCACTTGTAGACCCATAGAGAACCACAAGCTGCCCATTTATGGATGATGGAGTTACCTCAAATCCTGCTATTACAGGAGGAGAGCTGTATAAGTCCAGGGAGCAAAAAAATCAGAAGGCAGAGTAGCCGCACCAATGAACTGAGCTGTAGCTCATAAAATCCAATGTCTTTTAGTCAAATCCTGCCATTAACTGTCGTGTGTACATTTGGGGACGATTCACCACCACATTCATGAGAAGGAAGTCAACAGAAGCTCTTTGGGATATAAGTTGCTTCTGCACTTCATTGTGGAGGGGAAAATTTTTGTTGGATTCATCCTGATGTCCAGCTCGCCCAGTTTTTCTATTTCCCACTGTGGCAAATGCTGGAATGACCTAAAGAGGAGCATTGCATCCCACACACCATCAAAGCAAACAGCCAAGTGATTGTACCAAATTTTAAATAAGGTTGAAAGTATTACTGGGGTAGACCTACATATAAAAAGTGATGCCTTTTCTGGTCTTGTTTTCATTCAAAGGAGTCTTAACACCGTAGTGCAAACCGACCACAACAAAGCGAAATATAACTACCGAGTGTTTCTCTTGCTGTTGGTGCATTTCATGTGGACCAAAATAACCTTTTGCAGAGTAGAGATAGAAAAGAACTAAAGTTCTTCTCCAGCATGGAAAAGGTACCTTCCTTGCTGGGTTGATGCAACCCACTAAATCATAATGAGGTCTGTGGCTTAATTTGTGCCAACCCAATTACTGTGGTTTGCAAATGATGTTGTTAGGCTTAGTTTACTGCATAATCCCTGTCTGTGGCGGTTTCTTTTAGAAACAATATTTAAGCAAACACACAACCCTTGAAAAGGAGAGCCCCAGAGTTGTCTTTTGCTGTATTTTAATGACACTGAAAGCAGTAAAGCACAAGTCCCCAAATGGGTACCAGCTCCATGGATTCTCCAGCAGTCTGGATCCTGGCAGATCCCTGGAAATGGAGAAGAAATCAGATCAATTCCGGGCATGACATATTTTATTTGCTTCTGTTGGGAGCAATCAGCTTGCTTCCCTCCAGGAGCTGGGCCAGATCAGTGGACAAGCTGGTCAAACATGGTGAAAGTTGGACAACCTAATACGTGGAAGAGAGAGAGAGAAAGTAGAAATCGTCTTTTAATAAAGTTTTTGTTACGGCGGACACAAAAGTACAATTCTCTGGAGGTGGACATGCTCATTTTTGGAGTTTTTCTTCATCCTGTCTCCTGTCCCTGGGAGCCTTAATGAAAGGTCTGGTGTTAAGCACATCACAAGTGAGAAGAATTATATATATTTTGAGACATAAAAATAGTAACCATTTGGCAAAAGAACCAGACTAATGGATCTCCCACAACTGGGAAATGGCTTTTTGAATTAGTCCAGGTGCTGAAAAGTTAAAAGTTTAGGATTAAACATTTGAAAACTTAGTAATCATTTTGATGGTATTGTATTTTGTTTCTAATGAGTGGAATTGCAATCCTATGCCATTTAGTCCAAAGACTTTTTCATTGTGTTCAGTGGAATATACTCCCACGTCAACGTGCAGAAAGTTAAAGGCTTCTTTGCTTCTTGTCTGTGGCAGATTTGGAACTGAACATTTGGGGAAATCAAAAGGAGAAATGGGGCAGCCATTTGGGAATCAGGAACCTGGAATGGAAATAAAATGCAGGCTGGAGATAGCCAGGTCCAGCGAGGATGCTCCTGCACTGGGCCATCTGTTGGAGGCTTCAACCTGGAGGACTGCTTGGAGCTGAGCTAGAATTGATTGGCCCAAATGACCTCTTCCTTCCCCCCCAAAAAAAGAAGCTGAAGGGAGGAGACCATTGGTCCCTCTGGAAGAAGGGATGGATCAGCAATGGTCAGTGACCAAAATAATTTGATGGTCCCCAGTTCTCTCTGCTGGCATGGAGGACTTTGACTTGCTGGCCACCACTAGAGCCAGTATTTGGGTCAAAAGAGTGCCACAAATCAAGTCAGGATGCTGAAGAACAGCTGAGCTTGCCTGGCCTGCATCCGAGTCTGCAAACCAGGCATTTTCTTTGGCGAGAAGTCCCAAAGCATCCTCTGAAGTGAGCTATGGAGCAACAGAGCTCCTTGGATCCCCCGTTGGCAAAGGCTTCCAGCTGCAGTGGCTTTCTGGAGGGCAGGTGGAAATTCTTACCAACGTGGCAGGGCCAGGAAGTCCCCAGGAGCTGAGTCTGATCCAAAGAAAGTTTTCTTGGCATCCCTTTTTGGGTATTTTCCCATGAGGTCCATGCTCAAAGGGACCTTTCTCACCTAGCAGTTCCATGCAAGGCACTGAAACAATGAGCCAATCAGCAGGAATGTGGTTTGCAGCACAGCAAAGACGCAGCTGTGACTGAACTCGGCAAACGTTCCTTTTTTGCCCCGCTGAATTTAATAGCCTGGTCTTTTGAAATGAAAGAAGGTGCATTTAGGGCTTTCTACTTTTGCACGTGTGGCTTTGAGAGACTCCAGCACAGACTCTGGGGCAGAATGAAAGCTGCTGAATCTTTCGAATACCAGCACCTCTCCTCCTTTGAGTGCCTGAAACTCAATTGGATCTGATAAGATCCGTCAGAAGAATTCTCAGCTGGCGCTTAATCAGTTCTCAAGCAATTTTCCATTACAGGCCTCTGCATCTCACATCGCTTCTACCCGTGTCTTCCACCATTGTTCTTAGCAGCCGGGTAATTCTCTTCTATTGGAGTTGTGTAATTGTCAATCTTTCAGCTCCGTGTTCTCCCTGATTCATTGGCCTCTTCTGGAACACTTCACAATAGGCCTTTGACAGATTGTTTCGTGCATTAACAAAAACAGCGTCAGCTGCTGAATTAGTTCAGATGGGCATAAATCCATCTCACATGAAACTAACAACCTGGAGCAGCTGCTGCTTCGAGATTCAGGCCGCCAGGTGTCTCTGCGAACCCAAAGCCACACCCGGCCCCAGGATCCTGCTCCGTTTGGCAGCCCCGTTCAGATCTGGAGGAGAAGAGCAGACCAGCTCCAACCGTTGGGCACCAGTGATAGCGAAGAGCTGCGTTATGGAGCTGACTGGTGGGGCCATGAGAAGGCCACAAGTGACTTGTTATTCAGTATGTTTTTGTTGTCTTTTCACACTGTGCCAAAACCTGGCCACCACTCTCCCAGAATCCATCATCCAGCAGACACGATGGTTTTTCTGGTCTCAGAGGGCTTGAAAATTACTTTTGGATTTCTCTGGGGGGTATTTCCGAACTTCCTTCCTTGTTGCGGTGTGGACGGTGGGCTCTTATACACCTCTCCGATGCTCTGCAGCCCCCCTGCCTGCTCCTACTTCTGGATCAGGCTGGCTAAGCCATAATGTTTGGGCTCAGTGTGCTGTATGAACACAGCCAGCTGGGGCTGATCAGAGGGAACCCTGGGCACCCAACTTGCTGAGATGCGGCCCCTACCCCTGCCTTTCACTGGGGGAGGTTGAACGGAACTGTAGGGAAGTGGAGGGGCTGTGGGCGCCTAATGGAAGTCATTCCTCCCCCTCCTCCAGGAATGACAAGCCACTTCTGTTCAGGGGTGGGGGAGAATAAAAAAAGAGAAACCCTTTCCTATGAAATTGAATGGGAGAAGTTGGGGAAAGTGCAGGATCAATGTTAGTGCGCTGACATTTTGACTCCCAGGAACAGATATCTGCGCTGCTCCTGTGGCTAAGCCAGCTTCTAGGCTGTGCTCCTGCCCAGTGATTGCACATGCTAAGCCAGACAAATACCAGAACTAGGTAATTCAGGCATCTTCTCTCCTATAAGAAAAAAAAAATCTCCAACATAGTAAATTAGGACATCACTGGGAAAGGTTGCAGCAGCCATTGTCTTAGTGCGAAATGGCTGGGATTTGTTTTTATCTGCAGTGGCACAACACACACTCACACACACGCACACACAGATGTGTGCTGATTTTCAGAGGAAGTGTTCTGAGCAGGTTCTGGAGGACATAAAAACGGGATTCAAAGTCATTCTTGGAGCTGCAGGTGGCTTGCATGGCATTCTTCCCCAAGGCCCTGAAGGCAGCTAGACTCCTGGTCCTCCCTGGAAGCCTGTAACACAGCAGAGAAGGGGTGCAAATCTTTGGGTCACTGTTTCCACGGTTGATGTTTTCTGCTGCTTGCCAAGACACATTTCTTCATGCCAGCTCTTATCCAGAGCCATCAAGGGAAGGTAAAGGAAGGCCATTTTTTTCCTTTTGCCTCCTCTGCAGCTTTGCTATTTTCAGGCTAACAAAAGAACAGTGCAAATTAGTTGTCCAACAGGAGCAGTGACATCTACTCTTCACGGTCCCTACCAAGCAAAGAAAGGAAAGAGATCAGCCAGGAGGATTTAATTTCCTCCCTTTAGGCCCATATTTGGGGGAAGAGGCACACGGTGGGACCCACCGTCAGACAGCTCCAGTGGCCTCGACATCCTCGCCTTAGCTGTCCCACCCACCCAAATAAGGAGGCCTGTTGCTTTTATGTCCTCTTGACCTCTCTCCCCACTCCCAGCTTGCCTTTGAGGGCAGACCCATGAGTCAAGGTGGTTCCTCTGCTGTCTGCTCGTAAAATGAACTCCACGTGTCCGAAGAGGCGGTGGAAACGAAAGTTTCCAGCATCCCCATGGACAAAAGACTACTTTGATCAGCTCGCGGTAAAAGAGACACAAGAAGAGCTGCGGCCAGGTGGCAAAAGGAAAATTAGTTCCAGAAGGGGCTGGGGAAAGCAATTCCAGGATGCTGAGCAGATGGTTGCCTTTCTGCCGGAGCGAGCGTGGCCGGGGGTGGACGGAGAAGAGAGGGGGTGTGTCAGGCCCTCCAATTAACTCATCATCTGAGCCCTCCAGTATGTTGTGGCCTCATTGAACACTTTGGCATATTGCTGGCCTGCAAACAAGCTGTGAGGATTTCTTCCAACCTGTCCGCCTCAAGGAGATCAGCTGCTTCTCTCTGGTCTTCCTTTCCTTGTGGTTCTCCACTTCCCCCTTCACTGGTTTCCAGCCCAGCACTGAGGAAGAATGTGCAATTAATCACGGGGGTCTCTGTTTCAGCTCTCTTTGGAACTGCCATTAATTAAGATAACCCGTCAGGGGAAAAAAAGACAATAATAAGGCATATTGAAATATCCTGGGGTTTGGGAAATGTAGGAGGTTAAGAGAATGGGGAAGAAGGCTGGGATCTGGCAAATCCATAGTAAATGTCTAGGAGATTTTGACTCAACAGGGCAAAATTGTATCATGCCAGTGTTAACGTTTGGGGGAATAGCACAGCACCTTTTCTGAATGACCTATGGAAGTCTTCCTGGCAAGGTGAGGCTTTAAAGCTGGTCCTACTTTTGTGCCTAAGCACAGCGCCCTCTTGGATCAGTCCTGAAGTTCACCCAGGGCTTGTCCAGAAGATGGACTTTTCCTGGCAGTGGTCCACGCTTCCTTCCCTTGTTCTCAGAGGGCCAAAAGCAGAAGTTTATTTACGACCTGGTTCTTTTCTTTTTCTCCACCCACCTCAGGAGGCCACCGCCTTTCTGTGGATGTTCACATGTCCTTGACGGCCAGCTTGGAGAGAAGAGAGGAATGTGACTGGCTGGACAATGAACATCCCCGCATGGAGTGGGTGGAATGTAGCATTTGGAATGTTAGAACAGCAGCAAGGACAATCAAGCTTTGCTTGAGAGAGAGAGAGAGACAATATAAACTAAATCCCCCAAGAGGCACAGTTGCATTCCTCTGATCAAACTTCTTATCAGAAACAGGCAGGATTAAAGTAATTTGCTCAAAGAAAGTCAGAGAGTTTTTTTCTGTTTTGACGAGGGAATAACAAGACCTGGCTTTCAAAAAATGATTTGTAAATCTCAGCCTTGGCAGATGATAAGTCTACTTTCGTTTTCTAGAATCAGGAATTGTCCAGAAATGTGGCATTTTCTACAGAAGAAAGTAAACTTTCAAAAAGGGTACTGCTAGATGTCAAGAAAGAAAGTTGCTGCTTGACCCCCTCCCCTCAATCAGTACTTATAATGGAGAAGGTGATGGACGAGGACCAGAGGCACTTGATTCAAGTCTACCTCCACCATGGAAATTCACAGGGTGGCTTTGGGCTGGCCATTCCCTCTTTTTTGCCATCCACACCCACCCACCCACCCACCCAGTGTTGTTTCTTGGGGATGAAATGAAGAAAGCTCTCCAAAGCTGCCTTGAGCTGTTGGCAAAAGAGCAGGATGTCCATCTCACATAAGTAAATAAATAATAGGTCTTCTCCAGGTTCACTTCTGGCATGAAATTCTTTCTTTGCTCCATTTCCCAACCTCTACTGGGGATTGCATCCTAAAAGCTGGGGAGAAGTTCCCAGGTTTTAAGCAAACATTACTTAGTCTTTACGAACTTTAAGAAGTTTGGTAGGCCAGGCTGAAATTCCCAATTTCCAAAAGGAGAGTTGTGTCTAGTCAAAGCTATCTGTTGCCGAAATGGTTGGATCTTTTCCCCAGATGGTCTTAGTTCCTTGAAAAAAAGTATGTCTCCTTCAAGTCGAGTTCAAATCCTGATGACATCCTCATCACTTTCTTGTCAGTAATAGGGAGATGGCTTCCCATCTGCTTTCTTCCAGAATGTTTCAGAATTTCCAGAAGTGCCTATAGCTCGCTCGCTCATTAATTAATTAATTAATTAATTCATTCATTAATTCATTCATTAATTAATTCATTCATTAATTCATTCATTAATTAATTCATTCATTCATGTATTTTAACTTTTTTATAAGCTGCTCCTCCAACCTGGTTTAAATAATCTTAAATGAAACCCTAACAATAGTGCCATCAATCCTTGAAGTAAACAAATAAAAACATATTTATTTATTTGTTTTTAAAGAAGAGCAACATAGGGAATCTAAAAAAAACCTCCTCACCCTGGCCTAGTTGTTCTCCTCTAAATACCCGGGCAAATATGGACATCTTCCCAAATGGGCTTTCCTTTATTTATTTGCTGCAAAGCTGCATTAATAATATGTGGTAGGAATGAAAACTTACTCACCTGGAACGGAAAGGTTCTGCAACCGATTGTTTTGCAAAAGGTTATCAGTGGCATGTGTGAAAGAAGAATGAGGAAAAAAATGTGAAGGTACTTTACAGGTAATTTATGTGGTTTTGGCTCAGGGATTGCAGAAAGCTGATGGTGATATCTTGGTGATGTCTTCATCTCTGGTAGGAGAAATGTAGCTTATTAGGAATACAGAACATGAATGCTTTTTTTTTTTTAATTGCTCTTGGAAACATTATAATGAAGTTTAAGCTCTGTTGCATTAGTTTCTGTATGTTTTGTTTTCTTTAAAGGAATTGTAAATAATCATTCAGAAGTACTTACTGTAGAGCACCATGCTATGGCTTCTTCATAGTTTTAGCTCCCAATTCTGGAGGGGCTGATGGGAGGAAAGCGCAGTGTTCTGGCAACTCTACTTCCACCTAGCCATAGTGGCAGGTCTGGGGTGTAGCTGGGGAAGAACGCACCCAGGGCCATTTTTGCTCAATGCCAAACTTTCCAATCTGGATACCCCATGGGTTTTGCAAGCAGCAAAACTGAAATTCTCAACTCCACCTCCCAACTTCTATTGGGCATTCGGAGGGCAACCAGAGAGCAAAACGCGCTGTGTGTTGAGCCTGCCTTCCTTGTTGTGAGAATGGCATGTCCCCATTTCCATTTGTGAAATCTGGGCGATTATGTAAATTTGGAATCTGAGCAGAAAGGATCAAGGCATCCTTTGTTTTCCAAAGGGAGAGTCATGAATCATTTGTTGACAACTCTTAGCTAATTAACGCCATCTCAGGCCTAGGTAATATCTTTGTCTACCAGTTCTTAATTAAAAATGATCTGGAGAATATCAGGTGCTGCACAATCCACGTGGGTTTTTCTGTGCTGTCAGGCGGGGAACGCAGCTTCATGCAGGCTGAAGCTGAACTGACATGGAGGGTTCTGCACTCAGAGGAGGTGGAAAAAGAAGGCAGGTCACAAAGAGGCCTGGGTGTGTGCCCTGTGCAGAAAGAATGTCCCTCCGTTCCCTTCCTTCATGGTTCTCCGTGGTTTCATCCACGGATGCTGGAGCCACAGATGTTGGTCTCTGGGTGAGCATCTGGAACTAAGGATCATGGCGGTAATGTCTTTAGTTCAGATTCGTATGTAATCTCACCTTTTGCATTTTTGAACCAACAGGTGAACTCAGGTATTCCCCAAAACTCACGCCCCTTTGAATTTCAAAATAGAGCAAGTCTCCCATAAACACCCCACCCCCACCTCCACAACTTACGTATTGACATTTGAGGGCTGGAGAGAAGAAACTTAACGGTATCTCTGATAAGACTAAGATGGGAAAGATTCTTCCAGGAGAACCAAGGTGAGTTTGGAAAACAAAGTTGGGATGTCAGAGCATTCCTGAAGCAGTTCTCATTTGGCCTCCTTCCCTTTTCTTTCAATTGGTTCTTCCCTCCCCTCCCTTCTCCTTGCCTTGCCTCTTTCCACCTTTCCTTTTCTTTTGAATAACTCAGCCCAGGGACTCCTGAAGTCAGTTGATCTTCATTCTCCTCCTCTCACAAGGTCTTTTGAAAGCATTTGGAGAGAGAGGTGGGGCCTCCCACCCACATCAGGAATCTTATTATGGCCCCAGAGCAATCTCACAAATACACAAAGCGCAAGCACAGAAGGAGCGCGGATGAGAAGCGGGGCCATACATGTCTTTCGGCAGCTTTATTAGGTGGTACCGACAATTGAGCTGCGCTGTAAGTAATAACAGGCAGCTTATCTGATGGAGGTAAGAAAGATAAAAATCATCTCGGCACCCAGGAAGACGCAGGAACGGAGGGACAATTGAGTCACGGAGTATCTCTCTATAACGTGCCCAGTATGCAAGGCCAGGGCATGCGGTCAGCCGCTCAGCAGATCCAGAGCGACAAGCCGGGGAGCTACCTTCCTTAAGAGAGGAACTATCAGATTTACCAGATTTAACTAGCAGAGCAGAGGGCCGAGCATTAAAAGGTACCTTAGCAAAAGCTGTCCAAGTAGTAAGGTAACTGGCTGCTTCTCGGCTGGGATCCAGCCTCCAAGATTTGCAGTTTTTGGATATTCTCCTTAATAATGTTGATGTTGCAAAACACGCTGGCTTTTCAGCCCTCTTCCTGTTCAGTGAGAGAAGCTGCTGTGGCAAACGAGGGTGGCAGCTTCCCTACCACGGCCCAGGAGCCACTGGAAACCGAAGTGAGTGTTCTCCGCATCTCTTGTGGCTTCCTTCATTTAAGGATCTTCCAGACCAGGAAGGTGGCCTGAAAAGGAGACAAAAATGGGAGGTGAACTTCTGCCGCTTGCCTCCTAGGCCAGCGAGCTCAATTCCCCCTGGAGCCTCTGCCTGGGTTTGGATGCATTGCAAGGGGAGGGTGCCTGCTTGAAGGTGGAAATGTTTTATTCAGCTAATGAAACAGGGAGCAGCTGCATGGCGAGTTGATATGTCACCAGGGTTTAGCACTGGGCTGCGCCCGGCTTCTTCTTGGGGCACTCCCAAGGTTTGTTCCACACAAGGACATCCTTTCTTAGGCCGTAAGTGGGGCAGAAGCAGCAGCGGGACGCAATGGGGTCTTCACAAGGCAGCCTTGCAGGGATTGGCCTATCATCTATAGCTACTGCTATAGAATCATAGAATGCTAGAACTGGAAGGGAACGTGGTGGTCATCTGACCCCCCCCCCCCGAATATCCAGGTGTGTTCCCCAGGTCAAGACATGATGCCTTTGACACGACCCTCGGCCATCCTTCGAGTTCAGCTCAAACTCTGGGAAGGACTTCCTGGATCCATTCCCACTGCTGCCTTGATAACCATGCAGAAAGGGTTTGTCTTTTTCAGCCTGCCTTGAAAGGAGGAAGGGAGAGAAGCCTCACTGGGGTGTCTGGGGGCAGGAAGACAGGGCGCCACTGAGGAAACGGCAAGTTGAACGTTCAGTTGAGCTGGTTGGGTTGAGTCAAGGCAAGCGGAGTCACTCCTGTCCCTTCACAGGTTGTGTTTCGACCGCACTGTTAATGTGTGGTCTGTCGGCTTCCAGCTTAGCCCTTCACGTGAGCCACGCCATTCCGTGCTAAGCCATAACCTGGTTTGCTTATGGTGAGAGATCCCAGCCAATTGTGCTTTGTTCCAAAAGGCAGGTGATGCTTCGCTCGGCCTATGGCTTATTCAACTACCCAGTCTTTTTCTTCCAGAAGGAGCAACTCCTCCTCGGCTGATATTTTCCTTCTCTTCTTTCTTGGCTTTACTCATTTCCCTCCACAATTAACTGCCCGCTCCTACCAGCCTTATTAAAGCGCACCTCATAAACCATTCCAAACCACTTTTCCTTATTGGAAAAAAAGAAAATTGTTCTCTTGCAGGTCAGGCTGTCCAAAGAGATTGGAACTGTGCTCAGCCAAGCTGCCTGAACTTTTCAGTTTGCATCCAGCGCTTCCCTTAACGGCTCCTTGGAGCATGATGCAGCATCGGTGTAAACAATCATTGACGGGATTATTTATTTGATTGATCATTAATTGGATTAGATTAATTCCAATGGAATGGTAAGAAGCAAGGCATTGCTTCTGCCCAAAGAGAACTCAGGGAGTTCCTTCCGAAAGGCGGAACGGTGGTCAGTTACCACCACTGTTTTTGTCTAACCGACACATTTCACCAGCCAATGAGCTGAAATCTGGATCACTGGTGGGGCTCGTGATGGGATTTGAAGATGCAAATGTGGAAATACCCAATTCCCAGAAGGATGAGTATGTCTTACCAGGTCAAGGTTGTCCATTTTCTCCTTTTCTGAATCCTTTGCTGTGCCTCCTAGGCTGATCTTCGAGGGAAGGGGCATTGCCTCCCATCCCAACTCAGTGCAGGAATCCAGGTTAAGTACCCCGGCACCCTTGGGTGCTTAAAGACATCCGGCAAAGGAGATTTCCATGCTTATACTTAGCTTGGAGAAATTTATTCAGTCTGTACATGAAGGACAGATGCATTTCGCCAGTGACCCAAATCATCCAAGGACAAACATCAATCACTTTCTTCTAAAAAAAAAAAGAAGCTTCTCTAAAAATAATTAGCTTCCCAGATTCCTTCCCCCAATGAAGGCGTGAAATTGGGGCACCTGAAAACTTGGCTGAGGAAACTGGAGTCAAGCCTTGAGTTTGGAGTGGATCTTGGGGCTTGGGGGGGGGGGACATCTTGGTCCCCTATGGGTGTGGCTCTCCCCTGGCTTAGAAGAAACAAGTTGTGCAACCAAACCAGACAGACTTGCAGAATGCAGACTAAATCTGCTAACATGCATAGGTCTGTGGAAGGTACTGAGTTTATTTTGCTATGGAAAGGAAATGAACTGAGGAAAATCCTTTGGACACACCCTTAACGACATACCAGTAGTCCTTGCTTAACAACCATTCGTTTAGGGATGGTTCAGACTTACGACAGTGGGGGGAAAACCGACTTACGACTGTCCTCACACTTATGACTGTTGCAGCATCTCCATGGTCTCATGATCATGGGTTGGGCACTTGGCAACCAGATTGCATTTATGACTGTTGCGGCGTCCCGTGGTCATGTGATCACCATTTTCGATGTTCCTGGCTGGCTTCTGGCAAGCTAAATCAATGTTGAACTACGTGATTTGCTTAACGACCACATGGTTTGCTTGATGCCCGCAGTGATTTGCTTAACGACTGCTGCAAAAAAGGTTGTAAAATCGGGTCAGATTCTCTTAATGTCCACTTCACTTAGCAGCCAAAATTCCAGCCCCAGTTGTGGTCGTGAAGTGAGGACTGCCTGTATATGCCACTTGTTTATTTGCAGCTCACTTGGTGACCTCAGCGCTCCCTTTCCTCTTTCTAGGATAAATAGGGACACACGGCACTGAAGAAAGCTGTGCATTGCAAGCTGCTTTGGCCAGCTAAGGGTAGCGATCCAAGTGCACCCCGGCAATTAAGAGTCACAGTACGGCTTGTAAAGCCACTAAGAAGTGGTGGCACCTAGTGAGCATGGGTGGGGAGTGATCCAGCCATGCATCGGGATTGGCCGGTGGCTCCTGTTCATCCTGTCAGGAATAAAACCGCCTGTCTGCGTTGTTTGGGCTCAGTCGCGGGTTTAATCAAGGGTGTTTCCAACGGGGCCAAAAAAAGTTGCAGTCACCTTTGGGAAATGCAGCATTATCCTGACCTTCATTTCTTTTCCACTTCTCCTGGGGAGCAACTCCAGGCGGAAAGGACAGTGTTACTTGGAAAACAGGCTCGGTTCCCGAATACCCACTTATAAAAATTCCAGAGCATTTGAACCTCAGACCTGCAGCATGAGAGGCATGGTGTAAAGTCGGGCTTCAAGGAGTGGAATCAAACTTCTCCAGCGGCTGGGACTGACAGTTCGTTGTCCTGCCGGTTCCCCTCTGAATCTCTGTGGTTGGAAAATGGCAGCTGAAGCGTAAAGCCCCCAGGCTGGAATCTTCTTGCTCGGTTTGGCGTCTTGTTCCTCCCTTGGAAATGCTGGCCACAGTGGATTTGCGCCCCTTTGCAGGCAGTTCCACAGGACCCCAGTAGCCTGGGGACACTCCTCCAAGGGCCCGTTGCCTGCTGGTTGTTGCCTGTGGCTGCTGCTTTGAGCAGAATCCGGGTCCTTCCTGTTCTGTTTCCTTGGACTAGGAGGAAGTGTGCTGCACGGTGGGCGGCACAGCCCCCAGCACCCGCCTGGGGGAGCCCTGGGTGCAGCGGAGACCACAGGGGATCTGGCCCAAGGAGCCAGAAGGGTTTGAGCCCATGCCTGACTTCTCGACGAACTTCAGGAGGGCCCAGAAGGATGTGGTGTCTTCACCTTGGCGGATTGGGATGCATTCATAATGCATGTTGGAAACCTCACTGCGGATGCAGAGGATGGTATAAAATATTAATGGGATGCGATGAATAATTAAACCCATCGCATAAGAACAAAGCCACGCAAAGTCACACAGCACAGTAGCTGAGCTCACCGTTAAAGCTCATGGCCTCCTCTCCTGCAGAGCCAGTTCTGTGGAGGAGGACTGCCGTGGGTCACCCAGGCCCCCGGCCGGGAGAGAGGCGGGTCTGGTCCAGCTTTGGTGGAGTCAGGTGGATGCACATGCGGAGGCCTCTTCTGATGTTACCCCTGCGAGGTAGTCTAGTCAGGAAGCACAACCAGCTCTATTTTTAGGGTAAGGGTGCATTAACAGAATCTTGCAAGACTGCAAGTGTTTCTCCCCTCTCCAGAAATGCAGGGAGGGTCCCTTCTGAATGTTTCCCATGCCCTCCTCTTTCTGGGGGGCTGAGATTGTTTTACCCGCTGGTTGTCCAGTCTGCATTTCTCCCTCCTCTCTCCCAGGGTCATTCCCACTGGCCATCACATCTGGATAGGAGATGGGCTGGAGCCCCCTCAGAAGCAGCACAAAGCAGGGCTACATGGCACATTTTCTTCCTCTTCTAAGAAGGGGAGGGTCACACCCCTTCGAAGCTTCTCACAATCCTACTCACATCCTCCTGGAAATGTGAGTGCAGGAAGCCGGCTTGGGGGGTCCCGAGAGCCAGAGGGGGGGATGGGAGAGTGAAGCTCAGGGCATTCCCCCACCCTCTCTGGTCACCTGGTCACAGATCCCAGTCCAGGAAAGAATTTTTCCCCCAAATTCTCCCCTCCTTTAAAGCAATTTGGAGAATAAATTATCTTTTGCCGAATTAAATGAAAATAGTGAAGGAAAAAGCAGGCGCAGGGATGTTTTCTGCAAGGCGCCAACATTCACCTGTCACGAAACCCTGGGGTCATCCCAGGATGCCGCTTAGCACCTTTGCGCCTTTTGCTTATGCCCATTTTGACTTGAGAAAGTCAGGCGCATGCTGGGAAGAAGCCAGGCCGCTCAAAGCCCATTTGGGGCGGGCGCTGCCTGGTTCATCTGGAAGCTAATTTCACTTTCGCACTCGACGTGCAGTCATGACAGGATGCGATTTTTGTTTGTGTGGGCTGAGGACTCCTTGCCAGATGTTCACAGTAACAAGGAGGGGCAGCTCACAGCGATCTCTCCTAAGTGAAGAATATGATCCAAGAAGAGAGCTGTCAAATGCAGTGAAGTAGATTTGGAATAAGGAGGTGAGCAGAGCTGAGGGCTTTTGTGCAGAGTGTTGCCCTGGCTCAGATTTAATTGGTGGTCATTTGCTCTATGCCATCAGACACCTCTCCCCCCACCCCCCGTTCATTCAGGGTCTGTCAAACCATTGGAGTAATGGCTAACAATTTCATAAACACAACCCTTTTATAATAAAATAAACCAGGGAAAAGCCGATGATTCTGTGCAGAAGCCTCCATCAAAGGGAGGGAAGGGGTGTGGAGCCAGAAGGCTCAATCTTCCAACAGAGGAACTTAGAGGAAAGAAAATGCCCTGTTTTGGCATCCATTCGATGCCAATGCAAGCCCGGTTAGAGAATAGTGAGGATACCAACACTGGGTTTTTCTGATTGGTATATAAACACCTCTCTGCTGTTTTCCCATTTTAGATATTCAACTCTAAGGCCCTTGATCCCCCCCAGACTTTAATACCTCTCCTTGCTTCAGTTCATAGCCTGTAAAAGAGAGGAAGCAGCGTGGCAAAATTTGGTGCCTGCCCGTCAGCAAAACCCCCTTTTCAAGGATCCATGCTCCAGGCCTTAGGATGACCCATTTAATGGCCATTTGGGGGACGGGGAAATGCTCCGCAGTCACCATTCCTCCCTGCTCCAAAGGTTTCCAGACTTGGATGTCTCCTCAGATGGAAGGATCCACAAGACCAGTTGCAGGAGGTGCGGGAGATCTCAGCAACTTCTGAAATGTTCAGATTCCTGACCCAAACCTGAGCGGGAAGAATGTGATTCGACCCAGGAGCCCCAGATCAGCTGCTCTTTCAAGGCTCCTCTATGGAGCAGTGCTGTGACGTCCGGGGCCAGCCAGCTGACCAATCCAACCCCTCCCCTCCCCAGCCTGTGCGCCTGCCCTGGAGAATCTAACCGCCCACAGAGCAGTGGCCACACCAGGCTTCCTGATTAACCTCCCCGGCCAGCAGCTCTTCAGCCAAGTGCTCGATGCATCCATCATTCCCGCTCTCCTGGCCACCGATGTCAAGTGCTCCCTCGCTTGCAAGCAATTCGCTGCTGTGATGCGGAAGGATGGGGGACGTTCTTGGCTCGCCTCCCATTGCTGAGCTGGACGGCTGTTCACGACAAGAATATCTCGGACACATGGACGAGAGGCCACGGGACCTCACTGCCGCAGCGGACTATGGAAAACCTGCACATTTATTTATTTATTTATTTATTTTTCACATTTCATCACAGCCCATCTGGCACGAAGCAACTCTGGGCGGTTTACAATAAAACTAAAAATAAATACAAATTAAAATACACTAAAAAAACCACATTTCTTAAATACATATATATATATATATAAATAGGCATAAAATACAAAATCCAAGATGGTGGTATTAACAGTTTTTAATTTAAATTTGTAAATTCATAAAATCATGGAGCCTCTTTAGGGCGCTAACCACCCCCAGGATGGGCTCCCCCCCCTCCCACCCCAAGCGAGATGGCTGAGCCAGGTCTTCACCCCTTTCCGGAAGGCCAGGAGAGCGGGGGCCTGCCTCACCTCTGGGGGAAGAGTGTTCCAAAGGGCGGGGGCCACGGCAGAGAAGGCCCACTCCCTGGACCCTGCCAATTGACTTTCTCTCACGGACGGGGTCCGCAAGATGCCCTCTCTGCCTGACCGGGTGGGACAGGTCGATGTGATGGGCGTGAGGCGGTCCCTCAGGTAGCCTGGCCCCGTGCCATGTAGGGCTTTCATGGTGATAACCAACACCTTGAATTGGACCTGGAAGCGGACTGGCACCCAGTGCAGCTTGCGCCTGCAGTCTGTGCCACCTCACATGCCTGACATGGCGTGATGGAGAAGCCCTACCAAGCTTGCACTGATACCAGGGAAATGGGAAGGGGACGGTGGTCGTGCGATTGGCTTGCGTGGGAGCGTGTGGGGGAATGTTAACACCCCTGGCCCTTCATGCCATGAGCCAGCCCTGGTTCCTAGACAAAGGCATGGCAAATGAGCCTCATTCTTCAGGGGGAATCTACTGCTGCACACTAGATGCCGAGAAGTCACCACGGTTTTCTGGGAACGTCCCGGAGCCCTTGGTCTCAGCAGCGTGGGAAAGGAAGTGAAATAGTCCCAACCGATTTGGAAGCATCCTGACTGCTCCTTAACATTCATTGCATAAGACCTCATGAGGGGAGGAGACCACAGAGGGAATCATGGCCCACAGGACTGCTGATCTATTCACATATCTAGGGCTTGCTAACTCTTCCCCAGGGCTGCCCCCAAGCCTCAAACATGCAGGAGAAATTTTGCACCTTCCAACATGGGGCAAAGATCTCAGGGCAAGCTGAGCCCTCTTGGTGGTATCTTTCCAGCCAGAGAATGTCTCCACACCTGCCAAAGACTGCAGCAAAGCGCTTCTGTGCCAACCACATTAAAGCCCACCTGTACATTTTCCAGCTCCACTGGTGATGGTTTTGGGCAGCCAGTGTTGGCATTCTGCTGATGGAACCAGAGCATTTTTGGAACGTCTGTCACAAGTTCTTCCACCATGACGAGTTGCTCCCGAGGGCCATCCGTGTGCTGTGCGTGGAATTTATTTAGACCGCTAACACCACCAAGGGGGATAAAGATGTGCTGCAAAAATGCAACTGCCCCCGAACAGGATCAGTTGTTGAATGCTGGCTGACGGGATGCAACGTGGCTCAAAGGACTTCCCATCCAAGCTGCAGACTACACCCTCGCATTTCTTTGAAAAAAGTGTATAGTTCATGCATAGGGCTTTCTTTGAGGATATGTTTTTCCCTTGTGTTTTAATATCCTTTAAGGTGGAGGGATGGGACAGTAACAGAAGGATGCTCCAAGCTATCAGCGGTGCTGCGCTTCAGATGAACCCTACCATTATCTCCTTCCAGCCCTGGTGCCTCTTGTTCTTACCCCTTTGGCCAGGAGGAGATCAAACAGCTCATTTCACAGTACTGGGGATGTTCAAGGGTGGGTGCATAGATTGCAGTAAACCAAGGTTTATTGAATAACCCATCATTGGCTGAGTTCGTACGTCACGCCCGGTCATAACTGATGGTCCACCAAGCACCAAGCTGAAACTAAATTAAAGAACAGCCATCATGGCTTAACCCAACACTGTTGCAACTTCATGACGAGCATTCAAGCAGCACAGTTCTCCCCCAGGACCTCTGCTGCCTGTTTGCTGAGAATTTTAACCACCTCTGTTTATTTGTCTATAAAAAGAGCTTTTTGCCATCCAATTCATTTTTTGCTTGGAGCAAAGGAGCAGTTTGGGACTGACGTTGCACCGATTCCCTCTGTAACCTTGATTAATGCTTCAATAAAAAAGCACATAAATTATATATTAATTCTTTAGGGAATAAAATGCACTAGCAATGGCATGAATGTAAATTCCCTGTAAATAGTATTTGTCTTGCCAATGAACACAGTATGACTGAGTGCAAAGAGAGGAGACTTACTCAAGTTTTTAGCTCTCCAGGGAAGCTCTCCTCGACCAGCTCAACTCATGGCATGTTGGGGTTGGCTGCGCCTTATGCTCGGCCAAGACCCTTCGTATCTGGCTGATGGATGAGCATCACTTGTAAGGACAGGCATCTGAAAACCCACCCACCGCCTTTCCATAAAGTGCCTCCGGAATTCAGGACTTGGATATCTGTGGTCCCCAAAGGTAGGATTTAGCTCAAACTATGCAATGTTTCACAACGTCAGAGAAACAACTTGTGAAGACAAATCACTTCCACAATATTTTTTCTGCCTCATCTGAAGAGTCAAAGAAGCAGATCCGAGGCTGCCCAGCACGCCTCGGCAGGGAATTGCACATCATGGTCTCAGGATCACCTCTTTCTTGCAGTCAACAAGGTCTCCAGCACTGGCTTTGGGGTGGCAGCTTTCTGGCTGGCCATCGGAAGTCCTGTCGAAGCTGAAAAGAAGTCAGCCAGCTTCCGCAGACGCCACCAGCAAATAAATAAATAGGCTCTGAGTGATTAAATAAAAGGTTAGGACTGTTGAGTGTGCAATCAATAATGCATGGCTTAGATGAACAGCGTACTGTACTTTGCAGGGCAAGATCAATAATGCATTTTTGTGTTCAACTTTTGAATCCTAAAACAACTACATCAAAAATTTCACACCAGGCTGCCCCCAAAAATCAATAACGAAAAAAGGCATTCTGTCTGTCTTTCTCTCTCTCTCTCACACACACACCCTCCTTTTGTTCAATGGAGTGTAATTAAAAGCCAAGCCAATTCATTTGCTCCGGAGAAAAGACACGGACTCTGCAAGTGAAAACAGGGAGGCGGTTTTTGCGAAAGCCTTGCCTAATGCCACGTTCAGGCAATTACATGGCAAACTTTGCACATGGGCTCAGGATCAGCCCCCAAAGCACCCAGGCTTTCAATGGGACAGGACAGGGAAGGTTTGACTAATGTTCTCCCTTCAGCCTTGCTGGCCTGATTTGTGCGAAAGGAAGACCAACACATCCATAGCACAGAGGTCAGAGAAAAGTGGGTGGCTAGGTGTATCGATGCAGCCAAAATTCCCTTAATGCTGGTTTGGTTTATGGCCGTGGCTTGTGACAAATTCACAGCATTCTTCTTGACCAGGAAGAGCCTCCCTGAAAGGCAATCACCCTCATTTTGCAACAACTGATTTCCATTGGTGTAGTTGAGAGATGATTTTATTTAATGCCCTAAATTCTCAGATTAAGCACTTCCAAATTAATGAGAGAGCAGCACTTTCCCTCTCACCTCAATTTCCTACAGCCTTGTATCACTGAAATGTTTTTGCAGTCTGCCCATCCTGCTCTGTAATTATAATCTTAATAGGCTCCCCCCCACCGCCCCGTGCCTTTATTTTGTTTGAAAAAACAGGCTGTTTTTCCTGACCCAAAAGCAGCAGTTGAACAACTTACTAAGAAAAAAATACTCCTAACTTCCTGTCACCTGCTGATAGGGCATTTTTCTGCTTATTGCTATTTCGATTTTTTCTTTTTTAGCACAGCATATTCTGCTAGCAGAAATGGCCAATATTTGTAGGTTATTGCACATTATTTTCCTTCCCAGCCTTCCCGTCCTGTTCCGCTGTGCATTTCTCCATGTCGTAATAACCAGTCAATTAAAGCAAATAAACTGGACTGAAGCTAATATTTGCTGCCTCATCAGCGACTGGATGTTTATACCTTCGGCTGTTTGCATAAACGGGCATCTGTGTGTGCATGTATTGTGAATGAATGCTGGAAGAAGCATGGAGTGATCCAACAGACGATGACACAGAAGACAAGGATTTTCCCCCCTTCCTTTCCTGCTTTTTTCCTGGAATTCAGAGAATAGACCCAGTCTATACCCACCCTATTCTACAGGATTCAAGATGATGTCAGAATGCATCCATGATCCCGAGGGCACCTTACCTTTTTTACCCTAACGTACAATACATATTTTATAGACACCTTCCCCTGAGATGCACGTATCCACATGCACCTTTTTGAAAGAGCATCTGGATCATCCTTTGGTCTACCCTCCAGCAGAAGCTGGCTAATAGCAGTAAGATCCCCAGGCCAGGGAACAACCCTATCATGCTACTGGTTTCTAAACCAGCCATCTTTTACTGCCCCATGCTGAGGCCTAGAATTAAAAGATTGAGATTGGCCCCTTAATTAGGTTTGGCGTTTCCTGTCTGGGCTTGGAGGCAAACATCGCTCAGCGCCCTTGCTTCTCCACCTAACAGGGCTGAATTTGGACTGTTAGCAGCACCTCACCCAGTAACTAAGATTGGTGTTTTTTTTGATGTGCTTAGAAGAACTGTCCTGGTTAACTGGGGAGATTTGTGGCATAAATGTGGATTGCATTAAAACAGCCCTTCTCAACCTTTTGACCCTGGAGGAACCCTTGAAATATCTTTCAGTCCTCAGGGAACTCCTGCATATTCAGGCTCAAATATGGGCCAGAAGTTACAAAATTATTTTATCCATTTCATGTGTAGGCCTGTATATATGCATTAACAGCATTCTTAGATTGAAAGTAAAGAATGAAACTTGCCTCTTTAATGTGAAGTTGCCCAAACTGAAATAATTTTAAAAATAAATCGTGATCTCCCAGGGAACCCCTCATGACCTATCGCAGAACCTGAGGGTGCCACGCAACCCTGGTTGAGAAACTGTGCATTAAAGAAAGGGATAGAAGGCGGACAACTCAGAGTTACCAGAAATCTTTTGGCTCAGAAAGGCAATGCTTCAAGCTTGGTGAGAACCAACAAGTGCAGGCATGGACTGCAGTTAGGCTGATGTACACACAACCAATGGCTTTGCTTCATTCCTCAAGACTTTTAAAGCGTTTTGCTTGGTCGCATTTCTGAGCCCACTGACCTTGCGAAGTAGTACACTGATTTAAATATAATGATTCCTCAGATTGTGCTCTTCTCTAAAGTTTATGGAATAGTGAGTTTTAAAATGCATATAACAAAATGCATATTTTAGAAAGAAAAGTCTACAAAAGTCTGCATGGTAAGGTAAAGCACGTGCAATTTAAATTGGTGAATCTACTTTGTGTTGTTTGTGTTGCTGCAAAACCCAGAACATAACAGACTTATCTTTAAACACATGTAGAAGGGAGGCAGAGTGGGCATAATCTGGAAATAATTCCTCTTTAGTTTGGCTTGGTGTAAAAAGGCATCGCAGTTATGATCTTATGCCAGAACACTTTCACCAAAGGTCCTTCTGGCTGAAGGTTGCTACGATTAGCCGTTTGGGAAAACAGAAAGGCAGCTGTTTTAACATTATAGTCTTGCCCAAGACCTGGAAACAAAAACTGAATGCTGAATTATTTATAAAATGCCATATGGCAAGGGATAACAAGGAAATGTAAATTCTGGTGGTCGATTCTGTAATCTGTGGTTTCTGATGACAAACCTTCAACTGCTTGAAGATTTCCTCATTTGATTGCTCGGATGGGCCTACTTGAGAAAACAACGCAATTCATTGAGAACCTGCTGAGTTTAATGGAATAAATCAAGTAAAGATCAAGATAATTAAGCAAGGCTAATTTTAATGGGTAGAAATCATTTAATAAATGAAAATGAGTTTATTTTGAACTTGTTGGGTAACAATAACTCAGAGATTAAATATTTGGTTTACCATGCTGATTTTCTTTTTAAAAGGTTGTCAATCATATGAGTTTTAATTCATGAACACACGAATACGATCCGTTGGCTAACTAATGAAGGCACTGAATGAAGGTGACCAATCCAGGTTTTGTAACTGATTCATTTAAATTGATGAGTTGGATCCTGCCATCCTGGACCCTTCCTTCCCTTAATCGCTTTGCATGGTGAAAGGGGAGACGAAGCTGCAGAAGTCGGTGTCTCAGGAGAAAATAAGTTGGGCTTGAAGCCCAGTAAACATCCGCAAAGGAGAAGAGGCGGTACAATGTGGAAGTGCCCAAAGAGTCAAGATAGTGGCTGTGCAGTCAAGGCCCCTCCCTGAGTTTATATCGCAGGGGGGGTAGAGAAATAGGGAACGTCCACGACTTGGTGCTTTCGACAAAGCGGCCATTCCAGCGGCAGGAGAGGAAGCCCACGTCCACCCTGTGGGAGCTGCCTGGCCGCAAGCAGCTTGTGCAGTTTGCTCAAAGGCAACTGGACAGGACTGAGGGAGCCACCCATAAGTGCCACCCTTGTGAGGTAGTCCAGCCAAGAAGCACAGCCAGAAGCACCAGCTCTAATCTTATTGTAAGGTTACATGAGCAGAATCCTGCAAGTCTGAAAGTCCCTCTCTCCCCACTTGCATTTTCAGTCTAAGAAGCTAGGGAGGGTCCCTTCTGAGATATTTGCCACACCCCCATTCCTGCTGTGGGCTCAGCTACCTCTTATCTGATGTTCCCTTGGCTGTGGCTCTTCCCCCGTCTCCCAAGGTCATTCCCACAGACCATCACAGCTACCAGCTGCCCAGATCAAAGCTGAGGCTACTACCTTCAGTCAGCCCAGCTCAGGAGAGTCACAGGGTTGGAAGTGGCTGTCCTGTCTGTTGCTGAAGCAAAGCCCCCAATCCACCAACCCCTTTCTGTTCAAGGGGGGTCCCCCAAATGCCCTCCTACCCTGTGCACAGAACCTGGGCCCCTGTTTCTCTGGTCCTGAAATGCCAGACCCTTGTGATTCAACCTCTCATGCTCTCCAGGTGGCCAAATTACTGTTCAGTGAATCCTGCGGATTCTGTAAGGCCTGGTTTGTTAATCTCAAGTAAGGGGATTGTGTGAGCAGGGGAGCTATGAAAACAGAAGGGGGTGACCCTTTCAGGAAGGGAAGGCAGACATTTTGTTGGAAACCCACAGAGGTGCCCGCAAGCGTAGCGGAGGAGGGGAAATGGAGGCATCACTGTTATCAAACAATATTCAGACCCATATTTTCTCAGCAGCGCTCCTTTGCAGCCTCGTTCAGCATTTTGTTTTTATTTCAAGCAGCCTCTCATTGCTTCAGAGCTTCCATAAATCTTGAGCCGTGGAATTAAGCTAGATATATAACTTATTCCCATGGCCTTTGGGGTGGGGGGAGGGTGAGGCTTTTCAATTGAAACTCACATTACCCTTGCCAGGTTTAATCTGGGGTGTCAAGAGAGGCCATTCATTTTGTTTCATCCCAAATTAAAACCATTTTTCCTGCATGGCTTCAAGCGTGAACCTCTCTCCCCCCTCCGATCCTAATGCAATTGGCTGCCAGGACAGATGGCTCCTGAGGAGTCATGCTGGCCTGTGCTCAGGAGGCCCTAGGGTCCTGCGTTCCCTCTGGTGAAGGCCGCCCTGGTCCTTGACCTCACAGGTGACCCAAGTCCGGGAGCTGGAAGAGGTTTGGGGGTTGGGGGTGGGGGCAGCTAGCCAGTGGCTGAGTCCACACTCACTACACACCTGGCTGGGTTCACACCTTCTCTGATTTGCACAGTCAGTGCCAACAGGAGAGCCAAGAACCAAGCTGCCTGGGTGCACACAACATGCCAAGGCACCCAAGCACTAACCAAGGTCAATTTCAGCATCCTGTGATTTATAATGAAGTTGGTTAATCATACTTCCTGGGCACAGCCCACTTGTCAGAGCCAGTCTACTTCTTGACCCAGAAGAAGGGGAGAATTCTCACCCCTACCCACTAGTCCAAGACACGGTGGGACAATGGAGAATCTGTGTCCTTGATAGGCACCTCCAAGCAGCCCCCATTTGGCCACCAGCAACCCCCCCCCCCGTTCTGGAAGCTCCGCCTCCTTGATGGGAGGAGCCACAGAGCAGAGCTGAAGTTGGGGAAGAGAGAAGGCTGAGCCTGGGAGCTCCCACTTCTGAGTGCAGCTCAGAGGGAAGTCACAAGAATGGGAGCATCCACCAATTAGATGCTCCAGGAAGGACCAGCACAGCTAAGCCAAGAGGCCTCTCCTTTCTTGCCTGGCTGGGGCTGGTGCACCATTTCCTCCAAGCACAGCTCAGAGTCCTTAGTGGGATGGTTTTGCTGCTGCTTCAGCTGTCATGCTTAAGATTGCCTCCTGCTCCACTGGTGGGATCAGTAGCCCAGACCACACTGTTGAGGTGGGGTGAGGGGAGGGGAGAGAGAAATGGGAGGTCAAGGAAGATGCAGCCTGTCTCCCAAACTTGCAGCAATGAAGTATTTCGGGGGGGCAGTCTCTTTTTCCTCCCGACTCTTTCCAGCAGCACAAGAGATTAATCAACTGGAATGGTCTTCTTACGTCATTCTGGGAGGTCTTCTAGATCCAAGCAACATGCAGCACAGCTCCCAACCAAGTCCTCCCAGCCTTCCAGCTCACCTCCCTCAGTCTCAATCAGAACTAACAGCACACACTGCTCCACAGATATAAGAGAGCAACCCACCTGGGTGGGTGGTGTTGTGTATTTTTAGAACAAACCCATCAGAGAGGCATTGACTTCAATGTACAGTACATGAGCTTACATTTCTTTTGCGCTTCAGGGAAAGGAGAGAAGAAATGACTCAATGAAGCTGTGTCAGACATCGGAGACCCTGTCCGATATCTCTAAAAGGGCTTGTTCATCAACCCTCTGCTCTCACCACCAGGAAGCAGGGCTTCAGGAAGGGTGCTGAACACCACCAGGGCTACCCCATAGGTCCTCCCAATTTTGAAATAATCCTGTGGATTCTTTCCAACCCACTAGAAGAGTGTCAACTGTTCAACTGGATGTCAACTCCCAGAATTCCCCATCCAGCATGGCTGGCTGGGGATTTCTGGGAGTTGAAGTCCACACATCTTCAAGCGGCCAAGGTTGAGAAACAGTGTACTAGAATGTTGGAAAGAACCTTGTCAAGGGGGTCAGGATTCTGTCCATCCTCAGCAAGATTGTTCTTTGAGAATGGAATTGGACCGAACCTTCTGTGTGTGTGTGGGGGAAGCTGGTAGAGGAAAGGCTGCTGTTGAAAATGGGCTGGATCCAGAGGGAAGTCTATTCCCAGGGGATGGGGAGTTGGCAACATCTCGGAAGACTGACAGTTGCTCCATTCTAAGTCCCTCCCTCTTTCTGGTCACATGACCTGGAGCAGCTTTGAGGTTAAGAGGTTGGAAAGAGTTGCAGAAAAATTCCCTGCTTTGTTAAAGCTTGCAAAGGCTATGTCTCTGGAAGGGTGCCCTTTTTCCTTTTAGTCTTTTAAAGGAAATTGAAACCAAAGATGTGTCTCTTAAAGACAGCCCATGTTTTTGGACCTCCATATCTCTGCTGCTCCAAGAAGAAAAGGTAAATCTGGCTGAAGGTATGAATATCGTCGCCCAGAAGAAAAATCCTGGGTGATGTTCTGAACAATCCACCCCACCTCTGAGTCTGCAGGTCCCAAATTGGTGGGCAAATGTGTTGGACCAGCATTGACTCTGATTTCTGGAATACTGAATTATTATTTTTTAACTAAGTATATATACTATTTAGCAAGTATATATACTATATACCAAGAGCCTCATGTGGCACAGGGTGGTAGGCGGCAGCATTGCAACCGAAAACTCTCCCCACGACCCGAGTTCGATCCCAGCGGAAGCTGGAGTCTCAGGTAGCCGGCTCAGGTCGACTCAGCCTCCCATCCTTCCGAGGTCGGGAAAATGAGCACCCAGCTTGCGGGGGAAGGTGACGACTGGGGAAGGCAATGGCAAACCACCCCGCTCTATAGTCTGCCAAGAAAACATCATGAAAGCAGCGCCCCCCCAAAGGGTCGGACATGACTTGGTGCTTGCACAGGGGACTTTTCACCTGTCACCATTTTACTATATGATACTAAGTTGCTAAAAAAACAACAATCCCCAGGCCTGAGAAATGATATCATAAACAAGGCAGCTTCAAAATGTTTGACCAAATTGCTGAAAAAGTGGTTCCTTCGTTGGAAAGAAGACCAATTCAAACATCAATAAACAACATATATAAATAATCAGTTGCTGCAAATCGGATACAGGTTTATCCGCCCGGGCTGCCTGCTCCCTCTTCCCAACCACGTGCGAAAGGTCTGCAGTTCTTAGCGCTTGATAATTGAGTTATGTCACTTGATGCCATGAGTGAACAGCAAGAGGAACCAAGAGGGGAGTGCAAAGCCAATCTAATGCCAAAGAAAAATCCTTCATCTTCAGACCTCTGGCAAGAAGTGGCTTTTATGCACATGGTAAAAGGTTCTGAGAAAAAACAAGGTGTCTGCAAGTCAGGGGGGAATAGAATAATCTTGTCTTTCATGTGGACTCCTGGAAAAGGATCTCTGGAAGGTGATTTAGGGCACTGTCCGGCAGAGAAGTGCACATATACCAAAGGTGTGAGCGAGCCGACGTGGTTATAATTAAAGCTGTTCAGCGGGGTCAGACCACCTAGTTTTGCCTTCTCACAACCACCATTCCTGGAAATTCCACAAGCAGGATCTAAATGCAAACGCTTTCCAGCTCCAATGCCCCCAGCAATGACATGCTGCTCTTGAACAGAATGGAGGTTCCAGCAGCTCTTTGGCTTTCACTGAATTGCAAATTTTCTGTTTGCATTTGCCAGACTGTGTCATGCCTCCTCTTCTAGACTGCACACACAATATTCAGTCTCCATTTGTGCTTTTGCTACAACAGCAGGACTCTCTGTTTATTTGCTTAATTCCTTTTAGTCACCCAGAGAATATCAGGCAGGGAGGTCAGCTTACGGATTGCATCAATAAATAAGACGCAGTGCCCTTTGCTCCCTGGAAGGAAACCGATTCAAGGTTATCTCTGCATGCCGCCAGGCTGCACAACATACATCCGGAAAAAGGCCTCCTGTGATTTAGAACTGTAACTTGAAGGCAGCAAGGAAGGTCTGAAAGAAACGATCCACTCTAGGGAAGGGATGAAAGAGAGCACATTTCATAACACTTCGAGTGTTAATTAAATCTGTCACTCAGAAACACTCTTCCTTAAGCTCTTTAAAATGATATTCAGGACACTTCTCTTCCTTTAAAATGGCTTTTAGAGATAGATTTGCAAAGGTCAGGAACAAATAAATGTCTCTGCTCATTTTCTCAATCCTGTAGCAAATATTTGAAAACAACAAGAACGGTTGACCCGGAGAGGAAATAAACCTATTTAGGAAGCCAATGTGGGGGTGAAGGACATGTACTTAGGTGAAAAGTGACTGTATTCTCTAATAGACATTCTGAAAAGAAGCCACTTCCTCTGCTGGCTTAGCCCAGTCTTCTTTTTCCAGCTGCATCCAGATGTTCAAAGAGTTGGCAAGAAAAGCAGGGATACAAAATTAGCAAATAAGGAAGAGCCCAGAATCTGGAGCTCCACTGCCTTTTATCAATATCACTCAGTGATCGACAAGGCCAGGTGGCCATTTTGTTAGGCAGCTGTGAAGTTTCTATGGTCACCTGCCAGAAGGTGGAGAAGGTGGACCTGCTTTTTTCCTTGGGTCCTTGCTCTGAAAATGACAACAATGTAATCATTTTGAAACACATCTCATCTTTCTCCCTATTGGCCCCCTAGCCAGGATGACCAATGGCAAGACACTGGCCTTTGTGGCCCAAGGCAACCACAGGGCATCTGGGTAAGGAAAGGGCCTTCTTGGAGCAAGTGAAATGGTGGGGAGCTGTCCAAGGTCCTGCAGACTTAACTTCCTGCTTTCCCTCCTGAATGGGATTTTAGTAGTTCTCTCTTTGGCCGTCTAAGCAAAGTTCATCTCCTCTGAGCTGACTATCAGTGCAATTTTCTTGGCAACAGATCAGGATGCTTCTGGGATGCCTTTCTTGACTTCTTGGTCTATGTTACAGCCTCAATATTGTCTGGAGGGCTCCCATCCAAGTACTGACTAGGGGTGACCCTGCTTAGGTTCTGGGCTCAGACAAGGTTAGCCTGACCCTTCACTGGCTGAATTTCTTGCATGGATTTTCCCTAACCCTCCTGTGGATCTTGATCTCATTGCAATCAAGGCAGGTTAGTTTGCAGACATAATCCCTCTGCATTAATCCTGGCTATTGGTGGGTTTCTTGCTTGCAGTGGTCACTCCCCACATCACTTGGAAGAGAAGATTATCTGCCTGTCATCAGAAACTCCAGCCTCCAGGGCTGATGAGAAGAAAGCAGTTGATAGATAACATGGCTTTGTGGATGCCCAGATCCTGCTACAGCAGGGTAGGTACAGCATCACTGGATGTGATGACTGGTAGGCAGCATGCAGCTTTGGGACTGGCTAAAACCACAGCCTGGTCTTTCATCCTTGCCCAATCCATGACACAGCTCTGTTTGGGGAGCTTAAGAGCATCCCCCCTGTGCCCAGTCTAGCCATGGACCCCACTGAATCTAGCCCAGCCCTGGAGATGTTCTCCCTCTCATAGATCCTCAGTCTCACCTAGAAATTAACTTAAGGGGGAAAAAGACACTTTTACTGTGCTGCCATCAGCAAGAATGATTTCTAATTTAAATTCTGCCTGGTCAGCAAACTGCCTTCCAAGGTTGGCTGTTAGCCAGAGCTGTTCTGGAATTCCTTCACCTATGCTTAGCCTAGAAGAGAATATTGATGCACTGTGTGAGTCCCTGAGAGCAGAATTCAGGAACAGCACTGAGATGGCATCTCTCAAAGATAGACTTCTGCATCTGCATCTATTAAAATAGTGTCTCTCCTTCTTGCTTCGGTGATGCAAATGTCATGGGAAGCTGGAATTAAGAGGAAAGTGATAAATTTTTCATTCACTGCATTTTGATCTATTTGATGGGGCTGTATGCATCTAATGAAAAAAGGGAAAAGTGTCCCCAACAGAGCATTTTCTGGAATTTGCAATGCTGGCGAGCTTCTTTCCCCAGTGGTCTGAAGGCTCCTGAAATATTGAATGAATAAGGCAGGCAGGCAGGCAGGATTGGATTCATTTTGTGACATAATTGGTTATTGATTGATCAGTGGGTTGATGGCCAAGGTTGGGTCTTGCATATAAAGTAGCAATGGCCATGGAAGCTGAATAGCCATGTTGGCTGGGTGTGCAACGAGCAGCTCATAAATCCTCGGTTTTTGTCAATTCTCAAATAGGGGTGTGCAGCGGAACAACAAAACCAAAGGCAGTTAAATCACAAATGGTATGGAAAGAGGAACCCTCTTCACCTCTTCAATTACATTAGAAATTGAGGTCAGTGCCGTAAAGCTCAAAGGCATTGGATTCAGCTGGACAGGATTTTCTTAAAGGTTCTCCTTGTGACATTGTGAGGGTCACTGCAATGTGCTAGCACTTAACTTAGGATTTTAAGGAGGGGCAGATTTGTGGAGGAAGATGAAAACTCTGGAACTTCCTGGTTAAGTTGAACTGCCCTGTTCAAAGGGAGCATATCTTGAAATCCCAGCTGGGGCTCTACATGGGGCAGACCGTTCAGAAGCTGCAGCTGGCCCAGACAGTAGAAGTCCTGCTCGGTTCATCCATGAAATACAGGAGAGGCATTGGATACCAGCAAGCTTCTGGGTGGATCTCAAAGTGGGTAGCTTCAGGACTACCTGCTCTAATGGCATCTACCTGTCCAGAGAGATCCATGAAGGAGGGCATTACAGCTCCCACCTCTGAGGATATGTTGACAAGACGGGATCCAGAGATGAGCCTTCTAAGTGGTGGCCCCATCCCTTTTCAGTGGGGAGTCAAGGCCCAGCAGTTCCTCAGGGCCTTTGGCGTGGAATGGAGACATGGTCATCTGCTTCTGAATGGAGGGCATGCTCAGGTGACTATGTGAATGGAGAGCTGTTATGAGGAATGTATAAGTTTTGTTTTTGTTTAATCTGATTCTATTATTGTTATGTTTTGTGGTTTTGTCCTCATCCCTGGAAGGAGGACTTGTAAGCCACTCAGGGTGAGGTTGACTGGAGCAGAAGCCTAAGGAAATAAATAATACAGATTTACCCAGAGTTTTTCATGTGGGAGATTGGACGTCCGTTTCCTGGAGAGGTGCTGTCACACCATACAGGGACCATCCGAGGTGGTTTGTTTGTTGTTACCCCAACATATACTTCCTCCAACGCCCAGTGACTGAATTACTGTAATGGAACGGGCTGCATTTGGGGTCAGGCATAAAATGATAGACTCACTATGTCCAAGAGGCAAGAGGTAAGAGTTATTCCATTAACCTGCTTTCACTCAAATGCCATTTAGATTACACTGAACAAGTTTTTCTCCTGTTTCCCCCCCACTTCTTTCTCTCTTCCCCCTTTCTTTTTGGAGTCCAGCTGTGGGACACAGTCTCAAGGCCAAGGGGGCCTTCAGCCTCAAAAAAGGCTGGAAAACAGCTGTTCTCCGGGAAACAGGGACCGACCCAGCTTGGAGCAAAGCAGCTTCCGGGGTCTTCCTGGTGCTTTGAGAGGGAGCAAGAATGCAAAACCAAGCTAGCTCTTGTCTGAAGCCTCCCTGGGTCATGATCCAACTAGTGTGCCTTCAGCGATGGAATATGATCAAAGCGGAGAGGCGCTGACGACTGGGCGCACTTGCTGAGCAGAGAAGGGAAGAAAATGAAAACACTTTGCATGAATAAATCTAGCCTGCTCGGGGCATTGAGGGGAAAGAGGGAGAACACACATTTTCTTTTGACAAGATACATTTCTAATAGAGAAGGGAAAAACAGCTGCTGGGTTCAGAGTTAACGCAGATAAAAGACACCAGGGCAGGGAGAGGGAAAAACTCTTCCCTCCCCCACCCCAAGGGGAACGTGCAATGAGATAATAGCTGGCAAACACCCTCTCCTTTGTGAAGGAATAAACTCCCTCATTCAAAAGAACGTTTTAAACACATTTTACAGGCCTTGTGTACGCAAACAAACTTTGTGTTGCATTATATTCCATCCTACGAGCAAGGACAGTGCAGGCTCATGGGAGTGTGGTTTTGAAATCAAGTTCCTAGCTCTTACGAAAGAAAGGGAGATTCTTTTATTGGCTGGGCTGAGCAGAGTTATTGATTGACACAGGCCAAGCTGGTGCGCTGCTCTTCCGCCTCCTATGATGCCCATCAGGGTAATAACAACAGCAAATGAGCGGAAATTGATGATTCCAAAGGTTTGCATGAAGGAAAGCTAAGCAGCGTCAGCCATGGTCAGTAGGTGGAAGGGGGACCCAGGAAATCTCAGGTCCTGAACGTCCCTCCCAACTGTACAGCCACATTCCCATGTGTCTAACTGGGCTAATGGGGAGCTGGTGTGTAATGGGAAAACCAAATAGGAACGAATCGCCCCAAAGGGTGTAATGTTAATCCAAAGGAGACTCAGTCTTGCATTGGGTTAAATACCCACTGGCTCTTGGGTTGTGGGAACACCCCAGTCCAGTCATTTACCCAGTTTTGCCTAACTAATCCTCCAAGATAAAAGGCTGGAGAGAAAGAGCGGCTTGATAAAACAGCCTTCCTTTGGGAAACTCACTGCCAAGTTCTGGCCACACAGAACACGCCCCCCAATGCTGAATGGCTGCATCAACCAAGCCGCACCTCCTCCTCCTCCCTGCCCAGCCAATAGTAAAGGGGCTCATGTTGTAATGCCAGGACTTTCCCAGGGGCACAGGGGCTCATGGGATACCACCCCTGCCTTGGAGAAGGGGTGGGAATTCTCTCTTCAGGACTATTGAGTCTGGGCTGCAAAAGCCCAGCCAACCGGTAGGTGGCAGCAAAGACATATGGGACATCCCACCACTTTGCTTTCATCTCAAGGTCATCTGCAACTTGGTGGCCCTGAGCAGGCAGCTGTGCCCCAATGGTGGGGTTTGACCCAGATTGCATGCCTGAGTGGCCAGGAGGCTGGGTTTTTGCCAACCTTGAATCTGTGGGAAGCTCCAGCGTTATAAAAGACGGAGAGAAATACTGGACCATAAAACATTCATAACGCAATCCTTGGCGATACGTAGATTTTCTGGACTGTTAAATTGCGATTCTGCGGCCACAAATCACGGGAAGGATCTTCTCTCCCTCCCATCTGCCCCGTCTCCCTCCAAAGAGAGATGCCAGTCAAGGCTGCCACCCTTGAAAACATCTAACAGTGAAAGGACATCAAATGAAGCAGCTACCGTATCATTTGCTAGTTAGTTCCTTCGACATTTGATTCATTTCTCCACCCTGTACCTCCCATTTCATGTCATCTGGCAATTTCATGCCTCTGAAAATTACACTAATTTGCTAGATAGAAAGTTCTGTTCGCTGCCCCGGAAATTGGATGAAGAGGCGCGGACGCGTCCAGTGGCAGGAGAGAAAATCAACCTGTGCTGAAGTTTAGACCAGCTCTGTGGGGCACCATCTTCCAGGCAGGATGCTCAGTTTGGGAACGTGAGTGGCAACGGGCTGAGGAACAGGCCCACCAGAGAAACGCGGATGACCCGCGCGAAGAAGAACTTGAATGTTGACGTTCTCTTCCCTGTCGCCCTCGGCCAGGGGCCTGTGAGGAGGCCCTCCCGATGGTTTGCACTGCAGGCGCCCCCGGGACTCTCTTGCTCAGGAGCAGGGCCATCGCAGGGGCGGCCCAGGGTGCCCCTGAGCTCGGCTGCTGGCCATCCCAAGGCAAAAGGGCAGCAAATTTGTCTAAAGCTTGGAGAAGCTTCCCTTGTTTTCCTTCCCCCTCTGAAACATCGCCCCTTGCAGAATTCTGCTCTCCAGAAGTGCTTAATGTCTGCCAAACGAAAATGCTCACTAACAAGCAAATGCAGCCATTCATTATAAAGAGCTGGAAGGAGATGGGAAATTAAGACTGTAGAGACAAAGAAGAGACCACGCGATTGGAGGAGGGGGACAGACGGAAACCCGGGGCTTTCTTAATTCTTAGGAATTGACCAATTGAGAAAAGAAGGCAGGAGGGCTGACTGGATGACGCAGGCCAGTTTCTTAAGCCAGGCTAGAAAGGCCACTGCCCCTCCCAGTGTTTTAATGGCTCACCTCCGTTTCCTATTCCTATTAATTCTCTTTCTCCTTTTCCTCTAACGTACAAAGTCAAGCCCTGATTTTCCTAGATGCAGTTTGGGTTCGCCACAGGCAAGCCGGCAAGCAAGCGCGTCTTCGCGGAGCCTTAAGGGCATTTTTTTAAGGGCAGGGCCGAGCTGCCTACAAGGCCCTTGTGAGAAGAGGAGATGGCGCTCTAGCCTGCAAGGCCTCTAACGCTTCGTTGATGCCAGCCGGATCGTAATCGGCACTCCCAGGGCCCTTCTGCAGTAATCGGGCTGTCCGACAGGTCCTTCCTGTCCCGCGGCCGACAGACCTGCCGAGGGTTGCATGACCAGGACGATGCTTCTCCAAACGTTAAGCCTAAACTCCCCAGTTTCCCCCCAGGATCCTAGTCCTGCCTGTCCTGCCACCCCTTTCTGATGGTCGATGACTGCAATGGCCAGTTCCTCCAGCGCAAGGGGGGTGGGGTGAGAGCGGCTACTCAGCGAGGAGCCAAAAGTTCTTCAAAGGCTCCTTCCTGCCCACCCAGCACAGCGATCCACCTCAGAGAGGAATTGTGTCTGCTGCTTTTTGCACTCGCACCCCAATTTCCCTCTTCCTTTGATGAAAAGGATGAGGCGTAGTAGCAGGCTGGCTTTGAAACCTTACGTTTTAAGGAAAAAAGCGAGAACAAACGTCTTTGTTATTTACCACCGTGAGCATAATGTGTTTTTGCTTGCTGCGTAGGCATACAGGCACTCCTGATTTAAATGCCCTGAATTTTAATATGCAGCATCTTTCCTCTGTTTATTTTTATTTGCCTGGTAATTGCTTGCAAATGCTTTTCCTGGTAACTGTGCTACAATTTGTAGTAAGTCTGAATTATTGCCATTCATGCTAGATTGTGAAATAACTATTTTCAGTTGGCTGCAGTCGCAAAGGCCCCCTGTTTGCGCCTGGGCCACCCTTTGCTAACAAAGAGGGGCTGCTGTTCTACTCAAGAAAGCAAGTGCAGAAAGGCAGGAGGTCCTTGAGGGTGTGAATCTAGGTTTGCTGGTGGCCTTGCAGGTGTAAAAAGTCCCTGAGCTCCAAGCAGACCTGAACATAAAACCCCAGATGCTTGCTTGTAAAACGAGACCCTTTGCAGGCCAAAGCCATGGAGGAGAAGGACTGAGATTCCAGGAGAACATAAAAGTGGCTTTTAGAGGAAACAGTAAATCTTTACACTCGCGGCTGTGTTTGTTTGGGTTGGTTTTGCCAATTCACATTTGAGGGAGGAGGGAGCCAGTTCTGAAGGTTATTTGACATTAAACAGAGACTGTAAAAATATGTGATTGGACTAATAAAAATGTTTCGGTAGTCCTAGGTAATGGTTGTGGATGGAAGTGTCTTATCTTCTCATGGGAAAAATAAATTAAGCAAAGCGGGACGAAGGGATGGATGCCTCGGATGAGATTCAAGCCCATTTAGCCAAGAAGCCAGTTGGTGGCCTTGGATGTTCTCGTGAATGGAAGACAAGTCGGGTGGGATTCACCTTCAGATGTTTTTAGCCAGAAGTAATGAAGGCTGTCTTGCAATAAACAAGTGGGGAGTGAAGCCAGAAGTCTCTTTTCAAAAGTGGGCAGTGTTCAAATGCCGCACATCTCCTTTGCATGCGTAAACTCTAACATTCAAGCAATAAATAAATAAAAACAATAAACCCTGACACTCTCATCAAGGCTGGGAGATTCCAAGGGTGGGGGGAACAGTTAGGAACCCCTCCCACAAGGAAGGGCATCTAGTACAAGCCGCAATGCGTGTGCCCTCCCATCTCTGTGCAAACAACACATTGTGACTGACATATTTTAAGGTGTGTGATATGGGTGGCTTTGGGTCAACTTACGTGCAACTCATAGACATTCCCCTGGGCAGTGGGCCCTGGAAACAGCTGCGGGCTTGGCAGAGCCCAAAAGGGGTAAGATCCCTCATCCCCCAGCAGTGGGGGAGAGATCTTGTAAGGGATGGTCCACATTTTTGGTGCCGAATTGTGTCATCAGCAATCAATGGATGTCTCCAATCTTGCTTGGGCAGAATTGGGCCAATGCTGAGTAACATATTCAGATGGTGATCCTCATTTGTTCCATTAAGTGTTGGCAAGGCCTGCTGAGGGCTGGACCTGTGCTTTGCGGTGGCGGAATTTTGATAAGGGGAGGTTAACCACAAAGGGCTCTGGACAGCTTCACATTTGTGATAGCATTTTTTCTCTTCAGCTATTTAATTCCAAGTCCCAACTGCTCGTCTTCCTTCTTACCATCTTGACTTCACTGCACAATTAATTTTAAAGAGGCTGGATGCTGGCCAGAAAGGCTGCCAGCCTCACATTTTCTAGACATTTCAGTCAAAATATCCTTTGATCACCTCTTCTTAAACTTCACTGAGGCCAGCAACAGTTCAAGGAGAGCCCCAGTGTTGAGAAATGTTGGCCAGTCTTACCATACCCATACATCTTCTGCAGCTGCATCCATGAAGGAGAGCAGCCCTGGGCACAGTGACATAAATATGAGGGATGCAACAATCTCTGCCAAGCCTTCTGCCAATGCCCCCAGCTCTTCCATGTGGCAGGACCAAACTTGTTCTTGCATTTATTGTGATGAGTTTGTGTTCCTAAGAATACAGTTTGACTGGGTGAGGATCAGAAGCAATTTACATAAATATTGTCACAATATGTTATAAAAATGGAAAAGGCATTTTTCAGTTTTTTTTTCAAAACACTTAATAGAAATGTTGCTTCAGCCTACCCTAGAGGAGACATTTTTACAGCTAAACCTCCAAAATATCTATGAAGGCATCGAGGAACTGTTCAATCACCCCACCATTACGCTGATCATGTTTTGCTTGCTTATTTTCTTTAACAATCATTTCAGTATCTATTAAAATACAGATAGAGCTGCAATTAGAAAATAGTTTAAACAAATAATACATTATAAAGAGATGCTCCAGATGTTCCCTCCAAACAAAATGAAATGCAGTGAACTCACTTTCTTAATGTTAACTGCATTCTGCTCCAGGGGCTTCGTTTGTCTGGAAAGCCCTAAACCAGTGTTTCTCAACCTTGGCCACTTGAAGATGTGTGGACTGCAATTCCCAGAATTCCATGCTGGCTGGGGAATTCTGGGAATTGAAGTCCACACATGGCCAAGGTTGAGAAACACTGCCCTAAACATTTTGGAGATATGCAGGATAAATTGGAGGGCATTTTTCTTCCATCTTGTTTTAAGACCACAAAAGAAGAGGTTCCCATGGCAGGGACACATGTCCTAAAGACAGAAAGGAAGTTAAGATAGAAAAAGGAAGCTGCTGTTGATGCTTGGCTGGAAACTAAAAATGTAAGCTTCTTCCCCATGGACTGTTTGCAAAGACTTAAAAAATTGTTCAGCCCGTTGGCTTCTCTTCTTCCTGCGAACCCCACCAATGTGCTGAAAAAATTTACTTGAAAAGATCTGGCTCAGTCTTTTATGATGCAGGCAAAAAAAGGGTGGGGCTTCAGTTGCCCACTTGCTCTTCTTCCATCTTGACTTTTTTTGAGAGACCTCATGGAAACCCGACAGAATCACCTGAACCCAAGCCAGCTGGACACTCAAGTCCTTCAGGACTTTTACTTCAGTCTCTCCAGTCCAAGACAGAGCAGAACCCCTTTCTTGATAGCTTGACAGCTAAATTTTCAAGGCAGAATCTTGGTGTCGATAGAGCCACATCAATGGGTGGTCACAAAATTGTTAGGACCACTCTTTGAAAACAGTGCTGTGCCTTGAAGATGCCTCTGTGTGCCACGACCGAGTCAAGCCAAGATTTGTTCTTGCATTGACCCAAACAAGAAGAGGTGGTAGCTTTTTCTGTTTTTACTGCACAAGGCCATGCGCTTACCTTTTCAAAGACGTTTGCAGCTCATCTCCAGGAATCAGTGGTTTACTAAGGCAGGAAACCAGTACTCTAGGCTTGCAAGAGTGGGACGCTGTGGAGAGTGACTTAATTTAAAGACCTGCCAGTTTGTGCAATGAAAATTTATTCATCTTTAGGACAAAAGGGCATAGGAGATAAACCACAGGCCTGAGGGAGTCATTTAGCCTGTCAAATACCACCCCCTGCTTGGTACAAGGAATCCAATTAAAGTATCCCCATCAGACAGCTGTCCAGCCTCTCCTTGAGCACATCTGGCAAAGGGGAACACATCACCTTTTGGGGTCATCGCTTCACCACCAAATTGCTCCACTGTTAGGAACAATGTTTTAATATTCCATGCCTTCTCTTAACATGAATCCATTATTCAAGAAATTGCATTCTGAAATGATGGGGAGGAAATACTGACATCCTTCTGGGTGACACCATTTTAGGAACATGAAATGGGTTGTCATATCCCTCCTCTTTTCTGAAGACCAACAACCCCTGATTTCTTCAGTCTGTCCTCAGTTTCTGATCCCTCAATCCCCTTGGTTGCCCTCCTCTGAACCAGTTTGAGTTGGTCTAAATCTTTCCCAAAATGCCTCCCCTGGAAATGGATTCATGAGTCAAAGTGGGCTCAGCCCAACACAGAATAAAAGCATGTTGTGTGTTAAGGTCAGGGAAAAGGTAAGAAGCAGATGCTTCACTTTTATTTACTTTATTAAGTCAGTTTATGGAGCCCTTGGTGGAGACATGACAAAGGTGGAGAACTCTGTCAGGGTGATTGGATGCCTTGTGACTGCAAAATAAATTCCATCGGCTTCCTAGGGTTTACTTTAGGATAAGGCTGTTTGGGAGTCTAGATCCAGAGAGAGAAGGAACAATATATATCTTAAAAGGAGTTGGAACATCAATAGCCATCTAGAGTTGTTGGATCGCAGTTCCATCGGCTGATGATCAAGGTTGAAAGGAAAAGTGGATGTGAGACCCTGAGGCAGAGAAGAATAGAGGTCTTGCAATGTTCTCCTCATATATTCCAAGTCCAGAAGGGCGACTCTGAAGGACCTCCTTACACCATGTAGATTACCAGAATTTTGCAGACAGTCTCCCCCACTCCCTGTTGACCGTTTTTTCCCATCCCTTCAGTCAAGAAGAATCTCCTTGAAGTCAAGATCAGCTTCTGGTGACCTCATGGATACATGTATACAATTTTATTGGCAACAAGGGTTTGCCCTGGCCTACTTCTGGGATGTTTGATCAAATTCCCAATCTTGCCTACGCTCCTGGGATTCCCTGGTGGTCTCCTGCCCAAATACTAACCACTTCTAGATTAGTTAAAAAAAAAATCAGCCAAGATGTCCTGTCTGCTGTGCAGTCTCATTAGGGCAGTGATTCCCTTTCCATCAGCTTCATCCTGAGGCTGGAGTTTGCAAGCCCTGGTTCAACCCTTGAGCTCACTTTTTCCCAAAACCCTCCACTATGCTGGGTGGATTGGCACATCACAAGTCAGCCTGATGTGAGAACCAGACCCCTGCCTGCTGCTCTTTCTGATCAGCAGAACTGATGATGTAGCTGAGTTTCAACAAAGGTAAAACAAACTGTGCCTGTGGGCCAGACCAGCGGCATTGGAAGCATCCCCCGCCATGCTCATTTGCAATTATCTGGGACCAATATGGTGCTGATTACAGAATAAGAGTGGCGATGCGATTTCTCCTCTGGCATTTGTCCTTTAGCACCAGGCATCCAGCAGATCACTCGAGGACTCCTTGTTCTCCTTCCACCTCCCTCACAAGTGAGTTGTGCAGCCATTCAGTGGTGGCCCAGATTAATGTTGGCGTTTAATGGCCTGTTTGCATAAATCTGCCCACTCATATGCAACCCCTTTTCCAGCTCACCTCTTCTGCACCTGGGAAAGAAATGGGAAGAACAGCCCTCCCCTGTTTTTGAAACACATTTGGCAAAAAGGAAAGCATTGCATATGGGGCTTTTTAGGGTAGATCAGTGTTTGCTGACTGGGGAATTCTGGGAGTTGAAGTCCACCCATCTTAATGTTGCCAAGGTTGAGAAACACTGTGGTAGATATTAAGTCCCACCAAGAAATTGCATCCTCCTTTGAAAAGGAAGGAGAGATTGTCCTTTGTTGGTTCCCGAGAGAGGATTTCAGGAAGGTTGGGGTGATGACTGTTTCGACAGGGTCATCCATAGAAGGGTTCAGGATAATGGCCGCAACTATGTGATTAAAGCTCCACCCCTTTTTTCACACTGCAAAAAAGGGGCAGGCCTTCTGTCCTGCGTTGTGGCTGCCATTTAACTTTTTTGACCCTCCTGTGCTCAGAGCTTTTTCTTGGCAAGTGCAAAATAGAAAGTGGCTCATCTCAAGGACTCCAGCTTCGAAGGCCCCTCATCCCAAGACTCAGTGCTGCTTTTGGAGTGAAGAATGGGAAGTTTGGTCCAGGAGAAAGTTCGCCTTCTTACGTTGTTTGCAGACAGGTTTCTCTTTTCCAGGATTGCTGTTCCAGCTGATGAGGAAGCAAAGGTGTCCTGTGGCAGAGTGCTGAAAGGAAGGCCAGAATTCAATGAATTCAGGGTCCCCTTTATGTCCCCCTGACCTGGAAGCAAAACAAGCATCTTCCTTGCAACCAGGAAATTAATGGCCATTGGACTGAAACGAATGGGAGGGGGAGTTGGTCTGGCGTAGAATCGGCAGGAATCACCCTCACTTAGGGGATCAACTAGGATCGGGCCCTTTGCACAGCTCACCAGCTCCCTTGCTCGTGCCTGAGGACCGCGATGCCGGAGAAGGAAATCTGCAGAATGTGCGGCGATGGTAATGCAGGGGAAATGAATAATTCACGCTGGCTCTTATTTATGCACGTTGAAATGATGAATGACAGCATTATAAACATGTAAAGAATGGATTTATAACAAGGAGGCAAACTGATGATAGAAGCGTGTTGTTGTTGTTTTTAGCTGGTGGAAGACAATATAAGTGGAAGGATTTGTCCTAGGTGGCATGGAGGTCTTGTATCCAAAGGGGAAAAAAATAAAAAAATAAACAGGCATTTAAAACAATCGTGCAGAATAACCAAACCCTCAGTCATGAACGAATAGTGTCAAGTGAAGAGGAAAAATCCTTCTTTCCTCAAGTGGGATGACTGACAATAGGAAAATACTGGCTGGGAGACTGGGTTGGTCTATTTCCAGAATTAATGTTTCTCATGCCACTGCACCCCCCAAGCCCCTTTAGAGGATAGGGATCCTGCCTCCAGAAAAAAAAAAAAAAGAGGAGTTTTGGGGAGAGGGGAAGAACACCCCAAGATGGCCTCAAGAGGCTGCTGGGAGGAGGAAGAGATGGGAATTCATTTCTGGGCTGCTGGAAGGCTTCATCTGAGCCACCCATTAGGTAGACTTAATGGAACTTCCATAGCCAGAGCAGTCTACTGCTGAACGATGTGGAAGAACTGTCGTCATTAGGCTTTGTGTAGCTTCAGCCTGAATTGACTAGCTTGACCCAACTTAGTTTCCAAGCCTAGAGAAGCTTGGCAGGTGCCCCTGGAGGAGAATGGTAGAAGGCTTACCTAAGTAAATCACTTCAGGTGCAAACGTAGCCAGCCAAGTCACGTAGGTGAAGTTCATGCAACCTGGACCGGTTGCAAAATTAATCAATTTTCTGGGTTCACACTATACACTGAATTATAAACTAAGGAGTATGTTGGGTCTGTGCAGCAGACCAAGCTGCAAAAACTTCAGCAAAGTTAAAAGCTAGCCAAGTTCAGTATGGGGGGTGCTAGGTGGTTAGGCCTGTGAATTCATTAATTGTGAAAACTCTGGTTCTGGAGAATATGGCTTACCTGGACCACACCTGTCCCGATTCAGCCCGGTTCTTCAGCACCATGGACTGCTTCCAAGTGGTCTCTTTCTCGCTAAGACATCCCTCCGTGGCAGACAATCGAGGGCTGTTGTCTCAGCAAGCAGACCAAGCTTTGTGAAGGCTGCCATAAGCTTGGCCTGCAGTTAGCTTTCCTAGAGGACCTTGTCCTTCAAGGTCCCTTGGCTGACTCTATCACAAGGCGTGACAGGTGAATCTTCCCTGAAGCCCAAGAAGAAGGAGGAGGTTAGCTTTTTCATTGTGGAAGGTCCAAGGAAGAGGAGACTTAAGTTCTCCTTGGAATGAGGCAGCCTGTAGTTCCAGGCCCAGTGTCCTTCTGGCAACATAGGGAGGCTGGCTCAGGGGTCAGATCTTTGGGACCAATCCAACAAGGTCACTTTAAAGTGCCCGTTATGCTCCGTCAACAAGATACATCTGCACCTTCTTTGTTCTTTCATGTTCTCCCTACTTGTTTTTCATATGCCCTTACTCTGAAAGTCTGGTCTTTTTATCGATTTCCATTGTATCTCTGGCCCCTGGATGGTGGGGAGGCTTCCCTCCCCCCATCTTATGAAAACCACCCCCTCTTCCCTTTATTCTAAACTGGGATCATTCTTTGAACTCTCTATGCCGTTGTGCTCTACTTAAAATGCAGCATTTTATCCAGAGAAATAACTGTTAGAGTGCAGAACATTTTAGCAGGAATGAACTTTCCATCAAGAACACATTTTAAATAAGCCGTAATTTACAGAAAATGTCAAACACACATTAACTTTATAAGTAATCACTAAACTGTATGTAAGCAGCTATTTAAGTCAGAGGCTTTTCAGTATTCAGATGAGCTGCACGGACTGGAGATGTCTGAGATGCAGCTGCCACCTTCCCACTCAGGCTTGAACAGAGTTTCTGGGCTGGGACCTTCATGGGCTGACACATCTTGTCTGCCTGTACTAACCAACCTTCATGAGGTCCAGAGATTTGCAGATGATAGAATGGGGAGAATTTGTCACTACAGAGTTAAAGAAGGCTGCAACCAGAACTCTGTACCTTTTCTTTTCCTACCAAGTCAACTTTCAGTTGCCAGCAGCATTAAATGGAGAATTCAGAGCTAAATGGAGTTTTTGGAACACAAAGTTCATAAAATCAGGTCGGATTTGCTTCATGACCGCTTTACTTAGCAACTGAAATGCCAGTCTCCATTGTGGTTGTTAAGTGAGGACTACCTGCACTTTTCTGTGGAGCTGCACAACCCCATTGGCCAAGCCCCTCCCCGAACCCACTTCTCCTCATTGATAAGGCTGGACTGCCTCTTGATGAAGGTTCCCCACCAAAGAGAGGAAGGTCATCTGGCTCTTCCCTAGGTGGGGGGGGGGGTGAAGTGGCAATTCTTGCACAGAGGAAGAGGGAGAGAGAGAAAGAGAATAAATAGGGCAAGAAGACAACTTATTTGAGAGCTCAAGAAAGGGGCTTTGAAAGGGAGTCAAGAATGTAAGGGAAGAAAAAGCTGGGGAAAAGCAAATTCTCTAAACACGCAAAGAGAATCAAGAAAGGAGATGATTTGTTTGAAAAAGGTCAGGGGAAAAGGCACAACTGGGAACAAACTGAAACAACTGTGAACTCTGGTCATTCAACCATCAGCAGAAGAAACAAAGAGACGTTTGCCCTGCAGGGAGCAACCACAGAGGGGTTTCTGCAGCAAGTAATTTTGCAAGCACCTGTCAAGATCCCGGATTCCTCTTGCTCTACATCATCCAAGCAAAGATAGATTCCAGTCAGGAGGAAAGGAAAATACAGGATCTTCCACCAGCACATCCCCATTTGCCCTAGCCGTTTTGGGGTGAAGAGGCAGATGGACTCTGAAAGCAGGGGTCCCTCCAGCTCTCATGGTAAATATGGTGAGGCGTTAAAATCATGGCCTGGACTTCACAGGCTGTGGGTCTTTCCAGAGGACCATTCCTGCCCCCCTAACTGGCCATTGGTAGTCATTTCAGCCAAGTAGCCTCCAAAACCACTGGACCAGTGGAAGATACAGTGGAAGATCTACACCATGATTCCTGCAAGATGCCAAGTATCCTGGAACTATGGCTCACAAAAAGGTGGTAGGCTAGAGGTCGGCATCTGATTGAGGCCACAATGACATCAGGTGTGTTGTGACAACCTCACACAAACATGCAATTTGCATGATGCCACCTGACGTCCTTGCCCTGTCTGTGGCCACCCGTTTTCTCAGATGAGCTGTTAGTTCCCCAACGAGGATCTGGAAGAAAGGAACTATCTGTAAGGAGTCAAGATCTCATCACGTTGGGAAGGCATTACAAAATACACCTCTAAAAATGGCAGGTTGCTTGGACTGGCTGAGAAGTTTCACCATCCTAAAGAAACTTATCCCACGTCCACTGATCTGGTGGCTTAAGATGGCTACTGATTTCCTCTCTTTTCTGGGCTTGCAAAACACCAATGAAACTCATGGGCTGGATTTGCAGGACTGAGACACAAACAACTTAATGAATCAAGATTAACACTCATCATGGAGAGGGATGACACTCATCAAGGCTTATATCTCACTTGGTCTTCTCACAGTGCTAGGAGACCCAAGGCAGTAAAACCATCTTTTCTAAACAATTATCATTAGCATGAAGGCCTCTTCTATTCCCGCCGTTTCCAATCAAGGTTAGGGTGTCAGTAGAATAGCTGAAATGGAAATACATATCTTGGCATGCCGTTTGTGGGGGTGGGTGGATGGGTGCCGCCTGTGCCTGTTCATATGCTGCCACCTAGTGAAAGGTGGATTAAAAACTTAGGGTTGTGTGAAGCTTCAGTTAGAAGATTCGATTTGAGCTGAGTAGCTCTTAAAACCTGTCAGCCTCACATCTCATGGACAGATTAAGCCTCAAGCTCATCTAGCACGCCCAGCTTGGCACCTGAGCACCATCCCTGAGGCTGATGGGGACCACAGAGGAGACATTCTTGGCCCAGCTAGACATGACATGAGCTTGGCATTTCTCTCTCAGTGCCTCCTTTCACTTTGGACCCCGCGGAAATGTTCTGACAAGTGGTAGGAGAAAAGCCTTTCAAAAGACTCTCACTTTCCCCCCCTTTCCTTGTTTTATTTTTTTTTTAAATGTCCGTGTCCCCAAATGCTTCTCAGGATGTTCTAAGCATCCTTGAAAAACAAAAGCAAACACATTGAAACCTGTTGTAAGTCCTTGTTCAACAACAGACAGCTTAGTGAATTCAAAGGAGGTACATTAAAGACTTGTTAAAAAGTGACAGTGGATACAAGATGCATGTAGTAATTTTGAAAAAAAAATGGATTAGAAATTAAGAATGTCATGTCAGAACATATTCTGAGAGAATCTTAGCAATCTTGTTGATAATTCTGTCCCACAGCAATCTACTAAATGGCTCCCCGCTGCAACCTCAGTATTCCTGGCAAATAGGGGCTGAAAAACTTTTTCCCTTGGTATGCAAGGCAAGAGACAACATCATAATTAATAATCATGTTTGTTTTAAGCAGAGCTACCATATTTTGACTAAAAAAATCCAGACAGGCACTAGATTGCAGAAAGATGTTGCTGAAAACTCAGCCTTCTGCTGCCTCTTAGTAGCCCTCCAGATCAGTGTTCCTCAACCTCGGCAACTTTAAGATGTGTGGACTTCATGCTGGCTGGGGAATTCTGGGAGCTGAAGTCCACACATCTTAAAGTTGCTGAGGTTGAGGAACACTGCTCCAGACTGTTAAGGCCAAATCTGGTAGCCATAGTCCTAAGACTGGCTTCCTTATTTTATTCAGGTTGAATTGAAGAGGATGAAAAACTACCTTGTCCTGCTTTCACTGATCTTGGGGTTACCATATCAGTCTTGAGAAAGGGAGAAACCCAGGCTGAACTATCCAGTCAGCCACGAAAGGTCCTGGTTGGCTTTCATGCAACACAGCCAGACAAAGCTGATGGTGGCCCAGGGATATGTATGAACAAAGCCTATGGCTTATTCACCAAACCTGGGATGAAATGCACCACTGTTTAGCTTGATGAACCTAGATACCGGAAGGCCTTACAATGCAGCTTGCCTTTTTTTCCGTGGCCGTGCTGGCTTGGCTGTGGGGGCACCGGTGACTGGGCTCTTGGCTGGAATCCACCAGAAATGCTCACTCCCTCGTGCCTGTTTTGGAAATGGCTTTGCAGGGGTCTGAAGGAAGACTCTGTAGAGCGAAACACATTCCCCTCCTTGGCCCGTGGAGACCTTCTTCCTCAGATGGTGGGACTGGCCCTTGGTGCCAGAGATTCAAGTTCCCCGGGACATTTCTGCTCCACTTTCTGAAGTGCAGAGGAGCTGCGTTGCTGCTGCTTGCTCAGCCCAGCTGCCGCGGCAGCCTTTTTGCAAGGAAAACAGGGAGGCGATGCCAAGCCTCCTCAGGTCAGACCACGGCGGGCCAAGGGTCCTGCAAGTGCTACGGAGGCCAGGAATGGACAGCTCGGCACCAGCTGAGGCCAGTGGAAACAAAGAAATGAGTGACAGCTGTATCACCAAATGAAGAATGTGCGTTGTGGTTTACGCTGCTGGCACAGCCAAGGCTGGAGCCAGCAGAATTAGCAGCTGGAGCAGAAGAAGGCAAAGGGTTCCGAAAGATGCGGGAAGGATGGAGAGAATCTCGGAAAGTGGGCCGTTCTTTGAGGAAGGAAGGGAAACGGACGACTGAGTCTTTCTTCACCCCCCTGCTCTTTACCCAAGCAAGCCCCCAAGGATGCTCCTGTGTTTAAACACTTGCATTATTAAAGCCATGCTAAAAGGCTCGCTCCTGAAAGGCTTCGCACACCCGCCCTCCGCCCAGACTCTCCCCTCTCAGTCTCAGGCATGGCTCAGTCATTTCAACTCTACTCCGAAATTATCAGGAGCAAATCTGAAGGCTGAGTTAAGTTGCTCCTGGCAATGTCAGATGGGTTTCTCTCACACCATGGAGATGAGATGACAGTTCCTCCCACCACAGGGGCCCTCCCCCGCTTCTCCTTTCTTTCTGGTCTTCAGGCTTGCAGTCTGGAGCAAGCAGACGTCCTGCCAAACTGCCCCGGGCTGCAGTGCTGGCCAGGGCCCTTGTGGTGGCTGGGCCCTCAGGGTTGAGGGATCTGTCCCCCTCATTCTCTCCATCCGTTGGGCCATGTCTAGCACCAGGGTACAGGCTGGTCCAACAGAGACCGGCCTCTGAACACCAGCACCTAGGAGACACCTTCTTTGCAAAGGGGCTAGTAGCATTCTTAACTCTCGGAGCAGGCTGCATTTCCCACCTGTTCTGGGGAAATTCATAGCTGTGTCACTGCTACTGAAAGGACACTGTCTCTGCGTAGGCTTGTCATGTGGTTTTCAGGGAGCCTAAGGGTGCCAAGGGGGAAAATATGAACCATACAGTACATTTGGGACAGGCAAAAATCGGGAGATGACAAATTGACAGGCCTTGTTCTGTGGGGAGAAATTTCTGGTTGGCTGTATCTCAGAAGCTGGCAGTGTACTGTGGCTGAAGAAAATGGATCTTGATGTTTAGTATCTCCTTAAAACAAAAGAATGCTTAGCTTTTTTAAAGGTCTTAGTGACATCATGGTCTGTGTAGTAAACCTTGGTTGAGTGGCATATCTTATCAAACTTTTAGCTGTCAGTTGAGCGTTAAGAGTGAACAGATATCCAGATGTTGAATTGATTGATTACATCCAGGAAAAAAAAATCTACTGGTTTATTTTGCCTTCTCATTTCTCCTATCTAAAATTCAGTTCCTCCCATGCATGCATTATTTTAAGGTTTTTAACAGGCTACTCACCCTCTAATTCCAGATCATATGTGAAGCAGCTGGAAAGGATCTGGCCCAGGTCACACCTCTGGGCAGCCTCCCCGTTGGATAATCTTCCACTCAGAGAAATGCCCAGTTATTTTCAATCTTTGCTTAAACACACATAATGACTGCACACAACGTAAAGCTCCAGGGATGACTAATTAATGGCAAAGGAACTTAACTATGATTTACGGGTTGGGGCTTGAAAAATAAATAAACGCCAGACAAGCAAATATCTGCTGCTTGATGGTCTTTCCTCTTCTTCATTTTAAAAATCATTTTATATATGTGCGCTTTTCTTTTAAGCATCTTCAAAGCCAGTTCTGGTGTCTTAATGCGACTGTTTCCTTGAACTTAAGGATAATAGAAGGGGATCGATTTAACAGAAAACTGACACAGTTAAGGAGAGGGGGGGAAACATCATTTCCTCCCTACAATCTTTGCAACTGAACGAGCGATTCTGTATCCTGGATTTAAACTGTTGACTGCATTGTGCCTTGCACAGTCCAGCGGCCAGGACAATTATAGCGCACTGCAGAATTTGCTGGCGGTAGGTGTGCGGCTTGGCACAGGGAGGAGGAGAGAAAAAGTACACAGTGCTTTTAATGGGTTCTGGAGTTTGTCAGCTTAATTGGCGGTTTTGCTCATGATCACCCTTACAGGACACAATATGGCCGGGTTTCTAGAGCTTCGAAAAACAGCACTTAGCACAGTAGACATTTTCTGGGGTAGACCGGGATGTTATGGCCCAAAGCAGACCCCAGGGGGTAAGATAGCAAGGAGACTGACCTGGTGAGATCCAGAATATGCATGGCTGAGAAAAAGGGCAACAAGGCAGTGCCAAAAAGATGCCCAAAGGATATAAGGTGCTGGATGGTTTTGCTCCAGTGCTCTTCCTTCCACAAGAGTTTGAAATTTTTTTAAAACTGATGGGAAAATTCATACATCTGAAGGCACATTTCTTCTAACCTATGTACGTGGTCCCGTCCCCCCGCAGCAGTTCAGCAAAGTTAATTTCTTCTGGGGTGAAATTTCTCCAGAGGAATGGAGCAGAAGGTTAAAATATTCAAAAGAGATGGAAATAAGTTTGTCCTGTTCCTGAAAATCCTCAGGGATACAGACCTATGATTAATTATCTGAAGTATGGAAAAAAATTCAGTCGCCGGCCCCTGTCAGTTTCATCTTTTTGCTCACTCTCCATTGTGTTTTATAATTACCAGAACGACCAAGTGTGGGACTGGCCCCCTCCTGAAAGTCTTTAATCAGTGCTACAAAAGATTGTTGGGATCTATCTGCAAACGCATGACTCATTCACTGTCTGGTTACTGTCAAAAGACTCATCACACCATGGGCTGAGAACACATGCACATGGCAGGGAATCCTGCACATTTCTGCTCCAGCTGAGCCTCCGCTATGTCCCTATGGCAGAGGAAGATCAGTTTTTTATCCTAATTCTACAAGCATACAAGGTTGAACTCCAATAGTTGCAAGATCTGCTCTACTGAGTCCCTTTTTCGGGAGAGATGGGCGGCAATAGAAATTTGAAAAACAAACCAACAAACCAACAAACAAAATTAAGCCAGTCCAACTGCATAGCATATAGTGCCATTGTTCCTCAGTCTTCCAGAAAAGGTGGCGGGGGTTGCGGGGGACAACCCACAGAAAACTCACCCAGCCTTTCAGATTTCTCATGGAGGCCTTTCCATGATGCTGAATAAGTACCATCAATTGTATTTCATGGGAGGATGGAATTCTTTTGACCTTGAGGTTGCACCAGCCTCAATGTTCTTCTCTGGATACTCTATCCGTGCCAGAAAAAAGCCTTGTTGGGATTCAGAGGATGGATAGAGGAAGGGAGGAAGGAGAAGGATAAGTTTCTTTGCTAGGATTTACAGCTTCCCACCTTCAGTGCTTGCTACATTTTGCTCAGTGGTCTCATGTATCTTGCATATCAACCCATATCTTTATTTAGCCATTTTATGCTTGATTTCTATCTGTGCAGGGCCTTACTGGTTCTTGCATAGTTCTGGATGGCTCTGTTAGTGTGTCTGTGTGTGTGTGTGTGTGTGTGAGAGAGAGAGAGAGGGAGACTGCTAAATCACATTTTGGGAAAGTGAGCTTGCAATGGATGGCACACAATTCTTTCTCCGGTTCTCTGGAAACTCTTGGCAACACCGTGGGATCTTGAGCAGGAAGAGGGAGCGAAGTTTCATTTCTACTCAGCATCCAGGAACAGAAACAGCAACAAGAGGCCAAAGCAGTTTTTGAGAGTAAATGCAGCCAGGAGCTTTTCTACAACACCAGCAAGAATAAAGAGAACGGCTCCTGTACAATCTTGCTCTGAGGTGCTTACCAACCGTTTAGCTCAAAGAACAGCAATAATTAAAAAAGGAGGACGCTTAAATGACTGTGCCATCAGCAGAAAGAGCAGTTAAGGCCCACTGGATTTCCTCAGGTGCGGCATAATTGGTGTGCCAATTGACACGGCTCTTTTCTCCACCTCCACCCCTTCTTGGGATGAAGAAAGAACTCTTTGCCTGCAATTCTGTGGGAGCCTGTTAACGCTTCGTTTCTCTAGCTTGAGGTAACCAGGAGGAGAGCACAGAAACTTTCACAAGGACTGGGCAACTGTCCTATTCTAAGATCTTTCAGGGTGGCAGATCCAGAGCTGATGCCCCCAGGAATAGGCACCTACCAGGCTGTGGGCCGGGAAGCCCTGCCAAGGGGACCACTGATCAGGACCTGGACCTCTTAAGTGGCAACACAGACTGGCAAGGTCCGCAAGGTTGCCAGCACTGGGCTGCTCCAAATGGGGTTTTTTTATGCCCTTTCTTTGGAGCCCCCCTCCTGAGGAGTGCTCCAAGCCAACCACCCCTGCAGGTGAGCATGCTCTCACATGATTTGGTAGATGTTCTGGTCCTCAAAATCATGAGCCCTTGGTTGTGTGGAGATGTGAGCCTGGAGCTGCAGTGTCCAACCAGCTGGGAGTTTCCTGAAGCCAGTGCAATTCTGGAAAATGAGGAGGTTCTGAGAAAGGCCCTCCTTGAGGAGGAATGGCATCATCGAATCAACAAGACTCGGTATAGCCAGGTGACCAAGTACGGAAAACAGAGAGGATTTGGCCAGGTTACCCCATGGGGTTTAACCTGCCAGGCACTGGAACCATTTAGGGGACAAATGCTTCAGACATCGGAAGTGGGGTGTAGAAGGCTGAGGTCAATGTTGGCAGGTTGAAGACTCCTAAAAGAGCCCCCCATTTCCCCCTAAGGCCACTTGTTATGTTACAAATATAAATATCCCTATTCAATGCTAGTAGAGCTTTGGGTCAATTTAATGTTCCTTATTAACATTTGCTTTGGCAAACCTTCCTTGAGTAATTAGATAACAGAATTATAAACACTTTGCTGGGAGGAATAATTTGAGGAAAAGGTCCAAAGACTTGTGAAAGACTTAATTGGGGTCATCTGGCAGTTCCATCTTGAGGGACTTCCAAGCCAGGAGCCTCAGGGCCGCACGGTAAAGCAAATGACTCCTTTGGCAACCATCTCTGAAATAGCCAAGTGGTTTTAAGGCTCACGTTTATCAGAGGGATGTGGTGTCCTCGGTGCTCTCTGAGCCTTGTTGTTTTCTTGCAGACCTTTCATTGCCAGACTAGGCAACATCTTCAGAGGGATGTTGTGGGAGGAATTCATGAAAGCTTCTTTTTTCAACCACAAGGCCATTCCTGTTTACTAACTCATTCTTCTCTCTCTTCCTTGAGTACCATATGAAGGCCTTTTTTGCTGAGGCTAATTTTCAAGTATCAGAGCTTTGCCCCAAATCCGGGGTGGGGGGAGGGATTTGGATGGTATGCCTCAAAACAAGTCCTTTACATCATATGGCAAACCACTTTTGCATGGATAGCTGGTATATATAACACATGGGGATGGGGTTGCTTGATCAAGGAAAAAGACCAGAACCTCATGGAGGGGAGATCTGCAGTAGATTACAGGAAGAGACCTCAGCAAGGTTATTGTGGTGGGTTCCTCACTGCTTCAATCAGTTTTGGTTTTTATTGTGGGAAGAGCAAGATGACAGAAATTTGTGATCCCCCCCCCATTCTGAAGGACTAGAAAATGATGAAACCCCTTTCTAAGACTGCTCTGATCATTTAGTCATGGCATGCCCACATGATGAATAACACCCTATTCCCGTCTACTTTTTATTTTTTTTAAAAAAATATGTGGTACATCATGTGCAATTAAGTCACATTTCAATACCTCTTAATTTCCAGAGATTAATGCCGGGTGTCTCAACCTTGTGTGCAAGCCTTTAAGAGAGTCAAATTTTTCATTAGCTTCAGCTGAGTATCAAATTATACTGAGTAATAAAGCAACAATGATTTAAATGTGGGAGATAACCTCTTTACCGATGAAATGAAACTCTAGGGAGGGAGAGAGGGCTTGTAAAGTTCCTGGACTTCCAGAGACAGGGTTGTGTGAATGCAATTAAATATATTAGATGGAGCCGACTTAGTTGTAATTAATCTGGGGACACAAGTCCAATCAGATCCCTCTGCCCTTGGTTCTTTGGAGAAAGGTTCAACCGTCAATTGAATTGCAGCCAGCATTTCCTAAGAAATACCCTTCCTTCCTAGAATTACGGGAAGATCCAGCCCCTACAGTAATTATCTCCAGGAATGATGTAATCCCATCTGAGCATGCAGCACCTTGATCTGTCCCACAGACACGGTGGCTTGCACAAGACACTTGATCTGGGCTGATCCAGAGATAGTTCACAAATATTTAGAGGAACACAGCATTTCCTGGAATTGTGTAAGTTTGGTATTGGCATTTTGTTTTGGTGCCTTGGAATCAGTCTTGACTCCTGGTGACTGCCTGGACGAGTCCCTGCATTTTCTTGGCCATGTTTTCCAGAAGTGGCTTGCCATTGCCTCCTTCCTAGGGCTGAGAGAGAGGGACTGGCCCAAGGTCACCCAGCTGGCTTTGTGTCTAAGGCAGGACTAGAACTCAGGGTCTCCCAGTCTCTAACCTGGCGCCTTGACCACGGCACCAAACTGGCTTTCTAAATAATAACAGCAACAACAACACCTGGCATTGGTAAGTTATTTATGATAAGGAACAGACCTGCCCCTTGTTCCAGATTGCAAAAGGCAGCTTTACTTGGAACAGCTGACATCCTGCGACGACACCTTTAATGTTATTAAACAACAACATCTGCCTACCCCAGGTCCTTGGGGAGGACTCGACAGGTGGACAAAAATGCCAAACCCAGTCTAAACATCTGGCTGACTGTGTGACCAACAACAACAATAATTGCAAAAGGCAGCTTTACTTGGAACAGCTGACATTCCCCCATGATACCTTTGACACCATCAAACAACATCTGCCTATCCTAGATGCTTGAGAAGGATAAAATGCCAAACCCAGTCTAAACATCTGACTGACTGTGTGACCAACAATAACAACAACTAGCATTGGTGAGCTATCAGGATAAGGAAGAGACCTCCCCTCTGTTCCATATCATATACAGACGGTCAGGGAATTAGAAACTTACGTCCTCTGAGGAGAGGTTGAAGGAACAGGGTATGTTTGCCTTGGGGAGGAGAGACATCATAGCATCTGAAGAACTCAAAGGAATGTCCCATGGAAAGGAAAGAGGCCAGGACCAGCTCTCCATTGTTGTGGTGTGGGGGACAAAGACAGGAAGCCAATTACCAGCACAATTATAGAAAAAGATGTCTAGCCTAAGAGCAATTGGAGGGTGCCATCAAAAACCTGAAGAGCTGGTGGGCTTCTCCTTCCCTAGATGTGTTTGAGGAGAAGCTGGACAGCCAGGAATGCTTTGGATTTCTGCTCCAAGAAGGGGGTAGAAATCAAGGACCACAAGGGCCCCATCCAATTGTGGCGGTGAAGTCCCTGCCAGAATGAAACAGGCTAAATCCAGACATCTGTTTTCAGCTGTTAAACATGTGAAGAGCATAATATGTTTCAGCAAGAGTGTTTTTAAGGCGCTTCTACAGAGAAAACGTGCTGGCAGAAATTTGGGTTTTGAAGGGTAATAAATAATTAAGGGTAGTCTTTAATTTCGTCCCACGTTGTTCTCTGCCTCCGAATTCTGACAAGTGTTTCAAATTCCTGTAATGCCTGTTCTTCATGTAGGCTCTTCAGCCATCCACTTTTGATCTCATCAATTTGGTTCATTTGGAGGAATTATTTGTAGAGCAGAAGGAAGGGAGCCGGGGGGAGGAAGACGCATTTGATATTGTTTCCCCGTTTTGTGCTTTCCCTGTTAGGAGGAAAATGCATCATCAACGCACCAGAGAAGATGATAAAGTTTTTGTCGCCCCTCACTTTGGTCTCCTCATTGGAAACTTATGAGCAACAATCTAAATGGCAGCTGGGAGCCATTACAATGACAGAGCTGAGCAGTTTAAGTAATATAAGATCATTTCTTCTATCCCATTAAATTTCTAATTTCTTTTGAAAAACACGCATTGAATAAGAAAAACAATTCTCCACCGAAGCTGTGGCTTATTCTATTTAATTAGCTGCCTTTTATGAAAAGCAGGCAAACATCGGCTGCAGTTAAATGCACAGGGGGAAATGCATTTTGGCTGCCAAGCTCATCCATCTTTGGATGGGCCGATCAATCACCTGCTGAGTTCCCGCTTTCCTGGGTTCGGAGATGTCCTGTAGCAAGAGGCCTACGTGGGCTCAGAATTCCTGGGAAGGAGAAAACACTGGAGATTTCAGGGGTCCTTCTAATATCTGCACTCATTGAGTGTTTGAAGTGGACTTCCAAGCCATTAAAAACGTTTGCTGTCATTTCAAACACGCACCCAGTTCAGCAAGAAGAGCTTATGTGGGGGCAGAGAAGATGCAGAGGAGTGAGCTTCTCCCAGCCTTAACCCTTGGATGAGATCCCTCCAAGGGGCTGTCAGAAGGAAACAGAAGCAGCCGTCTGGCGAAAACAGCAATCTATTTTTTAATTCCTTTCCATAATGTGTATCCCACCAATTCCACACCTATGGGCAGCTCACTCCCAAATAGAATAGCTATCATAAATTTGCCAGTTGCTAAAATTATAAATGGCTAGGGGCTGAGTAGTACTTACCCCTGCCACCCAAATTATGAGGATGATCAAAGAAACCAAGTATATTTTATTTGGAGAAGGAAGGACCATGCTGGTACTCTCGAAACTCCAAAAAACGGTATCAGCAGAAAGTCAGATCAACACAGGGCACAGAATAGTACAGGGTTTCTCAACCTTGGCAACTTTAAGATGTGTGGACTTCAACTCCCAGAATTCCCCAGCCAGCATGTGGGAAAGGATGTGAGTCCGTTTCCAGGCCTTGGAGAATCAATTATTATTCCAAACCTGGCTTCTTACCCAGTTTGCAGCATCTAACGCATGCCTTCCATTCTTCGGCTTTCATACCTCAGGGGCATCCTTGCCTCTGAAACATTTAAGAGCTGATTCAGACCATACCTATCCACAGAACGTCTGCCTTTTCTTTTTCAGAAGGAAAACACCACCACCTTAATTCTGCTTGAGGTTTCCCTGGTTTGGGTGTGTGGCTTTGGTTTAATTTTGCTTTTGTGGAAGACGATTAAGCAGCTCTCTGATTTGTATTTTTTAAACAGCTTGGAGCAGAGAAAATGGCCCCTCTGTTCCGCTCTCAAGTGCATCATGGCAGAAACAGCCCATTTCCACCAAAATGCATAATGAAGCCTACCAGCGTTAGCAGCTTTCATTAGCAGATCAATCAGCGGAAGCTTTGGTGAAATATTAATTGGCTGAGCTCTGACTTCCAAATCTGGCAGGCATCTCCTGTTGGGAGGCTTGTGACTTAGCAGGGCCACCGTTTTCTCTACTTAATGGTGGATCAAGGAGCTGAGCACCTTCTGCTTGGAAGGCCAGAATTTATGGTAGTCAAACAAAGTCACCCTATTCTACCTCCAGACAAGAAATGTGGCCCCTCAGCAGCGCCTCCCTTCAAAACAAGGTCAATACATGTTCCCATTTGAGCTTTGTGGCTTCTCTTTCCCCAGGGGCATTCTACCTTTATCCTGCTGCCCTGACATTTGAAGCATTCCGATATCTTTTTTTTTTTTAACTTTATTGAGGTTTCAAAATACAATTAAAATACGAAGTACAGAAAAGCTTGAGTAAAAAACTAAAAGAAAGAAGAGAAACTAAAAAGTGCAAGAATAGCTAAGAAAAGATACAAGGAAAGTGACTTCCGACCTTCTCCAACACAGATATAAATGCATATTATGATACCTTAGTTTCTTACTCTTAACTAACCCTTAGCAAACATTATTTCTATAAAACAAATAAGTCAATCATCAAAACCCCAAATCAAGAAGCATTTGGATTTCTGTTCATCATTCCCTCCTCCTTGTTCAGTGGGCTATGACTTGTTCTGCCTCTGGGGTTGGAAACGGCAGCTCAGTGGCCTACTGACTTTGCACCTGCTTTTGCAGACATTGGGGGGGGGAAGATGCCCTGTTTCCACTCCATGCGCGTGGCCCACATCAGGTGCGATGCACATAAAGAAGCAGGTGGAGTTCCAATTGCACCACTGCAGCCTCAATCTTAACTCCGTGGACCCTACAGGCAGGAGGAAGGCCTTGGTCTGAACCAGCAGTTCAACGCCTTCTTCTGTATGGAATCTCCAGCATTCCCTCAATTCCAGGCAGCAAAGTGGGGAGGGATCAGGTATGGAGGTCCCCAAACACCCATGTTGATAAGGGGCAGGGAGGCAGAGGTATGACCTAGGGGTTGTGATGAGTTCTAAAATTCTTCACTGGCCTATTTTCAATTAATTAATTGCTTGCATTAATTGGTGATCCATCTTTCTACACATAGGGCTCCGAAGGTGGCTGACAGTAGACCGAAACAAACTATAATAAAGCCAACACTTAGAGAAGGAGGAATGGAAAGAAGCTGAAATCATGGTTAAACCGATTCCAGGCACGCGCATATTTATGAAGGATAGCAGCTGCAGCTGGTAATGCCACTTGGCTTTGATATGAGTATTTGGTGCCCTAAGCACCAGTGCAGAAAAAGCAACGCTTAAATCACCCCTTTGGCTCCCAGCCGACCTTCTCCCATCCCTAAATCTTCAGCCCCCAATTCTTCAAATGGCAGAGAAAAGAACTCTCTGAAAAGAATTTGCCGGTGTGATGCCAAACAGCTTCCCACAGAGCTGAAAACGTTGGCTGTTGATGCAAACTGGAGTGTGCAGATGTCAGAGGGGGTAATGGCAGGGGGCTGGCTCTTTTTGACACATCCTCCTTCCAAAGTATTAAAAGTTGTGTCAGACTCCATTTGCTGAAATCTGGGATCAGGCACCATTAGGGCAATTCTGCTGGGCTTTAATGAATGTGACTGCAGGAGCGGATCGCACCAGAGGTGAAAGAGGAAACGAATGGAGGTACAAGGGGACACACAAAAGCACAACTGCGTGTTGTTTTAAGAAATGAGATGGGAATCGATGCAAACTCAGTCATTTTGCACTCAGCGTGGGGAAGCAAATGAAGCAAATGCCATTATGGCTTAATGCATTGGGTCATCTGGAGACCGAGCATGGTTTATATTGCCCGGATTTGCGCACCGGGCTAAGCCATGGTTTGTTAAACAAGCCACAAATTTGGCCTCATGCTTCCCTCTTCCAAGGAGGAAGGAACAGGACTTGCCAGCACAAGCGACCACCAAGGGCCTTACTTCCACCTAGCAATCAAAAACCCGTGGCTTAATTCTTACCTTTTGGGAAGCAATCTCCAATTGTTGAGTCTGCTTCACAGGTTTCGGTGAACTTGCTGTTCGATTGGCATAAGGAAATGTGAATTATTAAAATTAACCTCCCACTGCTCATTTGAATTGTGCAGCTGCAGCCCCCTCCAGGGCAGCATTCGTACCATTTCTTCCTTTGATGGATCATAATATGATGCCTTTCAAGTCCTCTAAGTGATAGCGTTACATCAAAGCAGTTTCCCCTCTTTATCTTATTCACAAATTGTTACAGTGCATATTAAAGGCGAGACAGTTTTAATATCACTTCCGCACTAATTTGCCAGTTGAAAGGTATCATTTTCCCTACAGCCATTCCCTTCCTCCTCACCCCATTAATATCTTGGCCTCATGAATATCCCTTACTTAACATTTCACATTTTCAGTGTTGTTTTTTTTTCGGTCTAGGCAAGTAATATATTTTTTTAGGCACATCTAAACAGGAGAGAAACAGAATCCTTTAGATTCTATCAGTTCATGCTGCAGATGACGAATCTAATTTTTTATGCATGCAGGGTGTTACACGCTATCACCTGTGTGTGGGGCAAAAAGGAAGTGATGTCGTATGCATCCCGCATTCCGTAATTTGTGTCCTTTGCACAATGATGTCATGACACATCAGCAACAATGTCATTGTGGTTTCTATTGGACACCTGTGATCTCAACTCCTCTTTCTGTCAAAGTTCAAGAGAAATGTTCATGTTCTCAATGTGGCTTGCCTCACCCATTGCCCTAAGCCATGTTTGTTTCGATCATCCTTGAATGAATTGCAATTGGCACTGACTGCATGGCACACTAAGGGAGAAACACCCTTCTCCAACTTGGATGCCCCTTTGCTGGATGGCTTTCAAGTCTTGGGATTCTTGGTGAAGGCATGCTCCCTGGAGTTGAAGCCCACACATCTGGATGAGTTTGTTTGGACTTACCAAATCCAAACAAACCACACGATGGCTTCTTAGCACAAGGTATGAACCTGGCCAAGGTAGTGGGTGAGGTCAAGAATGGACCAGATGTGGGAAGAAGAGCTGCAAGTTTAATTTCAGTGAGGTGGAGACATCCTTAATCCTTCCACGGGTGGGCAAGATGGGCTGTAGTGTATCAGGTGCTGCTTTCTTCTTCACCTTGAGGGACTCACTGTGTTCAGTTTGTGCTTGTAGTTTATTTACAGTAAGGTATAGCTATATTTTTGTCTTTTTTGTTAGCTTTTGGAACGCTAATCAGTCTTGCTGAGATCTTGATCTAAATTTGCATTTTTCAGCTGTCTCATTCCTTGCAGGAATACTGCACTTCTCAAACCTGGCCAGTCATCCTGACCTGCCACTGTAAAAAAGCTGCTATTTTGCTGAACGTGACTGGCCACCAGAAATATTTGCAATTTTTGCTTAAACCTTTGCCAGTCCTCAGCCTTATGTAAGAGAATTAAATGGCAGGTCCATTTAAATATTCCATTTTATAAAATCACACAGCCTTCTGACCTCCCCATTTCCTGAAGTTCTGCAGTCCAGAAACACAATAGCAGTTTTATTCCCTTTATGTTCAGCTGTGATTTTAGCATCATTAATAGATGAAGGGTTTTTTTCTTCTTCTCCCTCCCTCCTGCCTGTCCACCTTCTTTCTCTTTCAGAATACTTAATGGTGAAGAATAGTTTTAAACTTCTTTTTTTCAGCCAAAGAAATGAAACCAAATAAAAAGGCTCATTTTGAGTGTCAAAAAATTGGGCAGATGATGACTTACATAGTTCCTACTCAGCTGGATGGGGCTTTGCATGTGAGAAGGTGCTCCTGTCTCCTGGACTGAGATTTGAGGGATGTCCCTGTGCAGCATCTAGGACAGCCTCAATCCCCTTCAAAAACTGCTCCCGTTCAAAAATCTCCATTAGCAAATAGGGTGCCCACCCAACCGGGTAAGTCAGTGGTGACCCAATTTCCACCCCTTTGTAGTTCCGTTTCTCATCATTTCTTTGGAGGAGGGAAAAATCTTCCCTGCCAAACTGGTAGAGAATTCTGCGGTCTCTGCAGGCAGCCTCCCTTCCCAAACAGGTGGTTTTCAGTGGTCGCTCCCAGAATGCCCAAACGTCAGTCCTGTTGGCTGGGAATTCTGTGATTTTGGTCCCAAAACCTCTGGAAGTCTGCAGACGATAAGCATGCCCTCCTATTCCTCTTCAGAGCTGAGAGCTGTTTACAGACTGTATCCAGGCTAGTCTAGACTAGACATGATGGGCGGTGACATATTCGATAGATAGATAGATAGATAGATAGATAGATAGATAGATAGATAGATAGATACAGTGTTGCTCTGGGACCTTCCGTCCTTCCTTTAATTTGTTCTGCCTTTTCCTCAACCTGCCCCCACACAGAGCAGACGTGTGGGTAAAATGGAGGGGCAGCTGCACTTGATAACCTGTGGAGGATCTGCACGTTCCTCATGCTTTATGGGAACTGGGAGTTACCTTTGTAGTTGTGTTTCTACTGAGCCGGAGTGGATTTTTTTTTCTCTCCCCCACCCCCTCTGCTGTATTCTGCGAAGCAGCCATACATTTATTTCCTTTTTGTGGAATGCAATTCAATATCCTTTTAGGGAAGGAACACTCAGATTTACACCTCAGTCCCCAGTGACATTCCCAAAAGTGATGAATGCCAACTTTTGGAATTTTCTTAAACCTGGACCTTGATAATGAAATGCCCGACAGATTGTAAATCTTTTGAGGCACTGGACCTCCATTCAGTACAGTCCTCCCGCCCCCTCTGCCTTTCCTCCTTTTAGATGGAAAAGGGGCTGTTCGCGGTCTTCAGCAAAGACTTCCAGCACTGCATTTCAGCCCCAGCATCTGCCAACGCGCATGTCTTGTGCTGTGGAAATGCGTTCTCACAACGGAGCTTCTTTGTAACAAGGGGCCGTTCTTTCTCTGCCTGCCCCCTTCTGCATAGCAGCCACACAGATCGCTCGCTCTGGATGCTGTAAATCCAAAACTCAGGGAAAGGGACAATAAATTATGACATTTTCAGGATAGATTTTGATAGGCTTGCTTGATCAGATGGCTGTTCCCTGGAGACTTTAATCTTGGCCAAACCAGCAACAGCAAGGCAGAAAGGAAGACATTAGAATTCCTTAGTGGGTGGACCAGGTCTAAGTCATCTAGCCCCTTATTTGGGGCTTTCAGTGGCTAACTAAGTACAGGAGTGAAGCTCTGAAGCATGGCCTGGAGGGCAACCCCCTCTTCTAGGATTGACCCCCAAAGTCACCCAGTGAGCTTCTGAGGGACTAGGTGTGGTCCTAGCCCAACCCCTCTTATGCCACGAGAGAACATTATCTGCCACTATTTTCCACAGCCACCATATCACCCCTTTGCAGCTTCATTCTAAGCTGAGGGCTCCTCCTAGCGAAGGGAGTTGCTCTACCCTCCAGTCATCCGGGTAGCCTTTTTCTCTACCTGTCCGCAAGACCTGGAGAAGTTGTGGCCAGATCTGGAGATCCTATCGCAAGGGAGAAACTGGGAGGCAGGATTGGGAAACCACTAGAGATCCAGGCCGAAGAAAATATCAGGAGCACACTGGGTCCACTCTTGTGCTCATGTAAAGATTAAGAGAGACAGGAAGATTCTTGTCCTTCTTTTTGCCCAGAAGAAACCATGGCCAGCTGGGGATGGATCAGAATTGCCAGCTCTGAAACAGAAAACCTGCCTCTGATTCCGGAGGGGAACATCCAAAGCCACCCAACACTGTTCCAGCAGTTAACGCTGAACTGTTTTAATGTGGGAAGGTGTGCATAAAGTTTTGGGACATACCTCTCAAAGCCAGTTCCTGCTGAGCACCATCAGGAGGGTCTTCAGAAAAAAGACGGATACTCTGACAAAACATCTAATAACTCTGAAAGAAAGCTAATGTTTTGATCAAACCAGGGTATTTGCTCAAGATGTGTGTACTGGGCAGGGCAGTATTTGTGGCTCTTTGCTTCTAAACTGGTTAAAAAGCCTGAATTGGAGGTTTGATGGAAATATCTGAAGACGGTTGAGGAGTTTTGTACAAACTGCCAAGCGTACTTTCTCTCTCCCTCATTATACATATGGTAAGCTCTTTCTGTCTTATCTTGAGTAGTGTCAGTCAAAGAATGAGCTATCCTGAATGGACTCAGAGAACAAATATATTTTGATTATCTTATTCCCAATTCACGCTGTAGGAGTTGACAGATTATATTCTTCATTGCATGTTTAGCTGGAACATCAATATGGGATGAGTTTGCCAATATTTGCAGAAGGATTTTTGTCATGTTCATGTTTGACATCTGCTCAGTTCCTGTTGCAGAAGACATGCATTGTTTTCCAAAAGAGGTAAAGCCTCAAAGGAAGAATGGAAGGAAGCAGATGGGAGGGGAACGTGTGTTGCATCAAGATAAAAAACAAGATAATTTCAGAAAAGCAGGAGGAGGTCTGCTAGACTAAGGTCATTTCCCCGCTAGCAACTTGTCACATCTTCTAGAGTCATCCAAACACTGTTGTAGCAGAACAACAATAATGAGGATGGGGTTTTATATCACTCCAGTGATGGCTGCTGATGTTGTGCAGATGCTAGAAGTCACCAGGAGGCAGATAGCCATGGAGAACTAAAGGCAAGGGACCTGTCAATTTCATTTTCTCATCGTCTCAAGCTCATTTTTCCCCATTTCTGCAGGGGTTTCTTTTTTAAAAGCCCATTTGTACTTATATTTCCTAGCAGACACATCTTGATATACACATTTCTGGCTATGCTGTCTCTTAATAGAATGGTTTTTAACGTTATTTATACAGAGAGCGAGAGAGAGAGAGAGAGAAAACATACATCCTTTTCGCAATGTTTGCATACATTTTTAAACAGGAGTGCAGTGAGCAATTTGGAGAAGTGCACATCTGGAAGACCGCGTTCAGACTGTGTGTTGCGTAAGGGAGAGAAATTAAGGGCTTGCATTAAGTCCCAGCTGAACTCATTTCTTTCCTCTGCCTAATAAGGTGCCACTTTTACATGAATCTTCATGATAAACGATTCCAAAGTGAGGGGCCGTGACTAATGATCTCACAGGAACGCAGTTTGGTAATACCTAGGCAAGCTATATTTCCGCTCTTGGTCAGAGGAGGAATGGACCTGAATTTTATGTCAAGGTTGCTTCAGGGGGGATCTCTAAGCCTCACTGCTCCCTTGGAAGATGAGAGGGGAGATTGGTTTCCATGGCATGGAGCAGGCATTCTTCATCTGACCCTCTCAAAGCAGCAGCAAATACTCATCCTCTTCCAGGCTAGGTCTGCAGGGGACTCCTTAAGGAAGAGAGCAGGACCGTAGTCAGCTTACCATGTGGCTGAGATGAGCTGGGTGGATAAGAGACACCCCAAAACAGCAGGTTTGGATGCTGGTCTCGAGTCTGCTGGTGTCTGGCTGAGGTTCCTCCCCTCCAAGGCATCTGGGGATGCTCCAGCAGAGCTAGGAAGCCATGAGCAGGTTCTCCTACCCAGAGGGTTCCAGGTAGGAGCCTTCTCAGTTCATGCAAGCTGCACAAGTTCTCTTCCGGTGGCAGTTTTTGATGGGGTTTTCTGAGGTTCTCATTTTGCTTGGATACCCCATGACCTGGTTCTACTTCCCATCAAATACTCAGGAAATGGACCAATCACTCAGAGACCCCAGGCTTCTCCTCCATCCTGCAGGTCCCAGGGGTGAGTAGCAGTTTCCTAATTCTCTTCCCTTGAGACCTCCATGATTTCTGGTCAGACTCTTCACTGCATCATGTTTGGTTCTTTTCCGCAATTCCTATTTATCATGTAGCTGTTTCAGTTTAGTTTTTACTTCTTCAGAGCAGAAAAATAGATTGTTGGCAGCAAACTCCAAACCAGCCAAATACTTGCAAGTCTGATGGGTTTTAGATCTGTGTGTTTCTTTCCTTCACACCAAGCCCAAGGTATGTTGGTTTAGAAACTCAGAATTAATAAAAATTAAAGGCTTTGACATGATTTGCTGCCAGAACCTAAAACACTGAGATAGACTTGCTAGATCCCTTTCTGGCCTGCTTGGTTTACCTCTATGGAGTCCAATAAATTTTTCATTCTCTTTGTTTACTCAGAATAATTATTGTATGAAATGATCTGGCTTATCTGCTTTGCCACTGAATTATCTTTGTTTGTGTTGATTCCTAAATACTGGGCTAGCTTCAAACTATGATGCAGGATGTGGGTGGGCATTCTAAAATACCATCTCTTGGCTAAATATTTGGTGGCATTTTTCACAATTTGTTTTGACAGAAATAGAGATGGGCTACTAAAATACTTGGAGCTTCTGGAAGTCTGTCAGAGCCTATAATGTCTCCTACAGCCACATTTTTAGAAAAATGGAATCTGTGCCCCTACCTGATCCTAAATGGAGAAGCTGTGTGGTTTGGATAGTCAAGAATGTGGAGGGGAAAACTCACAAGCCATGTGTTTATTGCCTGCTTTTCCACCTTGTTCCATTTGTGATGGTCCTTTTTCACTGGGAGCAGAACCTTTCTTATCCTTCTAGGGGTCTCCACAAGCTCTGTCAAAAACATCAAGATGGCGGCCATGAGGACCCAATGCAGATCAAAAACAGGCAGACCTTCAGGAGCACCATTGTGGCTGCCATCTTGACCTTTTGACCATGCCCTGTGGACCTCCCTGGACCCTTCCTTCCTTTTAAAAGTGATGATTATTTGTGCTATGCCCCAAAGACAAATTTTAGAAATGGGTTATAGATGGAGCTCTCTGTTTATCAGGCTCCCAAGATGTCAAAGAATAGTCCAGCAATTCATTCCCAGGACCCGCTGCTATGATCTACACAGGATGGAAAGAAAGCCACTCGCTTGCTGCAGAACACATCTGGGCAGCAGACAACCACATTCCACATGCATGGATTTTTTTTTCTTCCAATGGTTTCAGCTCTGGGGTTGGTAACACCAAACCCAAAAAGCATCCAAACTCCCCTTGAAAGAAGGAAAGACAGAGAGAGAGAGAGAGAGAGAGAGATAGCATGAGAGGGCGCACTCCCAAATTCTCCTGGATGATATTGTTATTTAAGTGCTTCCTCCCCACCCCCAGAAGGCCAAAATTAACCTAAGAAAAATGCAACAAAGAAAATGTGCTTACTTGTTTCTACTCCAGGATCTGTCTTGCCTCTTAGGAGAACTTCAGAGAATTCACTGACATCTCTTGAGGGATCTATTGGTTATCCAAGGATCTTCACCTCTGCTGCTTTCTCCTTCTGAGAGTTAGGGAGTTTCTGTCCAAAAACGAGCTTGTGGGGTGAACCTGTTCAATGTCTGCATGACTGCCAAAGGAAGACTTGGCTTTTGTTTTCTTTTGAAAAAAGTGCTGCTCAGGTTCAGAGACTGGCAAGGCAGCCAGCTTTAGAGCTGGGTGAAGAGAAGTAATGCTTCCTTTCCTACCCGCCTTCTCTCCTTCCATGCCCAGAATGCTTCTCACCAACTGCAGTTGGCAGGAGGCCGATCAAGCCAGCCCACAGGATGTCCCCGTTTGGACAGATCTGGGGCTGGTTTTGTGAAGTGTGAAATGACTCTTCGGAGGGCCTTATTTGAGCTGTATTTAAATCCAAGGGTGGCTGGGTCCATAAAATCAGGAATGGCTTAGTTACTCAGTTTGCCAAGCAAACAGCTTTAGTCCACCAGCAACTCAGGGGTTTTAGATATTCCCAGTGGGGCTGGAAGAGTCAGATTCATGGGTATTCAACAGCTGGGTAAGATTTATATCCTGCTGCCTAATGGTCTCTGTAGTCAAGACTTCCGGCTATTGGTGAACTTCTGACCATATTGTTTTAGTTCAAGCCACCATCGGGCTTCTCTAGTGGAGCAGAAATGGATTTTTGCTCCTCATCATTAAGATTTTCTGTTTTCCTCTCTGACTCCAGGCTCACCTGGACCTCCTACGTTTGGCTCCCAGATATCTAAGGAAAGGACTCATTTTCTCAAAGTGTGTCCACACTGGAGAACATCTGTAGAACTTAGGGATGATTTTCAAGGGAAAGGCCATCTTAGTGAATTGTTTTCTTCACCCCATCTTCGGAACATCCTGCTCAGTGAAAGTTCATTCCTAGTATTATTTAATTATTTAATTAATTCTATTTATCCAATTCGTCCCTGCCCATCTCCTCCCATCAGGGGACTCTGAGCGGTTTACAGTAATCAATTAAAACAACAATAATACAATAAATAAAATATACAATATAAAATTACAGCAATAAATAATATAAATAAGAGTAAAAAATAAAAAAAATGAATAATAAAAATGAATAATAATTTTTATTCTTACGTTAATTGTTTCTACTTATAGGTATACGCTTTAGGTCTGTCTGGGAACTGTTGGAGGAAATTCAATTTATCCTGCATTGGGGGATGAAGCTTCAGATCCAACAAGCTTCCTACAGGAGAATGACCTCAGGCTTCATGGCTTCAAGCAACCCCACACCTCTTGCTTTGACAGTGGCCACGAGAACCCGCTGAAATTCATTGCCAAATTTTAACAAAGGGGGAATTGTCACATGCTTGGAAAGTGATCTTATTAATGTACGTTACAATTTAAATTGAATTATATTTCAGTGGCAATTAAAATGGATTTAATTTCTGCCTTGGCCCATCTCCTCCTTCCCCTGGCCATACCCACTTCTTTGGAATTGACTCTCAAGCATCCTGCAGAAAGCCCCTCTACCCTCCCTGGGCATAGACTGTCCGTGGGGCCCAGCAGAGATTGGAGCCCCTGCTGTCCCCACAACTCTGGTGTCCCCCTCTCTTGCAGCAAACACATTTACATCCCAGTGAAGCCGGCCAAAAACTTGGGAAGGGAAATGATGTGGCCTCTATCAGCTTATCCTCAGCTCAGTGAACAGGGAGATTAATATAGGAACCAGCAGCACTAAGGGAGCAAAATTGAATCTCAGAGACCGGCAAAGATCTGACTCCAGTTGCAGGCATTTTGACCTTTCGTTGCGAAGAGGCAAGCGCCAATGGAGCTTAAATTATGGGGAGCGTGACCTGCTTCCAATAGTCTTCTCTTACTCAGTAATCTTGCAGCCTGAATTTCTCACTGCAAACCGAGAGATTTGCTATCTAATCTGTTGGCACAGATAAACAGCTCTCTTCCCCCAAACTCTCCAATCTAAAATGCATGGAATTCTTGGTGGCGAAGAGAAGATAGCCTCAGTGTGCCCCTCTCCTAGCGGCATTTTGTTTTTCAAAGAAGGCTTTCCTTGCAACTTGGTCCCACAGTTTGAAACAGGCCTTCCCTCCCCCTTCAACGATGGGTTGGTGCATCTTGTTTCAGTTCTTGCTCATGTAATTTCTTAGTGCACAGAGGCCCCAGGAAGTTGCAAATAATCTGTTAGAAAAGTGGAGCTGTGCCAGGTTTTGATTTGGAGAAATTTTGGGGGTGATTTGGTCAAATCTCGTGATCAAAGCAATTTTCCAAATCAGATTGATGATTTGGGTTGAACTAAATTTCACCACCCAGAGTCCCCCGTATGAGGGAGATGGATGGTGATAAAAATATGATAAACAAACAAACAAACAAACAGACAAATTAGATGTCTCCTATTTGTATAACAAATTGATTTTCTGAAGTGAATCAGATTGATTATGGACTTGAATCTCCAAACCAGATCAGCTTTTGGATTCAACCAATCCAAATCAGCTTGATGATCTGGATAAGATCAGAGATCATTCACACCCTGCCCCTTAGGAAGTGCCTACCTGGCTTCCCATCCCAGCAAGGATGCATCCAGTCCAGCGCACAGTTTCCCATAACGGTCAAAAGCCGCGTAACTCCACCTCCCTGCCTTCCTTTTAATCCCCCTACTATCTCTGTGAGCTGTTTTAGGCTGAAAGGAGTGTTGGCATGGGATTAAGTCATGACCTTGCTGGCGTTCTTTCAACTGCAGCGTCTATAATTTCCTGCCAATCCTGGTTACAGTATCTGTGGAAGGTGAAAGTTACGGTCAAAAGCACTCCAAAGGCCCCAATTTGGGAAAGGTGCCCTGGCCTTTGGGGTGCTTGCATGCCAGGGATCCATCCTATTAGAAACCTTGAGGTGCCGTGGCAGACAGAAGAGGCCAAACTGAAGAAGAGACCAAACCTTTTGCGATCCCTCCCAGGCTTCTGGCTACCCAGTGATGTGTTCCTAATGTTATTCCCACACTTCCCACGCTTGTTCCAGTGGCACCCTTGGTCTTCTCGTGCCTGAGGAATCCAAACCAAGAATCACGAGCCCGATGGTTACTTGATGCTGTTCATGGGTCAGCCTTTAAATAAAGGGATGGATGATAAAGTCACGATTAACAAGGGCTTGCTTATTTAAAAACAATCATGGATTGCCTCTCTTTCCTTTCTCATAATGACTTCTTGCCTTCTGGAGCAGCCTTGTGATGTTATTGTGGCCTATCGGAAACCTGTTCTAAAATTATTCATAGAAATCTCTCTTTGGCCAAAGGCCTGAATGTGACTGATGGAGAATTATGTCATCTCTAATAAAACCTGAAATTGATTTGCACTTCCTGCCTGCCAGGACAAGACAAATCTCTGCCACGTAAGGCTCCAGCAGGCTTCTCATTGTGGTTTAAAAGGACGCTGTCTCCTGAAACATTTATAGCTTGCATGGGAAGAAGCCACATACCCATAGACAGATATATCTCCTTTATATGCAAAGCAAACCATTACTTTTCTCATTGTATTTCCCCTTCCAAAAGGCACCATTTCTTTTCAAATGCAGCTTGAGCCAATCTTTACTGAAGCTCGCTTGCTCGCACTGCAGACTGAGAGACATCTGGGAACCTTTAGCCGTTCATGAAGGTTAAAGCAAAATTCCACTGGCCTCTTTCCAAAAGCGTCAGGAGATCAGAGCCTCCTTTTGGTCCCTCTGTCGTGGGACAACGGCTCCAGTGACATGATCCCGGCTCACTTCCTGACCTTGTCAGAAATTGCCGTTGCTGAGGGCAAAATAGTGAAAGGTTGGGAGACGAACCTCTGTCAAAGTTTAAGACTGCGAAGGGTGTAATGCTGTTCAGCAAATTTATAAATGTGGGGTGCTGGCTGCTCTCTGAGCTTGGCTGTTGGCTTGCAGACATTTCATTACCTGAGTAGGTCACATCATCAGTGCTAGTGGGTGTGGGGTTTGCTCCCTGTTTATATACAGCAGCTTGCCCTGCCAGTGGGGTGTGTGTGTGTGTGTGTGTTTCTCCTTGGTAGTTCCTTGACTGGGTATTGTATATAATACTTATAAATGACTTGGTGGGCAGATTGGATTATCAGAGTTGTAGACGATGCAGAATTGGAGGGGACTGCAGACACCTTAGTTTTGAGATTCAGGAGGGTCCTGACAAGACACAAGAATGAGCTAAAACGAACAAGATGAATTGTGAGAGGGACAAATGCGAAGTCCTTCCTTTGGGTAGGAAAAATCAAAGGCATGAGTATATAAGATGGGGAAACCATATTTGGCAGGATCTGGCCATTGCTGGGATCACAAACTGATCATGAACCAACAGCATGCTGCTACCTCAAAAAAAAAGTGAATGCAAACCTAGGCAGGGTCACCAGAAGTATAGTGTCAAGATCTCCCCCTCCCTCCCTCTCGCTCTCTCTCTCTCCCCCTCCCTCCCTCTCGCTCTCTCTCTCTCCACCATTCCCCTCCACTCTGCACTGGTTAGACCACACCTAGAACATTGCACCTGTTCCGGGGTCCCGCTTTTCAGGAAGGTCACTGATAAACTGAATGTCCAGAGGACTGCAACCATGATGATGAAGCACCTGGAGGGAAAAACTTACGAGGAACAGTTGGAGACATGTTTAGCCTGGAGAAGACACGGGTCTTCAGAACTGTTTGAGAAGATAGGACGAGAAAGAAACACATTAAAGGAAAGGAGACTTTTGCTGGACATCCACAAGAAAAAATCCGAATGGTAAGAGCTGATAAATGATGGAGCAAGCTGCCTTGAGGACAGTGGAGGACTTTAAGTTGCAGGGCATGCAGTTGGGGGTTCTGTATTGGTGGTTAGGGGGTGGGCTAGATGAACTCTAAGGTCCCTTCCAAGCCTGATGTTCTGTTGTCCTATGACTGGCCCCCCTCCAGCGTTCGCAGCCTTCCTGGCTCCCCATTCTTCTATTCAACCCCTTGGGTAGCCCACAGGAGGGAACACCTTCTCCCAAGGGCCTTTTTTGGGCGGGGAAGTACGGGCAGAAGCTTCAGACGGCTGGCAAGATGAGAAGCTGAAATCAGCACCACCAGAAGGAGCCCTTTCTGTTGCTTCCAGCAATCAAGTTAAGTTCCAAAATGCCCCCAAGAGAAATTCAAAAGAAATTATCCAGCAGTCTGCGAGTAAGGTAGAGCAATCTTCTCTTTCAGGGGCACGAGCAGCTGCCGCTGGTACGTGCAGGAATGTACACGCCGCGTTGATGCTGGGTTCCAGAAGTTGGACTCTTGGATGGATTTATTATACCGCATTGTTGTGTTGATGTCGTGTGTATATCATAAACTTTTCCTTCTGTTTGTACAACAAGCCTGAAGGCGGTGGGGAGAATCTGCACTCTTCGAACAGGCAAAAACAACCTGATGTGGAGACCTGCTCTAATGCAGAGAAAGGTTTAGAAAAGAATCTAGGCTATCGATCAACAGAACAAAACCAACCTTCGAAGCGGCGGCTGGCTGGCAAAGGGAGACGTCCAGTTTCTTCCCCATAAATCTTCCTCCGCACCACCTTCCACCAGGGAGGCATCGATCACGCTTACGCTTCCTTCCTTCGAGTGGGCGGGAGCAACGGTCAACTGGGGGAACTTGTCTTCCAAAGTCTCTGTTGTCCCCCTGGCTTTTGAAGCATCCTCACTCTGCAGTTCGGAGCGTAGAGGGCAACGAAGCATTTTCGAAAGTAAAACGAAGAATGTGGCCCTAAACAGCAGGCCAGAGTTGTGAACCGCAGTCAGTTCTAATTAGCTCTGCAAAAGCCTGGAATCATTGGATGCCGCCTTCTGGCTTCGCACAGACTTCACATGGGCGAGTGCTCCTCCCAGTCTGGACCCGGACTCTTCCATCAGAAATGTCTGGGGATATCGAATGGTAAAAGAAGCCACAAAGGAGCACGGGAGGATCCGATTAGGCCAGACTTCCCAAACGGATGGCCTTCCAGATGACTTCCAGAACAGCTCCCAGGGTAATGGGGCTTGTGATCCTTCTTGTCGCCCAATGAACTTTTTTTGCTGACCAACTTCAAGGGAGGTACTGTCCAAAATTGTTAGAAGAAGAAGGATCTGGATACTGTGATTATGGAAAGTCTTCTCCTTCTAAACTTTGGAGTAGCAGTGAGTGATCTGTCATTTTATTTATGTTATTCAATATTCCAATTTATATAGCCACCCATCTCCCATGTATGACTCTGGCTGGTTTACAAATAATTAAAACAACATAAAACAGCAGAAATGATACAACAGTTAAAAAAAACAATACAAGAAGCATATTAAAAACCATCATAGCATTCATAAAACTCATGGCCAGCGATCGGTACAGCCACTGCCTGTCATGGAAGTGACCTTCGGGAATAATCTTCTAGACGAAGAGTTTGGGAAGCCGACAACAGCTGCAATGGTCCATTTTCTGGGATCACTGCCGAAGAAAAGGAGATACTGAAACATTTGTAAGACCAGCGTTTGGTAATCTTTATCCTAAACAAATCACACAAACCACATACAGCTTTGACATTCCACCCTGCAATGTTTTCTTCCCCTTTCTGTTCTCAATCTTTGTGCCCAGAATCAAGGGCCAAAAGGATATCGGCTAACCATGGCTTGGAAACCTGGCCAAGATGGTCTTGGGACTCCAAATTCCTCTTCCATTGGCTGTCTGGCAGATGTCCCTGACCTTTCTCTTTCTGCATATTTCAGCAGAGTTTTAGTTCACAAGATGAGTAAGGTGAGAGTGATAACATTTAGAATCAGGAATGCCATCTTTCACTATTCTGTAGTTACGGGCAAAGTTCAATGATATCCATGACGGGTGAGCTAAAAGTGTCCCAATGAAGTCCTAGTGAGGCATCAAGAAGAAATCAGAACAAAGCAGGTTGAGCTGGAAGCTTGAGGCAGAGAATCAAGCCAGAATGTAAGTAGAAACCTTGTTGCATCAGGCCAGCAGGCCAAGTATGTCATGCCCTGCAGACATGAGGAGTTAGAGGTTACACTTCTTTAGGAAGAGCCTTGAGCACTTCTGCTTAGCCTCTGCAGGTGGTTCCCCACAGTTTTGCTACACCCCGGCCAAACAAGAGGACGAGACATGAAGAATAGCTGAAACCTTTTAAAGATTCAGCTGGAGCAAGTCTTGTAGAAATGACACCTTCAGCATCAGGCACACACTTCCTAGCAGGACCTTTATTTATTTATTTACAGCATTTGCATCCGGCTGACTCCATAAGGATGCCTGGTGGTTTACCGAAACCTGCGCATGGAATCCATTAAAATAATAAAACATGCTATGTTCCCTCATCGGTGTACCAACGGTCCCAACGTTTCCGAAGAATATTTATGCTCCCCCTTATTCAACAGGCTGCCTTTGTTTGGATCAATAAAAAGCTCACCCTTTTGGTACTGCCCCTGTTCCCATCAATAGAAAATAGCTGAGCTTCACCATGCAGTCAGCCTAAAATCATCGGTTCTGTAGCAAACGAAATAAGAGATTAATTTACTGTAATTATGAAGCAGCCAGTCAGTTCGGCTGACTGGAGTTAAACATCGCGAATGTTTAGCATTTAAATACTATATTTGACATCAACGTATTTCTTATTTTTAATTAACAGCAGTTCCTGTATGTTGAATGTTCCATTGCCAAGTTGTTGTAGGCACACACACAGACCCACACCCCACTGCACTGGAGGAAAAGATATACTATTGCGGTTAATACTTTGGATAATTTGAAACTGAGAAACGCTCCCATTAATCTTAGTGGTTGCAAGAATCCCCTTCGCAAGGGCAGTAAACAATGCCGTTTCTGAAGATGGAGGTGACCTACTTTCATGGGTTGCTAAATGGGATTTATTGCGGAGGAGAATATTCGAGAAGAAGCAAAATCCACCAAGGATTCTTTCTGTCCCGGCCTCACCAAATCACAGGGTTTTGCCCCGGAGCTGGCCCTTTATGTCTTGTTTTATTTCCTTGTTCTGCCTCCCCCATTCTGCTGAGTAGCCCTTCATGGTTTCCACCTCAACACTATGGCCCTGGCCAACCAAAGCCCTAACTACACCCCTGGGGATCCTTAATGTGGTCAGGCTGCGCTCCAGCAAAAGATGGGAATATTTTGCACTTCGTAATATTGTTGACGCACCGAGATTGCAATCCCCAAAGCACCCTGAAAGTGCTGAGACAGAGAAGGGAAATGCAGGCCCAAAATGCAGGCAAGCTCATCCCCCACAGCCGCAGCAAGTAGATCTGCCTCAGAGTGGATCCTGCTAGTGGGACCCTGAATTCTGAATCCAGGTCTCTTCGGATGGAGCTGCATTGCAACCCAGTGGACCTGGGTCCTGCAGTGGGGAGCAAGGGGCACCCCATGCTTCACGAAGCCCTTCTGCAGATATGATTGCAACATGGCATCCTTTGTGCCAGGGTATCACAGTGCATGTGGTGTCATCACGGCTTCTATCAGACATCTAGGCCAGTGCATATGGAAAGGCACATTTCTAGGGGAAAAAAAAAAGGGTTTTCTACCCAGAGCTTTAGATTATCTTCAAATTAAAGATAAAAAAAAAAGATCAGGCCGTTACTATGCAGAATCTAAAGAGGGGACATTTCACTGGCTAAATCAGTACTTCTGGGGGAAAAGAAATGAGGACTTGTTCACATGTGATTTTGCTTGACTCGGGTTTAAATTATGCTATGCTAATGAAGGCCTTCCACCTTGCTTTTGAGGGACCTTCAGTCCAGCCACACCAGGGAACTTCCTAGTTCAGTCCTACTTCCAAGTGGGCAGCCCCAAGGGGCCAGGTAGCATCGGCCATTCCCAGCCCACAGAATTCCCACCCATCCCCATCCCCATCCCCATCCCCATCCCAGGAACGCTTTCCTCCTTGCTGAAATGGGAGACTCAAAAGCAAGAAATCTGAAATGCCAAGGTGTGACCTTCCATCTCTCGTATTTTCCATTGTAGCTGAGCATTAACCTCACAAAAAGGTTCTTAGGCAGCCGGGGAATGGTGGGGAGTTACTTCAAGAGGAGGCGAGGAGATTTGATGGCTGGCCTTGCAAAGGTCTTTCATCAACCCTAGTCTGACCTTTAATTCTCGCAGCGGGGAATGTTGGTGACCTTTCACAGCGGCACAGAGGCATGGCTTCCTCCAGGACCACCACATGGCTTTTCTCTCCAGCCACAATAGATTCATCCTCATTCTTGCTTCCTCACCATGCTTCTCAGCTCTTGGTGCAACCCTTCCCTGTTAAAGCCCTGACACTACCCTTATACAGGTCTTTCTAACACAGTGGGAGGAAATTTGCTGTGTTCTCTTGCAGCGGTCAGTCACACCGAACTTGAAAGAAAGATGGGCTGAATCAGCTTGGATGCCAAATCCGACCCATAGCTGAGGGACTATAGAGGATGTTTTGCAGAACATTCAGTATTTGGAGGGATGTTGGGGATGAGGACAATCACCAGAGCCCAGGGACATCATGTGCAAATGATATGAGTTATGCCCTTTGCATGATGATGTCATGATACACGTGAAGTCACTGCAGCTTCTACTGGACACCTATGCTCCAGCATTTTTGAAAATGTGATTTGGATTTGGGGAGTTAAAAATGGATGCGATGGGGTGGTGCTTTTAACTTCCAGTCCACTGACCATGTAATGGGCATAGGAATAACCTTGAGGAACAGGAGGAAGAGCCTTAAGCAAGACAACAGATGGGTAAAGGAAATCTGAGACTGGGGCAAATCACTAACCTGAGGAAGCGTCTCAGACAAGACCCTCCCTAATTCTCACGAAGATCAAGAGAGGGAACACATTCAGACTTGCAATATTCTGTTACTGTAGCCTTATAATAGAAGTAGTATTAGCATTCATGACTTTGCTTTCCTAGTCTGGTCAACTTCAAAGAGCTGACAGACCATCCTTCGTCCTTTCTCTGAACCTCTTCTAGCTTATCGGAATCCTTTTTAAGGTCAGGGGCATAGAATTTGCTACAGGAAATAAGATGGAATCAGGCAATTGCAGAGTACAATGCAATCATTATTTTCCATGATTCAGAAATATAACTTCTGTTGGTGCTGTCTAAACTTGTATTTGTTTTTTTTAAGCCACATAATCCTGAACTAACTACAAAACTTGACTCACTTTTTTCCAGGCCAAATGTAGAGCATTCCAGCCATCTCAGGTAATAATTATATTATACTATACTGTACTATACTATACTATAATTATACTATCCAGCTGGGGCTTGCAAGGGGAACCTTTTTCAGTTGCTCAGCGCAAGAGTCAGAAGCGATGCTGAGGTTTGTTTCATCTTGATGATTTGTACCTGTGTGCAAGGAAGGCAAATGAAAAGGACAGTGATTTTTGTTGTCTGGAGAATGAAAGGCAAAGAAATGTGCTGTTTAGGCAAGGGTTGGTGCTGTTTGCTGAGTGCAGAAGGATACTGTATGTTGACTCAATAGGTCAGGCCTCTAGAGAACCAAATGGGCAGTGCGGCAGAATCGAAAAGATCCATCGTGGTGTTAGTCTCTATGTTGAGTCCTAGAAACACAAACCAAGATGATTAAGAAATACTTCTGGGCTCTGCAAGTCAGATCTCCATGTCTCTCATACAAGGATACTAGCCCAATTATACTTCTGCATTTTTTTTCCTGAGCAATCTATTTTGTTTCATATCGTTGCAAATTAGTCAAACCATATTTCACTGACATGCCACCGAATCTATGCATTGGCAAAACTACATTAAAATGCAGTGACATATTGGTGAAACTACATGAGGAACTCCGTTAATTAAAAGGAAAATTTCCCCCATTAAAACTAAGCTCACTGAAAAGAAATGAGACTGATTTTAACTCTCTCCACCTTGCTAAAATCTGATCTTCCTAATTAATCAACCTAGCTACAGTGGATTAAATTCCCAGTGGAACTGATCTGAGGTCACACCTTCCTGATGGTTCAGCTTAGACCTCAAGCTCAACTCCTCATCCTCACAGGGAGTTAGGGATCTAGCCACAGCCCATAAGCTGAAGGAATCATAGGAGTCTTGTTACCCGCTCTGTCCCTGGATTGACTCAAAGTTCACTGCCATAACTCTAGCCTTTTTGAGGCCCATGACGTGTGTGACACTTGGCCCACAAATGCTCCACTTTGAATTAATTTCCTCTCTAATTACAAGGCAGTGATGGCCAGTTATAATACGGGAGGTCAAAGAAATTGATGGAGGTTTTGCCTAATGTTGACAGGCAGATTCTGCAATGCAGGACAACAGTCCACACAGCTGGGCAAAGTCCCTGCTCTCCTCACTTCCACCATCTCAAGGGGACAGTGGCAAGTCCCGTCTGTGGCCTGATTTACCGAACACACACGCCGGCGTGATGGGAGGCGGTGAGGAGAGCAGGCAGGCAGGTCCCACCACAGCAGTGTCCCGTCCTGAACTACTGACTTGAGAAAGGATGTTTTATGGCAAGAAAGATGTGCCCCCACCCCCCGTTATGAAAATGCTTTGGGGGCTGGAGAAGCTTCTCAGTGAGGAAAGACACTCCTTCTTCATCTTCAGCTTCATACTTGCGGGCGAAGACTGGGAAAGGAAGTCATGATAGAGGTATACCTCTATTCACCCTACTGAAAATGTGGACAGAAAGTTGTTTTTCTGTTTCTTTCCACTCTTTGAACTGAAAATCATCCATGAAACAAAACGTGGGGAGGTTCAGGCCAATAAAAGAATGGAGTCCTTCATACAACAAATATTTTACTAACTGAAATGTGTTTCAGTTGGCTTTAAAAGAGAACTGAGCACATCCATGGAAGCCAGGGCTATCTGGCTCCTGGTGCTGATGCCTGCCTTCTGCTGTCAGCCTTTCAACTGGATCTGATTAGGAAACCAGTGCCATGTAGGTCAGCACTACTCTTATTGCAAAGAAACAGAATCTTGCAAGTCTGAATGCACTCCCCCCTCCTCTATCTTCGTGTGAACGAGGGAGGGGCTTGCCGGAGACGTTTTCTCATGTTGCGTTCTTGCCCCAGACTCAGGCCCCTCTTATCCGTCTGTTGCCTTGGCAGCAGCTCTTCCTCCTGTCCCTCGAGGCCATTCCCTCTTCCCTCTACACCCACCTCCTCAAGGGTGGTCCCCATGGAAAAGGGCAATCACCCTTCAGTCCTTGTTGGTGAACTTCTGGAAGGCACATGTTGGCCATGGCGAGATGAAGAAGGCTGGGCTAAATGGCCCCTGATATGATTCAGCTTCAGGGCCCTGGCACTGATTGATTCAACATGCTACCAAGTAGCACCTTGAAAACCATGGGTCACTGATGCGGGGTTTGAGAGCAGGCCCAGTGGGACTCAGGGAATGGTGGGTCCTCCTATGAGTCCCATGGGCCAAGTGAGTGGGCCTGGCAGGCTGAGTAATCCCCACCCCTAATCTACAGAGTTAAATCTTACTATCAAAAATGACTTCCAACTGGAAAAAAAAAAGGGACATGCAGTGCTTCCCACTTTGTTATTCTTGCAATCCGATTTGAATGGTACCTCCTGCCGCCCATCCCCATCCAGGAACAGGGGGAGAATAGACGAGGCACAATATTATAATTTTCTGTTGCTGTCAAGCCCCGGTCTTTATTTTTACCCTTTCCAGAATGACAAGTGTCATGAATTTGTCCTGATAGTGCCACTCTCAACCAACTCATCTGGCATTTTCCTAGTGGCTTCGATGTTCTACTCCAGCTAAATTGCCCCAGCTCTTATGAAAGGACATTCACAAGCAAGTCCCACTGATGAATTCTTCTGAAGAACGACGCCCACTTTATCCAAAGGTTTCATCAGAAAGGAATCCCAAGGGGATGGCAGATCTATTTAGATTTGCTGATCTTTCATCAGAAGGAAGCTGAGACAGTCTTCAAGACAGTCTTTTTTAAATAAAGAGAAAAGGCTTGAGAAAATTGTGAACTGTTTCAGCTCAGATGTCTAATCTGAAAAGGATGGAAGCAATCCCACCATATTATCTCATGGTTTGTTCAGTTTTAGGCAAGAGAAATGTGATATGATGGGCCATAATCAAAACAACAAGGGCATGAGCTTTCAACTGGCATTTCTATAATGGCACACACACACACACCCTGCCAGCCCCAGGAAGGGGACTTGAAAGGTGAACAGATGGAAGACAGGAAAGGAAAAGTGGGCAGTCAGAGGGAGGTCAGCTGAGTTGGCCCTCTTTGGAATGTAAATTGCACCAATTTGTTTCTGCAGCCTGTAAAGTAATTATGCTGCAAAGATTCAGGACGCCACAGACGAGTGGCATTAAACTGTTGAGAAGGGCTGTGCAGTTGTAGTTAAGCATCTGAAGACTGAGCAGCCTTGAAGTTAGAATGGATAACAAATGGGGGGGGGGGGGAATAATGAGAGAGAGAGAGAGAGAGAGAGAGAGAGGACAAAACTCTCATCTCTCATCTTCCCCAAGGGGAAATCAAATCTCCATTTTCTTTGGAAACCTATTATTCTCTTCCCTCCGTGGCCACCAAATAAATCATGTCACCAGGGACTCTGCATTAGAAGGAAAAGGTGGGGGGGGGGGGAGTCCCCTCCAATGGCCTTGGATCCAAGTGCAGGGGGAGAGGTAGAAAGGCATTAATCCAACTTTGAGAGCCTCTGGAAGACTTCAAACTTGCTTGCCTCAGCAAGATAGAAAACCCACAATTCAACTCTTCCGTACCTTATTTTTCTAGCCAGCCATCTGTGTAAAATCAGTGGTGGATGTTCTGGAGGAGGCAGGTAGCGATGCAGTTAAATCTTCTGACAAGAGATCTTTCTTGCCAAGAGATCTACAGGCAGCGTCAATGGGATCCTGCCCCCCCCCCAAACTCTCATAGCAAACCCACCAGATGGGTGAGTAATGTGATCCCACTCAGGGGAAAGCAGCCAATGTCTGAATTTACACATTGTGCTTGGTTTACTCCTGCATGCATTGTGATGGCATGCATTAGATATTTCATAAACCACCATGTGGCAAAGTGTGGTCCGTGGCCCTAGTTCTGTTCTCGTAAAAAACCAAGCCACCACCCGGAGTTGGGTGACATATGCCTTAAAAACATACTTTACACATGCACAGATCCCACCTGCCATTTTGGTCAGGTGCTCTATTGAGAAAACTGGTTCCCAGCTGCATAAAGTTCGAGGAACCCTGGCAGAGAACATAGACTGGGGCTGGCAAATCGTGAGAGCTTTGTTCTCCTAATACATTAAGCCTAACCTGCCCCACCGCCTCTCCGACTACTGTAAGGGGCTGGAGATGCTCTAGTGCAGGATAAACTTGGCAGCTTTAAGATGTGGGGACCTCAACTCCCAGAATTCCCCAGCCAGCTTGTTGGCTGGGGAATTCTGGGAGTTGAAGTCCACCTGTCTTAAAGTTGCTAAGGTTGGGAAACACTGTTCTAGTGGACCCAGCATTGAGCAGGGGTTGGACCAGATGCCCCCACAGAAGTCCCTTCAATCCTATGATTTGATAATTCCGACAAACCCCGTTATGGTGTAAAGCAAGCCCATGTGGGTCGGGTCCCGCTCTGTTCAGAACATACTCCAACGGTAAGTCTGCCCTGTGAAATTTCCACATCATTCTGCACATTCAGCATAAGAGCAGGAACACGCCTTTTGGTAGTTTCTCTTCCGGCTGAGAATGATGGGACCTGTAATTTAAAACATCTGCAGGCTGCTAGGCGGGGGTGATATACTTCAGGAGGGGAGGAAGAGAAAATGTTAAACACAGCCAGTTTCCTGCAGACCTATTTGTGATGCAAATGAATCCAGCTTCTGTTTTATGAATACATTGGTGGAAGTCATTTAGAGTCAATTATCTTAGGAGCTGGGGGAGGGAGGCGGCTTCGGAGCAGGTGTGTGCTCCTTTCCCTATCACCCCCTCACCGTATCTAATACCAATCAAGCGCTTTTCTCCCTTGTAAGAGGTAATGAGAAGGGGAAAGGGGGAGGGGACCCCACTTCAGGCAAGGATGCCTGTCCTAATGGGAATTCTTTCTGATTTCCCTGCAGGTTGCAGAGTTTAGCAACAGAGCCTTGCAACTCCTACAAAAAGCAACAGAAATGAAGAAAATGTGGTGTTTTTTCCCCCCTTCTCCCCTCTTCCTCGCTGTTTTACCATCTCCTTACAAAATAGGCATCGTTATGGAAGTTCTTAAACCTGCATGCTGAAATTTTCTCCCTCGGCAGCTTCCCTTTTATCCTGGTAGGGTGAGGCTGGCCTGGGTTCTAATCATGAGGGGGATACATTCCCTCCCGTGTGGGGAGCATTGTGCCTCCAAATCCCATTTGCTTGGGAACACTTGTGGGTGTATCATAGTCCAGCCCACCAGCATGTTGACTTCCTGAAGACATTTGGTGGAACACCAGGTGAGCAGAAAGCTGGACTGGGAGTCCTTGTGTCTGATCAGGTATGGCTCTTCTGATACAGCTTCATTTTGGAAGCATTGCCAAGTAATGCATTTGGATACAAATTTCAGGAGACCTCCTTCTCCTTCTTCTCCTTCTTCTCCTTCTCCTTCTCCTTCTCTGTAATTGTATGTAGGAAAGAACTTGGGAGATGGGCAAAGAGATGCTGCCAGGGGAACGGTCAGATAAGAGAGGGCTTAGCCCGCAGCTGCATAATGGATGGAGAAAGAGGCTCAGAAGGGACCCTCCCTGTAAAGGAGACGGTGGGAGATTTGCACTTTCAGTCCTGCAAGATTCTGTTAATGTAGCCTTACAATAAAGTAGGATTAGCTCATCCGGTCATGTTTCCTGTCTTCCTCCCCCTTCCCCTTCCTCTTCCCCTTCCTCTTCTGCACTGCCCATAGGCTTATTTGGGACATTTACAAACATGCTAAGCTCAGTGTCAGTTTTTACCAAAGATGGACATGGCAAGGAGATCTCATCTTTAAGGCAAAAGCTACTGACTGGACGTGACCTCTGCCTGCTTCCCTTTGCCCAGATCCAGGCGTGGTGCTTCTTAACTCCTGTGCGCCAAGTACGGCAGCTGTTTCAGCATGAAGTCTTCCTTCCCAGGACAGCCATGCCATGTCCTGGAAACACCCTTTCCCCAGCTTTCTCCCACCAGCCATTCCATCCATGGGCTTCAGCAGGCTCTTTAGGGGATGTCCCGCTTTCCTTGAAACCCAGAATTTCCAGGGCAGTCTGCTGTACATTAAAGTAATAAAATAAAATAGAAATCTGAATAAGGAAATTGCACCAATAAACAATAAAAGCAGCAGTCAGAGTAGTTAAAAAGGTTCTCTGCAGCATCCAAATGTTGGTGCATTTTAACAGTATATCATAACATATTAACATACTGTGATAAACTCCAAGGCCAGAAAGAATAACGGTTGTTTCCCCTGGTGCCAACGTTGGAGTTAGGAGTGCCTCCCTGAGGAAGTCCTTTTGGAATCGGGGCCGCCGACAGGAGAAGATCTCTCCCAGCCAGCGTCCTGTGGGGAAGACCTCTGGGTTTAGGCAGTCTCAGATTTTATCCTCTCTAAGTCGATCTGCAAACCTTGGCTTCTCTTGTTTGAGGTCTAGTGTTCCTGGATGGCACAAATCCTAACTAAGCCAATTCCAAGTTAAATTTTTAAGAGGCATTCTCTGTGGGTGCCTTTCCTTTGGTTTTGTTAATTTAAAAGCTCTGTATTGATTTGCTCTGTCAAGCTAAACCTTCAGGCGGTGCAATTTCTGACAACAATCCCCTGTAATTGGCCGCAATCTTCACTGAGCCAAGAGAGGAGGCAGCGGCGGCGCGGCAGCAGAGGGGAGCAATGGATTCTTTTGACCCTTCTCTAGGTCTCGCCTTGGGAGAAGCTGGTGTTTCTCCTTCGTCATCCCCTCCCAGAGGATCCTGCTGGAAATACCCACTGGTTGCCAGGACACCAAAGAAAATGGCCCGTTCTTGGCCAACCCTGGACTCTTTGAGACTCGTAGATCAGGGCAGAAGAGAAATTCCTCCAGTGTGTACTGAATACAACTCTGGGCCGAGAAGTGCTGGGTAATAACAGGTATTTCTGGCAACTAAATAATTACATTTCTTGGTTTGGCTCAGTAGGATGAGCCATAACAAACTCCAGGGGCTGGTCTTGCAAAACCAGCTAAGCCTAACCAGGTTAATAGCAATCAAGTTTAGCTTGTCTGTCTGCAGCCACTGACCCAGCTGAATGTGTTGTGAGAACCCATCCAAAGGGGCCTTGATTACCTTTCCTGTTTTCCACCCATCATCCACCCCGCTGTCACTGCAACAATGGATTTCTGTTGACAATTAAGCAAACAGAAAGACTGCCTCTTTGGCGAGATGTTCCCTTCCTAAGAAAACCACACACCCTTTCCCTTAATAACATTGGATGCAGGCCAGGAGTGCCATATCCTTATTTGCAAGCAAATTGCTTGCAACTGGATTTTAATTTAGTGCTGTGCACCACCGCAAATGCCTTTTGACGCATCTCATAAACTCTCACAGAGGCCAAGTACCAAGAATACAAAGAAAGCCACACAAAGTCCCTTTTATCAGTGTACTAAACTGGGTTTCTTGTTGTTATTATTTTTAAGGAGGAAGAAAGAGAGAGAGAAAAGAAACCGAGCTGGTGGAACAGGGCAGCCAAAGAAAGGTTGTTTCAGGGTGAGGAATAAGGAGGGCAGGGGTGTCGAGGGCTGCAGCAAAAATAGCCACATTCATTTGGAGAAGGCCTGTCGCTTTGTCCTGGGAGCATGCAGCAAGAGCTAGCAGAGGAAGGTGAAGTGAGACCTCATTTCTTAGTCAGTGGCCTTCCTACCCTGTTGGACACTTTCCAGAGAGTTCAGACAACCAGCGTGGGGTACCAAACGCACTAACAACTATAATAATAGTTTCCCCTTGCAATGGAAATAGAGTGAAAAAGAGTGAAGGTATAGAAGCAGAAGATCCCGTGAGGATGTCCCATTGTACAGTTGCTTGTAGGCTTCTCAAGGTCAACCAGGGAAAACAGACCCCTTCTTCAAGGTCTTCCTGCCACCCACCCAGCTACCAGCCCCTCCCCACAACCCCTGTTTGTTCAAGGCTCCATCCATAAGCTGAAAGAAGCTTCCCTTCTCTCTCTCCCAACACAGGGTGCTTCTTTTTAATTTGTGTGGTGTTTCTGGGGCTCCGTCTGTGTGGTTTCTCAAGCGGTCTGACCACCTCAGAGCTTTCAATGGACCGCTGTTTTGCCAGGTAGACAAGTCAGTCTCTGGCTCACCATTAGAGCCCTTCCAAGGTTCCTTCGCCTTTGAGGCGGGCAGGACAAGCTCCCCTGTTTCCCGTCTGTCTTCACCTCTTCACCGGCATCCCACCACACGCCCAGGGACCTGGAAGGAGGCAAAACCTTTTTCTCCCGCCTGCAAGGCAAGACAATTTGGAGCAGACGTTTCCCAGCACAGGAGGTAACACTCTTGCTTGTAATGTACAGAGGTGTGGGGTATGGCGACAGCTTGGATCAAATCACAAGGACGCCATTCTTGCTCTGTGCTGCCCTAATTCTGTTTCTTCTGGAGCAAAAGGAAGATGAGATTAACCTGCTGGGAACAGCTGGGAGGAGAGCAACCAAAGGTGACACCTGTCAACAGCTGTCGCTTCCCAGGGCTAACAACTCTTTGACAGCTTTCTAGGGTATAGCGAGGAGGAGGCGGATCAAATGAACGTCCCAAACTAAACATTTAGCAGCTGTAAATACCCGCAAGGGGTGAATGCCACCGCAGTGCAGGCATGCACGGGTCTGACTCAGATAATATACTCACACTCATACCCAAGGATTTGCAGAAAGTGCCCATTTGCCAAAGAAACGGGGGACTTTTCCATTCAGAGAAGGCACAGCTGTTCTGCCCTCACCTTGCAGACCTCTCTCTTCTCCCAGTCTTCCTTCCTTTACAGGTTCTTCCCCAAACTGGCAGAGGATTGGGGAAGCCGCAAGCTATGAAACACAGTTAGGGAGTGTGGTTAAGGGATGAGCGGGGTGAAGCGGGTGCCCAGGGGCTGAAGAAATCTCCATGGCATAAGAGCGGTTGATGTCATAATCTCCTTCATGGGTTGCTGCCACTTCAGAAGGGAGAGGTGTGCTTTTGTGGGCACAGAGAGGTGGCTGTTCCTTTAAATGCCATAGTTTCTCAGCATTTTGCTCTCCCACCCAATGGCAATGCTAACGAAGAATCTGGATTTTCCAGTGTAAATGTGGGGCTGACCAAACAGGGCTCAGAGGCAGGATGAACCAGGAGGATGAGGAGCTTCCCAAAAGGGACGCTGCTTTGCAAGATGCCGTTGAGACTCTGAAGAAGCAAAACAAGTACAGGAAAGAAAAGCTGGTGGCCTTCTGGCAGAAGATCAGGGAGCTATCCAAGAAGACGGATGGGAGAAATGCAGCCATCTGGGAGCAAAACATACAACTCTGGATGAAGACCATGGAACTCTTTGGGACCATCAAGAAGGTTTTTTGGGAGGAGCAGGATCTTTGGCGAGAGGAACTAGATGGGTGGAAAGAAGCAGTGGTGCTCTGGAAAGAAGAGTTGGACCACTGGGAAAGGTTCTCAGGAACCTATTAGATATTTTCTTGTAGAGCATTCTCAGGATGAAAATGGAAACCCAACCATTATCCATGACTGCTCTGAGATTCCTTTGGCTTAAAAATCTCAAATAAAAACTTCCACAGAGAGGGGGGTGGTTGTAATGCCGACCTATTATTTCCTTCCTCTTCTCTGCCTAGTTCTTCATCTATGTCTCTGTTAGGATTATTTCCTAATAGCCATGATATTCACCCTTGTTCCCTTTCCCCCCTGAGCATCAAAAAGCACCTCCTCTCTTGATTAATGAGCTTGCTGAAAATAGGCTGACGTTGGAGCTCAGGGGAAAAACACAGCCGGTATCCCTGACTGCCTGATCATTATGTCAGAATCCAGAGATCTCCAGATGTTCTAGGTTTGTTTTGTTGATCTTCCCTGGCTGCCATAGCAACAGCGTTCTTAACAAAGGGAACGTCAACAGAACAGAAGGAGGAGTTGCAGGTCAGTGGCCATCCCAGATTTGCTTGTCTTGGATGGATTCAAGGCATCTTGACTTAAGTTATTAAGATCATTTTGAGAACTGAAGGCGAGTTCTCTCTGCTCCAGCAGCTGATTTCTCCCAGTGGACAACTTCTTCTGAAGCTCTTGGGCAGGACACTAGCTCACTGCCCTCCAAGCCCCTTTGAAGGCCCTGGAGCTTCAGATCTTGAAGGCAAAATAGAGATTTCCCCTCTAGCAATCCATTAAGACCCCCATGCTCCCAACGTTATCTAATTCATTCATACTCCACCAACAGCTGTATTTAGTCGGCCTCTTCCAAAAGGGTTCCTAGCAGAAGGGCGGAGCACGTTTCTTGCTTTCCAAAGGTTGAGCTAAATCCTTGGCTTTCAGTTCAAAAGACTGTCTTATCAGCGACTTTTTGAAAGCCTTCGGAGGAGACACAAATCAAGCACCTGCATGAGGATAAGCTGGTTTTACTTTTTCTGCGCTGTGGATTGCTCAGATTCCCTCTCGCTCCCATTCAAGGGTTTTGGGGTATTCGGCTATCAGCCCGTCCTATGTAAGCACAGCCGGGGCATAGGACCAATGACAAACCGGGCTGTTCTCCCAGGCTTTGGGGCAGGGGGATGGCTGAGCCCCTACTGGATGGGGGATTTGGGTTTATATATTTAAATACATGCTTAAATTTTTTATATGTTTGCTTCGGCTGCTTGTAATTTCTTTTTTGTATTTTTTTTCCTTACCCTTAATTGTAAGCCACCCCAGGCCCATAAATATAATACAGAGGGGTGCAATGGCTCAGTGGTTAAGACGCCAGGCTTGTTGATCGGCAGGTTGCAAGTTCAGCAGTTCGAGACCCTAGCCCCGCTCTTGCCAGCCTGGCAATTCGAAAGCATGCAAATGCCAGTAGATAAATAGGCACTGCTTCGGTGGGATGGTAACAGTGTTCCGTGCCTGTCATGCCAGCCACATGACCATGGAAGCGTCTTTGGACAGCGCTGGCTCTTTGGCTAAGAAACGGAGATGAGCACCGCCCCCTGGAGTCGGACATGGCTGTGCAGGGGAAACCTTTACCTTAAATAATATATATATAAATATAAATATGGGAGTCAGCTTTAATTGTGCAAGCAAACCGTTTGTACAGAAGTGTCCAGGGTTAGGGTTCCCATCTGTGAATGTAAGCAAAACAAATATCGTCAAGGGAAAGACCTTTTGGTTTGTCTCTGAGATGGGACTCAAAATTGAGTCAACTCTCATTAGGGTTGGGACCTCCAAGAAAGCAGGGGATGGGGAGCGTGACTTGTGACCCACATCTTACATTATGAAATTCTAAATAGGGACAAAAAACGGCCTTTCTAAATTCTTCACCTAACTTGTATATCTAGAGAATGTGGGCGAATAATTTCTCCAAAGCTCTCCAAGCTTCACAAACACCCCTCTGAAGTCTAGTGACAGAAACACTGAAATGTCTCTTTAACTCCCTTATTTCTCCGCTTGTAGGTTTGGGCAAATGGATAACCGGAAGAAAAAGTTGGAGTTGTCTCCGAATCAGGTAGATTCTTCTGTCAACAATGCCGATGCTCCTCCCTCTATCTGTGGCCAACGGGAGAGCTGGCATCATATGACCCCTTTTCCAGCCTTGCAGAAGGAGGTGCAACAACGTGATCTGAAAGAGGAGAAAAGGGCACTGCAAGAAGAAATTAAGGGACTGTGGGAGAGGTGCAAAGGCCTGAGAGGGGAGATCAAGGACTTTCAAGAAGACAACAAAATAAAAGCTTTATGGGGAGAGATTCATGTTTTCAAGCAGAAGAACAAGGCCTTTTTGGATCAGATCAAGGGCTTCTTAGGAGAGAGCTGGGTCTTCATGGAAGAGGTCAAGCTGTTCCAAACCCAAAAGTCAGGTGCCCAGCAGAAGGTGAGAATCTTTCAAGAGAAGATAGAGACTTTCCAGGAGAAGATCAAAGTGGCGGAGGAGGAGATCGCCTCCCTGGAAGAAAGAAATGAATCTTTCCGAAATGTCATCAAGGCCTTTCAGTTGAAGAACAAAGAATTCCAGGAAGCAAACAAGGGCATGCGTGAGAAGAACAAGGCCCTTCAGGAAAAGATGGAAAATGTGGAAGAGAAGAATAAGGCCTTCTGGAAGGAATGCAAAGCCTTTTGGAAGAAGGACAAAACCTTCTGGGAAGAAGACATGGCAATATCCAGGGACAAAATGATGCTCTGGAATGAGTACATAGCTCTCCGGGACAACGATCAAGGGCTCCAGGAAGAAAAAAGCAGAATGTGGGACATGGTGGAAGCCCTCTGGGATGCCAAGTATTCTATATGGAAAAACCTAAATGGTTTTCCAGAAGAAGCGCCACAGGAGCTAGCAACTGAAGTTGTGGGGGACGGTGATCACGATAGTGTCCCTGAAGAAGAAAAGGAAGCGTAAAAAGATTCCATTGACCACGTAGGTGCAGCTGAGGACGTCTCCTGGGCGCCGAGCACCAACCAGCAGCCCCAAGAGGCTCCTTCGACACCAACAGCTGAATAAAACCTTGATGGAATCTCATGTGGTTTCTTCTCTACTTTGGGTGAAAAAGAAAGACTGTACCTTGGGGTCTGGCAGCGATGCGGTAGCTTTCCTTTAATGCACGTGGTTTTCTAAACCCCAGAACAGCCTGAATAGTCTACAGGTCTGATTTCAAAAATGCTGGAAGAGAGACCGGTGCATAATTTTCCCTCCCTGCTCTTTGTCAAAAAATTTCACCCAGATGTTCTCCTACTCAGAGGGAGAAAGAGATGGAGAAGGCATGCATCTGCCTTTGACTTGGTCACATGGTTAGCATTGTCTTTCTAGGAACAGGGCTCCCTTAAAGTGGCTTATAGCCTGTGTATATAAAAATTTAAATAAAGCACAACTATTTACTCATTTAAAATATTTGTTTCCCACTTTGCTACTTAAAAAGCAGTCATGGCAGCTTGAAAAAAGGGCGTCTAATGTTAATATGAGAGAGCCCGTTTGGTGTTGTGGTGAAGGCTCCAGGCTAGAAACCGGGAGACGGTGAGTTCCAGTCCCACCTGAGGCACGAAGCCAGCTGGGTGGCCTTGGGCCGGCCCCTCTCTCTCAGCCCCAGGAAGAAAGCAATGTTAAACCAATTCTGAAAAACCCAGCCAAGAAAACTGCAGGGATTTGTCCAGGCGGTCTCCGAGAATTGGATACAATTGAATGGATAAAAAACCCACGTTAATATAATGAACCGGAAGAACCTTTGAAAATCTGCTTGGCAGAGAGAAAGAGAACTAAATGGAGGTAAACAAAGGTGTTGTTTGCACAGGAAGGATGTAGCTTGTGTTCACATTGGTATTCAAGCTTCCTTCTCATATGTGAATGGAGATCTGGTTGCGGAAACTTGGGCTCAAGGCAATACTACCGTTAGAACTGGGTACCATCAACCTTTAGCAATTCTCCAAATTGGTGAGCAGAGAAATTGGGTGGACCGTTTTTCCAGGAGGAGAAATCCTGCAGTAACTTTTCAACTCCAGGGTTCCCCCTTGGTGGTGACAGGTGCACCACTGCTGAAAAAGGCCCATGGTGGGATTCCTCCTGTCTCCCTTCTAAGTGAATGGAAGCACTCTGTGTGTGACTCCAGGAAGGAAGGCACAGACCTCTGGAAAAAGGATTATAGAACTAAGAGAACACGTTCAGGCACATACTGTTCCCCCTTTCTCCCTGCCATCACAAAATGTGGAGGAACACCACATTCCACCCAGGAGAATTTCCCCAAAGTTCTCCTTTGAAGGAGAGGTTGTATTTCAGAGGCTGGTTGTCGTACTTGTCAATTCGGCCGTTTTCAGACTATCAGCTTTCCAGGAATCTTTTCCTCATTCGGGGCTGGACAATGATTTAAACAAGAAGTAATTACATTAGTTTTCCTGCTGTTGCGTGATGTTGGAGCAAAATTCTCAGGCCCCATCCAGGCTGGTAGCCAGAAATCTTGCAGGGAAGACATCTAAAGGAAGAAGAAAACATTCCAGAAGGGCTTAATTTGATTCACGTTATTTTAACAAACTGCCAGCAGTCTACCACGTGACTTCGATTTATTTTAATAACAGAAACGTGCCCTGTGCTTTGCAGCCCAAATAGCAGAACGCGGGGGGGGGGCAAGTTTGCTTCTTAATAAGCCACCTCCCCCCCTCGCCCACCTGGACTGAGTGCTTTACTCCCATTGATCGTGAGACATTATACTTGATAAACTTTCTCGGGACAGTTCACACAATGATTTTAAAAATAGGAGATAATAAAACACAACTGAAAACCAATAGCTATTTTCAAAAATACATTAAGACCAGTAGCACAGAAACCAAGGTCACAGAGAAAGAGAGGGAGAGAAAATTCCTCAAAATATCCAAGGAAAGTCCGTCTCTATCAGCAGAAAAATACCAAGGTGGGTCATCCCTCAAGAAGCCTGCTCTGATGACACCATTTCAGAAGAGGTGTGTGTGTGTGTGTGTGTGTCACACTGTTGCAAAGTCCTTGATTCTTGAGCAACGTTATCTTTAGTGGCAAGAACGTTCAAGGAAAGCCCAGGCAACAGGCCTTTGTGTGCTAACTTCAGCCCTTGGAACAAGCAGAGAAGGACTAAGAGATGGTCCACAAACTTCCCTCTCTCCAGGGAAAAGATTTAAACCTCTAGGTAGTTAGTTCCAAAGATTAACTACACCCTTTGGACTGGAAGGGGCGACCTGGCGTTGGTGCAGCGTTTATCACAGCTGCAAAAAAGGGGAGAACTGCATGTTGTAATGCCAGACAGGGTGAGTTTCTCTCTCTTTCTCTCGACATCCCTAGGCCGGGGAAGTGATTGCAACCTCTGTCTCAAGACTGATACTTCCACTCATACTATCTCGCATTCCCATCCACAGGGAGCGGGTAGAAAAAGCCAAGATGACAGCCCCACCCTTTTTTTACATGCATCTGCCCTCTTTTTACTGAGTGTCTTTTTAACAACCCAGGGAATAATTAATAGTTGCACATTGCACTCTAAGCTTGGCAGGTCTTACATCCCACAGATGCTAATAACATCTTTCAGAGCTGGATGCAATGATGATGAGAGCTGTATTTTTCATCTAAGATTCCCTCAGACAGACAGAGGAGCACAAATGCCTATTTATGTCAGTTAAAAAAAAGAAAAGAAAATTTCTTCCAAATGGAGTTCAGTTCTGCTCTAGTGAAAGATGTATTTCCCCCCATTCATCTGAAATATGCATTTAAAACATGTTAGAGTTATTTTTATTTTATTTTACTGAGTTGCAATTCGTAAAGTGGCAATGACAAGCAAGCGGAAACAAGATACACTTTCCAGCCATGGGAAATGGTGGCTTTTTTCTCTCTTTAGAAATTCCCATCCATCATCTTCCAGGGCCTCACATTTCCCTGCAGGTAAACTGGCCCTGCTCTTAGGTCCTCCCAATGGCACAGAATAGGTTTCTGCTGAACCATCAGCATGTCGGATAACCCTGTTGCAAGGCCTGCATAGGGCGTGGCTCCACCCCTTTTACACACTCACTTGGGAATCAACCCTGCGGACACTCATGAGGCTCACTCCTGTGCAGTGCAAACATGCGCAGGCCTGCGTCCCACGGTGGCATCAATTGCCAGCTTCTAGAACAGCTTCAGGGCACCCAGCCTGGCATGGGAGACTCTGCTGCATGCATGGATTTCTGGAGAGGCCCCTTTTCATCCAAGCATCTTCCATGAAAAGATGCCCAGTTAAATAATGCAGATGAGTATGTTTAAACTTGGAGCACATGGATTACAGCCCAGGGTAAAGCCTGCGATAGTCAGATCTCAGCCCACTTCCCCTCTCCCCCGCCCCATCACTCTTTATATCTGCAGTGGTGCAAAAGCTGTTGCCTGTTTCTGCAACGACTTCAAAATCAATAAGGGCATAAGGGAAGTAAAGGAAGGAAGATTTCCTTTTGGGGAGGCAAGGATAGGAAAGGGGAAGCGCTGTGTTATCGGCAACCCTTTGCGTGCTGGGGTCTGTTCTTTAAAAGCGATCCCCAACTAATCTGATCAGCATTCAGTTATACTGCGTATGCAAATCAGAACTGCATTGCAGTCCACAGCATAGGATCAGTAGCATTGCAGCATGGAAGGTAAGGTGGGACATGGTTTTTTGAGAAGCAAGACATCGTGGCAGGGCTGGCTCAGTGGCACAGGAAGTTAATTCTATGTCTCAGATGCCCAGTCCTTGCTGGTCAGTCTAGAGGTGCAAAAGCTCCCCAAGCTGGGGAACGTGGTACAAGGGGGGGTGAAACAGAGGTTTCAGCAACCACGCTTTATGTCTTTTGCTTGCTCACCAGGAGCGGGCACTATGGAGGACTCAAGTGAAAGAGCTGCAGCTCATGGGAGCCACTAGGGGCAGGAGGAGGAATTGCAGAGACTGAGGCTTCTACGCTCAGCTAGACCTGCCGGCTCCCTTCTACCAGGAGACCCAACATGTGCAGCGAACCCACTGAGATCGCCCCTTATTACTTGGAGTCTGTGCATTTGATAGGACCTCCCAGGCCATTTGTGCAGCTCCTGCCCTTACATGCCGTTTGAAACTTGCATTGAAAATGGTCTAAAACGTGGAAGGTTCCAGATCATTTCCAGAATAATTTTATCCGGAATTAACGTGGGCTTTCTGAATTCCGATTGGGGGGTGATTCCACTTTTTAATCTGTCTTGGAAGAGCTTCGTCCAAGAGCTTGCCCTTCGCTTCTCACCCTTCCTCCTAGTCTGGCACGCGTGGGGTGCAGTTTTCTTTTTGATCTGCGCAGCTGCTGGTGCAGGAGGGAAAAGGTCTGTTCTCGAAGGGAATGCAAGGCTCCACTGTTCCAACTCCAAAGCTTCTCTGCCCACAGTGCAGTCTTTACCCTCAGAACAGTCGGAAGCTGCAAGGACTGTGGGTCTTCAAGAGCGTTTGGATGCCTGCACTGTCCTCCGGTGATGAGCCAAGCCCTTCGCCTCCCTGGCACCGTTCAGGATGCAGGACCGATGCCTCTGCTCATTCCACCAGCTGGCCAGAAAGGCCCAGCTTCGCCCCCCCCGGGCCCTATAAACCCTCACAGGCTAAGGCAGATTGATCTCTGCTGAGAAGCTGCTCTCGAATGACATGCGAGATTCGCCACTGTCCATTTCATTCAGCCTAAAGGCTTCTTCCCAAAACACCCTACTCACAACCTTATCTCTGCACCCAGCCTTGGGGAAAATCTCATTCCTGCCAAGAAATGGTGACTTCAATAAATGCTTCCAGGCCATAGTAGATATTTCTCCCTGCCTGGAGAGATTTTGCCCACCCATCTTTTTTTGGAACCTTAAAGGATTTATCCATTGCTGGCCAAGTTAGAAGACCATCAGAAATGTCCAAAAACCATTTGGGAAGCCACGAAGTAATTTAATATGGGATGGCTTTCACTAGGCACATTGGACCGGCTAGCTTTTCCCATTAAGGTCTGTGCTGAAGAAGATGGGAGACAGCAAGCAGTTATGGCTGGTCTGGAGCCATGTTTCATTTTTATTACCTTTGCTTTTATGTGTTTAAAAGAAAAACAGAGACAACAAAAGCACCTCTCTTTGGGGGGAAGTATCCCCTTGAAATTTGATTTTCTTTCCCATCCAGTTTCAGCATACCTGATAGGGAAAATGCAAAACCTAATCCACAGGATTTGTATCCATCAGGGGAGTTGGAAGGGGGTTACAGAGGGCTTTGAACTAGAGAAGAACAAGAACGATGTCTCCAAGGACAGAGGAAGCCTGAAGATTAATTATAAAAGCAAAGACATCTGAAGGACCTCGGAAGCCCTCGAGATCCACCTGCTGCTTGTTTCAGGGGAAACAGGGAGCATTCAACCCTTCGTCCGATGGAGGGAAGCTCACCAATCCCACAAGACTTCCAGTCTTGGATAGTTCTTACAATTAAGATGTTTCTCCAAATCTTTTAGCAAAATCTTGCTGCTTCCATCTATTTGTTCAGTAGAGAAAATGAGTTGAGTTTGCTCTGCTCAGCTCCCATAAAGCTGCACACACACACACACACAACACAAAGCTAAACAGTGGAGTGCAGAGGCAGTGATGGCTATCAGTTGGGATTTTTAAGAAGGGGATGAGATCAATCCCAAGAGCAGCTGGTCTGCCGTAACCAGTAGCGTTGAGGGCTGTCTCCTGTCTCCTGAATCACAGGCAATCTGCCTTTAACCCAGGCCGTCGGAGAATGTCCATGGGGGAGAGCGGACGCCTCCATCCATGCTAATAAGCTTCTCAGATGCATCTGGTTGGCCCTTACGAGACCCAGAAGGCTGAACTAGATGGTTCCCTGACCTATTTCAGCCTCAGGTCTCTTCTTGGACTTAAGTTCCTGAAGCCTAGCTCAAAAGATTAGTTTGTTTAAGAGATAAATAACAAAGTAAAAAGAACAGTCATGTTGTCAATCTGTCCCTGGAGTTCTAAAAATCACAATTTGGTGATTAATTCTGAAATATTAAAAATCGCGGAGGGCAAACAAAAACCAGGGAAACAGCCCCCGCAAAATATTGCCCAAAGATCATTACAATGTGGGGAAGAACCACCGAGTGGTTCTTCGGTTCCAATATCTGAGCAGTCCCGGCCCCAGCTATAATACTCCGCCTAAGATCCTCTGTGAGGTTTTCCCACTTACAAACACTCTGCTTCAAAAGTCCTGAATCAACTTTTTAAAGTCAGAGGGAAGCTGAACGTCCCCACAGTAATAAGAGAGATTCTGCAGTGAGTGCATTTCTGGATTTATTATGTTTAATTGGCATTCTCCGAGAGGAATGCAAAGAAGGGGGTGGAGATTCAGGCCTCTTTAATGAACTTTTCCCCCCCTCTTCGATAGACTCCATGTTGTTCCCCTAAGTTTATTAACTCTAATTATTCTTTGTTTAAACTCAGGGCGGATGCAGCTGAGATTTTCTCCCCTCAGGCTGTTGAAATTGGAGGTCAGCCTATGCAAACGGGGTGAGCCAGTTCTGTTCAAGGCATGGCGCAGAGCTTGGGTTCAAGGCTCCAGACTGCACAGTAAAGGGGCTTCCAGTCAACTGGGATGCTTCGGAGGCGGCTGAGGCATCATGGGAAATTCCAAGGCATACCTCCAAGACATGCCGGCACCTCCGAGCATCTACAGAACAGCATGTGTCAGAAGAGCGTCGCCCCTTCATGGTGAAGCAGTAACCCGTTCAACAGATGAAGTTACAAAATAGGAATTCCACATGAGATGTGTGATTCTAGCCCCAGGCACTTTCCCAGACTTTCCTAAACCAAATGCACAATTTTGCCCAATATTCTACCCAAATACTTCTGTAATAAAGATGCTGACTTTTGAAGAGTAGGATTTATTCCGCAGTGGCACTGTTCCCTTAATTTTGTATTTTCCCTTTGAGGAAAACCCTTGTAATTTCCCACAACTGGCAGCAGACGATGGCTTGGACAGAGGTATCTAAAGTCTTGCCTCTCCTGACAATTAGGAGGGAAAGGCATTTGTCCTCCCCGCAGGAATATCTTTGGAATAGTGGTTCTCCCCTGGTCTGCAGGCGCCCTGTGAAATACACCAATTCTTGGATGGGACAGGCTCAGCGTAGTTCACTTCCAGAAAAGTACAATTTCTGCCACATGTGGCTCTCCATCCCACCCATCAATTATATTATGATCTGGCCAGTAATTGGGGTTCCATAAAAGCAGAAAAATTATACCTCTAGGGAGTTCAGTGCAATGTAATTTTTCAGTTGAAACGAAGGGTAGGTAAAGGTAAAGGTAAAGGTTTCCCTTGACATGAAGTCCAGTCGTGTCCGACTCTAGGGGGCGGTGCTCATCTCCGTTTCAAAGCCGAAGAGCCGGCGTTTGTCCGTAGACACTTCCTCCGTGGTCATGTGGCCGGCATGACTACACGGAACGCCGTTACCTGCCCGCCGAAGCGGTGCCTATTAATCCACTCACATTTGCATGTTTTCGAACTGCTAGGTTGGCAGGAGCTGGGACTAGCAACGGGAGCTCACCCCATCACACGGATTCGAACCACCGACCTTCCAATCGGCAAGCTCAGCAGCTCAGCGGTTTAATCCGCAGCGCCACCACCTCCCTATGAAACAAAGGGTAAAAAGACTAAAAACAACAACAACTGAAGTTCTCATATTTTCAGCATATTGAATGATGCTGAGACGGCTATTTTTAAACTGTCCCATCCATAGATCTCTCTGCTTTGCAGTTTCCGGTTCCTTTCAGAGTTCTTTAAAATTGTTGGTACATCATCAGCCATTTCTAATGTTTGTTTGCAGAGTGGGTGCAAATGTTTCAGTTCAGAAAAAAAAAGAGAAGAAGAAGAAGAAGAAGAAGAAAGAGAGAGAGAGAGAGAGAGAGAGAGAGAGAGAGGAATATTACTGTCCAGGCTTTATGTGGATTTTCCCCATCCTTGATAACATTGTTCAAGTAAAAAGGCAGCTGATTAGATTTGGAGAAAACCAAGCTATTTTCTAAGATGAGAGAGGAAGGATATTATTTGCCTTTCTCAGGTGTGTTCCAAATGGGGCCACTTTGCTCCATCGTTTGTAGATTCTGGTCAAGTGGCCCAAGGGAAGCCGCCCAACTCTTCCTTCTCCTGGAAAGCTGCTTTAGCATCAACCCTCAACGACCGTCATCATCTGCAGACATGATGGAGGATGTGGGCAGGGTGGTGGTGGTGGGAAGCTTGGCTCTGGGGTGGGCGTTAGGATGAAACTAAAAAATGCAGCACTCATTTCTGTATCCTGCTTCTGTGGGTAGCTTATTTTAAAAAGTAGTCAATAATGCCCTCCATAGGTGAAAATGTTTATTGTGAGTAACGTGACCTAGAAAAGACGCACACACATACCTGAACTCCCCCGACAGATTTGCCTTGATCAGGTAAGTCTGATCATGGATTTCTGCTAATTGGCTCTTTGACTAGGAAATGCGGGGATGGCTCAGGAGGACCCGCAGAACCCTTCCCACGGATGGAGGAGGGACCACAGGGGGAGCTATTCAGAACCTCACGGAGGGGCCGATGTGATATGGCTGATGCCAGGGATGAACCAGCTGTGAAGACGGTCCAAGCTGGATCAGCCAAACTTCTCCTTGTCCAGGCAATACCAACTTCAGGCCTGCAGACTCCAGAACAAATGAATTCCCCTGGCCTTTACTCGGTCCTCTGTTTCTTTCTTTCTTTTTCATCTTTCCATGTATTCTTTCTCCCACAGTCCTATCCTAGGAAATCCAAGACGGTGAGTGATAAAGGAAAGCAAGAAACAAAGACCAAGGAGGATGAAGGAATAAATAAGGGGGAAAATAAGGGCAATTTGCCTAAATGACGTATGTGATAAAGAAGTCATCCGGGGCATTGGAGGGGAGGTGTTGACTTTTAAGATGGTGCCCATGACCACGCACTCAAAGCATTACTCCTTCCTTCGGTGCATTTTAAACCCACACTGTGGCTGTGCATGTTTTCTAGAACTACTGGCCAGAACGTCTCTAGAATGCTACCTTTCCATTTTCTTTAACAGCTCTTCTAAATGCCTCCCTGACCTTTACAGGACCCCTTTGCCACGGCTCCTTGTCCCAGAACTTTCCCATTACGAAAGGCAATCCATCCATCAAAGAAGGTCTGGTGTTCCTTGTAAGGAAGAGAGAATGAAAACCATCTTGCTATTCTGCTTTCAGCAAGGTTCAGTGGCCCTACAGAAACTTAGCACTTCACTGACTCCATCTAAACCCCCCCCCCCCAGCCTTTCTCCAGTTTGGCACTAAGCACAGAAGGTTACAACTCTACCATGATCTCCAGATGATTAGGGAGTTTATCCCCCATATTTGGTTTTGAGTGGCTATCCAACTTTTCAGGGCTAAAGGAAGCCCAAAGAAAAAATGTGGGGAGAAGCTGGGCAGGGGGAGAACAAAACCAGTTTGGGCAAGAAGGAGCAGACATCATTCCCAGCCACTGCTTGCTGTCGGTTGCACAATTCCTAGATGAATTTGCAGATTTAAATATCAGGGGATTTTAAAGAGAAATGAAATTCAAATGTTGAACGTGTTTCAAGAGTTGCTCAGGAGAACTCTGAAGAGCAGGGAATTTAAGTTCTTGGAAGCCCATTTACCCACTTCGTCTCTTATGTACATTTGCCTGAAAATTCTGAAAGAGACTCTTTTCAGGAACCGGAGTTCCCCAGCTTCTGTGGGCTGGCCAGGATGATGTACCCACACCGCCCCTGGACACGTGCCCCTTGACACCATGGCTGGTCCAGTTCGTCCAGCTGGAGTCAACACTGGGCAGATGTTTCCCCACAACCTCCTCAGCTGCATCTCTTGAATCTTAGTGTGTTCTGTGCTGTGTGTTGTACAAAGCCCACCTGTCCCTCCTGTGGGTATCTTAGTAAAACATGTACATTAGCACTGCCTCTCCCTCGTATTCCATACATTTCTGTAACAGCAGTTTGACTCCTTAATCTCCATCTGCCCTTTACAGCCGAAGCTCTTCTTTTTGCCTGAGGACTTTAAGAAAGAGCCCCCACCCCTTTAGTGTAGAAAGAACAAAATAAAAAACTTACTTTCTGGTGAGAAGGCAGGATGGTGACACTATAATGCAGTGTTTTTCAACCTTGGCAACTTGAAGAAGTGTGGACTGCAACTCCCAGAGTTCCACAGCCAGCCATGCTAGCTGGGGAATTCTGGGAGTTGAAGTCCACACATCTTCAAGCTGCCAAGGCTGAGAACCACTGCTATAATAGATGGTTATTAAATAAGTTTTTCACTTATTGTAAGATTAGATTGGGACTAGAAGCAGCCCTACTTCACTCCTGTCATTCCAAGTCTGCTCAGGCTGGCCATGTTGGAAGGTGGTGTCCAGCATACCTGGCTAGACTGCATGAATCTGGCAAGTTGACTATCTCTTGAGGGACCAATGAAAGCCTGTTCCCTTGACCTGGCCTCAGGCCCATCCAGACAAAGAAGAGCAGAGGCAGAGTTCTTTTATTCACAAGAATTGCCTTTAGGAGACCCAAACGTGTGCCAACTCAAGACATCTGCTTTGGCTCCCAGGCATTCACCTGTCTGATAAAGAGATCCAGCTGGCCTGGGGTGCCTTTTTGGTTTATTGGTTTGGATTTTCAGGACTCTAGCCCAAATATTTTGTTGAGAGGGCCAGCTCCTAGCCAAGCAATCAGAGCAGACTTGGTTGAGTTGTCTAGCTCTGCGTATTGGAATGATGAATTCTCCCATCGCCTGGGACTCCTACCTGTCTCCCCTGAGGATGACTCTGCTGCCTTGCGCTTCAATACTCCCCAGCCTCCTGGCACCCAGCAGCAGAGAGGAGCAGGGGCGGTGTGGGTGAAAAGGGCTTGCCAGGAGTTGCCCTCACCTGTCTCCCCCTACACCCATTTGCGCAGCTGAGATCAAAAAATGAATCCCCTGCTGTAGAAGAACATAGCCGGCCTTAAGGGAGACGCACGGGGCTGGCAAATGCATCATTTTGACAGTCAAGAAGAGGCTTTATAGGCAACGGCATTTGTTGTTTGTTTCCAAGTTCTTCCCTCCAGACAGTTCAAACAGAGAGAGCTTCCCTAGAATGAGAAAAATAAACTGAACGTGAGCCTGTTTTAGAAGACGAGGGTGAAATGAGCTGTGCAGATCCAAAAACGAGTGACGTCCTTACTGCAGCTGGTGCCACTGTGCTGTCTGTTCGCACACACGGGTACAGACACCCCACCATGCAGGAATGCTTGCAGGAAGGGAGGATGTGGTCGGAAAGGCAAATTCTTAAGAAGAAAACAAGACATCAAAGCATATCATTTTATTAAAGCAGGACAACTGAGCCATGTCAAAATGATTGCCAAATAGAGATCTGGCCATCTTGCAGAAACACTAATAGATGCTTCCCTTTCTGGCTGTGCCCTCCTCCTAGCCCAAGATCCTCAAGGAGTTGATGAGTATGTCTGTGTGTAACCCATTAGAAACCATGAACTGGAATCATGTAAGAGCTCATCCTAAGCAAATACTTGGCAGGTTTTTACAGGAGCAGTAACTGTTATGCTTTCCACAGAATGGCTGTTGTTGTTGTTGTTGTTGTTGTTGTTGTTGTTGTTGTTGTTGTTGTTGTGTTACCTCTGTTTGGGACCTATACAGGTAGTCCTCATTGAGTGACCTTTCGCTGTGACAACAGTGACAAAAAATCACTTTGCAACCAATCCTCACGTTGCCGACCTTCGCAGGTCTTCAGAGCAAAAGAAAGCTGAAACAAGATCATAAACACAGTCATGGTTTCACTTAGTGACCACTTTGCTTAATGACCAGGTTGCCCATCCACATTGTGGTCGCTAAACAAGGACTACCTGTACAAACTGCAGACATGAACTCTGAAATTTGCTTTTTGCTGTAATGGGTAGAAAACATTACTCATCCCTTTGCTTGTCAGGAGCAAATCCTACAAGGATGAGGCACAACTGGTTCCTGGTATAAGTGAGTCTGTGGCAGGGGGCAAATCGTATCACAATAGTGTCAGCATCAACAAGTAAAGAAATTAGGGCTTAGCTGGGAAGGGGAGGGCGCTCCACAGGAGCATCATACGACAACAAGCAAATTTTGGAGAGTTTTTAGAAATTGCTGGAAAAAAGGCCCGAAATGGCTGGTGGTCGCCCCAGAAACACCACACTGCATAGGGAGTGCTTGGCTCAGGTGGGATTATGGACGCCAGTGAGGGATTCCTGGTGGCTCATCCTGCCAAGCTCCCATGAGGCAGCAGAGCTACTTGTTGGTCTTCCACTAAGTCCTCAGGCTGTGCCCCCCAAAGGCGTGATTGGCTCTGGGGGTATCAGAATGCAGCTCTAACAGCCTCTGGGAGCAAAAAGAGGAGGGCCCCCACTTTTCTCAGGAGGCTTCCCAGTATTTTTGGTGCCTCTGGCTCTTGAGTCAGGATGCAGATGGGGTTGGAGAGCTCCGGCACCCTCCCTGGAAGAGAGAGAGGGACCTGAATTGAGAGAGACCCATCCCATTGCATGTTGATATATCAAGGGATCTTTCCTAGTGATTATGGATGGCCAGACCCATTCCAGGCTCTGAAACCATATCTGGTCCCAGGCAGAGAAATGTGAGGATGCTGCGTGGGGCTCTGGGCTCTCACACCCATAATATAGCATGGCTGGGAAGCATTTGGGCATGCGTAAAAATACTCCCGTGAGCAGGAGTCCAACACAAGCAACGATTCACCAAGCAGGCACCCCAGCTATACCTGGTGGAGATGGGCAAAGCCTAGTATCTAATGAGACAGGCGCTACCTCTCACAGACAAAGAGGAGGCAGAGCAGAGATAAAGGGGGGACGCCGAGGGAATCCTTAGCTCTCTGCACACACCCCACTGCCCCTTGAGCTGAAGAGCTGGTGATGCCACATTTCCAGCCCTTTCCAAGCCCAGCCTTACGTCTCCTGATTCTCCCGCTGCACATGGAGGAACCCCACATCCCCGGGTGCGTAGATGTGCACCAGGATTGCTCCTGTGCTCAGGAATGCGGTGGGATTGCCTCAACATGAAAGGTGAGTGGCAAATCCAGCAAATGCCCTTCCAGCCGGGTTATGGGATCAGTAAAAACCAAGGCTATTTTTTTCCCTTGACAATCCAAATTAATAAATGTCTTTGTGAATGGGAGGGAATTTCAAAGAGTCGAATGTGGCGTGTGTGTGTGAAAAGGTGAATCTGGCAGAGCTGCTTTTTGTGAGACGGGCTGAGCCAACGTGTTATGAAAATTATACAAAGAGTATGCTTTGATGTGCCTGAAGTTCATTCCCAAGGATTTCAAGCTTTATTCTCTGTAAAATGTTGTCGCTTTTATGCTTTTCTATCTAACTCCTTTTCCGCTTCAGATTTTATTTCTTTGCAGATTCATTAACCGGGTGACACAAAGCACCTTATCTCTGCTGACATCTTTTGTTTCAGCTACTTCTGAATGTTTCTGGGCTGCTGGGAGATGGACGAGCGAACACTTGCTCCTTTCGTAAAGTCTCTGGATTATTTGCTAGCGCTAAAGTGGCTTGCTGATTCTATAAAGAAGGTCTCCAAGCCCACAGTGCTTGCTCTGATGGGATTGTGAAGCCTTGTAAATCATTGGTACACATTTGTGGTAAAAGATAAGTCCCTGAGAGGGACATCCACCGCAGCGTCCTCAATCTTATGAAGTTGGAGGCGAAATGAAAGTGTGATTTAAGGAGACAGCTTCTGCCTAACTTGCAGAATTTGAACATCAAGGCTGCAATCTTTTGCATATTTGTTAGGGAGCAAGCTCCGTTAAAGGCAGGCTGGCTTCATGGATTGTACTAAGCTACGGTTTGCTTGGTCACGGTTTCCAGATCACATCACATTTGGCCAAAGTGCATGATGTTAATCCAGGCCAGCTCCCTCTAAGGGTCAAGAGTGCAGCAAAGGGGTCGGATGCACTACCCCCTTGAGAACCCGTAAAACATCTCTGCATTTTCATTCCTTCTCAACTACAGCCAGTGCTGGGGAAGGCATAGGCTGAAAATCAGATCTGTGGGGCAGAAATGGCTCTTCAGGATTCAGAGACAGACTCTGACCTTGCTTTGTGACTTTGAGAGTTATGCAAGAAATTCGGGTTTGGAATGAAGATTGCTGTGCCAACTCCTCATTATCAGGAAGATGGCAACATTGACCAGGTTACTATTTTAATTCTTAATGTCACTTTCTGGAACCCCCAAATCCCTTCTAGAAAATGAAGCAGCCGGCCTAGGGATCACTCCACTATTCTTCTTGTTTTGCCTCGCTCACCAAGTGGAAAATATTGCCCCCCGCAAAGTTTCTTTTCCTTTTGAAATGTAGATGTAATTTTAAATGTCAACAAATCAACAGGACTCACACAGAGGAGATAACTAGATACCCATGGTCTTCTATAATTACAACGGATTTTCTATCACAGGTTTCATTAGAAAGAATTTCTGTGTTGCTCATTCCACATTGGCCAAGTTAACACACAATCAGCTTCAAGTGGCTGGTAGTCGTACAGACTGTAGCGCAATCTCACTTGCAACACCCTTTCTTGAGCCTGCTGTGACTGTTTCCATCTGGATTTCAGAGTCTTTGTGTTTGGGCTGGCTCAGATTGATCCCAACCCAAGCAATAACTTCGCTGGAACCTTGAACTGATCTTTCTCTAATTTCTTGGCTCCAACTTTCCAGCCAACCCTGCAGGCCGGAGTCTTGCCCAGAGCCAGAGAGGTTGGACTTGAACTCACATCACAGACACCTGAAGGGTAGTTGATTTGGGAAAGAATCGTGAGCCCCAGTGCAGCTTGTTTGCTCTGGCATCTGGGTGTGGTGTGAGCCCAGCCAGCCACTCCGGTTTGCATCCTAGATGCATAGTTTGCATTGTAGCTGGGATGCAACGTAGCTGGGCTCCTGTCTCTGTTGCTAATGGAACTCCTGCTCCAAAGGCACCAAAGGGGGAGTGAGAAAACGGATTCCCAGAATTCCCCAGCCAGCAAGGGGATGGTTGGCTGGCTGGGGAATTCTGGGAGTTGAAGTTCACACATCTTCGATTTGCTGAGGTTGAGAGACACTGGTCTAACGTGTCTTTTGGAGATCCTGTGGCAGGTTGGCTGTCTGCTGCTCAACAGTAATGGTTTCCCTAGTGTGCTTCTGTCTGTTTTCCCTCTCCTCTAAATTCCTCCTCCTCCTCCTCCTCCTCTCTGCACTGTGCAGGTGTCCAATTAACACGTGCCACTTGCTCCATTCTCTTCTCCAGTTTTTTCAGGAGTAATCAGATCTTTTTCTTCTACCAGTTCATCCTCCTGCTTGCTGAGCAACCATGTAATATATAAAAGGTAGATGTTATCTGCGCTCTCTCCTCCCCACCCTGACTTTTAAATGCGTCCCTTATCTTTCATCTCCACCCAAGTACTCCATCGTAGCACCCCTGCAAAAGCCAAACCACCCAATCTGCGCAGCCGTCAACCTCATCCTGCTGTTGCAGCATCACACAGCCTCCTCCGTGCTCTCTGACAGCTCCTGGGGACTGGCAAAGCTTTAGCGATGGTGCGGAGTTGAATCTCTCAGAGGGTTCTTCTCGCCTGCTTGTCTGGCCCCTTGTCTGGGCAGAGCAATCCTCTCTGACTTCCTCCTGGGTGCCCCCCTCGGCCAAGGTAATCTGCACTTTAGGATTCTTGTGCCTCCCTTCTAGAAACCCCAATTCACCTGCTACCCTGGATGAAAGTGCCCTCTGACCAGGGACAGGAGAGGGCCCCTTGACCCTGCCCTTGCCCTCTCTGCTGTGGACCTCAAGTGTTCAGGGCTGCATTGCCAGTGCTGGGTGAAGCTGAAGCAAGTTGTGAGTGGTTGGAATCCCAAGAGGGAATGGTCTTTCCCTTCCCCTTCCCCTCCTTCTCTCTCCTTCTCCTTCTCTTTCTCCTTCTCCCCTTCCCCTTCTCCTTCCTTCCTCCTTCTCTCTCTTGTTTCTCACCCCACAGAGACTGAACTTCTCTCTTCTGAGTCACCTGCTTGCAAATGTTTTGAAATTAGGTGAAAGGCTACCTGAAGGTAGAAGTCCCTCTTTAGAGTTCTCTAAATGCCCACCTTTGTCCACCTGATCTCTTTGCTTTTTTCTTTTCTCTCTCCCATTTCCACCAGGTTGATAAAAGGAGAGGGAGGGCCCTGCTACCACTTCATTCCTCCAGGAATATCGTGTCCTTTTTCTCCTTCTCTCTCTCTCTGTCTCCTAAAGAACAAGGGTTGCTGGCACTGTTCTGTCTGAGAAACACATTATTTCTATGAAATATTTACAAATTGGTAAGCCTCTGTATGTGAGGCTAGAGGAAGTTATGTGGCCTAGCCCAGGATCAGGAGGCACCCAGAGCTCCATGCAGGGAGATGCCATTACGCAGCACCTCCTGGATCTCGGACCTCTTTGCAGGGTGGTGGTGGTGGGTCTTGATGAGGAGAGGAGGAAGGAGGAAGGATGGGGTGCCACTGGAGATCCGGGAGGAAGGCTTCTCAAGGTTGCAGCCTTCTTCCAAATGCCAATTCTGGGGTGTTCTTGGCTTTGAAGGAAGAAGGTATCGCTGCAGGACAAGAAGAGCATAGAATTAATATTCAAGAAGAAAATCAGTGTGTAAAGAGCAAGTTTTATCTTTATACATTAGTGAATGTGATGAGGCAATTGTGCCACATGGAGCTAGTAGGCTCCCCATGGGAAATTCTGACTCCTCTGCATTTTCGGCCTCAGGCATCTTGGAAAACAGTAACAGTAATAACTATAACGGTCTTGGAGATTCTGTGTGGAAGATAAAGATGCAAGTCTTCCATAAGCCATGAATGAAGGAGTCCTGCAGTTGCCTTGCTGCCTATGCTTCCTAATGCATATAAATTGAGGCAATGTAAGGAATTGATTCAGTTCTTATTTTAGCCACAAAGTTCATTATTGCCAAACACTGCACAACTAAAGCACGTCTCCCTCTGGATCAGTGGTAGTTAAAGGTATAGAAAATGGCTTCCGTTGAAAAATTAACACAGCTCTATAGCAAACCACAAACTCAGTCAGATTTGATTGTTGGTTGTAAAAACAACGTTTTCCCCAATAAATTATCCCATCTGTGCAAATGTCATTTGGGGTAAAAACTGTGAAGGAAGCGAGAGCCAGCTGTTCTCAGAGAAACATTCAGCTGCTTGGCTTGGAGGCCACCAAGCATCGGCATCTGCAGAGCGGCCAGCGGGGAAGTGATGTCATGCAGATGGTGATGAAATTGTGCAAATGGCATGATTTCCATAATGGTGCGTGAGGTGCCACTGAGGCTTCTCCCACACGTTTGTGCCATTGTGCCCTGAGCAAAGGGTCTGTTGATTCATGGGGCGGGGAGAAAGAGTTTGAGCTCCTGTGGGTAGATGAGGCTCTTGCACACTCACACCAGTAGGGGGGCAATCCCCTGTTTTCTTTGGTTTCATGCTGATGAAGGTTCTGGTGGAGCTGGGCCATGCCTCTGAGACAACTGCTGAGCCCTGGCCTAGGAACTGTGCCTTGGCTTCAAAGCTCTGGAGGAGACCTTTGATTTCCTGCTGAATCTTGTTTGGGCAGCCTTTCCGAAACCCAGATAGATGCATCCAGTTGAAGCTGCAATAGCCACCAATACAAACAACCTGCTTTGCATCATCTGTGCCATAAAATCCATGTCATCAGTTGACCTCCTATGTCCCTCCTTGGACACCTATGAATATGGATATTTAAAATGGTTGCATGTCTCCTCAAGACCGTGTGCATATATTCACAATTAGTATTTCCCCTTGGTTTATGCCTTGGGCTATGTTCTTCCCAAATTTAGTTTTAAGGCTTTTTTTTTCCATTTTGCAAAAATAATCTGTACATTTTTAAAAAGGACAAGGCCAGAGAAGACTTCTGCTTGATAATTAAGCCTGCTGCATCTATGCAACTTGCTCACAACAACAAGCTTCCATTGTTATTTCCCAGGATATGTCCATAATGTAGACTGAGGAGTATGTGGTACTGTGGTTAAGATGTTGGACTAGGTCTGGGGAGACCCAGCTGATGTCCCTCAGCCATGGAAACCTCCTGGATGGATAACTTTGGGCCAGTCACACTTTCTCAGACCAACCAACCCCCCAGGGTTGTGGTGCTGATGGTGGTGGTGATAAAAATGAACGGAGATCACCATAGAAACCATCCTGAGCTCCTGGAAGAAAGGTGGAATACAAATAAGAAGAAAGAGAGAAAGAGAGAAAGAGAGAGAGAGAGAGAGAGAGAGAGAGAGAGAGAGAGAGAGAGAAAGAAAGAAAGAAAGAAAGAAAGAAAGAAAGAAAGAAAGAAAGAAAGAAAGGGATGAGGGTAAATCTAGGGATATCTGACAAAGCTTTATTTGAACCCTCCTTCCCACTGAGGCTCCTGCTACATCCTCCAGAAGGGCAAATGTCTGTTAGTAAACAATGGATTCACGAGTGATGTAGAATGAAACAATGATTGTTTGAATGGCAAATGTTTGGGGGGCAATCTGAACTTACTGAGGCTCAGCAAAAAGCCATCAGTTGCTCCCAGCCCTGCTACTTGCTATCCAAAAACACACCAAATTACTTTGGGGGTAAAGAGCTCAGTGTTCAGTTTAATTGAGAGCACCCCAGGTCACTTAATTGGGACCTACCCTACTATTTTTATGCATCTATTTCTGTGTTTCTCAACCTTGGCCACTTTAAGATGTGTGGACTTCAACTTCCAGAATTCCCCAGCCAGCCAGGCTGACTGGGGAATTCTGGGAGTTGAAGTCCACACATCTTAAAGTGGCCAAAATTGAGAAACACTGATCTATTTGCTTAGCCAACTGGATGTGCAAAGACTATTTCATTGTGATCGCTGGATCCTAGACATTTTTTTTGTTTGGCTTAAATCAAATTGCTGGATTTAAAAGACCTGGGGGGGGGGGTCTTTTTATCTGGTTCTCTTCTTCAGGCTCTGCCCCAATGATGGGGTTGGGACAGGACCATCTCATGGATCGGTTGGGTTTCCCTCCCGACAGCAAGCGAGCAAACTGACTAATAAACTGTGGAAAATAGGGAGAAAAAGAAATAACTGCCTCCAAATGCAATTCCTTTTCTTTTAATAAGAAAGCATAGCCAATGTTGCCCGTCATTACAAACAGGTTCCGTCGATTAAAAACAAAACCTTCCAGGGACTTAGTGAAAGCAAGGGGAGCTTTGTTTTATAAATTTATACCTGGGATTTTTTTTTTTTTTTTGGAAAAAGGTACAAAAGCATGTGGGGACCATCCATTCACCAGCTTGCAAATGCTTTAAATAATAGATTCTATTATTTTTTAAGTTTACTCCAAAATCCAGAGCTAAATCTAGGAGAGGCAGATTTCCATAGTAACTAATAATTCCTTGTGAAGGTATTTCGATCTGTCCCGACTGGGGGGTGGGGTGCCATCATGTGGGGCTCTTGGGAGGGCAGGGGCAATGAAAGGCCTGTCTTAGCATACTCCTACCAGCCTTTTCTGTGCCAAAACCTGAGCTTTGGATGGCAAGCTGCAACCCTGAAAAGTTGGCGGGGGCGGGGGGACAAAGAAAGGGGTCAGGATAAATCCCAAATGTGGTTTCAACCAAATTACAGAAATTTAAGAGTTACTATGATGACTCCTCATGCTGCCACATTAAAAATGATGATTCAGCAGCGACTAGTGGAAGGCTCTCGGGGGCCCTCCGGAGCTGCTGCCAACAGGTTGGTTCTCCTTTGCCGCAGGAATCCAATACTTTGATTCCAGATTCCATTGCAGAATAATTAAAGATGGGGCCAGATTGGCAGGATTTGTTCTCTTGCGCACCCTCTGGGTCTGAGTGATCTTGGTCCTCCCTTCAGCAGCTTCCTCAGCTCGTCTGTCGCTTCCACCTTCCAGCGGGTAATGGAGAAGGTTGGGAAGTCTATCAACCATGACTAAGAGACAAAAGGCATTTCTGCTGAATCAATAGCAGACTGTTTCCCACCGTAGCTGATTTAATCTACTGGGTAACTAACAGGGCATGTTAGCCCACCCATAAGAGTGTGGGGTTGGGGGGGAGGATATGCTCCATCCAATGGTGTAATAAGTCATAATGTATCTGGTTATATTCCAGCTATAGTGGCAAGAGTGATTAGGCTAATCAAAACACCACAGCAGCTCGCTCTTTCCTTTTAATTAATAAATTATTCACTTCTGGGCAAATCGATAGAATCTGTCAAGGTTGGAAACTGGAATAAGGCATCTGGCCCCCAGCCCCCGGAATGAAAGACTGTATTTGCAGCTATCAGGCCATGTTATTGGGTAAATAAGCATTGCGTAAACTATCGTTATTCACTTTGGAGCTGCTGCTGCTGTGGCTGCTGTGGCTGATTTTTCAATCCATGCGTCATGGGGTGCCGGCGTCTGGAAGGAAAGGAGATAGCGGGCAACGAATGAACAAATCTTTATTATGGTCGAAGACCAGCATAAGCAGGCAGCAAGACTAAGGGAGCCAAGTTTCAGAAGAACAAACAGGAGGACAGGCTTTGTAAAAATCAAGCGGCTGTCAGAATTCAAGGCACATTAGGAAAAATGGGGGGTTGGCACAGCCCTCTGTCCCCAGTGGGTTTTCTGGTCTGAGCAACATTCCCACTCCCACTCCTGGGCTTTAGAGTAGAGTTGCCAGAAGACAGCTTGTCGGCTTGGGATGCACCAAGGAGTCAGGAAGACTTGGCATCTTGTAGATCTTTGCCCTTTTCCATCATCCCTTGCTGGCTCCCAATCTGCCCCTTTCCCCTCTACCCAATGCTGGTCTTTCCAAAATCTGAAAGATGAAGCAGTTCCAGATTCTGGTGGTGGTGATGGGTGGCTATTTTTGATGTCAGATCTCTCAGCGTGACCTTGGAAATTGAGTCTGGAAAAATGTATTGCAGCCTGGGGTTGTTTCTTCTGATAGCCAAATCTAAAATGGAATAGACTGGAGAGAAACCTGGACTCATTTTGCACTCCCTTCTCCTGCTTCACTGCCTTGAACTAATCCCCAATCCCTTCCAAATCCTCAGCATCAAGAGCCCCAATCCTGGTGGCAAATTTTAGCCAGCCCATGGCTAGAGGTTTTCTTGATGCTCGTTTTGTTAAAATGTGCCAGATCTCTTCTATTTACCAAGATGTAAATACTAGCCAGGGACTGGTAATCTATCGTCTTGCACAAAAGCTAGTTGGCACTTTAATTAAAAAGATTATCTAGAGACTGTGAAATAAATGAGTCCATAACATTTTATTCAGGGCTGGCTGATCTGATAAAACAGTTGAAGGAAAGCAGACCGACGGTCCAATGACCTGTGCTTAGAAAGCTTGGTTTGCCATTAAATAAATGCACATAGGAGACATCAGAGCCCTGCCATTTTAAGGGATTGTTAGCACTGCAGCTTCTGATGACTCTTCTGAGCAGGTTAAGGGAAACCATGTTCCAGAGGAACCTGCAGCTCTACGTGGGACACACGTTTTGGTGAGCTGGTGGGCTGCGTTGTGGGCCATTGGCTAGGTAGCAGCTAAGGGGAAGATTCTGGATTCTGCACAGCCTGAGTGAGCAGCGTGACTATTTATGAAGGCTGCCTGGTGTCCCTCATGCAGAGGTTCCTGATTAGTTAGAATTTCCCCAAAGAAGCCAATGTTCTCCTCTAAACAATATTTGGCTATCATCGCTAATTAGCTAGACCTTATTGTCTATGCAGTGCAGTGATCGCATCACACCTAGACAAGATCTCTGGTTAGCTGGAACAATGGAAGGAGAGCGGATTGTCCAAACTCCCGCAGAATGGCCTTGTGCTCTGCACACAGACATGCTTGCAATATTGTCCTGAAGAGACTTGGGAGACGACCCTTTCAACCTTGCTTGCAGGTGGGATGTGTTTTGACTTCCCCCGCATTCATAACTTTCTAACCCAGCAAGGGATTCCGGAAAGAGACTTCCTGTGGCCATTAAGGCCCGCTCTTAACCTCTGCCGAATTCACTCTCTCTACCTTCCCGCTGGCCTTCCCTTAATCTCTGCAGCCAAGGAGAAACACGCTCCCCTAAGGACAACAGGAGCCAGCACTGTTTGCGTTGTAGCCAAGGGAGCAATAAAACAGGAGTAACTGTTATTGTGAGAGGGAAAACCTGGCCATTTCATGGGCCTCAGCCTAGGGGAACGCGGAATAAACTTGTTCAGCCATCTGGATGAATACAAAGCACATTATTCCTAAAGTCACTTCCTTTGGGGCTTTTTGCTGGCTAGGCAGGAAGCGGCTGGTTTTTGGGTCTGCATGTGAAGCGTTGTGAGGCTGGTTTAACATGTGTCTAGAAAAGGACAATTGTCTATTTTGCTTTCTTTTGCATTTTAATTTTTTTTTTGGTCTTAATCTTTCAACAGTGTTTGTGAAGAAGATAGAAAGTTTGGAGAAGTTATTTTCAAGAAAAAAAAATCCCTTTCATTTGACCAGAAAAACCAAGTAGATGAAAAGGTATTGTCAGCATGTACATGCCGTTTCTTATTACTGACTGTGCTGGCTGGCACCCCGCAGCATCTGGTGTGGTTAGGTGTTCCCCTCTCTTCGGTGGAGACAAGATTGAACAAGGTGAGCCAGTGACCTTCCTGGACGTGCTCCGTCTGTTATGCTCACTGACAGCACCTTTTATCGATGGGTGGGAAGCACCCTGACCAAACTCGGGAAAATCACTGCAAATCAATCTGTATGAAGTGAGAAGGAGCCACCCTCTGAGTCGTATATAGCATTTTGCCCACCTTCCCAACTTGCTTCATTTTTTTGACACAAGATGACAAGAAAGATGTTTATTTTCCTTAATTCACAAAGAAACCAGAATTCAGTTAACATCTGAAGCTGGGGTGATCACAGACACCGACTGGCTGAGCAAACCTCCTCAGTGCAATCCTTGCTGGTGTCTTTCCAAGGGGACTTCCCTCCCCACCAGGAGACAAGGACCAACCGTGGGTCGTAATCCGAGAGCCTCCAAAGGCGAAGCAAAGGGGTTGGAACTCCCCCGTTTCCAGATGGCAACACGTGAGTCATCTGCATAGATGGCTCGAGCTGCCAAGTCTGTTGCACCAGAAGAGTGTGTGCAAGGGTGCCCCATGCTGCTGTGAAGATCCCTCCCATCCCCTTTTGACTGATACCAAGTTGGGAGAAACAGAAATGCTCCCTCTTGAAGCAAAGAAAAAAATGAGCTGCCCCAGACCAAAGCAGTTAATAAAACCAAGAACAGTTCACCTCCACCCGCAAAGGCTTTGCCCTGGGTGCTTCTGGGGGAGGGGAAAACAAGTACAAGTAGTCCTCGACTTATGACCACAATGGGGACTGGAAAATTTGTTGTTAAGCGGTGCAGTCATTGAGCAAGGCATCATGTGACTGTGCCCGATTTTATGACCTTTTTTTGCTGCAGTTGTTAAGTGAATCATGCAATTCCCCATTGACTTTGCTTGTCAGGAGCCAGCTGGGAAGGTCGCAAATGGCAATCACGTGACCCGGGGGACACTGCCAGCGTCATAAATACAAGCCGGTTGCCAAGTGCCTGAATTTTGATCATGTGACTGGGGAGATGCTGTGACGGTTGTAAGTGTGAGGACCGGTCGTAAGTCACTTTTTTCAGCACTGTCATAACTTCGAATGGTTGCTAAACGAATGGTCGTAAGTCAAGGACCATGTGTGTCAGCCCCGTCCCAGGAGAGATGAGCCACGGCGGTCTCTGGAAATGGACGCTGCTGGGGGTTAGGAACTCGGCTCCAACAGTCTTGGTCAATGGTTGGAAATGCTGGGCAGCAAAGTTCAATTTTGAGGGTTGCTTTGGAGGTGATTTTATTGCCCGTTTCTTCCTATGCGTTGTTCTGGGCGCTTCTGGGTGGTACGCAAAAAATAATAACAGCAGCCGCCGCATCATCAGTACTCAGGCAAGAATGGCGCACTGCCCAACCTTCAGTGGAGGTCAACATCTTGGAAAAAAGATGTACCAGGCATCTTCCTCGGTTGTTCTTGGTGCGCAGTCTGGGAGATTCTGATTTGCTCTGAAGGAGAGCATTCCCCCCTGCAGAAAAAGTGGCTTGCGCACTTTGGAAGCAGCAGCGGCGGCAGCAATCTCCCTCTCCCCTCCTCTTTCCGGCGCCCATTCCTGCAACCCCCGGGTTCCGACCGAAACCAAACGCCTAGCAGGGGCTGAAGCGTCCTGCGGCCCAGCGCAGGGGGCGCTCGGTTCCAAGGCACGGGCGCCCTCTGCCGGTAAAGAGGAGACTTGGTTGGGGGTGGCAAAACCCCTCGCAGAATAGCTCTTTGATGAGGCGTGGGGTCTTTGCTTTTATCAGGATTGCTATAAGCTAGAGGGGAGGAAGTTCGTTTTTTCAAATCACGCTGGGGAGATTTGGCTTGCTGAGCTCCGAACGGAAGCCAGGGTCTGGGAAGGAGGCCCAGCTGGCGAGCCCCCCATGAGGAATGCTCCCTTCGGCACCATTTTGCAGCAGCTCCACTCAAAGCCCCCAGATGCCCCCCTTGGGCACCCAGTCCCTAAACTGAACAGCCAAATGGCACAGGAAGGGCAGCATATGCGGAGGAGAGAAGGGGAGCCTTTGAAGAAAAGAAAAAGAAGAAGAGGGGTGGTCTTTCTGACTGATGGACGGATAGATGGATGGATTGGCTGATTATACGGTGAAGTTGGTGTGAATGTTTAGCAACCACAAAGGCAGATTTTCTGCAGGAGGATCTTCCCCCAGCCTGGTTCTTCAGGTCTTCCAATGGTGCACCCATGACTTTTTCAGTTTTTTTACCTTGCTGCTGGTCACCCCCTTCTCCTTCCTTCCACCTTTCCCAGCATTATGAGCTTCTCAAGGGAGCTGGGTCTTCGCATTTCCATTCCCCCAAGACTCTTATTTTATTTTATTATTTTATTATTTATTTATTTATGAGATTTATATGGCTGCCCATCTCACTCTCCAGGCAGCTTACAAAAATAAAACCCCCAGTACAAAACCCACTATATCCCCACCCCCCTGGCAGCAACAGTACAATTCAAACAAACCACTTGATGGGCTCCACGCCAACCTGGGATCCCCAGGCCCGCTGGCAAAACCACGTCTTCAGGGCTTCTTGCACATCATGGCATGGCAAGGCTCCCGCTGGGGGCCACAGTGGCTCAGTGGTTAAGGCACTGAGTCAGAGGACCGTTAAGGTCGGCAGCTCGGCAGTTTGAAACCCGAGAGCGCAAGCCACGTGACGGAGTGAGCTCCCATCAACTTGTCCCAGCTCCTGCTAACCTAGCAGTTCGAAAGCATGCAAATGCAAGTAGATGAAAAGGTACCACTTTGGTGGGAAAACAACAGGGATATGAAGGGAGCCCCCTTGGGTGTCCCCCAGGCATCGGTGACATCACCAGCAAATCCTTTCAATACAGAAGCGCCTTGGTAGGTACTTCTGACATGGGGCTGGAATCCTGAAACTGCTTTTTCAGGCGGTGGGGGAAGCTCTGTCAGTTTCCGTCGTGGGTCATTTTCCTCTGTCTTTCAATCCTTCAATGAAAGTCTTGCCCCACCACTTCCACCACCCACTTCTTTTGGGAAATCATTCTTGGAGGTCTTGCTGGAGAGTGGTGTTGATTCTTAGCTCTTTGCTGCCATCTTTTGCCAGCCAGGCACCAACTCAGACTTTGCCAAGGAGGCACACCAATGATTTTTCAGGGTGATGTTTCACCTTCACATCACTTGCAAATATAGAGCTTGATGAATTGGACTCATTGGGAGAAGTCAGTCTTCTTCTTTTTCTCCCTTATTTCTGTTTTATGAATCAGTTCCTCTCGCGTGGACACCTTCAAGGGCAGGGAGGGTGCGAGGAGGTAGAACACTTGCACACCAGTCTTTGGGTCACATACACCTTTGGACCAATTTCCAAAGCCCATTTTTGTAGCTGTCAGTTCTGAACTCTGTTGTGTGAAGAAGAGAACAAGGGAGGAAGGAACGGGAGACTGGAAAGTGGTTGGTCCATCTGCTCTTGGCTCTAGCCGTACCTATCATTGGTGGCCGACCCACCTCCCTTCAGTGCAGCCTGAAAACCAACCAACCAACCAACGCATTTTTGCTTTAGAAAACAGCCTGAAACTTTCCCCAGATCATGCAAAATAAGCCTGGGATGTTTAGGAAGATTCCAAGAAAGACTCTAAGTGAAAAAGATATTTTTTAAGGTGAATAAATTGCACCCTGTGCTCAGCATGATTTGGATAACAAATTTCCGCCGATTCCTGGGACAAGCCTCTGAACTGCTTTCTCTATTTCATTGAAAAAAGGATCTAGTCTAGTGCTGTAAAGAGAAGGCCTGCTTTGTTTGTTTGTTTGTTTGTTTGACTTATATGACCACCTATCTTATATACAGTAACCCCAGGCGGCTCACAACCACACCAACACAACCATAACAAAACAAGCCTCTCGCCCACACAAGGTGCATCGTCACCCTCCCCACTAGGGTGCTGTGACAGCCGCCAACTCCACATTTGCAAGCTCTTGCTCATCCTTCGTAAATGGACAGTTCCATGTTAATCTCAACTGGCATCATACACTAAATTTATCTCATTTTTTAAAATTCTACCCGACTTTCCAGAGGCATCCTTTCTTATCCCAATTTTTCACTTAAAAGATGATAAGCCAAGCCATCCTCTGTAACTAATGGAGCATTTGGTCCCTTTGCTTAGATGATGTGTCCTTAGTTCTTACTCCATAGTTGCAGCATCTGAAATAGGCTTCCTTCCATGGCAGATGAGAACAATCCCTTCTTGCCCCCACCGCAAAGCTTTGCATTCTTCATTCTAGAAACGGATTTCTATTTAGATCAGGCTAAAATAATGTCCTCCCTCCCTTTCTTCACTCCCCTCCATTATCTGGGAGGCGTGATGAGAATCTCGGCAGTTGTGCCCAGTCATCACATTTAGACTTTAAGATCTTAATGGGCTGGGTAGCGGGTTTAAACAGCCATGCAGGTTATGGCAATTATGAAACTTAAAACAAACACTCCCTTCTCGTCCCCGCCGCCCTTCTGTGCTTTACAAGGGAGATTCTATTCCTTTTGTCTTGAAGGAGGAAAGAAAAGGTAAATAAATACTCCAGGCATGCTTGGCTTTGCATTAACACTCTTCAAAATAAGAGGAATGTGATGGTGACGGGGATAAAATGGAGTTTGCTTCTGGCCCTTTCACTCTGAGTTCATAAGCTAGGGAATAAGCACCAGTAACCAAGTTTATGTTAGTCAAGGTTTACTGAATACATCTCAAGGCCTGGGTTCATACTCCATGCTGAGTGAAGACCAAACCACCCACAGGGCTTTACGCTGCCCAGAGTCTCTTGATTGTGTGATGGGCGGCCATGTAAATATGAGGAAGGAAGGAAGGAAGGAAGGAAGGAAGGAAGGAAGGAAGGAAGGAAGGAAGGAAGGAAGGAAGGAAGGGAGGGAGGGAGGGAGGGAGGGAGGGAGGGAGGGAGGGAGGGAGGGAGGGAGGGAGGGAGGGAGGGAGGTGTGAAGCAGGTCGTGAGGAGGAGAAAAGTGACCATGGGCTAACCCCAGTTGCTACAACCAGGCAGAGAAAGTGGCAGAGCAGGGGTAGCAGGTGGGATGTTCCTGTCGGATTTACCTATACTGTAATGGCCCTTTTCAACCAGCCGTGGAAGAGAAGTGTATTTGTTCCGCATTTTGAAAAACCAAACCCACCAGAACAAGGCTCCCTCTGCACTACCTGGATAAAGAGTTTCTCAGGAGCCCCCAAATTGGGCTCCATCCTGTATGGACAAACGCCCTCTGTCTCACCTGTTCTGGTGACCGTCCACAGGTCTTCCAGGGACAGTCCTGTAACTACTTTGGCCGTGTCTCCCCATCTTTCCTCCCCTTAGCCTCACCAAGCATGGCCATGTTTTCCTAGACCATGCTCAAAGGAAAAATGGGCAAACTCAGAACATATCAGTGTAATCTTTGCCCATACAAAATGGATAGTGGGGAGATTAATGCTCCTACCTGATGAAGAGATTTTGGAAGGTCAATCATCTAACAAGCATTTTGTCAACCTTCAACTGACCTTTAACTCAAGTTTTTTTCCAAACCTGGGACACCTTTCGATGAATACAGACAGGGCCGCAACTAGGGGTGGGGGCAGCTGGGGCATGTGCCCTGGGCGCCGCACTGGTGGGGCGCCAAAATGAGCGCTGGTGGGGGCACCAAAATGGGTGTGGATTCCATGTTTGCCCTGGGTGACACAGACCCCGGTTGCGGCCCTGAATACAGAAACCTCACAGCCCCGTTCCAACGTGTCTCTTCCCACAATTGTTCAAAATGAACCAAAATGAGCAAAATGGGTCAATTGATAAATGTCTGGGTGGGGAGGGAAAATATTTATTCCAGTGTTCAAAGTAGCCTTCTGGCACTGGACTGGAAGTAACTCCAGAAAGTAGCTCTTTTATGGCTGCTGGAGTTGGGGAGATCCAACTTCTCACAAGGGTTTTCAGTCTGGAAGGAGGATCCTTGGGACCCCCCACCCACCCCAACTCCAGCAGAGAAAAATTTGGCCCTTCAGGATGCGGCTATAATCTTGCTGGTCCTTCCAAAACTGTCCTTCATCTTTGGATGCCACCAGCTCCTCCAATAGCAGCGGGCGATTGGAATGCATAGTATATGGCTACCATCTTGACTTTTTTGACCTCTCCCTGCAGAGACCACTGACTGGAATTCTTTGTCGCCATCTCTTGGCTGCAGATCTTGGGGTCTGTCTTCTTCAGAAGTTTCCTCAGCCTGACTTTGCCTAGTACAGGTAGGCAAATACACTTAGCAAATGCCTTGTTTAGCGACCGTTCACAGTTACAACGATGATGAAAAAGTAACTTTATGACCGGTCCTCACATTTATGACCTTTGCCGTTCTGTTAAGCAAAGGAAAGTTGAAGTAAGATCATGAGCATAGTCATGGTTTTGCTTAGCCATCACTTCGCTTAATGACCAAGTTGCCGGTCCCAAGTGTGGTCGCTAAATAAGGATGACCTGTACTCTGCAGTTCTCAGATGAGCTGTATGTGAATTCTGTTGTTCCGTTTGAATGTATTAGAATAACGTAAAAGTTAAAGAGCCATTTTGGAAGAGCAGGACAGAAATGAAATCCATCCTCTTCACTGTTAAGTACTTAACGCTCCCATTCCCTGGCAGAGACTTGGGGGTTGGGAAGTGTTCATTTGGGCACAGGCAGACCCTCCCCCACTTTCTCCTCCGTGGTTCTCCCATGCCTGCCATGTATGTCTCCCCTGGCCCTGGGCCACGGAAGCCAGTGGTTCGGTAAACTTTCAGTGGGGAAACTCAAAACCCTGAAATGCCTTTGGGGCTGGCATTTTAACCCACTCGTTTCCCCACCTTGAAATTAAAATGCAGACCCCCAGAAGCCCTGAGAATGCCAAAGTACATTTCAGCTCCCTCCATGTTTGGGGCCCGGGGAAATGCTGCTCCTTGCTCCCCCTGATGGCTTAGGGTGGCAGGCCACAAGCTCCTTTCTCATTTTTTTTCTGTGTGTGTGTGTGTGTGTTTGCACACACATTCTCTTTCTTCTCTGTTTCTCATCTGCACCATTTCCATCCCCTTTTTCTCTCTCTGTCCTTCCCATTTACCTGTACACACACATACACTCTGGTGTGTGATCCCCTGAGCAGGAAATGCTGCAGACTATAACTCTGTCTTTGTGTGTGTGTGTGTGTGCGTGTGTGCGCCCTCCTGCATTAAGTCCTGCCTAGACCATCTTAATAAGCTTGCAGTTTTTGCTCAAGAAGGTTCGCGTTGACCGTGCATTTTTTTCCCCTTACATGTTCCAAGTTGCAAGGGAAGAGAAGGATTGGCGCTTTGCTATCTCCCCAACATGCAGGAGATGGCAGTAGAACCTTACTGATCAAATTATCGTTGCCTTCTAACCTCAGATTTGCTTCGAGAAACCCAGATTTATCTTCTCTTAATCCAATGTTCCTTTCAGTGATCCTAGTTACTAGTTGGATTTACTTAGCATGCTGAAGATTTAAGAAGGAACAGGTGGCTTGTGTTTCAAATTTACCTTCTGGCCTTCTACTACTGGGGAAGCTCAAAGTGATGTACTATTTATTTATTTAATAAATCTATTCACCGCCCATCTCTCCCCTACGGGGGACTCTGGGCAGCTTACAATAAAACAGAATTAAAATATAAAACCATTATGTTGCAAAATACAATAAAAATATAAATATAATGTACTATGATAGATCCATCTCTGCTTTTTCTTCCCCTGCCCCAATCCCATGAGGCAGGCTGAGCTAAGAAAGGGACTGGTTTGTGACCAGCTGGAAGCCTTCCTAATGAAAGAGAGATCTGAACTCATTTTCAACCATTTTCCCTCCTTCATCTTTGAACTCATTTTCGACCATTTTCCCTCCCTCATCTTAGGCTGGAAGCAAACACTTTGGAAATACCTCTTGGGGTCCCTATTAGCCTAAGAGTCATTCCTTTCCTAGAAGGAGAAAAGATGCTATTTTTTTTTAATGCTTAGGAGGGAGGGGAGGACCCCACTCCTATGAAGCATCTTCTGGAGAAGTTTGACCTTGTCCTTCAGGAAATGCAGAAATGGGGCTTCTGAGATATCCAGCAGGTTGATTCTCTCTCCTGCTCTTCCAGACCAGACAGCGCTGTTGGGCATTGCTGCAGACACCTTCCATGTCCTCTCCTGGCAGCTGGAAATCCACGTGGCTGGTTGCAATGTGCCTTCAAGGGCCAACCTCTCTACTGTAAGTGGCTAAAATGCCTGCAGAAAAACAAGGAATGGAGAGGATGGCCTCACAGAATCCTGACCTCTTGGAGGGCTTTTGAAAGGTATGGTCCCTGTTCTTATTCCTTGCTCTGAACCCATCCTGTACTCCTTGAAAAAAGATCCTGCCTGGAACAAAAGTGCCCTTGGAGCAAGCTGCCTGAAGTAAGGATGCAAAACAGCACCCACAATCTTGCAAAAAAAATTATTGATCATAAAATGTGGCATTTTATTGAGAGCAAGTAGGGGGTAGGGGCTGAAGTGTAATTCATAATCGTCATCACCATCTTGAGTTATGAGAGATGGAGAAAGACACCGCCAACCAAGTGCTGAGATAAAATCTCGTAGGACTGCAAATGCAGATATCAGGGGTGGAAACAACTACCACCAGAGGATTCTTATGTCTGATGTCAAAAGCCCCCACAAAGGAGTTTGGGAAATCTTTTCTTTCCAGCCACCAAGGCCTCACACATGCGCCCGTGCTGAATCAGGGGGATGAAAACGAAGGGGATGAAATGTTTCAGGCCCACACTTAAATAACAACTTGACTCTTGCTTGTTCCTTTCTGATGAGAATCATAGCAATAGCTGGTATTATTATTAAACCCTGGGGAAAATGTTAGAAAATGTGTTTGAATTAAAAGCCATGAAAAAGCACTGTTCTTCCCTTTGCCTGGACCGCAGGTAGAGAAAGGGCAGGGTTCTACGGTCTCAGAACTGTTGGGGGACCGAGGACCTGGGTCTTGCGCATGGTCTGCTTGCACATGAGAATTAGGAGGTGTTTGGGAAGACTGCATTAGGCCCAACGACAGGTAAGGAAGATAATTTGGAGTTGGAAACCATCTCCTGCAAACTCTAGAGTACTGTTTCTCAACCTTAGCAACTCTAAGATGGGTGGACTTCAACTCCCAGAATTCCCCAGCCAGCATGGGTGATAATATTCTGTATTATTCCTTTAGGTTGTGTTTTATATCTGGTCCTCCTCCTTTTTTACTTTGAAACAGTTTGTTAATTGTTTTGTTCTATATTGGTCTTTGACTGAAATAAACTTTGACTTGACTTGACTTGACTTCTTGGCCCCTTGGCTGGCTTGGTTTTGCCTTGGCCTCCATCATGTGTTTCTCATTCAGTCTATCGTGAGAACCCAGCCCACAGTAGTTTATTCAGCAAACCAAGATTAAAACAAATCATTGCAGAACATAAGGACTCAGATGTTGTCTCCTTTGGCTTGGCAAGTCAGGACACGTTACACCCACCCAGAGAACTATTTGCACCTTCAGCCTTGGGGATACCACACGAAGGTTCCTTGTTGGTAGCAATGATCTTTAGAAAGATAAGAGGAGTGGAGAAAAGGAAGCGGGCCCTTGCTTGGTATCTCAATCTTACTTTCGAATCACCTGGAAATAAATCTGGGTTTGCCTTTCTCCTTTGCCTGGTGAAGATTGCCTTCTTGAGGCAAACTATGATAAAAAAGTCAGTTTCTGTAGACTGTTTTTCAGGGCAGGCAGAAGCAGAGTGGCCCCTACCTATCCCATGGTTTTCCATAATTTTCAATAACATATGCAATTAAAAAAAACCCTCTAATGCTAACTGTGTCAATTAAAATTGATCCTAATATGGATGTTTGTTTTATATAATCATTAGGTACCTTTTATTGGAATTAGTCATTGAAATGTCAGTGTACTTCACATAAACATTTTTTATTTATGGCTAAATGCTTTTGGAGGAGATGGAAATGCCAAACTGCATTTTTTTCCCTATTGCCAGAAGGCCTGATGATTTATTAAAAGGGCTTTTAAAAAATTGGATTGCAGTAATCTCTCCAGTTTGCTCCAGTTTTATTTTTTTATTAATTTTATAAAGGAAGGGGGGAAAACAACAACAACGGTGGCTTGGTGGTGGAACACACACGTTGCACACAAAAGGCTTCGCTCAGCCAGAGGGGAGCCTCTGGAAAGCCTCTTCTGAAAAGCGGGGCCAGCCCCAGCTTCTGCGACTTGGGTGCCTCGGGCCATTTGGGGCTCCCCTCCTGGATACTGAACGCCAAGGATGCATCCACCACATGCTTCTGCATGTGAAAGGGACTCAAGGAGCCCCCTGTCTCAGGTCTGCAGACATGAAGAATCTGCTAGTTACTCTGGACGACTTTGCACCCAGGGCCAACAAAGGTCTTGTTAGCAGAGCCTCTGCTTTGCTCCACTCGCATCAGAGCATTCAGATCTTGCTATCATGATCTGGACAACATTCCTGGTCTAGTATGCGAGATGTCTGACTGGAATCCCCTCTTTTTTATATATATATTCTTGCCCCGTACCCACCGGGTGGCTCGGGCTGGGCTCACATCAGATAGGTCACCCATTAACCTGTTTTCTGAGCTCTCACAATGCCCAGAATTATAGTCTACATGAACAGGGGCTTCCATGGGGAGGTGGCTGTGACCATGTGATGGTGGCCATGAGCAGATGCCCCTGCAGGCAAAGCCCCAACAAAGAAATGGTCAGCTCTTCCAGGTAAACCAAACAGGATACACAACTAGACAAACTAATTCTCCTTTATTGTAAGGCTCCATTAACAGAATCTTGCAAGTCTGAAAGGACACATCTCCCACCCTCCCTCTTTATCACTTGAGTGGTCAGGGCAGGTCTTTCCTAAGTTTCTTCTTTCGACCCTTACCCGTCACCCTCTCATGGACTTCCTTCCCTTTTATCTGATTGTTCCCTAGGCAGCATCTCTTCCCTCTGTTCTCCAAGGTCATCCTCACATTCCACCACATCAATGCAAGATCAGCACTCATCCAGTATGTATGCAAAGGCAACCACGTCTACCCTCTGACTGATTAAGCATCTCCTGTGAACACAACCAGGGTAGGCAGGAAGTGCAGGCTGCCATCAGACAGAGGGAGAGATGCAGCTGTTGAACCAGTGCGGTGCAGCTGGATGGGGAGGGAAGGAAGAGTCATTATTGTGGTGGTAAAGGCTGGGAGTGACAGAGAGAGAGAGAGCACTCTGCAGATGACCTCGACAAAGTGAGCAGAAGGTGTGTCCTCCTTTTGCCAGTCAGCTGGCATCAGTGGGAATGGGTTGAAACCACAAGGGGATGCATCCATGGATTGTCACTGCACGATGAGACACATTTCCAAGGATGACTTGCGTTGAAATCAAAGAAGTTGATCAACTTGCAACAGGTTGGGGGACATTCTTAAGGCTTCCAGTTCACATTTATCCACTTGTACACCTTGAGAATTTAAGGAGAACCCTGTTCCCCATGAATTTCCTCATCCCCCCCCCCATTAAAATCATCTAAATTGATGGGTGCCACCTCACCTGGTGGCTATGAAATCCATAGTTTGACTCCATCTTGCGTAAATAACTCTTGCCTTTTATTAACGTTGAATCTCCCATGGTTGCCTTCAATGGATGGCTTCAAATTTAAAATGGAGAAAAGGCGAAAGCTTCTCATTGCTCACACTTTTCACCACAGGCACCTTTTGTTCACCTCTATCATGTCACCCCAACTTAGCTTTCTTGCTTCTGCACCAGTCTGGTTTTGGCCGTCAGGTCAGAAACCTCTGAAGGAGGGAGGGAGAAGCGGGATCCGTCCTGATGCTTCATCGTCTGAAGGCGTTTGCGGAGAATAATAAGAAGGGAAGCTACTGATCTGGGTCTTGCTTTCTCTGGGGCCAGGAGTGGTCCTGTCAATGGCTATGGAGGTATGCTTCCCCAAATGAGAACCAAAGGGGCACAATTTGCAGAAAACGTGCCAACGCTAATTTCTACGTAAGATGCAAATTTACCAAGAATGGCTGTTGCTGAAATAGACATACATCTGAAAAAGGGTTCAATGGACTATTTTTTTGCAGGGGGAGGGGGGTTGGAAAAGTGGGATAAGGTGTTATTTGCCTCCCAGAGGCCTCCTGCTCCCATTCCCAGCCATATGACCCAACCTCAAAAGGTCCCTTCTCTGACACTGTCACCAGATCATCCGTGGCACTTTGGAAGGTGGGAGGCTGAGATGAGGTCCCAAACCATCAGCACTGCCTACTCTGAGCTACAGAAAGAAGAACGCTGGGCAACCGGGTTTCTCGTTTTGCCTTCCTGTGAGGGCTGGTGGCCCAGATCCCAACATTCAGAGACTGAGGTGTCATGAAGAAGTGATGGTCGTATCAAGTGGGTTCCTGGGCTTCAGGCATGGCCGGCCCTTTGATGCTCACCGCTCTTTTGCACTCAAGGCCTGCTCTCTGCAAGTGCCTGGAAGTCCCACTCTCAGCTGCAGGGACCCGCGTTGAATGCTGAAGCACGGAGATAGAAGAAGGATTTGGAAACAATGGAATAAAGCACGTTATTTCCTTCTGGGTAGCTTTCCTTCTGTAAGGATTTTAGGGGGGGGGTTTTCATTTTTTTTTTAGTTTTCTTTTTTGCCTAATGAAACATTCTGTTAATTGTCTGCGTAACAGTAGAGTTTTGCCTAAAGGTGCTATTTGCTAATTGTTCATTTCCAAAAAGATCATGTTTAATCAGGCCTGGTGATTAAATAATGAGGCCTAATTCTGTATTATTTACGCCGTTCCTTTTTTTTTTTTTTTTTACAATAGGTCCTCCAGATATTTATTCAGAGAGACTGCTGCTTTTATTTGCATTTGCTCTGCAATGTTGGGACATAGTTTACGTGTAGCTTGTCAGTTGCTGCCCGGATCCAAGAGCAGAAACTGTGTCTGGTTTGGAATGGTGAAACAGAGCAGCTTTTAGCTCAGACACTTTTAAAAATGGGCTACACAATTCAAGAAGGAAGACTGTTTCTGGGGGGGGCTACTTGTGAGAAAGAAATGGAGCCTCTAGGTTCAAGAGCAATCTACCACTGAACCCCAGTAGGTTGGGTGTAAGCTCAGATACAGTATTGAAATCATACCATACTTGGAGTTAACTGGAGCAACCAGTTAGTTGATCACTACAGAACCCATGGTTAATTGACCAAGATTTCTATGAACTGGGGGACCCCGTGTGGGTGTCTGTGTGTCTGTATCAGGTCAATGTGGTTTCCAAAATTTAAAGTACTAGGGACTCTAAATGTAACTTCTATTTTGTATGGTATCTTTATAAGCACGAAGGTCTTTTGATCCGAAGGAATGTAGGCAAAGGGGCAGCTTTATAATTCAATAGATCTAGATAAGCAAGAACTCAGTTTACCTTGTAGAAATGATACTGGGAGCTTATCAGTGTTCAGCAGGCATGTTTTAAAGGCCTTCTGTAAAATTACCCCCGATAATCAGCTTAGCATCTCGACGCACCAACAGCGCCTAAGCAGCAGCCCAGTTTGTGCTGACAGGTGTATCTCCCCCCTGCCAAGCTCCGATGGCCATCTGACATTTCTGCTATCAAAAAGGCCTCTTTTTAAGCAGAAGAACAGTCAGCTGTTTGCAAAAGCTGGCTTCTACCAACTCTTAGGAAGAGAAGGTGCGTTTTCCCAAAAGATGCGTCCTAATACACATTTTCTTTGTCTCTCCAGGTATTTTGATTTGATTATTTAAATAATGTATTTATTAGCCCTCCCATCCCCCAAAAAGTGACACACAAGAGTTAAAGAAAAACAATTTGACATGGTATGCGTCATTTAAACCTATTTTCTTTTCGGAGCCGAGGATACACTTGCAACATTTGGGAAGCTGAGAGATTAATGTGAAGTTGTCTGAATTTGAAATAGTTTTTAAAATAAACTGTGATCTCACAGGGAACCCCTCATGACCTCTCGTGGAACCCAAGGGTGCCATGGAACCCTGGTGGAGAAACCCTGGTCTATAGGATCAGTTTCAGTATAATTCAGGAACTGGACATTTTCAGCCTGATTTTAATTGCTGCAGAATAATCAGAAAACCTCCAGCAGCAGCCAAGGATCAACAACAACAGCAGCAACTCACCACAGTCTCACGGAGGGAAGCAAAGGACCAATAAAGAGAGAAAAAAGGCCCACTTTGCAAATCGACAGAAAGGAACAGGTTGAGCGCACATAAAACAAAAGCTCTTTCCATGAATAATGGAGTAATGCGAGTGCCAGGATTAGCAAGGGAGGACAATTTATGGCCTTCCCTGCAAGGGAGCAGCACGTGTGGCGTTTGGAGTCACAATCTATTGTGCATTGCAAAACGCACCAGGGGGCCACGCTGGGAAATTGAAAAATTCCACCCAAGGATGTGCCATTTTAGCCATGCTGATAACTTGACTTTTGGAATGCAAGCGGCGTGGGGTGCAGCCAAAGTTCCCAAGGGCCCCGACTTCATTGTCTGTGAGCGAAACCTCTTTTGAGGAGGGAAGCTATTAATTTGGGTGCATCAGGTCGCCTGGGTCCATGCCCCTTTTCTATTTCTTTCCACATGATGAACTTCCTATAATATTAACACGAAGGCCTCTCATTCTTCCTTAAACTATCCAATGCCTGCAGTCCTCCTGGAATGAAATTTCTCCCTCCGGTTGGCAGAACTCACAGAGAAGATGTCAGCCTTGTGAGGTAGACCAGGCAGGAAACACGGCCAGATGAGCTAATTCTACTTTATTGTGAGGCTATGTTAACAGGTTCTTGCAAGTCTGAAAGTACAATTCTTCAAGAAACTAGGGAGGGTCCTTCTGAGCTGCTTTCTCTGCCCATTATGCAGCTGTGGGCTCAGCTGTCTCTTATCTGACCTTCCCTAGGCAGCAGCCTCTTCACCCCGTCTCCCAAGGTCTTTCCCACATACCATTACAAGAATCTTGCAAGTCTGAAAGTACACCTCTCCCCCGCCCCCTGTCTCCTTTACAGTCCAAGAAACTAGGGAGGGTCCCTTCTGAGCCTATTGTCCCGCCACATTCCTACTGTGGGCTGTTTTATCTGACCCTTCCCTTGGCTGCATATCTTCACCTGTCTCCCAAGGTCATTCCCATGTACCATTACAGGAGGGCACCTTCCGCCTCTTTTTTTTGCCTTGCATGATCTTCACACTCCCTTCCTGACCTCCTGCTGAACAAAAGCAGAAGTTCCTTCCATTTCAATGCTCAACAGAAATCAGAGTGATGTCATACGGGTTTGAAGATGGCCTCTGATCCAGTTTGAGACAACGTAACCCAGTTAAAATTGCCCTGTAACTTTTTGCACCGTCGCATTTCATTTATGGGATGGAGCGGATTGTGCCAACGGACGGACCGCAAGGGGACAGAGTCTTCTACCCCTAGGGGAAGGTCAGGCCTTCTTGGGACAGGCCTGAGGGAGGGGCTTCGATTGCCATGTCATGCTGTTCTCATGCATTTGTAAAGCTTGGGCAGCTGGGTTGGGACCCATCTGGAAGGGCTAGGTTGCAAAGAGCAAACAAATTCTATGCAGATTTTTATTTTGGCTAAAATCATGTCCCTTTCTTTCCCCCCTCCTCCCCTCCCCAAGCAAGATTGTTGTCACTTTTGCACACCTGCTTGACAAATTTATCCTACAGGAGGCTTCTGAGTGGAAATCATCCACCCATTTTCAACATTTCATTTTCTCTTAATTGCTCCGTAATCAGGTGCATCTTCTCTCAAGTAGGGAAAAGTCAAAGAGCTCAGGTTTGGAGCAGGGCAGTAGGCAGGTGTTTTCATTTCCATGTGAAGGAGAGGACAACCTTGAGTGTCAGAAATGAGCTTAAACTGAGAAACGACTGGGAGATTAAATCAAGCTTGAACACTCTCTGATACTAACAGTAATACTTCTGTAAAGCTGGCTTTGTTTGTGTCTAGGTTTCCACAGCCTTTCAGGCTACATATCTGGAGAAGCAGAAGCCAAGGTAGAGCTGCATCTTCCTGCCTGCCTTTACTATATCCCTACATGCAGTCCTGATGAATTGTTCAGAAAAGCCACCCTAACCCTGTCTGGGTTTCCTTCTTACTGTTATTCTGGATTATGTGCAGCTTGTTTCTGATCCAACATTATGGCCTTCTAGCCTCTGGAAACAATTGCCCAGCCAAGATTGGTGGAGCCGATTAAGAGTTTGATTTCAGCTAATATGAAGTAGGGCCTTTCTGCATCACCCTTCCAAAAAACGGTAAGTGAGGCTAAATACATATTCATGGATGCAGAGGAAATTGCCATTTCCCTCCCAGATTTATCTTCGGTTCCAATTTCTTAATTGAGAAAGATTGTGACTCTGCATAGCAAATGTTCCCTTGCCTATGCAAGCAGCATTAAATAAGTCCTTCCATGGAACAGAGTCTCACATTGCATTTTTGCAAGTCACCTGAAATGGATGCAAGTCACCTGTGTGATTAAAAGTTAAAGCATTTCAGTCCTTAAAATGTAGTTAAAACATAGCAGGGATCAAAAGAGACTTAACATGCTAATCCGTGGTTAACAGAGCCATGGTTTAATGAGTTAAACCAATTGCTTGGTTGAGCACATTGCAATAACCCATTAATTAACCATGCTGGCTGCATTCACACAGCACATTTATCTGTCAGCTAACCAACCACATCTGAATCTAGTGTGCTATGGAAACCCAACCTGTAATAGCGACAAGAGGCCTGATTCACACAACACACAGGTTTTGTTTAATTATGGCTTGTTGAAGAAGCTGCTTTTGTCAGAAAATGTTGAACCAAAGAAGCATGTCTTACCACGATGGCTGGCTTCGGATAACACTTACAGTAAAAAACAAAACCCAAATAAACCACATTGTTAAAGTGTAGCTTGTTGTCTGAATCTAGGCAATGCATGTAGTGTGTAGAACTGCTCCTCCCCCCACCCCCCCATCATCTGCTTGGAAGAACTAGACTTATCCAAGAAGGATAAGAAGAAGGAGAATGCTGAGGTCTGTTTTTGGATGGGGAAAAAAGGATTTTTTAAAAAAAAAAATCTAAATCATTCACGCATCCCTCCCTGGCCTTGCATCTCATTCACACATCCCTGAGTTTGATGCTCTAGAAAAACACAAAGAAAGGTCCAACTTTGCTTGGGGCTTTCTCTGATCACTTCCCCTCTATCTATAGTAGCATGGCTGGCTGGGGAATTCTGGGAGCTGAAGTCCACACACCTTCAAGTTGCCAAGGTTGAGAAACACTGAACTACAGTATGTTGAAACTCTGCATGGTCATTACTTTTCTCCCCCCCCCACCCCCCTTTCTTTATAGTTTGTCTCCTGCTGGGAAAAGTCTCTGAAAGACTGAGAGTGATGCTCATCTGAGCAAGTCCCCTCCCTCCTCCAGGCCTCCTGTATAAACCCCACATCAGCATTACAGAAATGCTGTGGCTGGTCACACCGACAGCTCTGGGTTTCAACTTGGAATGGGAATGTACAGAGGAACAGAGGGAGGGCAAACGTTGTCATAACTCATAACCCTGAACACTTCCCTCCCTTTCCCATTAGTTCAGACCTTAGGATCCTCTGCTCTTGTGGAGATTACGATCTGCTTCCCCTCTAAGTTGATCAGATCTGTACTTTTCAGGTCCCTCCCATCAGCACGGCCTTTCGCTGCTCTTGCTGGAACTTCTAACACGATCAGACCGACCACAACTTCTCCTTCTCTTGCTCAGTGAAAGCTTTGTACCCTCTTCATTAAAGTTCTTTCTCTTATATCAGCCTTTCTCGACTTTTTGACCCTGGAGGAACCCTTGAAATATCTTTCAGGCCTCGGGGAACCCCTGTCCATTCAGGCTCACACGTAGGCCAGAAGTTACAAAATAGTTTCTATCTATCTATCATCTATCTATCTATCTATATCTATCTATCTATCTATCTATCTATCTATCTATCTATCTATCATCTATCTATCTATCTATCTATCTATCTATCTATCTATCTATCTATCTATCTATCTATCTACCATCTATCTATCTATCATATTTTTATCACTGCCCATCTCCCCCACACTTCGTTTCATGGGTAGGCCTGTATAGACACATTAACAAGTGTTCTTAAACTTAAAAGTAAAGAATGAAACTTACCTCTGTAATGTGGAGTTGCCTGAATTTGAAATAATTTTTTAAATAAATTGTGATCTCCCAGGGAACCCCTAGTGACCTCTTGCGGGACCCGAGGATGCCACGGAACCCTGGTGGAGAAACCCTGTCTTATATTCTGATGCATGTGGCTCTAAATCAGCTAATGCCACCTGAGAACCACAGTTAGTTCTGCAGCATTGAAGAAATGGAGGTATATTTCCCAATAAAGCTGTTATTTAATACATCTCCTCCCTGACCCCTTTCTCTTTTGGAATAAATATGTTGAAATATGTAATCATGGAGGTTAAATTATAGCGGACAGGCTAGTCTCACAAACCATTCATCAGAACAAGATTTGGTTTGTATCTACAAGAGAGACAGAGAGAGGGGAATTTACAGCCTGGTCCTCAATTGCTTCTTCTTCTTTGCTTGTGATTAAAACAATTAATTATATTACAAGCATTCATTTCTGTATGTCAGAAGTTGGAACTCATTGCTTTAAATGTCTTGGATGCTGAGGTGTTTTGCTGTGCTTCTTAGTCCTTTTGCAAAATGTTTTTTTTTTAAATTCTTGAACTGATTTTCTAAGAACTCATTTACATTAACACTTCTCTAATGAGGACATAAATATGTAATCAAGGCGGTTAAATATGCATATGTAGGAGAGAATTTTGGAGCAAGACCTGAAGGCTGCTGGGGATTTGCCCTTCTGAAGAAGACATGGGCCAAGGCCATGTCATTCCTCTGACATCACACGGTTGAGGGCGCTGCGTCCATCTCTAGGACGAGGGGAAGCATGTCTTGTGTGTGGCCATGTGCAGTCTCTGTTCATTCACCAAGAAGAGGAGAAGATTAAGCAGGGAAACCTGGGCCACATCCTGGCACTGTGGGGATTAATTTATAATTTTCTTTATTGGATTTATAATAATCTTTTCTCTGAGAACTCCAGGAGGAACACAAGGAGGCTTCTCCCATTGGCATTCCCTCCCTCCCAACCAACACACACACACACACACACATGAAACAACCTTTGAGGTCAGTTAGGCTGAAAGACTGGTTGACCCAAAGCCATCCAGTGAGCTCCACAATCAAGGGGGGACTTACCCAAATCTGCAGAATTTCCTGTATTAATAGCAATGATGTCATGGTCCTGGTTCCCCCAATCATGGCATCTCATCTCTTTCTTCCAGGGGAAGCCCAACTCTCTGGGAACAGAAATTGATACTGGCTGGGGAATTCTGGGAGTTGAAGTCCACCCATCTTAAAGTTGCCAACTATGAGAAAGGTACAAGCAGAGGGCATTTGAATGGTGAAAGCTTAGATGGGACTGTTAATTATGTTAATTAATTCATTTCTCACAGCTCTTTATTCCCTTTGGCAACCTGGGCAAAAGGATGAACTCAAGGAGGGGGATGACTTTGATTGGGTTAGGTTGAGCAAGGTTTCCTTGGTGATTTAAATTCTGGAGTGGGCCATTGTTTGTCTTTGCCAATAAGGGCCAAATTCATTCCCAAATCTTCTTGGTAACAATTCATTATCTGGACAGTTTTCTCCATGTTGGGCTCACCACTGTTCAGAATGACACACAGATTTAAGCTTTGAAAATAAGGCTGAAAATTGAGAAGAGAGGTATAGAGAGGAAAACTTTTCTGGCACAACATTCTCCACCGTGTGAAGGACCTGCAAAGGTGGAGATGCAATGTGATCTTTCAGGAAGGAGAGATTTGAGAGATGTGTCCTCGGGTGCAGGTGCGCTGTGCCTTTACCCCAGGGTAAGAAGATGGAGGGACAGGATATCTCTTGTAAAACAAAAAACCAAAAACCCGGTGGTCACATGTTCAGATCCATGCAAAGAGAGCTCTCTCTTTCACGTCTCCATGCAAGAGACTTTCACCCACGCACTGCTCATTAGTTATCTCAAACAGGGCAGCCAGATTATGACTGACTGCTTGGCAACACCTCCTTCCTGGATCTCCTGAGAAACCTCCTCCTCCTCCTTACACTTGCACACAATATTTACACATACATTTTTACACTTGGACATCCCTAATATCCCCACAGTATACTGCTGATCTTACTTGGCTGCTGCTAAGGCTCTCTCTCTCTGTGTGGGTAATAACTTTAATGTTTTTTCTGTTGCTGTTTCTCTTTGGCTTCAATGCCAAAATTTGGTTTTTTAAACACTCTTGTTGCAGCATCTGTTCCAGGGAGTTGCAAAGCACCCATTTCTACCGGGGGTACCATTCTGCCTCCTTAAACTTGCTCCCCCAATTTATCTAGATTTCTCTCCAAATTTCCTCTCTGTCTTCTTTCCTAGTGGTGCTTTCAGAATCCGCCGCCTCCTCCCATAATTTCAAATGTCATATCTCTGCTGTGTCCCTCAGGGAACAGCCATTGTGTGCCTCTATGACACGAAGAGTAACTGGGCATGAGACACGATGGAGAAAGCCATCTTGACACAACTGTGTGCATTTTCACTTATCAGTTGGGTCTTTGCAGTGTTTTACTGAGATTGGAGGAATGAAGTGGTTGCTGAGAGAAAGATGAATGAATGGACTGAACAAAGAAAGCTGCTCTTGATAGCAGATAATCTTTCAATGACTGTGAATATTCAGCCTCCATAGAGAGTAGCAGTATATCTCATTCACAGCAGAGGAACGGTGGGAAAATATCTGAAAGTTCAAGCTTAACCATCGCTGTGGTGAGGTTTAATTGGAATTATTATTCTCACCTCAAAAAAAAAAATCAAACATTAGTTCCACCTCTTCTTTTGAATTTCCAGGATTCACCCAAAGTGCCAAATTTATCATCTGTCTGTCTGTCTTTCCTTCCTTGATGGGCTTAATAATGAATAACTTGGTTGTAGATTTATCGAGGGCTAAATAAAACATACAGATGATAAAAATGTGAATTTTGAACCAGTTGGATGTAATGTAACCTTTGGGTCAGTTTACAGGAAGAAATTTCTTTCTCTTTCAGAAAACGATACTTTTATTTTCCAAGAGGACGCTAAATATTCATGTATGCACGCACACACACTGCTGTTCAAACGGTGCACCAAAGTGATGTGCAACAAAAATTAAAATTAAAAGCCTATGAAACCCATACAAGCACACTCTAGCCTTCAAGGGAGGTTTTTTCAACGCAGCGAGGCAAGGGAGCTCAGCACCTCGGACAGCTCCCCCAGCATGACGCCAACCCTCTCGGCTTCAGGATCCAGAAAAGGTTGGGGGGTTTCCAAAATGGGGCAAAGCCACCAGTCCTCCCTTTTTGGCCTCTGTTTTCACTTGAGTCCACTTTGGCAAGGGGACAGCTCAGAAAATCTCTTACCCCCACCACCCCCGTTCTGGTCTGAAATCCACGTGGCAACATTTTGTGCTCCCCGTTTTCCAACTTAGTCTACGTAAACATCAGGCCAACCAAGGTGAGTTTCTTTTTCTTCCTTCTGTGTTCATGTAGCATCTTTTCTTTGTCCTAGAAACCAAGAGTACCATTTGTTCCAGAAGAAGCTCTTCCCAACTGCAGATATTCTAATTAATCTAGCAATCTTTCTGTGAAGCCTTTCCTAGAACTAATCTACACAATTAAATTAAGACTTGCAGCCCTTTTAAGTTGTCATTGCTGCATCTCAGGCTAATGAATTCCATGCATGATTTCAGGGGGAAGACGTTCTTCCTCCGCTCATTTCATTATCCCCGGTCATGTGCCTGAACCCCTGTGGCTTAAGGGCCAGGCAAGGGCTGGAGAGGCCCAGCTTCAAATTTGTGCTTGGCCATATAAACTCAGCCCAGTCTACCTTACAGGGCTGCTGTAAGGGGCAAAACTGAAGGGAAAAGAGCTGGAGAGGCCCCCTTGAGCTCTGGGAGGCTGGGGTGGGGTGGGGTGGGTGGATGAGCGGATATAAATCTAAAAGGTAAGGAGAGCCTTCAATGCCAAATTTCTGGAATTCTTTTCTACTCCTTGACCAAGAGTGGCTTCAGGGAGCACCTCCTAAGCCTTGGTGCTGCTTCCATGTATTTTTGCACCTCCTGCCTGTTGTGTGTGTGTTTGTGTATTGGGACATATGCGGGGGGGGGGGTCCACTGCATCTGCTTCATTGAGGATGATGCAACTTGGAGGGAAGGAGGAGAGCCTGCTTCTCCCGACTGGGATGCCTGGGCGAATTGAGGGGTTTCTATTTTCCTGCAGCCCCTGACCAGATCCAGCCCTTTTGCAAACTGAACCTTTCTTTCGCCAGTTTTTTCCCACCCACCCGCCCACCCAGTTTGTTCCTGTTCTGTTTTCTCCCTCATTCCACTGGGCTGGAGAGAGTAACAAATGCACAGATACCCTGAGTTTGGGTAGAAAAATAGAGGTTTGAGCTCTCATTTCATTTATCTAAGTCCAGGATTTCTCTCCTGCACACGCACATTTTTCTCGGTGTGTTACATGGACTCCTCATGTGTTTCACCCCTGATGTCAGGCTCCAATTTCTCTTCTTCAGCAAACAAATTAAATAGGCCAAAGGCTACAAATTCTTTCCCCCCTGCCACGATGACACATACCAGTGTGTGGCAGACTGTGAGTGATGCATTTTTCATTACCAAGATAGTAAAATATTGAGATGACTTTGAAACGCAAGGAAAGAAAAATACCCAGGAGAGACTTTTTTTCTTAATCTCAGATGTCTTAGCTGAGCAATATCACAAAATCTTTACAGCAGAAAATGAAAGATGGTTTGTTTTGCTCCTATAATCATCTCTATTAAATAAGGGAGATTCTCTCTCTCTCTCTTTTTTTTAAAGTGCACTTAGATTGAACATTGCCATAAGGAAAGCATGTTTACAGGGTGATATATGGTGCGTTTTGCTGCTGTGTATCTTATTTACACTTTTTCTCCTGCATCATTTAAGTTTCAGCACCAGGCGAGATTTGGGTTGCTGAGCTGTGATTTCAAAACGGTAGGGGGGGGAAAAAACAGGGTTGCTGAAACAGCCACATCCTTTCACATCTTCCCTGTCCCAAAATTCAAAACAGGAAAGCAGATGGTACAGATGAAGTCTGGACACATCTTTGCACCCCCCCCCCCAATTCTTGGACATTTGTTTGCAAACCCAGTGCCCATGTAGGAAGCTGAGATTTGGGAGATTGGCAACCCTTGCAAAACACTCCCCCCCCCCACCATTCCCAAGGCATCGCATCAAAGTGAACTTCAGGATAATGGCTGATAAATGGAAGGAGGCCTTGTCCTTAAGAAGGGCTGGCTCTGCCACTGGGCAGAATGAGGCAGCCAGCCTGGGCTGCAGATTCTGGATGAGAGGCTGAGTCAGGTTGTGGAGGTGCCTGGGCCATTCTGCTTGCCTCCACCCCTAAGTTTTTACTATGAAGAGGAAGATGAATGCCACCCCCCACCACCCACTTTGCTAGTGTGGCAAGAATGTTCCAGCTGCAGCTACTGTCTGGGGGCATGAGGAGTGTGGACACTGGACTCACAGAACAGCTTTGGGGTACAGAAGGAAAGTGGGGACACTAGACTCTGTTTTATTTACTAATTCTTACATTTATAGCCCAGCCATCTGGCAGCCCTGTCCTCTCAATTTTATCTTCACAGCGGAAACTACCCTGCAAGGTCATTTGGGCCAAGAGAGAAAGACTGGGCCAAAGTTACTAAGAGGAATTTAACAGTTGAGTCCCAGTCTGAGAACATAAACCACATGGATTCTCTTCTTCTGGCAAGAAGTTCTCTAAAAATCCCCTGGCCTGTGCCCCTTCCCAGGGGATGATGGCAGACCTGTAGAAGGGGAAATGTGAGTCTTGGAGTAATGTGAAGGCTTGATGGAAAGCCGAGGGAGGGCCCTGAATTAGGTCCTTGCCCCTCCTATGCCCAAAAGTCATACCATGGCAGTCTGCGGTGGTGACTCCTCTTCTCTTCTTTCTCCTCCCCTCCCCTCCCCTCTCCTCTTTTCAAGCCCCTTTTGTTTCATCCTTCCTGCTGTCAGTCTGAGCATCACACAGATGACAGAGAGGACAGCCTTTTGCTTAGAAACCCACTGCTTGCATCGCCCTTTCTATGCTGGACAGGATTGCTGCCAGCAGTGCTATTGGTCTCCTAAAAGGCTGCTGCCCCACCCCCACTGCTTCCTCAGACTTCCTGCCTTGTATTTCCCTACCCTGCCACACACAAATGCCCATTCCGAATTTGAAAGCACACCATTTTTGCCATGCCAAAAGAAAAACAGGTCTATACTAAATTGTTTGGAAGCAAGAGAGTGGAAGCTGGCAAGGTTACATGCACATATGCATGCATTCCATTCCATAGAATAATTCCAATTTATCTGATGTGGTCATTGCCTTCCCTTGTCCTAATATACATGTGTCAATTTGAGAGAGTGCGTAAGTTGTGAGCATCCATCATTTTGCCTGCAGAACGAGGTGGGGTGGGAGGGCTGGCACCTCCGCATAGTGCTGAGAAAGGTTCCAGCCTGAAGAGCAGCTTCTGGCTCTGTGTGGATGGTGTTGAGCTGTGGATGGGGGGGGGGGGCAGGGGGCGGGGAATCCCACTGAAAGCAAAACGGCGAGACCCATCCTTTCCCTGAATCAGTACTGGTTGCTGAGGAACACAATGTATCTTGGTTCCTAGTTTGCTTCTGGTTTCCCAAGGAGACCTGGTTGCCCCCATAGGGAGAGGAAGTTGGTGCCTTTCCTGTTCCAGTAAATGCATGGTAAAGAATGAAAGACTGGGCCCAGGAAGCTGGGCTTCAGAAGCCAAACCCGCAGAGTCTCCACAGGATGGCTGTTGGAATCATCTTTGCAGAACCACAGAAGGGGGCCTCCATCTCAGACCTGGGGGAAAGACAGGGCAACACCCAGGAGGATACTCACGTGTCCTGGCTGTCTCACAGATCTGTTGGGTTCTAGAAAGTGATGGTGGTGCAACAATAGCATAGAGGCACTCCTATGTCCCTGGTAAAACCCATACAAAACAGCACCGGTATCACGACCTCACCCTGCAAATGACAACGCCAAGTATGTCATTTGCACCAATTGCATCGTGCAATTGACAGAACATGTTGCATCATTTGTGTCACTTGCAGGACGATGTCATGATGCACATGACATCGCTTGCCCCCTTTTCCTCCCCTGCAGAAACCCCTGGGTGCATTATTTATTTATTAGATGTATATCCTGCTTTATTCCCAGAGCTCCAGCCTAAATAGGATTCTCACCTACAACTTTCTACAGCACTAACTCCACAAGGGACTGGCCTGGAGTCAGCCAGAGAGCTTCCACAGCTAAAGCTGGACGTGAATCTTAGTCCGACACTTTAACCACGACATCCCTGTGGCTCTTGACTGGACTGCTTTGCTTAACTGGAACAGAGCCTTACAGGTTGACATCTGTAAAGGAAGAGAGAACATTTTGGCCTGGACAGATTTGGGGGGCGGTTCACTACAGAGCTTATCTACTGAAACAAAAGCAGACTCGACACCCCCCCCCCACCGTGCTTTTCCTGAGTGGCGAACTACAGCTTCCATCATCCTTCACCATGTGGCTCCAGTCCCCACCCTCCTCCCCAATTTCTATGATCAGGGAGCTGCAGCCTCTCCCGTCTGGGAACCTCACTGAGAAAGGCTGGGTTAAAAGTTGACTAACTCTGAGTATCCTGTGCTTTTTAAAAGCGTTTCTTAGGAATTTATTTGACAAGTTCATCCTTTGATTGGGGTGCATTTTTCCTCGGTGTGGGGAGCTGACATTTATAATGACCGTGGAATCAATTCCATTTCAGTCTCCATAAAAGCTTGTGTTTAAATGGTGAGGTTTTTTCTTTAATATATTTCCCTGAAGCTGTCAGCGGGCTAGATTGGACTCATTTTTTTTACTTTATATGTCTATTTTAAGTCCCCAAGTGGAATGCCTTATTGCTACATGGCCTTTTATGGAAGTGGTGGAGTTTTCCTTTGACCCACGGTTGAGTTGGCAACAGAGGGAGTCGGGGGGTCTTCCAGCTCACCAGGAATCTCTTCCTTCTTTCCAATTTTGCCTCCTATGATAGGCAAGAGGCTAGAATATGCACCAGGGAAAACTCCCATATGGAACAAGCTGAAAGGAATAATCTCAGATCGATTTCCAGGATTCAAAAATGAAGATACCGACAGCTGCGTATTTCCCTTACGCACAACCACTCAGGAAAAGTCAGGATGATCTCATTCTCGGTGGTTCTTTTGCATACAACATACCACACCCTAGGTTTTGTTTGGTCATGGCTGAGTGTCTTGTGTGAATCCAGTCGCTGTGATTTGCAAATCGCGGTTTATGGCTTAACGTGTTGTGTCAACCCAGCCAGTTGATGCTTATTCATTAAACCTTCTTAAAGGCTTGGCCAGAGCATTTCCATGGTGGTGCTTTAACTTAATTCCTGCACTGAGCAGGGAGGGCAACTCCATGGCCTCCCGGGCCCCCTCCAATTCCCAGATTCTACAACATGTGTGAACCAGTAAATGGTTCATTTGGGGAACTCCCTGCCATGGAGGTAGTAGATTATGGCCTTTGGGGAGGGTCCTTCTAAAGCAGTGTTCCTCAACCTTGGCAACTTTAAGATGGGTGGACTTCAACTCCCAGAATTCCCCAGCCAGCATTGAGAAACACTCTTCTAAAGAGATAGGAGATGCATGTACAGCATAAGGGGCTACCCTTGAAGAGTATCCAGAAGCTTCAGCTGGTCCAGAATGCAGCCACGTGGGTTATTTTTGGTGCCCCTAGATCAGCACATGTGACACCACTGCTGTGTGAGCTGCAGTGGGTGCCAGTCTGCTTCCAGGTCCAATTCAAGGTGTTGGTTATGACCTTGAAAGCCCTACATGGCATGGGACCAGGCTACCTGAGGGACCACCTCACCCCCATAAAATCAACTGGTTCCACCCGGTCATGCAGAGAGGGCATACTATGGATCCTGTTGGCAAAGGAATTCCACCTGGCGGGGTCCAGGAGGTGAGCCTAACTCTGAAGACCTGGTTCTGCCACCTCGCCTGGGATGGGAAGGGCAATAGCCCTTCCTGGGGGTGGCTGGTGTCATAGAGTCCTCCCTGCCGAATGCAATCTCCCCCACTTGGATTTTATATTTATATTTATTATTTTAGTATCTCAGTTGCTCACTTTGTGATTTTATACATTCATGTTTTTAAATGGTTAATTTTCTTGTAAACTGCCCAGAGTCCCCCTTTTCAGGGGATGATGGGCAGTGATAGAAATTGGAATAATAAATAAATAAGCAAGCAAGCAAACAAGCAAGCTTCTGGCAATGGAATGCCCTCATTTGCAGAAATGTAGTTGTGGGTACCAATTATTGGGAGAAAACCCTGGAAGGCTATCATTGCCTGAGGAACAGAGAGAGTTGCTTGAAATGTGCAGGTCAGACTATTTATGCTAAGGTTGCCTGGCTCCGTAACAATGCTGAGAGGCACACAATATTAAAAACTGCCGACACCATTACAACCAGCAGAAAAGCTGGTTCATAAAACATCCGAAGAGCAAGGGAATCATATTCCCCCAAGCCCCACTCCCCACACTCCCTGGCCCAGGGCCTGGAGGAAGAATCTGGCTTGCAAGACTCTCCTAGACCAGGTCTGGGCAGGGCCCTTTGGATCATCCTACCCATGCACCAAGTCCAAGTCATCTCCTCAGGATGGGCAGGCAGAATGTCCCCAGGGTTGCAAGCAAAGTGCCCTTTCCCATCTCCCTGGGCAACTCCAAAAAGCGGACCCCCTGAGGAGGGTCGCTACTGTGGGGAACATCTGCGACCTGAAGGTCCAGCTCTGGCGGCCTTTTGTTCTCCTTCAGCCCTCGCCCTACGAATTCTAAATGCCCCGACAGGCAATCTCTTTATTTACAGCTACTGACGGATGGAATACTTTCTTGCAGAAATGCTGCTTCTCTGAATGTCTAAATGCAAAGGGCGGGCTGAGGCTTTTGCTGTCTGCATGTCAATAGAGGAATCCAGAGGCCAGGTACCAGACCCAGGATGCCATGCCAGCTGGTGGTGCCAGCCTGAAATCTCACAGGCTTTGTGAAAACAAACAGTCCTGGAATTGAGAGCTGTGTGTCAGCCCCCTGAGGTAGACCAGACTAGGAACCCAAAGTTATGCACGCTGATGCTACTTTTATTATCAGGTTATAGTAACACATCTTGCAAGTCCGAATGTGTTTTCCCCCTCTCTCCCTTCATCTTTGTGAAAATTAGGGAGGGTCTTGCCTGAGATGTTTACTCAGGCTACAGCTTTGCCCCAGACTCAGACTTCCTTTATCTGTTGTCTTGCTTGAGTCTCTTCCTCCTGGCCCTCAGGGTTATTCCTTCTCCCCGTTATGCTGTGAGGCATGGGTAGAGAAGCAGGATTCAGAAATATGAGACTTTCATGCCTTGGTAGAAGACCACTTCCTGGTGGACTCAAGAACCTTGATTGGTACCCTTACCTCTCAGGACTAAAAGCTGCTGCAAATGACAGATTTCCAGGGCCTTTCATCCCTCCTTAACCCAAGATGAAATAAATCCCATCCCATCCAGAAAATGGGTGGAATCAATTGGAGTGAATCCCTTTCTGCCTCTGTGGAACAGGAGACAAGCCTGCTGTGGCAGCCAGAAGATGGTGTTGAAGAGAGAGATCAACAAAGAGGCTCTACGTCACATCAGACTTCCTTCCTGAATCAGGCTCCGTTCCACTGGGGAGACACCCTGACTGGAAGAAGGGAGGGAGGGAGGGAGGGAGGGAGGGAGGGAAGGAGGGAAGGAGGGAAGGAGGGAAGGAGGGAAGGAGGGAAGGAAGGAAGGAAGGAAGGAAGGAAGGAAGGAAGGAAGGAAGGAAGGAAGGAAGGAAGGAAGGAGATAAGGGCATTTCTGGGGAATGCACTGAGGTTTGACTGTATCCCACCCCCACCCCCCAAGAGTGGTGCAGGGGTTAAGGTGTTGGACTAGAGACCTTGATTCTCCTGGGATGACTTTGGGCTCCTTGAGCCCAACCTACCTCAGAAGACAGTTCTTGTGGGGATAAAATGAAAGGAGATCCCCACATAAGCTACCTTGAGCTCCTGAAGGAAAGGTGGAGTGTAAACTCAACAAGTAAATGAGATAAATGCACCAGGCCTGGAGCTGACGTGCAACATACCAGCCAGAGACTCCAGACAGAATTGCCTGCCAACAGCCAAGCTGCCAGCTCACATCTTCTCTTCTGAAGCTCAGTAGTGACATGCTTGGATCTATTGTACACCCCCCCCCCCGCCACACACACACGCCCCTCACCCCCCCCCCTCCCATTGTGAGAAAGGCAATAATTTATGACAATTGAGCGGGGTGCAAATTGACAACTTGATATGCTTCTTCTAATTAATATTCCACACAGAGATTGCCAGAGAAGACTGTACATGCTTGGCTTAATTAAAAAGAGATTAATTTATCAACATAGGTATGCTTTAATTAGATATTTCTCCATATGTTTCCAGTCCTCAACTCCTATTGGCAAAGGGAGCCAAGGAGGGCTACGTATCCTCTTGCAGTGCTAATGCCTTTGACCAAGCAGATGCATCTAATGTGCCCACCTGAGACCCTTGTGTCTTTCCTTTGAGATGTAAGAGTGCTCCTCTTTCATCCATTCACCCACTTTGCCATGTCACAAACTCCTTTGCGGCAATTCCTGGATGGCTCTTCAGACAAAGATATCAGTCAAGAAAAAAACAGGTGCAACATCCCCCACCCCCAATGCAGGGAAGGAAGGGAACCAGGAGTCTTGCGTGTGCTCAGTAGCAGAAAACACATTTTTCATCCCAGATTCAGTTCTCAGGAAAATCTCCAGTAAAAATTATCAGGTGGGAAACAGTTGATAGGAAGGGCTTTGGAGGGAAGGAACAATATGGAATGGACAGACAGGCAGGCAGACAGATGATTGCTTCTAGGGATCGCTGAGGGAGTGTGCCAGGTTTTAATCTAAGGTGGACAGAGGGCTTGGTGTGTGGCACAAACGAGTCCATTAGATCGGTTTGTGATTCAGTGTGGTGTGTGAACTCCCCAAATGGGCTCTTCCAGTAGCCAGATCAGACTTCTTGCAGCTAATGAGTCATGATTTACTCTCATGGAAACCAACAGTTATGGGACTGAATTGGTCCCAGCGGTCTTAATGGAGCCAAAGTGTGGCTCACTTGGTCTGGAATCAACACTGGTTCCTGGCAAGATCCACTTCAAGCTCTCAGCTGATTGTCTGTGCTCCTCTCCCAGGGGTTCTCTCTGTCTCCCTCCCTCATTTCTAGCAGCATGGAGCAGCCCGGGGCCAGGCTCCATCTGTCTCCAAGGCCAACCATTGCCTTGGCAGAGGGATGATGACAGGTGAAATCGAACATGCTTGAAGGACAGCAATTAGAGAAGATTTGATGAAGGGCCTCTGACTCAAATCTGTTCCTTCCACTGCTCATAGACGGTTAGCATGCCCTCCAGGCACCCTCTCAGAGGTCAGGTTAAAAACTACCTTGCCTGTTAAAATTGCTGGCAGGTTTGAATAACTAATGGTTGTGAATAAACCTGTTGAATATGCTGCTTTCAGGGTACATCTGGAATTGTTTAAAAATAGTATTTAATGTTGTTAAATCATCTTGAACTTCTAGTTTGATGAAAAAGTAGAGTTTTAAAATGACTTTCTCAATACAAACACCGTTGGTGATTTTAATGCTGGAAAAGAGAAATTTACACTGAGCCGAAGCCTTCACCCTTCTCACTCCTTGTCAGTCTTCCCAACCTGAGTGTCTTCCAGATAGGATGGACTTCAACCCTGCATAGTGCCACCTGGGAATTAAGTGAGCTGTACCCCAACACATTTGGACAGGACCAGATTGGAGAAGACAAATATAGGATCGATTCCCCAAGAAGTTAAGCTGGACTCTCTCCCACTCTCTAGACAGGCCACAAAGTGAGTCTTGCCAGTAAACTCCCCCTGCTTTCCAATGAGATCAGAGTTCTGTGTATTAAAAATGCAAGCTTGCTGCTGCTCCATATCTTGAATGAGATCTTTGTTTATGTTATAGCTTTTGAAGTCGAGGTGCATAATTCTGTTCAGCGTCCTTTTTTTCCTAGTGCACCCAATGGAACATGGAGCACAGTAAAGTTAGCCAAACAGCTATATAGTTTATGCCCACTTCATCTTCTTGCCAATAAAAATGGCATTTGATACTATTATGGACAGTGGCATAATCCTCCTCTTGTTTAAGAACATGTCTTGGGTGTTCTTTAGCAAAGTCACTTCCTCCGTATGCCATTAGGTGTTGCTCTGTGATATGTCAAGAGAGCAGTTGTGTGGAGCTACAGCATCAGTTCCAGAAACAGAAGGTGGAGAAGGAGAAGGGGAAGGAGAAAAAAGAGGAGGAGAAGGAGAAGGAGAAGGAGACGGGGGTGGGGTGGGGGAAGAGAGGAAACGGACCTTTTAGGTCAACCTGCTGCCATCATGCCATTTTCTCCTTTTATTACAATGCACCATTATTAGCTAGAAACCTACTGTATTCCCTGAAGAATATGCAAGTCCCAATTACCTGGCATCAGCTACTTTGGAATCCTACCTGTTTTACATCTTGACAGCCCTTTAGAGTTTCACCCTCAGAAAACAGTGCAGGAAATTGAAAGGTTGCTACAGGCAACCTCCTCTAACTTCAAGGGACTAAGCATGGCTCTCTTGCAGCACTGCAGGGATTTCCTTGCATGGACAAAGGGAGTTTTGTCCATGAAGAAGCTTGCTTCCCACACCACTGGTGCAGGATGCGGCAGTAACCTTTAGAACTGCAGGTGGACATGTTCATTGCTCCCGGGTTCTATAAATTGGGCACCACAATTCTTAAACATGCTCAGAAGAATACAGACAGTTGTATACAATTGCTGAGTACAAGGCGCACATATGAGCTGGCTTCATCCATTGCACGAAGCCATGAATTATGGTTTGTGGATCACAACGGTTGAGGTCACACAACACCCCAAGCTAAGATCAAACCATCTGAGGGCTCAGTCCCAAGTGTGAATGAGTCACGGTGCTTCTGCTTTTCTTCCAACGACTTGATCCCATCTGGCTAAGATATCTGGGCATCTGAACTGCATGTGGGCAGACTCACTTGGGGGTGGGGGATAAAGGAGTGCAGAGTTCATGACCCAGAATGTGAGGATAATCTGCAATTCAGTTCACAGCACTGATTCAATTTGGGTCATTAAAGCAATCTGATTTGAAGCAGGGCTTAAATTTGGTGTGTGTGTGTGTGTGTGTGTGTGTGTGACATTGCTCCATTTTGATATGTTAGTAGGAAATACCCACGTCTCTTCTGTTCAAGTAAAAAGGGTGTGCACAGATGTCCCCCTCATCCAGCCTGCAGTGGTGTGGCTGTTCCAGTCCGACATCCCAACTCCAGTGCCACTTTGCTTTAGCTCTTCGCTTGCACTGAACGTTCCTCAAATGCAAGTCCCCCTTTGGTGTTCAACCCCCCCCCCCCCACTTAAAGATATCCTTGAAATGCTTTTGCCTGCATGCAAACATCATGGACTCTGGTGACAAATTCCCCTGCCCCCCTAAATAATATCCAGCAAAACTTCATGACCTGGAATTTAGCAATGTGATGTCTCTAAATAATGCATTGGGCATGAAAGTGAGCTAATGGGAAACATCGTAAACACAAGGAATGTTTACGGGGGTGTGTTTGTGTGTGGGTGCATTTTAATTAAGGGTCTTAAGAGTAAACCCCTTGCTCCCAAAAGTGATGAGTTAGCAGGCTGACTCACACGTCCAGATATTAAACAGTATGATGTGTCATTATTACCTTTTGGCACGGTGTAGGAACACTGCTCGTTGTGAGTCTTGTAGATCTGCGTCTGTTTCTTAGGAAGAAAGAACTGTTGAGGTCCTTGCATGACTTTAACAGTAGCAAAATGCAGTCTCTCTGTGTAACCAAAAACTGGGGCAACTGTCCTCCCTGGTCAGAACCTGTCACTGTAACTTCATGGATCTATCACTTGACTGTTTTAGCAGCCAACCATCTGTGGCTGGGGGATGGGTGGGGAGGAAAGAGACAGCCATGAAAGTAATGGGAAAGGGATCACCAACTGATTTGTCAATGCTGGAACAAATGGTGGCGTTCCAATTAGACACTTATGCTTCCCTGTGGAAGCCACAAGGCCTGTGTTGGGAATGATTTGAACCTATGTAGGAGGACATGTATGACCTGCACTGCTGCCGTTGTCCATCTAATATTGTCGACTGCACATTGCCCACAGACAGAGGTTTTTTCCGTCCTCTGGCCCCTCCAACTGAAGATGTTGACCTCCCTCTTGTTAGAACAGCTGGGCCTTTAGCTGTTGTCAGAACAGCTGGGGAGGGGGGACAGGATTTCAGGACTAAGGACAGCTCCTTCTTCCATGAATGTGGCCCAAGGCCTTCATCCCTTTCTACCAAAGCTGAAGTCCTCTGGTGGAAGTGGCCAGCCTGATAGTTAACTGGCAATCCATTACCTTCAGTGATAGCTTATGTCACTGAACACTAGAGCACGAGGCTGGGAGTCCTAGGGCCCAAAGTGAATGGTGGTGCAAGGCAGGGGTACAGGTAGGGCAGGGTTCCTCAACCTTGGCAACTCTAAGCTGTGCGGACTTCAACTCCCAGAATTCCCCAGCCAGCAAAGCTGGGAGTTGAAGTCCGCACAGCTTAGAGTTGCCAAGGTTGAGGAACCCTGAGGTAGGGGGTAGCCCTTCAACCCTTTGCTGGGCGCAGGTGTTGGTTGGTAGCAGTACTGGGCATGGGTGGTGGGGCCCATCACATGCAATGCCTGTCCAGTGTCTAATGCGCCTTTCCAGCATGAGCATCCAGTCCTGGCCTCCCATCCCAAAATGCTTATATGCACATTTGGTTAATTTATCACTGTAGATGGATAACAATCAGCAGTTCTGTTTTGGATCACAGAAGTTCCATTACCTGTAGCCACAGTTGCAACTCTAACAGCACATTTATCCTCTCCTTCTCCTCCTCCCCCTTCTTCCCTGAGTTGCTATGAAAGCCATCCAAGGAAGTGGCAATCACCCTGTCTGATGTCGATGAGTTCTGTGGGTTAACTGCTCCATAATTCCAGACCTGGTAGCCTTAATGGTCTATCATGTTTTGTAGTATGAGGCCACCAAGGGAGAACCACAGTGCATTTCAATGACTGAAGGCACCAGATGCAGCTTGCAAAGGTTCAGTAGCTCTACCAACTCCAGTTCCTCCCTTGAGAGGGAGAGATGCCCTTCCTCTCCCTGAAAAATGGGTGGGTGGGTCCTCAAAACAGAGACCCGAGTGGGATGGAATCTATTCCCAGTGGTGCCTCCTTTGCACCTGGTTGATACTAAAATTGGTTATGGCTGACCAAAATCATGGTAATGGTATTGAAAACATTCCCTTAATCCTTACAGTACTCCCAGTTAGAATACCAATGCTTTACAGCATTTTAAGTATCCTAAGATTTCCCAGATATTATCTGAGTTTCACACAAGCCTGTAAGATAGGTCTCGTTGATTATTTCTCTCCTATTCCACCGCTTCCTTGCAGGTAGCAGCAAGTGCCAACCCACTAGCTTTGGGGGTGGGCATCCTTTGCTCTTGGATGGGAGACCCCCAGAACATCTCACAGCTGTTGGCTAGTCTAGGAAGTCAAAAGAAGATCCTGGGAGAAGGCAAGAGGACACTGCTTCCTTATCGTTGCCAAAGAAATGACATGGGTGTATCCATGATCTCAGCAGGAATTGAGCACAACTCAAAAGAGGAATTCCCTCCAAGTGTGGATGTTCCCAAGGAAGGGCAGGCCACTGAGAGGGGGAAAGAGAAAACAAGGCTGAATTCTACATAAATACACAGGCCTGCTGCTGATTTTTCCAGCTAAGTGCCTTAATGCAGCCCACCAGGAAACACCTCTTGCAAAGGAGGGCTGGTGTGGGAATCAAAAGTGGGGAAGCAGTGAGCAAGAGAGGAAGCTTGGAGGGGGAGGAGGAGGAGGAGGAGGAGGAGGAGGAGGAGGAGGAGGGGAGGGGTCTAAACATAGCTTCCTCTAATCTGGAAGAGCCTTTTGGGCTGGCTGGGACTCTCAGGAGAAGACCTTCCTCTTGACTTCTGCTGGATCATAGAATCATAGGGTCAGAAGGGACCTTGGTGGTCTTCCAGTCCAACCCTTGGATGGATCCTTTAAGACAGGGTTCCTCAACCTTGGCAACTCTAAGCTGTGCAGACTTCAACTCCCAGAATTCCCCAGCCAGCAAAGCTGGGAGTTGAAGTCCGCACAGCTTAGAGTTGCCAAGGTTGAGGAGCCCTGTCTTAAAGAGGCTGGGCAAGGATTGCTCTGAGGGACTTTCTCATGCAGATCCTACTGCAAGCAATGCTCCTGGCTTCCCCGATTCTACATTCCAGACGTGCCTGTCTTGTTCAATAAAGCCCTGCCAAATGGAATTGCAATTTTGATGAGTTTCTTGGCATGCCCTTTCTCAGGAGATGTGTGCTGTTTGACCAGCTGGCAGTGGTGATGGAGAGGAAGGCAAGAAAGAGGAGGGGGCATTCCCCACCCTGCCCTCTCCCAGGGGAGGGGAGAGCCTGCTCTAAAACTTCAGGGATCTACTGCCCCGTGATGGTGCAGGTGCCAATCCAGGTTGAGCCGGAGGGGGCTGCGCTGCAAAAGGGCAAGCATGCATTATTTACAATACCAGCTGCCAACCTGGGCTGTATGCTGGTGCAGAGGGGAAGCTATGACGGCAACTTGGCCAAGGCTGAGCTGGATATTTTGAACAGACAGATGCAGTGACCTTTTATTGATTGTTTATTTCATCCAGTAAATTCTTACTTACTGAAAGGAATGCAGACAGGATTTTTCTTTTATTAAGTCAGGGTCCAGAGACTTCCCTGTGCCATTCCCTGGACTTGTCGCTGTTTGCATCATGTAAGTTGGTTTGTTAAATTCCAGAAATACACTTAAGGTAGTTCTGTTTTCACCTTGGTGTTAAATCTGCAGCGGGTGCTTATTAGGAGGGTTGGAAACAGAGGCTTAAGCATGTGGCTATTGCTGCTGCTGCTAAACACCTTTCCATATTTTTTTTGTCCTTTCTTTGTTCTTGCCTCTCTCTCTTCTTCCGCCATTTTACCATCTTTCTCACTTGCAATATTTAATTGTATTCCCCCGAGATATTTGAGTTCTGCCTAGCTCCTTCTTTTAATATCTCTTAGTTCCTTCCACCCCCACCCCCCCAAAGCATGGTTGAATGTATATTTACTAGTCTCAGAACAATCTTGGATGCATTCTTATTTAACAGTTATGATAAATATGAGAAGAAAAAGAGGGAATGGGGGGGGGAGGAAACCCAACTTCAAGGGCTGAATGGCTTTCTCTGCCTTCTCTACCAACAAAGATGGTATCTGACTCCAGCAGGATCTGGAATAAATTGGCGTAGCTGTTTCTTAAGCAAAATAAAACCATGGAAGTGATCACCAATGGATTCAGTAAAACAGCCGTGCAATCCTTCTCCACCCTTCCCTTTTTCCAGGGTTATCTTTTTGAAAACATTTTCCATTCCGACCATTCCAGGAAAACCACCATACAACACTGGGCACAGACTAGGGTGAAGATGGATATATAGTTTTTGGGGCCCAACCAGCCTTCAAAGCAAAGGATGATTAATGGTTCCAACGGGCCCCTCCTGTTTTTTGGGATACTTGGTTCTAATTCTACCCTCCCCTACAAAGAGACTGCCATTTTCCCCTTCACAGCAGACTCTCCCCCCTGCTCCAAGCATATGTGTCCTTGGATTTTTGGGTGGGAGGGAGGATGCTTTTTTAGGTTGTTTTCCTAAAGTTTAGTGTGGGAGTGAGAGTCTTCAGCAGGCTTTAGTGTTCTCCAAATCCTTCTGATACCTCTTTGATACCTATATGTACACACCTGATTTGGAGTGAAGAAGATACTTCATGATGTATTCCTGACTGGAATGACCCTTTGTCAAAAGTCTCAGGCTTGTAGGGGATGCTGAAACTGTCCAGCCGGCACTAATTCTGGAAGTAGGGTTTAGAAGTCCATTGTTGATCCAACAGGGAGGTGTCCAGAAGGTGGTTCCAAGAAGGAGCTGGGACAAGATGTGATGTGGAAGCATCAGGGAGATAGCCATTAGGAGTTTCAGGAGGCCCTAAAGACCTATCCATCTAAGGAAAGTAGGACCAATCCTGTAACAAGACTGTCTCCTCACACTTGGAGAAAACATTATGCTGGGTTGAACAAACCCTCTGCTTTTCAACAGAAACTTCAGACTGAGCTTATTTTTTGTCCCTGGATCTAGATGGTAAGCCCCAGGGATCCTGTGAGTAGAAGAGCAGGTCAGGGATACAGAACCTGGATTTAGCAGAGTCCATGTACCAGCTGTCCATGATAGAACAACTGCTATCTTCTGCTCCTGATATGTTCGAGAATCTGCAGGAGTGGAAGACTCTTCAGGAGATGTTCCCATCAGATCCCACATTTTATGGGGCAGGTATTCTTAGTAGATACCATCAGTGCTGGCTTTGCCAGAGCTAAATGTAGAGCTTTCCCCAGGAAGGGGGATGTATGTGTCAACATATTTTGGCATCTCTCAAAACTGAACTCTAAAATTAGCTCAGATGCTTCCTGTTTGACAAAATTTGGTGGCAACCAAGGAATCTCAGTTCTTCCATCCAGACCTGTTCTGAGGACTAGCTTCAGTCTAAGCACTAAGGATCTCTGGGCATCATTACTTTTGTAGAGATACTTGTCATCTCTTCTCTAGGTAGTCCTTGGACACCGTGATGCATGTTCCCACAGCCATCTGATTAAACAATAGCAAGTGCAAATGAAGGTGAGTGAAGGGAGGAAGGGAAGAACTGAGGGAGAAAAACACAGAGAAGAAGACACTCCAGAACAAGGAGGTGGCCTTTAAATTGAATGCTGACTTAGAGAGTAGCTTTAGACATGATGTGGGGTGGGGTTGTGTGTAGGTGAGAAGAGAAAGGTGAAGGCTCCCTGGCTTTATTTTCCATGCCTTAAGTAATCACAATCCTTTTCTTCCTTCTGTAGGAATGTTTTTGCAATTCATGAAAACTCCTCTCTCTTTTGAACATCCTGAGAATGAAATTACTGCATCTGAAACTTAATGCCCCATTAAAGGAAATTTAGATTGCAGGAAGGGGGTGGGGGTGGGGTTTGTTAAAATAGATCTCCTCCCTCTCTGGCATGTAGACATATTTTTAACTAGCACAAGAGCTTCTGCAAATTGCTTCCCAGGAGACCATTGCTTTCGCCCCAGCCATAAATAGACTTCAGAGTATTTCTAATATCAGTATAATATGGGGAAACAGCATTTCAGGCAAGCAAAAACTAATCCTCCTCCCCATGGGAGAAGGTCCATTTCTGCAGTTCCTAAACATAACAGTGCAGGGGAGGAGGCTGTGGGCTTTCCAGTGACACCCCACAGAGGTGACAAGAGGGATCCACTTAGGTTGACTCAAGGCATTTTCTCTCAAAAATGGGACATGGTTGGATTTCTTCTCAGGATCCCAGGTATAGCAGTGATGCCCTGGGGAAAGCTGTATTTCCTGCATGCTCTCTGCATTCACACATAGTCATTTATTAGGTATCTGGGCAACAGAATGAAGGAATGGAATTCTGCCTGGGTTAGATGAAACCTAGAGTCAAAGATTTCTCTGTATGTTAAGGAAAGTCATGATGAACCCCAAGGCAGAACGGATGTGGCTCACCAACTTTTCTAATAAAGTGTCCCATTCAAAATCATGTTTGTTTTTTTTAACTAGCTCAGAGTCTTGGCATATTGTCTGGTTCTGACCACTCAGCTCTACCTCCTCGCTGAAATCTGCCAACTGATTCTCTCTGGATGGTTGCCTTACCACTTGGCCCTTGACCGCCTTGGAGTACCACCTTGGGAAGCAGGACGTCGCATTCCTCTTCTGTGTGCTGTCTGTGGTATGGTCTTCCTTCAGAATGGTCGCTTTTCCCTCGAAGCCCACCGAAAGAAAGCCATGGGAGGAAAGTGGATTGACCTTCCCATGAAGTCACTCGGCTATACTTTCTTTTGGATAACAGATACATTGCCTGGTTCAAGCAACAGGACATGCTTTCAACTTGGCAAGGGAATTGCAACTTCTAGACATCTGGGCCTTTCCAAAATGCTGTACTCTAAACTTGCAGAAGAAACAGCACTTTGAATTCTTAATGGTGTTCTTAAAAGCCAAGTGCAAGCACTTCTCAAGCTGCTGATTGGCATCTCTCTGCACCGGCTACTTGCTCTCTTCTGCCAAGGGCCCCCGGAGAGTGCCAGGGTAGATTTCCAGCAGCAAAGTTTGGCTTGGCTCAGGCCATCAGGGCACATTAGTATATCACCGCTCCACTTCCAATTTGTCCTTGGGAGAAGAGAAAATGCATAGAGATGTGCATGTGCAGCTCAGTTATCTACTCAACCCGCCTGGGAGGCCAAAAGGAAACAACTGCTTGGGCAACACAGGGACGTTTCTCCAGCTGTTTCATATACCCTGAACATATGTTCACTGGAGGAGTTTGAGTGGTTTGGCTTTGGGAGCAAATGGACAGGCAAGTGCTTGATGGAGGCACAGGCGTTGCCGAGATGCCTTTGCCCAGGTCTCCTTCGAGTTACTCGGTGGAGGATCCGGGGAGGTGGGGGGCCTGGGGAAAGGAGTTCCAGTTTGGTTCAGATATCCAGTGATTATGGGTATGCCCCAAATGGGGAAAATGTTTCATCCTGAGGCAAAACCTCTCTCTCTCTCTCATCTATCTATCTATCTATCTATCTATCTATCTATCTATCTATCTATCTATCTATCTATCTATCTATCTATCTATCCTATCTATCTACCATCTACCATCTACCATCTACCTACCTACCTATCTCTTCTCTATCATTTATCTATATCATCTATCTATCATCTCTATCTATCCTATCCTATCCTATCCTATCCTATCCTATCCTATCCTATCCTATCCTATCCTATCCTTCATTTATCTATCATCTTCTATATCATTTACCTATATCATCTATCTCTATCTATCATCTCACAATAGGCCCCCTTGGAACAGTCACACTGGCTGCATTTCATCAGAACAAAAGTCAAAACGTCTATAGCGGGCTGGGGAATTCTGGGAGTTGGAGTCCACACATCTTAGAGTTGCCGAGGTTGAGGGACGCTGCTCCAGAGTGTGTGTTCATCTTCAGAACCAACTCTCAGCACCCACGTGCTTTGTTTTGCAATTCCAGCTCTCAGAGTGAACTGTTTTCAGCTTGTTTCCCACGAAGAGAAGACTCAAAGGCCGCCCCTTGAAATGGCCACACTTTGTTCCAAGCCTGGAACAAAACATTACATTTTGCTCCAGCCTCAAAGCAAACCCTTGGAACGCTGGCTTTGTTCTGCGCCTGGAACATCTGAAGCAGCTGTGTCAAGTTCAAAGCACTTCACATTCACACTGTTCTGCACATTTATCCACTCTGCATCTCTCAAGATATTCCAGAGCAAGTTACTCAGGGGAAGGGAGGCGGTTGTGAGCAATCCTACGACACAAGGAATCTCTGGGAACCTTGACAGCTCTAGGCCTTCCTCTCATCCTCCCACTTACAACTTGCCAGCCCGGCTACCTCCTCTTCTGGCTCCAGCAACAAAGAAAAGAAAAGAAAAGAAAAGAAAAAAGAAAAGAAAAGAAAAAAAAGAAAAGAAAAGAAAAAAGAAAGAAGAAAGGTCGCTTCCTTGTGCAGGGGTCCTTTGCAAACAGGAGGCAGTGATGCTGAGGAAGATGCAGGAAAGAAACAGTGGGCAACAACCTTGGCAAAGAGATTGACTTGCTGAGAAGCAGAGCAGCCCACAGAGGGCATTTTGCCCGAGAGCATCCCAACCCCTAGAACTGGGGCCGAATAGAGCTTCCTTGGCAGAGGCCATCTACCCTGAATGCCAGAGGCTGCAGAAAAACAGCAATACTCTTTGAAGGCATGCTTCCCTGGCATAGTGGAAAAAGAGAGCCTTGTTCAGGGTGGGTCTTGGCCTGATTTCTTGCTCCAAAGGTGGAGCCAGCCTTTGGGAAGAATGTCCTACGCGTCCGGGGTGAAAGGGGCTGTGGAAGCAACAGGTGTCTTCTCCTTCCACCCTCTTGATATGGCAGTGCTGCTCTCAGCTTCTTCCTGGCAGACAGAGATTGCATTTGCCTTTATGGGTTTGAAAGAGAAGGTGCAAAATACTTTCCTCACCTAGGACGATGCTTAGTTTCTCCTGTGCAATAGAAACATCACAATAAGCAGCTCTTTCCTCCAGCTGCTCCCCAATCTTTCATTGCAAGCCCTCCAGAGCTAAAGAAAGTTCACCGACTAGCAGCCAAATCCCCCGATCCCCCCCCCTTTTTTTGTTGACTTTCTTTTGCCTGAAGATCATCTAAACTCTTGAGAAAAGGGAGAGCCGAATTTAAACCTTGCAGGAAATCTTGCAGGGAGATTAAACCACCAAAAGCTTTATTGATTGGGTGTGCAGTACTAACGCCTTTTCTTCTCATCTCCGTGACTAACTCCAGTTCCTTCAAAAGCTAGCAGCTTCCTGACTTGATAAAAAGTCCTTCTTCTTCTTTTTCCTTTCCCCCTTCCTCTCTTTGGCCAACATACACCTGCAAGAAAGCAATTCATTAAAAAATTAAACTCTACCGGTATGGCAATAAAAAAGGTTGCCACTATCACTCTACATGAATAACAACTCAAGATGCTCCAAAATTGTTCAAGCAATTACAATATTTTGCATTCATCAAAAGGGCCTGGAATGGGGTGACCCGGGCCTTTCATGGAGGGAAGGTGTTTGAGAAAGCATCAGAAGTTCCTGCATGAATCTGCAGGGAGCAACAGGCTGGGCAGCAAAGTACCGACAACATAATATATTTACCGTATATTAAATATGGGGTGGGGGGGTGGGGAGAGGTAAGTCTTTCAACTGCAGTAGTAGAAACAGAAATGATGAGGCAGACTGATTATCAGGTGTACAAAACTATACAAGTCTTGCAAAACTTGGGCATCTGACTGAGCACTTCCAGGACAACTAAGGGGTTGGTGGATTTTGTCTGTTTCTGGTCACTTCGCCTTTGGGTTTTACGCATCTTCGGATTCTGCAAAGCACTCCTCAATAAAAAGAAAAACGACGAATGTACTTAAAACAAATATTTGAAGCAAAAATGCAAACCAAAGTTCCTATTTGAAGGTAAAAGGCCCTCAAATCCCTATAAAAATAGCACAGTGTGTACAGAAATGTATACCGGGTAAAAATAAATGTACTTCAGAGTAAGCGTGTGAGTGTGCATCCTTGAATAAAGGCACAGAAGTTGGCATGGGCCATAAAAAAACTGATTTCTCCATGTTTACATCCAAGTGGGTGCACTGAGCCCCTTGGATGATTTTCAGCAGAAAGGCTGCTAAGCTTCCAAATGCACGGAATTCCAAAACTTGGGGTCAGCATCACCCTTCCTTTTGGAGATGGGCGAGCTATCTATTGAAAAAGGAGGAAGGGGGTTAAGATGCAACAACCCTGTTTCTACTCAAGTGTAAGGGCCCCGACCCTCTTTCCTGCTTTGCAACTGCAGAGGAGGTGGGCAGAGTCGGAGACACGCACTTTGCCTCCCCTTCCCAAGCAGGATCTCATCCTATAATGCCAATGCCACATTTCTGGCGCCTGAGCAATTATGCCTTGACAGAAGATTCAGTCTTCGCTGGCTTTGCACAGCTTGTTTCCAGAAACACTAAAGTGCGCAAAACGCTGAAAATGAGGGTTTTGTTACAAAAATCATGGACTATGTCAAAATCAGTGTCTGCTGGAGTAACTGCCCTGGTTCTCCTTTGCAAGTTCGATGCCTCAGAAACAGATTTGCAGGGGTGAGGAAGCCTCAGCCCTACCAGCAGCAAGGGACGAGGAAAAATGTTCTGATTGCCAAGGGCTGTTTTCTTCTGACTGGAAAACGAGCCAGGCTGGCAGACAGGCTGGGAGAAAGAGGGCCGAGAATAGCAAAGCAGCGGCTGGGGGTCCTTCCACAGCTCAACAGAGGTTGCTCCTCAGCCCAACAAGCATCTGGCAAGCTGCAGTGGCTCCCCACCCCCCACCCCATTGTCAGCTCCTGGAGAGGGGCAGCCTTGCCCAAATCCCCCCACCCACCCAGCTGCCTCCTGACCACGCTCTAGGAGTGCCCTCTCCCTGGGGCTGCTCTCAAAGATGGCTCGGAAGCTGCCCCTGGCGAAGGAGGTGGGAGGGAGGCTGAGGCCAGCTCTGGCATGAAGGTTGCCACCTGGCCTTCTTGATCCTGGTGCCTGCGAGAGACCCCCTCCGGGGTGCTGCAACCAGGTGAGGGCTCCCCAACACTCAACAGCTGGAAGATGTGGAGGGCCCAAGGGAGGGACTTTCTAGGCCCCACTGCCAGCTTTGGAAGGCCCCAGGCTCCACTTCACCACAGCTCTTCATCCTGGCAGGGTCGCCATAGCTCGGCTGGGCCCTCTCAAGCCTCCCCTGGCTCTCCTGCCTTGATCCGGTCTTCTGAAGCCTTTGCTTGAGTTTCTTGCCCTCGCACTTGACAGTTTGCACCCACCCTGAGATTCTTGCCGCCCACCAAAGTCCGAGCAGGAGGCCCTGCTTGATCCATCCAGACGCAAACCGTTTTTCTGATTCTGTTTCCAAGGTTCTTTCACAGCTAAGTAACCCTGATAGAGCCCAAGCTGCTAACATCAACACAACCAAACCCTTAATTTCTGAGCTCCTCCCAACCCATCAAGAAAGGTGTCGCTGGCAAGACAGAATTTTTTTTTAGAAGCGTAATAAACTTATACGAAAACACGAACACACTTAGGATTCCTAAGGATCCATATAATCAATAAATCATAGTGCATTTTTCTGAGCAATCTTGCCATAAATTCAGTGAATGACTGGAAACATACACACTGTGTTTTCCAGTAAGTTATAAATGTTGCGTCCATTCATCCATAATGCCATAGGAGTCGTTTTCCGCCTCCTGCAATCAGCATCTTTGAAGGAGAGGAGAAAGCATGATTAACAAGCAAGGTGAAGAAGAAGTAATAGTCTGTCACCAGAGTGGCAGGAAAAGGGAGGGAGCGTTTTGTCTAAGACCCAATGCCTCCATCTGCCCTGTTCTTCCTCCCTCCTCGCCCCATTTCCTTTTGTGCTGTGGCTAGAGATTGTCATCCCACAAGCCAGGGCCGCTGCCTCCCTGCTGAACCCGATCAGCTTTCGAGATTCTTCCTCTTCCTCTTCTTACCTGCAAATTCTGTCTCCCAGGGAGGGTGGGGAGAGATAATATGGAAGGGAGGATTGAACCAGTTTAGACTACAAGTGGGAGCTATTTTAAACTCCTTCCTTCCTTCCTTCCTTCCTTCCTTCCTTCCTTCCTTCCTTCCTTCCTTCCTTCCTTCCTCTTTCTTTTCTTTTCTTTAACAAAGACACCTTCCTTCCATCAAAAAGAAAACTAGCATTCAGTGAGATGCAGTTTTGTCCTGCTCATCGTCTTCTTCCTGCAGGGAACTGTTTTGTACAAGGAAGGAATCAAAAACCTGCTCAGGGTCTCTCGCTCACGGGGGCTCTATTGCTGCTTTGCTCTGCTGCAGAAAGATCAGAATCGGAGGAGGCACCTGGAAGGCTGCCCGGGGATGGGCGGAGCTCAGAAAGCCTTTTGCTCCTCACCCATCATCTTCTGGAATTCCCCATCAGCAACTGCGGAGAGCAGATGTTCGGAGGGCCTTGATTAAAAACTCTAAAACAAAACCTCTCTGTGCGTCTCACACAATGGCGGTGCATTAAGCTGAGCAAGAATCAGCTGAGCATTAAATAAACCACAAAAGATTTGCAATAAATTATGTAAATCTATTTAGGAATTTTAGACGCACGGGGCGTTATGACGCTGTAAATGTCAGGAGCAAGAGACAGCTCCAGAGGATGGGAGCCCAGCTGGCAATCCTCCTCCCCAGTCGCAAGGTGCATGCGAGGAATGCTGGACCGGCTGATGGGGGGCCACATGGCCCCCGACAAGGGAACCGAGAGGTGTCCACCTAGAAACCAGAAGCCGATGGGCACTGGCAGAATTGCCTCTGGCTTTCCAAGCATTTCTCTCCAAAGAACCCGAGGATGGGCCTTGCTTGGAAGACAAGCGCCCCTCCATCTACCCAGCCTTCTGTCCCCAGAAATGGACTGCCAGATGCTGCTGAAGAGGAGTCCGAGCAGGGCCTTGGACCCAGACCCTCCTGCTTCGTCACAGATCGGGCTTGAGGGGCACGGGCTCTGCCACCCTCTCTCAAAGACCTTACCAAGCACGGCCCCATCCCCAACACTGCCACGTTCTTCTGGGAAGGGTCCAGCCTTTCTCCTCCTAACCTCAGGCATCCGCAGGCCAGGCTAGGAAGGGGCCTTGGAGACGGGTGGCCAGGCTACGGCTGGGTCCCAGGGCTTGGTTCACCAAACCCGATGGAGCTCGAGGCGCAGCATAAAGGAAGCCCAGACTGGGTGACGTCCTGTTCCGTGGCTGGCGGTTCAATGTGCCTTGAGCTCGGAGAGTTTTTTTTTCTTTTAAAAAGTGTTCATTTGCTTTTCGTAAAGGGATCAAGCAACCCCTAAGCAGATTACTTTCCTGTTAAAAGAAAAAAAAAAAAGAGAGTGCTAGAGAGAATAGCCTCACTCTGGTTATTCTGAACGGCAAATATCCTAGAACTGGTCCACACGAAAATGTTGTATTTCGTTGCATTTGTACACCCCCAAACCCCGTTTAGTTGAAAATGTGACCGGAGAGCAAGCCCATTGCTGTTATCGCCCTGCCAGCTCATCTGGAAGAACTTCCTGCCGAATGATTTGGAATGGATTAGGGATGGATTGTTTCTAATACCATTTCTCTCCTCTCTGACCTCCCCCCTTCCCTTCTTCTTCAGTTAATCTTTCTAAATAACTTGAAAGTGGCCCTCTGTCTCTTTAGCTAAATGAATTCAGTCCACAGATACTCATTATTTTTTAACATGATTTATGCAAGAGCTGTTAGCTAGATTGCGCCGTGCTTGAAGCCTTCTTGGCATTTGGCAAAATCCAGATTGAAGTCAGTGAGAATTAAGTTAAGTGGAAAACTGTTATTCCCTCTTCCAAGTAGGAAGCCCATCCTTCCCAACACATTCAAGCTGAGGTGAGTGTCTGCATTTGAGAAAGGGCACATAACTGGGAATTTCAAGTCCAGGGTAAGGGATCAGAGGTTTTGGAGACCTCCCCACAAAGTCTTGAAAAAAACACAGTGCACTCAGCCTGAGTAAACTGGGCCCGCTGAGAATCCATGTTCCTCTGCCACAGCGAACTGAAATTTAGTTGCGTGCCTGCAAATTTCTTTTGATCGGTGGAGCTAAATTCCGTTCAGATCTTTGCTTAAGAACTTGGATTGTTAAAGTCTGGCAAAGTACCAGGCACCTGCCCCCCATCCTGCTATGTTTTAAAGGCAGCACCACTGCAGTTCAGGACCCGTGGGAGTCCTCCTCGAGGGTGGCTGTGTACGCAAACTGTGGCTATGCACAGCAACAGGGTTGCAGTCTGGCTTACCCATTGCACCAAACCGTCTGGTGGTTTGTTTGGCTTTGCATGGGTCAAACAGTTGTGATTTGTAAGCCATGGCTTATGGCTCAGCGGGTTGTGTGAACCCAAACAACTGTGTTTTGCGCAAGAAAGCATGTTAGCACAAACCAAGGCTTGGTGGGATATGTTATGAGTTACAACATAAAGGTTACAAAACTCAAGATATGCAGAACAAGTGAAGTAACCCGTGCCTTTCAGAACCTCACCTCCTTCACTTCAAGAGCTCTGAGACAAGTTGGAGTTCTCGGTTTCCACTTCCCCATCCTTTATTTCACACGTCCTGTGGCTGACCCAGCCGAGCACCGAAAGGGGACGAGGTGTGGGCCTTCCCAAAGGGAAGCCAGTGCTAGTGGCAGCAAGTTTTAATTTAATTTAATTTAATTTAATTTAATTTAATTTTATCCTGCCTTTATTATTTTTATAAATAACTCAAGGCAGCAAACATACCTTCCTCCTCCTATTTTCCCCACCACAACAACCCTGTGAGGTGGGTTGGGCTGGGAAAAAGTGACTGGCCCAAGGGCACCCAGCCAGCTTTCAGGCCTGAGGTGGGACTAGAACTCACATTTCAGTGGAATTTCTGGAATTTATAAAAGTGAAAAATAAGTATATTCCTTGGCCTCTTGGGAATCTTTACTTAAAGTTCCAATATTTCTTTTTGGCTCCACTCAGAACTTTGTTGCACAGAACTGTCTTGACTTTCCCCCATGAATTATGTGGTTTTCCTGGAGGAAGAAAAACACCCAAAATGCAGGTTTGGAATCCATGGTTTTCTTCCTGTTCAATTTTTAATAAAACCAGCAGGAGGCAAATACAGGGTGTGTTTTGTACAAATCCAAGAAACAAGACCCCTGTTCTTTAATTACCTCTAGAAAAGAAGAGTGTGAAGTTCCCCCTTCTCTTAAGACCCAGAGACAGGCGGACGTTTGGGGTCTGCAGGAGCAAACCTGGGATCTAACTGAGGTTTGCTCTGCACTTTGGCTTCTGGGAGGTTCAGATGCTTCGTGGCTGGATGACCTGTGAGTTTCAAATCCTGGGGAAACTGGGGCTTTCTCGTGACTACTTCCTGCTGAAGTCACTTGAGGGCACTATAGCAAGCCAATCAATGGCTGTTTTCCTACAAGGCAGGAATAGACTTTGTCTTAACTATTGTTTATTGAAGAGCCTCAATGGACTGACTTGACATCGTACACTAAACTGTAAAGAACCATGGCTGGGTCTGCGCCACCACCTTAGGCAAGAATGAGGAAACCACAGTTGGGCTAGCTACGAACAACCCAGTAAGCCACAATGTTGCTTGACTTATTCTCTGGGTTTCAGGCACTGTGCGAATCCTTTCTGCCTTTGGGCTTTTGCGGAATGCCTCCAAAGCAGACAAGAACGCTTTGGAGCAAGATGGGAACAATCACAGAAAGGCTCATAGGATCCTGTAGGCAAGGCGCATCAAATCAACTTAACGCACGAAGCCAAGATCAAACCACTCTCACAATGGCTTAGCATGATATGCAAACCCAGGCACCAACTGGCTGTGCCATCCTTTAATTTGGGAAAGTCACAAATTCTAGCTGGGCTCCTTCAGGCATCCGAGGGAACCGAACTGCACAGCATCACCTCTGGGATTGGCAGCCAGTCAGAGGACCCGGTCTGGGAGCTGTGCCAGGAGCTGGGTCTGCTGGCCCTAGCTGGGTCAAGGCACCCTTCCCACCTCCCACCCAACCCCCTCCCGGCTTCAGAAATTGACCTTGCTGACTCTGGCCTGGAGACACCCCTGGCCACAGTGATGGGCAGCTTTCTCACCCACTTCCACTCTTGGCCCATCATGACCCTGGCACTGGGGAAACCCCACATAATCCTGGTTATATGCAGGGTGCAGAGGAAACAACTCTGCGGTGGCCTCCATGGTTCACTTTAACCCAGGGGGTGGGGGGGAGAGGGGAATGGGGGGGCCCAAAGAAGTCATTCAAAGCCAGTGGGAGGGAGAATGTTTCCTTGGGGGCAATGCCTCTTTCCATCCTAATTTCTTTTCTTCCTTCCCATAAAATCCAGGTCGTTCCCCTCCCCCTTATTCTGCTACAGCACACAAGTTCTGCCCGATAGGAAAATAATTATTTCCATGAGCAAAGCACTCCCTAATTCTCTCCTGCCCATGACAATTTATCAGCTATTCTCTTGTTCTTCATCGTAAAAACTGGGTCTCTTCAGCCAAGGCTGATCCTTTTGCTTTCAACAGAACAATAAGAATCATCTGGCCTCCACACCATGGCAGAATAACACAAATGTGTTTTGTGTATGCATTTGGGGTGTTGAACACATGGTTTCCGTCCGTTCTGGAGATGCCTGTCCTCCATCTCTGTGTTCCTTATCAACCAGCCATGACCCTTCCAAGGTGAATATCTGGGTAATCGCAAATCCAGCCAGAGGGGTCCACAGGGAATGGTAAAAAAAGTCAAGATGCAGCTGCACTGGGATGATCAAAGCTCCATCTCTTTTTAGGAGCATCATGTGTGTGATGCACATAAAAAAAGAGGTGGAGTTTTAATCGCACAGTTGAGGCCACCATCTTGACTTCTTGGACCATGCCTTGCAGACACCCCTGTGCAGGTCCTTAAAGACTTGACTTCCTGCATGGAGGACGTAGCATTCATTGGGAGCACTTCCACACAACGCTTTTACTGCGCAGCCTTTGAGTCCCATTTATAGACGTGGGTCTGGGGGAGGCCCAGTCGCACCTGTCTTCCATTTGTAACCCTCCCCATTTTTTCCTGGAATGGGTTGGGGAGGGAGGAGAGCCCACCTAGGTCAGTGGGGCCTCGGTTTTGACCAGCTGTTTTGCAGTCCTTCCACTGGAACGCCCTTCAAATACTCTCCATCCGGACAGGGACCGCGGTCCTGATGGCTGACTAGTCCAGCCCTCCCCAGAGCAGTCCAAAGGCAATGAAAGAAGACAGTAAGTTTTAAAATCTCTCTCCTCCCGCAAAGCTGGATTTCACTTCAGGGGGTCCCATCTCCAAGCATCACCAGACGCTTTCCTTCAGTAAGGACTGCAGGAGGAAATTCCCTGAATCACCGAAGCGTCCTTGTTTGCGGTTTGTGGGGAGCCGAAAAGTATCGCAAAAACGCTGGGGGAGCAGGAAGCTTGGAGCGGAAAAGGCAGAAAATGCGCCGCTCCACCAGAGTCCTGGAAGGCCACCATTCTCTCAGAGACTGCGGGGGGGGGGGGGCGTTTCGGCCTCTGCCCCCTCCCCCGTCTCCCGCGTTTTCTCTCCCTCTCCCCGCCCTACGGTTTCCACGGGAGCGGGGTAGGGAGGGAGCGCTCGAAAGGGGACCCTCCGCCTAGCCATGTGAGAGCCCCCGCCAGCCGCCCCTTCCTCGCGTCTTCCCCGGCGGCAGCCCGGCCAAGCCCTCGCCCCAGGTGCGGCAGGGCGAGGCCGGGTAACCCAGCAAAGTCGCGGCGCCTTCGGGCTTCCCTTCCCGGCACTACCCGAGCCCTTGGCAGGGGGGAACCGCTTTCTTCGGTCTCTGCCCGCCGCGCCGCGGAACTTCCGAGCGGATGACCGAGCGACCTTCACCGCGCGCCCGCCCGGCTCGCCCCCTTGGGCAGCGCCGCTTCGCAACAGAGGGAAGGAGGGAACAAAGGAATCAGAGAGAAAGAGAGAGAGAGAGGGAAAAAAGGGGGGGCGGGAGAAAGGTCTGCAGCTGTCCGGGTCCGGCAGAGGCACGGGAGAAGACCACCTCCTTTGAAAGACCCGCGCCCCCTCCTTCAGTACTTCACCCCCTTCAGACGCCCGGAGTTCGGCGCGCGCGCGTGCACATACACACTCAGCCGCCTCGCCTCGCCTCTCCAAACAGGGGGCAGTGGCGGGGCGCCCTGGCCTCCCGCCACCTCGGAGTTCTTCTCGGCCGTGCGCCCGGGCTACTTTTACGCATGGCGCGCTCTCCAAAGCGCACCAGCCGCCCGGCTCGCCAGCCCGCCGCGGCTCAGCTGGGGGCCCTTTTCTTTTCTCTCTCGCGGCCGGGATTCCGGCGGCGGCGGCAGCGATTCAGGCTCCCCACCCCTTTCTTGTTCTCTCTCCTCCCCTTTCTCTTCCTTCCCTCCCACGGCTAAGTCTGAAGTTTCCCGTGTGCGCAAAAGCGAAACGTTCTCCCCAGCTCTCCTCTCTTTCCCTGGCTCATATTTATCCATACATCCCCCCTCCCCGCAACCCGGCTCTCCCCCTTTCCTGCAACGGATTTGGTGGAAGGGTCTGGCTCCCCACCCCCACGTAATTCGTGGTGCAAGGGGGGAGACCGGATCCAATCTTAAGAACGGGTCGCTCTCTCGTTCTTCGTTCTTTTGGGGAGATCATCCCCGGGTGGCCAAAGGAAGGAAAGGTGGGGTCCATTTGAGGCTTGCGGGGGGCGAAAAAAAAGGATAGGTGGCTTGGGCGCCTGAGCCTCTCCCCGGCCCACCCCACCCCCCCGAGCTGTTCCTGGGATTGACAGAGCCGAAGACCTCCTATCCCCAGGGGAGGAGGCGCGGGAGGGAGCGATCCTGCGCTCTCCTTCGGAGTCCTTGAAAGTCGATTTTGCCGCTTGCTCTCCCGTGAACGGCAAGGCACGGCTATGCGCGTGGGAAGCCCGAGATCCGTGAATCTAAGGTAAGCCCAGCGCCCCCACGCCGCACCTCGGTTCGGGGGGGAAAGGTGCCAGCCAGCCTCCCTTCTCCACCAGCCCCACCGCCGACCCACCCGGGCTTCCCCCGCTGCTTCGCCCGGAGGGCACCTCGGCTCCAGGAAACTGGAGGAGGGCAGCAGCGCGCCCCGATCCGAGGCGGCCGTTCCCGGGAGCAGCAGCCTCGGGCCGGCAGGTCGCCTCCCACAAGCGGCGGCGGCGGTCCCCCAAAGGAGCCGCTCGTGGCTTCCGGACTTCCCGGGCCCCTCCGCACTTCTCGCTCCTCCGCTCTCACTCTCTTTGGGGAACGGGGGCTCCGGCGGGGTCTCCCCCGGGGCCCGCCCCCCCTCTTTCTCCGGCTCCTGGCGAGGCAGCGAGGGCGCTTCTCCCCCGGCGGGTCTCGACCGGCCTCCCGCGCGTCCCCCTTCCCCGAACCCCGTCCACTTTTCAGACAATGCCGGGAGGAGGGGCGCCCCCTTCCCCCTTCTCCCCCCGCGGGCGTGGAGAGGGAAGGGGCTGGCGCGGGGGATCCCCGGCTCCGGCGGGTCTGAGCGGGCGGGGCCCGGAGAACAATGCCTGGCGCGGCGCTCCGGGGCTCAGCTACTTTCTCCCGGGGCTCCCCAGCCGCCGCCTCGCTCCTTCCCCTCTTCGCCGCCTCGCCCCGGCCTTTGTGCTGCTCCTCCGCGGGAGCTCTGCCGCCCGCCGCCCGCCCGCGCCCCTTTCGCGGCCAGCGCTGCCGGAGCAGACCTTTTTTTTATCCCCGGATTTGGGGAGGGGGCAGAGCTGGCGGTTCTCCCCTCTCTCCCAGCCTCCCTCTCCAGCGACGAGCGGGGCGGGGGGGGGGGGCTAGAAGAAAAGGCGAACCGCTTCCCGCGGTGAGGGGCTGGACTGGCAACCCCTCCTGGGGGAGGGTTCTCCCTTGCCCCCTTCCCATTTTCCCTCCTGGGTCCCCCTGATTTCCATCTCCAGCTCTTCGGGGTCGCCCCAGCCATTTCCTCGGAGGGCGGGGAGGCCGCTGGGGTGACCTGAGATTAAAGCCAGGGAGGCAGGAAAGGGTTGTGAAGGGGGCAGCACTTTATTCATGTCAGGACAGGGTTTTTTTGGGAGGGGGGAACCATCCAACTCAGCCCTCCAGTTTCTCTCTCATTAGTTTTTACCTCCTTTTACATTCACTCCTGCTTGTTTCCCTCACCTTCTGGAACTCACCCTTCTGCTGAGTTCCCATCCCACTTCTGACACCACTCTTTGGGAAATATCCGGGATCGGTTTCTCTAAGCAGCCCAGAGCCAGACTTGGCTCATCCCTAAAAGATGAGACTCCCAGGTAGAAGATTAGGTTGGTGAATCAAAAGCACATTCTCGTAAGAAGACCGTGGGATTGTCCTTTGTAGTTAGTCATGAATAAGATTACAGATGGTATTACTGGATTTTTAAATACTGATTTTGTACTGCATTTTATGCTGTAAACTGCCTAGAGTCGAACAGGTTTCAGCTGATAGATAAACAAACAAACAAACAAACAATTCCCCCCCCCCAAGTCTAATCGGCAGTTTCCATCAACTCTAAGGAAACTTTTCTTTTTACACTTCTCAGGGCAGAGATACCTCACTCTGCTTTTAGAACGACGATGAGGGTGATTACCATCCCCATTTTCGTCATCATCTGTTTCACTTTTCCCTTCAGGTTTTTAACACCTTTCCAAGCACATCATACCCATCCATCACATTTCCCCCACAAAATGAGACTGCAGCATCTAGGGACTCTCCTCAGTCATCGATTCAGAACAGGCCAAAGAAAATCTTTTTTTACCCAACGTATTGTTATCTGCTGGGGCAAGTTGTAGCAATTCCCACTGGCTAATTGCTTGAAAGAGGGATGCAAAGGGTTCACACAGGAGCAGAAGTGGAGGTTGCTAGCCATGACCCCTAAGTGAAGCTCCCAGGTCCAGAGAGAGTCTCCCTCTGCTGATCAGAAGATGCATTCAGGACTGGCCTGGGGTCCCCCGGAGGCAACTGGGGGCTTTGGTTGAACCAGCCTCCTAACATCAGTTTTCACCCATGAGCCTGCTTCATTCCTGGGCACTGCCATGCTGATATCTCGTGCCTGTGCGCAGGCACGTCCCGTCCCCCCCCCCACACACCCAGGCCAAGTGCTTTTCTTTCCTCACCTTCTGTTATAACTTCACCTGCAAAGTTTTCAAACACAGCAACTCCCTTCTCATCACACCAGTGTGACGACTGGGCAGCAAATAGCCAAAGAAACTGCAAATGTCCAGGGCTGCCAGCTGAGATGTTACACTGAACATCAAGCTAAGAAATATACATGCAAGCGAGTATAAAGATGGGCTGGGGAGAGTTTTATGCAAACAAATAATCCCTCCCTCCCTCCCTCCCTTCCTTGGGTTTTCAAACCAAAAGCACATTCTCATTAAGGGAAACTCACTTAGTCAGATGAAGACAGATGTGGCACTACCGTGAAAACAGCAGATGTGGGTCACAGCTGCTTTCCTGATGCATGCTTACTCAGGAGTAAAGGCTACACTTCACAGCCCACTGAAGCTTGGTGCCTGCAGTTCTCAGTGTCATTTGCTTTCTAAAAAACGCTTCTCTCCCTGGATCAGAGAGACAGAATGAGGAAACGATGGTGGGAGACACATCCTAGAATTTTGTCGGTGGCAAGTCCATAAACTTGAGGCCAGAAAACTCTGTAGCGTTTTAAGCCTGAACCGGATACCCCCCACTGCTAATATTTTAATTCTGATTTTTTTAAAATGGTGCCCTCCCCTCCATATTGTTTTCTCTTTTCTTTCTTCCTTCTCTCTCCTCTCCTCCTCCAACATTTTCTTTCACGGAGACTACTGTTGTCCTCTCATGGTTTCAAAGCCATCCAGCACCCTGCCCTCCTCCAGAGGAGTCTGCAGCTTTGCGAGGGTTTCCTCCCCAGCTGTGCCTTTGCCTCCCTCCCCCCAACACACACTTTCTCCCCCAGTCCCACTTTTCATTCTGCTTAGAGAATCACTCCATGACGTTAGCTCCGAAAGGAGGCTGGGCTGACCCGTCATGTCAACCCTTCAGGTAGTGGGCTTGGTGTAGCTTGTTCTTCATTCAGTTTAATGCCCATGGAATCTGTGCCCCCATGCTACTGTGGGTGTCCACTCTTCCCCAGCCACCCCATTCAAAGCTTGACCGTGATCCTTGGCCTGAAGAAGGGAAGCATGGTTAACTTAGGTTTGGGAGCAGCAGCATCAACTGTGTTGGCCAAGGGACTTCAGTGCTCCCTTCCAAGACAGGGTCTGATCTTCTCCAGGGATTCCCACCGCCCCTGACTCTGTCTTTTTGCCCCCCCAGGAGCCAGCTGCTATCATGACTGATGGCGAGAGGAGAGGATCCTTCCAGCCACTGTCCAGGGATGAGGTGCGGGTCCCCATAGCATCTGGCCAAGCCCCCAGCCAGGTCCCCCAGTCTGGGGAGGAGAAAGATGAGGATACCTTCAGTGCTTGCAAGTCCACCCAGGACAGCTTGGCCTCTGCAGGTTCGTCCATCCGGGATCCAGCCCGCGAGGGAGACAGCCAGGTCCCCTACCCTGGACTGGCCTCCACCGTCTTCTTCTGCTTTGACCAGACCACGCGGCCGCGCAGCTGGTGCCTCAAACTGGTCTGTAATCCATATCCTTTCTCTTCCTGGCTTGTCCACCCGGTGGGCCTCGTGCTTGGTAGGCTGGATTGGAACCTTCCCTGCCATTGTCTGGTTGATCGTTTTGCATCTCAAAAGAGGTCAGCACATTAGTTTGCCTCTTCATCTGGACGAGGGGGAAGAGTTGGGGCCATGATGTTACTCTGGTATTGAGTTGGGCTGTTTCTGTGAATCCAGAAAAAGGACGGAGGAGGGTGGGGGTGATCAAAATGATTGTTTTGCTGCAGTTGTTCATGGAGTGTTCCAGATGGGAGAGAACAGGACAGGTCAAGGCCACGTTGCAGTAAGAGAACCTGGAAAAAGAGTTGAATTGGCTGATGTTGAGGGTTATTTCGTATTTGTTCAGCTTGCAAGCTGTTTTGCGCATGGTGACTTTTCTCTGGTCTTCTAGTTCCAAGGTGGGGCTCTGTAGCATTGACCTGGAAAACACTGAGGAGCACAAGCAGTGGCAATTTGCCTACTTTCAGTGATGATCCAACCTAAATTCTTTGCAATCGACAATGGAAATGGCATGTTGTATCTCTAGAGTTTTGCTGTGTGAATGAGGGTTTCTCCTTGACTCTCCATTTTCAATGGTGTAAATTTTTAATAATGTTCCTAGTGAAAAAGTAGATAGATGTGTCCTGTAAGGATGGTTCACACACACACACACACACAAACACACAAACTTACATATAGATTCCCAGACTCTAAAATGAGTAAGGAATCCTTTCTGGTTCAAGGTTTCTGGGGTTTTAAGATGGAGGGCTGTGTGGGCCCAGTTCGTACTTAATGCTGAGCCATAAGGTGGCCTGTGTCTTGTGTGACTGGTGTGACATGTAGAGCCAACCATTGTGACTTATTCAGGGAATCACGTGAACTGTGGCTTAGAATGAGGTGTGATTCAGCCACCAGCATCAGTATGGGTTAGAAATCAAGACTTTTCTAGGCTCCAGGTTTATTCGGACATTAAAGGCAGACCCACGCTGCCGTCTCAATTTAACGTTGCAATGGTTTGCTTTTCCTGGGGAATTCTGGGAGTTTTCGGGGCTTTGTGCGAGAACAGGGCCGCAGATTGCCAGCAGCTTTCGCAGAAACCTCGGTAGTTCCCGTGCTAGAAGGCTGAGTGGCTTCCTGCACAGATCTCCAAATGAAGCATGAAAGGAAAGGGCTGAGCCTCAGTTAGCAGGCTGTCTAAAACCCAAGATCAAAGAAGAAAGGGAGGGGAAAGGGACACGGGGGAGGCCATGTAGTTTTGTGCATCTGGCTTACGAATGGCGGGCTTTGCACTGAGCAAAAGACTTAAAGAGGCATCCCTGGGCAGTTTCATGCAATTCGCTCCATCCTGGCTTGTCAAGGAGGATGTATTAAATAAACCTTAATTGGCTGGATTTGTGCGAGCCATAAACTCTGATTTACCCACCATACTGCTGAGTTTGCACAATCTGCTAAGCCCAAGCCAAGCCAAGTGCGGGGTGGGCTAACAAGGGGTGGCAGGGGCTCTCCAGCCTTGCCAGCAGGAACCTGTGGCGTGTGAACGAGGCTGGTGGGCTGACACGCCTGCTGCCTGCAAGGTGCCACTTTCTCCCTCCATCTCGCCCACCTTCCAGGGCCGAGGGATGGACCTTGATGGGAGGCCGCACGAGCAGAAGCCACCCCCTTGACATCGCCAAGGCCTTGTGGCCTCTGGGCACACCCAGTGCCTGCTTGCTATCTGCTGGGTGTTCGCTGCTTAGTCCTGCCAGGCGTCTGGTGCATATAATTTATTAATACGGTACTTATTGATCTTGCTTTAGTTAAGCTGTGGGCCTCGGGTTGATGAAATCAGCGCTTCCTTCCCACTGCTGAACGGAGACAGCAACCCATAATCATTCATTCCTAAAAGCGACATGGAGGGGGAGGGAGGGTGGAAGCATGCTGCCCACCTCACGAACTCTGTTGCCCTCCTGCTTTGCTTGTGGTTTGCAGGAATCGCAAAGCGTCTGGGATTCGGGCCCTCCAAGGCTGGGCTGCAATACCCCGAGAGCAAGCAGAGAAGAAATGGTTTCCGCGGGCAGAGCAGGGCCAAGGAGCGGACCCTGCAAGGCTGTGGGGTTTCAGCCGGATTCAAAGGGTGGGGGAATTAGGAGCAAAGAGCTGGGGGTCAAAAGAGTCGAGACGGTGGCCACAATGAGGGGGTTGAAGCTCCGCCCATCGATGGCCACCATCTTGACTTTTTTGATCAGACCTTGCAGACACCTCTGAGCATGCAGCGGTCATGGCAACCTTCTCACAGCCTCATGCTTTCAGGATTCTGCTTCTAAGAGATGGGTGGGGGTGGGGAATGTGAACGCTCCAGTTTCCAAGCAGAGAGTCTCATTTCAAAGCTCAGTGTTTCTCCAACCTGGCAACTTTAAGATGGGTGGACTTCAACTCCCAGAATTCCCCAGCCAGCTTGGCTGGCTGGGGAATTCTGGGAGTTGAAGTCCACCCATCTTAAAGTTGCCAGGTTGGAGAAACACTGCCAGACCCTAATGAGGATTTTATACAGAACTTGGAGATTGGGGAAATTGGGAGAGATGGGTGGGGGGAGCATATTATCCCTTTCCCATCATTCTGCAACTTCCTTTGCTTTGTTGCAAGCCATAAATCTTAATACATTCTGACGAATTGTCTCCCCTCCACAGACTTCTGCGTTGAGCGCAGATGCAATCACCCCCACGGTTTGGTGTGGCTACCTTTTTTTTTTTTGCCTTCAGCTTGACTGGGACATCAACCAGCGTTTTTTTCTCCTCAAGGGAGCCATCTCCCTGCACACCCCTCCACCCCCCTGCACACTGCCTGCTCTCGTGCACCAGCCTACTGCCAAACCCCAGCTTAGGGCGCAGCCCGCCTTTCCAAGCATAGCTCCCACCCGAGGTCCTGAATTCCAGATCTGTGGTTCCCACAACAGCTGTTTTCCAATGGAAGCTCTGCTGCTTGCCCCCCCCCCCCCCATCCCAGCTGCTTTCTGGCCAGGCCCTTTTACAGGGGCTGCAGTCAAGGAAATATGGCCCTGAACATTTGGACTGGCATTCAGAGGCCACCGGCCAGAAAGGAGAGAGACATCCTTGAGGCCACTTGGAGCAAAGCAGAGCTGTGGCTTGGTATCTCATTCACAGGGTAGCAGAAAGATGGTTTGCGAATGCAGCTTCTTCAGCCAGGTGAAGTCACGCTGTCCCGCCCGCCCTTCCTAGGAAACCACCTTTTCCAACCTGGCCTCTGCTCTCAGAAACTTGGGGCTAAAATGCCCCAAATCCTCAGTCTGCAGGAAACCCCTTGGAATTGCAACGCGAAGCCCCTTGGAAGGTATCAGCCTGAAGAAGTTTCAGGTCTACTTTTCTGGGGCTTGCTGCCCCACAAGGACAGGATAGTTTGCTACCGATTGGGGCACAGGCACCGAGGAAGCCAGAAAATGGCACTGGGGCCATATGAGGGCCACAAATCACTCACCCCCCCCCCATAGGGTATGACAGTGACAAGTTTGTGCCAATAATGTAGGTAGCAGAATGGTGCAAAACTCACAATTCTCTTCTTTCACGTTAACCATAACTTTCCAGGGAATATCTCCTAGAGCATTTTGGAGGTGGGGGGTGGTGGCTGAGCCTCAACTGCCCCCCCAATTCCTCCTCCTCCTCCTCCTCCTCCTCTTCCTCCTCTCACCCAACTTCCCGAGTTCTGCACATACGGCTGAATCCAGGCTGCATCACTGCCGGCGCAGTCCCATGCCTGGAGCAGAAGTGCTGGCTCAGGGGTAGGGGGGCGCTGGAAGGAATGCCACCCAAGCATTTCTGGGGGTCCTTTAAAAAGGCCGCCTGACAGAAAGATGGATGGCGAGACAAGGCGGGGGTCTGGAACACGAGCCAGCAAAGCATCGAGGAGCACCTGTCTCCAGGAGCCGGGGGGGGGGCATTGCACTCCTGCCTACAAGAAGGACGTGGCAGATTTGCAAAACCCATTTTCTGCCTGCGCATTAGAATATCGCCTGCTCCTGATTCAGAAAGTCTAATTGGTAGTAATGGGCTGTTTTGTGCCAAAAGTCTGCCCGTCTTACCAACGAGAAGGGAAGGAGGGGGACCAAATGCCAGATGTATCCAAAGACCGTACATGCGCTCGGTGCATTAAATCTCTTTGCCCTGGCAAGACGTTCCGCAAACACTTCCTGCATTAAGTGCGTCAGTGTGCCGGCTGCTTTCTGCAGTGCGTGGCCACCCTTCCTTGCCCCAAACGGCACGCAGTATCTCCGGCGAGGTGGTAGAAGCCAGCAGGCAGACGGGGTAAAAAGGGAAAGGGGGACTTATGCCAGTGTGCTGGGACTGTATGGTTTGCATTGCGTGGAGGCTGTGGCTAAATGTTGTGTGAACTCAGTCCATGGTGGCATACTGCACTTGGAAAACGTGGCTTAGCAAGATGTGTAACCTCCATCTTCAGATAGAATTGGGGGCAGGGATAGAAAGGCTAAGCCGAAGGTTTCACGAAGGGGCACATGAACAGGCTTATCTGCACAAAGTCTATGGTGCTCTGCACATGCTCAGTGTATTGCTTTCGGCACCCAGCCGGGAGGTGGCTGTACAGTATTCTAACCATACAAGGAACTTGAACTTGGTGGGGAAAGAGCAGGGGAAGGAGCAGCACGGATTTGGGGTGGTTGTCAGGATGGCTCCATTTCGTTCATTGACTTCCCATCCCCATCTGCTGTTGTCTTCAGTGTTGAGGACCGCTCGACGCACACGTTACACAAAGCCCAAGTGCGGCTGGTCTGGGCTTCGTGCAGTTTGTGAAGTGAGCCCCTGTGGTGTGCAAGCTATCCTTAGCTCTCCAACAGGCCGTTGTGGCTTGTTCGACAAAGCACAGAGAGGGCAAACCGGGGCTCAGGCCGATGTGCGAACCCCTCGCTTGTCTAGAACTTCTGGGGAGGCACCAGCGGCAGACGCTCCAGGCTGGGGGAAGCTCCTTTCCTGCCCACCCCCCCAGGGAGCGCACCACCCTCTCACCAGCTGAAGCCCCTGCTCCAGAGAGTCCGTTGCTGGCCTGCTGGGGCCGAGGAGTAGCTCGAGGCCGGCCCATCTGCTCGATGGAGGTCACGGCGAGTGGACCGTTTGCACCGGAACAGGAGGCTCGGGCGACGTTTCGCTCTGCAGCTTTGACCCCAAAGCAATCCACTCAAGTCACTCCCTGGCAGTGAATGTTCAGACTGAACCACTGAACTGACTCAAACCCGTTTCTGAATGGGTTCGGAGACTCGGACCAACTTTTGTGCGTGGATGTTGACTTTTGTGGAACCAGGTCTTGGAACGGATTGGACTCCGCCGCTCACGTCAACTCAACTCAAGCGGCGCGAGGGAGCCGAGGCCTGGCCCCCTCCCCTCCCCGGCCGCCCCACCCCCTCGTCCTTTTTTCCCAAGCAAAAGAATTTTCTCATTTAGCTGGCAATTAGTCTGTGATGTATTTGTCAGGCAGAAATTCTTGTCTCCCTACTTCCTTCATGAATCACTGACTTTAAATATTTATGATCTGGGACCGGGGGGAAGATATATACACCTATATATTCAGGCACACAAGAACCGCTACAGGTTTCCTGTGCATTCTCAGTTTTTTGACATAATTAGGATTGTCCAGGGACATGGCAAAACAGACGGCTTTAAACAGCCCAAAGCCCACTGTTGTTAAACACCTAATTTCCTGCACCTGCTTTTATAGGCAAGTCTGCCCAGATCTTCCCTTCAGCGTGCAAACCTGTGGGTGCCTGTTCATGAGTAAGTCCTGCTGAGGACATGGGATTTACTCCTAGGCCAAGAGCAGGCTGACTTAAATATGAGGAGACAAGCCTAGTCTTCGAAGGCACTTTTAATTTATTTTAAGAGAACTTGGAATCCAAGCCGTGGGGCTGAGTGGCGTTTGGCATGCGCTTACATGAAAGGCAAGCAAGTTGCGTCTTTGGGACCAACAGCTGCAGCCCCGGCTTGCTCCAAGTGCGGTGGCAATGCCCATTTTCACAAGGGGGCTTCCCCCCCAAAGACTTAGCTTGCATTCTTTGCCCAAGGCCAAGGCACATCATCAGGGGGCCAAGAGGGAGCACGAGGGAGAGGCTTGCATCGTTTCAGGTGGGGAAATCCGGCTTTAGTTCCATGCTCAGCACAGGGCTAGCTTATCTAGCATGGATGGACACAGACCTCCCCCCCGCCCCTCCCCAAGTGAGTGGGGTGGGAGGATCGAAGGGGAAGAACCACCACTGAGCGTCCGGCCCACAGTTGCGAAGGAAATGCAGGTCAGGATATGAATTAGCCAATAAATAAACCATAAGCTTTAAAAGCCATTCTGGATGGGGTTTTCTGAAAGTTTTCAAGAGGAAGAGAAGGAAGGCGGGCTTAGCAAAAGTCCTGCAACAGGAAAGGCCTGCCTTGGATCTTGGGGTGCTTTGGAGGTGCTTTTCTTTATGATATGATGTTCAACTGGTTTCAAGAGAAAGGCTGAGGAGAAGTGAGGAGGAGGAGGACCCATTTTCGGTGGCTTCTGTTATGAGGTACAGCTTTTAGAATGGGACAGTGTTTCTCAACTTCGACAACTTGAAGAAGTGTGGACTTCAACTCCCAGAATTCCCCAGCCAGCATAGCTAGCTGGGGAATTCTGGGAGTTGAAGTCCACACATCTTCAAGCTGCCAAGGTTGAGAAACAGTGCTCTGGGAGTTGACTGCATAGGCTGGGTCAGTACCTGATGGTTGGAAATGGCCGTCCTGGCCACTGCTGCCAATGGATAGAAAGCGAGGCCACCGTGGGCTCCTTCACCAGGTGGCTGGGCACGAACCTGATGCAGCTCCATGGAAAATGCATGGAGACCCCCTGGGATGTCACACTCTGCTCTGGAAGCCCCTGATGTACACTACAGAGAGAGAAGACCAGATCACAGGAGCTGACCAGAAGCCTAGATATGAAGTAGCTCATGTTCCCCAGGAATTGCTGGGCACTGGTAGATTGCCTGAGGATGTGGAGGGTTGATTCTGCTCCAGCATCTCCCAGTCCCCCTCCCCACTGCCCCAGATGCTGCCATGGGGTCTGCAAGCAAAGCAGGGGACCCCTGTGGGCTCCAACTACTGGTGTTCCTAGCTGTGCTGCTTCTGCAGATGGCTGCTTCAGGACACCTTCACAGTTACCAGCCAACACTGCATCTTGTCCCTTTGCCTCTCCAGAAAGGCTGGAGATGGGTTTAATCAGAGTGAGAACTTCTCCCACCCACCCACTCCCACCCCCGCCCCAGAAGACCAGTCAGCCTGGAGGACAGGCTGGCTTCAAAGGCCGTCCGCCTGACACTCCAAGCATTTGCAAGCCGAGAAGTGGCCCCGTCCGGCTGGAGCAGGTGGGTGTCTTCTAAGCAGGTGTCGCTGCCTCGGAGGCGGTGTGCAGGGGCCAAGAGGCGAGGGGGGTGGCCGCACGGTTATAGATTGCTAAAAAAAGCCTCTGTGCCCCGCTGGGCTGGCCAGTTGTCCACACCATCCGTCCACTGCCAGGGCAGGGGCCACGCATTTGAGCAGTTTAGGGGGAAAAGGAAATGTCCTTGCTGGGTCTATTTAAACAGCCTCCAAGATTTGGAGCACCCAGGTCCCCGCTTTGAGATCCTGAACGGCCTACGTGCTGAATATGCCTGTTTCTGTGATGGAAGTGGTGATTTTCTTAAGTGAAGGACATGCCATTAAGTCAGCCAGGCACCCTGCAGATAGAGTGGAACTGCAGTATCCTGGTCAGCCATCACCTGGCTGGGAACTTTGGGCGTCGTGATCTTAACTGTTGCTGCAGTGAGGCCTTTTTCCAATTGCTTTTCTGCCAGCTGTCCTTTTTGGCTTTCAAAAGAGAAGTGTTGTGTTCTTCTACATAGCTAACTAGGAGGCTTCAAAAGGTTGGGTGGGCATCCTGCCTTTCCTCGTTCAGTCCTCTCTCTATCACTCTGCAGTCCTCCTGGCTTCTCTATCACTCAATCCACCAGAAGACCTTTCGAGAAAACTTTTCTGGGGTGGGATGGTGCTGGTGGTGGTTTCTCCTTCCCCTGGAGACATCTGGAGACTTTATTTATTTATTTAATTAATTAATTTTATGTATCGTATTTTTATCACCGCCCATCTCCCCCACAAGGTGGGACCATGGGCGGTTATTATCCACCCAACATCTATGCCCACAGATTTGGTAGAGAGGTGCAGGAAGCCTTCCATGGCCATCTCCAGTCCTAACACAACTGGAGATTAGAAGCCCACCTGGAGCCCTCCTGGAACACTGGGTGCCCAATGAACAACTTTATTATGCCTGCTGATTAACTTACCCTGCCCGGCAAATCCTCTGCAAGTTGCTTGACCATTTCTATAGGGAGGCTCTGCTTTTTAAAATAAATGCTCAGGCAGCTTGCAAAGAATTCATCGGTCAGGATAAGCTGATCCTGACCATATAGGGAGACAGCTCTGGAAGCATCTCTGGAGCCCTAAATTGGTGGGTTCAGAGTCACTCCAGCTCTTCTGAAATCCGCTTTTTCAGATGGGTGTCTGTCTGGAATGCTATTGCTGGTGATGATGATGATGGTGATTCCAACTGAAGTGCATGAGTTGTTGCATATTTTGTAAGGGGGAGGGGGAAGGGTGCTATAAATTGTTCTGAAGCTGCCTAAGCTGGAGGCCGTTGGCACTGGTTATGTAATAAAATTTAAGACAGTAAGAAAGTTGCTCTTTAGTGCGGAAAGTTGCTCCAATCTGATGGTGGCGGCATATTTTGAGCAGAGTCGTGCACCCACACAAGATTTCACAGGGCCTCTGCCCACCCGCCTGCTCCCTCAGTCAGACTGTGGGTCACCTCTTCAGCCATGTGCCACGATGCAGATGCCTGGGTTAGGGACCCCCGCTCGAAAGATCGCTCCTTCTCGGGCGGGGCAGGATCAGCCCCACGGGGGCAGAAGGGCCCAAAGATGAGGCAAACTGAGTTTCTTCCTCAACCACCATCAGCTCCTGCTGCATCAGGCTATTTATAAAGGCCCTGTGGGTGGGATCTGATGAGCAGTTGCTGAAATGCTCAGGACAATTTGGTAGCTGGGTGGCTTGTTAAGATTTGGATGGGTTTTATGGGGGGAAAAACGGAGATTGGGCTTTTTTGGAGGAGCAGAGAGAAAAAGACGGCTGAGGCCAACATGGTTGGACCTTCTATCAACCCTATCAAGTAGGTTAGATTGAGGGAATGAACGGCACAGATTAAGGCTTGATCCTCCTTCAGCCAAACTCTCTCGGGCTGTGTTAGATGACCCATCATATTCAAGTTGGCTGGGGATGATGGGGACTGCAGTGGGGGCGAGTTGGGCTGCTGCAAAACAGGAGGGTCCTGGCCTCCAGGATCATCTTATCGCCAAGAGCCCAGACAGGCTGCTCCCCACCAGCCTCAGCCACGGGAACCCAGGCAGCTGCCTTGGATGAATCCTACCCTCGCTTCCTCTAGCTCAGGATTGTAGGCCGGCGGTGGCAACAGCTCTGCAGGGTTCAGATAAGAGACTTTTCCAGCACTAATTAGAGGTGATGATGCTTGGATCAATGCTAAAATAATGAAACGAAGGCATAAAGAAGCTAAGATATCCTTTTATCTTGGGCAAAAAGACTCAGAGTTCATGCGAGATCATTTCCCCAATCCTCAAGCAGGGTTTTTTCTTCCCTAGTGAAGGTCCAAGAGAAGCAGCAGACTTGCATTCAGTCAAGCAGAGAGAAAGGGGGACCGACTGAGACTCTGTAGGCCGATGGTGGCTAGTTTGTTGTTCAGCCAGGGGTCCTGATGGTTGTTTGCTGTTCTCCGAGCATTGGTGGGCAGTGTGTTTGCAAGAGGGCTCCTGCTCTGGACGCCTGTCTGAGGCTCCGGGTGTCAGAGAAGAATCTCCTTAAAACCTTTTATGAGGCTGTCATAAAAAAAGGAATGTGCCCGAGGTGCCTAAACCATAATTTCTGTTTGGGAGTAGAAACAAGTTCCCAAAGGCGCCAGATTAAGAGTCTTGGAGGTCTTCAAACGAAGTACTGTCTAATTCCAAAGGTCCCTTCTCTACCCAGAAGAAAAACAAAGCGGCAAAATAACAGTGCTGCCGGTCCTGGAGGGGCAGGCGGAGCAGATGGGGAGCACAGCGTAGGTACTGCTGTCTGCCGCTTGACTGGTGGAGCCCATTCCACAGGTTCAGAAGCAGTTTAGAACCTCCAGGAAAGTCTTGAAATGTGTCTCAATCGAAGCAAGTATTTGTAGCTCAGGGTTGAACTGTGGAGTCCTGGGTGCTCTCTGAGCCTTGTTGTTTTCTTGCAGACGTTTCATTGCCAGACTAGGCAGCAACTTCAGTGCGAAGAGGGAGTGGTGTAAGTCTTTCAAAGATACCGCAAGTGATAAATACAATAATAGCATCCTTGCAAACACAGATCTGTTCTCCGTCAGAGTAGATGTTGGGAGCTAAAACACAAAGGCTGAGAATCCTGCTCTAGCACCCTGTTCAGTCGTGGTTCCTGATTCACTGGAAGAATCTCCGTGCATTCTGCTTTTCACCTGCCTAAGGCGTTTGCACCCCTGGTTCTCCTCATGGGGAGTGTGAGGAGAGGCTGGCCCCCTTGATCTTTCTCTGCATCCAGCTGTTGTAAGATGCCCCTTGCAAGAAAGGCTAACACACACACACACACACACACACACCCCACCCCGTTAGTTGCAAAATATGGGGATGATGAAAGGGGTACTGGATGCTTATACAGACCAAGGCCAAGTGTGTGAGCCCTGCCTACCAGTGCTTCCTCCCCACCTGTGTTGTCAGCTGTTCATGGCCACTTGGCCCCGGCATGAGAAAAACACGGGAGGGAGGGAGGGAGGGATATTACCACACGTATGCAGGCTTTTCCTATTTTTGCCCAGCTCTTTTTTCTCCTGGCTGAAACTGAGGGAGTGAATTGCATCAGGCACAGGAGAATGGTTAACTATGAGACTTACTTGGGATGTTTCCTTGGACATGTGCAAAATTCCTGTTGTTTGTTCAGGAGTGGTGAGACTTATTACAGTTCGCATGCTTTGAGATCAGAGAGCAGAAGGGTCTAGCCAAAGCTGTGGCTTTGTGAAGATGTAAGCCACAGTACACTAAAGAAAATTAAATGTACTTTCTTTAATGCAAGCCTGACATATAAACAATTTGATTCTTTCTAAAGCTTAAATAAATGTTTTGCAGTTAGTCTGAGTTTCCCAGTGCTTGACAAATTGCGCATTGCCATCCAAACTTGGGCCATGCACATATTGAGAAACATCAAATTCCATGGTTGAGCCCTTTTGTAAACTTGGAATAGGAATGGTTTGCTAGGATTTTCTCAATAGCCTGGATTTCAGCAGAAATAAAATGTGACATCTGACCAACTGTGAATTCAGTTCCATCATATTATATTCTACGAGCCTTTGTGTGCCATTTGCTCACACCTACTTCATGTCACGTTACCCCAGATGATCAGCTCCGTGCAAAGCTGTAGGGGAAAGATACACCCACTTATTAGAAGAAAATCCACAAATGTGTTCATCCTTTCTGCCTGCAAAATCTGGCAAGATTTTGAATTGCTCCAGCATTCCTGGAGTTTGCCTTGCAATTCCTGTTGATCAGAAGCTACAGGGAGCATCTCCACTGCCACCCTCTGGTTGGGGCCTGCATTGCAAGGCAGCTGATCTTCTCGTTGCTGAGATTGGATCTAGGGCGCTCCGTTTTCTCTGTTATCTCGTTAATCGCTGAATTAAAAGTAGGCAAGGGCTAACATCTAGACTTAACTGGCACACAAGACCTCAGAAGGTGGTGGGGATTCTTGGACTTGGGCCTTTGTTTATGATGTTAACATCTTCTTAACAAGCTTTTAGAATGATTCTGAATCTATCTAGTTGTTTGTCCCCTAACTTGGCACTATTTGTCTGAGAGAGAAAAGTGACTGGTGCCGCTCTAGGTTGCACTGGACTGACCCCGCCTGGAATACTGGGTCCAGTTCTGGTTGCCACAGTACAAAAAGGGCACCGAGGAACTGGAAAGATTGCAAAGAAGAGCCACAAGGACAGTAAAGGGCAGGGAGGCTCAATGCTACAACGGGCAGTTAAAGGAACTGGGTGTGTTTCGCTTAAAGAAGGGAAGGCGAAGGGGAGGCATGGCAATGGTCTTCCAGTACTTGAAGGGCTGTGGATTTATTCTCTGTAGTGCCCAAGGACCAGGTGTTGGAAGGTGTATGAGGGAGATCCAAACTTGAAATATGGAGGGGTTTCCTGAGCAAGAGGGCTATGGAGGAGTGGAAGGACTTGCCTCCCAGAGTCGTGGGGGCTCCATCAGTGGAGGTTCTCCAGCAGAGGTGGGACAGTGGTTGGTCTTGGGTGGGCTGAGGATTCCTGCGTTGGTCAGGGGGTTGGAGAAGATGGTCTCCGAGTTCCCTTCCAACTCCATGACTCTTGGACAATGGAACCGAGGTCCTAGGTTCTTCAGGACTGTGATTCAAGCCAAAACCTAAAATGAGGTGGGAAAGTAACCCCTGGGTGCAAATGAGCAGACATTTGCCATCCAATGTGCAGGTCAATGATTGGGCAACTGTTATGTATCTGATCTGGAAGGTCAGTGAATCTCCTGAAAGGAGCACTTAACCACCCCGTCTTTAGCAGAGAGGTTCTCAGCTGCAATTTCCCCCAACCCTTACAGACGTGGGACTCACTGGAGGGTCAAGTCCCATCTGAAAAGCCAATTGCTGAGTCTGGCTTGAGTCTGACAGAGATCAGATCTTGACAGAGCGGAAGTCTCTCCTAGCCCTGCATCATTGACATTGGTGGGAATCGTAAATTACCGTCAGCTACGCTCAGCTGAAATATTTGCGGACAGGGCAAGTACAGAGGAGGCCGGCTTGCAATATATGTTGGTGATAGCTGAGCATGATGGGGCAGGTAGAGTTAGGAGGTTACATTTAATGCACCAGTTACAGCTCTTATCTACGCAAAATGTGGCTTCTGTTTACACTGGAATTCATTTAACTGTCTCTTATCAAAACACCAGGAGATCTGGAGGGACACTCTGAAATTCTTCCAAGCTTGTGGATGAAATGGAAGTGTACTGTATATCATAACTGTTCAACAGTGTACATCTCAGCTTAAGTATGAGTCCGATAAATCGTCTTGTTCCTATCAGCCTGACAAGTTTCTCCCACCAATTATACACTTTTTGTCTCAATCTTTGAAAAGGCCTCCAGCCCATCAGTTGTGTTTAATCTCCTTGATTCTTTCCTTTCATGCCAGCATTTGTTTGGCATCTGAAAAACAATTTTGGGATGTGGCAGGGCATCACTTGGAGCAGATAAGATATTGACAGAACAAAATTATGGAGCTCCGAAAGAGCTGGACATGAGGAAGATGGTTTCTTGGTGGAAAGAGAGTCCTAAATCCAGATGGTTCACTCCCTTTATTTCCCAATTCATACACGGAAATGTTCTTGGTAGGTTTTGTGAGCTTCTTGAAGGCATTTCCACTGAAAACAGGACTAGGTGGGCCTTTGATCTGATCCAGCCTCAGTGCTCTTTCGAAATGTTTATTTTCGGTGCGGGCAGACCGCCGATTGTCCCAAATTCTATGGCATGTGCTGCTTTCAGGTATGGTCATGTAGATGTGTTTAATGAAGACAATGCATGGTCTAGAAAAATGGGTGAAGAAGATCACTGACAATGGCTATTAATCTGGACAGCTCCTTTCTACCCCACGAAGCACAGGTGGCTTTGGAGTCACCGTGGAAGAAGGCAGTCGTCCGTGCTCAGGACCGTCCCAAATGCACCTTGTTGTCCACAGTGGCTCACCCAAAGCTTGATGATGTTTCAAGCCTTTTAAACCTGGCTCAATTTCTTGCATTATCCCCCTGCAAAAAAAAGATAAATGGTGGGACCGATCTGCATACAAAGTGAACTTGTTACTTGATCAAGAGAGATGCTAGACTTTGAAATTTGAGTAGACTTGCAATATATCTCACCATCATGGGAAGATTGTGTCTGCCGGACAACCAGCTGATCCGTCTGCTATCTAGATACTGTCTATGGATGCGTAACTTGATCCCCATTCTTTCTTGATCCCCATCCTTAAGACTCTTTCTCTTCAGCCTTTCAGACAAAGCAAGCAAGCAAATGGTGTCCATGACATCACACTTACTGAGCTCAAGTCAAAGGACACTTGAAGTATTATATGTTTGTTTGTTTATTTAAATTGATTGACCACCCAACCACTGTGGAGGAGTTGGGGGAGATGGTGCAGGACCCCCAGCCCACTGGCCCTTTTAGCACTGCTCCAGGATCGCCGGCGCAAGTCCTCACAATCCCATCAGCCCTCAGTGGTTGAGTCTGTCCCACCTGCAGTCCCCAGTCTGGGAATTCCACGGTATTCGGCCTGGGGTTTCCTGGAAGACCCACCCAGTTCCCCACATCCCATAATTCCAAGATTGGGCCAGGGGTGCTGCCATGCTACCATAATAAACATTTCCAAGCCAAGAAAAGAAGCATTTTAGGGATTCTGAGTCTGTCCTGACACTCCAAAAGTTCCATTTGCACCTGTTTTTTTCCTGGAAATCAAATAGTGATGCATTTCTCTGTGCAGAGAATAGATTGGCCAACTTCTCTTTCTGCCTCACACCAGACCTCAAAATGCGTTTTTCCACCGATCCTGATGACGTCACTTCACGCACGAGCTCGTCCACGTGTACCTTCCCATTATGGCTTTGATAAAAAAAAAATTGCCCAAATGGTTCAGGAATCTCTCTTAAGCAAATAATTCAGCAATAGCACTGGGTCATTTGGCTCAGCTTTATTGTCAGAGAACAGGCACTGTGCAGGTGGAAACACACACACACACCTCCTGCAGGGCCTTGTATGTACCTTACATGTCGCCCTTCTGCTTTTTCCTTTTGGGATATCAGGTTCCAAATGACACAAACAGCAAGAAAGAAAGGTGCATGAACAATAAATAAGTTTTTGCCTTACCTGTAGATGACACTTGATTTGCACTCCCCTCTTCCTTGCACACGCAACTTTTGTTAACATTTCTACCATTCTCCTTCTCCCGTTTATCTCTACCAATTGGTGCACCAGAATGTATGGTTAATGGTGTTGTCAACAGGACCCAGGCTGTTGGTGGGGTGGGGAGAGACAGGCAACTTACAAGGGAGATAGAGCAAAGAGAAGCTTCAACCATGAAATTGGCAATCTAGTACGCTTCATCGCAAGGGAGGGTAGAGTGAGTTGTTCTACATTTTCTAATTGTGCCTCGATGCCCTGGATTGTAGAACCCAAAGTGTCAGCTTACCCAGGAGGGACATATGTGCTTGTTAACTTAGATGTGCAAAGTCATTCTGATTAGTGGAGTCAACAGAGAGCATGAGAGAGGATTTCCATGAATGCACCTTAATTTTTTTCCGGGCAAAGATTGGGCTGCTGAAACCATGCATGGGTAAAACAGTGAGTGGGTGTTCACATGTGCACCAAGCCCATATAACGGTTGCAAGAGTGCTCCTTGTTTTGCAAAATGCCCCCTCCTCTCAAGTCTATATTTTTCAACAGAGAGCTCTTCCAGTAGCTTGGATCATGTTGATTGATGACTGTGGATGTCGCTATCAAGTTGGGAAAGTCCACAGTAAGGTTTGAGGAGGGGCTGGTAAGGACTGCATTTGGTAATGAGCAACACAATTCTCAGCAAGGGGTGTGGATACCTGGGATTCTTCCAAAGCCTTATAATGGGGGTCCTTCCGTCCCGCTGCTCAGGGGAAGGTTGCAAAGTTACCATTCTTTGGCGTGAATGGGGAAATGAAAGGGGGGCTGGAAAGGTCTTCATGGGAAAACTGATAAGGGATTTTGGAAGTCAATGAGGAGAGGCAACACTTCTCTGCCTCCTAGACCATAAGAAGCCCCACCTGGTGCCGGTACAGGTGCTCCTTAAGGACTAGTAACAGGTTGGCAATTCACTTTTTATTGCAAAAGGCATCCTCAGTTCTGGCATTCCCTCCTGGTACACGTTTGCCATGTTGCAACTCCCTCCTGTGTGGGGACTTTTTGATTGCACGGTGCTTATTGGGCAGGGAACGTCAATGCGTTGACAATGGGAGAGGGCAGACTTCAAGCTTGGAGAGGTCAACCTGCGGATTGTTAAAACCATGAAATCCCCCAGCCCAAGTCAGCTGCAGCGAGATGGTTGAGATAGCAGGCCTATGCTTAGAGCAGGGTTTCTGACCCTTGGCCCCTTTAAGATATGTGAACTTCAACTCTCAGAATTCCCCAGAATACTCCAGATACTTTAAAGTTGCTCGGGTTGAGGAACCCGCCTGAGAGTCAAGCAATGCCTTTGTGCGCAAGACAACCTGAATCTGTCAATAGTCTGACTGTCTTATGGTAGTTATTGTACTGGAATTCAAGTGGCAAGCCCTGGGGGTCTGCGTATGTAGTTGCTCTGCCACTGAAGGTAGGCCCAGAGTAGTAGCCAATGACTAAATAAAGCAAATGAAGCTTCTTATTAAACATTCCCGCAGCAGGATGAAAATGTCCATCCATACGTTCCCTCTGGATGTGACTGTGCTATTTCCGCTTCTGTCTGCTCGGCAGACAGCAAAGCCATTTCCGGGGCTGTTTCTATTGTGCGTTTATTCTGTGCAGGATGGTGCCTGTTCCTCTCCATCACGTCACCTGGCCTGTACGTGGCACTCCATCATGAGCAAGCCCAAGAACAGAATTCCTTTTTCTAGTGACGGTGGGTCTCCCCCTTCTGTTGCTGCCAGATGAAGTCTCTGCTTCGCACCTTTGCAACTTCTCCCCATTAAGCTGCTCCTTCAAACGGGAACATCTCTACGGAAGACCCAAATCTCTCTAGTCTAAAATGGAACGGAGGTTTCGTCTCATCGACGAGAGGCTTTGCTTTGCTTTGTTTTTTGCACGTTAGAAAGTTCACGTTCCTCCTTTCCTGGGGCAGCAGAACAGAATTCTGTAAACCCAAGCCGGTCCCCCAAACATATTTATCCCTCTGAAATCCACTCTGCCTCATGAATAATTCTTAATGTTAAGAAAAACTTGGGAGCAGACTTCACTGAGTTAGCCAAAATTTCCACAAGTTTTCCTTTTTGTTTTTGGACCATGTGGCCAGCATGGTAAAACAGCTGATGTAGAAATCAATAGTATTGGCAGCTGGCAAGAAGCAGACTGAAAGATGAAAGATGGGACCTATTTAATTTGCAAATCCATCCCAATTTACCTTCTCCTTGCTGCAATGAGATCATAAGCCCACATGCAGAAGATGAGTTCTTCCCTGGCTTTATAAGACACAACCACACCAGGAATAATGCTGGCAGTTACCATGTATGCCCCCCGCCCAAAAGCTCACAATTAAATGAAAACAAAGGGAATTAAAAACAAGATTAATGTCACGGTTTTTATTCCACGCGGCACCCTTACTTAGATCAAGATCAGCGGATGCATTTGCATGACCTTTAGTTAGCAAGGGTTTTCCTAACTCCTTGTGTTAGGTGAGCCCTGCCTTAATTAAGCCATCAGATTAAGGGTCATGCAAAGGCCACCAATTTGTAACACCCGCAAAGTCCGATTAGGTTGTTCTTGGCAAGTGCTGCAACCTTGTCAATGGGCTCTGGATGCTGGATTCTAGCATGACTAGAGGCTGTTTTTCCTGAAATTTGTCTGGCCCCTCTCCTAAAGCCATCTAAATCAGTAGCTACTGGCCTGTCTCGGGCAGCAAATTAGTTTCGTGATGCATTCCATGTCATGATCACGGCCGATCTCTGGGACCAGTTTGAGGAACTAAAACAGATGCTTAATCGCTCAGACCTTGGAAGCCCTCAGGCCTTCTCTGCACCCAATTTTCTGGATCTGATGTGCATTAGTAGGCAAAGGCAGATGGAGGCAGATTGCACCAAATCAAAATGGATGCACCGTCCTAGAGCTTCATTATGGGGCCAAGGCCTGGGCAAACTGCTTCGTGCAAAGCATTTGGCCTTCTGCTCCCTCCTCCCAAAACTGAGAAGGAGGAAGGGGATAGGTTGGGTGTTGGAATGTAAGACGTGCTCTTAGATCAAGGGGAGCATTGAGCTCAGTATTACGCAGACTGGAAATCTAAGGAAGCTGAACCCCGCCCCCCCCCCCCCGCCCGGATCTGAGGAACTACACTTCCCAGTCTGGCTGGCAATTCTAGGAACCCTGTTTAGAGAACCCTGGACCGAAGAAGAGATGAATCCAGAGTCTCCTGCAGGAGCCTTTCCAGCCCACCGGGCTTCTGCTGCTGCTCAGAAATGGTTGCATGGAGCAGGTCTGATGAGGTTCACAGAAGACCCCTCTGGTCTTCTCCAGCAGGACTGTCCACGGCTTGCTGCAGGGAGAAGCCTGGAGGCTGCCCGAGTAGTCCTTGAGCTGAAGTCAAGCCCTCTGGCCAGGTCTTCCTCGCTGGACCTGAAGGCATCTCTTCCACTTGCTCACAACGCAAGGCCAACCTCATCAGCTGATGGGAGTAGCTGGGAGCTAGACAGTCGTTCACCAGGGAGCAAAGCTACTCTGGGTTGTCTTTGGCGCTTCGTTCTTCCGGTGCTCCCGGCTGGCTCTCCATTCTTCCGCCCACCCCCCACCCTCCCAGTTCACTTCTCCTGGAGGGCTGGACTGATCTCTTTCGGATGGCAGCCGAGCGTTGCGTTCTTCCCTTGCTTCCTCAAAAACTTCCTCCCCGCAAAGACCGGTGGGCCTCCTAACTGGAATAATTGAACGTCATGACTCCAGGCTCTGCACCTTTGCGCTTGGCGTTTTCTCTTTTCCTGGAACCAGCTTCAGGGCTGGGCTGGGGGCACATTTGCTCCGTCTGCTGCTGCTGCAGCTGCAGCTATTTCACTTCGTGGCCCCCAAACCACATTTCTACTTTTACACTGAGCAGCTGGCCCTGCCCGGTCATAAGTCAGGCACCTCCCAGCTGCGTCCTATTAATATCCTCCCTTCAGGCATATTTTTGGGTGAATAATGGGACTGTTTCCCTTGACCCTGTGCCCTTTTGGTGAACACTTTTTGAAGAACGTGCATTCCTGATCGTCCGGAGGAGGGAGGGAAATCTCTGTTGCGTGGGAGAAGTGGGAGAAATAGAAACGAAAGCGGCCTTCCAAATTGGTCCAAACAAGCTGCTAGTCCACATCATTTTCTAGTTGCCTGCCTTGCCCATTTTTGGCCATGCATCTGGAATGTATAAAAAGAGAGCATCCGTATCTCTCCAACAGTTCTATTTTGCTCCTCCCTCGTTGTGCTGCAAAATCTTATATTCCTCACTTTTAGAAAAGATGCAAGTTGACATTTCAAAGTTTTGCTGTCTCACATTTCCACATTTCAGAAGCTGGCTTACCTGAAAATGAGACCAGGATGCCCCCCCGCCCCAGTAAGCCTGCAGTGTTCCTCCCTGTTCCCCTCCCCAAGCTGATCCTCTTGGAAGATCTCCCCCCCCCCCCGCCACACACGGAAGGAATAAAACGGCCAAGGAGGGTGAAAGGTATATTTGGGGCGAGGGGGAGGGGAGAGAAATTATTAACAAGCTCCCCCAGTTACTATGGGAACCTGTTGCTAATGAATCTCCGGGGTGTCCTTTCTACCTTGATGGAGCGCTTAAAAGCCTGTAACTCTCTGCCAACAGGTTTCCTAGGAATAATGTTGCCATGGAAACCCCCGTCACTCAAGCCAGGTGTGGACCAAGAGCAGATGCCAGATGGCACACCAGCTTCTGCCGCCAGACGGGGCACCCTGTTCAAAGCTGTGCTGGGGTCTGGCCGGTGCACCCTGGGGCTTGTGGTCTTGACCTTCCGGAAGCCCACTGGGGAAGGGGACCACGAGCTGGACCCCGCATGGCTTCCCTTGTGGAGCTGAATGGCAACGGGTGGAGGGGGCGGGTTGCTTCGGTATGATCGGCCGTGTCGCAAAAGTGCCCAAGAGGGGGCTTGGGATCTGCCCAGCAAAGGCAGAGAAGGGAGCGTGAAACTCTTCCAAGTGGCACAGCGCAGCACACCGTCTCGTGGCTTCATGCGCTGGGCAAAGCCAGCCATCTGTGGTTCATTTGAGTTAAGCTAAGCTTGGTTAGCATGCTGGCTTAGGGAACCAGATGATAGATGATCTTGGAGGGGCCTCAAAGTCCCCCTGAGCTTTAAACGTGCAGGCCTTGCTGGATCACTTGCCCATCCAGGGTCCCACCAGCCACTGGTGGCCAGCAGCAGCTAGCCCAGCTCCTGGAAACCGTCAATAGCCATTTCTACGTCTATCTGAAACAGGGTCTCTCAACCTCAGCAACCTTAAGACGGGTGGACTTCAACGTCTGGAGTCTCCTGGCCTGCATGGATCTTCCCTGACCCCTTCATCCTCTGATTGCCACCTCTTTTGCATATCCTTTTGACACTAGGTGTGAAGATGCTGCCCTGGCATCTGTGAACATCATATTTTGCCTGGGTTGCCCACCACTGGGTGAAACCTACCAGCCTCTAGTCCACTTGCAAAGGGAGACCCTCCCCTTGGCTCAGTCGAGGACTGCCCTGTAATGTGCTTTGGAATACATCTCAAGGGAGGAAATTGGAGTTTGACCAGGTTGCATGTTAATCGTTCATTGTTCAGATCTCCCAGGGTGCTGCAGGATTTTAATCAAAGGAAATAAGGCAGCCCGTGTGGTTGTTGCTGTTGATATTTCTCTCTCCCCGTTCTTTGAGGAAAAAAAATGCAGGGCTAAAACTTTTCTTTAGCAGATGAAATCCACACCCGTTTGGTCTGCAAGTCGTGACACTGGTGGGTTTGTTTCCTGAGGGCTCCTGCTGGTTTGGAGCCCTGTTGATCCAAAGGGACCTGATTGGGTTAAAGGTCAGTTGAGCGGCTGAATGACGAGACGACGTCTGTTCGGAAACCCGTAGGGCGTTCCTGCTAGGACATCTCAGTCAGGACTCTTGTGGTGAACCCTGGCTGACTCGGATTGCAAAAATCCTGAGTGGCCAGGAGGGACTAGGCCGAGAGCAGCAGGACTGGGCCCCGGGTTCAAGAGCGACCCTCCTCCTGCTCCCCCTCGAAGCGAAGCCCCTTCCCTCTGCTCAGCCGGGCCTCTGGGACGCTGCAGCCCCACTGCTGTTTTGCAGAGTGGTAGGCAGAATATGCGGCCTGCTGCGCCAGCGGTCATCCTGGGGCCGGCTTCCCTGTCTGGACAGCCTGCGGGGATTCTGGATGTCGCTTCCCCAAATCCTCGGCCAGCCAGGCCGTTGTCCTCCTTGCTTCACTCTGTGCTGTGGAAGTGGTGGCTCCCCATAACTGCCAAGTGCTCTTTGGGGAGACATAAAATTGTGTGGCCCCCCAAACAGCTAGTTTGTTTTCAAACACCCACGTTGTGATGAAGGTTGGAAGTCATTTCTTTATATATTTCTTTTCTCTTTCTTTCTCTCTTTCTTTCTTTCTTTCTTTCTTTCTTTTTTCTTGCACTTTTTACTCCTTTCTATTCTCTTTTATTTCTTGAAGTTTAGTTTGTATTAGATTTTATTATTATAATAAAAATTCTTAATAAAAAAAATCATATATGCAAAAAAAACCCCTCCATGTTGAGAAGTAGATTTGGCCTTCCAGGGTATGATGGTGATGACGTGCCATCAAGTCGCTGTTGACTCGTAGCGACCCCATAGATAGACCTTCTCCATGACAATCAGTCCCCAGCCTGGTCCTCCAGGCCTTCCAAGGGTGCCCCCATTGCCACTGCAACTGAGCCCCTCCCCCTGGCTGATGGTCCTCCTCCTCTTCTCCCTCCTCCCACCATTCCCAGCATCAGGCCTTCTCCAGAGAGCTGCCAGGTCTTTGCATAATGTGGAACAAGAAGCAGGGGTAGGTCTGGCTGGGGATGGTGGGAGATGTAGCCCAACCTTTCCGGAAGACAGACGGAAAGAGACAATCAGGTCCAAGGCTGAGCCTAGACCCCACCGACCTGAAGAACTTGACAGATTTCCTCTGCTGTTGTCAGAACATTCAGTGTATATATATTGAACTCACTGATTCGATTCAAAGGCAATCGATCAGAACTCCGTGCCCAACTGACTTTTAAAACTGAGTCAGAACTGTCCCATCAAATAGGATGAGTCAGAAGATCCTGTGTATACACAAAGGCAGCCTTTCCAAACTGGCTCAGAAATCCAGATCAGGCTGATTGGATCGGACAATGCAATCTGACCATTGGAATTGATTTTCTGAACTGATTGGGGTTGTTGAAGCTGGCTGGTTGAGCTGGATTGGCAGGAGAAGGACTTGGTGAAAAGGCAGTGAAGTTGTCCTTGGAGTCCTCTGCATTCTTGCTGCTGGGCCTAGAAGTTGTGGGTTGGGGCCACGGCTCCCAAAGGTCTTCCTCTTCCTGCCAACTCTTCTGCTGCAAACGGGGAGTCCGTCTGTTCCAGGGATGCGGTTGCTTTTCTTTTAATGAACCGACCGTGTCATCCTTGGCCATCAGTGCTGTACAATGTTGGCGGAAGAAGAGCTTGACTTGACCTTTGAGAGGCAGAGCCAAGACAAAGAAGTGCACAGTTAGCCGTCAATCTAATTTACATTTAAATAGGGCATAAATGAAATCAAATTAATTAACTGGAGTGAGCCTGGTTCCTTCCCACATGCTGAACAACCTTCCCCTCCTGCCCCATTAAAAATGACCATTTGGTGCAAGCTTGGAGGACCTGCGTGGCTTTCAGAGGCTACACTTCCTGTCCCCGCTCCCGGAAATGTTGACTTGGATTTAAAAGGCGGGGATTTGGATTGCAGTAAGAGAGTTTCTGTGGCCCCAAAGGAGAGTTTCTGTGGCCCCAAAGGAGAGTTTCTGTGGCCCCAAAGGAGAATGTAAGAACTGATGGATTCCGATTCCGGCAGTTTCTGTGGCCCTAAAGCTCCCAGTTGGCTGCAACCAAAATTTTCTGCTGGATGCACCAGCTTTGTTGAAAGCCCCCAGAATTTGCTCAGCTGAGTGACTGAAGGCAGGGAAGAATTTGTGCATTCTTAAACACAGGCAAAAGAGAGCTTTTCCCAACGACTTGACACCCCCATATTTTTAGACGTAGCAGTATTTTAGCAGAGAAGGACATCTCTCAGCAGAGAAACAAGAATGAATTTAGGAAGGAATCCAGCTAATTTCACTTTTAAATCACCTTTTTCGGCCAGGCAGACTGGCAGGCTGCTGTAAATACCAGGGTTATTTTTAGTTTCTGGGAAGTAGGGGTGCACAGGACAGGTCAAAAACTTTGTGATAACTCCAGCTTCTCATTTCTGCACCTAAACACAATTTTCTCCTGTTTTTGTAAAAGGAAAAAAATAAATGCTTGGAAACCTATACAGCTGCACTGCCTTGTCTGTGCAAGCTGAAATGTTTGATCTGCATGCATTGGGGCATAATCTGGAAGTCAAAGTGAAGTTCAATATTTTTTTGAGGGGGGGCATTTTTCCTTCCCTTCTGCAAACAATTGGCACCAGCAGGAAAGTAAATGTGTGTCATGCCCCCAGATCAAATGTTCCCAGAACATCTGAGCCGACTCGCATGCATGAATGGCGTCAACACGGGTTGAGGTTTGCGAGTCGGTAGAAGCGGGAGGGGGGACCAGCCAGGAGTGTGAAAGTCTCCTGTTTGGGCTATCTCTGACTTCTTTTCAGCTGAGAAATTAGTCAGGATGGCAGACCCTTCAGTGCTTTGTACCCCAGTTCGACTTAGTTTAAAAGCCCAAGAGAGTGAACTGATTTGTTTAATTGTCTGCCCACCAGCGAAGGAATCGCATCTTTAGCTACGTTGGTAGCTCTCGGAATCATCTGTCTTTTCAACCCCTCTAACAAGGAGGTTGCAACTCATGTTTCTGGTTGGCTTCCTTGTTGGTTGTTCTGGTCAGAGGCAGGTCAATGTGCCTCTTTGGAGATTTGGAGAGCCTTACCCAGGACTACAAGGTGGAGGTAATCCTTGACTTACAACCACAGTTGGGACCAGTCGTTAAGTGAGTAACGCCCGATTTTACAACTTTTTTGCCACAGTCGTTAAGTGAATGACATGGTTGTCAAGCGAATTCAGCTTCCCCCATTGACTTTGCTTGTCAGAAGTCGGACGGGGAGGTTGCAAATGGCAATCATGTGACCCCGGGGCACTGCAACTGTTGTAAAAACATGCTGATTGCCAAGCACCTGAATTTTGATTATGTGACTGCAGGGATGCTATGATGGTTGTCAGTGCGAGGATTGGTTGCAAGTCACTTTTTTCGGTGCAGTCATAACTTTGAATGGTTGCTAAACGAATAGTCGTAAGTCAAGGACTACCTGTAGCTATAGATAAAATTGCTTTTGTGGGACCACCTCCCCCAGAGGGTGGGTGCGCTCCAGGTCCCTTCCCTTAAATGTTGCCATCAGGTGGGACCTCAGTGATGTGCCTTCTCCGTGGCTACCCCACCCCCTTGGAACCTCCTCCTTCCAAGATTTGGAGCCCCCCACCCTATTAGCATTCCAGGGGGCGGGGAAGACCTGGCTCTTCCCCCAGGTATGGGCTAAGATGGAAGTGAGCCCAGCAAATGTAGGGTTGGTGAGATGTTGTGGAGCTGTGTGAGGAATTATGATGTTGTGGGGTTTTGTGGGTAACATTGGCTTTATAGAATGTTGCTGTGAGCCCCCTAGGATCATCATGCATAGGATAGGCAGCCATATAGGTTTTATAAATAAATAGATAAATATTCTCTAGAAGAGTTCTTGGAACATTTCATAGTAAATAGGGATCACTCCTGCCCTAAACGTTGAGTCAGTCAAGACCAAGTGTGCCTTTCAGGCTTTTCTCAGAACTGGCAAGATGGGCTCTCCAGCTTTGGCATTCACATGAAGGGAGTGAAGGAAGGCCCACGTCTGCATGGAGATCAGCACCAGCGAGCGCACCGGTGCCTAAAACTGGGAGAAGAGAGTCTTCCGATGCATTTGCGTGCAACTCGGCCCAGTGAAAACGCAGCCATGTCTTTGGGGGCCTGAGAGCCCCTTGGTCTGTTCTGCCCCACCCCTGCCCCCAGATGTGAGGAAGCTGAGCAGATGTGAAAGTGGGTCCAGCCTTCATGCATCTTCCCTTGGCACACGTGCAGAGTGGCAAAGGGGAAGAGAGAGGCCAATCCATGAAGTGGACCGAGTTGGCTAACTTCCTGATTGTGGGTTGCCCCAACTCTTCAGAGCTAAAAGGCTGTCTCAATCTCCCTCTTTTTGCCCCCATACCTGCTGATGAGGCCCTTGGGCTGAGTTGGTGCCATCCCAGCTCCTTCCCCCAGAGGGAGACACTTGGCTCAGCTGCCCCTGCCCCCAGGAAGGAAGGCAATCTCAAAAGACGCTCTTATTAAAACTGTTCATCTTCCACAGGAGCAAAGCGGGCAGAGCCCAGCGATGCCTAACGTGTGTTTCGCGGCAGAGACATGTTTGCTGCCTTCCCAGACAGACTCAACTTGCCAGCTTCCCCACGGAACAACTTTTTAATTTGGGTTTCTCTGCCCCCCGCCTCCATTTTATTTGCTTTCCGAAGAGTGTTTAACCGATTTGCGTGGAGGGGGGGAAGAGAACATTCTGTTTGAGAGCTTGGTTGCAAACTGTAAATAGCCAGTAGTTCTAATTAAAGTTTTAATTGGGAATTGCAGCCATAACCCTCAAATCTGGCTGGCTTTTCCTGCTTGGAAGTCATCAGCAAATTCATCATCCTGTGCCATTCTCAGCACCACCTGTGGCATCATTCAGATGGCAAAAGGGTAGCGCATGGCTACCCTCCAGATGTTCGAGGCTTCGGCTCTCGTCAGCCCTCGCCAGGCTCAGGGTAGCTCTTTTTCAGATAAGAAAAATTTTAAAACATCTCTCTCCCACCTAACCATCCAGGGCCCTGGGTCTAGATTCCACTTCCTGCACCCTCTTTCCTTCCCATAAACCATTTGCAAGCTTCACTTAGCAATACCCTTTCCAAAAAAAGAAGTCCAATCCAGAAGTCCCTTCCTAGATCCTGAGTCGGCCCACTTCAGTTTTTCATCTGGGATAGAATAACAGGGGGCTTCCCTGTGCCCCCTCCTTCCTCGCTGAATGCTGCACAAGAACGCCCTTGAATCACAGGCCTTGTTTCTCTGAGGTGGCCAAAATTTAGAAAGCATCAGAGAGCTCCCCGCCCCCCGAGATGAACAATTTTCCTTAAGACGTAAGCTTTGGTGAGCTGCAATTCCCTCCGTCGGTGGCAGGGAAGGATGCGGCTGATACGGGACCTGGGACTATAATAATGCAAACACCCCTGACATTCTGGCAAGCCGGTGGCGCCCCTGCTTAGCCTACTCCAGAGGCCGGTTCGGCCAGATTCCCTGTCCCTGCGCGTCCCTTGTCTTCCTCCTCCAGTGGAGTCTCTTCTAACTTTTCTTACCCTGAATATCAAACGCCCTTTGGGGGTCAGAGCTATCCTGTGGCCCTTGTCATCTTCCTGCAAAGAGTTGCAAAGGCAAAGTTACTTTTGATGGAAGGGCGACTCCCAGAGACTACGGCCACACAGTTTTCTTGGCGAGGTAAAGATGTCAACTTCCACAGCCTTAAAGGATTATATATATATATATATATATATATATATATATATATATATATATATAAATAAAACCATTGCCCAGTCTAGCAGTGGCAGCGGGTGCTCTCCCACCCAAGGACTGCCCAAGGCAAATCCTGCTTAATTCTGAGATCAGCCAAGGTCAGCTCCTCCCTGCTACGTGTCTATTATTCTTATTCTGGTTGCTGTTACTAATTTATTACTAATATTTCTGTTATTGTTTCTGTTTATATAGGGGAGCGTTTTAATCTTCCCTGAGCTTTAGACACGCAAGTGGCCGCGTGCATCATCCTCATCTTCATCATCATCGCTGTCATTGTGATGATGATGAGTATGGATTTTATCCGATTTCCCGCTTGCAGCTGGGACTCCAAGCTTCCTGCTTGCCTTGAGGAGAAATCAGCCTGTGCCAGTGACCACTGGGGTCTTGCCTGAGCCGAGAGGTTGCTGGGCTGCCGAAGAGAGAGGGGAGATTCGTCCCTTATTGACATGGGTGGTTCAAGGGAGGTGGAACTCCTGGCGCAAACCGCGTGAAGGTTTCTCCCGAGCCCCACTGATTTTTTCCAGATCCTTTTCCTTTTTTAAAACTAGTAGGTTGCTAAGCAACCAGTGCAATAAGAGGCAAGGTGGGACTGTCATTGGAGGAGCGCTATTTGGCATCGGCCTGCTTGAACTTGATAGATGATGGAGCTTTTTCGGGCTCCTTGCAAGTGGAGTCTTAGGCCCAAAGGGCGTCACTATGCAGGTTGCCATGTGAGCTTCTGGGTAGTTTGGCTCTCCCCCCTCCTGGGAAAACCCCCTCCCTCCCTCCTTCTCCTCCTCGGAGGAATTTTTCCATAGCCATGGGCTCCCCACCACACAAAAAGCCAACTGCTCGAGGTGATGGTATCTGGTTAGCGGAGAAACAAACGAACAAGCCTAACGTAAGAATTCAGGGGGGAAGTCTCTGAATATTTCCAATTATTCAGATTTTTTTCCTTATTATTTTCCCTTGGGCCCTTCCCAGTTCTGGACCGGAAAGGAGGATAGCTTGACATTCCCAAAGGAAGGCCGGTGGACCAGTTGATAGCCATCCCGGGGCAGCAACGTTGAGTCCTTTGCCCACCAAAAGAGTCATTTCAGCTTTGCTGCATTTTGGTTAAGGGAATTGCTCCAGCTGCCATCTGGGTGCTGGGCTGAATGAGTGCCATTGAGCTGAAATCAAGCTGGACAAGATGGAGATATGGTAGGCCATGGTTTCCCTGTCGAGGGACTGCCCCCTCCCCTTATACGTGCTTTGGCTTCAGCACTTGTTAATCCCTGCCTTTGGAGATGCAGGATCCTCCCCGGAAATACCTGTGCGCCTCGGCAGAACTTCCTGTCCTCCGATATCTGGACTTCAGGAGAAATCTGGTCTGATTTCCTCCTTCAGCAAAATGCCGCTAGGCAAGTTAGTCTCTCTCCTCCCTTCTCTGCCCCCAAGCAAATAAACGCGATTGTTTTGCAGAAGCCAACATTATCTCCAGCCCAGCTGTAATATTTCAGGCTTGAAAGATTGTGCAATTGTCTCCTTTATGGTGTAAATACATCTTTCCCTGCTTTGCAAGACGGGCTGCCTACCTGTGTGGATGTCCTGTAGCTGCACTTTCTGGCTGATGGATGCCATCAGTCAAAGTTACACAAATACTTATACTGTCCTGGGAGAGTGTGTATATTGAAGCGGGCATAAAAATGACAATGGGTGCTATTCTACAGGCAACAGCATTTTGGCATGTACAGGGCACCCCTCCCTCCCCTTCTGTCTTCCCTTGAATTGTTACTTGTTACAGGCAGGTAGCTTCCAAACCTCCTTGAATTTTTTGTTTTAGGAAAGAAGCAAGTGTCTCTGGCACCACATATACGCCACTCCTGTAGACTTGCCCTGTGCTCTTAAGCCACGCAGCCCTAATTCCGTCTTTGCAAAGTGGAGAGAACAGCACCGATGTACCTTAACGGCGGGTTAAGGGTTACGATGCAGTACTTTGCATGCTGTGATGTTCTGTCTCCGTGGTGTTGCATTCAGCAGGGTGAGCATAGCTGAGCTGCAGAAAAGCAATCAAGCTGGAGGGGTTTCCCAGATTCGCTCCTTAGCAGGAATTCCAAAGAGACAGCATCCTTGGCTTGAACTCTTGGTGCTGACGCCTATTTCCCCATCTGCCAAGTATCAGAAGACTCATCTGTATCATTTTCCAGCATTTTAATCCCAGTGATGAGTTAACACAAGTTGCCAGACTCCCTGGGTCCCCAGGCCATTGGCATCCCTGTGCACCCTTACAATCCCAACAAAATCTGACTGCCCAGGCCAAGGGTCTACAAGGAGCATGCCATGAAGTGCCATTGTAAGATCACAATGACATCAATGTTCAGGATCCCAGCCCTGACAACTTGCAATGCTGGTTTTCAAAACCGCTGCATTCAGAACATGACCCAGAGCCCGCTGTGGACTCTGCTGTCCCTGTCAGATCTCCATCTCCCTGTCTCCCCCTCTCACTCTCACACTCGTGATAAATGTCATGAGGTTGCCTTCACTTTTGAGAGGTAAAAAGCAACAAGTCTCTGGTGGATTCTGTTCTTATTTTGAACAAGCATAATTGCACTCTGCAACGTTGTGGACAGGCCATGGCTGAGTGGTAGAACATCTGTTTAGCAAACAGGAGGCCCCAACTATTTTGCCCCACTATTATTAGACAGATCTTTGCTGAACTCAGGAATAATAGGTCTCCTGGGTAGAGAATCCCAGCATGAGGTCCTCACTGGGGACGGGGTGGTAAGCCATATTCCTTTCTTGTATGCAGGTATCTCTGGCCTGAACCTTCAATGTGCAATCCGTCATCCCTACTCCTGTTTTAGAACAATGTATTTGTTTTCCCCACGGGCTGGACCTTGAAATATCTCAGAAGGAAGCCAAGCCATTACCTTGGTAGACAGATGAACTTCCCCAAAAGAAGGACATATAAGGCAAACATTGAGTGAAAAGCCTTCTGACTTTGGTGACTTGAGGCACTGAACTATTTTTATATAGCTTTAGAACCAGAATGTTCATCAAATATGCCTTGTTGATAAAACTGAGTGGAGAAAAATGTGTATGGAGAAGACACATTTCAATTCAGGGTCATCTTTTGAGAAACCCAGGAGCTATTTGGAGTCAGTTGCCAATACTTGTTTTATTTGGAGGGATTCTTTTTAATGAGGGCCATAGTGCACAATCATTTTAAAAAAATTTAAAAGATGTTGCAAGTCATTCATGAAATAAATATTTACCTCGGTCTTGGTAAAAGTCTTCCAACTTCTCTTGGGTCGCAACTTAGCCTGAAGGTATTTTTACAAGTATTCTTGCATTATCAAAGAACACATATAAACACCAATGATGCTCTAATTGATTGATGTTGTAACAAATATACAGAGAAATCACAGACTGAACTGCATGGTTTAATTGCTCCTTTGTCTAGGTTGGTGGTGTGGTGCCATTGTGCCTTGTTGTGCCCACAACTTCCCTACACAATGTCCACAGACATTAAGTTCAAGTCAGATGCAGGTGGCAGGTGTATGTGAATCACCCAAGATCCTGTTCAGTTTTCAGTTTGATCTGATCACAGAATGGATTCAGAAGCACTCAAGAAGATCTGATGCATTGAATCGGTTCAAAAAGGATCTTCAAAGATGATTCAGTTGAAGCATGTTCTCAGGCACTCTTCAGACTGAATATTCACACAGTCCTAAAAGACATAAAGTAAAATTGGCTGAGGTGTCATGTGATCACCAAGACTGACATGACTGTGCTGGTCTTGCAGGAGACCTTGTGAGAGATTTCAGGCAAGAAAAATCTTGCAGGTTTTCAGCCTTCTTACATGAGATGTTCCAAAATTCTTGGACCTGGGAAAAAGTGGCTTCTCTTTTGAGTGATAGACAGATGATGATAGATAGATAGATAGATAGATAGATAGATAGATAGACAGACAGACAGACAGACAGACAGACAGACAGACAGACAGACAGATAGATAGATAGATGCCAAAAATTGCTCAATGGTGTCACAGCAGTGTGGGTGGTTGCATGGATGGATGGATGGATGGAGAGAGAGAGAGATGATTAGATAGATAGATAGATAGATAGATAGATAGATAGATAGATAGACAGACAGATGATAGATAGATAGATAGATAGATAGACAGATGATAGATAGATAGATAGATAGATAGATAGATAGATAGATAGATAGATAGATGCCAAAAATTGCTCAATGGTGTCACAGCAGTGTGGGTGGTTGCATGGATGGATGGATGGATGGAGAGAGAGAGAGATGATTAGATAGATAGATAGATAGATAGATAGATAGATATAGAAGACAGACAGAAATGACGCCATTGAGCAACTTGCTGCAGAGATACCTGAGAAAGTCACTAACCTCAGTGTCTTAAAACTTACTAATTATCTGAGCCAAGGGCCAAGTATGACCCTGCCCTTGGAAGACCAACCATCACCCTATACTTTGATACTGGAGAAGCCGAAGACTCCCACCGCCACCAGCAGCTACAAGAAGGCCTGTGGCTTGGCCAGCAGGTTGAAAGTTGTGGCTGGTGGTGGCGCCCACATCCCTGACTCACAGGGCTTTTGAGCACTGCTCGGATGCCCTCCACCAACCCTCTATTAAAACTCATTTGACTTTCTGAGCTATTAGTACATGAAACCTGCATGCGTTTGTACCTAATATCTATTTAAAGGTTGCATTTATGGCTTGCATGACTGTTTTGAGGGAAGAAAATGCTTGTTTTCTTTTTGGTCTCAAGTGCTACCAAGTGGTGGTGGGGGAGTGATTTTCCCTCTGTGTAAGATGTGAAGAAGGGGCCTCTTCTAAGATGGTATTGGGCCAGTCCTAGTTTTTAAAAAGTATTGCTATTAAAAATAATCTTTTTTTTAAGTGTAGCCTATTTGCCATGGCTGTTTTGATGGCTTAGTTTAAATCGATTGACACAATCAATTAATGAAAGGATATAGCTTTCTAGAGACGGATAAATAGTTTCACTGCTGTTTTTCAATTTCCCAGTCCTAACCCTGTTCTATTCCTGCACCGATTGCTTAAAGAAGGCTTTAAAGCAAAAACTGCATTGAATTTTGGATGCAATTTTCCTAAGGGGCAGATCTGCATAGACCTTTCTGCAAGCGGTTTTTAAAACACATTTGGGCATTTTTGCACCAGGCATTTGGGCATTTTGCATTTAGGGGTTTCACTTTTTTCTCACGAATGCCCGTGTTTTGTGGGGGAGAATGGTGGTGCAGAAGTCTTAAGAGGCAGAAGGTGTTGAAGGATGAGCACATTTCGGTTCATCCACGGCTCCAAGGTCGTGGTTAGGCTTTGTATGAATTTGGTAAGTTCTTATCAATGTGTGAACTGAATTAAATCTCCCCCCCCCCCCGGTCAAATCTCTAGGCCCCGCTGAAAATGTTCAGCCAAGGTGCACATGTGAATCATAGCTTTTTTCTGAGGCAGGATGGGCTGCGATGGTTAGCAGAGATTACGCTGCTAATATTTGGGGAGCCTGTCTCTAAACAAGCGCTCCGAGAGCTGGCTGTGATTTATGAGATGTAAATGAAGCAGATCTCCTGCTTTTCTTCACAAATCAAAGCAGGAGGCGGGTGGGATATTGGAAGCCTTTCCCGCAGCCTTCCGCTCAGGGTACCCCAAACATGTCAGGACCCACTGACAGGAGATTGGAAGCAGGGCCTCTCTCAAGCCAGGGTGTTCTGCAATTCTTGCTTCAGGCACCCACCCCACACAGAATTGGTCAGGCCTGGGCAGTGCCTGTCTGTCCCGTTCCAGCCAATCAGCCTTGGTGGCTTGCAAGGCCCCTTGCAAGTGTTTCTAGGTGAGAAGACATTGGAAGCATCCTGAGCATCAGCCTTCAACCGACTGCCCATGCTCCAGGTTGTGAGTGAGGGTCCTGTGACATCCTGAAATATGCTCCCAGTCCCTGGCTCAGATCCCCTCCCTTTGGCCATAAATCTAAGGATTTCTCAGCCTCTCCATCAGAGGTTTGGGGAGGATACATCCAGCCCACCTTACAGGCCTCCTTGGTCAGAAGGATGGTGAGGACAGACATGTGTGAATCACGATGAAGACGTCTGGGGTGCCCTACAGATGGAATCCCTCAGACCCCTTATCAACCTGGGCAGAATTTTATAGCCTGCTGGGAGGGGGAACACCATGTTTCCTGCTGCTTTGGCGTCGACAGCTTGTGATATTTGCTAGACAGGCAGCTCCATCACCAGGAAATATGGGTTTTTCCCCGCTCCCCCCCACCATAGATCATGCAGAATATCTACTCCAGGGCTGAATTTAAACAAACATTGCCTTGTTTGGAAATCTCCTTAGCCGTCCCCCTTTCCCTCCTCCAGAAGGGTTCGCCGGCAAGTGATTCATCACGAACAGCAAAAGCCCCAGCACAGCTGAGATGAAGTTCTGGAGGGTCCCCTCCGGATTCAGGGTGGGGTGGGGGGAATTCTCAAGTCATCCCCGTTCTTTCATCTGCTGTCCATCAAGGGACTTCAGTTTCCCTGACTTGGTCATTCAATATTTATTGGTACTTACAGCCAACAACTATAAGTATATATAGTTGTTTATACCCCAACTTGGAAAGGTTTTTTATGAACCTAGATACACATCAGTCCGCAAGAAGCTAACAATACAAAGCAGACAAAGGCGAGGGAGAAGAAAGTCCACGGGAAATGGGTTGAATGCAGATAAAATGGCACAGCAAATCTGCCAAAATCCACTTTTTAAATGAGTGTCTTGTTTTTCCAGGCTTTAATTCTCCACAAACACACACACACACCGCTAGCTGCAAATTGCATTGCAAGATTTGGAAAAGAGCTAACGTCAGATAGGTACTTCATCTGGGAGGGGCAGAAGGAATTGGAGGGGCAGGGAAGGGAAGGGGGCTATTCGCCTCTCAACTGGAGGCATTGCAGGATGCCAAGCTGGTGCCAAGATTCTTGTCTGGCATGCTGGAGGGCTTTAATTAATACTCAGTAAAATACCATTTGATGAGGGATAAATTTTACGACGCAATTATAGCAGTGCTGTAATTCAGCCACATAGGATCCAACAGGAACTCATTGCAGTCAACAAAAAGATAGTTGGGGGGAGATGCATGGGAGACAAAATCAGGTAAGAAATTCAGAAATCTATGAATTAGAGGGGGAAAAAAAGTAAAGGAGGAATCTCAACTCAATCCATTTTAATAGTCTCTTCTAGGCTTTTGTTTAATCCTCAACCAGTGAGGAAAATCTAGAATGTTGCCCAACACAAACTCGTAGTTGAGAAAAATACATTCCAAATTCATTTGAAATAAACATGAAGATTGAGACAACAAAAAACAGTGCTTCAGATACTAAAAAGGTTTTTTTTTTGGTAAAAAAATCAAGGAAGTGCTTTCATTCAAGGTGCTGCAAGGCAAGAATGAGATTTCTCACACCCACCCACCCATTCCCTCCCCAGCAGCCCTGAATTATCTGGCAACAGCCTTCTGCTGGTAGCCTTCCAAGCCGTGAATTTCAGGGTCCTTGTGAGTTTGCAAGAAAACTGCCCTCAAGGCCCAGCCCTTCTGTGCATCTGATGAGGGGAATGCATCATACTAAGCTTCTTCCTTTGAATAAAATTAGTCAGCCAGAAAAGGGGCTACCAGACACCTCCTGATTTTTTGCCACCATTGACTTACACAGCTCTCCTCCTACAATGTCCAAAATCCAGAATATTAGAGTGGGAGCTGTCAAGTGTCCACCAGGAAGAATCTGAACCAGGAATCTGGTCAAAGGGGAGATCAGGTTTTGTTCTGCTCCCTTTTCCATACTCTAAGACAGGGCTCCTCAACCTTGGCAACTCCAAGCTGTGCGGACTTCAACTCCCAGAATTCCCCAGCCAGCAAAGCAAAGCTGGCTGGGGAATTCTGAGAGTTGAAGTCCGCACTGCTTAGAGTTGCCAAGGTTGAGGAGCCCTGTGTGAGGAGAGACTGTGTGAACCAGGGGAGCTCTCAAGGTATGGTCAAAAAAGTCAAGAGGGTGCCACCATGGCACCGTCGAAGATCCATCTGGTTTTTTATGTGTGTTGTGGGCCCCTGGCACAAATTATTTCAGGCAATGAACAGCTCCCAATGATAAGACGTGGTGGTCTCCCATCCTGCCTTCTTTCTTACTCCTTGAGTAGGAAGCAGATTGTGCTCCGGATTATGGTCCACCTTTTGCATTCAGGCCTTCCAGGGGTGCCTCTCCGGTGGAACGTCCTACCACAAGATGTAGGCCCACATTAACGTTTCCCTTCTGCTGAACTCTTTTCTGTTTGCCAGGGATGTGAGGACCACTGTGGTGGAGTTTATCAATTCTTTGCCCGTAAAAACAAACCAAAGATGGTTTGTTTTGCACGCACTGCTTGGCCAAGTTGTTCTTGCATCAGTTTTATATATGGATGGGACTGCCGCTCTGCTGTAAAAAGCAGATCCTGAAAGACAATCGATGAAGCCCGTTTCAGAAGTCCAAGTTTATTAATTGATTAGGACTGTGACCTTAAATCAATCCGTTAAATGCACTGGGAAGCTGTGGGGCTTATTTGTGAGTAAAGCTACCAAGCCAGGCAGCGTAGTTTTGCATAGAAACAAAGGAAATTGAAGGGGTGTAAAAAAATGTTCTCTCTTGGATGACTTGCACGTGTTTTGCACGAAAGAGCATCTGGGAACAGATTTTCTCCTTTCCTGCTGATGCGAAGTGGAATTAACTCTCTCTGGTGGCCCACCCAACCCCACCCACTTTCGGGAGGGCTGTTCCTCAAAACCAGCGAACAGCCCTTTCTCTTGTTATCACGGAGTCATTCTGTGGGAGAACATCCTTGGCTGAGAGACGACCAATCTGCCATTCTCCTCTTTACCAGGGAAGATGGACTGGGCAATCCTCCCTCCTTTCTCTCCACTGGGGGGCAAAATACAGGAAAAATGGTTCTGCAACAATATCCGGGGTTTTCGCAGCTCTAGGCCAAAGGTGGGGAGGGCATCCCCCCCCCCGCTTTGTCTTTTTTCCAAGCTAGGGGTCTGTGAAGGTGCCTTTCCTGGGGGAATCCCTGACCCCCGGCTGAGCAACAGGGCTAAATTCCTTCGGAGCGGGGGATTAGGGAATCCCTTGGCTTGTCTTGGGAAATCTCGGGCACCGTCCCTTTGCTTGGGTGTGGGGCAGCCCCTGGCGATGCCAAGGGAAGGGTTAGACCAGACTGAGACACCCACCCTCTGTTCCTCTTCTCATTTAGAGATAAATCGGCAGCTTGCAGCCATAGCAACAAGCAGATAAGCCCAGGACTGGGCCAGGGGTGGGGGTGGGGTGGGGGGTGGGGGCTTTATTAAATCAATACATCAGGGCAGATTTAGTGCACGCTGTCCTTATTCACCCCGATAATGCAGAGTGATTGTGAGGTTTTCCAGGGGGTTACAATGATGGGGGGGGGGGCGTGTGGGCACGCATGTGCACTTCCCCTCATGGGTTTGCAAAATGTACAGCCATATGGCATGATTTCTAAGCAAGCCCTTCACTGTCTTGGAAACAGAGGCATTTTTGTTGTTGCACGTACGTGCGCATGTAGCTGCTCTCAGTGTGTCCCTGCATCCAAGCGAAGGGCGTGTTTCAAGGCAATCCTCCAGATTCATACCTTTATGTGGGGTGGGGAAACAAAAGGTGGATTCATTCAAGCAGGAACAGGTGGTATTGGTGTGATGGGGATGAGATGAGGGCTGGCCTCCACCAGACCCCTCTCAGCCAGTTTCTTCTACTGGCTTTGGACTACAGTTCTCATCATCCTTGGTCTACAGTGGCCACGGCAAAGGGGCATTTTAGGGCCAACTTGAAAGGAGCCAACTTGGCGAAGAACAGCCTTTGGGGTCTTTCCAATCCTCCTCTTCAAACCTGGGCATGTCAGGGATCCACTTAACCATCTGAGAAATGGGTAGAGTAGAAAATGGGTTGTGTGCACACCCAGATTTTGTGTTTGGTACCCTCAGCTAAAACTGGCTTATGTAACAAGACCACAAGTAAAGAATTTTGCTGGGAATTTTGGAAAGCAACTGCCAGTCAGGGTAGATGATAACTTTTTGACCTGCATCCACATCAGTTTGCAAATTTGGCCAAAAGAGAAAGAGAAAGAGAATGAGAAAGAAAGAGAAAGAGAAAGAGAAAGAGAAAGAGAAAGAGAAAGAAAAATCTGCATGAAAATATATATGCACTTTGTGTTCGTTTCTTCCACCGCACGCGTTTTCCTACGAGGCACACTTTTTTGCCAGGGATATTACCCACTATGATCTCTTTGTGTTTCTTTCCTGTTCTTTGCCTAATATGTGCAGTGTTGGGGTACATACTGTACTTCCTTCACATATGTGTGTTTGAGGTGGCATGCTACTCTGCCAAATTTCCAACAAATGTGAATTTTGGAATGCGAGTGTCTTTCAGTTCATGTATTGGTTTAGGGAGTGAGAATTGAGCCAGTGGATATTAAAAAATCGTATCAGATTAATTCCTCTGGCCTTCATCCTTTCTCACGTGGCTGAGGTTGCAATTATCCTGTACAAGCATCAAGGCGGCAGCAACTGGTATTATCAGGCCAGTTTCTCTAAATAAGCAGGGATGATGCAAAGTCGTGTTTGCAAGTTCATCTCTCCTCATCATCTTGTCAGGGAGCCCCAGCATGGGTCCCCTAAAAATTGCCCAACCCCCTGTAGTTCAGGCTCCTTCCCCTGACGCTTTTTGTCCTGGGGCACAGGACTTTGGTCTTGCTCCACGTCAAATCCGTCACTGCAGCTGCAGGTCTTGTGTGGATCCCGAGCGATCCCTTTCGAGCTTTCTGCAAGCTCACCCTTCTGTTCCTCCTCCATCTGGCTTGCCTGGGTGATTTTCCTCAGCCCCTGCCGAGGCACCTTTGGGCAATTCTGGACAACTGAGACCAATTGCTCTTAACCAGCTGTGGCAAAGGAAACACAGATAAATAATTTCCCTCTGTCATCCGGGCAGTAATTAGATTTGAAAGCGCAGTGTTAGAGGAGGCAGCAAAACCCATTTCAAAGGAGTTCTGCGTCTGCAGCAAAGCTCCGTGGATCAGGTCGGTGGGTCCCTGATCAGCTTATCTCCAGCTGCAGCAGAGAAACAGCCCCGTAACAGAAATTTGCATTGAGAATTGGGGGGACTCTTGGAAAATCCACAATAATGTTGTAACACCTGGAAAACCACCCTGCACTAATTGTTTCTTTTCTTTCTCACTGCTGCCTTGTCCCACCTTTGATACCCCTGAAGTCTTATCATAGAATCATAGGGTTGGAAAGGGCCTTTGAGGTCTTCTAGTCCAACCCCCTGCCCAAGGCAGGAATCCTCATATCATCTCGGGCAAATGGTTGCCCCATCTTTTCTTGAAAACCTCCAGCGATGGAGCACCCACAGTCCTGGCAGGCCAGCTGTTCCACTGCTTCAGAGTTCCCTCTGTCAGGAAATTCCTCCTTGTTTCCAGGTTTCCATCTCCCTCTGACGAGCTTCCACCCATGGCTTCTTGTCCTACCCTCAGGTGCCATGGAGAATAGATCAATGCCCTCTTCCCTGTGGCAGTCCTTCAAGTATCTTCTAAGTAGTAAGGCCAACCCCAGTCCCCAAATCTTGATGTTTCAGTGATTGCACCCTCCCTTGCCTGATGTTCAAATGTGCGGGAGCTCCATCACAGCAGCGCCTCGGAGAGATCACGGGCCTTGTTTGCTACTGATGCGTAATCAAAGGAGTTCACATTCTGGGGGGAAAAACCCTCCACCATAGAGGGGAAATGTCAATCCAGAACAGAAATAAAGGACTATGATTAAAAAAAAAGATGCCACAATGGAATTTGGGAGGCATGGATGCAACCTTACGGAGAGTTATTTGACAGTGAGGTTCACTTCTGGGTGGGGCTTCCTTCTGACTGCTAGGAGATGCCCGAGAGAAAGTGTGTGCACATAAAGGAGAAAGGGGGATGGGGCACACGGGCACATGGGCAGGCCCAGAAGACACATTGCCCAGCTCCTTCAAACCTGGCAGGGCCTCCCTTTGGGGATGAGCAAGACTCATGCCCCAAGATCCTCTAAGAATGATGCCACTTGATGGCTTATGCACCTTTTGTGACCCAACACTGCCTGGCAGGGATTTCTTTCCAGGCTGGGGAACTTTCCCACCCCATCCCAAGGCAAAAGTTCGATTACTGCAATGCGCTCTACACGGGGCTACCCTTGAAGAGTATCCAGAAGCTTCAGCTGGTCCAGAATGCAGCTGCGTGGGCTGTTTTTGGTGCCCCTAGGGTGGCGCATGTAACACCGTTGCTATGCGAGCTGCACTGGGTGCCAGTTTGCCTCCGGGTCCAATTCAAGGTGTTGGTTACGACCTTGAAAGCCCTACATGGCACGGGGCCAGGCTACCTGAGGGACCGCCTCATCCCCACAACATCGACCCGCCCCACCCGGTCAGGCAGGGAGGTCATGCTACGGACCCCGTCGATAAGAGAATTCCCTCTGGCGGGGTCCAGGAAGCGGGCCTTCTCCGCAGTGGCCCCCGCCCTCTGGAACACCTTGCCCCCAGCAGTGAGGCAAGCGCCTTCACTCCCGACCTTCAGGAGGGCCCTGAAAACCTGGGTCTGCCGTCTTGCGTGGGGTGGGAAGGTGGGCAACCATTCATGAGGTTGGCTCGTGCCTTAGACCCCCCCCCACCTGATCAGAATTTTTAACCTCTTGGATTTTATACTTATTTATATTGTATTTTATATTTGTAAATTGTTTTTATAAGATCTTGGTTGTTTATTATTGTAGTCTTAATTTTGTTGTAAACCGCCCAGAGTCCCTCTTTTGGGGGAGATGGGCGGCAGCAAAATTTGAAAAAGAAACAAACAAACGAACAAACAAACAAAAATTCTCTCTGGGGAACGCGTGCCTCCCAAATGTTTCTGGAGCTCTTGCCCTGCCACAATCAATGTTTGCTGCTCCCCCGGCCCAGCATTCCACGGCCCGTCTGGAAGCTGAACAACCATGTGGGCAGCCCATTAGTTAGCAGGGCTCGCTGAGTGATTGACGTTAAAGAGTCAACACTGGTGGAAGGCAGCCATGGGGACAAACAGCTGCAATTGTTCCAGAAAATGGGGGTGAGGGAAGGCCATGGGGTTTGATTAAGGAACTCCTGGGAAGCTCCTGCCGCTGGCAGATGGGTGAGCAGGGATCATTCCTTGGCATCTTGAAGCCTCTGGGGGATCTTTTGACTTGACTACGGTGTTTGAAATGGCGTCTCAGAACTTCTCCAGACTGGAGGTGTTGCCTCAGAGATAGAGGATCCAAGTGGATTTCCTTTCATTTGCAAACAAGCTGGCCACATTTTCAACCTGTCACGGGAAACATGGCTGCCAGCCAGCCATGGGTGTCCACCTGCCTGGGACTGCAAGACAAGCAAGGATGTTGTCTATTTGATGGCCCACACACTCTTGGCTGGCAGGCTTTCTGGGCGAGGTGTCTACACCTTCTGTATCCAGCATTAAAAAGCAATGAAGTGGACCCAAAGTATGGCCAAGTTCCATTTCTGTGCAAGTTTGGACCAAACTAGATGTAGTTCCTGAAGAGATCGTGCCCGCGTCTTTCTGGACAATTGTTCTCTATTGAAGGGGCCCTCCAGTCCAAGTTCTAACAACAGAGGTCAAGATTGGAGCCCCCCCTTTTTTTGAGGGGTGCGTGCAAAAAAGGGGTGGGGCTTTGCTTTGATCACATAGTTGTGGCTGCCATCTTCACTTGTTTGACCCCCTCCCTGTGGATACCCCTATACCCACCAATAGTGAAGACCTGTATAATCAGTCTTCAGGAAATCTGTCTTGCATTTTTATCTCAAGTATTTCTCCGCCTGCACTTTCTGATGATGCATATCAGGCCCCGGACAGAGTTCAGCAGGGACCAGGAGGGCGCCTTTAGAAAGCCCCAGCCTCACACCCAGATCTTGGGCTTTCCAGACCCCCGCTTCCACTGTAAGGAAGTTGGGGAGGGGGCTAAGCCTTCCATCTGAACTGGCAGGATTCCTCTGAATCTTTCCCAGGTGCACCTGTTCTCATTCCCCTTTCATGTCATCTCACCCAGATGAGCGAAGAAGGACCTTCTCTCTGAGTGTGTGTTTGTGTATGTGCAGTAGTTGCAGCTTATTCCAATTTCAATTGTGCCCAAGTTGGTGATCGGCTTTCCTCATTTGCCACTGGTGCCTCTTTGAATCAAATGCCTGCTAAAATTATGCCCCGTGCGCGTGTGAATGCTGATGTGACAGGCAGCTTGTGTCTAATTAGGACTCCCAGATAAATCCAGGCTGGGGAGATCTAATGGCCCAGAGCAGTGGTTTTCAATCTTGGCAACTTGAAGATGGGTGGACCGAATTCCCCAGCCAGCCACGGCTGGGAGTTGAGGTCCAGCCACCTTCAAGTTGCCAAGATGGAAAAACTCTGGTCCAGAGCCATTTGAGACCTCAAATCTCATTTTCTATAGACCCTCAAGCTGCCTTCACCTGTGATCACTGAAAGTTGGTGACAATTTTTTCCACCCTTTTGAGCAAGGAGGTCCATGAAGCCTGCTGGGGAGACCATGTCATTTAAAGCAGGGTTCCTCAACCTTGGCAACTCTAAGCAGTGCAGACTGCATCTCCCAGAATTCCCCAGCCAGAGCTGGCCAGGGAATTCAGGGAGTTGAAGTCCACACAGCTTAGAGTTGCCAAGGTTGAGGAACCCTGCTTTAAAGGAAAAATTCACTGGCAGCCCATTAATGCCCAGAAAGTCCCTATCCAGCCCAGGTGCATGAGGCAGGCCCCACCCACTTAGCCCCACGACTCTGGCTGTTTCCTTTCCTCAGATGTCTTAAGTGCAGCTAAAAAGAGTGTCCCACATGCTTAGAAATAGGAAACAGCACGGATCACTCCAGGTTTGAGAGGAAGCCCCCTCTTCGTGCCTGTTCAGCTGGGGTTCCTTGTCTCCTGTTAGCCACCAGCTTTCTTAAAGAGGGACCCTGTGAGGACAGCCCCATCTCTTGCTCCTGCCCAGGGCAAATAAAATATTTCAGGGGGAAGGAGACCAGGGTTGTGAGTTTTGTTTTTTCTCGATGGCATCAGTGTGATTTTATGTGTCTAATTTTTGCGCCACTTCCGAGTAGTACCTCCATCTGTCCCAACCTGACATAGATTTGCACCGGGGCCTGTGCTTCCCAAAAGCCACCGGGCCCCCATGGCTGGGGGCCACACCTTTCCTCCTCTCCTGATGCCCCCCTGCCCACCTCCTTGGCCGTTCTTCCCAGCTGTTCTAGCCAGGACGCAGCTGCTTTTCAGCTGTTTCCTTCATGCTCCTGCCGCTGGAGACATCAGAGACCCCGGAGTTCTTCCTAGCAACAAGACGTCTTCTCTCTCACTTTCTTACCTTTCAGGGAACAGCTGTGAGTGGGGGATATCCGAATATTTTCCATAGCAAGGCCACTGAGGCAGAAGAAAGGGGGGAGGGAAATGCACAAGGTGGTGCTCAGCAAGTACGATCACTTGTTCAGATCATTCACTCTTGGGGTGATGTTCTTCTTCCCCAGGGGTGCCAGGAGTTGAGAATACAAAAGGCTGGCCCATTGAAAGAAATTGCACACTCCTTTTCAGGCCAAATCCTTTCCTAGCATACCTGGATTTAGCAACATCTCCTTGCATCTTCCCCCTTTTGCATGTGATTGAAATCAGCGTTGCTAACGGTTGAGGAAGAGACGTGGCTGTGTGGTGGCCTGGGACCCTTTTCAGCCCCCAGTTTGGAACCCGTGCAGTATACTTTTCTTGCCACCCTATGGTCCGAGAATCCTGTAAAACAAATGAAAGCCTAATGATCAGGAAGTGCAATTCTGTACCCATAACAACCATTTGCGGAATCACACACCCCAGTCTTCTGCAAACAACCATTCTCACGCTAGAGTTGTGTTCCGTTTCTGTTTCCTTTCCCCTCTTCTTAGGTTTTCCCTGCAATTACTAATAGTGTTTAAATAACAGCAGCAACAATAACCTCTGCATACAAATGGCAGCTTGCAATAATCCACCCATCCAGCGGGGCCTTGAGTGGAGAACAGGATTCCATATGCAAGACTGCCTACGTGTGAACGCCAAGGCAACTCTCCCATTTGTGTGACCTGGCACAACAGCTCCAGAAGCTGCAGAGGGTGGTTTGGAACAGTTGACAGTATTCCCTAGTACGTTTCTCTAAGCAAAATGTCAAAATTTCCACTCAGCCAAATGCCTTGATAAGACCAACTCAAGGTCAGGGCGTTCACACATGATTCCATGGACTGACCTTGGACTGGCACAATGAAGACATTGGCCTAATGAATTTTAACCTCAGCAAGGGCAGCTTTTCTGGGTTGTTGAAGGCACTCATGTGTGGGGAGGGGGAGAGGGGGGACCTGTAAAAGGACCCCTTGATTCCCGCCTTCATTGTGGTGGGAGATCTGCATTCAGGTCCCTAGTGATGCTCCTTGGATAGCCCAGGCGCTCTCACATCATGGATCATAGATACCTCTTTCAGCTGCATGGAGGAAAGCAATGCATGGATGGTGATATTCACCTCTGAGAGCGGGACACACAAAGAGCGAAGGGTGCCAACTTCTCCCCCAGCAATCCCAAAGTAGCATGGACAGAGAATTGCACTTCCAAAGCCAGAATGCAAAATTCACCCGTTTCTAACTTAGCACTACAAAAGTACTTGAAAATGCACAGATTAGGGGAAAGCACCCCCCAAATGCCCCAGCAGCTTCAGACAACACCGTTCCTGTGTGTTCCTGGCGGAAAAAACACCACCCTAACCAAAACACTGGTTTTGAGGTTACAAACTTGTGAAGTTTTGTGTTGACTCCTTGGCATGGGGCTTTACCAAGTGCCAAATATCTTCAGTTCTGCAGCCTTCATGTGGAGATAGAAAGGAAGGGGGAGGGGGAGGGGGAGGAGGAGTGGGGGGGAGAGAAGGGGGAGGAGGAGATCCCAAATTCCAGATGATCCACTTGGAGGGGAGGGTGGCTTGAGCTCCTTCACGTACATCCCAGAATATTTGGTTATTTTGGTCTGACAACCAAGAAGATGCATCTCCTCTTCCCTAGGCATGCTGTTCCCCCTCCCAACTTATTTTTAGACCTGTCAAGGGTCTGCAGAAGCGGCATTCCAGCTAAGCAAGGGGAACTCCTCTGGAGCCACACTGTAAACTGAGAGCTTTGCATATCCCTTAGATTCTGCTCCCCCAAACCCTCCTCTACCCCCCCGCCCCGCCAAGCCTCCACTAACTTTCTCAGGCTTCCTCCCCAGTTCTTTGCAACTCCAGGCTGCAAACCTTTTCCTGTTTTCCCTTTTAAAAAAAAAGCACATAAAAACCAGGCAGACCTTTGATCACCCTGTTGCAGCAACCCTCCTAACTTTTTTGACCATAACCTATGGACACCCCTGCTCAGAAAAGAGAAAAGCCTCCTCCTTGGACTGCCTTTGGTTTATTTGTGAAGTCAGCACCACAGCTGGAACATTTTGGCCAGTTAAAATTGGATGGAGTCACTGGGGCAACAGTGAGTCCACTGGAGGACCTGTATGCACATGTTCTGAGCTGCATATTTCTTCTTCATCGTTGTCAACATCATCATCATCAAGCTTGAGGCGACATGCATAGTGCCCACTCTTCCAGATTTTTTCAACAACAGACCTGTGAGGTAGACTGAGTAGAGGGCGCTTGCCCAAATTCGGTGAGGGTGGAACTAAATCTGGGTCTCCTCTGTAGGTGTGGATGAAACTGGGATCCATCTGCCATGGAGGACAAGGGGCTTGATGAGGTGAGCCTCAGCTTCTGAAGCTAAGCCCTAAAGGGGGCTCTCTGTGTCTAAAGGCAATGCCCACAGAGGTGAGAAGGTGTTTTTCTATTGCGGTATAGAATTTATTGTCAGCTTTTCCGTATATTTTCAGGTTGAGAGATTTTCCTGTGAAACCAAGTATGTCACAGCTTTTCTCCCCATGAAGCCCTGAGAATTGGAAAGAGAGAGAGAGAGAGAGAAATGATGGAGTCAGTTTCAATATCTGAGGCAGAAGTGTTAAAAAGGAACCTCTTTTTCTTCTTCTCCTCCCCAGTTTTCAACCTCCGCACCGAGGGTTTTCCTAGAGAGAAAGTTGCAGAAACAGCAACTTGCTTCCAATGAAAAAAAGCAGGTATCAGTCTGGTGGGGCCAGCAGATCCTGCTGCTTAAGCAAGCCTCATCCGAGGGTGATGAGCAAGTCTAGTCAGTGATTTAACCATGTTGGACTAAGGGTAGGTGGACCTGGGTTCCAGTCCATCTTTGGCCATGGAAGCTGAGTAGGCACAGTCATTCCCTCCAAGCCTGACTGACTTTTCAGGCTTGTGGTGGGGGAAAAACTGGTCTTCTACTGCAGTTATATATTGGTGCATAGCAGATAAGATCCTACAAGCAAAATGCTACATGCACCTGGATGGGGCAGCAGGGGCATGGGGCTCAGAATGTCTGTTGCAGCTAGAGCTGAAGGCTCACTGATTCGTAGCAGCCCAGAGGCTTCAGGTGAGGTTTCAGGTGAGCCTCGGAGGGCTGCAGATGCGCCCACCACTCCCATGCAGTAGACTAGTCTTCCTCTGTGGCCTTTTTCCACTTTTCAGTCCTGGGGCTTTGCGTACAATGAATGCCATGCTTCAAAAGTGTCGTAGCAGCCAAACCCGGCAGGAGCAGCTCTTTTCCAGCCCAGCAAATTTCGATCAGGCACCCGCCATCGTCTCCCCCTTTCAGACCCGTGATATTTGCACATCCCAATCTTACCCATCTGAGTCAACAGACTTGGAACATAATGTACTCCGCACCTTCTTGGAAAAGGTTGAGTCTGTTGATTGCACCAAAAAAACACAATGTTATGGAAGAAGAGCCAACACTGTCATTTGTTTCCGCTGCAAGCTGCTTTGAGGGAGTTGTTGTGCCATATTATCTGGAGACCAACATAAAATAAAGTAAAATAAAATGACATGTACTTGAAAAAAGGGCCCAACCCCTGCCCCCTAGAAGATTTATAGCTGGGCAATGGACAGGGCGAGGAGTCCTTTGTATCAGGAGGTGCAGTTTTTTCATTTAACAAAGTAAAGTTAATAAAAAGCAAGCCAAGGCAAATTGCGTTAAGTAGGGCCTACTTTATTTAGCATTTCTTGAGTGAGACAGATAGTTGATAGTTTATTGCCGGCGTGCAGAAACTTACAGCCCTTTCCTTTTACATCAGACTCACAGTATCCTTGTGCCTTATCTTGCTTGTCCTCCTCTTCTCTCTCTGCGTGGCTGAGCAGTTGCTCTCCAAAAGCTTTTGCATTTTCTCCTTCCCAGCCCACCATCTCGCAGGCCTGAGACTAAAACCCAGGCAGTGAGTCACATGTGCCGATGGTTCTCCGCTCCCTGTAGCCCCCAGCCCATTCTCCTCTCACTGTTCGTTTGCGTGCCAGTGATCAAAAGCTTCCTAATTCAATGCAACCATTTGAAAAACATTGCAAGGGGGACCAATGTGGATGTAATGCCAACACGTCCATAACAAAAATACTCTTTGATCCATCCGGCATTGTATGAATGTTGCAAATGAGTTTATCTAATCTGACAGGATGAGATTTAATTGGAGATAGTATAACAAAATACAAATTTGCTCTATTCAAGGTCAAAGAGGTCTTCGTTCCAAGAAAAAAATGCTACAGGCACCCTTCCGATCCCACCTACTGATGATAATTAGAAATAGCATCAGTGGGCAGAAGTTAGTTCCCTGCCATGAGAGGTTTCCAAGGTGCATTTGAACCAGGGGAGACAAGGAAAGGGGTGGAAGCAGGACAGATCTGCCACTGTTTGGGATAGCTGCTGTTTGTTATATGGAGTTCAGCCTGGTTATGGTGGGGCAGTCTTCTGCAGGCTCCTCCAGATGAGTCAGGCATCAGTTCCCAGAATTCCCCATCATGGTGGTCTTTGAGGAAGGCTTTGAAAGACGTGAGGGAGCTGGTCTTCCATGGGAGTTCAAGAGAAGGCTGTGGAGAAATGGGTGCAGCTGGACGGAGCACAGGACTTTGGTTTGGATGAAGGTTGTATAACTGGAGGAGCAACGACTGGGGCCAGGGAAATGTTGGGACAAGGAAGAGTGGAACAGAGAAAAGGAAGGAACCAGGAACAGCCAAAGAAGAGCCAATCCAGCCAAGCAAGGCCTTCTCCCACCAGTTCACCTGGAAGGCTGGGGTCCTTCTATCTTTTCTTCCCAAATGCGAGGTCTTTCTCAGCTGTCCTTTTAGAAATAAACCCCCTCCAAAGGGGGGTTCTCTGACTTCAGAAGGCATCTCCCCATGTCCCCAAGTCACCCTCACAATGTTTTCAGAAATAACCTTCTGGAAAAACTTCATTTGATGGCGTGTGGCTGTCCCATGGCGTGTTAATTATCTCCCACCTTACGTTATTACATATTGGCTCTGTTCATATGACACACTCAACACCGTCGTAGTGGGATGGTGGGGTTGCATGAGTCATGCAAGAGGAAAAATGGATCAGTTGACCCAGCCAATCAAAGAGCCTCCAGTGGTTTTGGATTAAACTGACAGCCATGTAACTGGGGGCTAGCTAACCCTTTCCCCATCCACGGCACAGGTGGCATGCCTAGAGAGGCCCCATGAATGTAAGGCCTGTCTAGGCACTCTACATCTGTGACCATTTTGGCTTTCAACCCCATCCCAAGTGGGGTCAGAAATTGGGGGGGGGGGCAGGGTACTCTCCCAACCTCCTGCAGTGGTGCCAACCTGATTGCACCATTGCGCATTTTAGGGTCTGGGACTAGGAATGGAAATGCCAACTTCTTCACGTCTTGGAGGACTGCAAACACATTCCTAGGCAACTCACCCAAACCTCCTGATGAAGGTGAGAAACCAGGGGCATGGGGAGGTGATGGTCAGCTGCATCTTGTAAACAGCTAATTATATTCCCTCTGATATATGCCTGGCAACCCCCAGACTCTGATTTCTTCAGTTCAAGGGCTGGTTCTCTCTGATGCATCCAGACCACCCTTGGATTGCTCCCTGATCAGATTCAGTGGCAAGCGTTCAGCCAGAACTCCAGCCCTCCAGGCAAGAGCTGAGGAGCCGCCAATTTTCTCCATAGTCAAGTTCCCAAAGAGGGAGTCTTCAGCCCTTCCAGGATTAAAGTTGGCCAAGCAAAACCTCCCCACAAAGGCAGTTTCCACACTGAGGGTGTCACGACTCACCTGAGTGGATCTTCTGGCCTTCCGCCAGGTGGGGTAGCAGAGCACGGGCAGAAGCGGCCTTGCAATGTTTTGGTTTTCTTTCCCTGCTAAAGAATCTTCTCTGATGCCTGAGCATTTCTTTCGAATTTCTCTCAGCAATGCTTTGCGCTGCCTTGCTTGTTGGAGGTGATCAAGGGTGTCCTACCTCTGGTGCTGTTGTTTTCTGTTCCACTCTTTTTATTGCCTGGAAGCTTCACACTTCATTGTCCGCAAAACCTCCATGGGATGTTCCTGCATCTCTCTTCCCTTAGGATTAAACCCATTGTGCAGTGAAAGACGGGACATTCCCTTGGCCGCCACATCACTACGACAGTGGAAGACCATCGCGCTCCACCCAAGGAACAGTCAATGAAATTCATTTCTTCTTTGAAAGAAATTGGAAATGTTGAAATTAAATATTCTCTTTCATCTAACCAAATGAGACAAAAAGTGTACAAAAATTATCCAGGAGAACTTTCTGCACAGCATCAGGTAAAGTAGATCATCTTCAGAATCTTGGGAAAACAGATGCTTTTCCAGAAATCTTGAAACAAAACCAACTAAGGGTTGAAAAGCCATCATTTTTCTTTCCCCTTCCTTCACAATCAAATTATATGATCCCAGAAATTAGCTTCAGTATTCCATAGGGGACTAGGAGAAGTAATGGTCCATTGAAACATCTCTTTTACCACGCAGCTTTACTGTATTTTTTTTTAAGTTTTATTGTTTAATGTTTAACAACAGCAACGAACAGCAAGGCTGGATTTACAATATCCTGCTTGATTTTGCAAAGAGAATGACTTACATTACTAGCCTTTTCTTCTACCATCATCAGCCTTCTGCCCTTCGTCCACCTTCCGCTTAAGATGCATTCATTGCTAATCCATCATAATAATATCTCCGCTGCTTTACTTGATTAAAGTACAGCGCATGACAATATGGAGACACACTGTTTTCCAAAGTCTATTAGATTACACATCAACAAACAACTTCAGTGGGTTCTGAGGCATGTGGACAACACTTCACAATGGTTCATTTTGGGACAAAAATTAGCATCGGTTATGCCTGCTCTGCTTTTTCATCAAGGCACGGGGAAATAGGGCCTTATTTTGAATTCTAGCTGCTTGCTGCTCAGCAGTCATTCTCGCCCTGCGCTTTCAGATTCTTCTTTGTGTGCCTGAGGAGGAAAAATTTGTTTTAATTTAAGAAATGTGAAATCAAGTATTCTTGGACAAGCTGCTTTGGCCTTCTAAATAGATGGCTAATATTTGCCTCCAAGCCCATCTGGCCTGCGAGGGAAGAATGATTATTTTGCACAGCAGCTTGATACGAAGGAAGGGACTTTCATCTTATCTGTCTGGCACTTTTCAAAAATCTCTTGTACAGCTGGGTGGGGGGGTGAGCTCAGAATAGGAGAGTTACTTCCTTTCCTGCCCCATTAATGGGGAACTGTGTTCAACTTTTGGTTGGTGGGCCTTTTTATCCAAAACTTGGTGTGAAGAAGACCCTCCATTCCTCCATCTCTCTCTCCCATGTGCCGGTGAAAACATCTATGAATTATAATTAAATTAGAAGCATATTTAAACTGTTTTTCTTTTTTAGGACTACTTAGGACAGAACAAGAATATCTGGGGGACATTTGCCTGTTGGGTTTAATAAATCTTCAGCTCCCTGGCCTTGGGCCAAACAGCAGTGCATAATCTTTACCAATGCCATTTAATTAGGCTGAGTGTTGCTTTCTAAACCTATTCTTTGTTCATCTGAAACACTGCGAGAGGTAAGAGGCTTGGAAATTAATGGGTTCCTTGAAAAGACATTCAAGCTCCTTCCCTTTCATATGTGAGAACCAGCCTCTTGCCGGAAAGGGATTGGCAGACGTACGTAGGCAAAGGGTGCACTCTGTGGCGGAACAGTCCCTGTTGGATGACACCTCCCTTCAGAAACGAACGAAGCTTCCGAAGGGAATCTTGGAAAGGGACTCTTGAAACCTCCCAAGGAAGAAGCTTTAGCACAGATGCCCACGGAGTGCCTTATCCGGAGCAAGACTTGCCCTCCAGTAAACCTGTGCAGCATCCTTTTCTAAGAAGGTCCTTCAGGGGAGTTTGACTGCAGCCTCCACCAGGGCCACCCATTATGGCACCAGCTGGGAGGAAGCAGATGTTCCTCATCCCAGGGCAGATCTCCAGAGAGAAGGACTGTTCAGCCTCTTCTGGCACAGCTAGAGGGCCATCAGATTAGAAACGATGTGGATTTCCGTAAGGTCAGATTCACGTTACGTGGAGTTCTGTGTTTTCTCCCTGGGCAGTTCGAAAAGGAGGAGCGGTGCGTGGACAGCAGGAAGCGTTTTGAACCTTCTGTCCTGATATTGTGTTTCTGCTGAGGATTATACCCCTTTTGCCTCACCAAAGGCAAAAAAAAAAAAAGTGGGCAATGTCTGACTGCCCGCCCCCTTTGCACCATCGGTGGCCTTACTCTGTCGGAAAATATAGTATGTCCCCAGTCATTATATGAACTCCCTCCCCCATCCCAAATAGGCCAAGCTTTGCATCTTTGATTGGGAAGCAACTTCAGGACCAGCACTGCAGGGACACCACGTTCTGGGAATATTATTTATAGCTTGGAAACTGTGTTCTCAAACAATCTGAGATTTCGCTCTCTGTCCATGAGGCTGGGTGCTTTGTATAAGCAACAGATGCCCATAACAGCCTGCATCAGAACAGAACTGGGCAGCCTTGACAGTAGACTTCTCCCACCTCCCCCCCCAATTTTTTTTATGAAGTTTTCTAGCCTCAAAGAAGTAACAATGAACAAAGTTTAGGCAGTTGATCTCCTTCCCAGGAATGCAAGCCTTCAGAGCATGAGCTTCAGTTTGTGGGGTGAAGCAAACTCTCTGGGAAATAGGTCTGCGGAAGCCCCTACTTCCTTGCTGGATGGCGGTTTCTCTCCCTGTATCTTGCATTGCTTGGTTACGTTTTTCAACAAGAAAGTGAGTGCGGTTGCCATACTGGGGCTAACAGTGATAATGTGGCATTGATGATCTGAGCTGTGAATCGGTTAGTACCGCCATTCGCGTGTGCTAGAAATCAGATCCAAATAAAGTTATGACTTAAAGGAAGGATGTTCTGAATGGGCAGACAATTGCCGTCCTCGTGGGAACTGAGGTAGGACACCGCCCCAAAGGAGTCTCCGCTTTAGCAGTGAGAGGAAAACGTCCCATCCATCAAACCCAGGCTGTCCTCATCCAGTGCTCAGCCGCCAGCAAGGCCCAGCCAGATCTGCCCTGGTTCTTACTCGGTTCCCACTGAGTCCAGCATCATCTGTAAGGCTGGCTATGCCTTATGAGGGTCACCTGGAGGGCGTGATGTACCTCCCAAGGGGTCCAAACTGCAACTAATAAGCGAAGGATCCGAGACTTCCTCCTGTGTAAATATGCACAGTTTCCTCAGACTGGTGGCTTCAGCCCTTCCTGTGGCCGCTGCAGTGGTTTTTAGCCAGAGGGCCTTTTCAGCACCCAGGACAGCTCCTCCAGATTGCCCCCCAGGGGTGTGTTGTGTTGACCTGTGGGTACTCACATTTCTTCACCTGGGGAGGGATGTGCTCCCTTCCCCCTGGCCAGCAGGTGCCTCCAAGCTCACTGAGGTGTTATTGAAATCCTCATCTCCGTATCCCCGTTATCCCATCTACAGTTTGAAGAGAAGATAGTCCTCATACAGGTAGTCCTCGACTTAGGACCGTTCATTTAACAATGGTCTGAAGTTACGACAGCCTCGGATGAGTGCTTTACAGCTTGTAAAGCAGTTCCAAGCATCGCAAAACATCGCACCACCACCCCCGCGGTCACACGATCGCATTTTGAGTGCTTGGCAACCGGTTCGCATTTATGACTGGTTGCAGTGTCCTGTGGTCATGTGATCACATTTTGCAACATTTGTTGCCATTTTCCAGGAAAAAACGCCCATTGGGGAAGCTGGATTTGCTTAACGTCTGCTGTAAAAATGGTAAAATTGGATTCAGTCACGTGGTGACTTGACTTACAACCGCAACGACTTATGATGGAAATTCCAGCCCCAGTTGTGTCATAAGTTGAGGACTACCTTCCCCATCCCAACCCTTTTCTGCCCTTTCCCCAACTCCCTGCCACCCCAGGGGGGCCCATGAGAGGCCGATTTGGGCCAAAGTTCTACCCTATGAGGTTCATTGGCCAGTCAACAAACGTCCCATTTTCTTGCTCACGTGACCCCCAACCCCAACCCCACTCCTGATGACCCAGGAAAGGGTGTTGTGGGACAAAGGCCAAAGGTGAGCAACCTGAGACCTGATCTTTAGGGGTCAGCAATCAGTTTAATTTCCTGTGCCAGCTGTTGGACACAGCTTCTCTCCTCCCCCTCCACTTTTATAAAAGGAAGGGAGATCAATTGTGCCACTATCGGAATAGATGGGAGGCAGTATTGATCAGTCTGGATTTCTCGTGGCAGTGAGGGAGGGCTCTCCTTCAGGGCTGCTGTTTTCCCATTCACCTCCCTGACATCAGCACTGGTCCTTTTAAGGAGGGAGGCGGCAGGCCCTGAAGCCTAGCTGGAAAAGCCCATAACTGCACATTGTCCTCTTCCTCAGCGACGATCCAGCCATCTCTCTGCACCGTCTCTTTTTCCGTGCAAGTGCCAGGGCAGAAAGAAGGAACCAAGGGAGGGTTGGCAGGGTGGGGTGGGGGGCTCAATCATGCCAAGGAGATGGAGGGAGTGGTCTGCCTAGGAATCCGTAAGGAATGGAGCAAAGCCGGAGACTGAGTGTCCGTAGGCAGTTGAGGAGAAGAGCAAAGACGCAGAGACAGGCCAGGACGGAGGCCCCACGGATATTGAGGGAAATGAGGCTAAAACAGCTGGTTGGAAAGAGGCTTTTTGCAGAAAAGACAGAACGGCGCATCCACGGCAAGGGGAGAGGGCGCCGTGGATCTAAGCAAATTCAACTCTGGCCCATCATTGCAATATTACGGGCAGTCCGGCCCTCCTTTGGAGCGACAAGGGAGGTTTAGCAGTTGCTGGAAGGGAGAGCAGAGGCATTTCCCACGCAACAACATCAGGGGCCATGTCAAAGCAGGTCTGCCTCATCCCTCGACGAGACAGGGAGGCCTGAGTGGGCAAAATCCCCTAGCAGGACATTCCTCATTTGTCCCCTCTCCAGCCACCACACACACACACACACACACACACACACAGCCTGGGTCAAGCTGTAGTTTGATCCTTCACCCTGGCATATCTTTGTTCCACAGTGACCAGGATCCGAGGCGGTCCTGCAGATGTCTCCACCTGGTCCATTCCCACACGCGGCTTCTTGCCATCCCAGCCCATTTCACCCAGACCAGCGCACGTCTGGCACCGTTTTTCCTTTTCTCTCCACGTTCTCTTTCCTCCTCTTGTTCTCTGAGGTTGTAAGACACCCTGAGCACCCTCCAGGCTGCGGCAGGGAGACCAGCATCAGCGCCTCAAAACCCAGCTAAATAATGAAATGGATGCCTCGACTAATGGGTAGACAGAAGGGTCACAAATTTTGCCTCTCAGTCCAGTTGTGTTAATATCTGGGACAGCGAACGGGGGCTGCCTTTCTTCCCGCGTCTCTCCAAGGAAAAGGGGAGGGGGGTGTTAAAGGGAAGGCCCCCGTCTGACCCTTGGACCTTCATTTCCGTCATGAGTAGTAAGAACGGGACGGCCGCAAGATGAAGAGATGCTGCCCTGGGGCGAGTCTCCGTCAGCTCCTCAGGGCTGCTGGATCCATCACCCCCGATACGGAGTCGGGGGCTTGACTGGCCAGTCCCGAGTTCACTTCCCAAGCAGGGAGGGGGTTCTCTGGCCATGGGGAGGCCGGTCGACCACCAGCAAGGACGCTGGGTTCGGGGGTGTGGGAAGGCCAGGCTGGGCAACGGCGAGGGGGCTGCTGCGTGTTGGAGAAAGAGAGCAGGGCTTGGTTTTAAAACGGAGTTTTCTGTTCTCAGCTTCCCCCCCCTTGGGGTTTTTCCTTTCCTTGTTTCTTTGGTGGATACATTCTCATCTCTTTGCTCAGAGGTGCGGTCAAAGGCCTCCGGGGTTATTTCCATGTTGAAATATTTGCAAAAGCCCTACCAGCCCGGCTGAATTGATTGCACATCCTTTTTCATCCACAAGCACAATGTTAAAGTAAATGGATGGAGGTTTGAAGGCAGAGGGGATGGCAGAGCAGTGGCATTTAGTGCAGAACTAATATGGGAAGAGGCTTGAGCATTCACAGGTAGTCCTCGCTTAATGACCATTTGTTTAATGACGGCTCAGACTTACAATGGTGCTGAAAAAATGACTTGCAACTGGTCCTCACGCTTACGACTGTCACAGCATCCCTGTGGTCATGTGATCACGATTTGGGCGCTTGGCAACCGGTTTGCAGTTATGACCGTCGGAGCGTCCCATGGTCACGAGATTGCCATTGTCTACCTTCCTGGCTGGCTTCTGGCAAGCAAAATCAATGGGGAACCACATGATTTGCTTAAAGACAACATGGTTCACTTAACGCCCGCTGTGATTCACTTGACAACTGCTGCAAAAAGGTCATAAAATCAGGTCAGATTTGCTTAATCACTGCTTTGCTTAGCAACCAAAATTCCGGTCCAACTTGTGGTCGTTACATGAGGACTATGTATTTGTAGGGGGGGGGCATCTGTATCTGGGTGTTTGAACCACTGCTTTTTTACGTGCTTCACATCTGCCATCTTGACTTTTTCGCCTTCCCGCAGACCTCCCTGCTGAACAGTTTGTGCCACAGCCTTCCCTCCCCGCTTCCTTTTTACCGCCTCTGCTCCCCATCGCTGAGGCTGCTGCCCACTCCATTTTGCTTTGAGGAGCAAAGCGAAGGAATTCACGAGTGGCTTTGAGGGTATCTGCAGAGCAGCAAGCCATAAATCCCAGCCGCTCTGCTCATCGTCTGCCATCTCCTCCGAAACGGCCCCTCCGGCCAATTGAACTGTCAAAATGCAGACAGCCTTCGTGCTCATTTGAACGGCTCTGAACCGCTGCCCGAAGCCGAGTAGCCATGTGCCCTCTTTCTGCTGGGCACCCTCGGGTCTCCCCAGTGCAACCGAGTCCCAAATGTCTGCCCAGGTCTCCTTGGAGTCATCGAGAGTGGCAAAGAGTCACCCGATCTTTCTAGCACGTTGGCTTATTCAGCAAAAGACGAGTTTGACATGCCAAGTGCTGCTGTCGCTGTAAGTAGGCTGACACCCCCCCCCCCAATTTCCTTGCATGCATAAAGAAGCGGTTGGTGTCGCTGTCAACAATTTTGTGTTGGACATACGGGGGTTGTCCATCCATCCAAGGGTTTTTAGGAGGGAGGGAGGATACCGAAAGGGGAGCTAGAACCAGGAATAATATTTCTGAGCATTAAAGCTGGTGGATATCCATGCTTTGGATAATTAATCCAAAAACAATTGATTCCAGTTCCTCTGGCACCATATTTCACAGGTAACTATCCACAAAGGCCTCCAATCAGTTAATGGGACTCTCAGGGTCAAAATAAGTAACATCTCTGAGTGACATGTGTATTTTATCACTAAGCTGTTAGAGTGGTAGATTTATTGGCAAGGCAGTTTATGGCCCCATGATTTACTCGGGCACGCTGTGGAATGCGAAGCCATTGCTTTTAATAACCATTCAGTGGGCACGATGCAATGGGCCCAGCTTTCTGTTCAAGGGCTCCTCTTTGGCATCTCATTGCACTGAGGGGTCCTCCCCATCTTGGTAGTACAATGGTGAGGGCCTGTGATGAAGAATGGCAACCTTCCATCAGGCTGGATTGCGTTAAGGGCAGAGAGGAGTGATGCCAGACCTCGTAATTAGCTCTGTTTTCCATGAGAACTCGTTTTCTCCAACACAGCTCCTCCAAAAAGCTTTGGGTCTCCACCAGCCTTTTCTCTCCCTCCATAAATCATAGAATCATTTTCTAGTCCAACCCCTTGCCCAGGGCATCCCAGACAAATGGTTGTCCAACCTTGGCTTGAAGATCTCCAGTGATGGAGCCCCCACGGCTCTGGGAGGCCAAGCGATTAGCTGACATAGCCAGGAAACTCCTCCTAATTTTGAACTTGGATCTCCCTCTCTAGAGCTTGGTTCTTGTCCTACCCTTGGGGGTTAAATCCACACCCTCTTCCCTACGGCAGCCTTTCAAGTATTGTAAGACTGCTACCAGCGCTCCCCTTCGCCTTCTCCTCTTTAGACCAGCTCCTTTAACCATTTTTCCTCAGATTTAGCCTCCAAGCCCCGCACCACTGCCTCCTGTCTCTGCACTCTTGCTAGTTCCTCCACACCCTTCCTGAACTGTGACGGCCAGAGCTAGACCAACTGTTCCAGGTATAATCGGGCCATAACTATGATATTTCAGGCAGATCTGGGGCTAGATTTGTCAGCAGTCCGTTGGTCGGGAAGGTACAGACTCTGCAGTTTCTCAATGCATTCAACAAGGCGGAACAGGACACTTAATTGCCCACAGACTCTAGTGGCATCCAGGAATTGCTCTCTTGCATCCAAAAACATGAACTTTAACATCCCCACTGGGGTGTTTTTCACATCCATAGCAAGGTTTGCTGCTCGCTGCATCAGTCTGGTGTCTGCTTGAAACAATATTCATTTTATTTATTTATTTATTTATTTTATTTTCTATCCCGCCTTCATTATTTTTATAAATAACTGAAGGCAGCAAACATACCGGCTACTCCTTCCTCCTCCTATTTTCCCTACAACAACAACCCTGTGAGGTGGGCTGAGAGAGAGGGGCTGGCCCAAGGTCACCCAGCCGGCTTTTGTGCCCAAGGTGGGACTAGAACTCTCGGTCTCCTGGTTTCTAGCCTGGAGCCTTCACCACGAGACCCAACTGGCTCTCCTGCACAATCCATTTGTGTTGCCGACTGAGGTCTCAGGCATCTTGCCATCTCCAGACCTTGGCATGAAGCAAAATCTTAGTGGAAGCAGTCCCCTTCCTCTCTCCACCCCCTCTCCATTGAGTGGGCTCTAGAACATGCATCATCAAGGCCACAACTGGCTCTCACAGGACTTTCTATCTTATCTAGATTCACAAGATTCCTGAGGGGGGGAGGGCAACCAGGGAGCATATCTGCAGCATCTTGCTCCCGAAGAGACACTGTCTGTTTCCATAGAATCATTTGTTTGCTCCTCTGGCGGCTGAATGCCACAGATGGGAACTTTGGTTACTAGGTAACCATGCTCTGTCAACCAATGGTAGAAAAGAGTTAACTAGTCGCCCAGTGGATGTCAGTGGGAAATATTTCTTTTGTTCAATGTGTATTCAGGGAGACAGACATTTTTCACTTACAGTTTCCTTTTAGATTAGGACTGAATTGAAAGCAGGAGGGGGGAATCTGAGTGACTGTTAAGCCTTATTCTGAAAAGGGATGAAAGCCTTCACTGGTGTGGCAAATGGAATCGGTTTTGCTTCTGTTTTCAACGGGGCCTCTGCTCTTTGGGTTGGCTAGGAACAGGAAGTGTGGCTTCTGTTTGCAGGTCAGAAGCATCAAGAGATAACAAAGTTGGCCTTCATTGTCACATCGTTCCCTGCATGCTGTTGTCTCGTACATTTTGTGATCTTTTGGGTTGACTGGGGTGAAAGCGGAAGAGGCTCAAGCTTATTGGAGGGATCAGGAGTGTTCACGGGGTATTGTTGAAAAGGTCAAGGGGGTGGGCGTGATGGTGCAATGGAAGCGCCACCTGTTTTTTACCTTGACCTCAGAGTCCTGCTGGACTGGAGCAGCATATAACCCCCAGGATATTAAGTACTAATAAAGGAAGCCAAGCCTTAGCAGGACAAAGAGGGTGGAAATGGACCAGCACCATGGGTCCATTCTTGAGTGTCTTCTGAGCAGTTCCCCAGATGGTGCTCAGTGGGAATGGCCAGTGAGGGGGCCACTGGACCTCAGAGAGGAAGAGGGGGCAAGAAAGAGCATGCCAGGGCCAGCCCCTTTTCTCAAAAAGCTTTGATATCCCCTGTGAACACACATTAGGGTTTCAGCCACTTTATTCTGCTCCTTCCTTTAAAAAGCCAGCCTCCCTTGCAAGCTTCAAGGGACTCATTTTGACCTCACAGATGCCTGCTTGTCTTCCTCCCCATCCACAGTTTTCTCTCCGTTTCTCTCCCTCTTCTCCTGACCGCCCCCCCCCCCACCAGTGACATAGTTGGCAGAGGCTGCGTGGGTGTCACTGAACAAGCAGAAAAAGGCAGAACACCCCCCCCCCCCAGTTTTAGGCCCGATGGGAAAAAAGCTCCATCTCTCTTGTCAGCCAGCTTAGTTGACCCAACGGCCCTGCACTCCTGCTAAAAAGGAGGAACGGGGGGAAAGTGAGTTGTCCCAGGAGAGAAGAATTGGTCCTCAGCTGCTTAGGGAAAAGCAAGTTTAACAGAGAAGCCTGCCCAGCCTGGGATGCATCTGGATCAGACTCCTGTTATAGAGAAGGCTGCGTTCTCGCTGCCTTACAATCGCTTCTCCAACCAGACTCGACCTGGCCCAGGGCCTACATCTTAGGAGAAGCTGCTTGGGGCTCCCCACTTTTGAGGGGTGAGTTGGCCCCAGTCTTCAGACAGGTTTTTCACCGATTGTCCCAATTGCTGGAATAGCTCCCGCCAACATTCAGATTAGCATCCTTCCCATTATCCCATCGTCTGGGCCAGGAGGTGCTTTTATGACCAGAAGGGGCCTTTTACCTGGGGCACCATAGATCATTGCTCTAGTTCTTGGGTTTTAATCTTTGTACCAGCCCAGAGTCCCTGTTGCGGCCATATAAATTATGTACACCAGTAATTACTTTCCAGAAATGGGTTAACATTGAGTTCTTCCAGTTTAACTGGGACGGGGCTGTCTGTTTTAGCTTTTGGCCACAGCCGTGATTCCAGTGCTTTGAGTATTATTTACTGTGAATGTTTTAATTCTGTTGCTAACCATTCAGAGTCTTTAGGGATTATGGCAGTATACCAAATCAATCAATCAATGGATAAAATAGTCCAACATTGTTAATCCACGGCCAGATTTGGGTGTCCATTACCAAGTTCATTGTCACTTCCACATTCTGATTCTGCTATTCCTTCCTGGGTCTTCAATTTGTTTATGAGATCGATTCGTTGGGCTGTCCTGGTGTGAGCTGAGAAGAGTTAGAAGACCAGGAGAAATCCAGCATGACACTGGCAAAAACTCCCCAGTCCCCAAACCCATGAATTCCTCCTGAGCAGGACTGCAATCACAAGTCGTGTTCTCCTCGTGAGGAGGACCCCAGTGGAGAAGAAGTAATGGGGACAGGGAATGGAGTTTTACACGCGCACACACAATTCCAACAAGTGTCTCTGCTGGACAGTGTGTCCTGCCTCTTGTGGCTTGGTTGAACCTTTACTTCTGGTTGAATCTGGATTAATTCTGGCCAACCTCTGGCTCCCTGGGGGCCTCCTGCACTGACCCAGGTCTCCATTCCTCATTTCCCGCCCTTGCCATTGCACCCAATACAGGGCCTGGCATTTGCACAAGGCCCTTCAGAACCACCCCTTCTGAGCCACAGATATCCTGCCCAGGTGCCTGGGATGTGCTGGCTCGGCCTTTCTTGGAGGCCTGGAAAGGGGTGCCAGGCAGGCCCGCAACTAGTCTCTGGGTCAGCCAGGGCAAGCATGGATTCTACGGCCATTTTGGTGCCCCCCCAGCACTCATTTTGGTGCCCCGCTTGCCCCCCCCCCCAGTTGCGGCCCTGGTGCCAGGGAGCCGTGCCTGCCCTCGTTCCCATCCGTTTCTCTTTAGGCAAATCCACCAACAACTATTCCAAAAGCTCCTATTGATTCCGAGCCAAATTAGCGTTTCCCCCCCCACTGGAAGCCGGCAGCCCCGGGGCTCAGAGACAAAGGCCCTGCATGCAGGGAACGCCTTTGAAAGGGGTAAATTACCAGCCTTCTGTTCCCCTTTCATGGCTCCTGTCTAAGCAAAGCCCGTGGCTGGCCTAGTTTCGATGCCACCCAGCCTCCCTCGTGGAGCGACAAGATTGCAGAGCAAGCAACTTCAGTCACTGCGTGGAGGCAAGATCCGCTTCCTCCAAAGGCACAACGTTTGGCTGGCCATGGAGGCAGGAACAGGGCTTAGCACCGCTGGCTGAGAGCAGGGAGCCCTCCGTGGAAGCAGAGCCCTTCGGCTGTGGGAAGAGGCACAAGACTGACCGAGTGCGTTTTGGAGACTTCCCAAAGAAGCCCACTTTGGTCCCAGCATGCTGGTGAAACAGGCGGCTTTGGCCATGCACCCGGCATTCTGAAGGCGTCTGGCTTTAGATGGTCAGTTGGTTTGTCTTAAAAGAGAGCTGCACCTCTTCATTTCCAACCCATTGCTGGTCTTTATGACTTTCATTTATTTTTTTTAAATCGTTATTAAACTCATATGCCACCCGGCTCCCAACAACTCTTAGTTCAAGAGCAGAATGGAAAAGACCACCTTCTCTAGGAAGGGAGCAGCTGTCTCTGGGACTCTGGCTCTGGGGAAGGTGTGGGTGAGCATAGTTTGGCAGCAGAGGTATCTGGGGGGTCAAGAAAGTCAAGATGGTGGCTTCAACCATGCAGTCATGGATGCCATGTTTTTTTCCCAAGGCTAGTTAAATTTCTGCAGCCTCTGTAGGATGGATCTGAACTTTCTTTCAATGACTCTGTCCCCCTGAGTACAGAACAGACAGCAATGACATTTAAAACACCATCTTTCCTTTTTTTAATCCCTCCTCCCCCACCGATGCCCCTGTTTGGGATAGTTCTTTAAGACAAATTCATGACAACATTATTACAAAAGAAAGGCCAATCGGTTTGGAAAGAACGTAAGGTTCAAAACACGGTCTGAATCTGGGAGAAAGCCAAATGATTTGGTCCATCCAGGCTCATCCCTAGATGTGTTTGGGCAATTCCCAGAAGGCTGTGCTGGTTGGAAACTGAGTGCAGCCTTCCCCCAGTGCCCACGTGGACCAAGCTGGTCCAACCATTCCAGATAGCTGTCATATAGAATTCCAGAAGTTAATTAGTAGGAGCTGCAAGACTTAATTGAGCTGCCTGTTAACAAATACAGTATGCAATTAAAAGGCAGCTAATTAAAAGCACAATGTTTAGAACAATTTGAGGGAATGGTCTATTATACAGACTTAAGTGATGGATTAAGCCACTAAAATGTGCCTAATCAACTGAAGGCAACCCTCCGGATGGGCAAAAAGAAATTCCTAGTGCTGGCACTTCACCGGCTTGACCTCTCCCTTCATCAAGAAGACGGACTGGCCATTCTCTTGCAGATAGAGCAGAAAGCTTTATCTAAGTCAGGGTGGTTTGCACTAAAATGTCAAGTTGTGATGTTCCACTTGACCATCAATACAAGCTGCTGGTCCACAAGATTGGGTCTCTCTAACGTTGAGTAATACAAGGACAGAACAATTACCTTTTTTCAAGTTCCCCCAAGTCCTCCTTTTCCCATATTCCTGTCCCCCTCCTCCTCATTGAAAAGGCTCCAGCTCTTGGGCTTTTTCTGGCAAGGAAACCGTTCTGGCCCTTGAGGCTTCACCTTGCCTCCGAATCCAGATGTCTCTTCTTCGTGGTGGCACTCCATTGCTGAGACGTTCTCTGCCACCGTGTCATTGTAGACTTTATGACCTGTGAAATTGGCTTAAGTATTGATCAGGTTGCCGTTGTTTATGAGGACAAGGCAGGAAAGAGAAGCTGTTCCCCTTCGCTGCACCAGGACTGGGGTGTGTGTGTGTGTCATTTTCAAGTTGAGCCAGGTGCTCCCTGTGTATTCCCACCAGTGCCTTTGTCCTGATTTAGCACCATGTCAGAAGGGGTGTCAAAGGGTGGGGTGGGGAGAAAGGAGCAGACCAAAGAAATAGAACCTTGACACAGGTGGATCGACTCAGCGGGGTCTGCAAGTCCTGCCGAAACTGGTTTCACCTCCCATCATCCCCTCCCCAGCAGCTGTCAGTGGGAGGGCTGCAGCTCCAGGCTGCACACATTTGCATGCCAAAGACACTCAGCATTGACTCCCTGCCTTTCTAGATCAAAGAATCTGGTTGCAGCTGGCATTGCTGTTCCAACAGACCAACCCCACCCCACGACCAACTTGACAGAAAGCTACTGGTTCCATTTCTTTCTTAGATTTGAGGGGAGTCCAAAGGTTTTTCAGGTAGAGCCCCCAGAGGGGAAAATGCAGGGAAGCAGGATGCTGCTCAGTATTAGGAGTAACTTCCAACTGAAGAAGTTGGGCAGATGAATAGTTTGCTCTGGGAGTGAGGTAGGCCCTCCGTTCCTGCAGGCCCTGGAGCAGAACATGGATCACCTCTTGAGTTTCCCCCTACATGAAGCACAGGGCTGGATGAAATGCCCTCTAAGCCCTTTTCCAACTGGGAATCTGTGGTTTGCCTCTCAAATCTCCAGCCCGCTGTTGAGATCCTCCCTGTTCCTTCTGCCCCCCAATTCCATAAGGCCGCATCTAGGTTGCTCAGAGTCCACTATTTTCTCAATGGAGCAGGGATATTATGCAGCCACCTCTCTGCTTGATTACATAAACAGGTCTGCCCCCAGGCAATCTGAGGAATTTATTTGCCTGGTACAGTGTGCTAGCCCCATACCTGATAATCCATCATTTTAATTGCTTTCCTGAAAGCACAGCTGACAGGCCCTTGAGGCTACCGGCTTACCATCCTGTACAGCTGGAATGCTGGGAGAAGCAAATCCTTGGTTCTTCTTGCAGTACAGAAGGGTGTTGAGTCTGGGGACCAAAAAGGCAGCATTACTTACAACTGAGATGAAGGCCCACTCCAAGTTTGCTTTCCCCAGCTTGGGGCCTTCCAGATGTGTTGGGTTTCAGTTCCTAAACATATTGGGGAGTGGAGGAGGTAATGGCTGGCAATTCTGGGGCCTGAAGTCCAGAAGTCCAGCACAGCTGGAGGACCTCAGATTGGGGAAGGGAAGGTTCCCCTCTATGCTTGGACAGTTGTTAAATGTTTGGTGACTATATCAGTTTTTCTTTGTTCTGTCTGCTTTTGGAGTATTTGGCAGTCCTTGGAAGCCACCTCCAGGCACTAGCTTGCTTTCCTGGACAGCTGAATGCTGGCACGCATCAAAGCTACTACCTTCTGATTTTTCTTATCTCCAAGGTCACTGAGAAATCCAAAGCCAGTCTGTTCACATGGAGCTTGAAATTCACTTTGACCATGCCTCTCGGAGCTTGGAGTCCAACATTCTTTGCCCAAACTCTGTGCAGTGGGAAAGGATGCACCACCCAGTTTAATGTGAGAAAAACCTTTGTGCAGATAGACTTATCCCACCGGATGAATCCTTTCTTCTTCAAAGACATCAGGTTGGCGGCCTTTGTTACTCTAATAGCAGCAGATTCCAGAAATGGGTGCTCAAGAGGTGTGCTGTCTGCTTGTCAAGCTGCCATATTGGCAGGAAAGGGTTTCAGGGTGGGACACCACTGCACCTTTCAAATCTATCATGGGCTGTCATGTTCAGCAAGTTCTGTGCCACCCCAGAAGTCAGGTTAAAAGCTAATGCAAGTCAGACACAGGAGGTTAGATCTGGGCTGAACCTTGGGAGAAACGTCTTGATGGGAAATCAGTTCAGTTACAGAAGCATCGGGGACCAGGATGGGCTCCCGTTCACTGAAATCTTCCTGCTTTAAGAGTGGGGTAGATTTAGAGGAGGACACCGAGAACGTCCGGGACATCCGGAGAGGAAGACTGGATGCCGGACTAGCAAGATCTAGCAGGACTCCAGGAGCATCCCTAAACAACTGGCTGGAGTCTCGCTAGAGCAGCTTTGCTAGCGCAGCCTGGCATACCTCTGTGGAAAAACCTTCGGACTCCCCTCAGATCAAGGCAAGGAATTCACCCATTTCCCTTGACACAGATGCCCTGCTGCTCTGGCATTCTTCATTCAAGGGGATGCAACTGGTGAAGATGGAGGAACGCACCCACTTTGCCCCCTTGGTTGTGTCCTCTGTTGCCCTCAGTGTGCCTAGAGGGACCCCCTCCGTGGCAGAGGCTATGCCCTCTTAATAGAAGCTGTCTCTGGGATGAGAAACCAGGAATTTACTGGCACTCTGAATGCTCATTGACTGAGTAAACACATTGCTAAGCCAAGCTTTTCCTGAATGTGGTGGGATTGTCTGTGCGCATGGAGGACATTAAGCCATAAATCCTGGTTTACACACCACAGTGGCTTGCAATTGCCTAAATGGCCTCGTGACTGCTTTAAGCAGAAGATGCAAACCCAGACGATAACCTTCCCCTTCTTCCAGAGGTCCCTTTCGGTGACACAACTGCTTTTATTGACATTTTAAAGGAGCGCCATCATGTTTCCATGAATGTTAAGTGTTGTTGTTTTTTCACCAACGCCCTAAAGTTTTGACCTCAGCTAACTGAGGGAGCATGATTTAAAGCAGGCTATAAAACGCAGTGTTTAGGAAGGTGATGCTGAAGCAATTTCCTTGTCACTTGTAAATAGCAGATGGATGTGTTTCATTCACCAGCAGTAACGATCTAAGGAGGTAGAACGAGCCTCATTGGCCAAGGCAAGGCGGGCCCGATGACAGCAATCCTGCCAATCTTTTTTCTAATTCCCCTTGCCAAAGCGGCTGACTCCGTCTAAAGTGTTTTTAAGTCTTCAGCATTATGGGATGCAAGAAAGCTACAGCCAGGCATTCCCCATCTGACTGCTGGACTATATCCCCCAACATCCGATAGACTTGCTGGTTGGGGATTATGAGAGCTGTAGGTCCACACCATCCAGAGATCCAAGGCTGGGAATGACTATTCCAAGTATTCCTTTGTATCGTAATATAAGATATTACGCCTACGAAATCTATCATGCCATCCAAGCACGAGAAACCTGCTGCAGAAATCCAGGTGCACAGGACGATAGGCTACCAGTGTTTCTCAACCTTGGCAACTTTAAGAGGTATGGATCAACTCCCAAAATTCCCCAGCCAGCATTCTGGGAGTTGAAGTCCACAGATCTTAAAGCTGCCAAGGTTGAGAAACACTGGGCTGAAGTATTGGAAACGTACAAATCCAAGCCATTTGGATTACCTGTTCAGCAGATTGTGAATGTATGGACCTCACAGCTATAAGGCGCAGGGACATCTGTAGCCCCAGATGTCATTAGCAGATGACTTTTGAAGGAGCTGGTCAAATTTAGCAAACATGAAGATCACCTCATTGCCCATCAGCTGAGAGACACGATCCCTAAAATGGAACCTCCCTGTTCAGAAAGAGCACACTTCCAAATGTATGTTGCATGGGCGAACTGCAAAAGGGGCACTCTGTGACTCAATGCCTTGCAAGCTAGACTTGTTTAAAATGGAGGCTGAGTGGTAGAAAGTGTCAGGGACCCCCTTCTGGTGGTTCCAGTTCCTTCCCCTCAACCGGGGTCCAATTCTTGGCCCCCCCGTCCTGCCTCTGCCTCCTCTCTGAGTGGCAGTCTTCCAGCCCATTCTGCTGCCAAGACACTGTCTCCCTCCCATGTCTAAAGCTGTGGTCTCCCCCCATTATTAGGATTTGGGGACTCTTGGGAGGGCAAACAATGACAGCCTTGAGCCATTCCAGGCATGAAGTAGAAACGTGCTGTCGGATAATAAGAGCTCCATTCGACTGGGACCTCATTTGAAACATGGAATTAAACTGCCCCTTGAATGAAAAGTGGCTTAACTATCCCTTTAAAAATAATAATTGCCTCAACTCATCAGCACGATATTCAAGCTGTTCCAAGTTTAGCTTTAGCTAGGAAATTATTTGTCCTCCATTCTTGGACCTTCCCCTCCCCCAGCCCCAGTTCAGAGTTGCCTCCTGATTAAAAGCGTCTCTTTTTTGTCTTTGGGCTCATCTTCCCAGGTCAATTCATCCACAGGTCTTTGGGATGAAAACGGGGGTTAGGGTTGTGGAAGACTTACATTTCTCACGGTTGAATTAAAAAGGAAACATCAGTCCGTAATCATCAACCTCTTTCTCTCTTTTCCCTCCCCTCCCTACTGACCAAAGAGAGGCCCTGTCCTGTTCTGATTTGGGTGCCCTTCATGATCACCTTTCCAGGTAACATGGATGCTTTTCACATAAATTAGACTACCATTCCCCTCTTCCCCTCAGGCATTGTGGAGGTCCAACCCATCTAGTAGGATCCAGGCTGTGGAAAGCTGCTTCCTTTTCCACTTGGCAACTTTTGCCTGCAAAATTCTGCAAGCAGGAATGGATGTTTCCTGGGGGTTTTATCATCTGCAACATCCTGCATGCTGTTATTTAAGATGTGGAGGCCATAAGCCCCCGATGCATAACTCTTTGAAGATTAAAACTCGGTTGAATCAGATCTCCCTTCATTCCACATCTTTTGTTTCCGGGAAGCCCCCTGATGCAAGAGAAAGGTTGCCTTCTTGTCTATTGTTTAGCTTGTAGCTTTGTTTGTATCTTCACCGCTCTGTTTCTAGAGATTCCATTGAACCAACAGAGCAAACAGCTGTCTATTGAAGTCCTCCAGTTCAATGTCCTGTCCACTGTTCCATACATCTTGACAAAGCTTCCTGTTCTTGAATAGGGGCACACTCTCCTACTGTGTGCTTTTCATATGCAACTCAACTCCCCCCCCCCCCGCAACAGTTTGGAATTCCTCATACAGGATCTTGCACTAAAAGGATCAAAACTAAGGGGAGAGAACAGAGATCCTTCCCTTGTTTGAAAGCAAACACCCATCTCTGTCCATTTTTGAGCAAGATGTGTTAATGGAGTTTCAGCATGGCTAATTCAGCAAAAAGAGCCAGGGGTTTAATGATGTCCTCAAGGGTATGGTAAGAAAAAAGCAGCCACAAAGACTAAGCCATGATTTGGTTCAGCTTGTCTGCTTGAGTCAGCCCCAGTTGGCTGGGTTCACACAATGTGCTAAGCCAAGTTAGTGCTGGGAAGAGAAATTCTGCATTCATTTTTTCTGTCAAGTCTCTGATGTGTTGAAAGAGAATTTGCTGCCCAAGGGGTGGGTGCAGATGCCCAATAAATATGTGTTCTCCATGGCTTCCCACACTTTCACGCAATCCCAGTGGAAGACATAAGAAAGGAGCTTCTTCAAGGGGTTGTGCAAAGCCATTGTGTGTCGTTGTAGCTCTACTGTCAGTATGAGAGATGGAGAAAAATCAGGAGTGTAGTAACACCTTTTCTGCCTAACAAATTTTATTAAAAGGCATAAGCTTTTATGAGCTGCAGTTCACTTCATCAGAAGTATAGACTAGCTAAAGTGATGCAGGATTTACATTGGGGTGAGGCAAGGGGGTGAAAAACAGGCTGGTTATGCAATGCAGGTTACACATGAGACAGATGACAGGCACCTGGTCAATTAATCACTGTATTGTGTAAAAAAACTGGTTGTGTTTATTGGGACCTTTTGAAATAGCCCAAAACCTTTTGATGTATGTGAGTACAGCAACCTCTCACTCAATCATGTTAAAGTCTCATTTTTCCAAAATGGTTACTGAGAGCCACAATAAAGCATCTTGGGTGGTTGAAATGCTCAGATATTATTTTGTCCTTGTTTTGAGTCCTGTTGCCAAACTTGATGGAGAAAGTGAAAAAGTCAGCCCCATCCCTCAAAATCCCTGTCCACATATCAGGTGGAAAACTTCCAAAAGCCATTTGGCTAGTAGCCCAAAGTGGACAGGCAGCTCTCCGGCTTCCCGTTGTGTGTGACTCCGGTCCCAGTGAAGGAAGCAAAGCTGGCTGCATGATGGCAAATCCCCGGTGCGCATCCAGTTGGGCAGAGATGCCAAATTGTGGTTGCCATGCTTCTAAGGTGCTGTCCAAGGTGCTGAAGCTCACCACCATAGGAGAGCTTTTGTGTGCCTCTTGATGAAGACACCCTTGCAACTCGGATATTTATTTGATATCAGCCTTGGATCTTCTGATATGAAGGAATAATAAGGCTGGGTTGTTTCTATCCACAGAATAATTTATCTTGCTGCTTCAACCTCCAAAGAAACTTGACCCAGAATTCTTTACAGGGATTTAGGTTGTATAGACCATTTATTATTTCTATATCTCTATTTCTTTTTATCTCTATGTTTATTTATCATTTTTTTCCACTGGGATATGTCTTGTCCCTGTAATACTTCTGCTGCCTGGAGCTGTGTTGGCATACAGCTGGTTCTCAACCTGACACCCCTCAGATGCTGCTGTGTTTTCACTCCTTCCCCGGTCACCCTTTTGCTAGCCAAAAGGAGGTCAGTGAGATAAGCTGCACATCCCTGCTCTTGGCCTTTTGCACTCTCCAGGGGAGCTAAATACTCTGTTCCAGCCTCTTGCAAGTTAATTTATCCAGCCCACAAAACGCAATCTCAAATTTGTCCACTGCATTTGCTTCAACTGTCCTGTTTCTTGATGGCTGGATTCCCTTGGCTCTGGACTATTATCCTGAAAGCTGATGGGATGGAATTGAAAGTAAGGCATGTGTTGGTCCCTTGCTAGAAAGCTGTGCTGAAAGATGGAAAACAGAGAAGCCACATGGTTGGCTGAAGGAGGTGGTTCAAACTATTTCACCTCTGAGTCTGGGCCTCCATTTACTCTCCTTTGAATTCTTCTTCTGTCTCTTCCCAAAGTTCCCCGGTTCTTCACCTCCTCCATGGCAGCATATTGTGTGCTAAGCCCCAGGGTAGATCTTTGTGCCCCTGCTGTGCTGATCTGCACACGGTATTTCTCTCCAATCAATAGATTCCCAGCAACCTCCTCCTCCCTCACCCATCTGTCTAGCGATCCAAAAAGTGCCTGCTTGGTGCAGGCATGTGGGTGGGTGACAGTTCAGAAATAGGAAGCAGCTTTTTTAACCTCTGCTTCTGCAGCCATCTGAGAGATTCTCTTTAAAAACAAAAGGGCCCGGCAGAGGGGGTTGAATGGAACAGAACAGAAATGAAGAGGTACAGACATACAAAACGAGGTAACATTCACAGTCCTTCCACACCCCCAGGCTAACAGGAGCTGCGGGGCGGGCGGGGGGGGGGGCTTCCCTTGGCGATTTAGCCTGGGGCAATTGATCTCGTTCAGCTGGCTTTAACCTTCTGAAAGTCTCTACTGGCCTTCTTCCCATAATATGCATAAACGGTCAGTGGTGGGCAAGCTAATAGATTGGGAGGGATTGACAAAAGGGGTAAGCAAAACAGGCCCAGCTATGCACCAGGTGCAACTGATGCTACCAGTCAGTTGTATTAAGAGAATGCCTAAGTGAAGTGAATAGTTATGTTGTGCGTTCCTCCTCTTCCTCCCCCCCCCTCCTCCTCCTCCTCTCCTCCTCCTCCCCTACAAAACAGCTGGGAATGCCTTTGCTCACCTGCTGGCATCATCTTGTTTTTTGGGGGGTGGCTTTAACCTCCTCCTGTGTGTGCATGCACGCACGCACACACACACACACACACCCTTCATTCCCTTCTGAAGTCTTCCAGTGAAGTGAGTGTGTGATCCTAACACCAGAGAAAGAATTTGGAGCTTGCCGGTCTTGGTTGGTTTGATTCTTTTAAACTGCTCTTGAAGGGCTAAACAGAATATCTGGAGTGGTAAGCAAGGAAAGGGCACTGAATCTGGATTCCCAGAGTGAGCAGGGGTTCAACCTCAATAGCTCTTCCATTCCTTTAGGACGTCAAACCCCAAACCTCCTCCGCAGACATTGGAGCAGCAGAATGAACCAGGCTGGGCTCAGCGCCCAAAGAAGCAAGGCACTGTAAGGGATCCCTCAGCCATTCTGACCCTTGCAGGGTCTTTTTACTTTCCTGAAGTGTTGCATTTCTGGGTGTAGTTTTTGGAAGGATGTAAGTTGGAAGATAAATAGCTTCTGATGAGCACTAACTGCTGTGTACATCCTTGACTTGCACAATCCTCAACGTGCAATTCTGGCATCAAGAGAGTGGCCCTTGTTACAAGGCAACTGCACACCAAAGAAATGTTAGAATAGTGCCAGACATTCCCCCCAAGTCTGCAGAGCTTGTTTTGATCTTTGCAGGAACAGCTCTTCTAAGTTCTTCGGTCTAAGAGGAGACAAACGCATTATGTAAGCATGCTTTGCATGAAAGAAAGGCCGTGCGCATGGACAAAGGGAGAAAGGAAGGAGGGATGGCCAGCCGCTTGGGATACAGGAGCAGACTCCAGGCTGCACACCCTGGCCTACTTTGTGGCAGTGACAGATTGCACCCATCTGGGTAATTGTGGGCATTCTTGCATTCCGTGGCATTTGATCCCTTCCTTCCGACAGGTGCTGAGTCGTGCCCCCTTCTCAAATAGCATCAAGCTGGTTCCTTGGGCAGCAGAGAGGGGGCCGGGGATGGGGGACAATGAGGGGGGAGGAGGAAAAGGCTTTGCCTTTGGAGAGATGCCCTCCCCCAAAGTCTCTGGGATCCCAGCTCTGCACAAGTCCGTGTGGAATTTCTTGGAACGTAGCCCGCTTGAGGGATCCCTCAGTTTCTTGATGAATCAGCCCACTTTTGAAAACGTTGGTGTAATATTAAAAATGACCACATTTCCTTGGATTACGACTCCTAAACTGTGTCACTTGGCAGACGGATGATTCCCCACTCTGATCAAAGAAAGGACCTGAGGCCTGTTTGAATAAACTGCCAGCTTCTTAACGCTTTCCAAACTCTGCATTTATCTTACATGCTGATGAACTGAGACTCCAGAACGGAGGTGAATCAAAATGGGGGGGGGGGGCGCAAGGGGGCAAGGGGGAGAGGAAGAATTCTGAGTAAAGTCTGAAGGTCTGGAGCAGGTCTCCTGATGGGGGGGCCATGCCAGATCCAATATTAGGCAACAGGGACCTCTACCCTCAAGCATTCAAGCCAAGCTGGTGCTTGAGGGCCAAACTGATGTTCATCAGCAGTCCATGGATCCTATTAGCCTGACACCAAACTTTCCCAATGGACTGAGATGGAAGGAAGTAGAGGAACACTGCCCCTGCATATGGAGGCTCCATTCCGTACGGGCATAAATACTCCTCCCTTTTACCACAGATCTTTTTTCACGTTTAAGCATTCACCTGAACCCAGAAGAAATACCATTAAAATCCATTAAATCCCATGAGATTGTAGTGTTCTTGGGTACCAGGGTTTTGTGAGATCTTGGTGGTCTCTTGAGAGATTTTGCAAAGTCTTCTGATTTTTTCCCTTCCTTTTCCTAGAACATGCTTCAGCACGTGGTGTTTGCTGGCCTTCTCTGGGCTCAACAGGCCTGGTCAGGCCTGGATAACAAGCCCCAAAGAGCCCAGGGTTGCAAGCTAGACCTGAAGAACTTCCAGAAAAAGGCAATGGTAAATTGCAAGCCTGTTCTGGATTGTGGCCAAGAAAACAAGATGGCCACCTTGAAGATGTCACCAAGAGCCAAGCTTGACCTGACCGAGTTGTTTCCCTGTTTTCTCTTTTCCAGAAAGAGGTCTTATGGCCTCAACATTCTTCAGGTCTTGAAGCCGATGAGCGTAAGGGCTTAATCAGAGCCATTGTTGAATTTCATGCCTTGTCTGGTAAATTTCATCCTTCATAATTTTCAGTCCATCTGTCACTTCCCCGCCAGAATGGAGGACTCAAGACACAGCCTGGTGGGACCCTCATCCCAGGTGGCCTCATTTCACTGCCCAGCTGATGGGCACCCACTTCTGAAGGATGAATGACTGGTTCTGAGATGGGTGCACCAACCATAGCAGACACAGCATTCACCAGGGCTGGCAGCAGTATGCTTCCTGTATTCCCCAACAAGGGATTTTGTTGGAATTAAAATGGCACGCAAAGTCAAGTCAGCCATCATGCTGCTGGGGACAGTAACTTGGAATTTAAAGCTAGTTGCAGTTTGAATGCTTTGTGGCGGATTGCCATATTTCATGCTGCATTAAGCATCTTTTGCAAGTCCAGAAAATAAGAAGCCCCACTTTGGGGAGCTGAGGAAGAATATTTCTCCCCCACTGTCTTAGAGTAAAGGAGATGCTGAACCAGGTATGCCCCAGGTGAGCAAACAGCAAACGATTAAAAGCTAATATTCCTGCATCTTTTTTTAAAGCCTGAAATCCTTCCTCTTTTGCAGTGGAAGAGACTTCACCTTCTGTAGCTTCGGGGCAGCCAATGTTTGCTTCACTTTCTGCCTGAATATTGTTGCTGAAAAGTTTTCTCCTTCCTTCCTTCCTTCCCTCCTTCCTTCCTTCCTTTGCTAAAACTTTTAAAGACATGTAATATAGATCAAATAGGAATAGATACTAAAATACAGTACTATTACAGAGAGAGATAAATGACAAATAGGCCTTTTGTAGGAAGGAAGATAGATAGATGATAGAGATAGAAGTAGAGAGATAGCTAAATGGATAGAGATAGATGATAAATAGAGGAGAGAGAGAGAAAGAGAGAGATGATAGATGATAGACAGATGACAGATGACAGATGAGAGAGAGGATAGATAGAAGTTTGAAAATGGTTGCCTTAAGTGCTCTGAAGAAAAGCAGAAGAAGATACAGCTTATATGCAGGTCTAGGAAAAGGAAGGCTACGCCACAGAATCCCAGACTTGCAAGGGTCTCTTAAGACCATCTAGTCCAACCCCTTGTTCTGTGAGAGAGAACTCTCTGCCATCCACGGAAGGGGTGCTCACCATCTCTGCAGTCTTTAGACCACTCTTGAGCTCCTTTCATTCTTGCAAAGTTTTCTCCCAACATTGCATGAAAATCTGCCCCCCATAATTGAGAATTGCAAGGTTCATAAAGTGCTACTCCATTTCCAGGTGCTCCTATACACTGGAAAGAACCTGGCTGTGGGTAGCGCCTCTACTCCCCATCTCCAGATGCAACGCAAAACAGCTGGCATCTCCAGAGGCAGCTCCTCGGCTTCTCCAGTTCTTGCCAGTTTACAGGGCCAAGCTAAACCAAGATGTGGAGCCTAATTCCCAACAAGCCACCTCTTCAGCCCTCCCCATTTAATTGCTCCAGGGTGACCCCTTGGTGGCATGCCAGTAGTTAGCGGAATTGGGAAAGAAGTCCGCAGGTTCTGATGGGCGTGGGTGGCAATAAATCTTCTATGCGTGGCTGGGGAGAAAACGGCTTATTTACCCAGTTGGAAATGGGACACAACCTCTCAGTCAGGATTATCTGCTGCCTGCCTCCAGTGTAGAAACACATACACAGTGCAGGATTTGTGGGGCTGGCATCTTTCCCCCCTCCTTCTCTTCCTTTAGCAGACAGTAGGAATGTGATTGTAAATCAGATAGATCGGCCTTCCTTGTTAGAAGCCATTCTTCTGGGCCTCTCCATTTGCAACCTACTTTCTGTTTGCATTTATTTTTATGGCAAGTAGGTGTGCAAAAGTTATAGATTTATTTTTTGTTTGCAGTGTGAAATATTTCCCCTTGCAAGATTAGAAATACTTTTTCTGGGAAGCAGTGATACAGACAGCATCTTATTTCCCAGAAGGGATTGGATTCATATCTTGTGCTAAGCTACAATCTGTTTAATCATGTTTTATTGACTAAACCCTAAGTAACTAAGTTTGCAAAACACACTAAGCCTAGCCAAATCATACATGACTGGGCAGGCTGTGAGCACCAGTTCATAGACCCAAATCTAGTCCTGATGGGAAAAAATATGAAAAGTTTTTGCACAGTTCTCTGAACATCTGTCTCCAACCCCTTTGACTTTCTCAAGATAGAGTCCTGCAGCTGGGGGAGAGAGGGGTGGCTATGCCCCCCAACTCCTCTTGAGTTTTGTATCAAGTTTTACTGCACATTCAGCTAGAAGGTGAGTCAAGGTTCAAACCAGTCAACCACTTATAGCCAACTATTGAGACATTTATGAGAACACATCTAACCAGTAACGTGTTCTTGGTTTCCAAGAAGCACAGAATTCTAGGGATGTCCTCATTTTCTTTCAAGGTAGGCCTGACCTTTTAGTCCATCTGAGTCCAAAAGAAGGTGAAGCATGATCTTGGAGCAACAGCAGCTTCACTCCACACTGTTTTCTCAATGGGTCAAACATCTCATCCAAGCATGAGAAGAACGTTGAAGCTTTGGGACACCACTGATCCCCACAAGGAGAAGCTCAGTGCAGGAGAGGAGATGGGAAGTTCTCAGGCCCTATCAACATTTCTTAGACAACCACTTGTCCATGATGCTGATAGCTTCCTCCTGAACTGTACTGTGGGTTCTGGTTTGTCTTGATCCAGAGTGAGCAAAAAGTAGATGTGGATCTGCTTCAAATCTTCAAAGGAGGTTCTCTTTTGGGAGGATGGGGGCATCCTTTTTGTGCAGAAACATGGAAAAAGAGGCTTTTCCTGCTGGTCCCCCAACACACATCTACCAGAGAAGCTGGCCTTGCTCTCATTTTGACATCAAGTTAAAACCCTTTTCTTTGCCCAAGCAGTTTTAGAGTTGAAAAAAATCTGTTTATGCTCAGTCTCCATGGTTCCTTTCACGCCTCAGGTTTGTTTGTGGGTTTTTTTATTCATATTATGGCCCCCTGATGTGGAGAAGATTGGGATTTAAGTGAAAGATAAAGAGGATCCTGCAAAAAGTCCGCTTTGAAAGTGCAAAAGGGTATGTTTTTGCAAGATTTGTTCCCTTGAAAAAACATTTCACTGGCAGTGGTGCTCAAAACATTGCGGCTTTTATCGAAAAATGCACTCCTCATAAGAAATGCGGCCCTTATTTTTGTTGTATTTTGGTGTGCCTGCATGTCCCTTGCCACTTAAAATGACTTTTAATTCATCCAATTTCTTCTTTTTGAAAAAGTCTTCCTTAACCAGCACTGTTGCATAATTAAATGCAGCCTGCCTGATGGGAATCCCGCTTTAAGTCATTTTTCCTCATTTCCTTCCCTGCGGTTTCCAGCACTTAGCAAATAGCCCAGCTTTTTGTACTCAGATTATTTGAATAATGGAAAAGTGGACCGTTCACAAAAGTGGTTCAACTTCCAGCACAAACCCCATCCCTCCATTCACAAATTAGCAAGCGTGAATCGAGGCTGGGCCTCCTTCATCCAGTTCCAAGCCCCTTTTGAAAGCCTTTCAGCGTTTCCAGCCTTTTTTCCTACAGCTGCTAATCTCAACCCTTTCAGGAACAGCATCGGCCTCAAGCCATCTTGGAGATGTTCCCCCAATCCTCCCAAACAGCTGCATCATTTTTGGAAGAAAGCCATTGGCCTCTGCTGGTGTATGGAGAACTTTAGCAAGCCACGTTTTCCTACCATCGGTCATCGGTCAGGTGGAAGAAGGCTGGCAACCCCACCCTTGCGTCACTGAAGGTGCGATTCTGCCCCGTACGTGACACTACATGACCCCAAGCCAGGTCAGGTTAGCTTTCTCAAGCCTGGTGCCCTCTGGATGTGTTGTACTGCAACTCCCATCCTCCCCAACCAACCTACACGTTGAGGTCCAACACATTCAGAAGTGGCAGGCAAGCTGTGGCCAGAGGTTGTTTCTGAATACGCTTTAGGTTGCTGGCCTTTGTTTTATAGCATTTATTTTTAAATGACTATTTTTATGCTATTTTAGCACTGGTTATTTTTGTTTCTTTAATGCTTCTTGTTACATTTTTATTGCTGAGTGTCTACTTTCTAGAGAGTTCTAAACTGAAGGCAACCTGGAGGGGAAAAAATGATTTTAAATTATATAAAATCTCTGTCCTCCTTTTCTGTTTCTCTCTGTTATCCTTTTCTACCCGTTTATTTTATACTCACTTCTTAGACTACAGACATTTTTCACCAATATAAACTGTAAGTCCTGTTCTTCTCTGCCCAATATCTAGGCAGGCAGACAGAGGGCCACGTAACGTTTATTTTACTTCTCTACGACTCTTCATCCCAGAGGAACTCAAAGAAGCTTGCAAGAAAACAAGAACAGCCTTAAATAAAATCATAATAATGAAACCAACAAATATATACATATACATATACATATACATATACATATACATATACATATACATATACATATACATATACATATACATATACATACACACACACTCTCCAAGAATTAAAACATTCATTTAAAGAATGAAAGAAAAACCATCTAACAATCAGTAAAACACTGTCTGATCCTGGCCTGTTAATTTAGATTAAATTGATCACACTGGTCAAATAGCTACAACCAGGATAGAAAAACCCAATGCTCTTCAGAAGTCTGGGACTGCATCTTCCACCTGCTCCAACCAACGTGGTCCATAGTCAGGCACATGAGGCGTTGTTCTCCACAACATCTGGCAGTCATCCGTCCCCTGGCCTCCTGAGTGTCACAGAGAAGAGTTGGGGTTGTGACAGCCAATTAAAAACACAGCCATGGAAAGGAATAGAAAGTTAGGGAGTCAGTTAAGCCCATGAGGATCTAGCCAGTCCCAGACCTGGGGGGCTCTGCTTGACCCAAAGGAGACGTTATGCCCACCATTGGCTGGCAATGCAAACCAATTCTCCTCTCCCTGTCCTGCTCTGGGTTCAAATGTGTGTTTGCAACACTACCTTCTCCTTCTCACTGTGGTTCTCTGCTTTTCTTCCTGGTCCTTATAAAAGAGGATTTACAGCCCTTCCTGGCCATTGAAAGTCTCTGGACTTGGCAAATTGGTTCCCCAAGTCTCAAGGGAATGTCAACTCTTCATGACACTTGCTTTTTCAGAAATGCAAGGAAACCATGGTCTTAGCCTGTGTTTTACCTCTTGTATATTTTTCAAGTTGTTTTTAAGGATGTTTTAATACTTGTCTTTGTAAGCTGGCTGTAGATATTAGAAGAGGGTAGAGACATGGCAGCTTTGTAAAAAAAATCATTACAATTCTGGTGCCCTGATTGTCATGGGTGTTTCTAAGACCAGGGAGGTAGGCTGTGTGCCATAGAAGCACCACCGTCTCAGGTTTTCCTTAACTCTGCCTTCCCACCTGGTTCGAGCACGTCAGCATGCTGGTCATCCTCTTGAACTGTGTCACCCTTGGGATGTTCCAGCCATGTCAGGATGTCAGATGCAAAACAGAAAGGTGCACAATCTTGGAGGTAAGAGAGACACATCACTTCATTCATGTGGACTTGGACCTCAGCATCTTGAAGCTTATGGGTTGGACTTCAGCCAGTAATGCCAATTTCTCCTGAATCTTGACAAGTCTCCAGGTAGGATATGCCCTAGGGAGTGTTCTTCAAGGTTTAAGACCCTGAGGGTGAAAGGGAGGGTGAGGATTAGGGCAGGTAGACAACTCAGTCAAAGCACTGAGGTTCTAAGTAGTAGTTAATGCCATGAAGGAGTTCTACCAACATCCAGCAGATCCTTTAAAGAAAACCCCAATCCACCTCTCCTGGCTAAAGCGAATGAAAGTCTTCTTCATTCAGCTTCCATTAGATCAGTACTTCCCAACCCTGGGTAAATTACCCAAAATTGGGTAAAAGTGGTGTTTCTTTGGGTAACGACACACCAACCCAATCACGACAGGGACATTTAAATTGGCTTAAAGTGTTTCACCTACATTGGGTAAAAAGGACTTTCTGATAAGGGTTTTGGGTAATGATGGAAAAAGTTTGGGAAGTACTCTGGAGCTGTTCCTTGGGCCTTAGCTTGTCTGTGCCGTTATGGGTGGGGTGGGGTTTAGCTGATTAGATAAAGGAACTGGAGGAAAACAGCGGCATTATCATGTTAGTGGGCTTGGCTTGGTGTTCAAGCAACAAGGCGTATGTTTTGCCAAAAGGAGAGGGGAGAGGATGCCCCCCTGGAGGAACCTGTTGATCCACCTTCCTTTCCCAACAGGAAGTGAACACAACTAATTCTTGCAATGACATAAAGGAAGAGGTTCAATGTTTTCTTGTCTTTTTTCCCCTCTTCCCATCCCAAAACAAACTTTTTTGGGGGGGGAAAGGCCTCCTTTCCAAATATCAGCTGCCAAAAGCCCAACTTCTGAAATTTCACTCGGTGTTGAACTTGTGCAAAATGCTCTTCCTCCCTCAAGGCGCCACCTCTCTGCCTCTCTACGCAAAGCTCTTCGCTAGTGGTCTGGACAAGGCACGCCTTGAGTGGAACTAACGCTCTTCCTTCTCTCTGTGTGTGGCGTTCTTGTTTCCCATCCAGGCGTTTGACCACTTCATCTTCGCCTTCTTTGCTGTGGAGATGGTTATCAAGATGATCGCCCTGGGGATCTTTGGGCACAAATGTTATCTAGGAGACACCTGGAATCGCCTTGACTTCTTCATTGTCATTGCTGGGTCAGTAGACAACGCACTCCTTGGTTGGCTGCTGCAGTTGCTAAAGGCCAAACTTCAGTCGGTGTGGGCTGGGGGCAGGGGTGGGGAATGTGTTTAACAGTCCCAGCTTCCTGTTGCTGCTCCCAATTTTTTTTTTTCCTGAAAGGAAGCGTGAAAAAGTGCCAGATTGTAGAGGTAGGAAAGGATCCACACCACTGGTTTTGTAAAACAAGGTATTTCGGGGGGCGGGGAGGGGGACAAGTTGGGAAAACATGCAGAGGGATGCTTTCCAACCTCTTGGCCAACAGTGGCCATCAGAGTATCTGTATTTTCTTCTGTGCAATGAAGTTAACATGTTGCACCTCTGTTTCTGTTTTCCCTGTATTGCATCCATGTGTGTGTGTGTGTGTGTGTGTGTGGCTGGGCACATGCATGGGGAAATGCCAGGTGGGCTGCATGTACTGGGATCTGGGTCATGTGACCAAGAGGAAGAGGGCGGGGCCTAGAATGGAGCAGTCATCCATTTCCTGAGCTGCTTCCAACAGCCCCTTCCCTTAGGATGCGACGCAGGATTTTTTCCTAGAATTTTCTCCTCCACAACCCCAGGTCAAATCCAGCCCATTTTCAAACTCTCCCCCCATGCCAGATTTAGTCCCATCGTTCAGTTTCCAGAGTTATCCTGCTGATGGCAGACAGGCTGGCAGGATCCAGCCCCCTTTACCCCCTTCCTTTGCAGCATCTCCTTGGGTTGGAAAGAATCAAAGTGGGGGCTGTTCAGCTTGGTCTTCTTTCCTGGTCTTTTCACCCACTTCTGTTCCAGATCCCTCTTGGAGACCCACTGAGTTCAGCCAATGGCAGGCCAGATCCCCTGCTATTGGCCCTGCCTTCTGTGACATCACGGCACCTGAACTGCTGTGAACCTGCTGCCATTGTTACAAATTTCCTTCCTCATCCACAGCATATCTTTCCTGGGCTTGCTGGAGAGTTCTTGCAACACGCACAAATAAATATGTCTCCCAGTGGCAAAGTGTTTGGCAATACATCACAACTCCCATTTATGCAGCAGGAACAACTTTGCTGCCTGATAAATGAGGATGATAAGCAGCCAAACTGTCCTAACAGCCAGGAACCACACTGAGACAAGGAATAGGTCTCTAGTGTTTATTACTGCCACATTAGACAGAAAGTCCTACCAAACTGAAGACGCGTGGGAAAAAACCAGACGGATAAACCCCAAAAGTCAAGGCGGGTCTGATCTGTGTCTCTTTGAATGGCTGCTCAACTCCTCACTACTACGCATGCGTTTTCCCCCCTGGATAGGGGCCCCCTCCTGCTCACCGTCAGTGCTCATGACACAAACAGCCTCCCAAGATTCTCCTGTATTTGCACAATGGCTTTAGACAAGAGACACTAAACTCTTAGGAAAAGGTGCTCAGCTCACGTGCCTGAGCTTTGGCTGCCGGTGGGTTCACACAAACCAGCAGCGGGACATGGGTGTTTGCTGGGTGGCCCATTAGCTCCCACGTTTTTGGGGATGGTGACCACTCAGTGAACCCAAACGGATGGGTTTCAAGAGTGCTGAAAAACTGCATGCAGAAATGGGAAGGTTTGACCTAGAGATGTTTAAGCTTTGAAAAATCTCCCAGATGTTCTGTTTTTGCCAGAGAATATTTGATTTCTGTACATGTAGGCACAGTTTTCCATTTGTTTGTATATAAAGCAGGATGCATTAAAAGAAAAGATTACATCAAGAAAAAAAAAATCCAGTCAGGAATACAACATGACCTTCAAAAGTGACAAGCATTAGATGGCAATATCATTCTGACAAACATAGCAAGGCTCTGAAGTGGTAATCTGTAATGGGAAGAAGAAAAAGAGGCAAGAAGGGAGATGGGGAGAGAGAAATAACCGTAGAGCTAAGAGGCTGATAAAATCAGATCCAGTCACTTAAAGTTTTCTTCCTGGCCTTTCTGGAAGAAAAGCCAATTCAAATGTCGACAGTGAAAACATCTCAACTCTCTTTTGGAAAACTGGGGGTGGATTCACCCCTCCAAAAACTCTATAATAACCATCTTTGCTGGCTGTTTCCACTAATTTTGAGCTGAGGATCAATTCCTCTGAGAAGGGGTAGATGCCGAGAAGGACATCTGCGACTCTAACCCTCGTGGTCAAAAGCTTTTTGCCATCCCGAAGGCTGATGAAAAATAGGGCAGATGTAAGAAACTTTGTTAGGGTTTGACTGCACCCAGCCTGTGTTTTTCAACCAGCTCCAAAAAGAGGGGCGAATCCTGTCTTCTTTCTCACCATTTCTTTCCTTCTTTGTCTCCCAGCATGATGGAATATTCTTTGGATGGACATAATGTCAGCTTATCAGCCATCCGTACCGTCCGGGTTCTCAGGCCTTTACGAGCCATTAACAGGGTGCCAAGTAAGTCTGAACTCTTTTGCCCTTTTTTGTGCGTGGGCTTCCCGGTGGGGCAAATGCATGGGGAGAGCTGGATCTTGTGGGCCCGTTCTTGTATACAGGGGGGCTAGCTGGTGGAGCTTCACTGTGCGACAGTCCTGTGAAATCCAGGCCAGGTGGGCCTCCAAAATCCAGGGCCTGTCTTAGCTGCAATGTGGGGGGTTAGCCCACAGCCCAGGAGAGGGAATATATTGGTTTGAAGGTATTCATTTCATTCATAATGCCCCTCCCAAAAAACCTCAAGGCAGCATAAGTGCCCCCCCTCCATTTTAAGCTCAGAACAATCCAGTGAAGAAGCCAGGGGAACAGTCTGCATGCCAGTCTGGCTCCTCCAATCTAGTCAGTCCTGTTAATCCTTTGCATCAACCTGGTACCTTTTAGACTACAGACCCCATAACCCTTGGCCATTGGCCATGCTGGCTTAGGGCTTTGAGATGTGTTGTCCAGTACATTTGAAGGGCTAAATATTGCCTATCTCAACAATAATGGCTTGAGCAATGAATAAGACATTTTGTAGAGCAACTTGCTAAGAAGTGGGTGGCTGATTCTTCTAAATGAGAGAAGAATTGATTGATTCTGGTAAATATAGGGTGACATTTGGTCTTTTAAGCCTCTTTGTAGATTTATTGTTGCAGATCCCCTGAATGTCACATGCAAATCCTTCCTTCCTTCCTTCCTTCCTTCCTTCCTTCCTTCCTTCCTTCCTTCCTTCCAAACACAAGTCTTCATTCTTTGTCTCAATGCCAGGGACAGAGACCTTGAGGAGTGTGATTTTCTTGGCCATCTTCATGTTTGTTTCTGTCTTAATGGATTACTCTGGAAAGCTAATAAAACTATTAATGTCAAAAAGACAAAATGAATGTAGGCCACTTGGCCTGGGGAAGGCCATCTATTCCTACTCTCCCTGGCTGTGCGGCTCCAGCAGCTGGGGTCCTTGACATCTCCCAACCCATTGGAAGTGCAGACACTAGGCTGGTCCATGGCATTTCCAGACGAAGTGACTCATCCCCCATTCCACAGACAGAAGTTGATCAGCCTGCCAAGTCAATGCTCCACGGCATCCCTGCTCCAAAAACATACTGCTGTACAGCAGGAATGGCTCATGATCACACGTGGCCCACAGTGGACTGTACAAGCAGAGACAACTTCTTACTTGCAGTCTCTGGCCTTCCCCAGGGTTGCTGACCACAAGGCATCAAAGAAGGCCACTGGGGGAAACAGCCAGGGAGAAAAGGCCAGCAAAACCCCAACTTTGTCATTGCTGGAGGTTGGCTCCTGAGCAATGAGTAGAAGCAGCCGGTCGAGAAACCTTCTAGTCCTCTTGCCTCTCCCACTGATCACGGTCCTCCTGGTCCCTCCCTGAAGATGCTGGCAGCAAGGCTCCAGATCTCTGTTTCTGCATTATCTGGAATCCACAGGGTTCTGCTCAAGTGGCACAGTCTGGTTGAACTTGGAATGACTGCTGATGAAATCAGCCAGGATCTCCCCAAAGGGGTCCCCTTTCTTTTCCCATTCCTGATTTCCCAAGAATGTTGCCGACTCAGTTTCTGGTTCTGCAAAGAAGCGTTCGGTGGCACTTCAGCTGCGAGGCCAGACCAAGCCTGCTCAGACAGCTTCAAGAGAGCCTTAAGCCCCTTCCAGCTGTTTTTCTTTTCAATCCAATTTGGAAGATAAGCCAACCAGTCGAATTCATTTCCTGGTTGTGCCCACTTGGCACAGAGTGATTCTTAGCTGATATGCTAATACACGAGTTCTTTTATTGCTTTCCATCAAAAATCCTATTTTGCCGAGAGCTGATGTACCTGAAGAGAAACATGTTAGGTACTTACCAGAAAATGGTGCTGACGTTCTCTTCCATTGTTTGAAAAGCTTTTGAGCTGGCTGGCGTTGCTGGGTACGGCCGTCTTCCCAGACTGCCTTGATGATGGGAGATGGGCCAGGCAGAGGAGTCTTCCTGCCTTCCCTCTTTACCAGTTCTGATTCGATTTGATGAAAGCCAGTTGGATCCTGGTGTTTCTTCCAAAGGAAAAGAACATTTGGATGAAATTCTTCTGGGTAGAGTGCAGGCTTCTGGCACTTATTTACTGATGAGAAGCCAAGTCGCAGGAGGGGCAGCAAGAGGAAATCCTGGCCTTGAGAATTCGTTGGAGCATTCCTCCCTCCCGGAGTCCTTAGTGCTCTCTGAGCATGATTGTTTGCTTGCGGACATTTCATGACCCAGCTAGGGAACATCTTCTGTGCTATGAGTGTGGGGCTTGCTCCCTGTTTCTGTCGAGCAGCTCGCCCTGCCAGTGTTGGTGGGGGTGTGGTTTCCTCCTTGGTGGTTCCTTGATTAGGGTTCTGTTCTCCGCTTGATTGCTTGTCTGGTGTTAATCCCTGCTTATCTGAGTGTTGGCTGCTGGAGAGGACGTGTTCTGCACTTTGTGTTTCCTCCATAGCTTTTTTATTGTCTCTTTTGAATGGTGTGTCAATGTGGTTTATCTCGACGTACTGATGGCTGGTTCTCTTCTATTGGAAACTCCCAAGAAATTATCCATCGCCTTTCGCTGCCTGCTGCCTACAGTTTTGGAAGGCCAGTCATGCCCAACTCTATTGTTAGCCTCCCACTTGTGGAAGTGGTTGAACCGCTCCATCATCTCCACAGACTGGCATCCTGGCACTTGATATTCCCTGCAGGGGTCACCACAGTTTCTCTCTCGTAGTGAGAGTCAACTCACACCCTGGGGGAAGGAGGAAGCAGGCACCTGAGATGCCAGCTGCGGAACAGTCCATCCTTGCTACCCAGCCCTTGAAACAATGAACCCAGAAATCTAGACACCTCCGTCTGTGCCAAGGGCTGGAACAGGGACTGATAGCAACAGCCATCTGAACAGGCCAGCAAGATATTAAGACTGTGAGAAGAATGGACATCTCCTCTCAGGAGCCCATCTACTCTTTTGAACCATCTGAGACTGTGTCTCTCATCATATTTCCCAGCTCAGATCCCTGAGCCTTTCAACAGTATCTGCGTGTTTTATTTTCAGTCTCCAGGGATCTATCTGATGCTTTCATTTATAAGTCAGCAATTTCTCCCTGCATGTAGAAAGCCAGATTCAGAAGAAGGTAGATTCTGATAGAGGTGATCTGTTTGGACTAGAAGCCCTGTGAAGGAGCAACATGTTCTCCATTGCCAAAAGAAATGGTGAGCGTTATCTGTTCAAAACAGCCACCCTGGGGCCACCATCAGTCCCCTTAGGCTGTGTTTGATATCAACAATGCATTTGCATAGAAGGTTTATGAGGGTAAAGAAATGAAAGAAACAATGATCTTGCAGCTGAGGACTTCTGCTGAGAATTGTTCTTGGAAACAACTGGGGAAAAAGTCCTCTAGTTTGTGTGGTTGCAGGGGGAAATGGCCCCCTTGACACATCATCTTTCCTCATCCTTAATTCTATTTTATGACTATTCCACACACGGTTTTCTTAAGGACACTAGATGTAGAATGAGTGAGTTAGGCCATGAAACATCAAACCCTCTTCCCCAAAAAGGTACCCACCAGCTGGGTTGGACTGCTTCTCCCATCATCTCCAACCAGTACAGCTGTTGTGGCTGCTGGAGGTCATAATCCAGATATGCTGGATTATAAATGGTTAATTTTCTTGTAAACCGCCCAGAGTCCCCATTTTCAGGGGGAGATGGGCGGTGATAGAAATTGGAATAATAAAGAAAGAAAGAAAATATCTCCAAGGGCACTGACTTAGGGAAAACAAGTCTCATCAGCACACACCAACCTCGAGGCCTATTTAATTGCAAGTCCACTGATGGATCCATCTGAGAAGGAACGGACTGGCAAATTCGTAGAATGTGGCAATCTTTTGCATGAAAGTCTGGGGTCATGTGGGAAGAGTGTGGCTGGGAGCGAAGAGGAAGGCATAGGAGATAAGTCTTGAGCACTGCCCAGCAGAAGGAATGGCAGGAAGCTCAGAGGGTGACGGGATGCAATGCCCACCTTGGTCCTTAAAAGAGAAGCAATCCTGGGGTTGGGCCCCCCGAGTAAGCTAGAAAGAGCTGGTCCATCCAGATTCACAAAGGGAGAGCACTTTGTTGAGAAACCTCTTAGCAGTATATAAACAGCCCTCCAGAAGCCTTTGCTGCCACCAGCAAAATCCATCGATTGGCTCTGCAGGATATTAAAGCTCTCCATGCGTTTCCCATAAAATAGCACCACTTCAACACTTCTTCTTTCTTTTGCTGATTTCAGCTAAGACTCAGGGTGGACCTCATACTTCCAACAGTTGTCATCCAAAAGGAAAGACTGGTTTCTAACAGCTCACTTCTCATGTGTACCTCTTTTGGGATGGACACCCCTCCTTAGTCCCGTGCTGATGGCCCTCAGCTGCTGGCACAGGGATTCTTTTTGGGCAGTATAGATTTTGGATTGCAGTGATTTGGAAGTCAGGAACAAGCCATGTCATTGTAGATGGTTCACAAGTGCTCAATCCCTCAGCCTGGAAGATCAACTTCACCTTGAGGAGGATGCAATGTCTGAGCCCCAGGGAGATCTTCGAATAGCTTCTGAAGAATCTTCAGAAACGTTTGATTCCCAGTACATTTTCAGATATTGATTATTGCAGCTATAAAACCAAAATATCTTTGAATGGCATTGGTCCTTCTTGAGTCTAAGTATTGCTTCCTGTGACTAAGTGTTACTTCTTCCATCTCTTTCTTCCACTCTGAGATCATACAGAAAGTCCCATCTGTAGGTCCCAAGATGGAAGATGCCACACTTTCGCCAGAATGCCTCAGAAGCCTTTTCATTGTGGTCCTGTCCCTCTTGGGAAACAGTTGAGTTCAAGGAAGATGGGGGACTTTTGATTATGGGAATAAAATGTGGGGTTACAGAATGTGCCCTGGAGTTGGGGGTATTCAGCTGTCTTATTCTGGGGCAGTAAAAGCAGCAAAAAAAAAAAACCCCTCCTGGCATCTTAAATTGAGTTTATTATTGGATTTTTTTTTACTTTATTTGCAAGGCCTCCAGATATTTTTTTTTTCTGAGTTAACAAAGGGGAGAGCAAAAACTGAGGTATGCTGATCATCTAAGAGGTCATTAGTACTAATATTCGCATCAGTGTTATTGGCCTTATTTTTATGCAGATTATTAGTATATAGCACCCCACAGATGTCTTCAAGTTCCTGAGGATGCAGTTTAGGGCTATGTTGATTTGGAAGGTCCAGGGGCTGAATCCAGCCCGACAGCTGCCTTTCATATAAGAAATCATTTTCGGATCCCCTTTGATGTGGCACTTAGCTCGTCTCTAAGGGACAGTCAGCCATTCCAGAGCCACAGAGCAGATCGACAGCAATCGGACCGTGTGGATATAATGAATCGTAGATAGCATTGGTTATCCACGTAATCCTTTCTGATCCCCCAATTCACAAGCAAAGCCTTAACATTTGCTACGTTTCCTGAAGCTTTTTTTCCCCCCGTATAAATTGGATTCTGCCTTTGGCGGCAGGCACCTTCCTTTCTTCCCACCATTGCATGATGAGTCTTACGCTCACTGAAGATGGCCTGCAATTTGCTCCCCACCCACCCACCCCCAAAAGACAGGGTGAAAGATGCCTCTGAACAACTCGGCTAATGACTGAACCTAGAGATAATCCCCATGGCCCCATCAGTCCATTATCTGCTAGGAAGCTGACAGTATTGATTAATAATTATTTCAATTCAGGTTCATGTTGCAGTCATTTGATCTCAGGATAGAGCTGTTCAACTCCTGATGGCCACTGGTTTAAGTTTTATTATATTTTCTTTTTGATAATAGCTTTAGGTGTTTTGTTGCATTCTATATCTCATACAATGGATCCTTAAGATTGCTCACTGTGTGGAGATGTCAGGCGTATAAATAATTTAAAGACATACCTATGGGTTATTGAACCTGTGCTATGGGTTGGCCATCCATGTTTTATGTGCTTGATGGGGAAACCATCTGGGAAGTCCAAAGCTGTAGGCTAGACTGAGCTGTCAAAGAATCCCAGAAGGCAATGGCACATCAGGCAGAGAAAACTGCGGTGGAGGGGGGGGGGTCTATGAAGTCACCGGACACTGACCATGAGTCCAGCAAGTGGATCAAGGCACCTTGCTGACCTTAACTGATCTAGAAAGCTAAGCTGGGTTGGACCTGCTAGACCTTGGATGGGGGTCCATCAGAAATGTCCAGGGATAGAAGCTAGCATGGGGAGATGGAAAAAACCAGGACAACCCACTGCCATATCATGCCAAGAGAACGATCTGGACATGTCTGTGAAGCCGCTAGCTTGACTTGAAGGAGGTTTTCTCTTTAGCTGTCCACTCGCAGTCCATATTCTCTAACCAAGGCCCCACCCAGCACACAGAATACACGAAGACACATGGTGGCTCCTTGAAGGCCTCTTAGAGGTGTCTGGAAGAAGTGGCCTCACCTGGCTGAATCCTTGTCCCAGTGTGGTCAAAGCCACCCCTCCCTCTGACACCCCTTTTCCCCTTTCTGCTTCCTCCACAGGTATGCGCATTCTTGTCACCCTGCTCCTAGACACTCTGCCTATGTTAGGCAACGTTCTCCTCTTGTGTTTCTTCGTCTTTTTCATCTTCGGAATCGTCGGTGTCCAGCTCTGGGCTGGGCTGCTGAGGAACAGGTGCTTCCTAGATTCCCATTTGCAAAGGTAGGTTCTCCAGAGCCAATCATTTCACTGTCTCCTCCCCTGCCAACCCTACAGTTGGGTAGAGGCGGGCAGCTGGTTCTGAGTGTCACCAAGCGACTGCAAAGAGTTACTCTACTGTAAGTCAGTGTTGGCTTTTTGCTGGTAAGGGGGAGGAGAAAGCATGCTTCTGGGATTTCTGCCTTAGGATTTAAAATAAGTTGCGGGGGGGGCTTAGAACGCAACTCATCTTGCCACGGAGCTGGGGGGGGGGGTGAGGAAGCTGGCTGTAGCTTCTGTCTTATCTAGCTCTTCTCCAAGAGTGTCAGCATCACAGAAGCCACCAGTGAAGGAGACCTGGGCTTGGCTTGCTGATAAGAGCCTCCTTTGTTCCAACCCCCTTATCTGTTGACCTGGGGTGCGAGCAACGTTTTCCAGCCCTGCCAATTAATCCTGGGAATGATGCAGGGTCAAGCATCAACGGGGTCTGGAGGCTGGAAACGGATGCAAGAGCCTTCCAATTGGCTTCAGACAGACCTGGAAACTTTTCTCCTAAGCAGTTCAGGATTTGGAGCTCAAGTTCTATTGATCTGAGCCTGGTTTTCTCTGATTTGATTGCATCCTTCAGCACAGCAACAATTCCTTAATGTAGGTTTTGGCCCCTGGAGTCAGAGATGGACGAGGCCAACGCTGGCTGCTCTGCTCTTACCAAACGCAGCATTTCTGCCAATAGGATCATCAGGTGGCATGGAGGATTTGCCACCAAGGGGAGACTGGCCTAATCGACTAATCAGGGCTGAGTCCGACCTTGAGAATAATTCATACCTTTTATTGAGATAAACCACCTGGAACAGAAGGAATGGCATATTATTTTAGAATAATATACAGTACAGGAAAAAAAACCAGCTTGGATGACAGGTGACGAAGGAGATAAAAGGATGAAACTTTTTCTCTTGAACATTTTCTAAAGCAGTGTTTCTCAGCCTTGGCAACTTGAAGACGTGAAGTCCACATGTCTTCAAGTTGCCAAGGCTGAGAAACACTGTTTTAAAGTGGTGGTGGGGATACTGATTAGGACTTTCATCCTTTTCTACATGGGTCTCCATACCATAAATCTGTATGTACATTTGCAAACAGTATTCTCTAACCAAAACAGCCAATCACAGGCCTCCCCATGCTGAACTTAATTATTTCATATTAACTGGATGGGCATGGATTGAACTGGTGGGGCGGGGGGAGACTTATCCCCTTCCTGGGATATGTGAATAGGCGTCAGGAAGGGGAAAATATTTTTCAAACATTGCACCATAAAATAGATGCGGGATGGCCTTTGGCAATGCCCTGACTCTGGGTGAGGAGAAAATGTAACTATGTGGGGTCTGCAAAGAGGTCTAAGGAAAAGGGGTCCCTCCCTATAGGGCTGCGAAAGTGGTGGCCAAAACATCTGCAGATTCCTGGAGTTTCAGAGGCAAGCCAGATCAAGGCAAAGGAAAGGTCAGGAAGCAACTCACTCCTTAGCAATTAAAACCTGCCACTATCTCCGCCAAGCAGCCAACCCAATCCCAGAGCAATTAAAAAAAGATTTGAGATAAGCCTCCAGTGCCTGTTAATTTCTCTTTCCTGGCTCTTCTGGCAACCCAAAGAGCTGGAAATGGCTGGGGGGTCTTTTCCTGAACAGATCTGCCAAGGGAGAGATTTAAAAAAAACACACACACAGCCCAGAAACAAAGAACTTGGCTCCTCGGAGATGAATTGTGGGGGGCCAGGGGTGTACAGGAGAGTTCAACATGACCAAGAAGATGCTGGAAGGAAGGCTCCTGGTCTTACAGAAACTGGGTTGGCTAAACACGTGATTTCAACACATGGGCAGCCTCTCAAACCTAGGCTGCCATCTCCTGTGGCCGTGAATTCCATAAGCTAATAATTGCCCTGCGGTGAATTAGTCTTTCCTATGCACCTGTTGAAGCACCCAGCCATCCATTTCCTTGCCTGAACCCCCATCCTTGCTTTCCACATAATGGCATGAAACTTCTCTATCTCCTGCCAAGATTAAAGCAGGAAGCCTGGGTGAATTCAGCAAAGCTGGAAACCTATTTCCTTGTTTTCTTTTGAAAGCTGGGATGCTCAGGATTGCCACTCAGGTGACACGGCCATGGCTGATAGAGAGCTGGGCCACCAAAGGATCCTAAAGGCATAGATTCGGACTGAACTGTGTGGAAAAAGAGCACAGTCATGCATGTATATTTATCCCAAGGGTGTCCTACGGTGTGCAATCTTCTTACTCTGAGTTAAGGGAGCATTTCAACCCAAAAGAAAAGAATCCTTATGAAACAAGTCCCCATTTTTTTTCCAGTCAGCCTTTTCTGTTTTTCAGTATTACAATTAGTATTAGTATTTACCCAACAACGTGAAATCACAGCTGCCAGTTCTATAGCTGGCGTTGGCCTTCACGTGAACAGAGTTCTTCCCAAAAACTTGGATGTTGTAATGGATCGGCATAGTTCATGTGCGGATCCAAGCAGGGGGGCCTTTTGTAACTGACAGATGGAAATGTTGTCCATGCGCAGATTTTCTAAGTGCCATCCAAGGCTTTTTGGAAGGGCACCCAGTGTGCCGATAACCTCTGGGACCACCACGGCTGGTTTATGCCATAATCTTTCAACTTCGGTTTTCAGTCTTGATACTTGGTGACCTTCTCCAATTCTTCGTCTTCTGTTCTACTATCGCCTGGTATTGCCACATCAATTATCCGCACTTTCTTCTTTTCAGCCACGGTTAAATCTGGTGTGTTACATGCCAAGACTTTATCCATTTGTATTTGGAAATCCCACCGTATTTTAACCTGCTCATTTTTGACTCCTTTTTCAACTGTATGTTCCCACCAATTTTTCATTACTGGCACATGCCAATTTTTACAGATGTTCCAGAGAATCATGTTGGCATTTTGTGTCATGTCGTTGTTTATGGTCAGTTTGTGCAATCTTCTTGCACGAGCTGAGTATCTGATCAGCTGTTCCTTCTGATTATTATTATTATTATTAATTTGTACCCAGTTGATTTGTACCAGTTCAGAAAGGCATTCACTATGCACTGGTTTCTCCCCCGCCCCTGCCCCACCCAGGCCACATACCGGTGCATTTTTTCCCCACTTGGTTGAACTCTGATTTCTTATCTGCGTCTAGCAGGAATCCATGTTTCAGGGCCTGAAATCTCATCAGAGTTTTAACCACCTGTGGGGTTTTCTTCTTCCCGTTCTCAAGGACACACAACTTGACTTTTCTGCATCCGTACTATCGGCCGGAAGAGGGGGAAGAGAACCCGTTCATCTGTTCGTCCCACCGGGATAACGGCATGCAGAAGTGTTCCAGCATCCCTAACCGGAAGGAGTACAAGATGGAATGTACTTTAAACGTGGACACTTACAACCCACAGGTGGACACGCTGGACTTCAGCAGCCGAAACGCCTGCGTAAACTGGAACCAATATTACAACGTTTGCAGGCCGGGGGACTTAAACCCGCACAATGGAGCTATTAATTTTGATAATATTGGCTATGCTTGGATAGCTATTTTTCAGGTAAGGAGACATCTCCTTCTCTTCTTTCAGGGATTAGCGGCAGAGGGTTTGAGATGAACAGCTGCCGGAATGTGAAACTGTCCTCAGGGATGGTTTGTGCTACTGGGCAACACGTCAAACCTTCTGCCTTGGCCTGCGAAGGCAAGGCCCAGCAAAGCTAAATAGCTTTTATTTCTGCAAACCACCAGGAGCCCATGCAGGTTGCAGCAGGATATAAATCAGTGTTTCTCAACCTTGGCCACTTGAAGATGGGTGGACTTCAACTCCCAGAATTCCCCAGCCAGAGTTGAAGTCCACCCATCTTCAAGTGGCCAAGGTTGAGAAACACTGATATTAATAAATAAAATAATACACATGATGAGAAACCTTGAAAGCAGACAGGGGACTTCTGGCAGCCACACGTGCTCAGCTCCTGGTTTTATTTTCCAGCTCTGCCTTTTACACCCAGGCAGAATCCTCTGCTCCAAGGGGCCCCCAGGCCGCAATCCTGCCCCTGGATTGTCTCGGTTGATCCCAAGGTCCCATCCTGACAGATCACGCTCTCTAAAGCACCAGCCTCTGAACTCGCTCCATAGACTCAACATCGGGGAGGTTCAGAGAATAAGGGGTGGCTGTGGCCAAGCTAAGCATGGCAAGAACAGGCAGGGGGGTCCAAATATTCTGGGGTCAAGTTCCAAGGTGACAGCCAAGGACCAGATGCAAGTGTTTATTTTAAACTGGACAGAATGCAAGAAGTTGGGCTCCCACCATAAATGCCAGACTAAGAAGTGGGTCCTGAGAAAGGTGCCTTAAATAGTACAGAAGACCACGGCTCCCCAAATCCCTGGAGGTAACCCCCAAGTCCAGATCTTACCACTGAGCTGCCATTTCTAACATGGCAGAGAGGATAAATCATAAAGAAGCATGTTCATCCTATTAGCTACGTTGAATCAGTTGATTTAGATTTAACTTCATGTTGAAAGAAAGGGGATCCCAGTGTATTTGCTTCCCACCCTCACCGACCTCTTTGTCCTGGCCCACCTAACTGAGGTGGGCCATTCTCCTGGCCATGCAACACAAGGAGTGAATGTGGCTGGTGGCCCATAAGAGGTGTGGGCTCTTGATCAGGAGATGATGGCAGGGTTTAGCGCTTGGGGCCAGTGGAGGCCCTGCAGCATGAGGGCACGGCCCACGGCAGAGCTTGGCCAGCTTGTGATGGGCAGGAAGGCCGACCCCCCAGAAGTCTGAAATGCAGCCTTCAAAATGCTGCTGCTGACCTTGAGCCAAAAGGAGGTGGGGTGGGAATCCAGGGGTGCTCTGGAGGTCCTGATCATCACTCTTGTCATCTTCCAAATTATACATGGTCGCTCTCCATTTATTGTGTAATGGGCTCTTTGCCACAATTCATTATGAAAGCAGATTCCATTACGAATTATGAGAAGTAATTATCTTATGGGGTGAAAAAGAGCAGACAGGACTCAAATTAACAGTGAAATATTCAGATCCCTCAAAGAAGCTATGGAGTCAGGAACTGGCTTGGACGAAGCTTATCGTTCACCCCTGCATGAGATGCGTTCCCCGCCTCATTATATCATGATGTCATCATTTGGCAGAAGTAAGGAAGGAAGTAAATGGACCGTTCGGCGCATCAACCGGGTCGTGGGCGTAGAGCTCCGGAGTTCTACCAGTTTGAACTGCAGTAGCTGAATCCTAACCCTGGGATGCTCAAATTATGCAGTAGTCTAGCCTCTCAGGGGTATATTTCATCTGTCCCCTTCCAATGGGGAGTGCACTGCAAAACAGCCTCCAAGTTTATGCTAGCAGAGGCCTCAGGGGCATCCTCCTAAAACATCTGGACAGCTCCGAAGCAGCTGTTGGTTGGACCTTGCCGTGAAGTTCAGTGTTTTGGTTAGGTTGTCAGGATTCTTTTTTGCAGTGTGCCTTAAAACTGCCCGTTCCCTGAGCAGTGATGCATCTCCGCTTCCCAATGGGCCCACTCATTGGGGTGGCTGTTGCAGAACCCCCGGGCAGGTAAGTCTAGAACCAGCTTCCGCGTTCTGTTGGAATGTCAAGCATGCTCTGGGCAGTTATGACCTGGTGGGTTCTTCCAGTCCTCTGCTCTGCCTCATCCTCTTGACCTCGACTCCTGCTGCCACCTTAAAAAGGTGCACCCAGCCTGGCCCAGACTGAGTCCCACAGCTGCAGCATGGACTGTACTCTGCACATCCAGTCAGAGAAGCCAGGGCTTCTGACAGTGGCTGCAATTCTTGCAGGAACCAAAGGCTTGCAACTCCACTGGTCCTGCTCAGGCCTGTCCTTCTTAGGCTGTGCAGATCATAAGCCCTTCCGAGGTTTGTGCCGCTTTCGGCCCCCTCCCACCTTCAGGGCTGTTCTGCTCTTTCTCATAGCAGCCAGCCAAGGTAGAGAGTTCAGCTTCCTTCTGTCGGAACAAGTTATCACGATCCTGCTGTGAACTCTGGTTGCTGCTGACAGCTGCCTGAAAGTTATTCGGTGTTTCATTTTCTACCCCCCCCCCTTCTATAATCTCCCCTCCTTCCCCAACAGCTTCAGGACAGCGAGGGGAAGCGAATGGGTGGTTGTCTTGTCTCGGGCATTCTGGTCACGCTCCTTTCTCAGCACGGCGGCCTCGGGTTTTCTTCAGCACCTCTGCTGTGTCAGCAGGGGAAGGAGTTCCACCTCGCAGGTGGCCAAGAGAAGGCCAGGGAGGCCTCTTCAGCGGGACTTGATTGAGCCATCAAAGGAGATGTCTTCTGAGACAGAAGCACTTTGGAAAGCGATGCTCTTCCTGCAAGATGGAAGTCATCCCTGCAATTCTCCCCCTGACTCTCCCCCGTGCATATTTCAAGCAAATCCCTTTTTAGAATTATACACCATTCATCAAGAGTTAGTTTTGTTCCAGGAGGCATCGTGCCTGCAAATTTTTGTGGCTCTCAAATGCAGCCACCTCAGAAGCCAGTCTTGGTTCAGGACATGCAAATCTGTTCCTTGGGGGGGGGTTTGAGGGGGGGCGTGGTTCTCACTCCCCACAGGCCTTGTGGGAATGTGCCTTGCCATTCAGGCAGTGTGGCGAGAGATTACCCCAGTTGCTCGAAGGGATGGATCCAGAGCTCCCGAAATGACAAGATGATCCCAGTTGCTCCAGCAATAATCTGATTTGATCCAGGCTCCAGGTCAAGAGCAGGATTTGTAAAGAGGAAGCTCCATCTTTCTATAGGCCATCCTGAGAAAAAGGGGTGTCGCTTTCTTGCATTTCACCAGAAAGGGGTGAAATTCGCAGGGCGTCTAAAAGGCTATGGAAAGAGGAACCCTGCCAGTTTCTTCCCTAAAGGAGGGCTGATCCTCCATCCAGAGAATCAGCTGTTGGCTTTGCTCTGGTCTGCACTGAGCCACGTTGATTATTCTCCTTTCCTCCCCCATCTTGCTCCCCTGATCTTGTAGGCACAGTCTCAGGGTCAGCCAATCGTTCCACAGCTACTCGCTTGGCAAAGGAGCCCTGGCATCTGGGGATGGAAGAATTAGGAGCCTTAGAGACCCCCAACGCTGCCTCCTTGGCCATCTGCTGCCAGCCAAGCCTTGAAGACAATCTCTCCAGCGGAATGGAGGGGTCTCGTGCTTACCCATTGCGCACGGCTCCTTGAGTGTTCAAAGCACAGCTGCTTCCCTCCTCTAATCCTTACAGCAACCCAGTGGACTAAATTAGTATTGCTTTGATTACAGGCCAGAGTTCAGGATGAGTGCATAGGCCTTCCCTAAAGGTACTCAAGACTTGCTCACTCTCCTTACCACATATTTTCTCCTCCAGGCTCCTTTTCTTTCTTTTGCAATGGGGCAAAGATATGTGAGCGACCTCAGTTTTTATGGCTTTACCAACCCGTTCTTATTTCATTGTCAGATGCCGTGGCCATCTGTTCTGACTCCAGGACATAGACAGACAGACAGACAGACAGACAGACAGACAGACAGAATCTGCTTTGTCTTCACTCCATGATGAACTTCGGTTGGGGGCAAAAAGGGAGCCTCTCTCCCTTCCTCCCAAAAATATTGCAGTCTGACCTTTGTCCAGCCTTTGGTTGTTGCCGAAGTCATGCTGGGCTTGACCTAGCCAAACAGCTTCAAGTCTTGGCTTCTCGTTTCCCACCAGCCAATCTCCAGGGCCGGATCGCTGGATTTATACGCGCACCACCACAAAACAGTGAATTCCATCTCCCTGCCTGCCACAGTGCAGCAAATGCTGGGGCTAATTAGCATGATAAATCAAGCCTCATGAATATGTAATGAGGTACAATTTATTTTCCATTACTACAATTGCGGTTGATCAATGTTATTTGGGCTGTGAAGTCTCTGTGCAAATCATATCTCAGAATTCCCCCACCCTTTCCATGGACAGAGAAATAGAACCAGTTTTCACCCGGAAGATGAAGAATTTGGCCACAGAGTTTAGCCTAGGAAAGTACCTCATCCTTAGAACAACCAGTTGCTTCTTCTCTAAGGTTGGGGCTTGTTGACAGTGCAAGAGATGGCGAGGCCAGTTTCTCAGCAGAGTCATTACAATTTTGGGATGATGGAGAAAATTCTGCGGAAGGAAGGAAGGAAGGAAGGAAGGAAGGAAGGAAGGAAGGAAGGAAGGAAGGAAGGAAGGAAGGAAGGAAGGGTGGGTGGGTCTCAGAGATTTGCCTTTTGAAAAATGTATCCTGACCCAGAATCAGAAAGTTAGAAATGTTTTAGAGAGTAAAATAATAAGCCTTGAAGAGATCAAAGAGAATAATTCTTCCAATGGGGAGATTTTCTGAATGGAGCAGGCCTTCTTCCTTTCTTTCTTTCTTTCTTTCTTTCTTTCTTTCTTTCTTTCTTTCTTTCCTTTTTTTCCTTGACCGTAGAGCTTATGTTGTGAACAAGTCCATTACATCCATGACAGACTTTAAAATTATCACTTCAGGCAAAATTAGCTGCTTAGCACAGGACAAAAATAGCAGACTTCTATTCTCTAGGTGGAACTTGTTGACCAAAACAAAGTAAAGAAAGAAAGAAAAGGAGAGGAGAGGAGAGGAGAGGAGGGGAGGGGAGGGGAGGGGAGGGGAGGGGAGGGGAGGGGAAGACTTCTGGAAAATATAGCTGAAAATCTTTGCAAACCACCAAGAATTACTCAATGCTCTCTGCTGATCTGTTGTCAAGTTGGGTTGCAACACCTCCACTTCCAGTGGAACAGCAGGAAGCAGAGAAAGAGGAAGAAATGCAAGAGAGGTGTGCGAAACCTTTGCCCCACTTCACATAATGCAGGCTTCCATGCCAACAATAACATTCTGCTGGGGATGCATTTCTCCAGGGTCTCCTGGACTATCACACATGGTACAGCCCTTGGTGTGCATGCCAAAGGTCCCCAACTCAGTCTGCAGCACCTCAAGTTCAGTCTGGAGAAGACCAGAATTTGAACCTGGGAAGCTGCTTCCTAATCTAAGACTAGCTTTCTCCAGCTTGGTCTCTTCCCAATTATTGGACAGTTGAAGCCATGCAATCATTTCAGATTCCTTCTGGATAATATTTTGCCAGAATTGGCTATCTTGGAAATCTTGAAGGCTGAGATCTTTTGTCATCCCTGAAAGCATCTAACCACCTTGTCTTCCTTTGGTCTATTTCTGATTGTCTTCTATCTTTCCAAACAACAGGATGTTCTCCAGTGACCCTTACCTTCATATTATATGTCCAGAATATTTAAGCTTTAGCTCCATTATTGATATTTCCAGAGAGTGGTTTGGTTTCACTTCATCTAACAGTGAATGATTCATTCTTCTCACCATCCAAGATATTCACAGAATTTTTCTCCATCCGCACAATTATTTTACAGCTGGGAAAACCAAGCCTTGAGAATATACACTTCTATTGTCAGTATGCTGTCTCTGCACTTCAACATTTTGTTTAGATTTGTCATAGGCTTTGTCCCAAGTAGCAGACATCTCTTTATTTAACAGCTTCAGTCACCTTCCCTATAGATTTTGGGACCTAGGAAGATGAAGTCTGTTACTGTTTAATCTTTCTCAACCTCATGTTCTTGAAGTGGTCTGCAGACTTATTCAATAAACCACTTACTTACTATTTGCATGTTAACATATGACCTTAGCTTTATAATATGGAGAAAAAGACCAGCTTTTGCACTCTTTTCTTTTCCCCTCCAACAAATTCCTTAAGTCTTTCTTGCTTCCAGCCATCAAAGTTGTATCATCAGCATATTGGAGATGACTGATCATTTAATTCCAACATCTATTTCTTCTACTACAACATGATCAATTCTGCACATGTTAAATAAATAAGGTGACCCCAGACAACACTGGTGTACTCATTTCTGAATTCTGAATATTTAGTTGCTGCATATTTCATTCCAACAGTTGTTTCCTGAACATCATACCAATTCTTCTAGAGGCAGATGAGGCATCCTCGTGCACCCAAATTTTTAAGGGCTATCGACACTCTGTAGTAGTTTCTGTAGTCAAAAGCCTTTTTACAAACAATAAAATAAAAACATGTCTTTTTGGAACTCCCTTGCCTTCTTCGTTATCTTCTGAATGTTCACTGCATGATCTCAGGTGCCTCTGCCTCTCTTAATTCAGTTGTACATCTGGAAGTTCTTGTTCTATACAGGTAGTCCTCGCTTAACGACCACAATTGGGACCAGAAATTTGGTTGCTAAGCGAAGCGGTCATTAAGCGAATCCGATCCGATTTTACAACCTTTTTTGCAGCAGTCGTTAAGCAAATCACCACAGATATTAAGCAAACCATGTGGTTGTTAAGCGAATCACACAGTTCCCCATTGATTTTGCTTGCCAGAAGCTGGCCAGAAAGGTCACAAATAGTGATCACGTGACCATGGGGACACAGCAACAGTCATAAGCATGAGGACTGGTCATAAGTCGGTTTTTCCCAGCGCTGTTGTAAGTCCAAACCATCACTAAACAAATGATTGTTAAGCGAGGACTACCACTAGATTGTTGATGTCTGGATTGCAAATTTCTGAGCATTATCTCACTAGCATGTAAGTTAAGGGCAATAATTCTATAACTTGAGCAATCTTTAGTACTATATTGCCCTTTCCCCCCCCTTTGCACTGGAATATAAAGTGATTTTTTTTCAATCCCTTGGCCACTGTTGTTGGGCTACCATCCCCCAAATTCCTATGGTCATGCTGGCTGGGGCTGATGGAACTGTTGTTCCATCACATCTGGAAAAGCATCAGAGCTAATGGTGAAAACACTAAGTGGATCACTCTCATGAACCAGACTTTCTGAATCCTCATCTTGGTTTTTTTGCCAGATTCTTAGACACTTACATCACTGGCAATTTCTTAACTTTTTAAATATACTTATCTCTGGAATTGCTAAATACAGAGGGTTGGGGAGAGAGAAAGAGAGGGAGAGGAGAAAAGATTCTACTTTCTATGAGGTTTTTTCCCCCCCAAAATTGTTTTAGTTTTCCCAAACTGAATTTGGGGTGCAGCCAAAGAGGTCAGAGTTTTGTTTTGTTTTGTTTTTTTAATGAAATTGGGCAAGGGGGGACAGACTCTGCTTCCCCAGCCTGAGAAATCTAGGAGCCCAAGATATCTGGAATAGGTGTGCTCAGGGCCCGTTCCAAAACGACACTCTGTGGCCAGGAGTGAACGGAAGTGACAGCCCAGAGACTCCCCTGCAAATTGCAGAAGGATCGTGGCAGGTCCGTCTGCGGCTCAGCTGCTGTTTGCTGAAAGGAACTGCTGAGATCATGCCCGGGAGGACAACAGAAGCCTTTTGAGCCGGTGAATCCAGGGGGACCTGAAAGAGGGGCAATAGGCTAGGAACAGACTCTCCCCCTTTCTCATCATGGTGGAGCTCTTGACACTCCATAGATGTTCCAGAGACATTGTTGATGACCAGCTCTGAAATCTTTCTGTTCACCTTTATCACCTCCCGCAGTTGGCTCGGCCTTTCCCCCACCAGTTTTTTCTCTGTTTCCTTTTTCCTTTCTGTTGTCTTCGACCACATTCCCCCTATTCCCCCCACCTCCACCCATCCTCCACAGTGTCTTCTCCGCCCAATGTCTCTCCCCAGGCTGCGATGGGCAGCAGGCCGTTTCCCCCTGGGCTCTCAAGGTCTCAGATTCTTTCCTGTCTCCCAGAGCAGAGAGTTTCCTTTCTTGACTCCAGGGCCGGGCTGGGAGTTAATTCGGCACATCCTGCAGGAGAAAGTTGCCAATCTTCTAAGGCAGGGTCCCTCCGCCTTGGCAGCTGTAAGCTGTGCGGACTTCAACTTTGCTTTGCTGGCTGGGGAATTGTGGGAGTTGAAGTCTGCACAGCTTCCAGTTGCCAAGGCGGAGGGACCCCGTTCTAAGGGGAATTGCTTTCTCAGGGCAAAATGAAAAGTTGCCCCCCCCCATAAACAATGGAACAATTAGTTTTATCCATGAGAGGATCACACAAATCCATGCATCGTTTTAGGAGGTCAGAGTACTGCACAATTTGAAAACCTCTGACCAGCTCAATTGCTGCACCTGTTCAGCAGGATTTGCACCACACCCCAAACTAACCAGCAACAGGCTAAGCCATTAAAAAAAAAAACCCAAACCAGATTAACAGCCACAGAGCCGAGCATTTTGTGCAAGTGCAACGGCTTCATCTTGGCCTGACCTGCAAAGCGTGCTGTGTGAACAAAGCCGATAAATCACGTTCCAGCAGGAGCTGAAACAAGGTCTAGGTTGGATCTCAGTTAGCGTCACCAGGTCCACCATGAAGCGGAATTTCAGGTCTTGCAAACCCGATTCTCTCTCTCTCTCTCTCTCTGGCTGCTTTCCTGCAATGGGGCAGAACAGCATGTGAGCCCCAGCCAGGAAGGAAAAAGGGGGAGGAACCCCTAAATACTGGCTTACTCCCACTTACTGGCTCCCTCTGATTTCTGTTCAGAGGCTTCCTTCCCACAAGGAAATGTTCACAGAAGAGGTCTGTTTAATATATTGGGGGTCCCTCAGCTCAACCCACTCTCCATCAGAGCGCCTGGAGAGAGGCAGACGCCTGTTCCTGCAGCTGTTCCAGCAGGGTGCCGAGAAGCCCATCCTAGGAAGACGAGGGATGGTGGCAGAAGGAGAACCCCGGCGTGGGGCCGAGACGTGTGTGTCGGTTTTCCTCGCAAGATGCTTCTTCCCAGCTCTGGGGTCCCAGCACAGCTATGCAGATGAAGAAGACCCTTCGCGGCTGGCCAGCTGATTCAAATGCAGTTGAGGCGCCGAGACAGGAGACGGGCAGCCGGCTGGGGTTTTCCCTCCTGTTCCTTTTGCAGCAGGCCAGAAAGACTTTGATGGGATCAAGGCACTTTTCAGCCTCTTCTCCCTCCCGCACGCCACTCCCATGCCTCCTCTCTTTTAAAACTCACGTTATTAGGTGTGCCTGGAGACACTATTTTGGATCAGCCTCCCTGTCCAAGAGGGGATTGGATTCACTCGGACTGACTTCCACGAAAGCATACAGGGCTCTGCTATTTGGGGGGGGGGGGCATGTTAATGGGGCTGGGTTATCAGGAGGGGTCTGATGGATCAGGCCGTGAATAAATGAAAATAACGAAATAACCCAGCATCTTGTTTCCAACCCTGGCTAACCAGATGCTTCCGGGAAAGCCCACAAGCAAAAAACAACGGGCGTACAGGTAGTCCTGTATGTTTAGCAATGGTTCAGACTTACAACAGTGCTGGAAAACCAACTTACAGCCGGTCCTCACATTTATGACCATCGTAGCATCCCTGCGGCCACACGATTACGATTTGGACGCTTGGCAACTGGTTCACAGTTATGACCGTCGCAGTGTCCCATGGTCACATGATCACCATTTTTGATCTTCCCAGCCGGCGTCCGGCAAGCAAAATCAATGGGGAACCACATGATTTACTTAATGACTGTGTGGTTCACTTAGCGGCTGTAGTGCCAGGAAAATGCTTCGCTTCGCACGTGGCTTAAGAGTCATGTATGTAGCTGTTTTAAAATCCTGAAGTCCTGCTCCATCTCCACACTCGGCCAAGGAGTGACAACTCGACTGAAGAAGCCCACGATTAGCTTCTCAGCCCAATTTAGGTCAGCCAAGCGCTACTGTCTGCTGAGACTCCTCCAGGCCTAATCCAGCTGAGGTTCTCAAGATCCTCCAAGGTTGGCTGGGGCCTCCAATTTCCTGCCCCAAAGGTGTCTACAAGAAAGACCACCTGGCATTCTCTCACTCCCTCTTGTTGGTTGGACCATGGTGGTGGTGGCGCAGGCTCTGTGCAGCCAGACTGTGCATCAGCGCAAGTCTTGTGTTACTGGGTGACTTTCGCCGTTGCTTGTGAGCAGGGGCGTCTGCAAGGTGCGATGGAAAAAGTCACGATGGTGGCCACAATGCTGCCCTGCCTCTATTTATGTGCATTGCACATGCGCCATCGTGGCCTCCATCTTGACTCTTTCACCCCAACGCCTGCTTGCAGGTTCCAGCACACCTCGCTTCTCACTGTGTTAATTAAGTCTTTGGTTCTTTACTTCTGTAGCAAAAACAAGATGGGGAGCTCGAGTGGTGTGCCGTTGCTTTGCCATGTAATTAAAACATCCTTCCCCTTGTTCAAACATTTAACGGTGGCAGCAGCAAGGACAATTATGCAACTTTAATGCATGCTGCTGGAGCGGGTTGCATAGACAGCTGAAAAGAAAGCCTTCACGGTGTATTTAAGGCCATCTGTGGGCTCAGCAACTGAAATCAGAACTGGATTGGGCTTTGTGGAAGGCAAACTATCCGCTCAGAAAAGAAAAGGGGGGAAAAAAGCATATTACGACCATCCTGGGACTATGTGGATTGCACGCTAGAAAGCTTCTGCTTTTACACATCAGGCCTTGCATGTAGAAAGCTAGGACAACTTCATTCCAGCTTGGGCCTCCCTGATCCGTTGCCTTTCTTCACACAGGTTGGTTCTGACACGTGGAAGCATTTAAAATGGAAATATATCATGGTCCAGCTTCCAAAAAAGTTGACCTGAAGGTCCTACCATATAGTTGTCGTTTTTAGTTCATTTCTGCCAAGTTCTGATTTCCATCAAAATTAAGAGAACCCTGCCCTGGAAGAAAATGGGGGGCAAATCTGGGGTAACATAGGAGCTTTCATTGCAATGACCATCCAACAGAGAAAGACCATTCCTGCAGGCTTCAACAAATCTTAACAAACCAGCCATGGCTCTGTGTTTGTGTGTGGGTCTGCGCATGCACTCACACATGCACATGCATGCAGGCCTAACTAGCCATTAAGAGACTTTGATGTTAATCTTTATATATTTCTTCGTCAAGTTGGCACCAACTTGGATAATCTGTTTGGGCTCTTACTGCCTCGGATCAGCAGTGAATGGGGTATCCAATTAAACTGCAGAGCTTGGAGTTTTGCAGGGGGGAAAATATAGTTTGCTAGAGCAGATAAATTCCATGGAAGGCAGGAGGTGGAGATCAATTTGCCCAGCAGCATTGGAAGTCCCTGATGGATCCTGCTGCTGGAGCGCTTCTGGCTTCATGATGCTGTAGGGAGACTATTTATTTATTTATTTATTTGATTATTTAATTAATTAATTGATCAAATTTTATCACCGCCCATCTCCCCGCAAAGGATGGACTCCAGGTGGTTTACAATAAAAGCAAAATATAAAATTCAATACAATTATAAATACCATAAATATGAATAGACAATAAAAATCTAAAATGTGCTAAAGATGCCGTATCAACCCGTGAGCAAAGGGCCATCTTTAACCCATCTGCCAACATGTCATGGAATCTTAATGAACCTTCCGCTTCCTCACTTTTCTTTTGGAAAAACTTAAATTCTCAGCTTATTAGGGCTGGGAATGGACGGGGCTTCATTCTGCTGGAGAGGCACAGTTGGATAGGGAATGAAGTTGGCAATTATTGCAGTAAACGGACTGCCTAATTATATCCATACATGGAAAGTCAATTGATCCAGCAGAAGGCGCTGGGAATGACCAACCAGAAAGATCCTGTTCCTTTCATTCCCCTTCAGCCTCTTCTGCCAGCTCAAATGCCCATCAAAACAAAAACCGGGAATGAATGCACAGCGTAGGAAGCAATGATCCACAGATCCACCTTCTGCAAACCTCTGTTTTCTTTTACTTTAGGGTGATACAGTTGCTGTTCATTGTGTTCTCCAGGCCATGGGTGCTCACAAGGACTCTGTGTGAGCTGAATAAATGTGGGGGGGTGGGGGATGGGGGGGAGGAAGGAGAGTGAGGCTGAGAGAACAAAAAGGAGAGAGATCCAGAAAAGCTTTTTTTCAGACTGAGAGGGGGAGAATATCCATGTACCCCCCAGGTTTTCTGCTTCTTCACTTGTTCCTGATGATGCTCTTATGCATTTCTCTCATCTCTGCTTCCCCTACAGGTGATAACCCTGGAAGGATGGGTTGACATCATGTATTATGTTATGGACGCACACTCTTTTTACAATTTTATATATTTTATACTACTTATAATAGTAAGTATGGGGAGGTACAGGTGGCTGGAGGGCCTCTCAGGGTTCTTAAGGGGACCTCAGCACGATGACACATGGCCATGCAAAGTATCCTTTGAGGCAAGGGCATCTGCAAGGCTTGGGGGGGGTCCAAAAATTCAGGATGATGGCTATGACTGTACAATCACAGCCCCCATCTCATGTTTTTTTACCATCATCTGTCGATGGCCAGGCAGGTGATCTCCTCATAGCCTCCGCCATAGCTGTGGAAATCTCCAGCCCGCTCACAAGTCTAAATGTACTCACCACTAGCCCACCCCGCAATTCAGAAACCCCATTTCCCACAACCAAGATATGTGCAATTCAGTCCTCAACAGATGAATGTTGTGATGCCTGAAAATCTAATCTCAGCACTTTGAGTGGTAGCAGCTTGTTTGAAGCACATCCAAAGCCCCAGCCCATGTAAAACCTGCCAGCTGGGCCATTAACAACTTCCACTAGCAGTGAGTCCCCCTTTTATGTCTGCATTAAGCTACCCATCCCCATGGTTTACGTTAAGAAGCTAAGAGGAAGCTCTTTCACATCAGAGGGATAACAACAGAGGGAAAGAGAAAGGCAGACGGGACTTTCTTGGCAGCACCTTCAACTTCTCTTGGCCCAAAATATCCCAGCAGTAAAGTACAGCCTTTTTGTCCAGAAAAGGGCCTATTTTCGCTGGGTGGCCAGCTTTAGCTCTAGTTCTGCCCTGGCCAGACCCTATTTGGAGACTGTGTTCCAAAAGAAAATGGAGCACGTTCTGAGGACGACCACCAAGATGCACAGGAGATCTTCATCTGGTGATAGAGTGACATTGTGGGAATGGGGAGACCACATTTATTTGCCTTCTGGGATATATTAAGGGTAGGAATGGGAGCCAATTGGGGGGCTGATTTCAGGCTAATTGAGGGGGCCTGGGGTGTCAGAAAAGTCAGTGACCATATGATTGAAGCCCCACTCCTATTTTACATCTGCCCCCTGCTGATGGCCCTTTTCTGCTGACTACCAGCTTTTAACATTCCTGGGTCTTCTAAGTCCAAAGCAAGAAGAAAGAGATCAAGACCTCCTCAAAGTTCCATTGGTCCTGAACACATTTCTGTTTCTTTTTTTAAAAAAAATATTGAAAGGGAGAGTCAAGGTATCACTATACTAGTGGTTCTTTCCAGAGTATTAGCAGTTGACCACCTTTAAAATCTCCATTTCAGCAGAAAGAAAAGAAAAGAAAGTCAAAGAATGCCACTGTCATGCCTACACTGGTTGAGTTCAGGCAAGATGCTTTCCTTGGACCACTCTATTTCCTTGTTTGCACAGTTCCTGTCAGGTCAGCCCAACACACTCAGCCATGAGGAACTGACCAAGGTTAACCCTAGCCAAGCTGGGCATGGTGTGCCAGTGCAGCCATTTGTCTTCCACCAGCCTGTGGTGGGTGTGGGGTGAGCATGGCCAATCGCCTTGACCTTCAAGTGACCAGTCTTCTTTTGGCTCCCACAGGTTGGTTCTTTCTTCATGATTAACTTGTGCCTGGTTGTGATAGCAACACAGTTTTCTGAAACCAAACAGCGGGAGAACCAGCTGATGCAAGAGCAGCGAGCCCGCTACCTCTCCAATGACAGCACAATCGCCAGCTTCTCTGAGCCGGGGAGCTGCTACGAAGAGCTCCTCAAATACATCTGCCACATTTTCAGGAAAGTCAAACGGCGGACATTGCGCCTCTACAACCACTGGCAGAACAAGCGGCGGAAAAAAGTCAACCCCAACAGTGGTGGAGACAATGGGCAAGGCCACCACCAGAGTGGCAAGCGGCGCATCACTTCCATCCACCACTTGATCCATCACCACCATCACCACCACCATCACCACTACCACATCAGCAACGGGAGCCCCCAAGGGCCACGGTCCAGCCCAGAGATTTGTGATCTGGAGTTGGACGTCATGAAACCCAGGAGCCAGCTGATGCTTCCTCCATCTTCTCCCAACCACCCGAGTGGTGGAGCTGCAGATACAGAGTCCATCCACAGTATTTACCATGCTGACTGCCATGTGGAAGGAACCTCGGTGAAATGCAAGTCTTCCAGTGCCAATCATGGCAGCATGAACTACCCCACCATCTTGCCTTCTCCGGCAAACAAAGCCAGCGTCACCCCCTTGTCCAAAGGGAAGAAAAATGGAGGCAGTGGGGGGACCTCTCCCATGGCCATGGTCAGCAGCCCAGTCCATCTGAATGCGGATTGCTACGGGAAGCTCCACCATTTAGTGGGAGAACGTGGTAAGAAAACCGGTTTCAGTGACCTAGTTCAGACTCAGCATCTAGAACAGAAACCAAAAGGCGTTAGGAGCGAAAGCACAGAAGAAGATCTCTGCTGGTACAGATGAAGGTTTTGCCCAGGCTAAATCCCACCGCCCCAGATCACCCCTGAATCTGGAGCTACTAGTAGCCTTTCTCCAAACATCTGAAAGTCACTAACATCCACAGTCATCCAAACAAGATGACATCATGTTCTGCCTCCCAGTTCTCATGGCCTTGGCCATGAGAAGAATGGCCCTGAGTAGGATGCCAGGGACCAGACTCCCCAGAGTAGACGCCATTTTGTTTAAATTTAAATTCCACCTAAATGAAATAAGGCACTTCATAGGGTTGCTCCCCCATGCTTGCTAAATTGGTGGCCATCCTTGCAGACTTCTTTGTCCCTGCACTTTGGTTTCTGTGGGACCTACAGGTTTCGAGTTCATACAGTTCTCCTTCCATTGCAGGCCTCTGCCGGACCTCTAGCATTTTGTCTGGCTTGAATGTGCCCTGTCCACTGCCCGGCCCGCAAGCCGACAACTTGAGCTGTGAGCTGCAAAACTGCCCATTCTGCGCCAGCATGCTGGAGGATCCCGAGTTTGAGTTCAGCGAGGCAGACAGCTACGGGTCAGGAGACGACAACACCGGGGTCTACGAGTTCACTCAAGATGTAAAACATGGGGACTTACGGGACCAGATCCAGCAGCAGAGGAACAAGAAAAAGAAGAAAAGGAAACCACCCAAGGAGAGGAACAAAATAACCAGACTCTGGAAGGCATTTGGCAACAAGCTGAAGAGGATCGTGGAGAGCAAGTATTTCAACCGCGGGATCATGATTGCCATCCTCATCAATACGCTGAGCATGGGCATTGAGTATCATGAACAGGTAAGGGGGCACGTTGGCTTAGCCAGTCAAACTCAGGAGAGGACATTGTCTGATATCACGCTTAAAGAACACGTACATGCTTAGTCTGGCTTAAGAGAAGGATCCCTAGGGCGACGCATCTTTGCAAGGGTGGGGCACTCGGACTGGAAAGGCTGAAGCCTTCTCACGTTCCTTGGTTGTGTTGGTGATGGCGGTTTCAAGAATAACAACCTCAGTTGAACCCAACCATATGTGGGCTCCCCTAACACATTACTCATCATGCGTTGGCTTATTTTTGGCTTTGCGTGTGGTGGGAACCCAGCTGACTGTGGTCTGTTTGGCAAAACATGGCTAGCATGACATGCAAACCCAACCTGAAGCAGTCCTCTGGTTCTGGATTACGTTGATTCCCCTGCCCCCAGATGCTAGTTTTGAGGGGTGCCTGGCCTAAGAAAAATGTGGGGCTTGGAAATAGTTCCAGTGGATCTCAGGAATATTAAGCTAACCAGAGTTTGATCATGCAGTCTGTCCTTCGATTGGCTTCTCCACCTCAGGGCTGTGTGAAGACACAGCCACGTGTTCAGAAGAACCTCTCATAATCTCTCCTGGAGGAAAATAAATCATTTGCTTTTCCTGGGCTTGAGAAGATCTTCATCTTTTTAAATGTCCCAGGGGGAGAGAAGTCCACGCTGTTCACACTAAGAGCAAGAACACTGTGGTATCAAAGTGCATTTCTATAAGGTGAGGACATCGTGTCCCAGCTGCCTACTTCCAGTGAAGGACAGTTGGCTGGAAGTGGATGAGTCATCCCTGAAGTGCAGCTGGGTCATTGTGGCAGGACAAAGCTGCCCTTCTTTTTGTCTGGAGTTCTGGGGAGAGAGTTGGAATTCACTTGATGTGACATCTCCCTCCGTTCCTCGCTCCCTTTGTTCTTCCAGGCCAAGTATCAGTATCTTCCCCTCTGCTTCCAGCTTCCTTATCTCTCCTGGATGAGATGCAAGGATGGGCCCAGCCAATCAGGGCCCGTTCAGTGAATGATAGGCTATCACTGTCTTCCGCAGACAGCCAGTTTGGGACCCCTGACGACCTCACTGAAGGCAAAGCCAGCTGGGGACAGGGAAAGCAAGGGAGCCATGGGCCTAGGCAAGAAGGGAGGAAGTTAGAGTGGTGAGCTGGGACTGAGGAGGCCCTGGGTGGTTCACCCTTATCTGCAGAAGCTGGCTGGATGAGGCTGCGCCAGTCTCCTATCTCACAGATTACCCTACCTCATAGGGTTGATGGGGGCTAAAATTAGAAGAGGGACTGGCACATATATGGAACCAGCAGCTCCCTGGAAGGCAGCGGGACATTTCTGAAAACTCAGAACCCCTTTTAACTGAGCCCGAATCCCCAGGCTGTTATGGCCAACCTCAATTCCTTCCTGGTGGGCCTTTGCAATGTCCCCCATTCCCTTCAGGATGATAAAGCCACAGAAGCCTGTCGCCA